>NC_090445.1:997419697-998669697 GCF_031143425.1 Pleurodeles waltl | reverse complement strand
GATAGGTCAGAGAGGCATAGCGAGTAGTCCGTTAGGTGCAAATTTTGACTAATCTGGGAGGCTCTCCTTGAACATCTGTAAGTCTTGAAGCAGGGGTTCCCAATGCGTAGCTACGGGGGACCCTGTGCCACCTGCGAGCCTCCTCTCGCCAGAGCGCCACAGACTTGGCTTTACCCCCATTTGAGTGTTGCTGCGCACTAGTGTTTCAATCCGGCAGAGTATGGTATTTCCAATGCATTGCAATGGATCTCTGTATGCAGTGCCAGGTCAATGTAACGATTCAGTGCTCTTACAGTCGTCTTATGTCTAAACAGGCCCAGGAGTGCCCCCCCCCCACCCACCACACTGCACACATTGTTTCAACCTGTCGATTCTGATAGGCTGCAGGTGCTCTTTCCCATGCTCTATCCCATGCCTCCCGCCCTGCCCCCCCCAATACGGCCACCACTGCTGAATGGCCCCAAAACATGTGTGCCAAGTCAGCATCGAGGGAAGACCGAGGTAGACCTAAATATTCTGTGTGGGCTGGCTGGCGTGAGAAAGGCTTTATGTAAAATGTTATACTATAATTTCCCCAGTTTTATGACAAAAATATCTTGATAAGGTCATGATTCTTCTTACCCAAGTTATAGTCTTTGTTCCTCACTTCGACACAATCCTGTGTGCTGCGCCCACAATGTCAAGCAATGCATGGGACCTTCAAGCGCTAACCATACGTCTGCTTCTACACTCAACTCTTGCATGGAAAGTCCTATGCTACAGTGTCATTGTTTACATCTGTTTAGTGACTCAAGAGTAAAAGGCAGGGGTAGACATACCTCTGTCTAAGCAAGACCACATGCAGTTCCGTCAGCTCTAGCCTATGGTAATAAGGTGATGAGCGGTGTATTGAAGGCTATTTAATGCTACATGCAAGGTCAACACCTAAGCAGGAAGGTGATATCCGAGCAGCTTTCACAGTACTTACATACGCCATAAAGAGGAACTTCTCCCTCAGAAGCAGTTATTTTGACACATTCGGTGGCAATCCAATCTTTTACGTGGTTATAACCTCATGCCATGTTATGAAGTAATTCAATGGCACAGTTTGGCACTTACAAAGCAAAGCAAACCTACCATAATTTCGGAGCAGTTTGGTATCAATTTCACAGTGCACAATGGACAACACCCTGGTGCATTTAGGAAAACGTACTATGCCCATTTCCGCTAATTTCAAAACATAAATAACTGACTCTGGACCATTTTGGTGTTTTGTCATGATTTATCAGGATATCATCATTGCCACATGTGCGACCTCACTGCACAGCTGGGAGCAGTTGCAAGGCATTTTGGCAGTGGCAACAAGCAATCAGCAAAGCAACTGTTTTTTGACAGAAACAAGGACAGCTGGAGCTCTTACTCATTACATATCATGCCAGAAAGAGCAGATGAGACAAATTCAGTTTCTGCTCTTTGCCGAAGACATAAAAATTGGACAGCAACCGGCCAACATACTAACGTATGGTACTATATCGCGTGATAAAAAGGAATAATACAATTCATGAACTTGCTCACGGTGGCCAGTTAACACGCCAATCAAATGTTGAAAATGAATATACATGATTAAACCTTGTCCTTCGGCCTACAAAACACCAGACCAAAGTTCATCCGTTTCAGCTGCACGTATCTGTCTAAGAAACGAGAAAGCTGGGCCCTGCCCCGTTTAAGGCACAGTGCCTAGACGGCAGGATTCTGTGTTTAAAGTACTTGACTACCTCTGCTGTGGATTGTGCATTCAGGATGACTTCGCGAATATAAAGTGCCTTGTGCAAATCACTACTAGTAAGGGTGTAGAAAAGATTACCCGAGTTCGTGGTCTCGCTTTTGGCAGATCTGAGTGCTATAAACCTAAAAAACACCTGGCTATGATCAAATATTTTATGCAATATAACACTGATTTAGGAACATAATTGAGAGAAAAATTACTAACAAACGATGGTACACTACTTTAAACTGCTGTTTTCTTAAAAATCTTAGCCGGGGAGGAAACGTGGCAGTGAGAAGTCCTTGGTGCCACTGAGTCACTTTAACAATTAAAGTTAGATCGGTGTTTCTGTACATTTACCTTCCACTAGTGCAATAAACAGAATCTGCGGGATTGGCTGACTCAGAAAAACAGAAGTTTGATACTGGGGAGTGGTTTGCAAAGAGCATTCCAGAGATACCTGGCCCCAGGTCGGGTGCACCTTGTGACGGAGCACCCTTTTTAAGTAGGACACACAACTTTCACTAAAGTGAAGAGACATGCATGTCCAATTAAAATCCTACTGGGCGCAATGGATGAAAATATTAATTCCCTCAGAACATAAACTGCAAAGGAAATCTGTCTTGCTTTTAATAGACGATAAAATTGTGGCTGAACATCTGGCGGAAGCTATATCCGAGGTACATAATATCTGAATAATCAAAAAGCTTTAACATCATCAAATATGCACTTTCAAGTGAGAAGGATTAAACACTCTACCATGCTGACATCACAACAATCATAGCAAAATAACTGTTAAGATTGTCTCTTGAGATACAGTTGGGGTCATCATGTGGTCAGCAAAACAGAATGGGCACCTGTATGTAACACTGAAGTAGTAATGGCATGGAGAGGAATGTGCCAGGAGTAAAGAGGAGGAATAGTGGGGCTTATTCCAAGAAATTTAACTCAAGGGAACACAAGTGCAAATTTAACGAGGTATAATTCAGCCATTTTCGACTAATCCCCACAGGAAATAAAAATATACTGGTTTTCAAAACGAGCTCTTAAACTGAAACATATATACAATTTTCTAAGTATTGTTCTTAGATGAGGGAATTGGCGTATAGGGTGATAAGATTTTTATACACCGTGTTACATGGTCAATGGATGAAGCCTGGATTTGAATATGACCACTACATCGGCAAAAGCTGGGCTAGGATTTATAGCATATCCTCCAACCCATTAACTAATCAGGGAACCAATTAAGGAGTGTTTTGGGCATATGCCCTTGCTGACTCTAGAGAGCAGGTGAAGGATGGAAGAGGCTACATTAAAAAAAGACCATCAGCAAGGGGCAAGGAAGGAGCCAGGGACTAGCCACAAGTAACAGATAAAGGATTAAGTTTGTGATAAGGTTGTTCCATACCTCAGGAGCAGGCGGTCGGTACTTATCACAGTTTTGAAGTGGTCTTGGTAAGACCCATAATGACCCTCTGTGATACAAAGTAGCAGGGGGCCAGTAAGGCTGTGATCGGAGGATCACTGATCTGAGCAGAATAGTGTAGGTACGCACCTTGTCAGAGTCCACCTAAATAAGAGCTCCTAAATGGCACATCTTGGTATGTGATTCTAATAGGAAATCTATTTCACAATGGTCCTGAATAGGTCTAAAGAACCCCTCCTTCCCAGTCAAGGATACAAATGAAAAAAGTGCATTCCGTGAGGAGTTCAGGCTGGGTCTGTTGGCAAATTCCAGTACCAACATGGAGATCTATTAAAATGGCAGGCACCCATTGAGCGCTTAAAGGCTAGAAAAAAGTAAGTGGGCTGACGGGGCACCCAAAGAGGAGTAGATCGAAGTAAGGAGGATAACAAGAGTCTTTTGCTGATGGATGTGAAGTAAACCTGCAAGTGGACTGGCTTTTTATAATATGTAAGCCTCCTGGGAGTCTGTCACCTTGATAAAGCACAACAGACAGGTGATAGTGCAATGAAGTACTAATCAGACGCTATCCAGACCGCTCTGAGGAGGATGAATTACCAACCTAGAAACTAAAAATGTCCATGAAGGGGGAATTTATTATTAGTAAAATACCTTCCTAGAACCCCTTAGATTAGACCACTAAGACAAACGTGGAAATTCTGCTGAGTTATTGAGGCACAATCAAAACCAAAACAAACTCATTTGTTCTATGCAACATCAAACTTCAGTAGGTTTTTCACAGAGACTGTGATGTGTATAGAAGTTAAGGTCTTACTTATGCAGGTTAAAACATTTGACAGGACCATGGATTACAGTTCACAAGCCCACTGGTGGCATATGTTAAACAAGTTATGTATGTTCAGATCCTCAAAATGTATAAAAATAAAAAAAATACCAGTGGATGGTGAGTTTCACAAATTTTTGGGATTGGAAAAAAAACCCTTGCTTTTGTTTTGCATAAAAAGTTCAAATTACGCATAGCCTTCTTCCTCTCAGTAACTGGAATATTGCAAAAAGGAGCTGAAAATATAAATTTCTTGTGCACTGCCATGCAGAGATGATGTAGTTACAGATCTTGCAGTAATATTATCTATGTCACAGAATAAGTTGGCTGCCAGTGGGAGTTAGGCCGGGGCCTGGCCTACTGTGCCTAACCCCCCTGCTGTGCCTTAGGCTGTGCGAACACAGCGAGGTATTGGGATCAGGGCCTGGCCTAAGTCTGACCCTACTCCCAACTCCCACTTCGGCCAACCCGGTGCTGCGCATGGTACAGCAGGGAGCTGTGCGTGGGGCCTGGTCGCACAACTGATTATGGACAACTATTCTGAAACATGAACTTATGCCTAGAGACCATGGTGGAAACAAACCACCGTGTAAAGGAAGTGTTATCATGCATTGTATTCACCCCATCCCCTTTTCTGAAATATTGGCCCAGGGGATACGCTTTTGGGGAAAGAGGGACCATATGCACCCCCTCACCTGCCATTGTGCCAACACCCTCGGGGTGTATTGTTTACAACTTTTTTTTTAGGCTAGATTTGCAGATTCACCACAATTCTGCAACATTTTTAAAAACAATATATTTGACCCCAAGGTCCCTCTGGGAGGGGAGGGGAGGGGTGTGTGTGGTGTGTGGTGTGTGTGTTTTTATTTATTTATTCCAAGACATGTGACTGAGTAGGGAGCCCTAAGAAGGGCGCAGTCACAATGTTGTTGATGTGGTGGCAGCAAATCCAATCTTGTCTCAATATCAGCTGTCCTGTGGACTGAAATATATATATATATATATATATATATATATATATATATATATATATATATATATATATATATATGTTTTTGAGACTTGCTATCTGGAAAAACTACTCAATGGATTGCTACCACATCACAAAATGCACCCTTTCTGCCAAATTTGCTGCAATATCTTTCAGCTGTTTGGGCTCTAGCTGTGTCTAATTTTCCAATGGAAAATGAATGTGAGAAAATGCCTTTTAGGATCCCCCCCACCCTTTTCTCGCCACCAGCTAGACATATCACCCCCCTCAAACTTCCCACTTGGGAGCTGAGGTAGAAGAACATTTTTTTAATTTTTTTATTGAAGACAGTGTCATGAAAATTCGGCAGCCCCGTACCCATTAGAGGTCCCGGGGGCCGAGTCCCTCGGGCTGAATTTTTGTTTTAGAAGAGGGGATGTGAAGCCCCAGGTAAGCCTGAGAGATCCGAGCAGTGTCCCAGGGACCCCATTCCTTGAGACACTGCTGTTTCCTGCCCGGGAGAGTATGGGAATTCCCTGTTCGCAGTCTCCTGGGCAGGAGAAAAAAAAACTTTAGTCTTGGCTAGCATGGAGCAGAGGAAAAAATGTTGATCCTGTCTGGGTGAGAGCAAAGTTAAAGAGTCGACTCCCCTGTGCACCACTATAATTATAACTTGCGCACTTTTATACACAGTGCATTCAACTCCGTAGCCATGCTATATTAACTAAAACTCGTGCCTTCTCCATGCACTGCTTATGCACTTTTATATTATATGAGTTATACAATCTAAAATAATAGCATTACAACAACACTTATAACATCGCAAATCCCATGATCTGTGAGAGCACAGTGCATGTTAGAGTGGCGAGTTATGTTATTGTAGTGTGGCGACAGAGTTGAACACACTGTGTATGGAGGCGCGAGAGTTATAATATTTTGAAGGTGTTGTGTAAATTATAAATTAAAGGTATAAGTATAAACTTAGAAATATAAGTATTTGTGTAGTTCAAGGTTGGTTTGTAGTTAAAGAATAAAAAAAGTTATATTAACTAAATGGTGGTGCATAGGTTATATGTTTAAGGTATAATTATAACTTTAGAATTTGTAATGTTAGTGTATTTTACGTTTGGTTTGTATAGAAAGAATAAATAAAGTTTTCCTAACTATAACAAAGGTTTAACCTTCATTTTATCTCACTGGTTTTCATTTTTTTTTTTTTTTTAAATACAAATGTGTTTCAAATCGTAGAGTTTACTGCAGTTGAGTGTAGTATCATTAAGTGGAGTGTCGTACAGTATAGTGGAGTGAATTGTTACATTGTACAGTCGCGTGATCTCGAGTGGAAAGGCGTAGTGTATAGTTGAGTAAAATGTTATAAATTAGAGTTGCATCTTGTACAATACAGTGTAGTGGTGTGTCCTAGAGTGTTGGAAAGTGTTGTACAGTGGAGTAGAGTGTTGCACAGTGGAGTATAGGACTATTAAGTGGAGTAGAGGGTTTTACAGTGTAATGTAGGAGCATAGAGTACAGTACAGTGCTGTATACTGACAGTGTAGTAGGTTCTTGTAGAGTGGAGCGGCATAGAGAGGAGTAAAGTGTGAGAGAGGAGTAAAGTGTTAGAGTGGAGCAGTGTAAAGTGGACTTTTGTACAGTGGAGTAAAGTGTTGTGCAGTGGAGAGGTGTGTGCTACAGAGCAATGGACTGGTGTGTTGTAGAGTGTCACAGAGTGGATTAAATTGTTGAACATTGGAATGGCATGGAGTAGAGTGTGGTACAGTATGTTAGAGTGGAGTGAGGTAGAGTGCCGTACAGTTGAGCAACACTGAGTAGCGTACAGTGGAGTGACAGAGTGCAGAAAAGGAGTACAGTGGAGTAGTGTCCCAGGGTAGAGTACATTAGGAGTGGAGTAGAGTGTTCTACAGCGTAGAAGGGTAAAGTGTAGGGGGGCAGACTTACGGCATACAGTTTACTAGCGTACTGGGGAGTGGCCTCCAGTCGAAGAGGGTAGTGGTGTAGAGTGGAGTGGCATACAGTGTAGTGACACCGGAGTGCCATACAGTGAAATAGCATTGAGAATAGTAGTATAGAGTGGAGTAGCAGCTAGGTTCCAGGCCGCTCAGCATTTAAAAAGGTTTCAATCCTGTTAAGAGTTACACATTGTGTGGCACCCTGACAAAGTCTGAGTGTTATTGCTTGAGGTGGTTTTGGGTGTGGTAGTTCGTACTTGAGTGTGTTGACTGTCACGTGAATGGTTGTTTGAACTGCTACACATTATGTTTTTGTTCAGCGGGGTACACTGTTCTTTTGATTGCTAAAGGAGGGAGATGTGTTCTATTGTAGGTCCCTTGCTCTCTCCCTTGTCCTGGTAAATCTATTGTCATAGTTCCATGTGTGAGGTCATCTGGTTCCTTGGGATTATGTATTTAGCAGTTGTAACTAACAGATGCTACCCTGGGACTCAGTTGATAACACGTTCCTGGCGGGGCACTGACTCATATACAGTATTACCCAACTGTTGTACTGATGTACATAGTAATAAATATTTCAACATATGCACCTGCCTAACAAGCGTCTTTGATGGGTGGCATAATTCGATGCTCCTAATTTGCTTGTTTTTTGTATCTAATCTGGCAACAAAAGGCATTTCTCTCCAGCATTCCTCAATAGTAATATTTAAGCGGAAAGGGATGCCCCGTTTTCAGCTCCTGGCCTATTCAGCTTTAACGTGCTACTAATGTCGGTTTTGGCCTAGGGATGGGGACTACAGACAGTAAAATAACAGGGCATGAAAACGGCTTGCCTGGCACATTATTAACATCTTACACTCTCAAGTAAAGGGAAAAAATACTTTTTCTAAAGTTACATTGTGCATCACCGTAGAAGTGTGGCAGGATCTATTTGCGCTGGTGCATCCTTGGGTACGGGCAATAAAATTAAAGCAGGATGCCTCAGTGACCTTAATGATCCCCACTTAACACAGTGTTAGAATCCCAGCAAAGGAGACAGTGGCCTACACCCTTAGCACACCAGTAAAGTGGGTACCATAAACGGGGTAGTAGTAATATCTATTTTTACAGCACGTAGTTACTGTAGAATAACAAATTAAGCGCTTTATGAGTTTGTATTATTATATTTATCTGTGTTGTGGACTTCCTGCTTGTGGGTGTTCCGTAGATGTTTTGCTCAGTGGAACACTCGCCAATGTATAGCGCAACGGTAGTATGGCACTGCCTGCGGAGTTCATCTCGCGTATGGTGTGCAAACTAACTCCACCACGAACAATGGAGATAAAGGGTGTTAATAATTACTACACTGGGGCAATAGTATGGAAGTAGTTAAGAGATAAGATGTTTGGTTTTCTACAGTGGAGCATAGAGAGGTAAGTTAACTTGGTCTGCCTAGGTAAAACGTATACCTCGTTAGGGCTCACCATAAACATGCGGTTCTTAGTTTCAGATGGAATTAGGCAACAACGATGCAATAAAACATGTTTTTAATGCATTCTCCATTGTAGCCTCCTAGATGCTTGCAAGAGGAAAATATCGCAGATACTCTTAAATGCGTGTTTTTGACTCCGTGTTGCCATTTTCTTCGTCTACTCCCACAGTTTCTATTATAAATGTTGTTTTACGGGATAGCGTTTACCTGGGACCGAACACGGCGCAACCACAACCATACAGCCAAGAGGCAATCAACATATTTCAAAATCCCTGCCTTGGGTGAAAGGCTACCTCTCGCAGGCGATAAAAGATAGCTCAAAATGTGAACTTTTCAAACATTTCAATATTCTTCTCTAGAGTAATAGACACCGCCCCACCCCGACACACACACACACAAATCATTTATGCAACATAAAATACTTATTCCTTCCAGTGTAGCTCTTAACAAAAATAGTGAAGGGTTACTCCTACATTCTTGTCAGATTACAGCATGTTCTGTTGGTATGTTAACTCGGCATAACTTCCCTTCGCAGTGTTCTGCTCTGGCCCCGTCTGTGGGAGTTCCAGCACCACTCTGCAGCACGTGAACCCATGCTGGTGTGTGCCACACCTTCTGCCCACAGCCTGAAGCTTAAGGTGTGCAAGTGTGAAATCCCTGCCTTAATTTACCTCAGCTCTGTACACTACTGGACGGTGGTATCTAGGGGCAGGGAAGCATACTCCTTAATTTCTTGTCTCAAAAAAGCAGGTGAAAGTAAAGTTAAGAGGGTGATCCCATTAAGGAGAATTGAGAATTAACACTTTTTTCTGGTGAACAGTAGTAAAAAGAGGTCAATCGCCAAATTCGTGTGACTTAACAAGTATGGGGAAGATGGGCCGTTCTCATAGAAATACTCACTGGACACAGGTTATGGAGGCACTTGCATGCCTCACACAGAGACGTTTGAAACCTACTGTAGGAGCGTAGCTTAGTCATTCAGATTTGGGGTGTAAATCTCAAATTATCAAACTAAAAAACCAGTGGGCCACAGGGTGAAATGGTCAGATGCCCGAGGTTCGGCGTGGACGAGCAGGGTCGGTACCGATTTGCATTAAGTAGTGCTCTGGGGGTGATTTAGAGGTTGACGAGCAGCTATGTCATTGCTTGCCTTCCAAACTCATGGTTTATCCACACGATTTTGAGTCAGGTGGACTGCAAGTTTTACGAAGATGGAGTAGAAATTACTTTGGCAGTGTAAACATTCCTCCAAAGATCCAGTGGAATAGGGGACACCAAAGGCAAGTCATCTGACAGTCTGCCCTATTTAGAGTGGATGGTTTTTTTGTTTGATTTTCTTTTTTTTTTTTCCACACTGCGTCAGTGGCAGTGAGGGACAGTCAGAAAGAAAAACTCTCTCTACACCATGAGAGAAAACTCCTTAGTGTGGGGGTCATTCAGGTTTATCTCTCAAAAACAAACTCCCACTTTAGGAGTTCGTTTTTTTAAAGTAAATAAATAAAACTTTGGCAAAGTTTGACAGATGACAGTCATATTTCACAGAGCCGTCCCTCAACCTTTTCCTACACGGACAGAAAGCAGAATGACGACGGTTCGTGCCAATATAGAGATGTTTGACAGGCCAGCAGACATTTCTAAATTTGGTGGGCAGAGTAAAGTAAGAGTGGCAGAAGTAAAGTCCTCCACCACCTTGTCTGCCAAACCCTAAATCAGGCCCTCTGTTCAGTGTGGCACAGTGGGCGCCAAACAACAGGAAATGCCACACCAAGCAATTGCCAGTGGTTAGTCTATTTGCAGGCATTCTTCTCATCACCTTTTGGGTGTTTGATTGCCAGTACTAGTAGGAAAACCTGAGACTGGAACCTCTATCCAAGCCTACTACTGTCAATATTTGTGAATCCCCAAAAGTAGTAAATTTGCATTCATTCAAGGAGTGTATATATATATATATATATATATATATATATATATATATATATATATATATATATATATATATATATATATATATATATATATATATTTAAATTGCTGGTCAAAAAAAAAGGAACAACTTAAAACATCTGAGTGAAGTCAGGAGACAAAGAGAAAAATCAACACAGACCTAGCAGACCCGACTCAGGGCTCCCAGACCCCAACTACCAAGCCAGGAAGGTGTTCATGGCTGGGGGGGGGGGGGGGGGGAGGTGGAAGACACCCCCTCAAAGCACTACCCCTGAAGCTAGGCCCTTGCATATAAGGAGGGACCAGCCGCTCCAGCCTTTATTAGAAGGTCACCAGTTGGAATCTCGGCAAGGCAGACTCAGCTTTACATCCTTATGACGTCCTTCAGAACCAGTATTATTGCGGCATGACACACTACACAGGTATCTGTTTTGTCATTATTATGAACATTAAGGCTAAATGGAACTCCTGGCCCACCACAACAGCCTTCACTCTGCAGCAGTTCAACTGGGACATCTGCCCTTATCACTTTTAAACAAATCACATTAATTGAAGCGCCAGCTTAAATGCAACCTTGAACCCTGAGCCCAACCTGTTGCATTAGAGGAAAATCAAATACATTCCTAGTTTTTTGTTTTTCTACATCTCCAGTTCAAGGAGAATTTCTTGTTGCGCCTGTTTACCAGCCCTTACACACTATACACTCGTTTCTAACATCACTATAGTAGATGCCGTGAACGGAGGCCACACGACACACTTTACAGGCTGCCTTGACATGATTATTACAAGCTGTGGCACTGTGTGTACACAAGGAACTGGACTTACACCTTATAGCTGTAAAATCCATTAAGTACACTAATGCTGCACAGCCGGGTAAACCAGAGTCATAAAAAGGCTGATAAGCGTCATCCAGAAGCAGGAGCTATCCTTTTCTGGCCACGTCGGATGGCCTTGAAAGCTTGCCTAATGTCTCTTTATTTTGACAAAGGAACCGAGTTTTTTTACAAACATTTTAGTTGTTCAGCCATAAATAATTTCTACCTGAAGATAACATTTGGGGGGGGGGTGTTAATGTTGACGCCCTAACTCTGTTTAGGCGCACCATCACACTAAGTAGTTTAGCTTTCATTAGAAGGTCTTTAATACGGATGGGGTGAAGCTGAGGCCTGCCATGGCCAAACCTTAATGACTGATTCATGAGCAAACATTCTTTTTACACAGATCTCACTAAAGGTGTCAAGCAATTAGGCTAAAAGTAATTAGCCTTGAAAATCAGTCACGGGGAGGGGATGGGGGTTGTGGTCTAGCCACGGAATGATGGCTGCCTGATCGCCGAGCTCCACGCCCCCCCCCTCCCATCTCAGAGAAGTGTTTTCCTATGTCTTGCTCCTCTCCTTCCACCCACAGACAAAGGCGTTGACTTCTACCAGATCGCCAGGAGAACCAGGGATGGTTGCTTCCACCCACAAACTTATCCATCATTGACCTTTGGACCAACGGCCCTCTTATCCAGGATCTGTGTCAGTTACTGCCACCACCCTCGATGACTGTGATCCTCAGTATTGGTGAGCCGTCCTATTCAGCCTTTTAGAGGTAGGATAAGTGCGACTGGGTGACACAGCCGTGCCCTGCAGATGTGAAACAGTTGGGGTACTTAAACAACCCTCAGGCACCCCACTGAAGCTGCTGCCCCTCCAACACTCAGACTTTGGCTCTGTGCTACGCAGGCCCCTTTTAGTCCTCCCCTTTGAGGAGATGCCCTCCAGCAAACCGTCTGGTAAATCTACACGGCAGCTGCTTTTCTCAGAAGTTGTTTCACAACCACGACCAATGTCCTCATCCGTCGTCACATTTGGCCCCAGCTCTACGGACGCTCCAGTGGACTCTCGTCCAGACACTGCCATGGAGCTTATTCTGCAGGAAATCTGCACAGTTGGATGTCGCGTGGAAGCCATGGACTCCAAGATCACGGACCTATATGCAGACTCCAAGGTGATCCGGGCGGATATTGCTGGTTTCCAGGACAAAGTCACAGATCTGGACCATCATCTGCATACCGTCTAAAGTAGGATAGCAGCCCTGCCGGATAATGAACCAGAACTGCAATTCCTCTGACACAAACTCATGGACGTAGAGGACAGGAACCAGAGAGACAATGTCTGTTTTTTTCTTTTGGCCTGCCGGAAAAAGTGGAGCATGCAGATTTGAGGGCTTTCCTTAAAGACTTCATCCCTATCCTCACGGGCCTGACTTTTTCTCCCATGCTGGAATTTCAACGAGCCCACAGGATTGGCCCCCTCCACAAGAACACTGCCGGGAGGCCGTATCCCATTATAGCATGCTTTCTACGGCATGAACAGGTCCCCCAGCGGTTCATGTCTGTGAGGGCCCATGGGCCATACCACCACAAGGGCCATGAGATCTATATTGCTACGGACTTCTCCTGTGAGACAAATGAAAAAAGAAAGGCGTTCCTCGCACTTAGGCCCCAACTGCATCATTTGAACATTGAATTTGGACTCTTTGAGGAGTGGATAACGATGGATGGTAAATCCAGGGACTTTTTCAAGCCTACGGATCTGCGCTCTTTTCTGGATGGCCTCTCTGCCCAATCCATGGACCCTCAACCCACGGACCTGACGTCAATCCCCCTCCATGCCAAGTGACTATTCTCCACAAGGACGCTGAGCCTAGCAACGTTCTGCATTTACTCTGCAGCACAGAAAGGGGGGCCATTTTTGGACCGCCCACCGAGACCTCAGGATGACAGACATGGCCCTTCAGGCGGTGGCAGACATCACTCTGGGGCTGCACAGAGACAAATCGAGGTCCCCTTTGAACCCCCCACACCCCTGCTGACTGATTGGCATGATTTCTGGGGACAATTGCTGGATCACCTGCTACCCACCAATGGGCAACCAGACTGATTATCCATTGAGCGCTAAGTACCACACGTTTACCCCTTCGCTACCATAACATTATCATCACTGTTATTGTTGTTACTGATGTTATAGACACAATCGCCCTGCTAGGGATGGCCCCCCACCCTCCATTTCTGGGCATTCTCAGACCCAGTGCATAGTGGTTATAGTGAACCTACCATTTTGTCTGACACAAACCTATTGGTATTATTGCACTGTTCTCATAGAAGTATTATATACTCCTATGATTAAGGTTCTGTTTTCCTACATAAGAATAAAACAGGACGGTACCCCTTAATCTGATCGCTCCTGCTGGGCTACCCATCCCATCATCCTACTCAACCGGCAGCTACTGAGTGCTCTTCCCACACCCCACTGTATTTCTGATAATCTGTCTCCACTCCTCCGCCCACCTACCCCTGTCCTCCACCACCATGTGTCTAAGTGCATCTCTGCCATCTAGGGGACACCCTTCAGACCATTCCCTTTTTGTCCTGGTTTGACATACCCTTCATTAGCGCTAAGACCTAAGAGCACGCCTGAGACCAAATCAGTACCCCCGCCCCCCTTTCCCTTAGACCCACCTCCCCTTTTCCTCATCCTTGTCACTTCCCCGATGGTTTCTCCCATTTTCACCGCGCCACTGCTACCCCTTGTCTGTGTTCTATTCTCACCACCTCCCCATGCTAGTGCCATTGTATCTGCAAGAGACCAGCGATTGGGACTTCATACTCCGTACACTTTTCATCCCCCCCCCCCCCCCCCCCACTCCCCGCCACCTGCACCTCTGCCAGCTCTCTCCTTTTCTCTCGCCCCTCTTCTCCTCCCACCCCCTCTCTGACTCTTGGCACAACCACCCTCATTCATTCTCGTTGTGATATGTCCTAGCTTTTTCCCCTGTCAGCACTCGCTGCCCTCCCCTCCCGGGCACGCCCAGTCATGGGTTTCACAGGATTAGACCCACAGTTTTACAGAGTTAAGCTCACACTAGGTATCCCTCCTGATCCTGAAGCGAACCTAGACTACCTCCTCCTCTCTTCCTGTGAGCCTCATAACTTTCTCTTCCTTTTTCTCTCTCACTTTCTCTCTTTGCTTCTTTCTTTACTCTCTCCTCTTCCTCCGCTCTCTTTTCTTTCTTTTCCCGGACTGGTCATTACCTCCTGAGTACGACCACAGACCCCTCCACCCCCCACACTTCCACCTCTCCACCCCTCACATCCTTTCTCCTTTGCCCTCTACTCCAACATAGTATGAATTGCCACACCGTACCTAATAGACCTGAAAGTTCCTACCTTACCCCCGCAGACCCACACGACGGCTCAGAGAATGGGGACTGCCCTCGCATTGACAACAATATCGTGGATTGTTCACGGCCTCACGCACTACATCAAAAGAAAGAAGGTCCTATCTTAGTTAAAATCCACAAGTACAGATATTGCCCTCTTGCAAGAAACGTATTTGTCTTTCTAAGAATCCGAAAAACTACGCTGAGACTGGGTGGGCAGAGTGCTCTATGGTGGTAGTCCACTATCCACATCAAGAGGTTCTGCGCGCAAGTGTGGGATCGCAGTTCTTCTCAGCCGATCCTTACAATCTAAGGTGCTCAAGTCCTAGTCCGACCCAGATGGTCGATACATCCTTACCAAACTCAGATCGTACACTCAGCGTAGGGTCCCTATATGACCCTACGGGCTCTAAACATTCATTCTTACTACATTTCAACAGTCTCCTGACGGAGGTCGGAGCCTCCAAATATCTCCTAGGAGGAAACTGGAACTTGGCTTGCGACACGGTTCTTGTCAGAACGGCAGATTTGGTATCAGTAACAACGCAGACAGAGCACTGTGGGAGGACATACTGGCAGATCACAGGTTGGTAGACCACTGGCGCCTTTCACACCCGCTCGATCAGGAGTACATCTTTATATCGCCGGTCCATGGGACACATTACTGGCTGGACTTTTCTCATTTCCCATAAATTGTTTCCCATGGTTAGAGACTCCTGGATCCTGGAAGCACACTATCTGACCATGCCCTGGTAGAGCTAGATTTGGGCCTTGCTTCTCCAGTCCGCAAGCCATGGTGCCTGAATGTATCTCGAGACCGCACACCACAGGGAAAGGATCAACTCTGTGTCACGTCTCTAGCCACGTGACTGACAAAGGCTCGGTCTCTTCTCCTCAGGCTTTCTGGGCTGCGACGAAGGTGACAATTAGAGGACAACTTGTGAAAGACACAGCCCTCGCTAACGCACAGAGACGCTCTTGTCAACAAAAACTGGGAGGGAATAGCAGCAACATGCACTCACGACCACTTCCCCCGGCCACGTGCTGTCGCCTTGAAAAGGCCAAAATGGAGCGTAATTCCCTCTATACCTCCCAGGCACAGAACGCACTGTAAAGGATGAAGGGCAGGCATTACAAGCAGGGATGAAGGGCAGGCATTACAAGCAGGGAGAAAGGGCAGGCCGACTGTCAGCAGCCCAACTGCGCAAGCAAGAGGCAGCGCTAGCTATTCCTGCCATACGGGATGTTGATGTACACTCCTCACACACCAACAGGACATAGCTGGTGCATTTGGGCGCTTCTATCGGATGCTTTACACCCCTGAAACGGCAGTGGATCACGACAGACTTGCTGCATTCTTTGAGGAGGCCTGTGTACCTAGTCTCACAGTGGAGGGAAGAGGACTACTGGGGGGAGAGATTAGCAAAGAGGAGATAACGCAAGCCATATCCAACTTGCCCTACCACAAGGCCCCTGGGGAAGACTGATTCTCGGCGGAATTTTATTCATTGACGGGAGCGGAAATGGTGGACTCCCTACATGAAGCTTTGGTCCTACCGAAACAGGGAAGGACCCATTACTATGCGGCAGCTACCACCCCACTTCCCTCCTCAATGGGGATATCAAGATACTGGCTGGCGTCTTGGTGGCCCACCTCAAAAAGGTTATACCGTCCTTTATTCATCACACCCAAGTAGGATTCGTAGCCGGGCGGTCATCTAAGAATCACCTTCACATCCTAGCACATACACTCTGGACCACCAGAGGTTCTAGAGAAGAAGTCGTGGCTCTCTCCCTTGATGCTGAGAAGGCCTTCGATAGGATAGAATGGTGTTATCTCTGAGACCTTGAACAGCTTCGGTTTAGGGGACGGATCCATTAAAGAAGTCCGTTGTCTGCATGAGTCACCCACGGCACGGGTCAACGGCGGGGTATTCTTCTCAGACGTGTTTTCCGTTAACCAAGGAACACAGCAAGGCTGCCCACTGTCATCACTGTTATTTCTCCTGGCTGTGGAGCCCTTGGAGCACTTATACGAAGGTCACCTTCCATAGCCGGCGTCCCCATTTCGGGAGGACGCTCCACGTTCTATTTATTTGCTGATGACATAATGCTCACAGACCTTACTCACTTCCTTCCAGCACTACGAGCTGTCCTGGCAGAATCTGAAGCAGTATCGGGGTATAAAATCAACTGGGATAAAAGTGAAGCTCTGCCACCGTCCCCAGTGATCACGAGCACAGCTATAACGGCCTTTCCAATTTCCTGGAAACAGGTGCACCTCAAATACCTAGGAATCCTCGTCAACAGCGGCTTGGGTCAGATGGTGCCAGATAACCTGGAACCTCTGGTAGCTCGTACCAAACGAGATTTTGAAAAATGGTCCCAATTGGGACTCTCCCTTTGGGGGAGAGTGCAGGCCATCAGCATGGTTACCTTACCACGATACACATATGTCCTTGGGATGTTACCGCTGCTAGTACAATACTCAGGAAAGTAGATATCTGCATATGTAAATTTGTATGGGGCTCCATGAAAACACGGCTTTCCAAAGCTATACTAATTTCGCGAAGGAAATGCAGAGCACTGGGATTACCTTCTGTGGAACATTATGCGCTGGCGCTACATCCGTCTCATCCCTTCATGCTCCCCAGTATACCAGTCCCACCTCTCTGGGTAAAGGCAGAACGCACACTATCACGTAAGCCACGGGCCTGGATGTGCTTTATGGCACAAGAGCTCCCCCGCCTCAACCTGCTCACCCAGTAATGCAGGCCATGCTACACTCTTGGCACCGGGCTCACCGCCTTCTAGGAGTGGTCCCTCAGATCAATAATCAAGCGCCACTCTGGGGATGGAAAGGGGGGGGGGGGGGGTAAGTGGTTGGATGAGAGTGCTGGTGGACTAAGGGCATTCTAACTTCTGACCAACTTCTCAATACCGGGACGCTGAAGTCGATCCCGACGTTACAAGTCGACTTTGGGCTCCCTAGTCACTATTCCTCGCAATACCAACTGCTCTCACACAGCCTTCATAGCCATATGGGGACCCGCCCGTGGACCCTGCAGCTCTCATCGGTGCTTGATTATTTACAAACCTGGGGTTCCTTACGAGGAGGTGCGTCCAGTATGCACAATCTACTAAACCAACACTTCTTCTCTATACACCTTCTAACCTCCCTCAAGGCTGAATGGCAAACCCACTTACAGGTAGAATATGATATGGAAGAGTGGAGTACCCTATTGTAGGCATGGAAACGAGGCACGGATGAAATTCTGTCTCTTCAAAACTCTGCATGACTGGTACTTGACGCCCCAGAAGCTTAGAACAGCCAGACTATTGCCCCATGAAAATTGCTGGCTCTGTACCCACCCAAGTTGGGACCTACTACATATACTCTGACTGTCCAAATATACAACCATACTGGGAGGCAGCTGGGGTTACGCTGAGGGAGGTATTGTCATTACCACCTTCTCTTCTGAAAACTTTGCTCCTTCTGCACAATACTGGTGATATTCAGGGCTAGTCCCACACACAACTCCACCTCCTGCATACAGCATTAGCCACAGCTAAGCTTTGTATTTTGACGACACTGGTGAGTAGCGTTACCCCCACCCTCACACGATGAATGGTTGTCAGCAATGTTCCAAACAGCTGCCCATGAATGCATTATTTATAACCTACAGGACAGGACGGAGGTATTTCTGCAAACATGGGCTCCACCCTCCTCCACGGTGTGTCTCTCTTTCTCTCTCTCTCTTCTTTTCCTCTCTCTATTTCTCCTTCTCTTCCTTTCTATTTCTATCTTCCTCTTACCTTCTCTTTCCCTCTTTCTTCCTTTCTCGTATTTCACTCTCCCTGATCCCACTGCTCATTTCCTTTCCACTTCTCTATACCTCCCTTCCTCTTCTCCCACCTCTGTATTTCTTTCTCTTCTCTGATCCTCTTTTCTCCTACCTTTTCTGTCTTTTTCTTTCTTTTCCATCAACCCAATTATAATCCTCACCCTTTCCCACTTTTCATCCGCTGCATGACCTTCTATTCTCTCTCCATAATAGGATAGAGTTCTCAGCGATGGATATTGCCCGTCTGACACACCCACCCCCTTCATTGCACTCCACTGTGATTCCCATCTATCAGGGGTTCTAGACCTATCAATGCCACCCCCTCCATTAGGTAAGCAAACTAGAGACCCCTGGGGCTGCTGTGAATAGAGAATAGGAGTCTAGGCGCTGAACCATCACTATTGAGATGGGACCACTAAAGATTTCAGTAACACAAAATTATCATATAACTGTAAATGGATGTATTTACTGCTGTGTAGAGTTTGATTAACAGTGGGTTTGTTTTCAAGATTGTTCAGTGCAACAGTGAATTTAACTAAATAATGAAGTAAGGAATTGAGGAGATTACAACATTTTCCCTATTTATAATGCTACAAATCAGTCCAGTATAGGTGCCTTCCAAACGGTTGCTAGAATACTGTGCATTAAGTGTATAATACATGGGAGTCTGTAATAAAGATGGTGTGGCCACTCAACTTGAATAACTTATTACAGTGGAGTCCAGACATCAGACGTGGAGGTGCATGGCAGATCACAAAGTATAGAATGCTGCAGTTTTAAAAACAAAAACAAAATATTGCTTATTCTTCATCAGCTCTGTTTTCCTAGGTGAACAGTGATAAGCAGAAAGGAGACATTTGTGCCAACATGTTTATTTGGACACACTTTAGTTAAATATAGAAAATATAGAATCTCTCTGCATATTTCTACATATTCTTAGCTATTGAGTTTTTTTAAATCCGATTCTATTATTTTTTCCTAATAATTCAAATGGCCAGCTTCTATAGATTATATATATATATATATATATATATATATATATATATATATAATGTCACTTACCCAGTGTACATCTGTTCGTGGCATGAGACGCTGCAGATTCACATGCTGTGCGTTATCCTGCCATCTAGTGTTGGGCTCGGAGTGTAACAAATTGTTTTTCTTCGAAGAAGTCTTTGAGTCACGAGACCGAGTGACTCCTCCCTTTCGGCTCTTTTGCTCATGGGCGTCGACTCCATCTTAGATTGTTTTCCCCGCAGAGGGTGAGGTAGGAGTTGTGTGTATACTAGAGGTGCCCATGCAATGGAGTAGTTATGTATGTACCTAATGTTTATTAAAATATTATTTATTTACATATTTACAATTTTCATTCAATTAAAAACAGCTACAGGCTACCGCGGAGGTGGGAGGGCGCATGTGAATCTGCAGCGTCTCATGCCACGAACAGATGTACACTGGGTAAGTGACATTTTCAGTTTGGTGGCATGTGTAGCTGCAGATACACATGCTGTGCATAGACTACTAAGCAGTAATCTCCCCAAAAGGCGGTGGTTTAGCCTGTAGGAGTTGAAGTTGTCTGAAATAGTGTTCTTAATACAGCCTGTCCTACTGTGGCTCGTTGCGTTGCTAACACATCTACAAAGTAATGCTTAGTAAATGTATGAGGCGTAGACCAGGTGGCTGCCTTACGAATTTCTGTCATAGGTATATTCCCAAGAAAAGCCATTGTGGTGCCTTTCTTTCTAGTGGAATGTGCTCTTGGTGTAATAGGTAATTCTCTTTTTGCTTTAATATAGCAAGTTTGAATACATTTAACTATCCATCTGGCGATGCCTTGTTTGGATATAGGATTACCTGCATGAGGTTTTTGGAAGGCTACAAACAATTGTTTTGTTTTACGAAATTGTTTCGTTCTGGCAATGTAATACATTAGTGCTCTTTTTATGTCTAATGTATGCAAGGCTCTTTCGGCTACTGAGTCCGGTTGCGGAAAGAAGACTGGGAGTTCCACAGTTTGGTTTAGGTGGAATGGTGATATGACCTCTGGTAGGCATTTTGGATTCGTACGGAGAACCACTTTATGTTTATGTATAAAGGGTTCTTGAATAGTAAATGCTTGTATTTCACTTAGTCTTCTAAGTGATGTGATAGCTATTAGAAAGGCTACTTTCCTAGTTAAATATTGCATTTGACAAGAATGCATGGGTTTGAATGGTGGGCTTAGGAGTCGTGTTAATACAATATTAAGGTTCCACAAAGGTACTGGTGGTGTCCTTGGGGGGTATGATTCTTTTTAGTCCCTCCATAAATGCTTTTATGACTGGGATTCTAAAAAGTGATTTGTATGTGTAATCTGCAAATAGGCAGATATTGCAGTGAGATGGATTTTAATGGAAGAGAATGCTAGATTAGACTTTTGTAAGTTTTAATAAATAGCTTACAATGTCCTTTGTGGAGGCATGTAGTGGTTGAATTTGATTAGTGTGGCAGTAGCAAACAAATCTTTTCCATTTGTTTGCGTAACAATGTCTTGTTGTAGGTTTTCGCGCTTGTTTAATGACCTCCATACACTCTTGTGTAAGATTTGAATGTCCGAATTCTAAGACTTCAGGAGCCAGATTGCTAGATTGAGCGATGCTGGATTCGGGTGTCTGATCTGTTGTTTGTGTTGTGTTAACAGATCTGGTCTGTTTGGTAGTTTGATGTGGGGTACTACTGATAAGTCCAACAGTGTTGTGTACCATGGTTGGCGAGCCCCGGTTGTTGCTATGAGTATTAGTTTGAGTTTGTTTTGACTTAGTTTGTTGACTAGATAAGAAATGAGTGGGAGGGGGGAAAAGCGTAAGCAAATATCCCTGACCAACTGATCCATGGTGCATTGCCCTTGGATTGAGGGTGTGGGTACCTGGACGCGGAGTTTTAGCATTTTGCATTTTGTTTTGTTGCGAATAGGTCTATGTTTGGTGTTCCCCAGCGTTGGAAGTGATCCTGTAGGATCTGGGGATGTATTTCCCATTCATGAGTTTGCTGGTGATCCCGACTGAGATTGTCAGCTAACTGATTCTGAATGCCTGGTATGTATTGTGCTATTAGGCGAATGTGGTTGTGAATTGCCCAATGCCAAATCTTTTGTGCTAAGAGACACAGTTGTGACGAGTGTGCCCCCCCCCTTGTTTGTTGAGATAATACATTGTTGTCATGTTGTCTGTTTTGACAAGAATATGTTTGTGGGCTACTAGTGGTTGAAATGCTTTTAATGCTAGAAAAACTGCTAGCAGTTCCAAATGATTTATGTGAAGTTGTTTTTGTTGATTGTCCCATTGACCCTGTATGCTGTGACTGTTGAGATGTGCTCCCCACCCCATCATGGAAGCATCTGTTGTGATAATAGCTTGAGGCACTGGGTCTTGGAATGGCCGCCCTTTGTTTAAATTTATTGGGTTCAACCACTGAAGCGAGGAGTGTGTTTGGCGGTCTATCAACACTAGATCTTGAAGTTGACCCTGTGCTTGTGTCCATTGTTTTGCTAGGCACTGTTGTAAGGGCTGCATGTGTAATCTTGCATTTGGGACAATGGCTATGCATGAGGACATCATGCCTAGAAGTTTCATTACAAACCTTACTGTGTAGTGTTGGTTTGGTTGTATGCTTGATCTTACATTTTGGAACAATTGGACTCTTTTTGGACTTGGAATGGCAATTGCCCTTTGTGTGTTGAGTGTTGCTCCCAAGTATTGTTGTATTTGGGATGGTTGCAGATGTGATTTCTGGTAATTTATAGAGAACCCTTGTTTGTGTAGAGTTGCTATGACGTATTGCATGTGAAGAAGACGCTGTTGTTGAGTGTTGGTTATTAGCCAGTCGTCTAAATATGGGAATACGTGCATGTGCTGTCTCCTTATGTGAGCGGCTACTACTGCTAGGCATTTTGCGAATACCCTTGGGGCTGTTGTTATTCCGAACTGTAGCACTTTGAATTGATAGTGTATGCCGTTCATTACAAACCTTAAGTATTTCCTGTGAGAAGGATGGATGGCTATGTGGAAATACGCATCCTTGAGATCCAATGTTGTCATGTAATCCCGCTTTTTTTTAATAAGGGGACTACGTCTTGAAGAGTTACCATGTGGAAGTGGTCTGATTTGATGAAGAGATTCAGTGTTCTGAGATCCAAGATAAGTCTTAACGTTTTGTCCTTTTTTGGAATCAGGAAATATAGTGAGTAGACTCCTGTTCCTTTTTGATGATTGGGTATGAGCTCTATAGCATGTTTTTGTAGTAGTGCTTGGACCTCTATTTGTAATAGGTCTAAGTGTTGTTGGGACAGATTGTGCTTTTTGTGTGGCACATCTGGTGGGAAATGTGTGAATTCTATGTAATAACCATGTTGGATAATTGATAGGACCCATGCGTCTGTGGTAATATGTGTCCAGTTTTGGTAGTATGTGGTTAGCCTCCACTTCCACTGGTGACAAGTGTTGGGGTGTTGTGACATTGAAGTCACTGTTTGGGCTGGCTTGGAACTTTCCCCTTCCTCTTGGGAATTGTCCTCTATAGGAACCACAAAACCCTCCCCTTTGGTATTGTGCCTGATAGGTGGGTCTGGTTTGAGAGGTGGAAGGCTCAGATGTTTGTTGCCGAAACCCTCCTCTGAATAGTTTTCTATAAGTGCCTCTGACTTGTAGGGAATAGAGCGCGCCCATGGCTTTAGCCGTGTCCGTGTCTTTTTTTAACTTCTCAATGGCTGTGTCAACTTCCGGCCCAAACAATTGTTCTTGATTAAATGGCATGTTCAACACCGCTTGCTGAATCTCTGGCTTGAATCCAGAACTTCTCAACAATGCATGCCTGTGAATGGTTACCGCGGTGTTGACAGTTCGTGCTGCCGAGTCTAGTGCGGACCTTATCTGGTTGTTAGATATGGCCTGTCCTCCTTCTACTACCTGCTGGGCACGTTTTTGGTGTTCGTTGGGCAAGTGCTGTATGATGTGCTGCATCTCGTCCCAGTGTGCCCTGTCGTAGTGTGCAAGTAGGGCTTGCGAATTTGCAATCCGCCATTGATTGGCTGCTTGTGCTGCCACTCGCTTGCCCGCTGCGTCAAATTTTCTGCTTTCTTTGTCAAGCGGTGGAGCGTCTCCTGATGATTGAGAGTTTGCTCTTTTCCTTGCCGCCCCTACAACCACTGAGTCCGGTGTAAGTTGTTGTGTTATGAACATAGGATCTGTTGGGGGAGGTTTGTACTTCTTCTCAACTCTAGGCGTGATAGCCCTTCCCTTTACAGGCTCCTGGAAGACCTGTTTTGCGTGCTTGAGCATGCCCGGGAGCATTGGCAAACTCTGATATGAAGCGTGGGTGGATGCCAAAGTGTTAAACAAGAAATCATCATCCACTGGCTCTGTGTGCATTGCTACGTTATGGAACGTAGCTGCCCTGGATAGTACCTGCGTATATGCAGTACTGTCTTCTAGTGGTGACGGCTTTGTTGGATAACAATCCGGACTGTTATCCGATACTGGTGCATCATAAGTCCCATGCATCAGCATCATCCTGTGTCATGCCAGTATGTGTGGGTGACTGCATTATAGGTGTTCCCACTGGTGACAATTGTGGTGAGTGCGGTGGGGACGGTTGTGGTGAGAACCTTGGTGGTGGAGATTTGTCCCTAACCACTTTTACCTTAGGTTGCATTTCTGTCTACTGAAAAGCATGTTTCCTTTTAGATTTGAGTGGAGGTAAGGTTTGTATTTTTCCAGTCTCTTTCTGGATATGTAACCTACTTTGTGTATGGTCCGGTTCTTCCATACCTAACTCCTGCTCAAATCTATGTCTTTCCTTGAATTGGCTGGAAAGTCCTTGCTCTTCTGTATAAGAGCTTCTTCTCGGCTCCGAAGCTGCTTTTTTCGGTACAGAGGTTTCTGTTACATGTTTTTTTGGTTCCGAAGATATTTTCCTTACTTTGAGCGAATCGAACTCTCGGTGTCGAGATCGTTCGGTGACGGAATCTCGACCGGAGTCGGAAGTCTTCGGCAATTCTTTGGCCTTTTTCGGTGCAGATGATTGGTCACCTTCCTTTCGGTGGGTTGAGCCATGGCCTGCTGGCGGTGGCGTCCCCATGGACTTAAATGTTTGTGTGAGTTTTGGACGGGGCAGGTTTATTCACTGTTCGCTGCACCGTCGAGTGTCGTTCACTTTTGGATTCATCCGTCCCCTGGATGGAGATGCTTTCCTCCTCTCCGACGTCAAGTTGATCTTTCGGTTTCAACGCCATTTGTAGTCTTCTTGCGCGTAGATCCCTCAAGGTCTTTTCCGATCGAAACGCTCGGCAAGCTTTGCAAGTATCCTCCCTGTGTTCAGGTGATAAACACAGATTACAGACCCGGTGCTGGTCTCTATAAGGATACTTCGAATGACACTTAGGACAGAAGCGGAAGGGGGTCCGGTCCATTAGTCTGGGACGACGGATGTGGTCGGGCCGACCAGGCCTCGGTGAAGAGTGGAAGCCCCAAAGGGCCGCCGGAGAACTCTAGATGTCGGTGCCGATACACTAACACTAGCCCGGTAACGAACGATATCAATACCGTCGAAATTTAGATAATTTAGCTAACTTTCCCGAATCGAAATACGGAGCGAAGAGGAACAAGTCTGAACCTGATGGCGGAAAGAAAACAATTTAAAATGGAGTCAAAGCCCATGCGCAATGGAGCCGAAAGGGAGGAGTCACTCGGTCTCGTGGCTCGAAAAGACTTCTTCGAAGAAAAACAACTTGTAACACTCAGAGCCCAACACTAGATGGCAGGATAATGCACAGCATGTGTATATGCAGCTACACGTGCCACCGAACATATATATACATATATATACACACACGCACACACAGTTGCCAGCGTACATCCAAAATGCCTATGCCTTTCAATTTCGGTAAAGGTTTGGAGAGTACCATGCAGTTTAACTATAGGCATGTTCAAGGTTTGGTGATGTTTTGTTTTTGGTTTAAAATCTACATTTAACCTTCATATCTGATGCAATATATGGTTAGCGGAAGCCTTTCGGCTCAACCAGTGTGTGTGTGTGTGTGTGTGTGTGTGTCTATATATATTTATTTGGTGCAAGCTGAAACTGCCACACTGGCGAAGAGTTGTTGCAACAAATTCTTTTGACTTCGGAGAAGCTGAATAAGCAAGAAATCTCGAAGTGGTGGGAAACCAAATCGCTACAGAAATATGTGGAAACGGGACATCTCACATGGGTTGAGAATTATGATTACTCCTAGTTACGAACATCCAAATCCAGAGCTAATCAAGGAATAGGCAGAGCAGAACTGTGCGAGCTCAATGGGCACGTTAAAAACCCTAATAAAATATGCAGAGATCGACAGAGCTAATCTACTTCGAGAATTGGATCGAATTAAAGATATATCCAAGGATGAAAACATAGCTGTAGTGATTTAATTCATGAACGTAATTCAAGCTAGACTCCAAGTATGAAGAAGAAAATAAAATGAAAAAAGCGATGAAATCCTAGAGTGATCACATGGACCAAGAAAGGGGTCAAATCTATACATTTGCTAGACATTTTTTACATTTAGTTAAACAGAGACTAAATGAACAAAATTGGTCCAGACGAGATGCATCTCTTAGTGATGTAAGCTCCTATAATGATCAAGCAGGCTTGAGCAAAGACCTAAGACCTACAGCAACTATCCATTTCTGATCAATTACTTTTTTTTTTTTTTTAACATTGGCAAGGAGGACAGACCACAGACCGGGGAGAGGAAAAGAAAAAGCAAAAGGAAACTGAGGAGGGGCACTCAAGGGAAACGACAATATAAAGGAATTTATTACCAGGAAAATGAGAAGCAGTAACAACAGGTAAAGACCATAATACAATAATCAATTTGATTCAGTCAATTTTATCTGAAGCAGAGACACAATTATTGCCATGGGACTCTTTCAGCCAAGAGTAAAAAGTTTTACTATGCCCAGTCCAGGAAAGACGTGTACCTGTTTATTAGAAAACAGAAAGATTGATATGGCAACCTACGTTAACACCATCAGGGAATATCATTCCAAACTTAAGAGATGGCATGAAAATGATTTTTTGAATGATAAAGTAAGATTTCTTTGAAATGACGTACCTAGACTGCCTATTTTTCACTTGATAACCAAGAATCACAAAAATTCCACTGGGCCACAAGGGAGATCTATTTCAGCTCACTACAGTTTTTGGATAATACATCTAAGTGTATTGACTCCTACTCAGGGGCTTTTGTAAGGAGCTCACAGCCAGACTCCACAGATCTTCTTAGAAGGATTTTTGACTTTCAGTGGGAAGCGGACATGCTTATGGTAACACCATTCTAGTATAGTCCACGAAGATGGTCTGAGTGCAGTCAAACATTACTTAAGGTCAAGATATTATAAAGCACAATATCATGTTGTGCGACAGGATACAATTTTGTCTTATCAAGAACATGTTCTTCTTTGATGGCCAAGTTTATGAGCAGCAACGGTGTTCCGGCTTTGCCCCCAGATATTCTAATTAGCAGATGGGCTGGTGGAAGGAGCAGGTTGTCTTCGGCAAATACAAAGCATGGACTTAACACATAATTCTATGGGTAAGGTTCATAGAAGTTGTTACTAATTTCGAAATGGGACCAATCGCAATTATCAGCATTCATCGATGAACTTAACACTAATGATTTAAATTTGACCCTTCCTGGCAACATTAGTGCCACCAAATGTGTATTTCTAGTTGTAGAACTCACTATACAAAATGGGAAGGCCATTACCACTGGGCACTAGAAACCCACAATGGGGAATCGCATCTTACATGCTTGCAGCTGCCATCCTGAGAGTCTGAAAAAAGGCATGCCATAAGCGGAATACTTGGCAGCGAGACATTTTTAACACTGACACTGGTTTTAAAGTCACCAGTAAAAACACAAGGGAAAGATTTAGATAAAGGGGCTATAGCAAAGGAATTCTCAAATCAGCTCTTCAAAGAGTGGAAAAACTCATGCACGAGGGGGTACCCTTCAACAAACATCTCACACATCCACATACAGAGAATAAACAGACATTAAGATTCATTACTTCCCATTACACTGACCATTATTCAGTAAGGAAGATTCTGCCAGACAATGGTATTTGTTGACAAGTGTCCCAGTGACAGCTAACAAAATCTTTCTTAAAACGCTTATCACCTATAGAAAAGCTAGATCATTCTGAGATAGGCTGGCTACAAATTACATCAAAAGTGAGAAATCATCTTGGCTAAAACCTTGGACAGGCTTCTAAAAAATGTATCACATTGAAAGCGTGTAAACATGGCGAACATATTACAGCCATACAAAACACCATTCAGACAAGAACTGAAATTGACAAAAACTTGACATGCAGAAGTAAATATGTAGTATACCTGTTGAAATATGACTGCAATAAAATCTATACTGGCAGCACAATCTTGCAGGCTCATAAAAAGATCTTGCAGTATGGGCTATTAAAAACAGACAATGGCTATCTCACACCAAGACATTTCTGGCAGTCACATCAGGGCAATGTGGATGCTCTGCAATACTCAATTGATTCTGCCCCAAAAAACCTTGATGCAATAGGGAACAGAACCTTTGCAGATTAGAAGCTTAGTACATTTTAAGGCTGGACAAACTAGAACCATATGGTTTAAATGTGAATAAAAAGCTGCGTGTTTTTATTTCATTTTTGTTTTTCTCGCTGTAATACAGACATGACGTTTTTGAGTTGAAATAGTTTTTATTTAACTTTTTTTTCTTTTGACAGGTTCTACACTGGAAGCTGTAAGTGTGGCAGCCTAGGAGGGAGAAAGTAGGGTGCGATTGGGCTATTTTCTTGTGTTTATTTCCTTTTCAGGTAAAGATTTCGGCAGTATTCTGTATTCATTGTATTTCATGTTTATTGAAGCTGGTTGCAGATCCACTTTGTTGTTTTTATTAGATGTATCATAATTGATCAGTGTACAGAGGAATGACAGCCCACTTGGGCCACATTGATTCAACCATGGTTTATTAGCATATTTGGGCATGTTATATTGAAAACATAATGGATACTGCCCAGCATTTAATTTTGTCTAAGTCACCAGATATATGTATTTAAATAAAATATACCTTAAATTGTTGTCCGAATATTGTTTGATTTAATCATAGTGCAGTAGTACATTTGGGGATGAGGAAGTGTAAATAAGCTCTTTTGATTTAATCAGGGTTTAGTAGTACACTTTGTTATAATGTATGGCAAAAGTAGTGGACACTGCACAGCATTTCGTTTGATGCAAATCACAAGATCTGCTTCTTATATAATCAAACTATTATTTAAAATCATGTTTTGCGTTGAACTCTTAGTCCACTCGGATGCTACGTACAAAGCATTAATTACTGCTGTTTATGTTATTATTTTTGCCCATTAGAAGATGACCTCCATATGTTCATACCAAGGGAATTGCTGTTGTCCTTCACTCATTCATGTTTTGTGCACCATGCCTCATGTATAAATAGTGAGTGCAAAATGGCACCCGGAATCGTGACAAAGGTCATTTTGGGACCGAAACACGTTGATGCAGAGCAATTAGTCATAAAAACACTCGGTCCTATTAGTGTGGAGTGCCCTGTTCTTCAATATGGTTGGAGTCTTTGATTGGAGATAGTCTGTGTGTGTGTGTGTGTGTGTGTGTGTGTACACACACATTTAGTTCTGTATAGATAATATATACCACACACATGTATATACACACAAATTCACATAGTGTATGTGCAGACCTTAATATGTATTTAGATGTGCAGGACATGAAATGCTATTTAATATAATTGTAAAGTGTGTGGTACAGACATGACTCATAGAAGACTAAACCACACGTTTAGCCTCGCCTCCCCTATACACCTGTATATATGGTTTATGTCATTCATTTTTTTTTATAAACGCATGCAAATGAAAAAAAGAAAAAAAAGTATTTCACCACACTCAAAAGACCTCTTCAATGTGATATCTTCCTTTGCGCATAAATGTGACTCCTTGCATCTCGGTTTTCGTTTTGCCTCTGGTGAATTCCAACCCCTTTCCATGCTCAACAATGCAGTAAACCGAAAATTGCATTATACATATGTGTATATATGTGTATGGAAGTGAGGAGCCCACCATCCTACTACACCAGCGTCTTCCTAGAGGAAATTTACCTTGCTAGTTTTCGTCTGTGAAATTCAGCAGTGGCATTTACAGCCACCATTTCCAAAGTTCACCATGCATCAGTAACTGTAACCCGATACTGACCACTTAAAGATAGCAAGCTGTTTCATTTGCTTTTGGTAACTATTTAAAGGAAACCAGAAAATAGAGGAAGCAGAACAGCCATATTATCTTAACTTGGCAGCCCTGCTTGCGATTTCTGTTAACGATAACTAGATAGCGAATATTTAAGCATTGGGGCCGCCAGATAGTTATCCCCCAATAATGGTAAACCGTTACAACGCTATGGAAACTAATTATTAAAAACAATGCTATCTTTCCTCGTCTGTCTAATATTGCATACAAAAATGAGGAAAACATTATTAATGCAAACGGAACGGTTCACTTTGCTTATGAAATACGTTGTTACTTTAAGTCTATGACAACTCCAAATAAGAACGTTCTGAAGGATAACGGTTGCTCATCTTCCTCAGTGGCAGCTCAGAAGCTCTCAGCATCATTTAGTCTTGCAGTTTTAGACAGACACGATGTGTGCATGCATGCAGCCAGTGAGGAGTGAACACAATGATAAACCAGGCCCCATCATATGGATGAGGTTTGACATCCTTTCACGATAACTATGGCTGCAAAAAGGTGCAAAGATCACCATTTGCATTAGGTATATAGAACCCACTCCATATATACAACCACCACTTTACCAATCCAATATATGTATTTTGAGAAGTATAACTTTAGCTCAATTTAATTACATCAATTGAATAAACACGTCTGAAACTAAATATTTTGAAAGAACAGCCTAGGACTGAAAAAGTTGTGGCCCCGTGCCATGGAGACATCTAGTAAACCTAGATGCCAGCTGCACAGTGGCAGAGTTAGTCACAGGGCAGATACACTTTATATGTGACTGACACAGCCCTAGGCCTATGACCCACACAGAGGCACTGACGTTTTGGAAAATGCGGCTCAATGGATCATTTCACATTCTGGGTCTATAGTACGGTACTGTATTGTATTGTTTAACATACATGTAGATTTCATCAGCTGGTTTCAACCCGGGAGAGAGGATGTGGTCAAAGACTGACAGTCAAACTGAGGCCGCCTCTGTTTCTCAACAGGTCGGAAATGCATCCGCCTACACACTTCAAACTAGCGCTTAAAGATTAGATGGAAGAGCACATGGACTTCTTAAGAGAGGTGCAATACTTGTCATGTAGTCCTGGTGTTACTTTTTATGAGGGATTACTATATCTTTAATGGGAACTATTTAACATTTTAATTATGAGACACGGAACACTCATCCAGAAACAATGAGTGCTGCACATAGACTGCGCTACAGTTAGCCAAAGCACAAAGAAGTGGAACGGGTTACGTATTGATCAGGAACCAGCTATACAGTTGAATGAGAGACCGCTTTTATAGAACTAAAGTGGGAGAGGGATGATTTTTGCAGGCTAAGGCTAGCACATTACCTTTAGATCTGATTAAGCGTCTCTGCCGTTCATGCTGGGCACTCGCTAACGTTTCTTGGAGGGCCTACTGACATTTAATAGAATTGCTATTGTTCTAATGAGAATGTTCTGGCACTTCTCTGGGGGATATGGAACGAGGGTGGACTTAAAAGGCTAATATTGCAGTTATTTCATCGAGTCAGATTATTTTGTTTTTGTTTACTACTTGTGGAGCCCTTTTCAAACAACCCTTTTATATGTATGAAATGTCATTAGACTACACCTTCGGAGGGGTACACTGGGTCCAGACATCTAAAAATACTTCCTGTAGGTAACTGACAGAAGAGAATTGAGGCTCACACCAAGGAGCTCTCAGCCACATTAGTAACATTAAGTGTGGCACAGTGAGTTTTTAAGACAAGCAATCGGTGACAATCAAAGAAGGACTAACATGCCATGCCGCAAGGGATTGCTCTGTGGGCACAAACTTCAACTTTTCTTTCTCATTACAACTCCAGCTGAAAAAATGTACTAAAAAGCGGCATCACTCAATTGTAAAAGGGAAATGACTTGCAAAACTTGTTCATCCAATTGAAATCTTTGCTGGATAGTCAACAGTTAGCAAGCAGGTCTTGGAAACAATTTAGAAAACAGGTAACTGCTGCTGAATAGCTAAAACCATTACTGGCTGCAAGGTTAGTTGATGGTGAATACTGTTTCTAGCATAAGTAAAACACTGATGATACCATCACAAAGAACTGTAAATTTTGCTGACAGAATGCTACCAACAACTTCTCAGACAATGAGTTGTTTCATAAATGGGCGTACAAAAGGAGATATCCTTGGCAATCCGACTCGGACAATATCTTTACCTTCCAAAACAAGATTCTTACTAAAGGTGAACAATGGATTTTTTTATGTTTTTTGATGCCTTGGCTGTATCCCAAACTATCCTGCATCACCAGGCTCTTTTAGGCTTATCCACCGATTTCACAAGCAACCTTTGAGACGTGGCCTTTGGAAAACGATTCCTTTTAACCAGAAAAGGAGACCCAGCTACAATAGACTTTGACACAGATGAAAGATAGATTAATGACAGCTAATAGGTTTTTGGCTAATCAGGCTGCTTCCACTTATATAAAAGTGCTTTTCACAATTTATGTCTGATATTAAAAACCAAGCTGTGAGTCACACTTATGCTGCTTCTGTTGGAAAAAATAGTAATATCATATTTAAGTCTTCAGTATGCAGATAAAGCAAAAACAAAGCTATCGGGTCTGTGAGTTAAAGAGCAATGTCATAAGAAAAGTGGAAATATTCGGAGTATATGATTAAATCAGTAAAGAACTTAATATTAGACTTGGAAAAAGACAATAAGGATGAATCTTGATATAAAAAATAAATAAAAAAAAAAACACACACCAAGTCACGAAAGCAAGAGATATGAAAATGTTCCGAAACACTATAGGTTAGGAATCTTTTTCAGCAGTAGTAAAGTACACAATAATTATAAATTAGAAAATCTGGGGAACCGCAAAGAGCAGTTTTAGATATAATTAAATGAATAATTGCAGAAGCAAACCTAATTGGAGTTCATATTGCTACAGAAGGACCGGATGTTCTTTATAAAACCTAAGGTTGGGGGTAGGGGTTGCTGCATCAAATAAGGTTAGGACACTGGAAGAAGATTCATTGTGGTGTGGAAATACAAGACATTCCCATGGAATACTGGAGTATGGAAATACAAGACAAACCCATGGAACACTGTAGTGTGGAAATACAAGACAAACCCATGGAATACTGTAGTGTGGAAATACAAGACAAACCCATGGAATACTGTAGTGTGGAAGTACAAGACATACCCATAGTATACGGTAGAGTGGAAGTACAAGATGCACCCACGGCACACCACAGTGTGCAAGTACAAGACGTATCCAAGGCATGCCATAGCATGGAAGTAAAAGACATAACCAGAGAATGCCGTACTGTGGAAGAGCAAGACATATCCATGTGTTTTTTTTGGCTCTGAAGGAGCCCCAATACCGGTACCTTCGTCATACATTTGTCAAAAAGAAGAAACTTGCAAAGGATGCTCAACTGTTCCATCGTTTTAATGTATAATTAACAAAGAAATGTGCTTTATTGTTTAATGTTTCAAACAGGAAGTCTTGTTAACTTCATGTCAAAGTTCACATCAAAACTACAAAATAAAATTAAAAAACTGTGCCAATGTAATATATTCCTGTCCTGAGAGACATACACGGACTGCGAGTGCATCACACAGCTACTTTATCCACTGAGAAAAGAATGGCATTCAGAACAGCAATACAAGCACATAAATCTTTGAACAGCTAGGCTACAAATTATATGAAAAAGGCTCTTCAGTTAATATACACTATCTTGTAAGATCAGATCTCCCAGCACCATACAATCGTACTTGTTTGCGGTTCCCACATAAAACACACCGAACCTCTGTTGTCATCAAGCACCTGCAGACCAATTACTTTTACACTTGGAACTCATACATTAAGTGTAAATGGTCTCTTGGCTGAAATACTACACTAAAGCAGTCTCAACTTGAGAAACAGAATTGGAAAACTCGTAACTTCTTAGGTACAACAATCTAAAACAACCTTTCAGGTGAACTCAAGGAAGACGAGAATCTGTTCTCAATCCAAAAGAAGCTGAAGACACTCTTATTTCACTCTCATTAGAAGGACTAACCATGGATAACAAGTCCTGAAACTAAGATAAGAACACAAACATGTTCCACCCAGTGCTTAATCTGAACTTGGAGTTGCAGGTGGAGCCCACCAATGCTCATTTTGGGGACTAGCACATATTTTTCCTCATGCCTTAACTGTCCAAGTACTAATGAGAAGACAGAAAAAAAACAAGGAAGAAAACAAAAACAAGTCACAAAGGGAAAGCAGGAACCTGCAAGACAGAGATAAAGGAGCAAGGTGTTAGATTGTTGATTAAAGAGACATACAGTGAAATATAGAGCTCATTTTGGGTGAATAAACATTTAATGGCACCTGCTTTGGGCTTCTGAGCAAAACTTTGGGCATCTGCACTAAATCTTTCAAACTAAGCACTGGTTCCATCTGAAGGGCCCATATAACAGATCACAAACACCCACCATTGCCCGTTTCTTTTAATGCTAATCTTTAGTTCATGGACATGTGTGTTGGTGTGTACACTTTTGAATTTGCCATACCGAGCCTCCAAACCTTTACAAGATGGGAATCCCGGTTTGAGGAAATAGGAAATATTAAGTGCTCTACAGGCCTCTCACTATGGGGAGTGAGATTTTATCAGGTCGAGCTATTTTTAGGGCCTACTGGTCCTTTCTGGTGAGTGAACTAGAGGTGGAAAGAACAGGTTTTCGGTTCATTCAGGAATGAATAAGCAATAAAGATGCATTTAAATCTTGTTTTATCTTGACACATTTCTTGTCTGTTCAAAGACAGAGCTCAAATGCCAGTTTGCTTTATTACTAAGTGCTGCTTATCTCATCCTGAAAAATTGTGTTTATTTTTTTTCCTCTTGCTACAGTTAGATGATTTTATAAAGTGAGCTTTCTGACAATCATTGAGAAGCAAAAAGCTTTCGGAAGTCAGTTTTTTTTTTTTTTTTATAACACATTTCGTTACCTTGTAAATAAATAGTGCAAATATTTCAAAATATATCAGTAATTACCAACGCATTTTTTGCAATTCAGAAGTTTGATGGATGAAAAGATTTAAATAGCAGCAAAACAAATTGTAACACTTTTCTCGTGATGTCCAAATGACAAATATTTGCAGAAACTCTGTGTCAAAACATTACTGTTTGTACACTATTTAGTGTTAACATTAAAACCGCAGGCCATGTGGAAATTTTGTGGCTATTTCAATATAAAATGTGCTGATTGGAAATGACAGTACGCTCCCACTTCATGCTTTAGTTAAATATTCATTAAAAGTTATCATTTTGAACCATTATTAGAGAGAGAGTCTTGCCCAGCCCTAATGAACAATGCTGTTCATGAACTAAGAGCAGAGCCACTGGAATTGTGCAGCAGTAAAGGTCCAAATTATGTGGCAGGTTTGAGTAAATTATGTGGCAAGAAATGGCAAATTATGTGGCATACTGCAGCACATTTTATAATATTACTTAATTATTTTCTCATTTTTAAACGTTGTAATACAATGTAACACCCAAATAGAGCAATAAGCACCAGTCCAGCTAAGCAAGGGCCTTTAACTGCTTGGCAAGACATGTGTCACATATTTATGAACTTTATAACTGTTTTAACTAGAATCATTTTTTGTTAAAGTCTGTAGATTATGCAGTAGATAATGGATTATGTGGCAAATGTTGCAAACCTATGCTAAAATCGCAGCGGCCACACAGTCGCATAATTCCAGTGTTTTTTTTTGTTTTTTTTGGGGGGAGGGGGGTTGTTGTTGATGTGGAGGCTGGCAGGAGGTGGGGGGTAGATGTAGATGGATCCAATGGCTCAGCGGTACCGCACAGGGTCACATAACATTCCAACCCAATCTAACAGCTCGCACATGACAGCAAATGACAGCAACTAAAGTGTAGGATGACCTTGGTATTCACTGAGGGTGCATATGAAATATGATAATGCCATATACAAACGTTTAAGGGCCCCAACTCCTTCTCTCCCACTTAATAGCCTTAATCTGTTTCTTAATGGAGGGTATTCTGTGGTGTATGTGCTCCCCATCTGGGTAAGGCCCTTAATTCCCAATAAATTCAAAGCATGTATTAATAGACTGAAACCACCAGAGGGGTAGTATGATCACCTCTTCTAAATTTACAAGAATTAAAACTGGGATTACGTAACAAAAATAGAATACTTTTATTCCTTGTTAATAAATTAGTTTTTAAATCGAGGATGGGAGCATGCACTCTTGTACAACAGTATTTTTTTTACGTTTCAAAAATGTTTCGTTTTGTAGTTTGCAGGTTCCCTCTTCCTAAAATGCAACCCGACTTCCACCCTCCTTTATCGAACCAATGTAAATCCTTAGCAATGGAAAATAGAGATTACTTGTTCACTTGGGAAAATAGTGTGAAGAGAAAACTGCTTTGACTTGGTATACTGTTTCCTACCCAAGTCCAATAAGTCCCAGAGGGTAAAATGTTCTCAAATCGGATTACAAATGTATAAATCTCAGAGGAATTCAACTGCCCCTCTCCTAAGGGCAGTGATGCAAATGTTTATTATTCTGACTGAGGATGCAGGTTTTATGAAGCCAACCCAGAAAATTCAAGTGCTGTAGGAAGAATGAAATGCTTGGTATGCTGAATAAGTCCTCAAGAGAGGAAGAGGACAAGCATAGCCAAAGTCTGCCGGGAACAGAGTGAAGATGCAGGGTTACAATCCAATGGTGCTCTAATTAGGTCACCTAAGACTGTATTTGTGTATGTGTATGTGTGTATATATATATATATATATTTTATTTTTTAACTTAAATTAAGATGTCCACCACCGTGCGTGGTGTGGGGGTTGGATGCCGGTTCCAGGCCCTGCAACCAATCACTGGATGGCACCCCACTCCTCCCCCACATGCTGCAACGGTTGGGTACTGGCCAGGCAGCCATCTATGCACAACCTTTGGCGTGCATGGAGTTGACTTCAGTACAGAGTATGGCCAGCAGCTGTGCAGTGTGTGGTGTGTGGTTGGGTGCAGGACCTGGTCTGCAGTCAGGGCCTGGGCTTAAACTTGTGTAGCTGTGCACGGCTAAGTGTAACAATAAGAAGGATGTAATTTTAAGTAAAGCAGAAATACTGGCTTTGTCAAAAAGTCACAAATATCACACATTGTAATGTTTAATAGAAGTGAAGGTCATAAAATCTTTTCAATAAAGCATTTAAAAAAAGGTGGAAAAAAAAAGCATGTCTTGAACTTCTTTTTGTTTTTAAAAAAAAAACTTTTCACAGCACAAAGGGTAAAAACGGAACATAGAACCAACCACTAGAGGACCCTACACGCCAGCCGAAGAGCACAGTGCTCCAGCTCGAAATGCTTTAAATAGGTTAAGATCTCCTGGGGTGCTGGGATTAAAGATCCAGGAAACTTACTGTTAGTTTTCAGGATTTTTTTTTTTTTTTTTTTAATGCTGTTCAGGGGCTGCTGCACTTTCTACAGCCCCTGGCAACATTAAGCATTATGGTTGGTGTTGCCCCTACCTCTTCTAGGGGCACCAAGAGCAAGAAAATAAAATACTTCAAAAGAGCTCTACAGTATGATTGGGCACTCCTTCCCAGAGATGTGAGTAATAGGTGAAGGGCTCCTGCTGCTCATTTATTATTCTTTAATCATTTTTTTAAAATATATTTAATTTGAGCTCCCTGGTGCCCACCTGGGTCCTGGCAGGAGCCAGCTGCATTAGGTTGCTGGCAGCCAGCGGGAGCATCTTTCTTCACCCCTTCTGCCGGGCAGGAGCAAAGGAAGGAAATCGATTTCTATTGCTTATCCGTACTCTCCCAACCAGGGAATTGCAGTGTCCAAGGGATGGGGTCCTGGGAACACTGCAATCCGGCTCTGGGGACCCCATACCCTGGAACTCATCTTCAGGAGGGGAGGCTCCACACAATCCCCTACAAACACACACCCACACCCACACACAGAGACACAGATAATACACTGGCCCCCTGGGGCCTATGAGGCTTCAGAATGAGAGCTGCATGCCCATACCCATTAAAAAAATATCAGCCTCGGAGGGTGGTGGGCCCCCGGGGCCCCTACGAGGCTAGAGGAGGGCAACCACGTGCCTCCCTACCCCATTATAAAAATAAATATCAGAACCAGGGGATGGAGTCCCTGGGGCCTCATGAACACCTCTCCCCAAAAAACCCAATTCACCGACCTGCACCCTGGGGTGTGTTCAACAGTTTTGTCGGTACTGCCGTTAAATTTTCCTCTGGAAAAAAATAATGTGGAAAACGCATTTTGGGACCCCCGTTTTTTCAGCCCCTGCTTGAGTGACCTCGAACCTTTCCAGGAAGGTGCTAAGGTGGATGAGACTATTTTATGAGAAGTTTCGTCAAATGGCGCCAAAGTTATGAGCAAACCAATAAAAATAATTTCTAGGGAAACATGTTCCGTTGGATTACACCCAATTGCCATATTTAATTCAGTGTTACTACAGATACCAAGGGCCTGTAAATGATAAATGAAATGCTACTTGTGGGTTGCAGCACTTATTGTGCCACCCACTTGGGCAGCCCTTTAAAACCTGTCACAGACCTGCCATTCCACCGTGTGTGCGCAGTTATAAACGGCCATTTCTACCAGGTGAAATGTATTTAACAAGGTGGGCTTTAGTTTTAAGTTTTGCATTCATGATAATGAAAACCTCTCAGATTTGTATTCCTTCCTGGTTTTTGTGTATGCCTCCCATCCTTCAGGGTGCCCCAAAGGAACCAAAAGCCAACTGATATCAGTGAGCTATGGGAGTGCCAAGAACACTTCACAACGTTTTGAAGACACTGACACACCTGTGGAAATTCCCCTCTTATGCCTGCCCTTCAGCTTGAGACTGCTCATTAGTGTCTGTTTAGTCCAGTGAACAGCAGTATTCCCCAGCCGCAGTACAGGACTATCCTCTTTCGTATTATCGTCCACATTACTCTGCTCACTGAAGCCTATTTAATTATAATGCTGCTTCCTTTATTGTACTGCCTCTTAACCACGATCAAGTTAATCTCATTATTAAACTGAGCCTTTGCTGTTAAAAATGTTATGTTTCAAGTCAGCCAGACATTCACTTTCCCTGGGGGTGAAAAACAAGAAGTCTTAGGTATGCAGAAGGTGCAGCATTCTATATGCACTTTGCTTTCGCCTTAAGCTACACAACAGAACTGATCACACCGCCATCCAAGGATGCAACATTTTTCATCAGTGTTGTTACACACATGACCTGTAGGGCTTTCATCCATCCATCATCAGGACTCTCTTTTGGACACTGTCCCTGCTGTCACAGGGAAGGAAGAGTTCCCCAGCAAGAGAAGTAGCCCTACCTGCAAAACAAATGCTTCGCTTTAACGCTCCCCTCTGTCCTTTCTCCCTGGCAACCTTGTTTCTCTAGCAGGAGAAAATAAAAAGGTTCGAGTTAGATGTCCTAGGAGATACTCATTTGTCAGTGGGCCAGCCGATTCACCCTTCACGCTGCGAGTCATGGCACCTGTCCCCCTGTGGCTTCAGGTGGCGATTCAAGGTACGAGCTTTCCATTCTCACATCTATGCCACAGTAGAAGCAAGGGGCAGGCAGGGATTACATGCTGGTGCCGTAGTCTACCATGATCTCAAAATTCAAAGTATCTTGCTTGCCAAGCCGGTCTGCAGCATCACCTACTTTCCAAAGCGCTGGTGGGCGCCATGTTGAATCCCCGTTTCTCAGCAGGAGGCGGCGATGGCAAAAATAATACAAGAGCATTTGAGAGTCCGCCACGGGTTGCTTCTTACAGGTCACGTAGCTAGTTGCATCACCTACAAATCTTCTTTCTCTGCGCTTCTCCGTACATGCCCGTGACAACCACCCCAAAGTGGGAGCCAAGCAGAAATGTGGGTACTTCTCTGTATGACTGGCTCCACTCCAACCATTTTTCACTGTGCGAAGAAACATTTGACATTTACAATTACATTTTGTTGCTCCTTTTTTATTGCTTTAGTATAGCAGCAGTCTCACGTACCATTTGCTGCTCAAAGGGTGCAAGCATTGTTAAAGTGAGTATTTTACATTGGAAACTGGGATAAAGTGGCAAGTGAACATGCAGTGCTATTAAATGAAGTTTGGATTCAGGAGCCAAAAGCACGTATTGCATTACTTTACAACTCCCGTGTGCAGCAGTTGTAAATGTACTTAAGCTCCGGGAGAAGAGTAAAGCTAGTCTCACTCGACTTGGAAGAATGAAACTGCATAGGCACAATCCACGCAGATGTTCTGCTCCAAATGCCATACATTCAAATATTGAATACAAAACACACAAAATTAATAACCTTTGTATGTTATGAAGCAAAAACTGGCATTTTCATACCTTATACAGACTCTCAGGGGTTAGTTTAAGTTAAGAAGTGCTTCTTCTGGGCTCAACCTCAACTCTGTCCCTTTGGCTTCGTGACTCATTGTGAGACTGACATCTTAAAAGCTGGCTGTCTGGTCTTAGAAGTCCATATTAGTGATGTTTTACTATAAGCCATTAGTTCGTAGTTCACGTGGCACAAAGTGGCATGGACATGCGTTAAACGTGCCCTATCGGAGTCTCTGATCCTGAAACAGAATGAGGAATCTGGATGGTTAGGTCCTATTAAGACCAGAAGTAAATATTAGCCCTCACCCTAATAGTATGTGTTTTTTGCAGTTTCAATCTGGTCCAAGAATCTCTTTATCAAATGCAGATGGAGGCTATTTTGTTACAATAAATACAATAAAGAACACCCTCAATGTACTTCTTGAAGCCTGCAGCCAGAAGCCAATGTCAAATTCCTTGATCTGTGATACCTGTGCTAGACATGTTAAAAACTGTTATTTACAACATTTACGATATGTGGGATGTTACGAATATGATGTGAAACTATAGGTTTCTTTGAGAACATAACCGTTCCTACTTATGCATCATATAAGCATACCCAATTTTTACTACTTACAGGACATAGTGAGGTACACCCACACCTGCCTGCTAAAGAGGTTCTCCTGATAGGAGGAAGAATTCTTAGAGTTTGGAGCTCCGAGGAACGGTTGAGTCTGAGCCTTATCTACCAAACGGAAGGTGGAAGATTTGCGGAGAGGGGCCATTGGTAACAACAAAAACCTTGGCAGGAAGTCAGGGGTTGTGGAAGCAGCCAGAGGCGCTTGTGTCAAAGGAGTGCCCCTTGTATTCACCTGTACCTCTACTAGCCGCTACTTGCTGTGGGCAGCCTCCCACGACATCTCCTGCTGCAGGCACGTACGGTACAGCCCCCCCCCAGGTGGCTGAGGTGGGGGGTTTGCAGGTGATTGGTATTTGGGGAGCTCTGGTAGAACATGGGGTGCAAGAGTGGTTGTGCTTTCAACTGTGATCACACCATGGCATCTTTTGGTACATCGGGCAGGCAGTCTCCGATGTAGCTTGCACCCCCTACTCTCTTTTAATCGCATCAGTTATCTGTGAAAGATATTTGGAAATTGGTGATTATTAATATAATGGCAACAGCAACAGCAATAGACTGGATCACCATTACTACTGATAACAGTGGATACATTGGAGCAGTCTGAAGCTCCGTGACAGGTGATAAATGTTGTATGCTACATTTACCCTGATTTTTAAGCTGGCATGAGAACCACAACAAAACCGCCTCAAGTGTTATGTCTGTTAACTTCCTAGGAGGTTGGGAAGGGCAGTTGGTTTTGAGTTTAGGCTTAGGGGCAGCTTATGGTCTAGGTGACGTCGGTGGAAGGCATGGAGCAGCTTTAACAGAACACATGCCCAGGGAACTACAAGACCACTAACCTCAAATGTGCCAATATTCTGAAGTTGTGAGTGGTGGCTGGTATATCGCCTGGTTTCCTTCCTTTCCTTGATTAACGTTTAATAGTGTATGGCGGCACAATGACAGTCAAAAAGCTTAGCTATGGAAGGGTAATTTCTACTAGGACCTGTGAGAAAACAAAGTCAAATCGACTCAGAAATAAGATTTTTTTAGGTAAATGCTTCAACATGACAACTCAAATCCTGCTTTTTTTTTCCCAAACAATGGAGGCAAAGGTTGTGTTTTTTTTGCCCTACGGTGGTCTAACGAGTCCAGGAGACAATGGTAGATAGAGGATGACATGGGCCTACCACCAATATCACAGTGGCTAATGATAGAGGATTGGATAATGTGCCAGAAAACAGTCAAGCTATGGCCCAAGATGAGGGAGAGTTATATCCAACACTCAGATTTCACTTTGCCAGATACTGGGTTTTAGCCTATAAGTAGACCAGAGATGTCTGAAAGACCCACAGAATTGTCTCAGACCCCAATTTATGCCACAAAGACTTTGAATAATCTTTTCAGTAGCACTCCATGTGAAGAGATTCAGAGCATCTGCAAAATCAGGGACACATGATCTTAACTGAAATGCTTCATGTAATTTAAGGAGTATGTGCAGTATTCAGAGTCCCTGCAATGTTTGGAGATAATTTTGTCCCCAATTCTAGAAAAAAAATAAAAAAATAAAAAATAAAATCAGCAAACAATCCTATCCATAATCTGAATTCCATATAACCAAGCTACACCCTCTTCTACCACGGTGTATCTAGCTTCTTTCTCAAATTCATAGATTTCCCAATGTTGGAATATACACAACTTAATTTTTAAGCATGCTAATAAAACAAAACCAGGATATAACTAAGTAACCCCATCATTGGGCAAACAATTGTTTTTCTATCTCATCTTTGCTACTTTGGTTTTCCTTGCAGGGTCCCCCTTGCCTGAGCAGTGAAGGCCAGTGTCCGTTCATGTAGTAGGCTTGCAGCCTGTATTTGAAGAAGTTGCACATTTTGGTTTCTTTGTTGGAGTTATTCCCTTTGATGGTGCGACTTTTTATGAGCCTCATAGAAGAGGAAGTGATGTGGCAGAGAAGGGATCTACTTGAAGAGGCATGCTAACCGATATCCTTACCTTTTTGCCTTTAGCTGCTACATAAGGGCAGCACCCTTAAATTACATCTTAAACCCCTTTTTAATGCCTGGAAAATATCCTCTCCTCCATCTCCCTTCACACAAATATTTAAGCAGTACTGGAGAATGTAAAGTAAATGAACCTCTTGGACTAACTGGTTAAAGTTGCACTTACCCAAAATGTTCTCCGACTGGATTTTGAGTGGTAAATTACCTGTCTGCTACCCAGAAGTTGTAAATTTCCTATGAAAGTGCAACATTTTTGTTTAAAACTCACATTTTCAGTTTCACAATGTTCTTTAAGAATTGGGTCCCTAATTAGGTCTGGCGTTAACAGACATTTTTTTATTTTTTTATTAAACTTCTATTTCTCTCTCTTTCTATCGGCTGGCTTTACTGTGGGTGATCGCATTCTGCTCTACCACAAGGAGCATATTGGCACACAAAGTACTTTTGTTCAGTGCCAGGAACTACTGTGGCAATCAGTGGCGTAACAAAAAAAAACTGGAGGGGGCCCTCCTGCAAAGAACATGGAGGGGACCCCCTCTCCAGACTCACGGTAGGTGCTGTGCTGAGGGGGCCCCTAGGAGAGAGGCTGCCGGGTCTTTGCTATGCCACTGGTGGCAGTGAGTTCTTTTTTAGACCAAAACCCTTTTTCTCTTTTTGCCAGTGTTTGTTACAATGGTGAGGGCCTGGCAGCTCCCACAACAATAAAGTGTTACAAAAGCCATGTCAAAACGAGACATGCATCCACAAAACCAAAAGACTTACAAAAATTACGGATGGGTTGACTTTGCCAGTGCTTGTTTATTTTCATGCTTCCCATAATCTTGTTGAAAATGGTTACACTGATTTTGTATTAAGAATTGTTTTTTGGAAATACTAGCATGCATCAACACATTTTACTAAATGATGGTTAAAAAATATCACCTAAAATATCTAGTTGCAAGACTTTTTTTTCCTACTTGCATTTTTTTCTGAACATTTTATTTTGAAAGCAAAGAATCACCACTCTTGCTTACGAGATTCTGCAAACATTTGCATTTAATCAGTGAGCATTCTGGGAGTATTATACTTAGGCCTCATAACGTTAAACTTTTCAAACGTGTGCACACTTTTTTTTTTTTACGGGAACCACTCTCAGTAGTGCAGTGTGACCTTAAAGAATATATTCACAGCGCTAACCTAATAATGAAGGCTTTTCATTGAGGAACCATAAATACAAGTTCGAACAGCATTAAAATATAAATGCACATATTACCTCAACTGCAGATAGTTCCCTTCTCTGTAAACTGGCAGCCAAGGGGTTTGTAATGCAGAGGGTTGCGCCTGCTTGTCCCAAGGACAAAATAAACATGAAAACTTGTTGCCCTTAACCCCAAACAACGTATCCCAGGCGTCAGGCAACAGGAATTCCACACCCGTGTAAATGCTGTAATGAATCTTTCTATACATTGCCTGTTTTAGGAAATCTGCCTTTTCTGTGAGCTCACCCCAGATTTTTGACCTTTTGCAGGAACTATATTTTTGCTAACATTAAAACTTTGGGCACTTTACCCCTTCTAATCAGTAGTAAAGTCCCCCTTTAAACCTGGCTGAATTTACATATTCCTAATAGGTGTACGTAACTTACCTATACGTCCTTAATATATAGTACAAGATATAACTAGGGTCTGGAAGTTAAATGCCACTAATGGAAGCAGCACCTATTGTGCCATCAATTACAGTGGCAATGCAAACATGTTTTAGGCAAACCAGTGTAAAAACTACAATTCATCCTTTCAAAATGTGAAAATGAATAGGTCACCACTATGTAGGCCTTGCAGGCCACAAAGCAGGGTGCGTGGTATTTAAAAGTAGAACACTTAGAAATGTTATGTTAACATGACTAGCCCCAAAAAAAGCTATTGTTCACAGACGGGAGGCCAGCTGGTAAATGCAGAAAACCAGAACACTTTAAAATACTAATACTTTTTCTCAATAATAGCACATGCTAGAATAATAATTACAACTAATTTAATAGTCATTAAAAATCCAAATTGATAGCTAAGTCAGATTTTTTATAAATATTAGGGAAACATAACTCCTAGAACATTACACTTTCCCCGCCTGAAGTTCATGGAGGTTAATTTGTGTTTGCTCTAAGACTTCTCCCAATCAGGGATTAGCAAATGAACAGGTGCAAAAAGGTGTGAAAGGACTCCACGGAGCCAACAAAAGGCTGGCCTGAATGGACAGAGAGGACTCCTTTGCAGCTCATATAATATGCAGCATAGGGCTATGGGCATCCTTTATGAAACTACATTGTCAAATCCTGCTTGACAGGTCTTCTGAGTTTACATACAACACTAAAGGTTCACTTAAAAGGACGGGAACAGGATGGGAAGACAATTCTTGTGGTACCACTGTCTGGTTGCTGATGGACACTTCTTTGCTCTAACAGACTTCAATTTCACTCCCCCAATTAGGATGTGCCCAGGATTCATTCCCACCCACTGATTCATGCCAGGCTTTGGCACCTCCAGCTACCCACTGCAGAACATTTTCTGGACCTGATGAAGAACTGAAGAAGACTAGAGCTGTTGTCTGGGACATGAGCAGAGCCCTGAAAGGACTGGATCTGCTCCAGTTTGTACCCAGAACAATGAAATGGTGTCCAGTTGTCATAATGCTGACATGCTGCTGAAGCTATAGGGACACAACAAGCTACAAGAGATCTTTTCTGGAATTACCCAGCTAACCAGTGGCAACAGGACCCTTCCGTTGACCCCTACCTGACACCTTGAGGTCCTCGGGGCTTTAGAAGTGTGCACTCTTGTGGTTGATTGGGACTTAAAGGACGCATAGCCTGATTTATTTTTGGTAGACTAGTTACTCCTTCACAATGGTGAAGGATATCTTGTCCATTGAAATATAAATCATGTTAATTTCCTATGGGAATTATATTTTGGCTGATAGGATATTGATCACCGCCATGACGGAGTAAACGGTCTGTTGAAATCTAAATCAGGCCCTAAATCAGAGGGTAAACACTTTGACCAAGACAAACCTGCCTGGTTTATCCGGCCTGCGCTCCATCACATTCACCCTCAAATTACTCCTAGGTCCCGGTCTATCACAGTCATTGCCAACTATTGCCACTTTGTGCTTATTGGCACTATTCATACATAAATATGTAGAAAAAAAAATCGTATCTCTAGTTCCCCTTATTAGATTTTTGTCATTTTTGTTTCCTTTTGTTTAATGCATTTACTCTATTTTGCTAATTCAGTTTGGGATTTTTAGTGTTTTGCATTTTGACCATTACTTTTTTGGTACTGCATAAATACTTTACTCCATAAGTTAAGCATGTGTGCTCTGTGTCATAGCTACCAGAGGTGGTGCTCAAGTTAACTTAGCAACTTAAGATTTCATCCTGACAAGGGTTGTGATTACTCCTTGAAGTGGGTAGTCCCATCAATTAATAATCCATTTTCTAACAGATGCCAACAAAACTGCAAGCATATGCCTCGATGCAATCTGCTTCATCGTACACAAAATTTAACTAGTACAAAACACTGAAGAAGGACTTCTCCACTACCTTACCCGCAGAGAACGCACACCACAAATCTTGAAAACCCTTCACTGGCAACCCACCATGATTCAAAGTATCCAGGAGCATTTCATGTTCAGAAGAATGGAGAAAACATGGTTATTCCCCAAGAGAGTTCCATCACCCACTGACTCTGGAATAAAACCCAAAAGGATAGTCTTTCTATTAACAAAAGCATGGCTGAGAAGTAAACAGTCCTCGCCAGCACAACAAGCCAAGAAGTTGAACACAGACATTCAACGAAAATTTGGGAGCAGCTCCACCCAACATAACATTGAAATGCCCTCGTCATAAACTGCCTCGCCATCAACACTAGAAGTGCTCACTGTCATGTTGTCACCTGAAGTCCTACAATCTTCCAAATGGCATATGGGACTCTAACCAAAGCACCTCCCACATTTAATAGACATATTGAACAGCGTACCCTACCTTCTTCTAACCTAATATAATCAACTCAGCAGGCCATAGAAAAAAGTCACAATCTTTGATCACGGACATCCTATAATGACAAAAAAATAACAACGTAGTCCATCTTGGGGGAGAAGGAGAAATAAAAAAAAAATAAAAAAAATAAAAAAAAATCTTGAACTGACATCTCAGGAAGGCATATAAAGGAGGTTTTTAATAGTCTTCCCGAGGATCTCTCCCATCCCCCTCACTACGCATGACCTCCTGCCAAAGCCACATATGAAATCATATCAAGAACCTGAAAGCTAAAGTATCAGCACACTAATTAGGCCTACAAAGCTAATCATAGCTGCTTGCATAACACATTATAAACACGCGTGCCTGTCTCATTTCCTCATTCATCACACAGCAGGGCTGCACGGGTCACCATACATCTCATGCAGACTTCCAACCACACACCCGTGCAGTCTAAAATGCTACCCACGTGGACAGGCGCACCAACGTGGTTAGTATCGCTATACAAATAACAATGCAATTAGGCGTGTAAATTGTGGCACCATTTCTGTTTACAAGAAGAATTAAAGCGATGATTAATACTTATTCCGTACATGTGGAAAACGTTGCCAACATGCACTTTGATTTGCAAATAACCTTCAGGATGCCTGTGCTTAATCGACCGTCCTCTTCGCCACAAATATTTCTCCGTTCTCTTATGTAAAACGTCATACAATTCTTGCATTTCACAACGGACCTAATTTGACCCTAAAAAAACCCAAACAATTGTTGCCAAGCCTTAGATTCCTCTGTAACACTGCCATCGTGTGGTAGACTGCTTAAATGTGCAAAACAATTATCTGTGGAATCTGTTCCAAAATTCCAGAAATCTCAGTAATATATTGTTCAAAGACCCAGCAATGAATGTGCATGCCTTTTTATACAACGGCGTGCCTGAACGTATACATTTACAATTTTTGCTGATGAGAAGTGGATCTGTTATTACCTCCTGTGTCTAGGGTAGTCTATTTCTATACTACTACAATCGTTTTCCCACAGTGACACTGTGCTGAAACAGAATGTTTCATGCCTGCATAAAGCAATCACTAACCCAAGCAGGATCAGTGTTTCAATGCCTGCCTGAGCCTTCTAACCACAGTCGTAAGGTTGCATAGGACAAACACCACGATGGTATTTTAATTGAGGACTCTTGTTAATGATGGGGAAGACGATAGGTAAAGAGAATGCTACAGAATAACAGTGAGGGAGGCAAGCAACAATGGCAAAGCCAACAGTTTGCACCATTTGGCTGCCAACGCAGACATATTGACTTTGCTTTCCACCAATACTGCTCAGCATCTCACACACCCTTACTATCCCCTTATCTTCAATACATATACACTCACTCTATTTCACTTAAGTTCTCTCCCTTTCACCATCTTCTTACTCAAACCACCCTTTCTCTTTTGTATCACACACCATACTGCTGTCACCTCGCTCAAACACCTTTATTTCATTGGGAATGTTTTGAAAGCTTGAACATAGCCACAGAATGCAAGGTAACACTGAAGGATACATAGCCTATCACCTTACAACATTCCTACCCAAATCTCCTTTTTATACTGCTTTCTCTTTCACAAATCCGCTTTTCCACCTACTGATTCTTTAAGTCTACCATATATATATATATATATATATATATATATATATATATATATATATAAAATGTCACTTACCCAGTGTACATCCGTTCGTGGCATGAGACGGTGCAGATTTACATGCTGTGCATATCCCGCCATCTAGTGTTGGGCTCGGAGTGTTACAAGTTGTTTTTCTTCGAAGAAGTCTTTTCGAGTCACGAGATCGAGGGACTCCTCCCATCTCTGGTCCATTGCGCATGGGCGTCGACTCCATCTTAGATTGTTTTCCCCGCAGAGGAAGAGGTAGGAGTTGTGTATATAGTAATAGTGCCCATGCAATGGAGTAAGTATGTATGTACATAATGTGACTTAAAAGTGATATATTTACAAATTTACAAGTTTTATTTTTATCAACTTATAATGGCTACAGGCTCCCGGGGAGGTGGGAGGGCGCATGTGAATCTGCAGCGTCTCATGCCACGAACAGATGTACACTGGGTAAGTGACATTTTCCGTTCAATGGCATGTGTAGCTGCAGATACACATGCTGTGCATAGACTAGTAAGCAGTTATCTCCCCAAAAGCGGTGGTTTAGCCTGTAGGAGTTGAAGTTGTTTGAAATAATGTTCTTAATACTGCTTGTCCTACTGTGGCTTGTTGTGTTGTTAACACATCCACGGAGTAATGTTTAGTGAATGTATGAGGCGTAGACCATGTGGCTGCCTTACAGATTTCTGTCATTGGTATATTTCCTAGAAAGGCCATGGTGGCACCTTTCTTTCTAGTGAAGTGTGCCTTTGGTGTAATAGGCAGTTCTCTCTTTGCTTTCATATAAAAGGTTTGAATACACTTAACTATCCATCTGGCAATGCCTTGTTTGGATATTGGATTCCCTGCAGGAGGTTTTTGGAAAGCTACAAACAATTGTTTTGTTTTGCGAATTTGTTTGGTTCTATCAATGTAATACATTAGTGCTCTTTTTATGTCTAATGTATGTAATGCTCTTTCAGCTACAGAGTCTGGTTCTGGAAAGAACACTGGGAGTTCCACTGTTTGATTTAAGTGGAACGGTGATATGACCTTTGGCAAAAATTTGGGATTTGTGCGTAGAACCACTTTATGTTTGTGTATTTGTATCAAGGGTTCTTGTATGGTAAAGGCTTGTATTTCACTTACTCTTCTGAGAGATGTGATAGCTATTAGGAAGGCTACTTTCCAGGTTAAGTATTGTATCTCACAAGAGTGCATGGGTTCAAATGGTGGACCCATGAGTCGTGTTAATACAATATTGAAGTTCCACAAAGGAACTGGTGGTGTTCTTGGTGGAATAATCCTTCTTAGACCCTCCATAAATGCTTTTATGACTGGGATTCTGAATAGTGAAGTTGAATGTGTAATTTGCAGGTAGGCCGAAATTGCTGTGAGATGTATTTTAATGGATGAAAAAGCTAACTTAGACTTTTGTAAGTGTAGTAAGTAGCTTACAATGTTTTTTGCGGATGCATGTAATGGTTGGATTTGATTATTATGACAGTAATAAACAAATCTTTTCCATTTATTTGCGTAGCAATGTCTTGTAGTAGGTTTTCTAGCCTGTTTGATGACCTCCATGCATTCTTGTGTAAGGTCTAGATGTCCGAATTCTAAGACTTCAGGAGCCAGATTGCTAGATTGAGCGATGTTGGATTCGGGTGTCTGATCTGTTGTTTGTGTTGAGTTAACAGATCTGGTTTGCTTGGCAGTTTGATATGAGGCACTACTGACAGGTCTAGTAGTGTAGTGTACCAAGGTTGTCGTGCCCAAGTTGGTGCTATTAGTAGGAGTTTGTTTTGACTCAATTTGTTTACGAGATACAGAAGGAGTGGGAGAGGGGGAAAAGCGTAAGCAAATATCCCTGACCAACTCATCCGTAATGCATTGCCCTTGGAGTGAGGCTGTGGGTACCTGGATGCAAAGTTTTGGCATTTTGCGTTTTCTTTTGTTGCGAATAAGTCTATTTGCAGTGTTCCCCAGCTTTGGAAGTAGGTTTGTAGTATCTGGGGATGAATTTCCCATTCGTGGATCTGTTTGTGATCCCGACTGAGATTGTCGGCTAACTGGTTTTGAATTCCTGGTATGTATTGCGCTATTAGGCGAATGTGATTGTGAATCGCCCAATACCAAATCTTTTGTGCTAAGAGACAACTGTGTTGAGTGTGTCCCTCCATGTTTGTTTAGGTAATACATTGTTGTCATGTTGTCTGTTTTGACAAGAATGTGTTTGTGGGCTATTAGTGGTTGAAATGCTTTCAACGCTAGAAACACTGCTAGTAGTTCTAACTGATTTATATGAAGTTGTTTCTGCTGAGTCTCCCATTGTCCCTGGATGCTGTGTTGGTTGAGGTGTGCTCCCCACCCTACCATGGAAGCATCTGCCGTGATCACGTATTGAGGCACTGGGTCTTGGAAAGGCCGCCCTTGGTTTAAATTTATAGGATTCCACCATTGAAGCGAGGTGTATGTTTGGCGGTCTATCAACACTAGATCTTGAAGTTGACCCTGTGCTTGTGACCATTGTGTTGCTAGGCACTGTTGTAAGGGCCGCATGTGTAATCTTGCGTTTGGGACAATGGCTATGCATGAGGACATCATGCCTAGTAGTTTCATCACTAAATTTACCTGAAACCTTTGGTTTGGGTGCATGCTTTGTATTACGTTTTGGAATGCTTGTACCCTTTGTGGACTTGGAGTGGCAATGCCTTTTTTTGTGTTGATTGTTGCTCCTAAGTATTGTTGTATTTGACACGGCTGTAAGTGTGATTTTTGGTAGTTTATTGAGAACCCTAGTTTGTGAAGGGTTTCTATGACGTATCTTGTGTGTTGAAGACACCGTTCCTGCGTATTGGCTTTGATTAACCAATCGTCTAGATACGGGAATACATGTATGTGCTGTCTTCTGATATGGGCTGCTACCACTGCAAGGCATTTTGTAAATACCCTTGGTGCTGTTGTTATCCCGAATGGTAACACTTTGAATTGGTAATGTACTCATTGGATTACAAACCTTAAGTATTTCCTGTGCGAAGGATGTATGGGTATATGGAAGTACGCATCCTTGAGATCTAATGTTGACATGTAGTCTTGTTGTTTGAGCAAGGGGATTACGTCTTGAAGTGTCACCATGTGAAAGTGATCTGATTTGATGTAAAGATTTAGTGTTCTGAGATCTAAGATGGGTCTTAGAGTTTTGTCCTTTTTGGGTATTAGAAAATACAGGGAATAAACACCTGTTCCTTTAGGATGATTGGGTACTAGTTCTATTGCGTCTTTTTGCAACAACGCTTGGACTTCTAGTTGTAATAGATCCATGTGCTGTTTGGACATGTGTGTTCTTGGAGGCACATTTGGTGGTAATTGTAGGAATTCTATGCAATAACCATGTTGGATAATGGCTAGGACCCACGAGTCTGTTGTTATTTCTTTCCAGTTTTGGTAAAAATCTGTAAGTCTCCCCCCCCCCCACTGGTGTTATGTGTTGGGGATTTGTGACACTGAAGTCACTGTTTATTTTGAGGGGTCTTTGGAACTTTCCTCTAGTTTTAGGGAACTGTCCACCTTTGTATTGTCCCCGAAAGCCTCCTCTTTGATACTGGCCCTGGTATGTGGGTCTGGTTTGTGAGGTTGTGGGTTCTGTGCTTTGGGCCCGAAACCCCCCTCTAAATTGTGTCTTCCTAAATGTGCCTCTGCTCTGTGGGGAGTAGAGCGCGCCCATGTCCTTGGCCGTATCCGTGTCTTTCTTCAGCTTCTCTATAGCTGTGTCCACCTCTGGCCCAAACAACTGCTGTCCATTTAAAGGCATATTAAGCACAGCCTGTTGGATTTCGGGCTTAAATCCGGAGGTGCGTAGCCATGCGTGTCTCCGAATAGTGAACGCTGTAGTCACAGTTCTTGCGGCTGTTTCTGCTGCATCCATTGCCGAACGTATCTGGTTGTTCGAGATACTTTGGCCCTCTTCCACCACTTGTTATGCACGCTTTTGGAACTCTTTGGGCAGATGTTCTATAAAGTGCTGCATTTCATCCCAATGAGCCCTGTCATATCTTGACAACAAAGCCTGGGAGTTGGCAATGCGCCATTGATTGGCCGCTTGTGCTGCAACTCTTTTCCCCGCTGCATCAAACTTAAGACTTTCTTTGTCGGGTGGTGGTGCATCTCCCGAGGTGTGTGAATTAGCCCTTTTACGTGCTGCGCCTACTACTACTGAGTCAGGTGTCAGTTGTTGCGTGATGTACACAGGGTCTGTAGGGGGAGGCTTGTACTTTTTCTCCACCCTAGGTGTGATGGCTCTGCCTTTGACGGGCTCTTGAAATACTTGTTTAGCGTGTTTCAACATCCCTGGTAACATTGGAAGACTCTGGTACGGACTGTGTTGACGACAAAGTATTAAATAAAAAGTCATCCTCAATCGGTTCAGCGTGCAGTGTCACATTGTGAAAAGCAGCTGCCCTGGACACCACCAGCGTGTAAGCAGTACTGTCTTCAGGTGGTGATGGCCTCGCTGGGTTGCAGTCTGGACTATTGTCAGATACTGGTGCATCATATAGATCCCATGCATCTGGGTCATCCTGGCTCACCCTTGTGTGCGTTGGAGATTGCATCATAGGTGGGGTCGCAATTGGGGATGGTTGGGGTGAGTGGTGTGGTGATGGTTGTGGCGAAAAGCGTGGTGGAGTTACTTGTTTTGCCACCTTTGCTTTCGGTTGTTTTTCTGTGTCTTGGAAAGCAAGTTTCCTTTTCATCCTTATAGGAGGGAGAGTTCTTATTTTCCCCGTTTCCTTTTGAATATGGAGCCTTCTTTGCGTTTAATCTGGCTCCCCTGCTTCTAGCTCTTGTCCAAATCTATGGCCTTGTAGTTGTTCTGAAAGGCCTTGTTCTTCGGAGTAGGAGCTTGTTTTCGGCTCCGAAACTGGGTGTTTTGGTACCGAAACTTTTTCTACAGTCTTTTTCGGCGACTTATTTCGGAGCCGGTCTCGAGTCTGGTCTGAGCCAGGTTCTCGGTGTCTAGTATGCTGCGTGCCGGGATCTCGACCGGAGTCGGAAGACTTCGACACGTGCGTGCCCTTTTTCGGTGCCGATGGTTGGTCACCAATTGTACGGGTTAAGCCATGGCCTGCCGGCGGTGGCGTCCCCTGGGCCTTCATGATTTTGGCGTGAGTTTTGGCCGGGGCTGGTTTACTCACGGTTTTCGGCGCCTGCTCTGTTTCGGGCTCGTCCGAGTCAGAGTCAGCGATGGAGAAAGTCTCCTCTTCCTCGACGTCACGGTGTCCTGACGGCACCAATGCCATTTGAAGCCTTCGTGCTCTCTGGTCCCGAAGCGTTTTCTTCGACCGAAACGCCCGACAGGCCTCGCAGGTATCCTCTTTGTGTTTGGGGGGCAAACACAAATTACAGACAAGATGATGATCTGTGTAAGGATACTTGTTGTGGCATTCGGGTCAGAAGCGGAATGGGGTCCGTTCCATTAGCCTTGAAGACGCACGCGGTCAGGCCGACCAGGCCCCGCCGGGGAATCGAAGCCCCAAAGGGCTCCCGGAGCTCTTCTTGATTCGGTGTCGATGTGCGTTAACTAACCCGATACCGAACGTCAACAATACCGTAGAATTTTCCGAGATTTAACTAACTTTCCGAACCGAAACATGGAGCGAAGAGGAACAAGTCCGAACCCGATGGCGGAAAGAAAACAATCTAAGATGGAGTCGACGACCATGCGCAATGGAGCAGAAAGGGGAGGAGTCCCTCGATCTCGTGACTCGAAAAGACTTCTTCGAAGAAAAACAACTTGTAACACTCCAAGCCCAACACTAGATGGCGGGATATGCACAGCATGTGTATCTGCAGCTACACATGCCATCGAACATATACATATATATATATATATACATATACACACACACACATATACATACATATATACATACACACACACACACACACTCACTCTTAAAAAAAAAAAAAGTTACAGGGACGTTATAGTTAGGCTCTCATTTTAAACGTACAAAACCATAGAAATTCGCCTGTTAGCATTATCTCAAATAACTATCATTCGTACTGTAAGGTAACTAACTCGCACACCCACCATGCACAGTTTTCATCAAAAAGTTTACTGCAAATATTTCAATGATATTATCAATTATCGTATCAAAGATGTCATGAGTGTCTTAATTTGTGGTGGAATTAGCAGTTAGTTTCTCAAGGGAATTTCTATGTTTTTTTATAAAAATCTATTTCCCCAACTATAACATTCTGTAACCTTTGTTTTTTTTCCAGTCAATTCTATATATATATATATATTTTTTTTTTTAACGTAAAGTAATTTTCATTACTATACGTTAATCCAAACACCGCCGCACACGGCCTGCGGCCCAGCGAACCTCCTATAACCACCAACCCCACGCTGCGCACGGCCTCTGGTCATGTGCAGAGGGAGCTGGCCACAGGTTTGCGTGGCTACCCCCACCCCACCGGTCGATCTCGGGCCCATGACCTCCATCCCCCAGGGCTATGTCACCTGGGTGCCCCCATGGCACCCAGTCAAAAAGGTTAGGGACTGCAGGGGGAAGCCTGAAGGCCCGTGGTCCCACCTGGCTCCCCTCCTCCTCCAGGAGCCGGCACTGCTGTCACAGAGAGCACGTTGCTACAGGTGCTGCTCCCTCTCTGTGAGAGAAATAGAGGAAACCTCGGCTTTCACTAAGTGAGAGCTGTCAAACAGCTCTCACTAGCTGGAACCTGAGTGTTTGCTCTTACTTGGTGATAGCTTTTTGCTCTCACTTGGTGGTAGCTTTGACAGCTAAGTCCCAAGCCTGGACATCACAGGACATAGCAGGAGCCAGACGTAGAGGGTGGCAGTCCTGATAGGGGGCCACATAGCCCCGCACCACCCTTCCAACATGAAGGACAGTCATCATCTTTAAATTCAGCCCTGGGGAGGTGGCGGTCCCCAAGGCTGCAGGGGGCTTCATTTAATATTTGCCCCAGGGAGGTGGTGGTCCCAATGGCTGTGGGGGCAGGCACCCTCTGCATTTCATTGTATGTTTGGCCCCGGGGAGAAGACAGTCCCCTGGGCACAGGGGTGGGGTGTCAACAGAACAGACCCCCCCGCACCATTCCCCGCCCCTTCAATAAAAGCATTGTGCCCCGGGAGGTGGTGGTCCCCAGGCCCCACGCAATTAATATAATCATTGCCCTGGGGAGGTGGTGGTCCCCGGGTCTTCACTAAGCCTAGGGGCCCTGTGCGCCCCTTATTTTTGACATGGTCCTGGGATCTGGCCAACCCTGGGCTTCATTAAAACAAGCACAGGAGACTTTTTTTTTTTTTTTCCCGGATCCGCCACGGCTCTGCAATTTATTTTTTATTTTATTTTTTAAATGCTTTTTTGCTCCTGGGGAGGTTCCAGAGCTAAGGGGTCAGGGTGTCGCTATCCTGGCCCCCTTTTTAAAAAAAAATCTTTTTCTGGGACTCCGCTTCAGCCGAGTCCCAAGATGGCTGCCAACACTTTTTTGTTGATATTGGCAGCCAATCAGATCTCAGCACGAGATGGGGAGGGCTCCCTGAGCCTCTGTGTCGCTATATAAACACATTTGTTTTTTCTTAATTTTCTCAAAAACTACTGAATGGATTTTCACCAAAAAACAAAGAGGGTGCTTTCTGGACCAAGAGTTACCTTTCTGCCAAATCTGTTGTAATTTCATCCAGTGGTTTGGGCGCCATTCCTGTTCAAAATTGAAAAATGCATGGGAAAAACAGTGTCAAGAAGATTCATCAAACAGTGCCAAAGTTATTAGCAAAACAAAAAACACTTTTTCTATAGAAACTAGGTCCCAACTAGAACTACCTAGAGGCAACTGCCATTATTTTATAGTCTGTCGCCACTAGGTATATTTAGGACCATGTTTCCATAGAAAAAAGTTTTTTTGACTTGCCTATATCTTTGACAAATCTTCACAAAATAAAAAAATAAAAATAAAAAGTGCCCTGGTGGTTCTTGGTGCACACTGAAAGTTTTGCAGTGATCCGTCAAGAGGGTGTCAAGAAAGAAGGGGGGGGGGGGGGGGGGGGAAGGGGGAGTGTTTAAAAAGAGTTGCATTTTCCATGTTAATTCACAGCCACTCACAGAACCACTCAGACCCTCATGCACACCCAGACAGGGTGTCTCTGGTTGTGAGAGTCTCTCTCACACCTATTCTCACATGAAGAGAGACCAGACTGTTTGGCTGTGTGGGGTAGGGTGGTTATCAGGTGTTAGCCGCAGGCTGTGTGTGGCGGTGGTTGGATTAACGTATAGTAATGGAAATTAATATACGTTAAAGAAACAGAAATTCACTGAAAAAAAAAAAACAAAGATTACAGGGACATTAAAGTTAGGCTCACATTTAAACATACAAAACCATAGAAATTCACCTGTTAGAGTTATCTCAAATGTAACTCGTGCCCTACAGTAACTATAACTCACGCCCTCGCCATGCACTTTTAATTACCCCACAAATTACAGCACTCATGACATCTTTGATAACATCAATGTAAAGTTTGCAGTAAAAACATTTTTATGAAAAAACTGTGCATGGCGGGGAATTTTTTAATCCGCAGAGTTAGTGAAACAGTTAAATGAATATCTTACAACCATAAATAGAAAGTGGTACCAGGAGTGGAATGTGCTAGGTACCGATTCTACCTTTCTTTTCTATAGAGATAACGGTAGCAGACATCCATTATGAATATCTGTCCACTTACAAAAATGAAAAAGCATAAAAAAATTAAAATTACATAAATTCAAACAGACATGAATCATATACTGTGTAATGGTGTCTGCAGATTATAAACAATCTATCGACAGTTTTACATGATTACTCTATCTAGGATTTTTGCTTAAGCATTCCTTGTAACTGCATAAACAGTTCATATTTTCTTTTCTACAGCTAAAGTGTCTTCTCTTGCCTCATAATGAACTTCAGCTTTTGCAGGACGCTCGTTTTCTGCCATCAAGTTCACTCAACATGAGAGCTAAAGATTACATTTCCTATAGACCTTAAAAGAGAAGTTAGATTAAGGGAGCGATCACACACAATGATGCAAGGATAGAAAGGGATATCCAGGCCCTACATTTTACCGATTCCTTTAATAAAATGAAAGTCGCCTGAAATATTCGAGTCCCTTCCTGTCCTCATGGTATGCAACCAGTCACCAGCCGCGGTGCAAAACAGCTGCAACCATCTGCTAGAGAATTTACAGAGGCACGTGGGTATCTTAATTGTTGCTTAAACTGGAGCAAATATGCAGGGTATGGATTGGCCTGGTTGATAAATGTGTGCCAAGTCATGGTGCACCCCCAAAATATCGAGGTAAGAATGTTGACTGCCTGAGGATGCAGGACGCAAAACGGAATAAAAAAAATACTAAAAAGATAAATTCCTATACATTTCGTATAGCTAACCCAACATATGTACCATCTCTCTCTATATTATTATACATATCTATATCTATATTCCAAAAGGCTCCCACTTTAAATTAAGAGATCGGCACTCCGGGAGTGGTTGCATAGCGAAAAATATTTAGCTGAGGAACCTGTTTGAGAATCCTTGATCTTGCCGAAACAAGTACCATGCCGTACTTGCATTTTTAATTTTGTGGTTGTCCAAATGGCAGTAACAGCTTTTATGAAGATATATTTCATACAGTCACAAATAAATAGCCCAATGTTCCATGACTCCTTAGATGGACCAAAAAACGCTGTTACCAAATGTAACTCAGCACGCATTATTATGGAGGTCCTCCTCCAATAGTATGGGCTGCCAACAATTTTCCAAAGTGTCATAACTTCACAGTGTTCATTACCCCTCATCAACCACAAATGAATCCTCGCCTGAGTCTGTCAAACGACTTCACATCGTCAGCAAAATTCATAGTTTGCGGCGGTTTAGGCAATATACCAATAGTAATTTCCAAAATCCTTTCACCCCAAACTGCTGAACTCTTATGTCTTATGACGGGTGCCTCCGTAACCGTAAGGGGGACGGGTGCCTCCGTAACCGTAAGGGGTAAGGGTGGGCTCACGTGCAAATAATCACAAAATATGACACTGAGCACTCCTGGGGTGTTGAATCCATGTTTTTTACTGAGCGCAAATGTGTTTTGGCGAAATGTGTTCCTTAAATGCTCCTTAAAAATTACAACATGATGGTTTTCACATAAGTTTAAAAATCATACAAACGTACATACATACATACATACATATATATATTCAAGGTGCATAGATACGGAGTTACAAGTAGTGAATCTAAACATCCTCTAAGTGCTTTTACCTTTCAAAATTATGTTCCTCGATTTTCTGTCCATATTAGTATACCACAATATTCCTCGCCTCAATATTCCATAGTTACCTGAAATCTCCTTACCAATATAATCAGTATTTCTGGCACTGATCTTTCCATGAACTACCTCAACTTGCAATGGGTGGTAGGTGAGAGACATTTTCATAAAGAGTGGATGATCTATCATGGCACTCTTAAACCAGAAAATCCCACCATTAAAGATACTTATAATGTTTCCTCTAAACAGTTTCTGAAATGGACTTCATCTTCATCAGGGCGCGCACATATCTACCTATCACACAGGTAGCATTTGCCGATTTCAGGGCCATACCGCAGGATGAAAAAGTCTTCTCGCTGACTGCTCCATTCTCTTGGACTCTCTGTCTGAAGGAATAACAGGGAAGGAGCCTGGTGCCGAACGAGCTGGACAGGAGGCCTGGACCACTAAACTCTACGGAGTCGGATGCTTTGATAAAAATCCCAGATCTCCCGGAGCCACCCTGTACCACCTTGCAACAGATCTGTTCACAGCTGGCGATGACAAAGGCCCAATATAGGCTCCGTAAGCGCATCATTAAATGGAAGCAAGGGTTCTGCTAAAGCCGAAGAAGGATGCAGGACCTCGGTCAATATGTTAGTTTTAACCTCAGCAGCCGGCAATGGAAAGTCCAACAAATTTGTCACCTTCCTGACCACAGAATGGAAGGAGGCCGCTTCCTCTGTAAACTTCCCTGGAGATGAAAGATCCCACTCAGGGGAAGCGTCCAGCCCACTGGCTGAGTCTAGACCCTGATATTCTCCCAAGGGCTCAGCAATCTCTCCTTCTTCCAGCAGCTGTCTCTGGTACTCCTGTTCTTTTAAGAGCCTCAGTGCTCTCCTCCCCGACCTCAACCTGGCCTCCAATCTCAGCGTCGACAGAGTTAGCCGACGTAAACACCAGCTTCAGGACCGATAGACGCAGACCACGAGAAGGAGACACATTACGATCCAATCGGGACCCATCCGTCACCAGAGCTGATCCCATCGGCGCCGTGGACACATGAGGTTCCAACATCGGCGTCAACTATGAGGCGACGTCATTGGTGCCGCAGGCCTATAAGGCGATATCATCAGCGGCGTAGGCCTATGAGGCGATGTCATCAGCGCCGAACTGGCACCCTCAGCCGGATAAAAAGGCATGAACAGCGCTGACTTATATGGAGCCAGAGAGCCCAATGAGAATGCCAAGAGACCCGTGGGACCAGCCGGTGCACCAGCAGGGGCCATAGCATTAAACATGGCATTCAAAAATGCCACCGGATATGCTCTCGGAGCAGGGAAGGCAGGATACCGCTGATCTTCCTGCGGCACTTGCGCCGGTCGGGCTCAGAATCCTGCACCCCAGGCGAAAAGCGAGGATTCTTGGGGTGCAACCACCTAGAAGACCGATGGGGCCGGAGAAGCCTGTGGGCGTTGAGGCTGTGAAGTCACCGCAGGACTAATCTCCCACGTCGCCATGTAGATGGAGACCTGGATCATGAACGACCTCTAGCCGAACAACGCCAAGAGTCGTGTCGGGGCCGCTTCTTCGAAGAGTTATGGAAATATGATCGCCGATGACTTCTGTGCGCTTTCTTCGCCTTAGCCAGAAAGTTTGGCTTCTTCATCGCCTTCAGATTCATCCTTTGGCAGGACACACACTCCTCCACGTCATGCTCCGAACTTAGGCACTATAAGCAGTCATCGTAAGGGTCTGTGACCGACATACTGCCCCCGCACTCCCAACAAGGTTTAAACCCAGACTTTCTAGGAGGAGACATTGTAACCAGAGACAAAAAGGACACCTTCGAAACATTAGCTCCCAGAGAGCTAGGAGAAAACTGTTAGCATCAAAGGCATGGAAAAAAGGGAACTGGCGTGAGCACGCCGGCAAGAACCGCTTATTGCCACAGTGACGTCAGACAGTCGTGTGCGAAGCAGTGCAATCGTAACGTCCTCCTCGATGTGGAGAGCTGGGAAGAAAATTTTCCGTAGAATGTTGGCGCACTGGGAGAATTCATAAAGGTGAGGAATCTACAGGTAGTTGTATCCATCAGAAAGCATTTTACTTAATGGAGTTATAATCTGGGTTGGGTGGAGGATGAACAACAATTTGACCCTCAATCATGTATTTTACCAAGCTCCTCTAAGGAATTTTGGTGGCTCCCAATCACGCCATAAAATGCAACTTTACTCTAAAAGCGTGGGTGCCAACATGCAGCATAATGCTCAGAGAGTAGAGCTTCTGAGACTAAGTCCATCCTGATGGCCTCCTGCTGCTGTGTTTAGTTCAAACCCCAAAAAACACAAAAAATCCACAGCTCATACGAATGAACATCGGTGTAGATGTACAGAACACAACTGTTGACATAATATTCATGTTTAAGAAGAAGTGAATGTTAACAGTTAAGCATGTATTTAGTGTGAAATTGTTTTGGTGTAGTGCACATCAAAGTGAAAAGGGATTCCTTTAAAGGACCGGAGTACCAAAGAAATTAATTTACATTACAGAAGTGCTAGTTAATAAATATGAGAGGGCTCACCTTTGATGGATCAACAGAATAAAGGAAGATAAGTGGGAAAGCAGCAAATCTCATTTCCCTCGAAACCTAGTCCTTACCAGATTCTGTAGGCGGCCACCTCTGCTCTCTGCAACATCTCACCTGATGCCCCACATTCTAGTGCCAGAGCTCTTCAATATATTTCAACAAGCACCTCATCCAGTAATGGTCTGCAGTAATGTGCAATGAGAGAAATCCAACCATTCTCTCACCCCAGTCTCATGTTTGCAAGCTGTGAGCATGAAAGTTCTGTTGGGCAACATCAGTCCATTTTCAGGGCCCATATGGTGTTCTTAAGCCCCCGCTTTCCCGTAATATCAGATTAAATTAGGTTTTCACTAATGAAGCTTCTGGGTAAAACTACATCAAACCTGCAGATCAGAGGGAAAGGTAAGCCAAGTAAAAAGTGTCAAGAGGGTGTGAATCACAATTAAACCACGGGGCAATATATTTTCCACACAAAGACATTTTTTTGTAGAGGTGCGCGAAATTTAAACTCTAAGCTCGGAGCTATGAAACTGGACTTTGCAACCCTGGAAAATAAGATTTCTGCATGAACGTTTTTGTTACAGCACTCAACCACTAAACATGTAGTTTGTTCTCCTGAAAACGTATGTTTTTTAGAGGGTCTCCATCTCATTTTCTAAGATGATAACTCTTCAAAAATCTGTGTTCAAATGAAGATTGTAAAAGTAAAATTAAATAGGTTTACAGCACTTCACAGGAGAATCCTTCACATTGCTGTGACTTCTAACTTTTGTCAGCGGGTTAAAAGAACTTGCCTAGCGAATAAGTCCCAGGGTGTTTCTTTTACCTAGCCCCAGGTGCAGACCTACAGTGTGGACAAAACTCCAATTATACTAGAGCCATGCTCCTGATAAACACATCTGGCATGAAAAGTCACTGCGGAGTAAAATGCGTCTTTGTCTGGCTTTTTGTTTCAACTTATCGTATGTGCTGTAAGTGGGTGTGTAAATGACTAGAAAACGTTGTAGAACAGTTATCGCCTCCTGTCCTATTAAACAATGTAATTATTATAGATAAAACCACAGATTGATAAAACTCTCTACAAGTGACCACCCAAACATAACGTGTTCCATGAAGGGAAAGTGATGTATCCTCACAGCTTCCCCAGAATGAGCAAATGTCAACTGCACACAATTACTTGATCTGAAAACAGGAATGGGAGAGAGGGTTAAGTGGTTCATACAGGCAGGGGCCCCTGGTGACCAGTCACTTTAGACCATTCAACATTTACAGGGTCTGTGCTCTGGAAGAATTCTTTGCCGAGTGGGAGATGGTGGAAGATGTTCTTGACCAATGACGTGGACTAAGCAATTAACATGGTGTTGACAGAAGCCAATCAGTGCAACTGATACAATAGGTTAGGCTTCACTGGAAAAACAAGCTGCAGGGAGGGAAAAGAAAGTCATTTCCGGTATTCAGTTATGAAGCCCTTGATGTTCTATTGGGAATTGAGGGAGCAGCATATGTGTCACACTTTAGTGACAATTAGACCAAAGAAATCTCCTGCCTTTAGGGTAAGAAGGGCTAAGGGTGCAGTTTCTGGCTTGGATACCTCTCCATCATCGAGTCCATCTCTCTGAGCAGACAATTAGACTCGGAAATTAAGTGGGCTACTTCCGAGGGGCTTAAGGATGTGCAAAAATGTGCATTTTATAGAAGTGCAAAATGTAAACTATAAGGCAAGTTGGTAATCCCAAGAAACAAAACACAAAGAATCATTGGCTTGGCGCCCACCTTTGTTGATCTCAGTGCTAAACAGGCTCAGAGTCAATCAAAGGTTGACTAGAAGTTTCTATTGGAAAGAAGATCAGCATCATTGTCCGGAACATTCTGGTTCAGCAATGTGAAGTGAAGCCATGGATTCCTCCACACAGTCACCAAAGTTGACAAGCTGAGACCTGCTGTTCATACACTAAGCTGCACCACAGCAGACATTCTGACCAGAAACATGAAATGTGCATGTCCTTCAACAGATGATCTTGGCAAGAACTTTGCTACATTAGCTTTGCAGCAGTCAGATCTAATGAATTTATCCTAAGCAGTATGGGGCCTTGGACATGCGCACTACGGAAAATGAAGCCAAAGTAAACAGATGATCCCCCAATGTGAAGTGATAGCGAGGACCACTAATTGAGCTGGGGAGTGAGAAGAGAAAAGCAGTTCATCTGAAGCAGAGCTGAATGTCACATTGATTGACTTGGACTCAAATGGAGGCAAAAATGCAAACTTCATTTGCAGCCTACACCTAGTTAAAGGGCCTTGGTCCGTCAGCAAAGAAGCTAAAATTACAGTAAGGAAGTAGGAATGGGGTGGAGAATTAGAGGGTGGTTTTAAAGACCCTACCACACCGAGCTGTCTCTTTCTCAAAATTCCAGGTAGGTCTACCTAAACATTATTTTGATATTAATTAAGGATTTGCATAAAAATTAACTAAACTGACAATAAATCTCCTTTCTAGCTAATTGCAAGAAGGTATGCATACATGAGAATGTTAATAAAATTTTTTTTTTAAAAAGCTGACTGAAATAATCTGTTACTAGTAATGTCAAAGACTTAGAGTACGGTTATCGAGCGATGAAGAGGCGGTCTTGCCATTCCTTATGCTTAACTGCGGGGGTCTCTTGTCCATTTCATTAGGCACTGGATGGTCATCTAACAAATATAATGATCCACTTGCACAGATCCATTTTATCATCTGCTTCCTCACTCCAGTCATTACCTCATAACAGGAGCCAGACTCCTATACAGACACTGAATAGCCCGATCCTGAAATTGCAAAATATAGTCCCTCCTCTCTGCCCAGGGCAACATCAGATGAAATGCTGTAAATGCATTCTGCCACTTGTGGCACTTATGGTGGAGGTTGAGGAACTCATGGTAGCTCAGTGGCATGAAAAAAGTGTAGTGAATCCTATCTTGTTTTAATGGGAAGCAGGAGTTAGCTTAGCCTTCTGGCTTGTAAACGTTGTGCCCCCATCACCCACTGACTATTACCCTACTTAGTTTGCTCTGTTTTAGCTCATTTTTTAAATTATATCTTTCCAAGATGGTTGCATTGTTTTTAGTTAGGTGAATGTTTTGTTTCATGTTATCAGTGCCATTGTGCTAAGGCATCACTATCAGCGACGAAGATAAACAACCTGTAGGTATTCATATTAGGTACTTTCCCTCTTTGTGCTTTTGAGGGAATTGTTTATGTAATTGCTGTAGGAGGCTGGACTGGCTTGTAGTGAGTACCAAGGGGTACTTGCACCTTGCACCAGGCCCAGTTATCCCTTATTAGTGTATAGGGTGTCTAGCAGCTTAGGCTGATAGATAATGGTAGCTTAGCAGAGCAGCTTAGGCTGAACTAGGAGACGTGTGAAGCTACTACAGTACCACTTAGTGTCATATGCACAATATCATAAGAAAACACAATACACAGTTATACTAAAAATAAAGGTACTTTATTTTTATGACAATATGCCAAAGTATCTTAGAGTGTACCCTCAGTGAGAGGATAGGAAATATACACAATAGCAAAAATATGCAGTATAGTCTTAGAAAACAGTGCAAACAATGTATAGTTACAATAGGATGCAATGGGGAAACATAGGGATAGGGGCAACACAAACCATATACTCCAAAAGTGGAATGCGAACCACGAATGGACCCCAAACCTATGTGACCTTGTAGAGGGTCGCTGGGACTATTAGAAAATAGTGAGAGTTAGAAAAATAACCCTCCCCAAGACCCTGAAAAGTGAGTGCAAAGTGCACTAAAGTTCCCCTAAGGACAAGGAAGTCGTGTTAGAGGAATAATGCAGGAAAGACACAAACCAGCAATGCAACAACTGTGGATTTCCAATCTAGGGTACCTGTGGAACAAGGGGACCAAGTCCAAAAGTCACAAGCAAGTCGGAGATGGGCAGATGCCCAGGAAATGCCAGCTGCGGGTGCAAAGAAGCTTCTACTGGACAGAAGAAGCTGAGGTTTCTGCAGGAACGAAAAGGGCTAGAGACTTCCCCTTTGGTGGACGGATCCCTCTCGCCGTGGAGAGTCGTGCAGAAGTGTTTTCCCACCGAAAGAACGTCAACAAGCCTTGCTAGCTGCAAATCGTGCGTTTGGCGTTTTTGGACGCTGCTGGGGCCCAGGAGGGACCAGGAGGTCGCAAATTGGACCTGAAGAGAGAGGGGACGTCGAGCAAGACAAAGAGCCCTCACTAAAGCAGGTAGCACCCGGAGAAGTGCCAGAAACAGGCACTACGAGGATGCGTGAAACGGTGCTTGCCGAAGTTGCACAAAGGAGTCCCACGTCGCCGGAGACCAACTTAGAAAGTCGTGCAATGCAGGTTAGAGTGCCGTGGACCCAGGCTTGGCTGTGCACAAAGGATTTCCGCCGGAAGTGCACAGGGGCCGGAGTAGCTGCAAAGTCGCGGTTCCCAGCAATGCAGCCCAGCGAGGTGAGGCAAGGACTTACCTTCACCAAACTTGGACTGAAGAGTCACTGGACTGTGGGGGTCACTTTGACAGAGTCGCTGGATTCAAGGGACCTCGCTCGTCGTGCTGAGAGGAGACCCAAGGGACCGGTAATGCAGCTTTTTGGTGCCTGCGGTTGCAGGGGGAAGATTCCGTCGACCCACGGGAGATTTCTTCGGAGCTTCTGGTGCAGAGAGGAGGCAGGCTACCCCCACAGCATGCACAAGCAGGAAAACAGTCGAGAAGGCGGCAGGATCAGCGTTACAGAGTTGCAGTAGTCGTCTTTGCTACTATGTTGCAGGTTTGCAGGCTTCCAGCACGGTCAGCAGTCGATTCCTTATCAGAAGGTGAAGAGGGAGATGCAGAGGAACTCGGATGAGCTCTTGCATTCGTTATCTAAAGTTTCCCCAGAGACAGAGACCCTAAATAGCCAGAAAAGAGGGTTTGGCTACCTAGGAGAGAGGATAGGCTACTAACACCTGAAGGAGCCTATCAGCAGGAGTCTCTGACGTCACCTGGTGGCACTGGCCACTCAGAGCAGTCCAGTGTGCCAGCAGCACCTCTGTTTCCAAGATGGCAGAGGTCTGGAGCACACTGGAGGAGCTCTGGACACCTCCCAGGGGAGGTGCAGGTCAGGGGAGTGGTCACTCCCCTTTCCTTTGTCCAGTTTCGCGCCAGAGCAGGGGCTAAGGGGTCCCTGAACCGGTGTAGACTGGCTTATGCAGAATTGGGCACATCTGTGCCCAACAAAGCATTTCCAGAGGCTGGGGGAGGCTACTCCTCCCCTGCCTTCACACCATTTTCCAAAGGGAGAGGGTGTCACACCCTTTCTCAGAGGAAGTTCTTTGTTCTGCCATCCTGGGCCAGGCCTGGCTGGACCCCAGGAGGGCAGCTGCCTGTCTGAGGGGTTGGCAGCAGCAGCAGCTGCAGTGAAACCCCAGGAAGGGCAGTTTGGCAGTACCAGGGTCTGTGCTACAGACCACTGGGATCATGGGATTGTGCCAACTATGCCAGGATGGCAGAGAGGGGGCAATTCCTTGATCATAGACATGTTACATGGCCATATTCGGAGTTACCATTGTGAAGCTACATATAGGTAGTGACCTATATGTAGTGCACGTGTGTAATGGTGTCCCCGCACTCACAAAGTTCAGGGAATTGGCTCTGAACAATGTGGGGGCACCTTGGCTAGTGCCAGGGTGCCCTCACACTAAGTAACTTTGCACCTAACCTTTACCAGGTAAAGGTTAGACATATAGGTGACTTATAAGTTACTTAAGTGCAGTGTAAAATGGCTGTGAAATAACGTGGACGTTATTTCACTCAGGCTGCAGTGGCAGGCCTGTGTAAGAATTGTCAGAGCTCCCTATGGGTGGCAAAAGAAATGCTGCAGCCCATAGGGATCTCCTGGAACCCCAATACCCTGGGTACCTCAGTACCATATACTAGGGAATTATAAGGGTGTTCCAGTAAGCCAATGTAAATTGGTAAAATTGGTCACTAGCCTGTTAGTGACAATTTGAAAGTAATGAGAGAGCATAACCACTGAGGTTCTGGTTAGCAGAGCCTCAGTGAGACAGTTAGGCACCACACAGGGAACATATACATGCACACCTATGAGCACTGGGGCCCTGTGTGACAGGGTCCCAGTGACACATACATATAGGCCACAAACCTATGAGCACTGGGGTCCTGACCAGCAGGATCCCAGTGACACATAACAACCATACTGAAAACATAGTGTTTTCACTATGAGCACTGAGGCCTGGCTATCAGGATCCCAGTGAGACAGTGAAAACAGTGACAAACACCCTGACATACACTCACAAACAGGCCAAAAGTGGGGGTAACAAGGCTAGAAAGAGGCTACCTTCTCACAATTGCCGCCCCAAGCATGTTGTGTTATCTACTGTTTGGGAACAGACCTACATCAGGCGTCCGATCAGATCTGTATCAATGCACCCTACACAGACAGATTCCTACCAGATACCATTGACGCTATCAATGCTGCACATCGCCTTGACGCTGACCCAGTCTTTGTGTCCCCACAGAGTCTGATCTAGAGACCTCATTTCAAGGTAAGGAGGGTTGGGTGGCATTCTCATGAACACGGCATTAGCAGATTAGGTTTATCACACCTAGCTCTCTGTAGGTTAAGGGTAAGGTTCATCATGTTAGGGTATTAGGACACACATCATATCTCATGTCATTTTACGTTATTGCAAGATGGTGTGGGTCTTTGTATTAATGACTCGTGTTCACAATTCTGTTTCTAGCATTGTTCATTATCTTTATCATTGCAGCCCATGAAATTTATCATAGATTGCAGTATTGTTAATAAAAACTTCACTGCATCTCGTTCATTGCTTGTGTGTTTGAGACATGCTGTTCATGTGATAAAGGGGTAATCTCAGTTCAACCACGACACTCCCTGAGATGTCACGCTCTTGACTCCATGCGCAAAGGCTGCTACGAGTCACCTTTTACTCTTTAGGTTTTTGGCGAGGTACTGCTGGGAGCCGGGAGGGTTGGGACAACAGTTGCAACTTGTTGTAGGACTGGCATAGTAGCCTATAAACATAGGTACTGTCATCATTAAACCAGCAGTCTTGCCTAGAGCAAGATTCAAACTATGACAAACTCCTTTGAAGTGGATAACTTAGCGTTGAGAAAAAGGACTTATGAAGCTTCTAAAGCTCAATCCCTATGCAAGGACTTTTCATTTTTGGCAGGGGCTATGTAAGAAGGTGAACATTGCTCCGAGTAACTTTATAAGACGGAGAAACAAGCTTGCTTAAATTTTTTGTGATGCAATTAGGGTTTCTGTGTTGGCATCCAGAGCATATATGTTAGCTTAACGTCATATGTGGATGACCGACTGGAATGCAGATGATGCAGCTTTTCTTAAAATTACCTTTCTTGGTATTAATTCATTTGGAGACAATCTAGATAGAATGGTTACAAAAGCATTTAAGGAGCAAAAGCATGAATTACCATACAAGGGCAAAGGTTTAAGTTCAGCTTATGCCAGTAATTGGAAATCAAGTACACAGTTTTCGCGATAGTCAAAGTATTTACACCACAAGTCTTTTCAGTCTATGAAGTCTGCAAAAAAACAGATTCAGTATACACACCTTCAAGTCAAAAGCAAATTAGTTCCTGGGTATTGGAGTACTGTGGAATATGCGAGCCCCGCTGAGGCTCAAATCCAAGAGTTTTGTAAAACAATTTAGGAAGAGTTGCTTCAGAATTTCACCTTCATAAACAAGCTCCAAGATTCGAGTTTTAACTTTACGGCCGAACCCAGAAACCAGTTGAAAGCACAGGCATTGTGGAAGGACATTTCTTTACAACAAATGAAGGTAGATGTTCAGATTCCTGTTAAAGAATATGGGCTCTTGGCCTATTCTGGAATTTTGCAAAATATTAGGTCTAAAGATAGTCAACTTTTGGGTGCTTATTGTTCACTTGAAGATAAACTTGTAATTACTATAGTTCCACCAGAAAATGTACGAAGAACCTTAGATGTGCAAGATGTTTATCTCTATGTTCTGATCGCTGGACTCAACAGGAAGTCCTGAGATTTGCACTACGGGATCAACATTTTCAATCTGCAGTCCTTTCGTTGCATTTCATGTTGGCCCTCCACTGCATTTTGTTGTACATAGGTAAAGGCTCCTCTGGGGACCTGCTTCAAGGATAGGTATCCTTCTACACTCTTACCTAGACAATTGGTTAATTCACTCAGCATTAAGATTAGACGGTAAAGGATTTGAAATTGATAATTCCTCAGGATCATGGGCTGCTAATCAATTGGGAGAAGTCCACATTGAAGCTAGAACATGATGTTGAATTTACTGATTTTGCGCAGACCTAAGACCCTTTTTTCCACATCAAAGGATTCTGAAACATCAGTAACCAGCTAATCTGTGTCAAAAGGTCTCAACATAACATCCTAGATGCAGAAACAGGGAGACTTGGTCTTTAACCTGATGGTAGTTCCACGAGTCGCATACCAATTGTGGATAGTACTGTAGCATATTCTCCTTCGCAGAAAAATATGCTAGGAAGAGGGTCTGTGGATCTTTTCACCCAGCACATAAGGGTGTGGAGACACCTAGCATAAGACTTCAACAATTCATTTTCAGTATGACCCATTAAGTCACACTAATGATACTTCAAGCTGAAACAAACTTCAAAGAGCTTTATTACAAATTAATGCTCAGTGTTACATAAATGATTCTCAAAACAAGACTATAAAGATACAGATTCATTATAGGTTGTCTAAACCTCCTAAGGAAATTCAAACAAACTAACATCAAAAACACTAGACAATGTGTGACAGACACACATAAGCGCAATACAAAAACCTGAAAAGGATAAAACATGTGCTGCCTAGTTCTGTTCGTTATTTAGCTTGTTCTAAGCCTGCATTCTTCAATAACCTCAACAAGGGGAACCCTACGAATTAATAAATCCATTTAGTATGAGCTGGGACAAACACAGGCAAAAAGCACATAAAGGACAAAAAATTGGAAAAGGGAAATCTGCGGAATCAAACGAATAACTAGAATTTACAAAAAGGAGGTAAAAAGGGAAGGGGTCAGCTTGTCAGAAGCTCAGTCAAGTGTCTTTTCTTGGTCAAGGAAAAGTCTTTCTAAGACTGAACAAGGAGCAAACAGTAGAGAGGAATATACCTCTCAGAGTCCAAAGGTTTCAGCAAGCAGTGAAGAATAGAAAAGCCTCTGGGGTCTGGAGTGGGGCTCTGCTAGGAAGGTGTGGGAAGTGCTGCAAGTCCACCTGGGGAAAGGCATATTCAAGTTCATAGGGCAAGATGATCCGCCCATCCATCACTCCAGATGACGCAGAAGATGTACTATCCAATGAAAATTGATCATGCAAAACAGCAACATTGCCAAACGTTCCCATTACCAACAGATCGCAAACATTTCCACCTGGTCTCATCCATGTGAACTGAAACATGTGTAGAAATCACTTCACAGTTCCTGAATGTACTGTACTTCCCAGGCTTACTTATGGGTAAGATAACAGAACATCTATTACCAAGATAGCATTCTCATGAGAACGAAATCTGGAAGAAAGGTTAATGCTAGCAAGGATGACTAAACATTTTCTGCACAGTCAAGAAGCAGGGCCTTGCAGGCCTCACTTAGGTTAATGCAAGTGAATTAAAACACATTCATTTATGTATTTTATATACATTTAGCATCTCTAACCTTAAATTCATTATTAATGAGCTAATAGACATATTAAAGATTTACAGGAATAGACTCCATTAACCCTTTATGTAACTATAACATATTACTGTCTTCTCTACGTTTACAAGTCATTAAAAAAAATAATTTTCCAATTAAAACTAATAATATTTCAATGCAAACTGTTAACATCATGTACTATAACAGAAAGGCAAAATAATACTTTAAACAAAGTTAAAACATTATACCACATGGTTTTCATCTGCTGATCTAGTGTCAATGCACATTGAAATGATTTTCAGTGCACCACTTTACAACCATACTATTAGTACTTTAATTAACACAATGCATAAATTGTCACGCATAGATGATCACTGACATACGGGACAATACTAAAATTTCTGCTTTATCAATGGAGATGAGAAACTTTCTTGCAACCTGGAATCACCTATCTAAGGACCTTAATCAACTAGTCAGAATGACACATGGCATTCTGTTTCAGCATTGTTCCGCTCCTCCTTCTTTCCTCATCTGACACTGATGAGGACTTGCCCAGTATGGGTACTTCCGACCACTTCTTTTCTCAGGTACCCAGAGTTGACACTGGAAGCTGTGGGGTCTCTTCAGTTTATTGGCTCTGAGGTTGTCTGGATTGGTTAACAAAACAAAAGCTTCTTCAGGGGACTAGATATTGCTCTTCAAGGACCTAGATTGTGGCAGATTCGAAAATCTTATTTAGGTAATGAAATGTCTTTCAGAAAATAGGGTGACTGCAAAGGGGAAGAGCATGGTGGTGCAATTACCCCCCTTTTGAACTTTTATCTACATTAGACATAAAATTTAAGACCTCATTTTTTCGGGTGGCTAATACCATACCGAGGAGTCTGTGTGAGCTGTGGGCATTTTACTACAGAGCTCCTTTGCTCAGACTTTTTGCAGCAGACAAAATAGTACTAAGGCGAGAACCACTGTTTATTCCTAAGGTAACTTATTCATTTCAATATCTACAGGAGATCGTCCGTTGAGCATTTTCATTGTCCTTTTAATTTCACTGGCATTTATTCATTGGATTAGAGGAAAGCACTTTAGATTTATCTAGAAAGAGTTTTCCCTTTTCATCAGGCAGACTGCCAATTTGTGAATTATTGTCCTGCCAAGAAAGATCAAGCCTATTACTCCACTGTAGAGATACAAGATCAAATCCTTGATTGTGAACACTAGAGAGTCTTAGCAGACATGTTTAAAATTACCAATTATGTCCTGTTCTATACGAGACAAAGCACAAAAAGGTACAATTGGTGTAATAAGTTAGTCTCTACCGCCAGAGGACATTCTTTGTACTAATGACAAGTGTTGTTATGGAAAATGTCACTTACCCAGTGTACATCTGTCGTGGCATTAGTCGCTGCAGATACACATGCTGTGCACAGTCCGCCGTCTGGTGTTGGGCTCGGAGTGTTACAAGTTGTTTTTCTTCGAAGAAGTCTTTTCGAGTCACGAGACCGAGGGACTCCTCCCACTTCGGTTCCATTGCGCATGGGCGTCGACTCCATCTTAGATTGGTTTCCCCGCAGAGGGTGAGGTAGGAGTTGTGTATGCTAGCAATAGTGCCCATGCAATGGAATGAATACGTATGTACCAAATGAAGGTTAAAGTAATATATTTACAAATGTACAAATGTTGAAGATATACTTCCAAACGGCTACAGGCTCCCGGGGAGGGGGGTGGGCGCATGTGAATGTGCAGCGACTAATGCCACGAACAGATGTACACTGGGTAAGTGACATTTTCCGTTCGATGGCATGTGTAGCTGCAGATACACATGCTGTGCATAGACTAGTAAGCAGTTATCTCCCCAAAAGCGGTGGTTCAGCCTGTAGGAGTGGAAGTAGTTTGAAATAAAGATCTTAGTACGGCTTGCCCTACTGTGACTTGTTGTGCAGATAACACATCTACACAGTAGTGTTTAGTAAATGTATGAGGCGTAGACCATGTTGCTGCCTTACATATTTCGTTCATTGGAATATTTCCTAGAAAGGCCATAGTAGCACCTTTCTTTCTGGTTGAGTGTGCCTTTGGTGTAATAGGCAGCTCTCTCTTTGCTTTAAGATAGCAGGTTTGGATGCACCTAACTATCCATCTGGCAATACCTTGTTTTGAAATTGGATTTCCTGTATGAGGTTTTTGAAAGGCAATAAATAGTTGTTTTGTCTTTCTAATTACTTTTGTTCTGCCAATGTAGTACTTAGTGCTCTTTTGATGTCTAATGTATGAAGTGCTCTTTCAGCTATTAAATCTGGCTGTGGGAAGAACACTGGTAATTCTACTGTTTGATTTAAGTGGAACGGTGAGATAACCTTTGGTAAGAATTTTGGATTTGTTCTTAGAACTACTTTATTCTTGTGTATTTGAATAAATGGTTCTTGTATGGTAAACGCCTGTATTTCACTTACTCTTCTTAGAGATGTGATGGCAATGAGAAATGCAACTTTCCACGTTAAGTATTGCATTTCACAAGAATGCATGGGTTCGAAAGGTGGACCCATGAGCCTTGTTAAGACAATGTTGAGGTTCCATGAAGGAACAGGTGGTGTCCTTGATGGTATAATTCTCTTTAGGCCTTCCATAAACGCTTTAATGACAGGTATTCTAAACAGGGAAGTTGAATGAGTAATCTGCAGGTAAGCAGATATTGCGGCGAGATGTATCTTTATGGAAGAGAAAGCTAGATTGGATTTTTGCAAATGTAGTAAATATCCTACTACATCTTTTGGAGACGCATGCAATGGATGAATTTGATTATTATGGCAGTAATAAACAAATCTTTTCCATTTACTTGCATAGCAGTGTCTAGTGGAAGGTTTTCTAGCTTGTTTTATGACCTCCATACATTCTTGTGTGAGGTCTAAGTGTCCAAATTCTAGGATTTCAGGAGCCAAATTGCTAGATTCAGCGATGCTGGGTTTGGATGCCTGATCTGTTGTTTGTGTTGTGTTAACAGATCTGGTCTGTTGGGTAGTTTGACATGAGGTACTACTGACAGGTCTAGTAGTGTCGTATACCAAGGTTGTCTTGCCCATGTTGGTGCTATTAGTAGGAGTTTGAGCTTGTTTTGACTCAATCTGTTTACTAGATATGGAAGGAGAGGGAGAGGGGGGAAAAGTGTACGCAAATATCCCTGACCAATTCATCCATCGAGCATTGCCTTGGGAGTACCTGTGTGGGTACCTGGATGCGAAGTTTTGGCATTTTGTGTTTTCTTTTGTTGCAAATAGATCTATTTGAGGTGTTCCCCAAATTTGAAAGTAAGTGTTCAGTATTTGGGGGTGAATTTCCCATTCGTGGATTTGTTGGTGATCCAGAGAGAGATTGTCTGCTAGTTGGTTCTGGATCCCTGGAATAAATTGTGCTATTAGGCGAATATGGTTGTGAATTGCCCAATGACATATTTTTTGTGTTAGGAGACACAACTGTGTCGAGTGTGTCCCCCCCTGTTTGTTTAAATAATACATTGTTGTCATGTTGTCTGTTTTGACAAGAATGTATTTGTGGGTTATCATGGGTTGGAATGCTTTCAACGCTAGAAATACTGCTAACAGTTCTAAGTGATTTATGTGAAACTTTCTTTGATGTATGTCCCATTGTCCTTGGATGCTGTGTTGATTGAGGTGTGCTCCCCACCCTGTCATAGAAGCATCCGTTGTTATAACGTATGTTGGCACTGGGTCTTGGAAATGCCGCCCTTTGTTTAAATTTGTACTGTTCCACCATAGAAGCGAGATGTATGTTTGGCGGTCTATCAACACCAGATCTAGAAGTTGACCCTGTGCCTGTGACCATTGTGATGCTAGGCACTGTTGTAAGGGCCGCATGTGCAACCTTGCGTATGGGACAATGGCTATGCATGAAGAAATCATGCCTAGGAGTTTTAATACTATTTTTGCTTGTATCTTTTGTGTTGGATACATGGCCTGTATTAACTTGTGAAATGTTTGAACTCTTTGTGGACTTGGAGTGGCTATCCCTTTTGTTGTGTTGATTGTCGCTCCTAAGTATTGCTGTGTTTGACACGGCAAAAGGTGTGACTTTGCATAGTTGATGGAGAAACCCAGCTTGTGAAGGATTTGTATAACATAATTTGTGTGATGTGAACACTTTGTTAGCGTGTTGGTCTTGATTAACCAATCGTCTAAGTAAGGGAACACGTGTATTTGCTGCCTTCTGATATGTGCAGCTACTACTGCTAGGCATTTTGTAAAGACTCTTGGCGCAGTTGTTATTCCGAATGGCAACCCTTTGAATTGGAAATGTATTCCCTTGAATACGAACCTTCGGTATTTCCTGTGCGAAGGATGTATCGGTATATGGAAATACGCATCTTTTAGATCTAATGTGGTCATGTAGTCTTGCTGTTTGAGCAGTGGGATTACGTCTTGTAATGTGACCATGTGAAAGTGGTCTGATTTGATGTAGGCGTTTAGTGTTCTGAGATCTAGTATTGGTCTTAAGAGTTTTGTCTTTTTTTGGTATTAGAAAGTACAGTGAGTAAACTCCTGTGTTCTTTTGTTGACGTGTACTAGTTCTATTGCGTCCTTTTGCAGTAATGCTTGAACTTCTAGTCCTAGAAGGTCTATATGCTGTTTTGACATATTGTGTGTTTTCGGTGGGACGTTTGGAGGGAGTTGGAGAAATTCTATGCAATAACCATGTTGGATAATTGCTAAGACCCAAGTGTCTGTTGTTATTTCCTCCCAAGATTTGTAGAACTGGTTTAGTCTTCCCCCCACTGGTGTTGTGTGAAGGGGTTGTGTGACTTGTGAGTCACTGTTTATTTTGAGGGGTTTTGGGACCTTTAAATTTTCCCCGGTTTCTTGGGAATTGGCCCCCTCTGTATTGTCCCCGAAAACCTCCCCTTTGATATTGTCCCTGGTAGGTAGGTGGTCTTGTTTGTGAGGTGCTGGTTTCTGTGGGTTGACCTCGAAACCCTCCCCTAAAAGTTGTTTTACGAAATGTGCCAAATGTGCCTCTGCCCTGCGGGGGAGTAGAGTGCGCCCATGGCTTTGGCTGTATCGGTGTCCTTTTTTAATTTTTCAATTGCAGTGTCGACCTCCGGCCCAAACAATTGCTGTTCATTAAACGGCATATTGAGCACAGCCTGTTGTATTTCGGGTTTGAACCCAGATGTGCGCAGCCATGCGTGCCTCCTTATCGTGACTGCAGTATTTATTGTCCTTGCAGCTATATCCGCTGCATCCATGGAAGACCGTATCTGATTGTTCGAGATACTTTGTCCCTCTTCCACCACCTGTTGCGCTCGTTTTTGGAACTCTTTGGGGAGGTGTTCGATGAGATGTTGCATCTCATCCCAATGAGCCCTGTCGTATCTCGCCAGGAGTGCTTGCGAGTTGGCGATGCGCCACTGATTTGTCGTTTGTGCTGCAACCCTTTTTCCCGCTGCATCAAATTTGCGGCTCTCCTTGTCCGGAGGTGGTGCGTCGCCTGATGTATGCGAGTTGGCTCTCTTACGAGCTGCCCCCACAACTACTGAGTCTGGTGTCAGTTGTGATGTAATAAAAACAGGGTCTGTGGGCGGAGCCTTGTATTTTTTCTCCATCCTTGGAGTTATGGCTCTGCTTTTAACTGGCTCCTGAAATATCTGTTTCGAGTGCCTTAGCATTCCTGGAAGCATGGGAAGGCTTTGATAATGGCCATGGGTGGAGGACAGGGTGTTAAAGAGGAAGTCATCCTCAATAGGCTCCGAATGTAGCGAGACATTATGGAATTCGGCTGCCCTAGCTACCACCTGTGCATATGATGTACTGTCCTCAGGTGGTGACGGTTTAGTTGGGTACGACTCCGGGCTATTGTCCGATACTGGAGCGTCGTAGAGGCCCCATGCATCCGGATCATCCTGGCTCATTGTGGTATGAGCTGGTGAGTGTGTTAATGGTGGAGTTTGTGCCGGTGATGCATGAGTTGATGGTGGAGGAGAGGGTGGTGGAGTTACCTTCTTTACCACCTTTGCTTGTGGTTGCTTGTCTCCTTGCTGGAAGTCAAGTTTCCTTTTCCTTTTGATTGGGGGAAGAGTGCTAATCTTCCCTGTATCCTTTTGAATAAAGATCCGCTTTTGCGTGTGATCTGGCTCAATTGTTTGTAATTCCTCCTCAAATCTGTGTTTTTTTTTAGTTGAGAGGACAGTCCCTGTTCCTCTGAGTAGGAACCAGTTTTCGGTTCGGTTGCCGGGTGTTTCGGCACCGAAACCGTGTCTCTGGATTTTTCCGGCTCCGACAAGATCTTTTTTCTTTTCGGCGTCGTGCCCTCTCGGTGCCGACCAACTTCGGTGCCGCTGTGTCGTTGCCGAATTTTTTCTGCGTCACTCTCTCGGTCCCGAGATTGTTGCGTGCCTGTATCTCGACCGGAGTCGGATGACTTTGACAGCAGCTCGCCCTTTTTCGGTGCCGATGGACGGTCACCTACTTTCCGGGTTAAGCCATGGCCTGTTGGCGGTGGCGTCCCTTGGGCTTTGTCAGTTTTTTCGTGTGATTTTTGTTTCGACGTCTTACTCACGGTTGGTTGTTCTTCGACGTCGAATTCTTCGGAATCCGACTCGTGGATGGAGAAAGTTTCTTCTTCCTCCTCCTCGAACCGTTGTTGTCCTGTCGGCGTGGACGCCATCTGCAACCTCCTGGCTCTTCGGTCTCGGAGCGTTTTTCTCGACCGAAACGCGCGACAGGCTTCGCACGTATCCTCCTTGTGCTCGGGGGACAGGCACAAGTTACAGACCAAATGTTGATCCGTATAAGGATATTTATTATGGCATTTAGGACAGAATCGGAACGGGGTCCGTTCCATCAGTCTCGATGTTGCAAGCGGTCGGGCCGACCAGGCCCAGACGGATGATCGAAATTACCCCGAAGGGCTACCGGAGCTCTTCAAGATTCGGTGTCGATTTGTTCTAACTAACCCGATACCGAACGAAACAATACCGATGAATTTTTCCGAGATTCTGACTAACTTTCCGACCCGAAACACGGAGCGAAAAGGAACACGTCCGAACCCGACGGCGGAAAGAAAACAATCTAAGATGGAGTCGACGCCCATGCGCAATGGAACCGAAGTGGGAGGAGTCCCTCGGTCTCGTGACTCGAAAAGACTTCTTCGAAGAAAAACAACTTGTAACACTCCGAGCCCAACACCAGACGGCGGACTGTGCACAGCATGTGTTTCTGCAGCTACACATGCCACCGAACACACAGTTACCTTCACACATCCTTGGGTGGCATGCTTAATCATCGGGTCCCTCCTCACACCAGGACTAACCATACTTGGTGTGGGCTACACCTCCCTTCAAAATACAGGAGGAGCTCTTGAGGATTTTGATGGTCGGGGCACTATGAGAGTCAGTGGTGAGGTGGGGTAACAATGTTGTCTTGGAAGCATGTTTTGATAGGCTGCCCCAGAGAGGATGTTAGGAGGGCCTAAGCCATTTTCTCTTTTTAGGATTGGAGTAAGAATACCTGTCTGTAAGAAGGGGCTTGCCTCACAAGGTAATGACTGAAAAAAAAGGAAGACTTAACTCAGAGTAATGGAATTACTGATAGGTAATTTCATGGTTAATGCATTTTCACTATAGGGGACTTATTTAATGAGCCTAGAAGTCAGGAAAACGTTCTTCCTTTGGTGTGCATTATAGTTCCATCAAACGTGTAGCAATTATTTTGTGAAGTTTCTTTTTCATATGGTTATACTACAACATTTAAGCTTGTCGGTTTCTAAGCCCAGAAAAAACAGCTGCGTTTGTGGTGAACATTAAAATAGAAAAGTAAAAAAATACCACTGATACAAAATAGTTCTGAACACAAGCATTTGGTTAATTTCTAAACCCTTTCAAATTTCTTAAAAATGAGAAATAAGGGCCAGAGAGAGTGTAAGGTATTTTTGCTCAGGGGCACATAAAATGGTCAATTCTGAATCAGACCAGACCCTCCAATGCAGCCACTAACTCACATGTCTTCTCAGACAGACGCTTGCTGGCCTAAAGGGGAACAGAATTTTCACCAAGATAACACCATAACCTATGATAACATGTATAAGTGTGCAAGCATTCTTCCACTATGAGATTTAGTCTCGGTGTAATGCCTTAACCCTCCTGTTTGGGTTCAATCACTTAGGGCCTGAAGCTCAAAACACTTGTAGCTGCAAGTTTGCAATACACAAAATTAAATGTTTTGCAAATGCAAGTGTTATGAGACGAATACAAGTGATAGTAATGGTTGTAAAATATTTCCAACCCACAAGGTAACTTTTGTAAACTCTTCTTAATCGAAAATAGGAGGCGGAACGAAAAGGGTGTTACCCCTTCTTCTTGTGAGTCACAAAGGCATGCGACGATGCAATTACAGTCAAAGACCACTAGTGGTTACCAACCCTCAAGTTGGCACGGTTACTTATGTAGAATAGGGAGCTGCCAATGGTCCAGAGTGCCACTGCATGGTCCCCCTGATGTTTTCCTAGAAGCAAAGATTTTCTGAATAAGCACCTGCTCCTTTAAGAGACAAGAACTTCTTTAAAGAAGAAAAAAGTGAGTTTCAGCTAGGGAATGAAAATGCAGGGAAGCAGGATTGCTGACCCTTGGAGGCCTTTGTTACTGTGTTCGCAGGGCACTGGAGAATTTCTGCTGCCTAATTAATGTTCATCAGACAGGAAATGTTGCCACCTACTGTAAATCCACATTCAAGTGCAATGGATTAGTACATCAGTTGGCCATGCAGCATCCACGTCTTGAGCAAAACGCCAACTACACAGTGACCAGGCCTTTTGAACATCGGGCTCATGTATGACCACAGCCCAACACAATATCAAAAAGTTGTAAGATTTATTGGTTAAAATTAGGACCAGTCTAAAAGGATGGTGTGGCACAGTAAAAGTCAGTTACATGTACATGAATGTGCCCCCAGCACGACTGGAATTTCCATATGGTGCTAGAGACTCCCTGCCTAAAAGCGGGAAAGTCAGTGGAACACTTCTGAGCAGGTTACTTTTTTGCCTGTGTTTGAAATGACAGCACCAGGCTGTTCTACATAAATAAAACTTTAAGAACATAAACTACATTAATTTATAAAATGTGCATTTTAATGTAGGAGGTGAAGCAGGCCTGGTTCTATTACTTTTAATCTGCATTTCCTTATACTTCTACAGCAGCATTTAGTCAGTGCTCTTAAATTTTAACAGGTAAGAAAACTGTGCTGTAAAGAGAAGTGGTTTACCCAAGATTGCCTAATGTGGTTAAGGACGCGTGCCAAGAAGAGAATTTAGGTCAAACCACAGTCACCAAATGAAGTCATTAGACCACTTCTCTTGACAAGTCTAGGCCTGCTGACATATGGTGAAAACAGGAAATTTGCTGGGGCAGAGCCAGCTCTTTTTCTTGCCTCTCAACTTCCCCTGCTGGTTTTTACACATAATTTAGTGAGCTGCTGCCTAATAGAGTGCAGGGCTCAAAACATCTACTCCGCCACTCGATATGGTGAGTCATATTTGATCAGGTGGAGCTATATTTTTAGGACTTATTCGCCCATTATGGCAAGTTGACAAAGTATACGTATTGTTTTCAGTCACAAATGAAGGGACAAGAAAAGATGCCTTTAAATCTTGTTCTTGTAAATCACATTTGCTCTGTGTTCAGGCAGAGGTCAAAGGTCAGTTTGTCTTACAATTAATGTTTCTGAACTGCAAAGTTCTCCAGAATTTTGTAAGGTGAACTGTCTGACCTGCTGTTTACAGTGTGAAATAACAGGCTATAGTATTTTAGGTTTTTCCTAACACACAACATTTAAATGACTAAGTCAGCTGTACAAACATTTCATAATATATATCAGTAGTTGTGAAAGGCCATTTTTTGTATTTGTGTGATGAAAAAAATATTTTAATAGGATGAAAATAAATTAGAATACCCTACGTGTTTATGTGCAAAGGATATGTTTTCTGAAACCCGATTTTCACAGATTGTTAATACACTATATAGTTTTATCAGTAAAGCTGCAAATTAGTGGAAAGGTTTTGGGACATTTCTTGGAAATTTACTGAGTGTAGACAGTATGCTACCACATCATGTTTTAGTAATATATTTTTTCAAATTGAGTGTTTAAACAAACTGAGAAACACTCCTGCCCGATGGCAATACTATTAGCAAACTAAAAGCAAGTCATGGCGCATGTGTCCCCAATACGTGGGCTAGTGTCGTGAGATACATGCAGCAAATTTTAGTCTACTTAATCAAATAGAGTTTTTCTGTACTGCAGAAATGTTGAGCTCACAAATTTGAAGGTGCAATCATATGTGGGAATAAAGAAAAAAGCGATTCTGTAAACTATTTGCCTAGGATGCCACAATTTGAGACCTGTTTACAGGTCAAGTACAGTACAGTTAGGTTGAGTAGATTATTTAAGTTACTCGACCTGCAGGTCTAGTAACATTATAATTTTTCGAGGCCTGTGAGCGCCTGCTAGTAAAACACAAAATACATACATTACTTCAATTTTAAAGGTGCGAAAATGCAGTGCAGTATCAAGCTGTTTCGCTTGAGTGCACTCAGGAAGAACACCTGCTAGAAAGGATAGCTCACAGGAGTTCGGCACATATTGCAACAGGTCACATGTTGGAATCCCAACAGCTTTCCACCATTCCAAAGTGATTAGAAGGAGTACCACCGAGTTGGGTGCGAAGAAAGTGAAACAACACACAAAGCACTGCACTGAAAGACAACAACAGTCTTAATACTAATTATACACAGCTGCAAAGCAAGTGACGCAGCTACTCTTTTCTAGCCTACTTTCATGTTTTTACAAGTATCATCATTTTACCAAGAAAAGGGTTACCGTTAAAAGGGTATATCTACTCAGCTTTGCATGTGGCTACCGTGGGCCTTTACACACTGAACATATGTTAATCACTAAATGCATACATGAGTATTGCAGATATAGACCTGCGTCTGCCTTAGCTCCTTTCCAACATAAAGCAGCATATCCCTGATCCTCTTTGCTATCACCCACATGTTAGTTTTACAAACTATTTACATTTGTCGTATGTACCTCCCACGTCGTTGTGTGGTGCATATCTCAGCAAAATACTCGGCTCGCCCAATAAATAACATAAATCACTTTTTTTGTAATCATCTATAGATACTGACTTCTAGAATAAAGTCTACTAACACCTTACTTCTGGCAGGCCATGCAGCATACTACCCTAGAGCGGTGGCTAAGGTCCCAACCAAAAACAACAAGTGATGGACGGAATGTTGAACATTGTCAAACACTCACCCCCAGTCACAGATCTGGGTTTAATCCATCATTCTTTTGCTCACCATGCCACCCCAGTTTTGACCCAGCCATATGCAAATCAGTCTTGACCCTGTTCCTCATGGGAACAGTCCAGCCCGAACTGCCAAGCCAGGTCCTCACTGGACCGGATCAGCAGTTCGGGCTGGACTGTTCCCATGGGGAACAGGGTCAAGACTGATTTGCATATGGCTGGGTCCAAACTGGAATGGCATGGGCAGCAAAAAAACGATGGATTAAACCCAGATCTGTGACTGAGGGTGAATGTTTGACAATGTTCAGCATTCCGTCCATCACTTCTTGTTAAGGTCCCAACCTCCTTTCAGCTGGCTACATTAGGTAGACTGCATTGCGGCCCCTTACTTTTTAAATGTACTTCCAAAGTTTTATATAATTCCAGACTTCTATACAGTGGCAACAGTCTTATGAAAGTTAAGAAGTTCTGGTCTCTGCTAGTAAACCTATCACTAACTCTTGGACTACGGTGTCCCTTTTTGCATCTGACGTTGTGTCCCGATCGTTTATATTGCAGTCAAATAACTGAATAGCTCTAAAGATAGCTTATCCAAAAGCTGCGTTACACTCACTCCCATAGATCGTTATTAACATTATCTGCATCTTTTTTCATAACTTGACAGAAAATAGAGTAGGTACTAATGACCGGAAACCGGATGTACTTGAGCATTCTCTGGGAAGCTGAAAGAACACATCAGCAAAGTTGCCTTTGAAGGCCGAGGCAAACACCAAATAATGCATCTTGCACATTAGAGGCCACAGTATAGCCACACACAAGCCTCTTTACTTCTGTCTGGGGAGCCCATGAAGGAAGAGGAATCATAGGGGTCTTGAGTTACTCTTGGTAGTCCCAGTCAAAACAGTGTGGAATGTCCTATACAATCCCAGAGAGTTCTCGGTCAGCAACTTTTGAAAATAGGAGGGAAAAAAAAGCATACTCTGGGGTGGTTTAAATATAACTGAAGGATAAGATACGGCGGCCAACTTTGTTTCTAATGTGGCAGAGATATTGGGATTACTGGAAGCAACCAAACTGGCAACAGGAACATGAGTTCTTGTGATTCAAGGCATAATGATGGGGCGTTATTTTTCCCACCTAGGACAGATTCAGGGTGCTCTAAAAGGGGATTTTAAGTCTGTCTGTCTCTTTAGACATTTAAGGGGTCTGATTTTATCTACAGAAGGGGACGGGTTTTAAGAACCTCAACTTCCTCATTGACCAAAGCTCTTTAGGGGAAGGATCCAAACCCAACCACCCCAAAATGACTTGACACAGGAGACCAGAGTCTTTGCTCGTCCCACAGACCTCAAATATCGATCCCAAATAAACATTCACAAATGCACTGGTTGGACTTTTTTTGGTGTAACTGGTATGCTTGACGTTTGGTCTCTCCTCTCAACAAGGTACATCCAGTTCTTCCGGAGCTCGCTCAATGTCCCGTGAGATATCACTGAACTATCTTTGAACCATACGAGACTCTTCCTGTGGCACTGCTCTGCAACCATTACATAAACAGACAGGCACAGCTCCTCCGTTAGGGTGAAGGAGCTTCGCACCCTCACTCACCCTGCCAGCAGCAGCAGCTGCAAACCTTTTGTGCATGTGTGTTTGGCCAGTTGGCTCTGGCCGGCCAAACACGCATGCAGAGTAGGCTCTCTCCAGCCTGGCACTGTTGAGCAGAGCTGGAGAGAGCAGGGACAAGCTCCCAGTCTGTCTGGGAGCACCCTGCCTGGGCGCTCTGAGCAGCGTCAGGATTGGCCGCAGGGCAGGCTGGGAGCCTGTGCTTGCAGCAGCGGCACTGTGGTGGTGGCGGAAGCGACGATCCAGGTCAGTATTTATTTTTGTCTTATAATTATACCCGTACAATCCGCCTCCCCCACCCACCAGCACTCCCCCGCCCCAAAGTGCCGCCCCACCCCTGAAAAGTACTGCGAGACGCTCCTGTAAACAGACCAATCAAATGGAAATTGCTCAACTAACAGCAGCAGTGCCGCAGCGCGTGAAACAAAGGCTTCCAAGAAGCATCACTTTTAAGTACTCCGCTTTATTTAATAAATCATGCTCTTAAGAGAAGAAAATGGACAAACTAAAATGCTTTCCACAAGAAAAAAATATCCAAAAGGAAAAACAAACCACTGGACACCGGTCAAAAGATAAGGAAATGGGAAGAAATAGGTCTATGTAGAATAATAAGCACTGGTGATCCAACGAGCTCATTCCATCCCCAAGAACCACTGGGTTGGGGAATATTTAACGCCTATTATCGAGATTAGGCATATGGATTAAGTGCTCTTTATATGTATTTATATCAAATAAATTGATAGTTGCAGTTCTCTGTCTAGCCACACGGTGGCAGACGTTCCCAAGAGTTGCGATTAATAGTTAAAAGTAACGTAAAAGGCCTGGCTATGATATATTCATACAAGGAAAAAAGGCCAACGAGGTAATTAAGTCTTGCTTGCCCGCCTTCTCTTGCAGAACCTATTAAGACCCACCCTCCAGCTCTCCAGAGTTCTCAAAAACGATTTATCCGAATACAGCCCAAATTACTTAGAATAATGAATAAAATGGCTGAAAACTGCATACCTTCACACAGCCAAGCGTGGCGGCAGGAATGTGTGAAAGCAGGTCTTAATGACGCAGAAAAAAGGGCTGAATAATGCAGGCCCATGAACTGCTAAAGCTATCAAAGACGAACTCGCAATAAACAAGACGACACTAATTCTCTTACCTTTTGCTTTCAGTGACTGCTCGATCCAAGTGTTTGAAGATATCCTGAAACAGAACGCAGCTGGCTCGACTATTGATGTCATACCCGTACCCACGCTTCCAGTACTGCTTCAGGTCATTCAAATACTCTAGTACCTGCAAGGAGACACCAGATCATCTGTTAGATAACCAAAAGACTTGCATTATTCTATAATGGGCAAAAGCCAAACACTCCTGGAGAGGTAACAAGAGAAATACAATTTTAAAAAATACATACTTGCAGAGCAGAGTCACTTTGCAAAAGGTAATTTATTCTGTAAAGATCTACAAGTGATAACCAGTTTTAGAAACTGCGCTTAGGTAAATGGGAGTCAGGGTTCAGTATGCATGTATTCAAGTCAATAAGCCTGGGAGTAATTTTAATTTCACCAGAAAAAAAAACTGAGTAATTTTGGTAATTCCACGTTCCTGTTTGGTACGGACTTACTGATAACACCATTAAACGTGCTTGTGTACAGGAGCACATTTAGCAAGCGGCAGCTCGCACTGCTGTTTATGTTACATTGCATCTAGCGCTATTTTGGATCTGAGGCTGCATTTTGCACCAAGAAACTTAAGCTAAATGTCGGGAGTAGGATGAGGGCAATCCTATCCCAAGTGAAAATTTAGCGAGCACATGCGCCTACTCGTGCTTGCTATTCATGCATGTTCTGTTGCATTTAGCTCCTTTTCTTATCGCAAAATGCATTCTTTGGGTCCATTTTGGACGAGAGGGGGGGATTCGTGTGACAAGAAAGTAGTGCTAAATGCAGAATTTCTCCTCTAGCCAATTTCTTTTTAGGGAATCCTACATGATTATGCTACGCAGATTTACACGAGTTAAGTCCACTCCTAATAAGGAGTTGGCTGGTAATTGAAAAGTCTCTAATTTACAGAGAAAGTGCTAAATCCAGAGGTGAATCTATCATTGAGACAAGTCGGGGGAAATGGGAGGAGCAGATTGCTGTACGGCGTATGTTAAGGGAAAGTCAATTAGAGTTTTACAATAGAAGTTCAAGCTGGGACAGATTATGCTGTAACAGAGACAGGAGTACTTCAGTCCATAAATCGCTAGGGTACTCTGTGAGGGACATGATGGGGAAAGATCCATAGGGTGTCCAAAGGGACAGTGCGGAAAACCAAATGACGACATGGGATTGCCAAGACAAGTTCTATGGTGAGTAAATGGGGACCGATCTTGCGGACATTCCTCGGTAGCGAATCAGACGTAAAGCTAGAGAGGCAGCAGTAAAAGAGGTAGAATTGGTAGGTGAGATGGAGGGAAAGACAAAAGAACATTGACACTCATGCCCAGGGTTGCCAAGAGAGAGCGGGGGTAGACATCAAAATGCAAGGAGAAATCATTGTGCTGGACAGAAATTATGAGGCTGGAAATGAGGCCGAATAACTGTCGGGAAATGGGAGGCATACAATGGAAGACAAATTGCATCAGATTCTTAAGGTTATACAAGGTGAGCAGGTGATTTGGGTCTGCCAGAGAAAGCAGAATCAATTATTTAAAAGATGCAGACATCAAGCAAAATTAACCCAAAACACACCAGTCAATAGAATTCGCATTCTTTCCTCCTTCCAAAGTACCATTATGGTAAGCACTGATATATATGTTTGCAGGCACGAAGTTAAGCTGACCAAGTAGGAATAAGTGAGATGCACAATAGGCAGATGGTGACAAGTAAACAAGCCCCATGCAATAACAGCAGGATTCAATGGGTATGTGAAGAGCAGCCCTCCCAAATGTCAGACTGGGAAATCAAGGAACCCGACGTTATTCTGCACCAGAAGGCGTATGTAGTCCTGCAAGTGTGCGGCACACACTGCACCAGTTCACTACACTGCTCTACTGTCTGCAGGTACTGGCTTAAGCCATTTCCAGTCCATAATGGCAGAGGTTTGTGAAATAGTTAGTAAAATAGCCCTTCATGAATATAGTGAGAAAAATGTGCCGACATATTTTAGTGGAAAAAAGAAACATACATACATCATTACATGATAATAAAAGAAGCAAACTACCAAACACTGATCAAATTTGTCATCAGGCGAGTGCCCTAGAAAGCAAAGGAAACGAAGTCTATCCGATGTAAAGGCAGTAAAGAGAAACATGAACTTGAAGCACAACATAAAGAAATGTACAATCATCATAACTAGCATTGCTTAATACCTGTAAAAAGTCCATGAAAAACATCTGAAAAGTTCCCAGTAAAAATTAAATTGTCCATCTTACCAAATCCACATGCAATGGTAGTAACCGCTAAAAAGATGACCTTTTATGAAAGAAGAAACAAAATAAAAAGGATTAAGAAAAAAGTAACTGGTTCAACCTACAGACCAAGACCACCTTCATAAGAATACTGGAAAACCGCCAAGCCCCATGTAGTTACCCGTAACACAATGTTCAAGTGGTATTACTGTGAATGAGAAAAGAAAAAAAAAATAGAATCACAGTATCTGGGAGAAGGTCATCTATGTATGACAGACAGACCCTCAGAAGATATGTGGCAACACTTGATAAACTGGAAAAAAAAAGGCGCATTATGGGCCTTTTGAAGGTCAAGTGCCACCCTACAAGGTTGTAGTACCACTTAGTTATGCTCCTCAAGCTCAACGGAATCAACTTTATCTATACCTTCAAGATTGTTAGTGACGAGTCTAAACGGAACCATACCTTTTAAACCTAAAGTCTGGAAAATACAAATTATTACATGCCTCTGCAACCCAATCTACAACAAAGAAAGCACTTAATCCATCTGTTTCTCTAGGGACTGACTGAAATAGGTGTCTCGCAGAAGTCTCATAAAACATACTCAAAAGGACAGTTTCTACAAAGGTTGCTTGACAAAAAGCATATCTTGTAAGCCACAGTGGACATATCTATTCATCATCTCAGCTTTCAACAAGGAGGCATTGACCAGAACGGACATAATACTTAAATCAAACAAAAACAAGTAGCAGCAAACGTTTGAAACCCAAGTGTGGAATATCCACAGCCTAAACTAATGCTATGCACTGAAAAACTGGCTGCACACAAAAAAGATCAAACATACTACTCACTCCCAGATTTATGGTAAAGTAGACGACACAGAAGACAGGGAAGGCCTGCAGGCTTTGTCCTTCTAAGGTCTGCTTTTACCCATCATAAATACTCAAGGGTCAAATGTTCTGCCCATTAGACAACCAAAATCCTCTCTTGAGAAGGAGGAACTACTTATCACGGTTCGGGAGAAGTATCTGTCACTGTGGCATACCCAAAAAAACACTGACTGGACAGCCAGCCTGCCTATGATGGCTATACGTCAAGAGAAGGAAGGGAGAGACCATCAAGTAAAGATGTTGGAGACACTAACTTTGACATCCACCAGCCATTCTCATGATATTTCTGGGGAGGGGGGGCAAAGGGGCACTGGCAAAAAATAAAACTCTGTCCTGCTCTCCTCATGCAACTGAAGGCAGCATCAGACGTGTTGAAGTAGGGATTTGAGAAATGTCAGGTTCACATTCAACACTCAAACGCTTAAACTCCTCAGGCTGCATGGCACACTGGCAGTGAACATGCAGGACTTCACACTTAACACCACGAGAAGAGAGGAAGTCAAACATATATAGCAGAAAGGAATAAGATCCATGGCAAGAGGTGGAACTCACTCTGCTGTAGAAGCCTCTCCTACAACAGCAAGGCAACCTCTAGGCAAGACCGTTGACTGCACAGTTAGAGCTAAAAGATGAAACGCAAGGAGACACTACTTGAAAATGGGTCTAGCTAGCGGAGGTATGCACCCTGTTCAATTAGGAACCAAAATCGTAGTTAGGGTAAATCAGTTACACACCATAAATTAACATGTGCTCAACTTCTGGTACCTTGGCACACAGCAGGCAGGCTTAACTTAAGAGGCAATGTGTAAAGTATTTACACATCACTTCAAATAGTAAAATGGTATAAACACTATACAAAAACAATACACACCAGGTTATAAAAGTAGAGCTTAAATTTGATGAATAAAAAAAGACCAAAACGTGAAAATCTAATAAGCACAAGTCGAGATATGAATTTTTGAAAGAATATTTGTAAATGTAGTGCTTAAAAGCTTAAAGTGCCATCTGTGGCTATCTGGTCGTGCTACACCGGGGTAAATCCAATGTTCACACCACCCACGATGGATCGTGGGCCTGCTACAGGGATCAACCTTGTTCCTTTGATAGAGTAACTTGTATGGAGGACTGCACTGATGTTAAAGATCCGATGCAAGGAGCAGAAGAAACGGTCCAGAGGCAATGTGTTGATTCCAATTTGCAGTCAGGGGATGCATCCTCGCAGTCATGCAGCCTTCGATCCTCGAGAATTGGTACAGCATCAAACCCTTTGTGATGAAGCTGATATGCTTTCGTTGAGCCACCAACCAGTGATGCTAAGGCGATGCGACGGGGCTGAGGGCAATGCACTGGTTTCGAGCCATGCAGTTGGTGATTCAATGCCTTTGTCCTCAGAGGCAATGCGTCCGTTCCGACCAGCGCACCGACAACTATTTGTGGATTTCTGATGAAACAGCTGCAGAAACCAAATTCCAGCGGCCTAGGACTGGATTGGCACCACTTGGCAGGGTAGGACTTACAGCTGGCAGAGTCCAGAGCTGTTGCAAAAGTTAGTGACGTCTATGATGTCCCCGAGACTTCAGAACAGGAGGCAAGCCAGCAAGCCCATGGAGTCACTTTGGTTCTGGGGGATGTAGAGATGCAGGTCCAGTCCTTTTAACGCCCAGCCATGGTGGGCAGAAGGGCAGGCCCAGCAAAGCAGGAGTCCAGGGACATCCAGCAGAGTTCCAGCAGTGTGACAGTCCCTTCAGTACAGCAGTCCTTCTCCCTGGTAGAATGTCCTCAATCAGTAAGTGTACCGATTTGGTTGGGTTTTCGGTCCAGTACTCAAATCCAATTGTGCCTTTGAAGTGCTGGAGACTTTAAAGAGAGGCATATGAAGTGCACAAAGTCCCTGCCCATTCTACCCTAGCCCCAGACACTACCGGGGGTTATGCAGCCCACTGTGAGTGGTCAGGACCCAGCCCATTCAGCTAGGTCAGCTCCTCCCTCCCATCCTACTTACAATGGGCCAACAACATGCAGATGGCCACTCAGTCACACCTAAGTTCCCTGTGTCTGTCAGGAGGGAATGCACAAGCGGTAACCCACCCAGAGACCATTCAGAGAAAGGAAGAGGCACAGACTGATTAAAGTAAGAAAATGCCAACTTTCTTAAAGTGGCATTTTCAGACTTACAACTTAATATATAACTTTACCATAAGTTGTGATTTTAAATTTTGAGTCCAGACACTCCAAACTCGAAACTAATATCTAGCCCCAATTGGAAATTACAATTATGTAAGATGTAATAAGGCAAGCCTCATGTTAACCTAAAGGAGGGATCGGACTTGCAGTAGCGAAAAACAAATGAGAGTTTTTCCATCACCGGGACCTGTAAAACTGAAAGTATATGTCCAACTTTTTTTTTAAAATACACTGCACCCTGCCCTCGGGGCTATTAAGGGCCTACACTAGCGGAGACATATGTATTAAAAAGGAAGGTGTGTGCCTTGCCTGGTCGAAATGGCAGTTTAAAACCTCACACACAGGCTCTACAGTGACAGGCCTGAGACATGCTTAAAGGGCTACTAAACTGGGTGGCACAAACAGTGTTGCAGGTCTACTAGTAGCAGTCAAGTTATAGGCTCTGGTCACATGTAGTGCATTTTACTAGGGACTTACAAGTAAATGAAATATAGCAATTGTGGACAGGCCATTGTTACCATGTATATGGGAAAGTGCATATACACCGTAACACTGGTCAGCAGTGGTAAAGTGTCCAGAATCCTAAAGCCAGCAACAACAAAATCAGCAAAACAAGAGGTCATAAGGAAAAATTTGAGGAGTGAGGAGGGAGGCAGGGGGACGATGACGCTAAGGATGCAAGGTCTAATGCACTGCTTCAGAGATATAATGTGGGAGGAGCTCTGCTAGTCATGTGAAGTTCAAGTGTTCTTCTACATGGACCAGTGTAGTAGCCCAATGGGTCACTCTAGAAAGCTCCACAGGAAGGTCATGGATGGAAGACATCTACTGCCTATGCAAGGGGGATCTGAAGAATCTTAGGGAAATTCTAGAAGACCCGCAATGAAGAAATAAGCTAAAGACATTTGGGGGTCCACAGAATTATTGAATCATTGTTTTTAAAAAAAAGTTTCACTTTAAAGTGTCCCAAGACCAAAGGCAGAAACATTCTCTATTTGTGGACTAAGACTTGCACCAAGTGTAACCAAGAAATTACCATAAGCATCATGTCAGTTATCTAACAGATGGCCATAGAAAAGTTTTGAAGGAAGAAGATTTTTCGTGGCGATTTGTCGTGGCCCTGCCTCACCCCTGCCCAAGGCAAAGAGAAATTTCAGTGGGCTTATCAGAACACATCAGAAGCAGTTCGGGATAAAAGTTTATCAAACTAAACTCGATGAACTGTTGTGAAAAGAGATCTTAAAGACTGCTACACCCTCAGGCTTTTTTGGTTGAGAAAAGGCTACCAATGTCTTAACACCAAAAGGTTGCACCATTGTGATGTCCATTAGAGTGTATTCCCAGAAAGCACTTTGGGGGTGAGGTGAAGGAGGATGAGGGAGTGTGAGGCTGGGCCCAAGCAGAGTCCTGCAGACCCGATATAATATGGGGCTTGCAGGAAAATGCAGAAAAAAATAAGCAGGGTAGGCCAGAGGCAATTCAAAAAATAATTCCTCAGAACATCCAAGAGCTAGGAAGTTAACTAGAGAAGAGAAAAGCACCATATTTACATAAGTCTTTCAAAGAGTATTAAATAAATACAGAGGAAAACAGCATAAAAATACTGTCAACCAAGATTTTTTTTTTTTTTATTACAGAAAAACAAGAGAAAAGCAAATGGAAGATGAAGAAGTGTGAGTAAACAGGAGAGGTAAGCACACAGAAGAAGGGCCTATGAATCGTTTCAACGCAAGAATAAATCATACTTTCCTTTAAACAGGGTCGCCACTGCTAACAGCTTCCTATCATGGCCTGGATGGAAACTGCCCATGATGAATTGGATTATTTAACTGAAAAGCACTATTGGCAATCATCCTGGAATGGTCTAAGTGCGACATTCCACCATCAGATGTCACTCTGCTGAAGGACGAGCACATACTCTTCCGATGAAAAATTTAATCCAGAGCCTTTCCCCTTGCTCAGGCAAACTTGGTGGATTCCCCAATTTAAAAAAGTTTAAGCCAGCAAAATCAGAAATCCAGCTCTTCCCCTAAGGTGCTGACTGGTGGAGCACTATTGCGTAGCCCAAAGAAATTAGTACTTGGGCTGCTCGGCTAACGTAGTCTTGTCTCTGTATACGCAGGTGGCCAGGTCAGAGTAGTCAACACCTGTTTCTGCCCAGTTGTGAGTTTTAAAATGAATTCCACATGCATTAGAGACCTTCTACCAATCTCGAGTGGTTAATGCTTTAGTTCTATCTAGTTTAGATTATACAAACTCAAATAATTGGACATCTCGGGTCACGTTTCTCCACTGTCTCTTATCATGGGGCTGTACAAACGCAATCACATATTTTATGTGCTGAGATCTATCACCAGGTTATCTATCTGAAGCGGGCCATGTTTAAAACAATGACGGCAGTACAAAAGGTCATCTTTCACGAGACCTGGAATTTCTAGCTTGCAAACTCATCTGGTACGATCCTCCTCAACCCCCCCCAATGCTCCTCCAACTTCTGTCTTCATATGGATCCTATGGCAAATTCAGTGAACTACAGAGGCAGGTCTTTTTTCATAGTTGCATCAAAACTCTGGAATACGAGGACATTCAGCCCACATTCTGAATTTCATTTAACTAAGACCACAAAGAAGTCAGAAAAAACTGGATTTATAATCAGTTGTTCCAATTTAGATCTAGATGTAGAGGTTAGATTTTCTTTAGCACAAAGAAGCTGTGAAGACGTGTTAAAAAAAGAAAACTAACATGACATAACATAGCAGCTCCCTCAGGCAAACACAGGCCAGCTCTCACAGTCATAAGCAGATTGCTAGCTTATATCCCAACAACCACACACAAGCTCTAGCATCATTTCAGCAGCAGCATACTTTGTATCCAACCACTTTTAAGAAGGGAGTAGGACTCCTAAAGCCTTGGTTGGGAGTAGAAATTGAAGGAAGAGTACCAGTAAACAGTCTCCAGGAGGCACCAAAACTATCTGGGATAATCTTCTATAAAAGGTAATAAGTACACACCAACTAAACTAAACCAAACTCTTACTTCATTTGGGATGAGCACCAGTTTTATGATCAACCGCAAATTTAAAGCACTCCGGTACCATAAAAAGTACGGTCTTCATTTCATTAACTCTGCAATGATTCATAAAAGAAAAGAAAGCTAAATAACGTTCTCATGGAAAACCTGGTATCTCTGGCTTAGAAGAGGAATAAGCGGAAAGCCCAGGTCCTTTATTGAAGGACAAAGACCGATATTGCACCAACATTTAAGTTGGACATGTCTCGGTGAAACTGGGGACAAATAATGCTTGTCAAAGCAGAAAATACAATGCGAAACCTTGATGGAAACTTTGTTCTATAACAGGATTGTTGATATTGGGAAGGGCTAGTGAGTGAGACACAAGAATCGTCAGTCTCAGAGTACACAGCTACTTTAAGAATGGAGGACGTCACCTGATAGGTTATTTTTACAAATTCAGGGTTCACATACCCTTTTCTCCCAGTGATTTACTGACACCGCCCACCATCTGCCTTGTTTTTACTTGCTTCCGGCCCACCACCCAGCTCAAACATCGCTCTGTTACTGCAATAAAGAAACTGGAATACGTCAATCTGTTACTTACCCAAAGGATAAATATGCAACGTTCCCCAGCTATAGCACTGTGGTGTAGAATATCAGGCAGGATTCAGAGGATATGGAGATGCATGGAAGTCTGCATAGTTCAATAAGCAATTATGTACATATAAAAGCTTTGCATTGCTCCTCTGGATACAGTTAAAAATTTGGCATGCTAGGGTACAATCAGTCTCCCTTTCTGCCAGGAAGGCTCGTGTGGCTTCTAGCTCACAAGTGGAGCTAAATAAATTACACATTTAGATCAATTTCCTGACCCTCTTTTAGCTTGCTCACTGCATTGTAGTTTTATCATTTATGTTTAGAAGCACAGAGACAGGCCACTCGTCTATTTTAGAAGCTTGTTTACATTTTTTATATTCCAATTATGACTCGCAGCAAATGCAAGAAAAACAGATGTGTGGGTGCATATGAAATGGCACTTGACATGGACTGACATTCCATTCTAATGATTTGTGAAGAAGTTCATAGGCCAAGTTGAAAGTTTCAATCACAGCAGGTGGATTTCTAGAGTGACGTTGTGTAGACTCCAAGCAAGGTTTGTGCATACTGGTTTTAAGACCTTTATTTGTCTGGAAACTAGTGGTGTGTGCCCATCAAAGACCTATTGCAAGTGAAATGGATTTTTGTTATTACAAGTGTTGCAAGACCAGCCGTGCACTGTGAATTTTCGTGTAGGCGGCCTGAAGACTTAAACGAGAAGGGATTTGTTACTTACCTTGTAAGCATCTATTTGTGGCATGCAGTGATGTAGATTCACGTGCTCTGCATACTCCTGTCATCTAGTGTTGGGCCTGGATGTGTGCAGGTGGTTTTTCTTCAAACAAAGCCTTTTGAGTCATGTGCTAGTGACTCCTCCTTTTCCATGATACTGCACTTGGGCATCAACTCCATTTCTATTCTGTTTTGCTGCAGGAGGGTGAGAATACAGTGTACATTACGTGTACGTTTTGAGATGTTCATGTGAGAAAGAGCAGAATAAACAGCAACTGCCACAGGTGTCCGGAGAGAAGGGTGGGGGTATGCGAATCTATAGCAATACATGGCACAAACCAATGCTTACAGGGTAAGTAACAAATTCCGTTTGAGGCATGTGAGGTTGTAGATACACATGCTCTGCATACACTGCAAAATTATAAGCGGTGACTAACCTGTGGGTGTTGCAGTTGGTTGGAAAAAATATATATATACGTAGCACTGCCGGACAGACACTGGCTTGATGGCATGCTAAAACATCCACACAATAATGGTAGGTGAAGATTTGTGGTGTGGACCATGTAACTACCTTAGGTTTGTCAGCTATGAGAATGTTTCATAGAAAAGACATGGATGCTCCTTTTTTCGAGTAGCTTGTACTCTTGCGAGGAGTAGGTAAAGGTCTTTTGGAGTTAGACTAACAAGGTTGAATGCATTTTACTTTCCATCTGGCTATTCCCGATTTGGATACATGGTTGCCTTTATGTGGAGGTGAAAACGCAAGATAAAGGTTAGTTTTGCAGAAAGATTTAGTTCCATCAATAGAAACCCAAAGGGCTTTTTAAGAATCTAGTGTATGAAGAGCTCTTTCTGCAACAGAAACTGGTTGTGGGGAAAAAAATAAAATAAAAAAAATAGCAACTCAATCGACTGGTTGATGTGAAATTGAGAAACCACTTTAGGGAGAAATTTAGGGTTGGTGCAGAGACTCTCCATGCGTCTTGTGAGGACAACATTGAGGTTTCATGAAGGTGCAGGTGGAGGCTGTGGTGGAATAACTTGTTTAAGCCTCTCCATGAAGGCTTTAATAACTGGTTCTTTGAACAAAGAAAGGTATTGCCTACTTTGGAGATAGGCAGCCATTGCAGTCAGATGGAATCAGATATATATAAACGCTAACCCAGCCTTCTGTAAATGAGGCAGGTAGCAGACAACGTCTTGTACACTGGCTTTGAAAGGATTGATTTGTTTCAAGTGACAGCAGCACTGTCTACAGGCTTCCTTAAGAATGTCCAAACATTCTGGTGGCAAATTAAGGTAACCAAACTATGACCTCAGAAGCCAAATTGCTACGTTGAGAGCTTTGAGATCTGGGTGGCCGATTGTTCCTTGGTTCTGAATAAAAGTCTGGTCTGTTGGGGAGCTTCTTGTGGGGGACTATGGATAGATCCAATAGTGTTGACAAGCCTAGATGAGAGCTACTAGGATCATTGTGAGAGATGTTTGCCTGAGATTCCGAAACAGAAATGAAAGGAGGGGAGAGGAGGAAGAATGCGGGCAAATATCCCCGGCCAACCCATCCACAGTGTGTTGCGCTTGGATAGAGGGTGTGGATACCTGGTGGCAAAGTTTGGGCACTTAGCACGGTCTGTGGTTGTGAAAAGGTCTATTTAAGAAAAACCCCATTTATGGAAGTATGGAAGTAGAACTTGTGGGTGGAGTTACCTTTCGTGGACTTGCAGCTGCATCCTGTTTAGCAGGTCTGCAAAGTCGTTGCCTGGGAGATAATCTACTATTAGGTGATTGTTGTGATGCAGAGCCCATTTCCAGATGGTCCGCAATAGTTGTGAAAGTTGGGAAACTGTGCCGCCCCTCACCTGTTTTTGTAGATAATACATGGCTGTCATATTGTCCTTTTAGACTAAGATAATCTTGTGAATAAGCTGAGAAAAGAAAGCTTTAAAGGCTAGGTGAACAGCTTGGAGCTCGAGGAAATTGATATGGTTACCCTGGTGCTTGGCGTTCCATATACCCTTTGTCCTAAGGTCTTTCAGATGTGCACCCCATCCCATGAGGCGTCCATTGTCAAAGTTAGGTGGGGAACAGGGTCCAGAAGAGGCCGCCCCATCAACGGGTTGCTTGTATTCCACCACTGCAGAGAGCAAGAAGTCTGTCAGTCTACCAATACCAGACCCTGTAAGTGATCCTATGACTCAGACCAGTGACGAGCTAGACATGTCCTCAACAGACGCATTTGTAGACAGGCATGGGATATTATAGCGATACAGCAGGTCATCATCCCTAGAAAACGCAGGACTGTCTTCACTGTTATTTGCTGGTTTGGTTGAAAATGAGGTAATAGGGCCTGAAAATTCTTAACTCTTGCAGAATTGGCATAGGCTAACACGATTTATATGTTCAGGAAAGCACCTAGATATGGTTGTATCTGTAGAGGTCATGAGATATGGGAACACCGAATGTGAATGACAGGCTGTAAAGTAGGTCTATTGTTACCAGACTATACTGGTGACATTGTTGCCGGGTTGTGGCTTTTATAAGCCAATCGTCCAGTTAGGGAAATACATTAATGTGTTTGACAAGATGTGCCGCTACTACTGCCAGACATTTGGTGAAAACCTGTAGTACAGTTGTGACCCCATGGACTTTGAAATGGTAGCGTTTCCCATCCACTATAAACTTGAGATATGTACGATGGGCTGGGTGTATTTGTTTGTGAAAGTATGCATCTTTGAGATCTAGTGTAGTCATGAAGTTGCCCTGCTGAAGCAGTGGAATTACGTCTTGCAGCGTCCATGTGAAAATGCCCTGAAAGTATATATTTGTTCAGTGGCCTTAGATCTAGGATTGGCCGCAAAGAGACATCTATTTTGGATATGAGGAAGTATATAGAGTATACTCCTCAACCGTGGTGCAGGAGAGGGATGGGAGCTAGTGCTCCTTTGAGAAGGAGAGCTTTAACCTTGAAGTTTGAGGAATGTTTGATGGTCTGAGAGCCAATGAGGGTGAGGTGGAATGCTGGGAGTTGCGCTAATGAGCTCCAGACAATAACCATGTTGGGTAACATCCAACACCCACTGGTCTGTTATTAGTTGCCAGATGGGTAAAATAAAATTGCATATGCGCCCCCGACAGGTGTAGTGTGATCAGGGGGAAAGTAAAGTGAGTCACTGTTTATGTTTTTGGCGACACCACTTGGGGAAGCACTTTTGCTTCTACCTTTGGTGTTGTACCCTCTATGGGAGCCCCTAAAGGACTTTGTGTCAGATTACTGGCTCTGGCCACAATGGTTGGAGGTGAAGGCTTCTGGCGTGGTGGTCTTTGAGCCTCTGCGATAGATGGAGTGGCAAAAGGAGCCCCTAGATATAGGGATCTGATGAGCTCCCATGAACTTCGCTGGCACCGTATCTTTTTATTTCCCCCCCCTCCCCCCCTAACATCTCATCGTCCTGTAGGCCGAAAAGATGTTCCCTGAAATACGCAGCCATGCATGCCATCAAAGGAGTATGCATGTATTAGTAGTCCCGGCTGCTGTGTTCGCAGAGTCAAGAGCACATCTAAGTGACATGTTCGATATTAGTTTACCCTCAGCAACTAATTCCTGCCCCCTTCTCCTGTGCTCATCTGGGATATGTTGGAGGTGTTCCTCCATCTCATCCCAGTGAGCACTGTCATATTGTGCTAAGAAGCCAATGGAATTGAGAATGAGCCATTGATTTACAGACTACACTGCAACCCGCTTACCAGCAGCGTCAATTCTTTAGCTTTCCTTATTGGGCAGCAGGGTGTTGTCTGACACTTGGGAATTAGCTCATTTTCTAGCACTTGTTACCACTAGGGGGTCATGTGATACTTTCCCTCATATGTACACTGGATCAGAGGGAGAGGCTTTATAATCTTTATATATATTATAAAAATAAAACTATTTAAAAAAAAACAATCGGCCCTTGGAGTGATAACCCATGCCATAACACGGTCCCTAAAGATGTCCTCCGTATGGCAGAGCATGCCTTTTAACATAGGCAGGTATTGTGTGTCTGAGTGTAAGAGAGAGACTTAAAAAAAAAAAAAAAAAAAAAAACATCCTCTTCTAGAAGTTTGTGTTGTTGTATTCAATGAAAATTACCAACCCTGGCTAAAACCTCCTGGTATGTGGTGGAGTCATCAGGAGTTAATTGGTGTGTTGGGTACAGGTCTAGGTCTGTATCACCTTGTGGATCTACATGGTAGGAGTCCCAGGGGTCAGTGTCTTGGAGAACATGAAAAGAAACATCTGCAGTGTCGGGGGGAGGGTGTCATATCCAAGGAGCCCTGATATGAGATACCCAATGGCTCTACATCAGAGTGCACTGAAAAAGGCATGTCAGGTAGAGGTGGTGGTTGTGGTAATGGTGGTGGGGGAAGGTGGCGTTGGAAGCAAAGGGCTGATGGCCTTGTCTAACGTTTTCTGTTTGGATAAAATGGGTACATGAAAAGACTCCTGAAACAAGATGCCTCTCCAGACTCCAGTGAAAGTCTGGGATCTGATTCCAGGCTGGCCTCAATGGATAAAGCCTCCTCTTCAGCCAATGAAGTCCCTGGGTGTTGTCATGCTCGATGTCCTGATGTTCAAAGAGAACAAGCGTGTTGCCGGCAGATCTTCTCTGCATCTCGAGGGGAGTGCTCGACAATCACTGAATGTTTATTTCAAGCTAAAAGCTCGACAGGTTACACAGTCAGCCTCCATGTGGTCCAGGTAAAGATGCAGGTTACAGACCTGGTGGGAGTCTGTCCAGGTGTACTTTGAGTGGCAACGTGGACAGAATCGAAATGGTGTTCGTTCCATTACTGGGATGGCATAGTTTGAAAAGTAGATCCACAACGAAGATGGAGGCCCTTGACAAATTTTCGTTGACTCGACTGTCGCTTGTGGATCGACGCACAGAAGAAGAAAACGCAATCCAAGGGGTAACAGAATAATACCAAAAGAGAATCTGACAATGGTCTCGACTTAGATCAGTAACATACACGTCCGAACCCGACAGTGGATAAAACACAATCTAACAATGGAGACAATGTCCATGCGCAGTATCACCGCGAAGGAGGAGTCACTCATTTTGGGTATCAAAGACTTTTTTTTTTTTTTTAAGACAACAACGTGCATACATTAGAACCCAACACTAGATGGCAGAATTATGCAGAGCATGTATTTGTACAGCTGCACATGCCTTGAATAGGTTACTACTTTTTTGTACAGATTATATGCAACAGCCAAAAAACCTAGCCCAAAACAGCACATTGCAATTTTAACAAATATTTGCTTTTCAGACATTTTATACCACGCAAAAACTGAAATGAGTCATGCACATCTATAAATCTTATACACACCATGAAAAAAAGTACATAAACTTACATTATGCAGCATTTTCCTAGCTACCACGTACCATCAAACACACAAAGTCACCCAACAAAAAAATAGTAAGAAGCAAGAGAGGGGAGCAGCAACACTTGCCTTACTGTCCTCTTCATCAAACACGGAGCACCACGGTGAGATCACATTGTTAATTGCCAGTTCAAAGGAGCAGGTGAAAAAGGCCACTTGAGCTAAATCTGAAATAAAATGAAAGCTGTTTACATGCAAATGAAAAAATAAAGCATGTAAGTGGTCGGCATATATACTATTTGGTGTAGTGTTAAAGTTAATGAAAGGCATCATTCAATGCATGAATATTTGCTTTGTGATTGGATGAAAACGTACAATCTAATTTTCACATTTTTTGAAGAGTTCATAAAGTTGATGAAACAGCATTCAATTTACACCCTGAAATGCCCCATAGGGAAGAGGCAAAAAGGTGACCTTTTCCACAGACATATCACACTTCAGGAGTATCTGCAACACCCAGTGTGCACTTAATATTTTGTTAAGCTTGTCCGACTGTCATTGTAAGGTAGGAGACCTAGCAATGACAGCTTCAGGGAACTTTAGAGATGTGTTTGGCAGACATGTGAAACAAAACTGTATGCATTTTTACTTTTGGTTGTAGCGTTTGGGCGAAATGTATTGAAAAGGTAGAATTTTAGGTTTGATTTAAAGCTTACCCAGTCCAGACTGAGGCCCACAAGCCCCCACCTACCCCCATTTGCACTGTGCAGGTCAGCTGTAGCTGAATCAGGTGTTTCGTTTCATTGCTATCGTCAGAGCTCATTATACAGAGGAGCTTCAAATGTCCACTCTGGTCCTCCATATGCCCATTTTAATCTTTAGCATCAGAGTGGTAAATTATTTCCCTGAGATTTCCTGCGGAAAAAAGTCTTAAAAAGAAGCCAAGCAAAAGCACTTCATTTAGCATCACCCATCTTCACAGGAAATGACATAATTGGATTTTCTGTTTACCCAAGGCACCCTGCACTCCTTCCACCTCACAGGACCTGCTTAAGAGACTGCAGCTCGAATGTGCCACTGGTGTGCTAAGGGCAAGCCTTTCTGTGCCCGTCCACTTCTAGACTGCACCCAGAGCCAGGAACTCTGGATTCCCCCCCCCCCCACCCACCACTACCGTGCCATGCTCCTCACTGTTCCCAACCCCAGCCTCACTTGCTGCACTGCTGCCACACCGCACAACACAGAAGTGTTCACATGCACCTCCTGCAAGTTCACATGCGTACATCCACCAATCCTTCACCAACACCACCTAGCTCCCCACTCGTTCACACAAACCAACCACCTGCACACACAGACCAAATACCACACATACAACAAGCCACGCTCCCATGCATACTAAACACCCACTCGCTCAGCAAACACAGAGCAATGGAATTTGCTGCACGACAATTCTCTGGACTTTCTCTTCCTCAAAGAAACAAGGCTAAACCGTACCCCTGCACTGGACATCGCCTCAGCCATCCCCACCAGCTAAAAGATCACTTGGCAAGAGTGCCAGCACAAGCATGGAAGTGGAATTGCATCCTATACAAAGATACAGTCAGCTGCACCACCTACGCGGGAACCCCCACAAGCTAGGTGGAACAGCTCACCTTCAAGATACGCATCATAGGCAACTTCTCTCTGGGCGGCACCATTGTAAACAGACCACCAGGACCCTGCATCAATTTCCCCAGGGACATAATGCCTCATTATCAACACCAGCACTTTCATTCTTCTCTAGGTCCTTAACTTTCATCTAGAAGACAACACCGACTCAAACTCTACTGCCTCACCCAACATGTTACCAAACTCACCTACAATGCAAGACACCTAATCAACCTGAATTTCTCCTCGATCAGCAACATCACATCGACAAGACAGCAAAAAAAAAAAACTGAACAGACCATGCCCTAGTCAGTTTCAGGATACCCTTCCTGCACCACTACAGACCTACCTCTACTATAACAACCCGCTGCGGCTGGAAAATCATCACAGAAAAGGTGAGGGCTTCCATTCTCTCTGTACCCTGGCCCAAGCACACCAACAACTTGCCAAAAGCCATCAAGAACCTCAACAGCTGGATCACCACATGCGCAGACACCCTGGCTCCTCTCAAGCACAATCCAATGGCTAGAGTCCAACCACATGAAAGCTGCTACAGAGAGGAAATCAGGCGCATAAAATGACAATGCAAGTAACTGGAGCACAAATGGAAAAAAAGTCAAGACATCAAAGATAAAGACATCTTCAAATCAACCCTAAGAAGCTACCACCACTAGGTACTGAACAGCAAGCACTCATCTCTTGCAGAGCGCATCAACACCACTACTAACAGCCTCAAGGAAATCTTCGTCAAAGAGGTCACTGTGCCCCCTGCTGCCTTGAGTAAAGTCTCCCCACGCCCACGATCTTTGCAACAAGCTCTCAGAATTCTTCTGCAACCAAATCACCTCCATGAACGGCAATTTCGACCTTCAACCAAGCCCAGTCACTGTCTCAACTCAACTTACCTTCATGTTGACAGAACAAACCCAAACCTCATGGACCACCATCAAAATCTTTGCTACCATAAAGATCATCGACTCAGTGAGCCTATCTGACCCTCTCCCCCATAATGCCTTCTCCAATGAAGTACTAAAACCCACCTTCAATGCCTCCATAGACTCAGTCACATTCCTAGTCACCTGGAAACATGTCAACATCATGTCCCTGCTCAAGAAACCATTGCTGACCCAGCCACGCTGTCCAACTACAGACCTTTCTCCTTCCTACCATTCAGGGAAAAGGTATAGGAGAAACTAATCAACCAATACCTCAACGACCACCTCAACAACCACCAGCTCCTCAACCCTATGCAGTTCAGATTTAGGCTTGACCACAGTACAGAAACAGCACTCATCACCACCACAGGCGACATCCAAGATCCCTGACAGAGGAGACAAGTCAGCCATTATTCTCCTGGACCTATCTACCGCATCCGACATGGTTCAAAATCCAAAAACCCTTAGATGCCTGCATGACATTGCCCTCCAAAGACATCCTTTCCACTGGAGGTGCTCATTCTTCATGGATAGAAGACACTCTGTCAGCCCGACACCTTATACCTTGGAAGCTGGCCAACTAGTGTATAGTGCCTGAAAGTTAATTGCTCAGCCCCACTGCCTTCAACGCATAATCTCTGCAAACATCATCTGCACAAACCACCTCAGCATCCTCTCCTACGCCAATGCCAGGCAACTCATACCCTCCCTTTGGGACAAGATTCCCAGTACAAAAAACAAGCTCATAGTCTGCATGACCAAAGTCGCTAACTGGATGAAAGCCAACTGTCTCAAGCGCAACACCGACAAGACAGAAGTAGTGACCTTCTGCAAGAACACCTCACTACAGGACTCCAACAGGTGGCCAGTTGAACTCCGGTCCACACCCAGCAGCCACAGCAGGACCCTCGGAATAATCATCAAGAGCAAACTGCAAATGATTTTGCATGTCAACACAGCTACTAAATCCATTTTACGGACCCTGAGGATGCTGAGGAATATCTTCAAATGGCTCTCAAGCAACACTAGAAAAACAGTCACTCACACCCTTATCAACAGCAAGCTGGATTACACGAACACCCTTTACGCCAGGATCACGAAGCAGCTCACTGGAAGAGTGCAAACTATCCAGAAGGCATCAACCAGACTTATCCACAACGTCCCACAGAGAACTCACATCACCCCACACATTAGAGAGCTCCACTGGCTTCCAAAACACAAATGCACTCATTTCAAAACTCTCATCTACCTGAACAGTCACATCTCCTTCCATCAACCATCCAAACACCTCTGCTCCAAAGGATTCCTACTGGCATACATTAACTAGAACAAGATCATGAGGATAGGCATTCTCTAATATCACTCCTAAAGCATAGAATGGCCTCCCACTTCACAACGGAGCCTCCACCTCTTTTCCTGAGTTCCTCAACTAGCGGAAGAACTGTTTTTTCATTTAACCAACCCACCATAGGAAGGGACATGCACGTGCCTACACACACACACACACGTTTACTTTTCTCCCCCCTCCTCCACCCCACTTGCTCAGCATGAGGATTCCTTTGAGGGTGATAATGTGTTTTAAAAATACACATACTGTTAGAAATGGGGTCTCTAGTTGGCAGTCAGTTTACACCCTGTGCAAGTGTGACCCTCACTTTCGTCAGGGTAAGGCATATACATAGCTGAGATAACCCCTGCTCACCCCCTTGGTAGCTTGGCAGAAGCAGTCAGGCTTATCCCAGAGGCAATGTGTAAAGTTGTTGTACCAACAAACACAGTAACAGTGAAAACACGACAAAAGGACTTCGCACCAGTTTAGAAAAATAGCCAATATTTATCTAAATCAAACAAGACCCAAAATGACAAAAAGCCAACATTTTTTTTTGTTTTTTTTTTTTTAAGTAAAAAGTAAGTGTCTTAATCCATAGAAATCAATAGAAGCGTTGTTTTAGCACAAAGTACCTGGTATGCATGAAAAATAAAGCTGCTTGGGCAAGCATGAGTTGGAAAACCAAGGGCGGCCCTGTGTCGACTGATTCTCCACCAGGTTAGCAGTGGGTCGGCTTCCGGACCAGCAGCCTCAGGTCCGAGCACTATTGTTGAAAATGTTGACGCTTAGGGGAGATGCGTGGAAAATCCACACACAGCAGTGATGAATTTGCACTGAATTGGCGATGCGTCGATTTTTCAGATGCAGTGCATGTGCTGCGGCCATTTTTCTGCTGCTTTGCTCTGGTGCATGGATTTTCTCTCTGGTTCTGCCAGCTTTTCCTTACAGGGGCCCAGGGAGTGGATGTGGCACCACTTGGCAAGTCAGGGGGTCTCAGCAAGAGAGCCCAGGTGCTGTCAGATTAAGTCTTTGATGCCCCTGAGACTTAACAGGAGGCAAACGTAGTCCAAGCCTTTAGAGAAACTTCACAAGCAGGATACACAGCAAAGTCCAGTCTTTGTCCTCTTTAAGGGGCAGTACTCCTCCCCCAGCTCTTCTGCTGGGCAGAGGTTCCTCTTGATCCAGATGTTTTCTAAAAATCAGGGGGTTTGGGTCCACCACTTATACTCATTTCTGCATTTGAAGTAGGCAAACTTCAAAGGAAATTATTTTCTTCACAAGATCCTGCCTTGCCCAGGCATGGCCCTAGACACACTCCAGTGGGTTGGATACAGTATTGTGTGAGGACAGGCATAGCCCTTTCAGGTGTAGTGTCAGCTCCACCTTCCCCACTCTAACCCAGGAAGACTCATTGATATATGCATGACACAGCTCAGCTCCCTTTGTGTCACTGTCTGAAGGGAATTCACAAACAACCCAACTGTCAGTCTGACCCAAACATGGGTTCCAAAGGCAGGCAGAGGCACAGAATGGTTAAGCAAGAAAATGCCCACTTTCTAGAAGCGGAATTTTCAAACATATAATCTAAAAATCAACTCTACCAAAATACGTTTTTTTTTTTTTTTTTAATTGTGAGCTCAAAGACCTCAAACTTCACATCTCTATCTGCTCCCAAAGGGAAACTACACTTAAAATATATTTAAAGGTAGTCTCCATGTTAACCTATGGGAGAGATATGCCTTTCGATAGTGAAAAACAACTTTGGCAGTATTTTACTGTCAGGACATATAAACCACACCAGTACATGTCCTACTTTTTTAATACACTGCACCCTGCCTATGGGGCTACCTACACCGTAGAGGTGACTTCCATGTAGTAAAAGGGAAGGTTTGAGCCTGGCTTGCCAGGTCAAATTGGCAGTTCAAGACTGCACACACAAACACTGCAATGGCAGGTCTGAGACATGTTTACAGGGCTACTTATGTGGGTGGCACAATCAGTGCTGCAGGCCCATTAGTAGCATTTGATTTACAGCCCCTGGGCACCTCTAGTGCACTTTATTAGGAACTCACTAGTAAATCAAACATGTCAATCAGGGATAACCAATCATAATCACAATTTATACAGGGAGCACTTGCACTTGAGCAGTGGTAAAGTTTCCAGGGTACCAAAACCAGTCAAAACCTAAATCCAGCACACAGTCAAAAAGACAGGAAGCAGAGGCAAAAAGACAGGGGAAATCATACTAAGGATGGCATGTCTAACACATACTGTAACATAACACCAGTGTATTTGGTTTTACTGCAACTCAAAACAAGATTTAGTGTCCCACTGTATTTTCCTGCATAAGCGCTCACCAAGGATCTCTTCTGGGAAGCCCTCTTTCATTACTGCATCTGTTCCCCACATTCCAAAGTAACTATATTCACATTTTCAGTAGGTGAGAAAGGGGGCCTCACTTTCTTGGTAAGTAATACAAACATCATGGTGCACCTTTGTTAGGCAGGTATGTGATCGATGGTAAAAAGTAATACCAGTGGCAATATATGCGCTAGAAGGCTTTCAGGAAATAAGAGTCATTAGACAACAACTAAAAAGCACAACCATCAGTAATATACAACTCAATAATTGCAGCCTCACAATAAGAAGGAAAAATGCAACCACAATTGCTACCTCTTCCGCACATTACCCAAGCCTGAAAATGTATTTTCAATAGCAACACTCCAATATGTCTGGCATGGTCAATGCTTGTTTAAATAAACTGCGAGTGAGCCGGCGAACATGGCTGCTTCCAATGCACCTACTCTGCTGCCTGCTAAGCACCGGCACTGACTGGGCCTAAAATAAGGGACATTTTCAAGTAGCTTATCTTTGTCTTCTTCAACTACCACCAATAGGTAGGTGGAAACAAGGGAAATACTTTAAAAGGAAGGGTAAGAATGACCTTAAACAAAGGGGAGAACCTTAAGTTCTCTCCCTTAGAAGGTGGTTAAAAAAAACATTTTAGTGATGCTGCATAAACTAGTGCTTGAAAGTCACGTTTTAAATTCTGGATATGCTTTTGGTAGTCTGCTGGGTGACATTCTGAAAGCTGAATTTGTTTCCTTTCACTCGCATAAGCACTAAAGTAGTTTATTTTTCTGTCTTCCTTCCCTCCGAAAGCAATCAGTATTTGTTTTTACTCTTCAAAAGGTACGGTCTTCTTGCCAGGAAGAGATACTTTTGAGATTGCAAGTGCTCTATGCTAATTATCCAAAGGCACTTAAAAACCAACCAAATATAGCCATGCTGTTCACTTGATCTTTACAGTCCATTAACATAATTGGCCGTACGAGCTATTTTTCATCACAGGAAGGGCTAATGTCATCCTGGTAGTGGCTGTGTCATTATTTGTCTGATTGTCATGGGACTAGTTTATTATTCACATATTTAATTAATGAGAAACTGATTCACACATTCTGCTATTGAACATCCTGTATAGGTGGGATTAAGATTTTGCATGTTTTGATATGGTCATGTATGTGTTTCTAGGCTCATCATTTAGGTTCTGGATCCTTAAAGCTACAGTTACACTCGGACAAAAACGAGAATACTAGGTGGACTGCACTTAATTTTGAGTGCAGTGGCTTCAAGATTTAAGATATTGTTAGAAAAAAACAAAAATTGCATAATTAAGTAGTTTTGCAAAAGGCATCCAAAAGGGCCCGATTTACAGAATGTGCATGCAAGTTCAACTTAGAGTGCAGAAAGCTGAATTTGCAGTTATAATTTCTGTATTTGCAAAAAGATTCCAATCACAAATTTCACGGGGGAAAAATCTGATACTATGGCAGGGTTTTTGCAGTCGAATGTACAGGCTTATGGATTAAAGGGGAACCAGGGTGGCCATGCAAATTGCCTCACACATCAACAAAGAAAGAACTGTGCAGGTATTCACCAACGCCTTGAGTGGCCATTTCGAGCCAGGAAATACATGCAAATTTCAACCTACAAATGATAAGAATGAGTGAATTTCCAAGGCGGTAAGAAGTATTTAAACACCCCCTTATGCCTTACATAAGTTAAGCATGCTGTGGGGGTGAGGGTGGAGGTGAGGTTTTCCAAAGTAAAATATTTTGACTGATGGACTCTAGATATAAGAGCTGACAATTAGGCCGAGAACAGAACTGGCTTTTCAGAGACTGAATTGTTAATGTTGGGGCTCGTCCTTTGCTGCAGACCACTTGATCAATGTTAGTTTGCAAAGGCACGATGAAGACCAAGACCGTAAACTGGTCGGTGATCGAACTACAAAGAGAACACTACTGGTGACCCAAACGAAGCTGTTAAGTGCCACTCACAGGTGTCACACGATAATCTTCCAGGACCCTCTGGTCTAGGTTTTGTTGTCCAGGATCACTTGTCCTTGCTCAGATTGCCAGTGCAGAGGTCTCATAATTTACAAATATTTCCATGTTCTTCATGCACAACTCACACTTCACGTGAGATATCTACGTAAATCTATAACAAAAACGGACACTATATAACCCTGCACAACTTTGCACATTGACAATTTTCAGGCCTTCTGTTCAAAGAATCAAAAAAAAAAAAATCCTTCATTCCAATTTAAGATTCCTCCGACAGTCTTCCGTATACACAAGAACATTAGCATTACCTGCATTCAGATCCTTCAAAGGCACATCTAAGAGAGCTGCCATTTTCTCCAGAACTCTCTTCATCTCCGGACCCTCCTTGAAGGCGTCCACCTGATGCATTGCTGTGTCATTCTCCTCTATATAGGTTACAAACTTCTCACAGTGGTCGAAGAATCGCATCAAGTAATCATTAATTACAGGTTCGGAGCACGGGGCATCTGTGAAGTTAAAAAAACCATGGAATTTAGCTATTACATCAGTTCACCCCCAAACCAGTCAGTAAAAACAAGAAGCCATTGATCAGAAAATGCACTGCTATATTTAATAAATATGCACAATACGAGTGCAACCGTTTTTTTAAAACCCTGGTTTCCTCTTTATCATTAATTCGCCATCCTACTTTTTCCCCCCCAATATCTACAGTTTTGTATTTCATTAGAACTAAATTTTTGGAATGTGGCAAATTGTTATACAGCATGTTGTCAAATGTGTTAGAAAAAAAAGGCATGAATGAAAGAAAAAAAAAAAATAATAAAATCCTAAAAACAGAGACACGGGATTTAAACATACATTCCTTGCACAAACCCTTAAGAGAGGTAAGCCTTCTCCACTGACATCCGATGTGATCTGCAGATCACCGCAATCCAGGGACAACAACTTTTGTCCTTCTCAAATTCATAAATTAGGTTCCATTACCTTGCCAAATAGGAGCACTAGTCGCTTTTTTTTTTTTGGTGAGAAATACCCCAAATGTGGTACTATTAAAGGCTGAAAGTGTCTTCGATCTCTCAGTAGCTTCAATGTACATTTTTAACACGTTTTAGAAAACAGTGGTCCCTGAGAGCGAGAGACCACACCTACAGTGTGATGCAAGAAGAAGGTTGCTTCTAGCCACTGCTTTTAACCTACGACAGACCAAACGGGGTATTTGTAAGCAGTGTGGTAAGGGAGCGATTGTGCGAGATGTCTGGAAAGAGCTAGTTATAGACCTTAGCCACTTGACAAGTGGATAATCTGCCTTCAGTACAGTCAAAAAGCTCTCGCTGCCCAGCAGCCAAGATAGGCAGCAGGGATGACTTTAAAATTAACATGTGCCAGGACTACAGCATGGTGGAAGCCCAGGCAAGGCTGGCACTTACAACTAGGACAAGATCTGGTGGTCGCACTTTATGACCTTTAAAAACAGATCCTATCCCTGAGGAACACAGCACACTGTAAAAGATTTTGGCCACTTGAAGAAAATGGATAGGAGTGACAGGAAGTGCAACGTGTGTAACGTGCAGTAACACAACACAGAATTAAATGCAACACACACCACCGACATCTTAGATACGAGCAAGAAATGGGGTGCAGTTATTTTAGTGTTAAACCAGTGAAGGAAACTACTGCACAACTCAAGAGGTAATTGAAACACCAGAAGGTTTTACATTTTCATTTTTGCTAAGCAGTGCTTGAGGCTAAAACGAAACTATCAATAAGAAACGACTTTCTGGAGTCAACATATAATGTTCACTCGCACCAACTCACTGGCATCAATCTCAACTCCGGATACTTTTGTGCATATAAAATTGATTATTCGTAGCAAGAAAATGTGCTCTATAGTCTACATTTATGTTAAAGTTCAGACGAAGGAGTCGCTAAAGGCTTCTGACTAACAAGAAGATTACATCTTAAGCCATGACTTCTGCCCACATACTTGATTATTAGATGTTGATCAATAAAAAAGAAAAATATATCGTAATGTCTTTCACTGAAAGTATCCTGAACTGGAGCAAATTAGTATTAAATGCTAAATTAGCATATGTGTGCCTAACCTGCGAACAGAAGATAATGGCGTAGGAGGACTCGTAGGTGGTCAAGACAGTTCTTTAAAAAAGAAAAAAAAACGAATTAATCAGTGGTTGCCAAGTAGCTCCAACTCAAAAAGATCAAGCTCGCTAAAGTCTGCTGACATCCTGCATTGTTGTAATGATTAACTTGCTGCCAAGGAGAAGGTCATTTGCATTTTTGGTTAACGAAACAATCCAAAAACCATCTAGTGATGTCTGTAAATGTAAGTTCTGGTTCCCCAGGTCATTGAAGAGGTCAGCTATAGATATAAATAGAAGCTGAATAATAAGGGGGAAAGGACTGACCTCTGCGGAATGATGAACTTGAGACCTTTGAAACAAATAGGTGGTAGGGCTACTGTCTGGAAACAATCGGACAAGGAGAGAAATCATGTAGAGTAAGTTCCTTTATGACGGATTCTGACAGACTGGTTATGAGAATGGTTTGATTAATACCACTGAAGGCAATCAAGTGATCTGCCCAGAAGAACCAGCAAGGAAACCTCCACAGTTCAGTGTTTCCACAAGCCTGGTAAGAATAAAATAAGCAGTTTGTTTCCACAAAACTATGGAGATGATTTTGCAGAAGTCTGTGAAGATGTGGAAGAAGCTATCTTCAATATAGTTATCTAGATTTGATGGATTTAATTAAATTTTTTCGGAAAAGGTTTGATGGCAGCAATATTTCAAACTTTAGAAACAATGCGCAAAGTAGGAGAACTGTCAAAGATGTGCACGATCTTCCAGTTAGAGACCATGGATCTAAAGACTGGTACAAAATTACACCCCAGTGCTAAGCAGTAAGCAATAAAAAAGGCATAAGACCACACAGAGGCAGACAATTTCTGGAAACAGAAAATGTCAGCTTTTGATACAGTCGAAAATCTGGTAGGATTGGGCTGCCACCTAATGTACTGACTTTCCAATCAGAACAAGCAGGCCATGAGAAACCAGGAGCAGCGGTGGGCGGATTCATGAAGGGTTATACTGTGAACCCTCATCCCAAGTTCAAAAGCCTGAACCTTCAAGCAGAGGCAAATCCTTAAACCCCAGATCAATTAGGTTTGTGAAAACACTGGCGGCTAAAGAAGAGATGCAATACTTTAGTATTTCACATGGAAAGTAGAATGCAGAACTGTACAGATGGGAATTTGCAACAGTCAAAGGAGGCACACTTTCTAAAGTGTTCAGAGCGCCAGACACAGTCAAGTCCTATGGAACACCAGCAGTAGTAAAGGTTGTCAACTGGAGTATATGGATTGGTTGTGTTTTGGTGTAATCCATCATTCTTCATCCCTCACCCTCATATTGCCCAACCAACCAGCTTTCACCAAGTTGCCTCCAGTGAGCCCCATATAGCATCTAAATATTTATTGAAGAAATGTTTTAAAAAAATCTAAAGATAGATGACAGATGAAGTTGTAATTTCCTGCTATCTGTTCCCCCTAACCACACCTTACCATACCCCAATCTGTGACTGGCTCAGGGTGGTACACTAACTACATCAAGCTGGAACCACGTTGAGGAAGGATCGGAGTTCAAGACAACTCATTTTGGATACTCCCCACAGATTCGGACAACGATAAACCACAACAGCAAAAACTACAGAATTGGCAAATAAAATCAATGTCCCATCAGTCATTCATGGTACTTGATTGATTCATATAATGGTTACTTGAATTTTGAGGAAAGCTCTAGAGCCAGAGCGTACAGGAGAAAGGGCTCCAAAATCTGCCGGGCACCTATTTGGCCAAATAACAAGCAACTTATCAACGATCTTTAACAGCAACAAAGTTTAGCAACAGACCTGAAATTGGTGAGAACCTTCAAATTGAGAAAGATGCTTTTTTCCTTTTTTTAGTCAAAACTGTATCATATCCTCTCAAAGTCAAAATGGATCCTCTTATTTATGGACGTTTTACTGATGAAACACAGTGGAATTAGCATGTAGAGGAAATGAGTTTAAACAACAATACTAAATAAAAGAGTCTTAGCTAGATTTCTTATATTACTTCAAAGATTAGCAACTCTGACCTGTGTAAACACTTATTTGAATGTTGTCTATATTCATCATTTCAGAACATATGCTCGCTGACAGATTGAGCCAACGCACCCGCTTTCAATTATTTGCAATAAAAGTCAGGTCAAGCCCTATTCAAGCTATTTTAATATCACCCCTTATGCGCCCAACATGGTCCTTCCAATTCTTAAGTTCCCGCCTAGCTCAATGAGGGGAGGGCAATTGAAGGTTGTGGGGCTTAAATCAAAACTATTTGTCATTTGATAGTCACAAGTTTGGTTATATGCATTATTACATGATATATTTACCAACTGAATCCATCCTCATAGATATAGGGATCGAGTATATGGCAGAAAATCCCCATCACTGTTAAAAAAAGATGTCACTAGATCAGCAAACTGCTACACTTCAAAACTATTACTGGTTAGCAATCCAAATTTAGTAAAGTAACACTGCAGCACTCTCCCCAGCCCTTGAAAGCATTGACAACTCCATCAATTTTTCAGAAGGATTTCAAAGAAGGTTTTCGGTATGATCCCTCTCCCCCTAAACCCCCCCCCCCGACACACATTTTCTCATGCCAAATAAATACATGTCTGCAGTACAGAACGGTCTGCAGCCTTTGCTACACTTTGTCTACTCATACTCATCCTCCATGGGCATCTGTATTCCTGTTTTCCCTTGTTCATGCACTTACAGTTTCCTTTACAATCTCTGCAGCTCAGACATGGAGATGTTTAGAGTCACTGTTCATTCCGCTCATTATAGCGGCATGAGTCAGAATTGTTTCAAATACAATTCATCTCCTGTTTTTTTATGAAAGCAACTAACTGGAGACCTCTTGCAGTAGGTCACCAGTTTTTAACCTCAGGTCTATGAGCTTCTGGAGGATTACAAATCCTACTCAGGCAGTCCGCAACTGTTAGAGCCCACCATATCGATTTGCCATTCAGAAATATAAACAAATTAAAATTTCAATTTTTGTATACTTTTGGTTGTCAATTAAAGAAAATATTTCATTATTTATTTAACTATTTGATGTATACTTCTTTCAGTGTTTCAAATCATAGCAATTGCTTTAGCTGAGGGCCTCAGCTTCCAGGAGTGATTCAGAAGGGAGTTCACAGAACCCACAAGGTTAGGAACCACTGCTTTATGCCAGTCAGAATATAAGCAGAATACTGCATTATATGCATGTTTAACTAATTCACTTTGCTGTCTGGTCAAACAATGGATAGGAATGTTTAATGCCCTGCCTAACTATATTCCCATTAGTCGACTTTCCCAATGCACCTGAATCAAACAGTTGTTTGCCAACCAGATGCCCAGAGCAGATGAAAAGGAGTAGACAATTTGTAGCAAAAGCTTCAGACCTATTGTTGAGGTCACGAGGAGCTCTGGTAGGCTAAAATTGTATTCTGGTCAAATCAGTCTGAACCTCGCCCTGGCAATAAGAAGTACAGCAATTTGGCTGAGCAAATTGGGCAGGACAAAGAGTATCTTAGGCGGTCGGTCCTAGAGCAGAAATGGAAAGCCAAGGCCAGCTAAAGAACTATGGAATGGACTGCAGCCAGAGGATTCAACTGTGTTTCGTATTTGTTCAGCCATTTCCATACAGTTGACAGGTCTATAAAACAGATAAAGACCACCTTGTAAGTGTGCTTGGATTTATTTTTACCTGTGTCAAATCGATGTAATTAGCCATAGTACATGCATTCCTCAATCGAAGCAATGCATATCTATTAATCCAATATCTGGTTTATCATGTTTTGGTGACATTTTGTTCACACTGTCACGGATGTTAATGTCTTAATAACGACCAACTATTTTAGTTCATTGTTAGATGCCACTTTTTAGCAATATTAGGGATTCTCAAGTCACAGGTTTGAGTGAGCTAAACGAAAATGTATTGCTGTTCTCAGATAACAGAAGTAAGTAGTTTTTAATTATTTCAGCCATTTCAAACCATAACAATTTAACATAAAAACAGTATATGATTTCATTGTAAAGTGCAAATAATTTCGTCATACAAGAAGCATAATGTTGTTGCTTTACATCATCATACAAACTAAAATAGAACATGTAACATTCTAAGAAGTCACATTTTTGGCAGCTGAAGAAACCTGCCGACAATAACGTAACTCAGTCTTGCGGGGGCATCATCAGCAATACCAAATGCTCTAATAATGCGGAGACCATAGTGGAGAATGCTGTTCCCAGGGCAGGCACTTGAAACCTTAAAAGGAGTGGAGAACCTTAACACACTGTCTACTCTCACCAGCAAAAAAGGCCACATCTGCAAGTCTGCCAACAGAAATGTGAAAAGCAGTGGTGTCAAACACGCTGCACATCATATTTCTTGCCCCAAGAGCAAAAGGGCCAGACGTAGCAAAGGCTTTTCCCCCAATTCTGTGTCTATAGGAAAAAGTGTTCGTACATATGGCCCATAGTCTCTGCACGGACTTCAAATCTTGGTGCGTCTCCTTTCTAGCACCCATAAGAGTTAACATGGCTGTACCTTGTGACTCTTTACTGTTATCAACCAGGCACTCACTTGGGATCCTCTCAGGTAGTCTGCACTTGGGGGGCACCACTGAAGCCAAGGGGTTACCAGCTTGAGGCTTGTTCAGAAGGTCCTGCTGTGGAACAATTAACTTCCATGTGGGAGATAAAACTTAAAACAGCTTGCCAAGCAGCATGAAAATCCAGGACCCTGGAGGACTGCAAAGACTTTGATATTAAGATGATCTCTATTTAAACAATTGAAGCCTGTGGAGCAACTAACACTACAATAGCAGGTAGAAGACAGGCAGGGCGAATGGGAATCAAGTAATTGCCTCTTAGAAGCCCATCACATCTTAGCAAGAAAAGATTTAGAGGGAAAGAGTTTTCAACTAATCTCAGAGAGTACAACCCTACGTTCTATGTACCCTTTCGCAATCTCTTAGCCCATGTGATTTCTCACTTTTCCAGCTTGAACTCCGTCTTCCCGGCTGCCTGAGCGCAAGCTTTCGCAGTTTCTATTCCTCTCTCATTCTTCTCGTTTGGGCAGTTCTAACTCGCTATCCATCACTTCGAACTCTTCCCTTTAATGCATAGGTTAGTCACGTTATTGTGTGTGCAGGCAAGCAGGAATAAGCCAGAGTTACTCTGGTACTCTCCCGTGACCTCCACACTGGGTTGGTGAGCCAAACAATATTCAATCTCTCTCAGTGGGACAGTCAGTGCCTCTCTAAGACATGAGGGTTCTTGCAGTCTGTCGTATTTCTTCCTTCTCTGTCTCCCCATATCATCCTTATGCTCAAGGGCAGCAAGCAGGGTTCTTCGAACACCTAAGAGGTCCTTCACACGATTCCCCTGTGACAGACAGTGCACCTATCACACATACCAACTTTAACTCCCCACATTCCTATTCGACTTCTAGATCTTCCAACCATCACCCATTCTGCAGGTGCACCACAGATCACAGTGCCTCTAGTTTCTCCTCATCTAAGCCCTGTAAAAAAAATCGCAGTTTGATCCCCCTGTCACTGTAATGATACCACAGAGTTCAAGTGTGTGTGTAGAATCTGTTTCAAAAACAAGTGGTTATCAGTTAGAGAGGACAACCAGTAAATCATTCCCCACTCAAAAACAGCCAGAGAGCTACTGGACAGTCACTGATGCCCAATGATGAGATGCAGCCATAACATAATGCACCTCAGCAAGACCCAGAAATAACTGTAATCAAGATCATTAATCATGGTACATTAATCACAATAGCCTGTTCCACTGACTAATAACTACAATAGTGCATACATACTCAGTGCTAAAATGTCACCAAGGAAAAATATAAAGCATTCACCTATTCTCACTTAAACAACGCCACTAAGAAATTCTTAAGGCAGAAGACAAAACTCTGAAAATCATTAAGAAACAAGCAGATATTGCCCATTATTCAAGTATATCAGGTTTTGTTCTAGAGCCTCTGTGGTTCACAATCTAATCTGGGAGCAGCACATTGACAACACTAGACGCAAAATGGGCTGAACGGGCTTCTGACCAGCATGGCTCTGAACCTTACACCACAGTTCCGGACAGATTATTGTACAAAAGGTTACAATAAAACTGCTGCTGTCAAGCAAATGAGCATTATAAGCCAGACAAACAAAACTGCATCATTATCCTGGCAAAGGTTATCCGACTCGTGGATAGACAAAGGGAGTGCCCGTCTGGAGGCTTTATGTGACAATGTTTGCCTCATGGCAATGCAGAGCCACACGGGTATCCTTTTATGCCAGTTTGAAGCAAATTGTAAACTAAAGCCAGGGTGATACTGCACAACATAACCATTTTCCATCTTGGTTTCCCGGATGACAAAAATGGAAACAAAATTATATGGAATCACTGAAACACGACAGAAACATATTCCTTACTTATTAGCAGCTCCTTTCTGCTATGTTACTTCAGGCCATAAATTGTTCTGTCTCCTTCAGGCCTGTAACACGGAAGCCACACCTTTACTACTGCACTAAGCCTGAAATTCACCAAAGGCCCCCACAGGGAAATCTCTTCAGGTTTGTAAATGGAGAGGAGGATGGTTTGTTTCAGAGCACAGCATTTCACCTACCTCTACGAAAAGACCGTCAAATGCACCTGAGGTTCACCCAGGAGTCCGAAATGTTGTGTGTAGGCCATGAATGCACACGAACCCCAGTCTAGGAGCCTATTTCACTTATTAGGGCACGGTCACACTAGCCAACTACCTCAAAGAGAATAGGACCTCTGTGAAATACCTTTACACAGGGTAGAATACTACGATGATTCCAATGCCCTTATATAATAACTCATCCTTTTACTACTTTCATGCCCTTTTCCCCCTTGTCATTGCTGTGGATGCTGGAAGCAGTGCACTTTATGTCCGAAATTACAGACTAGCCGTGGTGATAACAGTTGCCACCACATGCTATACAGACCCAGAGGACTTCCACTAGAGTTCCAAAAATCTGCAAGTAACAACTGCCTTTTCTGCAAAGGTCATCTAACAGGCTGAACTCTTGCACCAAAAACAAATGGTTGAACACTCACCTCAGTATTTTCTATAAACAATACAGCTGGTGTAGAGGCAGACCACAGAGTGACATGGCACTGCAATTATGCAAATCAATTTTTCATAAAACTTGATAAACGCACTAAAATGGTGACATCTCAGATGATGTGCATCAATTACTACACAGAGCCACGGATACGGCATAAACTAATGGTTTTAGGAAATTTTAGAAAGCATAGGTTTACAAAATAACACGTTTAACAGTTTAATAAACTGCCACAGTTTTCTGCAACTAGGCCCACCGTGGGAGAAACAGTCCTGACCTCAAGTCATTTTAACCTAGGAGCTTTACTCAATAACTCTACGTTTAATTTCAATAAAAACACTCTTCAAATTCGAAGTGATGCAATCAAAAGTACTTTAAAAAAATACGAAAAGACATTATTTCACGGAAAACAAAATAAAAATAAAATTAACAAGGTACAAACTGAAAGAACATATATTTACCTGCGTAGTACGAGCATTATATTAACACAATTGGGCCCTAAAGGCTCCCCCGGGTTGACTGAAAAAAAAAAAAAGCCATCTCTCTCTTCATGAGACAATTTTTAACTGCGTGCGATTTTCTCAACTATTACTATTTAAACATGCAGGTGGACGTGAGGATCTAAAGAGGGACATACTTGGTAATAACACGGCAAATCTAAAGCATTGACACAGGATGAACAACAGCACCAGTGCCTGAACTGGCATAGTCATGGAAATATGCCTAGTCTAACAGGTTGATCCTTTTCCTGAAATTTGTATCTCAGTTTGGGCCTTTCATAGTTTAATATTCTGTTAGGTGAGAAAGCGCAGTTTACACACATAGGCTAAACTTATAAGGGTGGGGGGGTTAAGGGGTCAACCATTACATGTGTTTAAAGACTCTATAATCACAAAGAAGTTGGTTAATCCACAGGTTACAACCACACAGATAGATTTTGATATCCAACATACATTTCAAGAATAACACATAGTGAGAGGTCAAAGTGAGAAAACACATGTGGTATGACAATAGGTGTTTCGGGTGTGTCTGCATTAGTTATTTATATACACATTACAATGATTTAGAACGAAGTAAAAATTGGAATTGGGACAACTGGAAATTCGCCAGAGGTGGCTGGAAAAAAAACACCCTTGATGAAGTGCTCACATAAGGTACTAAAGGTATCCATTGCCCCTCTCTATATGAAGTTAACCGAAAACTAGAGTTTGTCTGACAGGGTTAGCTCACTTGGTTTCATTTACTTGGTAAATACTTAATTATTCGGTATCAGTATTTGTGGGCTGTGCCATTTGCGTTCAAAATAATGGACAATACATAAAATGACCCTAAGCTGATTAACGGGACTCACTTTAATACTTGTTTAGAGTCCATTCTGTGGGTGGGACTTTTGATCTATTTACAATGATAGAAATTGTTGAAGGGTGCTCCTTACTGCCTAGCATATAAGGACAATGATTGTGGCTACGTACTCTATATCCCAGGTTTCAGCCCTACAGGTAAAATAATAAATGGTTGTTGTCTATATTTAACAGCTTGTGTCCTGTCCTCTCTCAGAGAGATAGGGCTATTTGCCGAGGAAACTGAATATTTTGACACTTTCTAGACACATTTCAATAAAGTCGCAGCTCTGTGGTAATAGTCCTGCCAGCAGTGGAAGGTCTTGGCAGGCTGGTTGATGGGGAAGCGTCCCAATACAGATTCTTTTAGATCTGCCTGCTGTGCACAAGACCATTAACCACAACCGCCTGGTCAAGACCTTGGGCGAAGCCAGTTTACAAGATACTAGCCTTAACTGACAATCATTTTTCACAGTAAAAAGGGAACAAATTGTTGCTTTGAGGATGTTTTTTTTTATCATAAGTTAACATTTTCAGCTGCCCTGTCTTACAAGAGTCAATTTCATGCCTGGAGAAGGCCATAAACAATGGCTCCAGAGAAAAGGGGGGGGTTCTATTCTAAGAGTCAGATTAAGTATAATGAATATAAATGCATAACCTGGATTGACGAAATCATTCACAATATATATTAAATATTTCAGAACAGCTAAAAAAAAAAAAAACACCAGCTGACATATAAGCTGTTTTCTTCCAGTCAAGTGATTACTATGGCGTCTTGGTCTGGTGCATCAAGTGCCTTCTAAACTAGTTTTGGTGGTGAGAACGAGCTTACCTCTCTGCACGTGGCCTACTGCTGTCTGTCCTACCCAAGACAAAATAGTTTTAGCTGACATTTCCTAGGAAGCACACAAGAGGATAATTTATTGAACAAATCTCTAGTAAGAAAATAACGTCAAAGAGGTTTCACAACTTCGTGAATTTAGTTCTCAAAAGCAAAAAAAGAAAAACAACCACACATTCCATTTTTTATTTAAATGCAATCACAAATCAATACAATTAATCTGGAGTAAGGGTGCGTTTACTTAACTCAGGTCCCAAAATGCGTACGACCGAAATGATGACTCATTTTAAAGAGTGGTTTAGGAATAAGCTCTTACCCTACTTAAAAAAAAAAAAAAAAAAAAAAAGAACATACAGACCATTGTGTAAAAAAAAAAAAAAAAAAAAAAAAAAAAAGTTAAAAAAGAACAACTAATTTTGATTGCTCCTTAATAATCAACATTACGAAATGGGATGAACACACACAGCATTTCTGTAAATGTTTACTGAGTTTGAAACCAATGGCAATTTTATTTAATTTGCCTTTCAGTGTTATTAAAAAGCATATGTTCATTGTACACACTGTAATCGCGGGTGAAGCCACTACCGTGTACTGTGTTTAGGGGTCGCTCAAGAATAATAATGGATAGGCAATTCTACCTTTTTAATATATGTTGGTAATTTAGTGAATTGGATATGAGTTTGCAGTGTCATCTCTAATCAGGGCTCCAAAATTCAATTAAGATGTCTTAAAATCTTATTCTTGTCACATTTGCTGTGTGTTTATAGACTAATGTCAAAAGTCTGTTTGTGTTCTTGCAATGCAAATACTGTTCCTTCTGACTGCAGAGTCCCAGTATTTTGTAAGGTGAACTATCTGACCTATGTGAAATGAAAGGCTTTTTGTATCAGGTTTTTCCCAACACACAACATTTATATAACTAAGTCAACTTTACCAACATTTCAAAATATATTTCAGTAGATGTGAAAGACCATTTTTGTACTTCTGTGTGATGAAAATAAATATTTTAATAGGATGATAAAAAGTCAGAACCCTTTACTTGGTGATGTGCAAATGATAAATGTTTTCTGAAACTCAATTTTCACAGATTATTGTTAATACACTATATAGTTTTTCAATAAAGCTGCAAGTTAGTAGGAAGGTTTTTGGATATTTCTTGGAAATGTACTGTCTGTAAATGACAGTACGCTACCTCACCATCCTTTAGTAATATAATTATTAAAAGTGAGTGTTTAAACAAACTGAGAAGCACTCATGCCCTGATGGCAAAGCTATTAGTAAACTAAGAGGCAAGTCATGCATGGATCATGTGTACCCCATATGTGGGCTAGATTTATTATACATGGAGCAAACGTTTACTGTATTTAATCAAACAAAAAAGGATTTATTTCACAGCAGAAATGCTGAACTCATATTTGAAGATGCACTCATGTGAAAATGAAGAAAAAGGCTACTGTAAAATACACTATTTGCCTAGGATCACCCAATTTGAGACCCGTCTCTGGGTCAAGTACATTACAGTTAGGTTGAGTAGATTATTCAAGCTACTGCACCTGCAGGTCTAGTGACATTTTTATGATTTTTCGAGGACTGCTAACCCCTACAATAAATCTTCAAATATAATCGCCAAGTTTTATGAAAGGCTGACCTGTTTGACCCTTTTATTCAACAAAGTTGCAAGTTGTAATTTCGGATTTTAGTGTGGTTTGAACCTGTAGAAATTCTGAAGGCAGGGGGCCCTTGTGAGCTAGCCATCGGTGACATGGCTCTGACTCCTTTTAAGTGCATTTATTTTGCATGAGCTGGGAAAGAATGAACTCACACCTTGATTAAACAGCCCTAAATGCAATGTTAAGTGGGTACAATTTTAGAAACCTGTTCAATCACTAATGCATCATTGTCTGACTAATGTTGTGGTGAACTTAATTTGCATTTTATTGCATGAAGGGGCGCCTCTCCCTTTACGTACCTCTGAAAAGATGATAGGACTAGGGAGCAGATATCCCATATTTGCGCCGAGGCATCATGTGAGGTCTGACCAGAAACAAGCTCACAATTATAAATGGAAAAAACTAAACTAGGAAACTCAGGTTGCAAAGTGCTGCTGGACTCTCTCAAGGTCACTTCCTATGTAGACTACACTATTCCCTCTTTCATCATCAAATCACTCCAACAAATGGCCCCCTACACTCCTCCTCTACATTATGAAAATGTAAGCCAAGGAAAATTCTCAAGTGTTCTTAGAATATCTCTCTCCTGATAAAAATAAAATAAAAATCCAGTGTATCTAGCCTACTTCACCACCTTATTCCCTATTATGCATCTTCCATTCATAGGGAAAACCATCAAGAAAGCAGTTACCACCCAGCTAAGAGAGTACACTGGCAAGAATAACGTTTCACATAACTATCAATCAAGCTTCATGCCATGCTACAACACTAGACTGCCCCGTTTCAAGTAATTGATGATGCTCGCCTCCTCACTGACTGGAATGACCCATGTCTCCTTTTCGATCGCTCTGCAGCCTTCAGCACAGTCTACTATTCAGCTCCAATCCACACCCTGAAAATAAGTATGGGACTTTAACAGATCTTTCAATGGTTCACATCCTATCTCATCAACCTGCACCAGCTCATGCAAGTAAGCGCACAGGATAGCAGAGGCACCATCTTTAACCTCTACATGGTAAATCTTAGATCGAATCTTGCAGTCAGTAGCATCATCAATAAAAAGATGATACCCAACTAAACATAACAAAATCCTCACCCCACATCAGAGAGAGTCAAATCGATGTTAAATAAATTCCTTAAGCTAAACCCCACAAAGATTGAATTCCTCCAGTCTGCCAACAGCTCAAAACAACCGCAGATTTAAACTGAGCTCTCAAACTTAAAACTGACAAGTTTCAGCTGACAGACCAGGGACCTGGATATAATCATACTGTAGGCAAAACATTGCAAGAAGGAACAAAAGCCTAACATTCTCTGTTTTTGCTCCCATGATCTTGAACAACAACTTGACAATAGATCAGCAGCATATCTCCTACTATTCGGGAAAAAAGCTTTAGACAAACCATTTCAATAAATACTGCCCCTAACCAAAGGTTACCTGTTACCTTCCTCCCCAATAACTTTATCTTACCATGTGCCACGACCCATGTTCAGCGCGTTGTTGCTCTTGAGCAGAGTTTGCGCTGTACAAATACCAACACCTAAATACAAGAAGGTGGCCACAGAATTTGAACAGGAAAGAGACGACACGACGAGTACACAAAAGAAAAGTAGGGGGAAAGAGAAAGGTGCTAACAGTCTGTGGCACAAATGAATAGGAGAAGAGGGGCAATGTTAGCGATGGAGACGGTTGGGGAGCAAAAGTACAAACAAAATTTGCTGGTATAAAAATCATATTTGTTTTGAGAAAGCCAATGCTAAACCAGGGCAGGGTGAACCACGTATTGGTAAATCAAAACCAAAGGAATATTCATGATCCTACAAGAACTTTAGCAATATATACTTTGGAGTACCTTCAGATGGTTAACAATACAAAGAATGATATAAATGATGGATTGAGAAAAACATTTTGGAGAAAATACTCCAATTTTAAGAAATGTGTTTCTAAAAAAAAAAAAAAAAAAATAGTAACGTAACTATAACAACATTATTTTGTAAATTCCTATTTCTTCGTGAAGGCTTTTCAGTGATGACGCCGTCTTCACACTACTGTATTTGCTACTTATCACTAGAGAAGACTACATTATTACATATATATATATATTTATTTTTTTTTAACTTACAAATTTAACTGTTGCAGGCAATTATTCAAAAAAAAAAAAAAAAAAAAAAAAACACAAACCCACAACAACACACTAACAATACTCGATGTTGCTCGTCCTTAATACAGAGGACTAGACCTCTTCCAAAATCTAAACAGGTTTCGGGTGCCATTTGAAAATGCACTTCTCTTGAACGACGGGAGCACCACGTGAAGAGAACTCTTTAAAACATTGAATAAGCATCTCTGGCGCATACTCGTTTCTTTCTAGCTCGGCTGGCTTTCTCGTAAACAGTTACATTGGGCAAGGTTGCAAATGCTCGGTTTGTGAGAGCGGGAAGGTCTTCCCTAGACTGCCCAATTCTAACTAAAGTCAAAATTCACACAAACACAATTCTGTCCATTATGACGCCCTGTGCTGTACTCCAGCTCTCCGTCGTTTGACCTAAACCCCAATCCTAGCCTGCGTCTCACTCCGGGATCAGAACGGCCACAGAAAATCAGAGAGACAACTCCACTTTCAGATGCGCAGGGCACTTCCCTTTTATTGACAACCATCCACAATCTCAACTCTAAGACCAAGTTTTCAGAAGATAAAGTATTGAGAAAACTTCAAAACTTGGATCGTCCCTATCCACAGGCATCCCCCTTTTCAGCTAATACTTCTCATTTACACACCTTACATGGTATTTCCTGTGCACTTTTATTCCAGCACACTAGCGCCCTGATTACAATTGATACAAAAAAACACCCGTGCCCAAACCTGTTTGAGTAGTTGCCGGAATTATGAGCTGAACGCAGTTTAATACACCCAGTAATTAATACGTGCGGTAAAGTTTACACCACTCTTAAAATTCCGTAGCACAAACCTATTAAAACTATCCGGATGTGTAGTGTTTGGTACAGTATGCACTAAAGCCTGCATGTGTTCACACTATTTGCAGGGACATCTAGAGGATTTCTGTGGCCTCATGCAAGCCCTATTTTGCTCCGGCCCAGTTCATATTAACTTTAAAGCACCGATTTCAGCAAATTCAGGCCTTCGTGATTACCAATAATATTGACTTATACCTTAGCCTTTGAGAAACCCAGTAGCTTAAAGTGCTAAAACATGTGTTTATTACATATGCTCCTGAAAGTAAGCTTTCCCTCTCCAAGTACTATCTGGCGACAGCACCCTTACTTACAGTGAATTTTACTAATTGTGCCATGTATAAACCTCTGCATTAGTGAGCACCACGGAGGAAGCACACTGAATGCACCTGCCAATCAAGATCTCTTCCAAATGACACTATGCAAGGGGTGGATTAGTCTCCAGGTTGAGACTGGAGAGGTAATAGCGAGGCAAGACAGACAGGGGGATAGACGTAGAGCGAAAGGTAAGGAGGTGTAAGCAACGTAGCGTGAAAGAGAAAAAAATAAGAGCAACAGACGTAATCTAGAGAAAGACTAGAAAGAAAATCAGGGTGGTGCGATATTGATGGGGAGGGAGGTGTAATCATGGAGTGGCTGAGATACAGTTAAGGTCTTATGTACTAAGTTGCGTTAGAAAGGGGGCCTTGGAAAGTGGGGGCTCTGGCAACTGTCCGCTTTCCAAACGACGCCTTAAAGCGTCTCTATTTGTGGAAAATGTAATAGGAGCTGTTATCATACCTGATGCACTGCAAACCCCAGGACGCCGGATTTTCTTTGGGTGCGATAAATACCTTTATCTCCACTACAAGCGTGCACTCATGAAACCTCTTTCACGATCTATAAGCAAGTTTACTCCAGCAAAATCTGTTTTTTAATAACTTTCATCCGTTTGGTAACAACTAATCTGTGTCTGGAGAAACTAAGGAACGTGTGCCGTGAAAGGGAGGGCCGAGGGGCACAAACAGAGATATTCAGTGAGAGAATGGGGACACGTCAGCTGCCAGTGCGAGTGCTTAGCGCGAGCATATTTTTTAGAGAAAAGCCGATCCAGGAATGATTTCGATTTACTTTAAGGGGGGGGGAGTGGGGGGGGGGGGGGGAATAGAGCAGTTGCAGGAAAATATTTACAGCAGGACACGTCGCGTGATCAGTGTACCTTGCAGCTCTATCTCCGAGGCCTCTTGGTGGCCCTGAAACCTGTGTGCCAAGCCCCGGATAAAGGCCTTGGCGCTGTCCACACACCGGTGCTTGGAGCTGGTGATGAACTGCATCTGGCGGTGCCGGAATCGGTCCTTGGTGAGGAGGGAGGGGAATGATGCCGAAAGCCTGGCGGCCAGGTGCTCCATATCCCGCTCTCCCTTCCTCACCAGCTGCCCGTCCATCCATTCCTCGTACCACATGGGCCAGTCCCGCAGCTCGCGCACAAGGGCGGACTGGGAGCCGCCCCCGGCCCCCACCAGCCGGTGCACCTTCTTCATCTTCTGGATCTGCTTGCGGGTGGGGTAGCGGGTGCCGTGGCGGATGACGCCCACCATCTGGAGCGGAGTACAACCGGAGGGCAGAGCGGTGTCGTGGCCCCGTGTCCACAGCGGGTCGGCCCGCAACTCCAGGTTGACGTCCTCATAGCGGGTCTTGGTCCCGAAGTAGGATGACTGCAGCGAGGCCTCGGTGGAAGCCGCGCAGCCCCCGGGAGAGCAGAAGCGAGCCACCGAGAGCAGGAGCAGCAGCGCGGGGCGGGGAGCGCGCCGGCCCCATCCGCACAGGGCGCCCTGCATGCTGTCACCGGCCGGGGAAGGGACCCAGCACTAGTCCGGTCCGAGGACTCGAAGTCAGGCGCCCGAACTCCGTGCAGGCCCCGCCCCCCGCGTCACTGCCCTGGGAAGCCACGCCCCTCTCGCCATTGACCTATGAAGCCACGCCCCTTGCGTCATTGACCTATGAAGCCACGCCCACATGCTTTGGCCCACACTGCGTTAATGTAATACAACTAATTACAGAGTACAAAGGATTTGTTCCCACCCACACTGTTCAAAGTGAACTTGTTTTGTCCCTTTAATGAAGGAGGCTGAGTTTCTACTACTACACTTAGCTCTAATGAAATGGGATATAATATATTTGTCTTGTGAAGCGGAATAGTCTGGCGAGTACCTTAGTGAATGTAAACTTGGATTTGAATAACTGGTCATTTCATGTCCGCGCGTTGCTGGGTTTATAGTAAAAGTCGGATTATGTCGTTTCAAGATGGCGTATGTTCTAGCCGAATAGTGTTTTTCTTCCCATTCACGCGTTTCGTTTTGATGTTAATCGGGCATAGCTTCCTTTGGTGCTCTTTAAAGCAGCGATGGCTTTCCCTTTCGTTTTCGCTGTGCACGTTAGCAGCAAGGGAGGTGCTGCCACGTTTTGAGGAGGTCCTCTGAACTGAAGTTGTGCCGATTCTTGTACGTAGTCTCGGCTAGAGATGGGCGAGAGACAGCAAATTAACCACCGACGCAAGGGTCTGGCTTGGCTCTTAGAGCTAGATTTGTAGCAGAAATATTATTGTTGCTTTGGATGTCACATTAATCATCTATGCATGTCAATCTTTGCATTTCGTTACTTGGAAAATTACTAGATTAATTGTAAAGTGGTGCAGCCTATATTAATGTGCATTCATTGTGGGGTAGTCATTTTGATTGATATGGTATAGCCCTAATCCTTCATGTATAACCAACTAATTCAATTCCATGTGATTCTTTATGATGTTAATAGTTTACACTAAAACTATAACAGATTTCTGAAGATAAATGTTTTAAATTTTACAAAAGTGGAGAATGCAGTTCTATACTAAAGTTAAAGCAATGTATTAATAGTCATTTCATTTTAAAGCTACTGTAACACAAACACTGACATTATTAATGACGAATTTGTAATTCTGAATGTTATGTGTCTATTGCTTGATATAAATTAATGTGCCATTTAATTCAAATTTATTTTGCTTAGCCTAAGTGAAGGTCTGCAAGTCCCTATTTCCTGGCCGTGCAGAAAAAGGTTTAGTCATTCTTGCTAATATCAATCAATCAATTATGGATTTGTAAAGCGCAGCTGATCATCCATAGCGTTTCAAGGCACTGATTGTTGGCATGCTGCTCATTCGAAGAGCCAGGTCTTGAGGTCTTCCCTGAACTTCATCAGTGATGCGGTCTGCCTGAGCTTGAGGGATAGCGCGTTCCATGTCTGGGCTGCCAGGTAGGAAACGGATCTTCCTCCTGCTGTGCTTTTCCGGAACTAGGGGACTGCTGGGAGGAACGGAGATGTCTGTTGGGTACATAGAATGTGAGGCAGTGGTTGAGGTACCCACTTTAATTTACATCCATGTCACGTCCCAAAAATCCCTGTATTTCTGAAGATGAGTTGGGAGTCATGGTGGATGAAATCATAAGAGTAGAGCCACAATTGTTTGGAGCACAAGTCCAGCATGCTCCTCTCTGTAGAAAATGGAAATGTGACAAAGGATAGTCAAGAGAGTGAATGCTGTAGGCACCACCCTGCGCACACAGGAGGTCATTAGGAAGAGGTGGAAGGACATGAGGGGAAAGGTGCGTTCCTTGGCCTCCAGGCAACACATGGAGTCCCTGAAGACTGGTAATGGTCTTCCCAGTGCCCCATTACAACTCTTTCCCTGGGACGAGAAGGCCTTGGCCATCCTGCGGGCTTGACAGGAATAACTGGGAGAGTGGAGTCTGGTAAGTTACAACACAAAAACTGTCACAAATCATCAATGTCCGGTATGCTCACATCGCATTTCACCTTTTGCCACAGTTTTGTTCATCTACTTTCCCAACATGCAAAATCCAAAGTTGCAGAGATGTAAGCTTGTCAATGTGCATTGTCGTACATAACATCACATGTATTAATCCACATTACATGTCATATGTTGAAATGGGGCCTGTAAGTGTTTTAATATCAAAAGATCATCCCAGGACCCAGGATAAGTGTCAACATGTAAATATATGGGCCAACCTAACTGCAGTGTGGCAACATATATGTAAGACTACACATTTGTCAAGTGTTGGGAAGTACAGAGAGTGACATGACTACAGGAGGCCCTGTTTCTGTACATAAAACCAACAGGCCTTCTTGCAATTGTCAAATACACATGTGTGCCATCTCTCAAATAATGTACTCTCCCCTAGGAGTTTAGTATTTGTGTATTGTGGGGAGCCAGCAAGTGACATGACCCAACTACAACAAGGCCATATTTCCATACCTCAAACCAACAGGCCTTCCTGCACTTGTCCAAATACACCTATGTGTCATCTCTCAAAGGATGTTCACTCACATGAGAGTGAGCAATCTACATATTATGCTCAACTCAAAGACCTGGTATCCCAAAATGAAACTACCGAGGACACAAATGACACCTTACCAAGTTTCTGCATCAAGTATTTCTAAGTCATTAAGCTGCTTCATCAGATTTGTAGTGGCAGTTAACACATTGACTCAGCACTGCTCATTTGATGGCTACAGCTACAAATGTAACAAGGTTGTGTGTTCACCTGTATCTCACACAACTAGCCATTGAAATGGTCAAATACACAGCTCCTCTCCACTATGTTGGCTTAACTGTTTCTAAGATGTCATGTTCATTCTCTCATCTAAAGTGCAACTGATCAACACATCTAATTGAGTCTAATAGTTTCTGCAAGCCTTACACGTCATATCAACAACTTCAATATCGTGGTCAGTCAACAAACCTACCACTTAAGAGTGTCTAAGTTCTCTGCTTATAGTGACACAATGCCTTTGGATATAGATTCCACACTTTAACCAAAAACAGCGTACTCTATTTCTCAACAGGTCAAGCTGGCACGGTACCTGGCCAAACATTGTCCACCAACCAGACTCCCAGCCCACCTCTGGATGAAGCCCTCAGCGATGACGACACTCCTGGACATGTGGATGTGGATGGTGGTCCTGGCCCATCTGGGCAGCATGGTCAGACGGCAACAGTGAGTCTCACTGTAGCCACAACAAAACCTCTCACCCCAGTTGCTTCAACATCACAGATAGCGTGCCCCCACCACCTGTTTACATAGTACAGTTGCTAACCTCTTATGGCCCCCACTATTGGATCCTAAGGTGCAAATCAACAATCCGGACACTGAGGATCCAGGATCCATTTGGAGAGGGCACAAGGGCAGACTGAGGCCTCTGGGGCCACTGAAGACCAGGAAACCATCAGCCAAGTCTTGGGGGTCTATCATGAGTCTCGAGGCGTGATGGGCCTGGTGTTCACCGAACTCCAGGAAATCAGGCAGCAGCTGCGAGGGACATGAACCAACATATGGAGGCCCATAACTCGTAATTTGGCACCCTAACACAGGTGATTAGGGACATCTATTCAACCCAGAGCAGGGCCTTTCCCCCAACATCTACCCCTTCCTATGGGCCAACTACATCAAGCCCAAGTCTATCTGTGGCAGACACAGGAAGGGAGGTCCTGCCAGAGGACCAACCACCTTCAGACACCCCTGCCTCTATAGCAGTTGACCCCCCCCTCGCAAGCGGGAACATCCATGTAGAAATCCAGGAGGGGTGTATGGCAAGACACGCACCATTGCAGGCAGGAAACTTCATCCTCAATGTCCTCCTTTGTGTATCACTCATTCACTTTGTGGACTGATTGTGAAACCCATTCCATTTCTGATGGGAGGAGTACTCTGGACTTCAGACTTCGATGATGTGGCATCTACTCCTATGATTTCATTCACCATGACTGACCCCTTCACCTTTTATTTATGGTACTTTTTGTCACAAGTTTGTTTTCACCCTTAGCACTGCAATAAATTCACCAGTCACAAACTCATTGTCTGCTGTCTTAAATTTCACATTAACAATGTAGATATGTAAGAACATGTGAACCATACAATGAAAAAACAAGCTACTTGTGGAAGCAGGGATATGTTGCATGTACACAGTGGCCAGCTCAGAATTACAACCGTTCCACACAAACACATATATACAAGTGTCTTGTCAAAGAAGACATGTTATTACATTGTTCAGCTCATAGGCTGTCAATATGTCTGAAACATAGCAAATCATACATGATTGAGTCATACAGGGTAAATGATCAGATTTACAGATAAAGACCTCAAGACCATGTAAGAAAGAGATATATCAGACACTGTCCTGTATAATAGGCAAACGTAATTGGTTGATGTCATCATCTGGAGCCATATTACCTACCTCACAAAAGGAATCCAACAGCATATAATGCAAGACTCAGTACAACAGTTTATGATCACAGGGTCATTACAAGCCAGTGCTTCTGCATCTGGTGGTTTAACACAAACAAATGCCAGTGGTATGCCACAGGCACTTTGGCCTACAATAATGAAACACATCAGCAGGTACATTTAGTTCATACAAAAAGAGTGTTCAGTCAATGAGGAGGAAAACGAACATGAATTCAGCCTAGAACTGCATATTGTCTGACCACATGATGACACACATGATGCATCAGACAAGGAATAAGTCCAATGGAGTCTTTGAAACGTCCATCCTATCACTGTGGAAGCTGTCTTGGCACAGGTCTTGTACACCCAAAGTCTCTGACCTACATTCCCAGGTACAATCCATGTCCACTTCGTATGTCCGAACAGCATCATATACCTGCCAATGTCACAACTCAGAAATGTGACAGTGAAGATGTCATGGTGAAGGTCCTGAACATACTCAATACCAAGTAGTATAGGTATGAAACCATACATATGACACAATTCACATAGCAAACATCTGGAGAACCCAGTCCGTTATAAATCTCACACAAACAAAGCAACAGCTCCAAAATTTGATTGCGTTAAAAGCTTCACCATCAGACACACTTTGCCAGTATTTGCCAGAGCTTCAGCTTCCAAACTTTTCCAACAAATATACTTTTCACATTGAGAGAGCGTAGTTTAAATAACACATATTAAAATGAAATGCTCATATCAATGCTTAACGATGTTGCATAGAAAACGACAATGATAGTGATTTTGCTTAAACGTGCATTTGAATTATGACTATAATGTGTGTGGCCGCCAATGTATACGCAAACTAATAACTTATAAATAGAATCATTAATGCTATGGTTAGTCAAATTATATTAACGATTACGATATTGCATTTGTATAAAAAATCTCATAGGCCTTAAGTTAGCGTGAGCTATGGGTTTTAGTTGCCTGGCTCTCATATTAAAAGCATTTTTCTGTTTTCCAGTGTGCTGACTCGCAAAGGGCCTTAACCGTGCAAATGTTCTTTTTCTTCAACTTGGAAGATGAATGTATCATTACAATCCTGTTCTCATCCGCATGCTTGCTGCTTTAGTATAAGTTTTCTGCACAAGATTGAAACAAATGTAGAATAATGTAATGTACAAGGACGTTTAAACCATGGACAAAGGAACTCATGACCCGAGAAGACGTGCCAAGATGTGAAGTAACCCCCGGATGTGCCACCTCCGAAGACGTCAATTATGAAGACCAATCAAAATTTTATGAATAAATGTGGGGTGACAATTGGTATTACCTAATGTATAATTTGATAGGTTAAAGATAGTGGGGTATAGCAATTGTCCAATAAAAGTTTGGGGGAAGGTATCACGAAAAAGGGATAAAAACCCATGTCACAGAAGGGTCGAGAGAACTAGGTAGGGAATGCTATTGATTTTATCCAGAAACTCTGTCACTCTGTTTAGTGACTTGAGAATTATAGAACCATCCTCATCCATAGACTGCCCATGTTAAACTTCTTCTCCTTATGAGGGAAGTGTCCCTTATGCCCTATGGTTGAGTCCTGACTGATGGCGTTTTGACTGCTGTCCTGAAGACGAAGACTGATTCAGTGCGCTGACCTAATCCTTGGAGGTTAATTATGACAATGCAATTTGTAATTTGTCTGTTTGCTTTTCCTTTCTAGGTACCAACTGCTCCCTTTGGTAGAGACCTTAGTTAGATGTTTTCCAAATTGGTCTTCTAAATCGTTTTGCATGAAGCCCAACATGCTGATGCTAATCTGTGGTTAGGACAGGAATTCACTTCAACTGACGCAAATAGACAAATGACTGACATTACGCTATGCTGAACTGAGACGTATATGACATTTGCTGTATTCTGATCTATGCATTGTCAAACCTAAAAGGGGAGTATCCTATAACCCCCGCCTACTTAGGATACTAGTCTAAACATACTCACAACAGTTAGCAGGCAAGGGACAAATTCAATAATTATTTGAAACAACCAATATAAACTCTTGGTTTTAAGGGGTAAATTATTTGCCCTTATTTATTCCATTTATTTGCAAAATACAGCATCAGAATCATTAGAGAACAACCTGTCTCGTATTCTATCATTATAGTGTAGATATATACAATTCTATATACATTTTATATTTATCACAAACATTTCTCACAAACAGTACACAAATGATCAAAAAATTAACAATAATCTAAAAGAAAACATGTGCCCATCTACAAAACTTTATATGATAGTCACTATAACACAGTTAACAATGTGATATAATACCATATGGTGATCAAGGGTCTTGCACCCAGCTGTACAATACCTAAATGTTTTTTGGAAAGGTATAATGTAGTGCTAAACCAATTTTGTTTATCAATTAATTATCACTCCAAAACCCTTGATTCTACTAGAAAGATGTCGACGCGTTTCGGCCTTAACACTCAGGGCCTCGTCAGGACTGGCAGGGGGCACTGGCACCACTGTCTTTCCATTATGTTGAGTGTCCAAACTTATGACGATGGAGATTTGGCAGGTTCTAAAGTGCACTAGGATGAGCCATTGACAAGTCGAGAGTAGAATTTGCGGGTCGAATTCTACTTGCGTATGTAGGAGCTGATAAGGAGAAAGTAGCGGCTGAGGCTTCAAGTGAAATCTCTGTAAAGTTCTGAAGCGAATGAGTTACCCTTCCTGTAGTAAACCTGCAGATTTGTGTTGTCATTTAAGGTACTCGCAATAATTTGTATTAGTTGTGTGAATCCAGTGAAGAGCGGACGAGCCGCAAGACTTTGTCAGCTGCAGTGTGTGTGAGTGTGACGTCAGTGGTGCCGAGCTGAGATAGGTCAGTTGTCAAGAGGGGTTGCGCACGGATTGGCTGCCGTCCGTGAGAGGCAATAGGTTGAGAAAGGTGGGTGAAGAGTGTCCTGGGAACTAAGGGCCAGATGTGGCAAGGGTTTAGCGAGTCGCAAACGGCGAAAATCGCCGCTTGCGAGTCGCTAAAGCCTCATTGCTATGTAGAAATGCATTTTGCGAGTCGGATCCGACTCGCAAAATGCATTTCCGACTCGCAAATAGGAAGGGGTGTTCCCTTCCTATTTGCGACTCGCAATGCTATGCATTTTCATTTGAGACCGCGATTGCGGTCGCAAATGAAAGCGCAGTTACCATCCACTTGAAGTGGATGGTAACCCAGGCGCAAATGGGAAGGGGTCCCAAAGGGACCCCTTCCCCTATGTATCTGGAAAAAAAAAAAAATTCAGGGCAGGCAGTGGTCCAATGGACCACTACCTGCCCTGAAAAATACCGAAACTAAAGGTTTCGTTTTTTTTCAAAGTGCAGCTCGTTTTCCTTTAAGGAAAACGGGTTGCACTTTGAAAAAAACAACTGCTTTATTTAAAAGCAGTCACGGACATGGTGGTCTGCTGTCTCCAGCAGGCCACCATCCCAGTGAGTGCCCTGAATCGCTATGGGGTCGCAAATTGCGACCCACCTCATTAATATTAATGAGGTGGGTCTGTGCGACCCCACAGCGACTCGCAGAAGGTGTCTGAGACACCTTTCTGCATTCCAAATTGCGAGTTGCAATTTGCGAGTCGCTGGGACTCGCAAATTGCAACTCGCAATTTGGAATTTTGCTACATCTAGCCCTAAGTCACTTCTGATTAAAATACAAATAAGAGAAAAATCGCAAAATGAATTTTGTCAAGGCATTTAAGAGCGCTCTGAAAGGAGACGTATATATTGTAGCAACTGAGGGGGAGCCTACACCACCCGAGGGTACTCCAGCTTATATATTCATGGAAGAGAAAGGTGTCGTGCCTTGTCTATGGATGAAACATTGGCGCAAATTAACAGAGAAAGAGGGATGTTTAGCATTCCCAGAACATGGGACGTTCAATACGAGGGTGCTAGAGAATTTGATACACAAAAACCACCTCCGAGGCCAGCCCAGTATGAAGCTTTAGCGGTTTGGGATCTAATGGCTCTTAAACAAAGGCAAGAAAAGTTTCAGAGAAGACTGAGAAGGGCAGAAAAATCTTATGCTGAGGCTAGATGGGATAACGAGAGTAAAATGTGGAGAAGGGGAATTGTTGACAGACTAAAATTGTTCCCAGCAATAGCACAGGGAGAAGAAACACAGGGAAAGAAAGCCTCCTGTAAGACAGATAAAGACTCAAACAATTCTAAAGAAAATAAAAGACCTTGGGAAGAGGAAGATGATTCAGACGATGAGGAATTCATGGACAGATTATTACATGATCGCCCGCCACCTTATGCGGTGAGCGACAGTGCTCCAAGCACTAGCATGGATCCTGGGAACCAGACGCAGGAAAAGGGAGTTGCTGATACGGTACAGACTAGTGATACGGTTTAGATACAGAATGGTGTCACTGTACCCACTGCACCAGACATACCGATACAGTTTCAGCCTCCACCGCAGATACAGAGAATCTACCCAGACGTTCCAGTGCTTGAGACTACTACAAATCTGATAGTGCCGCCAGACCCGATATATACGAGATCAAAATTAGTGCAGATTGAGTCAACTCCGAAATGGCTGTTTCAGCCACAGCCACAACTGATACCAGGGTACAACCCAGTAGCTGGTCCGCCATTAGTGCCTGTCTCGGGTACTTTGGAACAGACCTACGGAGTTACTGCTCCACGAAGCCTGGGACCAGGTCAGACACCTGCCGCCATATCATTACCGATTACTGTGGGTCCACCAGTGCCATTGTATGCGCAAGGCAAAACTGGCGTATGTGACCAGGGAGTAATGACTCAAGATGTGATAAGAGGAGGGTCTATGGGAACTCCCCAGATAATGGCCCCAGGGGAACAAGGAGTTGAAAAGCCACGATCTTTAATAGACCTTAGCCCAGTAGGAGCACCAATAGAAGCAATGTGTCAAGCAGGGCTAGGGGTTCTAACCCCGCAGACAATGAGTACAAACACCTCACAGTCACCGATGATACATGCAGGGAGCATCTCACTGCAGGGTTTCACAGTTCAACAGCTAAACAAATGGCTAGAAAAGACATATACTTCACAAAAGGCCGCAGTAACTACAGTCGAACCAGAAAAGGAAAGGCAAAATGAGTACCTAAACTTCGTAAGGTTAGGTGCAGAAGCTGCTGAATTAGTGGAAGGTACAATGGGGGTAAATAGATTGGAGTCATACACAGAAGCAGAATTAAGATTCTTGTGCCCCAAGATTACCAAAGAAGTAGGCAAGGTGCATCAGAGATTAGCTAACCTGGCAGATAAATACAATGTTGATATCGGAAACACTAAACACCTGAAAAGAAGTTACAGATTGGATTTTGACTCCAAAGACTTTGAGCACATGAGATCTACGGGAATGAAGGCACATTTGAAAGAATTGTTGCAAAGTGCGCAAGTTTGGGGTGCGCTGGAAAAATGGGAAGGCAGGTGGGCAAAGAAGAGAGATAAGGAAAAGGGTGACAGTCCAGGGTCAATTCAAGTCAAGGCCTCACCCGATCTGGAATCAGTAAAAATATTACCTATGAGAGAAACAGCTGGTGGTGTCTTAGTTCATGTACCTTGGACCAGAGGAGACATCCTATCTTTTACCAATGATTATCCTAGATTGAGGAAGCCGATCGAGTGGTACCAACAGACAGACAGGTTTGTGAAACTTGCAAAGTGTCTTTGGGAAGACTTGAATACTTTATTCGAAATAATTGTTCCGCCTGATTTGTGGCTTGAGTGCAAGAGAGGAGTAGATTGGCCGACGAAGGAGCCGGCAAGGGATAAGGTGACCGGGGCACCCTCTGAAGAGGTGATGAAGTATTATCATAAGGTGATTGAGTTTTTGAAACAAAAGGTGTCGCCCAAGGTGACTGATTGGCAGAAGATTGACCGGACCTCACAAGAGGTTAAGGAATCTGTACACGCTTACTATGAGAGATTGTTAAAGGCATTCAAACACTACAGTGGTACTGAGACTATTGAACCGAAAGACATGAACTATCTCGTGTTTAGATTCGTCGATGGACTGAGACCAGAAGTTAGCCAGATGATTAAAAATCATTTGATTTGTTGGCAAGCGAAGCCGATTGATGAAGTGTTGCAGTATGCAAAATACTGTAGTGATGAGATTGAGCTGAAGCAGAAAAAGCTGAAAGAGAAAGTGATGGTGATGCAGATAAGGGTTGCACAGGCAGGAATACAGGGACATGGAGTTCAACAGATGATACGGCAGCAACCGCAAATGAATGGGGCGTTTCAGACACAGCCGAGAGGTTGAGGCCGAGGGTTTGTGAATCGCGTTCCGGACTTGAATACCGTTGTGGTTCAAAATGACGTACAAGGGGCAAAAAGGATGTCACCATGTCACGCGTGCGGGGGCGTGGGGCACTGGAAACAGGAGTGCCCGAATATGGTGCAGGATGGTGTTGTTCAGCAAAGCGCTAATGTTGGTACATTGCAAAATGTAAGAGGCCCAAAAATAAGACATCAAAACCCGAATTTTCAGAACAATCTGGTACAAATGCAAGGGGTACAGCCCATGCAGCAGATGCAAATGGCACGTTTACAGCCAGTGCAAATGCAACCAGTACAACAGCAGGTTCCCATGGTACCTAGACAGCAAATGCAATTACCAATGGCTCCGATAGGACAGCAACAGGTGATGCTTCCTCAACAGGTCACAGGCCAGGTAATGAGTCAAAATAATATAGTACAACAGTTTCCATTACGAGGTGAACATGGCATGAATGGAGAGTGGTCAGATGATGGCTCAGACAGCGAAGAGTGCAGGCTTGCAGCATCCTTAGAGGTAGATCAGAGGGGTCCATATGTGAAAGGAAAGGTGATGGGCTACAAAGTCTCATTCTGGTTGATACCGGAGCTACGCGCTCTACAGTCAGAAGTGTGGAGGTTCCAAAATTACCACTTTCAGGGCGTACCATAAGGGTAGTTGGAGTAGCAAACCAATATCTGACAAACCCGATTACAGATCCAGTATAGGTTGAGATCGGCAACTTCCAGGGGCTACATAGGTTTGTAGTCTGTGATTCAAGTACGGTATCCCTACTGGGAAGGGACTTATTGTGCAGGACAAAATGCTCGATTACCTGTTCCAATGATGGAATCGAAGTACAGACAAATAGTGACGATGAAGGAGACGAAGGTCAGTTTTCAGAAGAAGAGACAGGAACAACAAATGAGGATTACCCTTTAATTACCCTGTTCCCAATGCTTACCATGATCGATCTACCTGTTGAGTTACAGGGAACTGTGACAGAGAAGGTGTGGGACCTGACAGGAAAAGAAGTGGGACTAATAAAAGGCGTAGAACCAGTTAGAGTCCAGGTAAAGCCGAATGCGGTGTTTCCTCAGGTGCCACAATTTCATATGGCACAAGATGTCCTTATCGAAGTGTCACAGAAAATTGCAGATTTTCTAAGACAGGGAGTTCTGAAAGAGGTCTTGAGCAGTCCGTGTAATTCTCCGATAATAGATTTAAAGAAGCCATGTGGAAAGGTTCGAATTGTGCAGGATTTGAGAAAAATAAACAAAGTTGTGGTAAAATGTTGCCCCGTAGTGCCCAATCGAGCAGTGATCATGTTTCAGGTTCCATGTGATGCTGAGTGGTTCACCGTTATAGATCTGTCACAAGCTTTCTTTTTGATACCTCTTCATGAGGACAGCCAATTTTTGTTCAGTTTCAAATTCCTGGATAAGGTGTACAGTTGGGGCAGAATTCCACAAGGGTTTTCTGAATCACCGTCCATCTTTAACCAGATACTGAAAAAGGATTTGGAATCCTTAGTACTGCCTTTAACTCGACTTTAGTGCAGTACATTGATGATTTGCTGATTGCATCTAAAACTAGGGACAACTGTAAATACAATACCATTGCCTTGCTGAATCATTTGGGAAAGAACGGACACAAGGTGTCACCTAAGAAGCTGCAATACTGTCAGAAAGAGGTGAAATATTTAGGGCATCTAATTGAAAAAGGGTCCAGGAGAATATCAAAAGAAAGAATAACAGCTATTTTGCAAATGAACCCTCCAACGACAAAAAGAGATGTCAGTATGTTTCTGGGAATGGTGGGCTACTGTCGTCAGTGGATACCCAACTTCTCGATCATCTCGAAACCCTTAATAAGACTGACAGGAAAAGAAATCAAGGATGAGCCGTATACCATAGCTTTGTCCAAAGAGGAGCTTGAGTTATTTATGCAATTAAGAGAATGCATGTGCAGGGCACCAGCGTTAGGCATGCCTGATTACACGAAGCCTTTTCTACTGTATTGTCATGAACGTGATGCCTGTTCTTTGTCTGTTTTGACACAGGTCCATGGAGGTGCAAATCGCCCTGTAGCATATTTTTCAGCTACCTTGGACCCAGTTGCAGCAGCCTTACCGGGTTGTTTGCGCGCAGTTGCAGCAGTTGGTCAAAGCCTTACGCAGTGTGAAGGCATAGTCATGGGATATCCCTTAACAGTAATGGTTCTGCATTCAGTTGAAATCTTGTTGACTCAAACTAAAACTCAGCACATGACAAATGCTCGTCTCACTAAGTACGAGACAATCATTCTGGGGTCACCAAATGTCTCGCTCAAACGATGTACTGTATTGAACCCAACAACTCTACTTCCTGTTGAAAACACTGAAATTAACTACGAGGAAGGGTTTGAACATGCCTGTCTTGAGGTAACCGAATTATGTACCAAACCATGTCCAGATATTCAGGACACACAGTTGAAAGAAAATGACTATATCATGTTTGTCGATGGGTCCTGTTTAAGAGATTCTGTTGGAACACTGAGAGCTGGTTATGCTGTATGTACCATAGCTGGTATCATTGAAGCCTCCTGGCTTGAAAAGTGTTCTCCGCACAAGTGGCAGAATTAATTGCCCTTACCAAAGCATGCCACGCAGCTGTGAATCTGAGAGTCACTATCTATACTGATAGCAGATACGGATTTGGAATTGTACATGATTTTGGCCAACTATGGTCACAGAGAGGTTTCATGACCTCTTCTGGTTCTCCTGTGAAAAATGGTGACCAAATAAAGGATTTGTTACATGCAATTCAGTTACCTCTTGAAATTGCCGTGGTGAAATGCAATGCTCATGTTAAGTCGCAAGACTTTGTGTCCATGGGAAATGGTTATGCAGACCAAGTTACAAGGTTTTGTGCATTGAACTGTATATCATTCAAGGAGCAGTGGGAATTGTTACCGCAAACTGAAAATGACACATGTTTGAACCTTGCATTACGAGTGGTTGATACTCTAGATTAATTAAAAACATTACAAGGACGTGCAAGCAAAGAGGAAAAACGTTCCTGGCAAATAATGCAATGTGTACAGAGGGCCGATGATTTGTGGGTCTCAGAGGAAGGAAAATTTGTCCTGCCAAACTGCCTTCTATCTCAGTTTGCCAGGCAGTATCATGGACAGGCTCACCTTGGGAGGGATGCAATGATCAGGTCATTTAAAATCGACTGGTTCAACCCAAAATTCAGACATGCTGCAGAGGTTATTTGTCACTGGTGCATCATCTGTCAACAGATGAATGCTGGAAAGGGAACAGTGGTAACCTTGAGCCACACTGGGAGAGCTGGCGGTCCATTCAGCAAAATGCAAATGGACTTCATTGAAATGCCTGTTTGTGGAGGATTGAAGCACGTGTTGGTGATTGTGTGTGTTTTCAGTCACTGGATTGAGGCCTACCCCACACGTAGAAATGACAGTCTTACAGTTGCAAAGCTGCTACTTAGGGAATTAATACCAAGGTTCGGGATTCCGGTCTCTATAGAGTCAGATAGAGGCAGACACTTCGACAATGAGGTGATTAAACTCCTGTGTGCCGCACTCAACATCGAACAGAAACTGCATTGTAGCTATCGCCCCGAAGCATCAGGACTAGTAGAGCAAATGAATGGTACTCTGAAATCGAGAATGGCAAAAATGTGTGCAGCTACCAATATGAAATGGCCAGATGCATTGCCCTTAGTGCTGATGTCAATGAGAAACACCCCTGATAAGAAAACAGGACTATCCCCCCATGAGATCCTCATGGGCAGAGCTATGAGGTTGCCAGCAGTACCTGCAAATGCTCTAGTGAATATCACAGGTGATATGATGTTGGACTACTGCAAAGGTTTGGCTGATGTGATTCGCTCTTTCTCTCACCAGGTAGAAGCTAACACATTGCCACCGATTGGAGATACAGGCCACACCCTACAAACTGGTGACTGGGTGGTTGTCAAGAAGCACGTGAGAAAATCGTGTTTGGAGCCACGCTGGAAGGGGCCGTATCAAGTAATCTTGACAACTACCACTGCTGTGAAGTGTGCAGGAGTTCCAAACTGGATACATGCCAGTCACACAAAGAAGGTAACGTGTCCTGCTGATGAGGAACTTGAAGTTTCCGGCACAACAGTTCCAGGAAGAGAAGTCTCAGGGCTAGAAAACAGTCAAGAAGGAACTGAGACTGCCAGAGGGCCCACTGAGAACACCCTCGTCCCTCAAACAGTGAATGAGTTCGAGAGAGGTGACAGAGCGCAGATCTCAGTAGAGGCAGCAGGAGAACTAAGTCAAGGAGAAGTTCTCCCAGAAGTAGACAGATACGGGTTAGAACTTGAACCCAGTAACGACCCAGAAGAAGAAGAAGAAGGAGAAATAATAGAAAGAAATCGGAGTGTACCATAATCTCCTGAACCAGCTGCAGGTCCATCAAGTGAAAACACCATATCACAAGAGGAGGGTACTGTCCAGCGTTCTGAAAAGACACATTGAAAGAAGACGCATAAGGGTGATAACTGGCCAGAAAAACCACTCTTAAGGATAAGAGTCACACCAAATGAAACAATAACAGAGGAGAACGATACATCCCGAGTAGAAGACCTAAGTGAAGGAGAACAGCAAGGTGAACGAAGGCTGAAAAGAAAGAGAGTCGCAAACAGAAGATATACAGGTCCTGAATGGGCGTATGCTACAACATCTGAATGGCAACAAGAATTCCTAGCATTCTGTTTTGATCGAGAAGTACCAGGCCAATACTACAGTACCTGAATAAATCAAAAGGAAAGACCTGGTTAAAATCGAAAATTGAAAACTAAGAAAAGAGACTTTATAAATTACCGAATGTGACATTAAAACCGGATTTGACTTTGAGAAACCCGATTACGACAAATTGCTAACCTGATTTGACAGAAGGGGTCCTGGTGTGAGTGAAAAATGCTGTAAATATACGCAGAGAAAGAAAGAAAAAAAAGAGAGTTCTAAATCATCCTCTAGTTGATTGTTATTCTACTATCTGATTCTATATAGACATGGCTTATAATAGAAGTAGTAACAAGGGAAGTAAGGTGTGTGGTTGGTTAGGTCTTATAATAGGTATTGTGTGTGCAATAATAATTGTGGGAGTGATTGTGGGAATGCCATGGATAGAGAAAGAGACTATTAACGCTACTTCAAAACCTGAAACTACAACACTAACACTGTGGGAAAGATTTGAGCAGAATGCAAGACACTTACATGAGGGAACTAATTCAAAAGGGGAACTTTCTACTAATGTCTTCTATCGCTTGCTGAATGAGTATGTGGAGACCATGGATGCGAAAGACTGTTATGTGTGCACTAAAATTCCTTCATCTGTGCAGGAAGGAGTTACCTACCATAGCCTTCCTCTAACCTATGGGATTAGCTGCAGTTTGCTACTAACAAGGTTCTATAATCAAGAGCATGTACAATACTTTTATTCAAATCTGGATGTTGTGTTTTCTTTTGTGCCTGTGATTGAATTCCTGAACAAACTGGCTAAGGAACATGATATAAAAATAGAGGATTCTTTGAGCCAACGCTTACATTTGGAACTGCTTATGCACATCGCAATAATTTGACTTGCTTGCTATCACCTGTAGAGAAAAGCTTTTTAGATAATACTGATGATAGACGCAAAGCATTGAAAGAAAGTTTAGAAAAAGGATTAGAAAAACGCACATATGCAAATGATTATGCTTACACTGCAATCAAGACACAAGGCAAGCTAGCTATAGATGCATTACATGTAGGTAGGCTTTGTAAATATAGGCCAAAATCTGAACAGGACAATTTGTTTGTGGGAACGAGTGAATGCAGACGTGTTTTTGTTTCAGAGTAAATGGACATTTATGTTGAATGGACAGGATCCAGCGATCCCTGGGATCTATTACATCTGTGGGCTTAATGCTCATTACCGTCTCCCTAAGGGATGGTATGGGACATGTTATTTGGGAATAGTTTTCCCAAAGATTTACCAGATTGATGACTTAAAACAAATACCTAAAACGTCTGAATTACAACATGCTAGACAAAAACGAGAATCAGTGGCTGCTGTCATTGGTGACATATTTGGAGCAATAATCCCTTCAGTGGGGGTTATCTTGAATTCTATGAAGATTCAAAAGTTGTCTACTATCGTGGATAACATGTTGACAAATTTCACTGGGGCTATACTCCTGATGGATACTGAACTTGCTGCAGAAAGAGCTATGACTCTTCAAAATCGGCTTGCTTTAGACATTCTTTTAGCAAAGAGTGGAGGAGTCTGTAAGATGCTCAACGAGCGTCATTGTTGCTCGTTTATTCCGGACAATAGTAAAAAGATTAGAGGTATGCTTACTAACCTAACTAGAGATAGTACAGATTTGAAAGATTTGAAGGAACCTGGTGTATGGGAAAAATTTGGAAAAGGAATTGCCAGAGTAGGGAGCTGGTTTACCAATATTTGGAATGGGGTACTTGCTAAAATACTAATGGGCCTATTAATTGTTCTGGCCTGTCTATTAGGATTCTGGGGGGGCATCTAAAATCAATGACAAAATTAAGAAAAATTGGACAAAAGATCCAGAAGAAATGAAGAAAGTGAAAGAGAGAAAATGTTCAATGAAATATGGGAAAGTTCACATAAAGGGCAAGATGTTGAAATGTGCATTATGCGCAAAGTGAAAAATTAAAAGTGAAAGATCAAAAGGGAAAGGTTTGTGTGATGACGAGCGTCATCAGAGGAGGGACTGAGAGAGCGTAGTTTAAATAACACATATTAAAATGAAATGCTCATATCAATGCTTAACGATGTTGCATAGAAAACGACAATGATAGTGATTTTGCTTAAACGTGCATTTGAATTATGACTATAATGTGTGTGGCCGCCAATGTATACGCGAACTAATAACTTATAAATAGAATCATTAATGCTATGGTTAGTCAAATTATATTAACGATTACGATATTGCATTTGTATTAAAAATCTCATAGGCCTTAAGTTAGCGTGAGCTGTGGGTTTTAGTTGCCTGGCTCTCATATTAAAAGCATTTTTCTGTTTTCCAGTGTGCTGACTCGCAAAGGGCCTTGACCCTGCAAATGTTCTTTTTCTTCAACTTGGAAGATGAATGTATCATTACAATCCTGTTCTCATCCGCATGCTTGCTGCTTTAGTATAAATTTTCTGCACAAGATTGAAACAAATGTAGAATAATGTAATGTACAAGGACATTTAAACCATGGACAAAGGAACTCATGACCCGAGAAGACGTGCCAAGATGTGAAGTAACCCCCGGATGTGCCACCTCCGAAGACATCAATTATGAAGACCAATCAAAATTTTATGAATAAATGTGGGGTGACAATTGGGATTACCTAATGTATAATTTGATAGGTTAAAGATAGTGGGGTATAGCAAATGTCCAATAAAAGTTTGGGGGAAGGTATCACGAAAAAGGGATAAAAACCCATGTCACAGAAGGGTCGAGAGAACTAGGTAGGGAATGCTATTGATTTTATCCAGAAACTCTGTCACTCTGTTTAGTGACTTGAGAATTATTGAACCATCCTCATCCATAGACTGCCCATTTTACACTTCTCCTCCTTATGAGGGAAGTGTCCCTTATGCCCTATGGTTGAGTCCTGACTGATGGCGTTTTGACTGCTGTCCTGAAGACGAAGACTGATCCTGTGCGCTGACCTAATCCTTGGAGGGTAATTATGACAATGCAATTTGTAATTTGTCTGTTTGCTTTTCCTTTCTAGGTACCAACTGCTCATTTTGGTAGAGACCTTAGTTTGATGTTTTCCAAATTGGTCTTCTAAATCGTTTTGCATGAAGCCCAACAAACTGATGCTAATCTGTGGTTAGGACAGGAATTCACTTCAACTGACGCAAATAGACAAATGACTGACATTACGCTATGCTGAACTGAGACGTATATGACATTTGCTGTATTCTGATCTATGTTCACGCCGTGCTATGTTCTTATGTTTGTGATTCTTGCATTAATGAAAACTTATCACAGTTGCCATATCGTGACTATGCTCTTATGTTTCCTGGTATTAAGATTAACTCTTTTGCTCGTAGATTGTAATCAATAGGGAATAAAATTCATAAAAATTCTATCAAAGGTGTGGTTATTCATGGCTGAAAGGTCATGGTTGCGCCGACAATTTGATTAATGTCTTTATCCAAAGTAAAGTGCATTGTGGTGGTAAATATTGATGACATTATTGATATATTGCTTGACATATTGATCAGTTATCTCGTCCTACTGTGTCTCTCCACTGGGTCACAAGATTCATTGGCCTAAAACGAGTCCTTATGTGTAATAAATTAACATAGAAGGACGCGTTATCAACATCATCACAAGAGTTCATTGTACAGTCAAAGTCATGACTTCTCATGATATACTTACACCCATGAGAAGCTGTAGATGAGATCTTACCCCAAGACAGCTCCTTCCTATTCACCACTATCATCTTCATTTGGTATTTCCGGATTCTCACCCGGTGGCACCGCAGGCTCCCCATTCTCTGGGATGTAAGCGATGTTCCTTCGTAGGACGATGTTATGGATCATGCAGCATGCTACAGTGATTGGACACACCTCCCTGGGTGAGTAGCGGAGGGCTCCCCCCATTTTGCCCAGACAGCGAAATGGAGCCTTCAGGAGCCCAAAAGCCCGCTCAACTGGCCGCTGTGTTGTTCCATGGACCTCACTGAAGCAGTCTTTCCTTGATGTAGTTGGATTCCTCAGCGGTGTTAACAACTGAGGACGGTTGGGATATGCTGAATCTCCTGTTTTGTTGTGAGACATAGGTGCCAGAGTGCGTCACATACTTCCTGATTGTAGCATCTGACATTGCACACACAAGATCACAATAGATGTAACTTACCAACAAGCCAGGCCCTCTCCGGTTGCAGTTGTGACATCATCTGGGGTATGGTGCTGTTCCACATTACAAAGGAATCATGGGCTTAAAAAGGGAACTGGCCACAGACCTTTGGAATGTACATATCTGACAAGCAGACAACTTGCACGTTGATCAAATAGAAGTGCTTGCTGTTGCAATAGACTTGTTCACTGGAATGCAGTGGCACCAATGCAATATGGGTGCTATCAATGGCTCCCACAACACGTGGAAGGTGACCAAATCCCTTGAAGTCAACCTTCACATTAAATTCTCACATGTGGGGAACCTGATATAGGCCCTCATTCTGACCTTGGCGGGCGGCGGAGGCCGCCCGCCAAAGTCCCGCCGTCAGATTACCGTTCCGCGGTCGAAAGACCGCGGCGGTAATTCTGACTTTCCCGCTGGGCTGGCGGGCGGTCGCCTTCAGACCGCCCGCCAGCCCAGCGGGAAAGAGGCTTCCACGATGAAGCCGGCTCGGAATCGAGCCGGCGGAGTGGAAGCTGTGCGACGGGTGCAGTTGCACCCGTCGCGTATTTCACTGTCTGCGCAGCAGACAGTGAAATACATGTAGGGGCCCTCTTACGGGGGCCCCTGCAATGCCCATGCCAGTGGCATGGGCACTGCAGGGGCCCCCAGGGGCCCCGCGACCCCCCCTACCGCCATCCGGATCCCAGCGGTCGGACCGCCGGGATCTGGATGGCGGTAGGGGGGGTCGGAATCCCCGCGGCGGTGCAGCAAGCTGCGCCGCCGTGGAGGATTCAATGGGGCGGCGGTACACTGGCGGGAGCCCGCCAGTGGTGCCGGTCCGACCGCGGCTTTACCGCCGCGGTCGGAATCCCCATTGGAGCACCGCCGGCCTGTCGGCGGTGCTCCCGCGGTCCTCCGCCCTGGCGGTCAAAGACCGCCAGGGTCAGAATGAGGGCCATAGTCTTCAATGCATTTCCTCACTGCTGACAACACGTCTTTTTAAAACACCACTGAACATAGGTTGTGAAATACCACAAGATATAGCCACTGTATATTGAAATGACCCTGTGGCCAGGAAGTGTAATACTGACATGAGTCTCACAATGGGTGGTATACATTTTGTATTATTGTTTTGAGGCATGAGATCTGGCTCCTACTGATGACATAGATCTTGGATTGTTTGCCTATTCAGACGGAACTGCTTTATTGTGTATGTTCTTCTATGGTCTGGAGGTCTGGAAATGGACGGTAGACTAGTGGTTGTCCCATCCTCCCTCTCCCTATGTGTAGAATTAAATGAGTTGGAGCATTAGTCACTGTGTCCAGACCAATATATCTGATGAGTAAGACCAAAGTCATGTGACAAAACATTATTGACTGGAAATACATTACACCCATTATACATCAAAACTGTCTGCTACTCAAGGTCCAGCTATGATCCCAATGGTGGTCTAGACATGTGTCTACAACATGTATTGTAGTGCATTGTATTGTATTAGTATTTATATAGTGCTTACTACCCCTGACGAGGCATCAAAGCACTTTTCGGAAGTAGCACGCTACTCCAGAACCCAAGAGGAATTAGTGGTGGATTAGTATAGGGAAATATGAGTACAGTTTTCAGTTTTAGTATTATTATGAGGTAATTTAAGCAGAGGATATGTGAGTTTGTTAGTTGGATTGACTAGATTAATGGAGGGATAGAGGAGGGGAGAATCCAGAAGTGTTAATTGGGAGTTTATGTGCACATAACACACCTATCTGCTCCTCTTGAGATTGTAAAGTACGTTCTGACCACCAAAAATATCGTCACCTGTGTGGTACAGTGCACTGTAATTGTACGGCATCTGTGACCAGCAACGCATTATACTGATGATTGTGTAGGAGAATCTACATATCAAAGGAGCTTTACATCTGTTGAGATGTTTCTACACATTGATAGATGTTATGACACATTTAACAGTCACCGAAACTGTAGTTTCAACTGCCAAAATAGTGGATGTCTGACATTGTTCATTGGACCTTAGGAACCTCCCACCACATGTGGAACTCAACTGCGCGGTGGGCGGTTCCAACCACGGCAGACACAGCCATAGGCTAACGTTAAAAATGTGACGGTCGCAGCCCAATTGCTGTGCCTATCGACATTGATGAGCATGTACGTGGTGTACATGTATGCTGCGGTTTGAAAAATATCCCACTTGCCTCCTGACACTGCTGCCCTCAATACCTCCACCACTTCAGCTGCTGTGTGCCTCCTATGGGAGCAATCATGCTAGGCCAAGCAGGTGAAAAGGCTGCTGCCTTCTCTCCAGAGGAGCTGGAGAAACTTGTTGATGCGGTCCTTCCCTGTATGGTCAGCTCTGTGGCTCAACAGAGTAATAGGTAACTATCTCACATACATATTTGACTATGTTCAAAACCTCCTTTCCTTCCTCACATGCTAAAATGTGCCTCTGAATCCCAGTGAGTTATTTGGAAGTCTGTTGTCACAATATGTGGTCCATACATAGGATGTACAGGTTGTGGATTGTGAAGCCCTGTACTCTGAGTATTTAAAATGACATTGCGTTGTGTGCTGTGTGATAAGCCCTAGAGCCTCCTTGTCTTGCATTCATATATCTATGCAAGTAAACTTTGCAGCCAAACAATGAATTATCTGATGATGGTAAATAACAATACACGTATTTGCATTACAGCAAGTGCTGTGTAGATATACTGTTTGAGTCAATTGAGGATGTTGTTAACAATGTGTAAAGTCCCACAAATCACTCAGCTTAGATCAGGCCTTGGCAAACTGTGGTATGAGACCAATATAAAACTTGCTGTGCCCTTCAGCGTGACACACAATCCTGAACTCACACATAGGATGGCCACAGGATATACCGTCATGCATAGAAGTGATGGAAATGTGCTGTTCATGTAGGTTCTGTATGCTCAGCCTGCAGAGGACAAGGCTGGTGAACGCCTTTTCACAGTATGGGACTTAGCCCATTGCAACTGAGGCACTGGAACCACTTCCTGATGACCTTTTGATCCCAGGATGTGGCCAAAATGAACCTTCAGAAGCAAGATTTGTCCTGAATAATGTTACATAGACTACATTAGGAATAAGCACTGAGGTAACCACCTGGTCTGGTACTTATTTCCATTGACCCTCATTGTCAATGTGTGTCATTGCCTAATGGCAGGCCCCTGTTGTCACATTTCCAGAAGTCATGTTTGTACAGTACAGGCCTACTGCACAAGTGACAAAACCACAGTGCAGATAGTTGGTTAATGCAGGGGAGATCATGATATGTGAATCACTAGATGTGATTCATGCAACCAATCAGACCAAAAATACCTTGATATGTTGAATGTAAACTCTGTAGGAGTGCCACATATGGTAAGAGGTGTTTCTTGTGATACAAGCAAATACCACACAAACCCACTCCAAAGGGGTATGAGATTCCATTATGTAGACCACATTTCCACACATCCACAGAGAAGAAGCTTACATTGACACCTATGCTAGCACTTTCATTGTCACTTAAGTCTTACGGTGTAGTCTCTACCATGGTAGTTGCCTGTATGGACCATATGCAGGGAGTCAATGTGTCTGGATGCAAAGGTGTCTGTACAGCCATGCACAAGAAGTTTACCCTTCAGAAGGTCACAATGGTGTGTTGTGTTTCCCAGTGGCTCACATCACCGTACATGTTGCTTGGCCCTGGGCTACATGATGTTAGTGGACTTGCTTAATGAGTGTAAGTCATGACCAGATTTGTGGATAATGAGCAGATGACTCCAAAAGTGTGTATTTATATCCCCTTACTTATCACCATGTGTACTTTACACATTTTGTGTGTTGACTATTACAAAATGCTTGTGCTAGGTGTTTCCAAAATGTGTGTTAAACAACCACTTACCTTGAAAAAGTACAATTGTGGCCTCTTCATTTGTCTATTGCATCCATACAGGTCAACACCCAACAGAAGCAAGGGATTTGGAGAGCCATCACCCGGAAGGTGTGGACCCTGGGGGTCTATCACAGGCAAAAAAGGTGGGAGGACCTGAGCCGCTGGGCCCACAAGATTGCAGAGGTCCAGCTGGGGCTGTCCTCCCAACATGGGCGGGGTACATACCAGACCCTGACCCTAACCCCCCTGATGGCCCACATACTGGTGGTGGTCTACCCTGAGCTTGAAGGGTGTTTGAAGGGAGCACAGCAGCTACAAGGGGGTGAGTCCTGGGCAAATTCATGCCTGTTACGTTGGCAGGTTGATGTGTTAGAGGCAGCCACCCCCCATTAATATTGGGCGTGGCCAATGTGCGATACATAATATGAGTTATTGTTTGTGTAGGTATGGTGATTGGTACATGGTGATGTGCCTTGCTTCTTGTCCTAGTGACCAAGGACACAACAGAGTACGGTCCAGTACTAATATACTCTCCTAAGCAGACACATGACTGAGTGCAGTGGTCAATCATCTCATGTTGTTTCATGCTCTGGGTGTCATTTGTACCCAACAGTCCACTTGTCTCCAGTGTGTCAGCCACAACATGAAGCAACATGAGGTAATAGATCACTGTACTCAGTCATGTGTCTGCTCAAGAGAGTATATTGGCATCTGTACCCAACAGGACACTTGTCTTCAGTGTGTCAAGAGTGCTAGTGCCTCATTACTGTCTCTCATGTTGTGGTGGCCATCATACATGTGACATAGCATACATAGGGGGCCATTCCAACCCTGGCGGTCGGTGTTAAAGCGGCGGCAAAACCACCAACAGGCTGGCGGTAAAAAAAATGCAATTCCGACCCTGGCGGAAACCGCTAACAGAGACCGCCACTTTAACACACCGCCCGCCACGGCGGGACAAACAAACAGTGCGGCGGTCACCGCCAACAGACAGGCGGGAGACAATGTACCGCCCACCCTATCACAACCCACCAATCCGCCACCTTTTCCGGGGCGGTAGCCCCGCCGATAAAAACACGGCGGAAACAGACATTTCAAACGGAAAACGCTCACCTCCATACACCCAAAGAGGAATCTGGACAGCATGGATCCCGAACTCCACATCCTCCCAGCTATTGTCTTCCTGCTCCTCTACCAGGAGCACGAACGCCGACGCAGAAGACAACGGTGAGTACTGCACCTACGACACAGGGGTGGGAGGAGGCAAAAAAATTCGGGGACACACATATGCGACACACCCACCCTCACCCACTACAACACACACATCAATGCATAGCAACATATCACAGTTACCCCCCCAAACCCCCCGGAAGAATGCAAAGACAAAAGGAAATGATTATAAACTTAGAAATATATTGTATGACTGAGTATAAAATATATCACACATCTATAACTTTATATACATAAATTGTCCAGTCCGATATGTGTATCAGCCATTGTTCGTGGGCCACTGGGCCAAAATCACATGGGCAAAGCCCACACAGGATACCTGACTCCAACGGAGAGAACACTGCAGGGCCATCAGATAGGAAAACTACAGGCACCTCAGGGGGAACGGAAGGGGGGGCACCTCAGCCAGATGAGTCCACGACGCCAGATCCAAGAGGGGCCTCCATGGCCACTGTGCCATCCTGGGGAGTGCAAAGCCACAGTCTCTCAAGTCTCTACAGTGGGTGGCTTGCCCACTGTGCCATCCTGGGGAGTGCAGAGCCACAGTCTCTCAAGTCTCTACAGTGGGTGGTTTGCCCACAGTTCAATCCTGGGGAGTGCAAAGCCACAGTCTCTCAAGTCAATATCAGTCTCCACTGGTACTGGAGGGGGACTAGTGCCCAGAGTGCTTCGTGCAGCCCTGCCCGACACAGATGCGGGCCTGCCCCTTCCGCCAATGGACCAGCGGTGCTTGAGGTGAAGGGCTCAGCGGAGCGGTGCTTGAGATGAAGGGCCCAGTTCAGCGGTGCTTGAGATGAAGGGCCCAGTTCAGCGGTGCTTGAGACGGCGGTGCCCAGCGGAGCGGTGCTTGAGATGAAGGGCCCAGTTCAGCGGTGCTTGAGATGAAGGGCCCAGTTCAGCGGTGCTTGAGACGGCGGTGCCCAGCGGAGCGGTGCTTGAGATGAAGGGCCCAGTTCAGCGGTTCTTGAGATGGCGGTGCCCAGCGGAGCGGTGCTTGAGATGAAGGGCCCAGCGGAGCGGGGCTTGAGATGAAGGACCCAGTTCAGCGGTGCTTGAGACGGCGGAGCCCAGCGGAGCGGTGCTTGAGACGGCAGTGCCCAGCGGAGCAGTGCTTGAGACGGCAGTGCCCAGCGGAGCAGTGCTTGAGATGAAGGACCCAGTTCATCGGTTCTTGAGACGGTGGTGCCCAGCGGAGCGGTGCTTGAGATGAAGGGCCCAGTTCAGTGGTGCTTGAGACGGCGGTGCCCAGCGGAGCGGTGCTTGAGACGGCGGTGCCCAGCGGAGCAGTGCTTGAGACGGCGGTGCCCAGCGGAGCAGTGCTTGAGATGAAGGGCCCAGTTCAGCGGTTCTTGATACGGCGGTGCCCAGCGGAGCGGTGCTTGAGATGAAGGGCCCAGTTCAGCGGTGCTTGAGACGGCGGTGCCCGGCGGTGCCCAGCGGAGCGGTGCTTGAGACGGCGGTGCCCAGCAGAGCGGTGCTTGAGATGAAGGGCCCAGTTCAGCGGTTCTTGAGACGGCGGTGCCCAGCGGAGCGGTGCTTGAGATGAAGGGCCCAGCGGAGCGGTGCTTGAGATGAAGGGCCCAGTTCAGCGGTGCTTGAGACGGCGGTGCCCAGCGGAGCGGTGCTTGAGACAGCAGTGCCCAGCGGAGCAGTGCTTGAGATGAAGGGCCCAGTTCAGCGGTTCTTGAGACGGAGGTGCCCAGCGGAGCGGTGCTTGAGATGAAGGGCCCAGTTCAGCGGTGCTTGAGACGGCGGTGCCCAGCGGAGCGGTGCTTGAGACGGCGGTGCCCAGCGGAGCGGTGCTTGAGATGAAGGCCCCAGTTCAGCGGTTCTTGAGACGGCGGTGCCCAGCGGAGCGGTGCTTGAGATGAAGGGCCCAGTTCAGCGGTGCTTGAGACGGCGGTGCCCAGCGGAGCGGTGCTTGAGACGGCAGTGCCCAGCGGAGCAGTGCTTGAGATGAAGGGCCCAGTTCAGCGGTTCTTGAGACGGCGGTGCCCAGCGGAGCGGTGCTTGAGATGAAGGGCCCAGTTCAGCGGTGCTTGAGATGGCGGTGCCCAGCGGAGCGGTGCTTGAGACGGCAGTGCCCAGCGGAGCGGTGCTTGAGATGAAGGGCCCAGCGGAGCGGTGCTTCGGATGAGTGCCCAGTTCAGCGGATCAGCCCATGGCGTGGAGGTCATTCGCCACCTGACCTGTGGCTGGCTGCGCCTTCCTGCACACCTGGGATCGGCCTGGTGGGGCCCTCCTGGGCAGCAGTCCCGGGCCTGTTGGTCTCCTCCTGCCCACCTGGGATGGGGCATGCGGGGACCTCCTGCTCAGCTGGGCTGCTGGCGGTCTTATCGGGCGTGCTGCCCTTCCCAGCCTTCCCTGGTCGCCTGTGGCCCTTCCCCACCTTTGTCGGTGTGCCAGGTGGCACCACACACCCTGCTGTTTTTGCGGCGGTGGGCTGCCCGTGCCTTGGCTCCCTACTGAGCTGCCTGCCCTTGAGGGTGGGGGACTCCACAGTCCATGGCAGACTGTCTTCTGAGGGCCCGCTGTTGTGGTGGCTGAGGTGCTGACTGGAGTCTTTTTAGATGGACGGGGTGGGGGAGTTTTTGGGAAGAGGTCAAGTTTGGAAAGAAAAATAAGTTTAGGAAGAGAGGGACGGGTAGGTGTAGTAGGTATGGGAGTGGAGGAGGAGGTTGTGGTTGTAGGAGTTTGAAGTCTGGTGTCTTTGGGTGCAGGTGCAGGTGCTTGTGCTGGAGGCTGTCGTGAGGTGGATGGCTGTTGGGTGGGTGTCTGCCTGCGTTTGTGTAGCTTGGAAGAGGGGGTGACAGACACACTGGGAGAGGACACAGGGGACGTGTGAATGGTAGTGGGAGTGGTGACTGCACGTGTGCGGGGGTTCTGGTGGGTGTGCTGGTGATGGATGTAGTGGCTGAAGATGTTGTGCATGCAGGTGTGAGTGTAGACGTGACAGGGAGGGAGGAGGGAGACGAGGAGGAGGGGGACACAGTGGAGGCAGTGGGTGTTGGTATGTCTGCATGTGGATGTTGCTTGTGTGAATGCTTGTGTGATGTGTGGTGCTTATGTTTGGGTGAGCTTCCCTTGGGTGTTGAGGTGTGTGCAGGCTGGTCTGATGGTGTGTCTGGGATAGGCAGAGGTACAGGGGATTGGGTCTGGGTGGAGGAAGTTGGAGGGGGGAGGCTAGAGACAGGGACAATTGCTGCCATCAGTGCTGAGGCCAGAGTGTTGAACGATCGCTGATGGGCAGCCTGACCCGAATGAATGCCCTCCAGGTATGCATTACTCTGGTGCACCTCCCTTTCTACACCCTCGATGGCATTCAAAAGAGTAAACTGCCCAACAATGAGCGTCCGCAGGAGGTCAATGACCTCCTCACTGAGGGCAGCAGGGGTGACTGGGGCAGGGCCTGAGGTGCCTGGGGCGAAGGAGATGCCCACCTTCCTGGGTGAGCGGGCACGGGGCAAACGCTGAGGGGCTGCTGGGAGGGTGGTGCTGGTGCGCTGGGTGGCGGCTGTACCTGTTGAAGCGGGGGGCACGGATGTTGCCGCCACCACAAGGGAGCTCCCTTCAGAGGACGAGTCGCTGTCACTGACATCCGCACGAGTCCCCGCTGTGGAGCTCCCCTCGCCCTCCGTCTCACTGGTGAAATCCGAGTCAGTTGCATGGCCCGCCATGGCCATGTGAGATGCAGCTCCCTCGTGCTCCGATGCCACTTCTCCTCCGCCTGATGATGCTAATGCACAAATGAACAGGAAGACAACAAAAATGGGGGGTGGGGAAAAAGAAAGAAATGTTGAGTGCATGCATTGGCGACACCGTTGGCGGACAGGACAGACACAGAAGCCCCCTGCACTACGCCGCGCACTTGGGGTCGACTATGCAATCCGTGGGACATGGCCTACAAGCCTATGGGCGACCTCTGCTCCCATACATGACACAGGGCAATGAATAGCTGTACTTGGCACCCTACAGAGATGGGGGCGGGGGCACAGGGCCATGCCTTACGGAGGGGCCTAGCCTACAGATATCGCACTGGCCTAGGGATACCCACAGCCCTCCTCCCCCACCCAGACACCTCCACTGCGCGCAAAGTAACCAGGATTTGAGTGTACTCAACCCCTTGTGTCTGCTGTGATGTCCTCACGCGCCCATCCAACTCGGGGTAGGCCACCGCCAGGATCCGGGACATCAGGGGGGTCAAAGTACGACGTGCACCCCTCCCACGTTGGGAGGCCATCCCCAGCTGAGCCTCCGCCGTCTTCCTGCTCCAGCGTCGGATGTCCTCCCATCCCTTCCTGCAGTGGGTGCCCCGTCTCTGGTGGACCCCCAGGGTCCGGACGTCCTTGGCGATGGCACGCCAAATACCGATTTTCTGGTGGGCGCTGACCTATGTGACATGTACAGGGAGAGAAGAATAATCATCACCTTCTGCATGCTCGATGTGAGTGGCCCCCCATCCCCACCCCCGCACATGCTCTCATCTGTCGTTTGATGCATGCCTCAATCGCTCCCCTCCCAACCATCTTTCATCCACCCGACTCAACACAGGCATTGCCCACAAAGCATGGTCCCAGTGTACTTACCTGTTGGTCTGGAGGACCGTAGAGTTGCGCATACTGGGGGAGGACCCCATCCACGAGTTTAACCAACTCCTGATCAGTGAAGGCAGGGGCCCTTTCCCCAGTCGCATGAGCCATTGTCTCTTCCAGACCGTGGTCACAGCAGCACTTGCAGTGTAGGTCCTCTCCTGTGGAAGATCAGGTATCGAGTGATTAAGCTGATAGAAAATGGCGGACACGGCCGCGGCGGTGTGTACCGCGGCGGTGCGTTCCGCGACCGCCGGCGCACATCGTCATTGGCTCCTGAGACCCATAGGGTTCAATGTTAACCAATGCAGCTTTGCGCCGCGGTCTTCGACCGCCTACCGCCACGGTGTCCCACGCCAGCGCATTGACCTCACATCCCATTGTCGCACTTCACAGGTCAGGCAGCCGCCATTTCAAGGGCCCACATGCCTTATTTTCTACTGCGTCACACATACCTAGGCCTTGCATCGACACTCATACAAGCCATTCAATGCATTGGGAATCGTGTTATGTGCAAGTTGTGGTTACGTACCTGTGGGTTGATTGACTCTGTGCTCGCTGTTGTCCTTCATAGGCACCGTCCACTGGGACATGCGAGGAGATGGAGAAATCTTCCAGTGTACAGACCGCTGGTGGACCTGTCGACAATGGAGGAAAGACATGTCATACTGACATACAGGCTTGACCGAGCCACTATACAGAAACTGTGTACCCAGTTGGAGCCAGACCTGATGTCACCAATCCGCCAACCCACAGGGATCCCCCCTCTAGTGCAGGTGATGTCAGTACTCCATTTCCTTGCAAGTGGGTCATTTCAAACAACAGTGGCCATATCATCAGGGATGTCCCAGCCCATGTTTTCCAAGGTGTTGTCCAGAGTGTTGTCTGCCCTGCTGAAACACATGCGGAGCTACATCGTCTTCCCTGAGGTGGGGGATTTGGCTACAGTGAAGGCTGATTTCTATGCCCTTGGACATATCCCCAACATCATTGGTGCCATTAATGGGACACATGTTGCTTTGGTCCCCCCCAGCAGGAGTGAACAGGTGTACAGGAACAGGAAGAGTTATCATTCCATGAATGTCCAGATGGTGTGTTTGGCGGACCAGTACATCTCCCATGTTAATGCCAAGTTCCCTGGGTCAGTGCATGACGCGTACATCATGCGGAATAGCAGCATCCCTTACGTGATGGGTCAACTCCAGAGGCACAGTGTGTGGCTATTAGGAGACTCTGGTTACCCCAACCTGTCATGGCTACTGACCCCAGTGAGGAATCCCAGGACAAGGGCAGAGGAACAGTACAATGAGGCCCATGGGAGAACTAGGAGGGTGATCGAGCTGACCTTCGGCCTCCTGAAGGCCAGGTTCCACTGCCTACATATGACAGGTGGATCCCTAATGTACTCACCAAAGAAGGCGTGCCAGATCATCGTAGCCTGCTGTATGCTTCACAACCTGGCTTTGCGACGCCAGGTGCCTTTTCTGCAGGAGGATGGTCCAGATGGTGGTGTTGTAGCAGCTGTGGAGCCTGTGGAGAGTGAAGAGGACGAAGGCGAAGAGGACGACATAGAGAACAGGAACACAGTAATACAGCAGTATTTTCAATGACACACAGGTAAGAATCCACACCGGCATATTACATATACTTAACCCCTACTACCTCTCTACTGTCTGTCCTTTTCCCCCAGTGTATGGTAACTGAGTTGTGAATTCCCTTCCAATTTCAGAGATGTGGGCCCCACTGCGTGACATCTGCTTTATTTCCCCATGGATTACAGCTGTGTGACATTGGTATGTTGGCATCACAATGTGAATATGCCATTTGGCACGGTAATGTCTAATACATTTGTACATAATCACAGCCAGACTCCAGATTGTTTTATGCAATAAGTGTGTTTATTACAGTGCTCTAAATTGTTGGGTGGTTGCAAATGGTTGAGGTGTGATGGTGGAGGATTGTCCATGGCAGAGTCCAGACTATCAGTATCACAGGTGCATTGTCCAGATGCCTGTGGAAAGTGGAGCAGGGGCAGTGTAAGAATGGACAGGGTGTCAATGTGGGACAGTTGGATGACAATCAGGGAGGTATCCTTTGCTGGCGGGGGTCTTGGCATCTTACTCTGTCTTGTTCCTGGATCTCAGGGCCCGCTTACGGGGTGGTTCACCTTCTGCAGGGGGTGGGGTTCTGGTGGCCTGTTGGTCTTGTGTAGGGGCCTCCTGTCCACTAGCGCCGGCGGAGGTGGTAGGCAGTTCTTGGTCCATGCTAGTGTCAGGGGCCCTTTGTGGTGCAACAGTGTCCCGCAATGTGGTGACTAGCTCATTCAGAGCCACTACGATGGTGCCCATGGCGGTACTGATGTTTCTCAGTTCTTCCCTGAACCCCATATACTGTTGCTCCTGCAGAAGCTGGATCTCCTGAAACCTGGCCAGGACCGTCGCCATCGTCTCCTGGGAGTGGTGGTATGCTCCCATGATGGAGGAGAGGGCCTCGTGGAGGGTGGGTTCCCTGGGCCTGTCCCGCCCCCCCCTGTCGCACAGCAGCCCTCCCAGTTCCCCTGTTTCCCTGTGCCTCTGTCCCCTGGACCGTGTGCCCACTACCACTGCCCCCAGGTCCCTGTTGTTGTTGGGGTGGTGGGTTAACCTGGGTGCCCTGTAGTGGTGGACACACCGCTGATTGACGTGTCCTGGGGACAGAGGTATGGGCCCGCTGGGTGGGTGCTGTGCTGGTGTTCCCAGAGGGGGGAAGGTCTGCTGTGGCCTGTGGCTGTCTGAGGGGAACTGACTGTCTAGAGGTCCCCGATGGGCCGAGCTGGTCATCTAGATCCAGGGAGACAGAGGTGCTGTCATCACTGTGGGCCTCTTCTGGGGGTGGAGTGGACATTTGTGGACCCTCCTGCGTGGTGACGTGGCGTTCGGGTCCTGCAGAGGTATAATAGTATGATTATTGCTTCTGTGTGTGCCATAGAGTACAATGGGTGGGTGCCCGTGTACCCCTGTGCTTGCATTCCTGTGTGGGGGCTTTTGTGAGGGTGGTTTGGGGGGGGATGGGTATGTGAAGTGGGCATGCTTAGGTGATGGGTGTCCATGCTTAGTGGTCGCATGCAGGGCTTGGTGTTGGGATGGGTGGGTTGTGAGGGTGAGACATTTGCAAGGAGTAGGTGTGATGGGGGTGGGGGTGGGGGTGAGGGTGGGGGTATGAGTTGGCATGCTGGTGGGGTTGGGGGGATGTAGTAATTAAGATATGACTTACCAGAGTCCATTCCTCCGCCTACTCCTGCGAGGCCCTCAGGATGCAGGATCGCCAAGACCTGCTCCTCCCATGTTGTAAATTCTGGGGGAGGAGGTGGGGGTCCGCCGCCAGTCCGCTGCACCGCGATGTTGTGCCTGGATACCATGGAATGCACCTTCCCCCGTAGGTCGTTCCACCTCTTCCTGATGTCGTCCCGATTTCTTGGGTGCTGTCCCACAGCGTTGACCCTGTCCACTATTCTGCTCCATAGCTCCATCTTCCTGGCAATGGTGGTGTGCTGCACCTGTGTCCCGAAGAGCTGTGGCTCTACCCGTACAATTTCCTCCACCATGACCCTGAGTTCAGCGTCAGAAAACCTGGGGTGTCTTTGCGGTGCCATGGGGTGGTTTGGGAGATGTGTGGGGTGGATAGTGTGGTGCTAAGTGTAGTGATGTGTATTGGTGTGTATTTTGACGTGTGTGGTAGTATAGCTGGGTGACAGTGAATTGCGCGTCTGTGTGCTCGTGTCTCTTATCTCTGTGCGTGTTCACGAATCTCTAGGAGTAGGGGTTTGTGGGTGATGTGGGTGTGTGTTTTATATTGTATTGGGTGTGTGGGTGTGGTGTGTGTTTGTGTATCAGGTGTGTGTATTTCGAATTGTCCAATGTGGCTGTGTTTTGTATATGTGTGTGTATTTTGAGCGCGGCGGTGTGTACCGCCAATGGAATACCGCGGTTGAAAGACCGCCGCGTGGATTCGTGTGTCGTGATAGTGTGGGCGTATTTCTGTTGGTGTGACGGTGGAGGTTTGGTCATCGCCAGTTTCTCGCTGCCCTTTGGTGTGGCGGGCTTTTGTGGATGTCTGCATTTTGGCGGTTTGCCTGTTGTGGGTCCGAATGACCGTGGCGGTTTACCGCGGCCGCAGCGGTGTTATGGCGGCCTTCTGCACGGCGGTAAGCGCCTTTTACCGGCGAGGTTGGAATGACCCCCATAGTCCTTTGTGTGCAGTCACTGGGCAATACCTTCCCCTGGTAAGTATGAAATGTACAGTCAAATGATTTGGGTAACATCACTGTTGGCACCAGTATTTGTGTCTACATGTTAGCATATGCACCTTGCACGTTTGTAGTGTCAATTACACTACTGTTTCATACATAATCTACCTATCTTCATGGGATGATATCTGATTCCATCACATATGTGTGCATGACAAAATCTCTTTGAAAATAGTATTATATGATGGGCATACAGTTCATGCGGTACCACAGACAGGAGTGTGTCAACATTGTTTGTTGGGTCACACATACCTTAACCCATTACTCCATGTCATTTATCATGAACAATTGCAGAAGCTATGAAGGATATGACAGTAATTACTTGCAATGTGCATTTCCATGCCAATTATGTTGAATCACTCGGCTAAGTACTTTGCACATGTCAACTGTTGAAGGTTCATTACCTGACTGTTGACATGCATCAGGGAGTGGCATGCAGAAATGCTGAAATCATATGAGTGTGTGTACACTCAGTAATCCAATGGAAAATGTGTTTGCATGACATAAATGTACAGAGATGTGCCTTCCCATCAAGGAAAATGTTAAAGGCCCTCTTCAGATATTGGAAATTCCATGAGCCACAACAACATTCAATGGATCATTTCCTTTTAGTTATGCAATGTTAGAAGGATATTCTCAGCAATGCCAATCGCAATGGGAGATTTTTCTAGGCCTAGCTAAGTCATTGTGCTGTGGATATTTGTAAACAAATCTCCCAGACAGTTTGACCAGATTGTCTCCAGAGTACTTCTCTGTGCAAGATGTGTTATCCAGCAAAGCAACATTAGTACAACTTCCATTACACTCTTTAGACAATGTACATATTGTGAAATTACCATTAGTGAGTTTTTACAGTGCGACATGGGTGTATCCATGTCACCTTCTTCGGCCTACTGTACTTCTTCCTACAACATGGCTGGATTATTTGCCCATCTTTTCATCATGATGTGGTATTATGTTTATAAATATTTGCTGATTGCAGGGCTTTGTGTGGAATCTGTGAGAATGTCCCTAGCAATGCTGTTATATTTGATGACAACAGGTTAGTGAGGGGTGCTACAAGAGCCAAAGCTTTCAAGGTTACAAGGTCTCCTACTTGATCCATGGGTAATGTGACTGGACAACTTCACTCATGCAATTGAAGATGTCTGTCATTCTCATTTGTCTGTGTGCAAATGTTTATAGTTCATGTAGCATGCATGCATGTGGTGCTGCAAATATTGGAGGCACTTTAGAGGAACTTGTGGCTGGGGGCTACTGTACATTATGGTAATGTTTTACAATCAAAGCTGTTGTTCAAATGTGTCTAGACACAGGGACTGAACCTATTTGTATTTGTCATTTCAGCATCATCACAGGCAAGCAGAGGAGATCAGTGGGGAAGCAGCTCGCCACTGTACCACCGGTCACGAAACATCAGACACAGATGGACCCAGTGGCTGAGTGAGTGAGGGGAGTGCAATGGAGGAGACCAGCTCCACATCATCTTCTTCTGAGTCGACCTCCAGAGGACACTCCCTAGTGGTGGTGGAACACTCAGGACCTACACCTGCTTCATCCTTGTCCACCACCCCCAGTTCCATCTCAATACCCCAAGACACCACCCTAACACCCCCAGACACAGTCACCACATCCATCATACCCCCAGACACACCCTCAGACACAGTCATCATATCCACCATACCCCAGACACCACCCCAATACCCACAGACATGGCCACCACATCACCATACCCCAAGACACCACCCTAACACCCCCAGACACAGCCACCACATCCACCATACCCCCAGACACACCCTCAGACACAGTCATCATATCCACCATTCCCCAGATACCACCCCAACACACAGACACAGCCACCACATCTACCATACCCCCAGACACCACCCCAACACTCACAGACACCACATCCTTCATACCTCCAGACACCATTTCTACCCACACAGACACAACCACCACTCACACCATACCTCCAGACACCACTCCTACCCACACAGACACATCCACTACTCCCAACATACCCATCACATCCATATCACAGCCAACCAAGAGACGCAAACGCCCATATTCACACACAAAACAGACACCAACAAAACACAAACATATTTGAGACACACACACACCAGCACCAACACCCAAAGCCATACCTGACACAAGCACTTCCTTAACCTCCCATTCTCTGCTCCCTCCTGCACACCTTCTCCATTTTCCCAAAGAAAGTTTGATGTTTGCCCTTGCCTTTACCCCTGTGGATCCCACTCCTTCCTCCCAAAGCAAAAAGGACCCTGCCCACACTCCAACCCATCCCTTCCACATCCAAGTCCTCCCCTGTGACACCTGCCCCCTCCCCTGAACCCAACCATATCCCACCCAAGCCCAAAGAGGGGACCCTCCGAAGACCTAACCCATCACTTCCATAATCCAACCCCATACTGCCTAAGGGTGATCATTGAGGTGCCTGGAATGCCCACTAGATACCCCTTACTGTGGAGGGTCCAGTGGCAGTGATCTGTGAGTCAAGCTGTGGGGCACAGCATTGTGCTCAGTGCACTTTTTACCAAGGACTGGCCTTTGTCCTTTACTCCATTTTTGGAGTGTTGTACATAGAGTTCAGTTGTTTGCTTTGGTACACATTGGTCCTGCAATTACTTTTCTACCTTTTTGCTGTTCATGAATAACTTGGGTGGTATCACTACAGTTGTGTCTGTTTCGCTGTGATTGATGATCCATTTGATGTGGTTGTTAAGATCTGACTTTGGAACCAGTGCTGGAGTCACCCAGGACAAGGGGAAATGTTTGATGGATGGATGTAAGGGATGTAATCCAACTGGGGTGGCATTGCATTGGATGTTGTTTTGTATGGTAAGTATTTATTCATGGCCTGCCCACTGTCAACATCTATTGGGTTACATTTCTCCAACTGATGTAGGTTGGGCATTTGTTCAATGTGTGCAGGCTAGAGGTTTCTTTGTCCACACATGGAGGGTGCTCAATTGTGCTACCTTCCTATACATTCGAATTGACATGTGTCCATTTTAATGTGTGCACCTTATACTTACTTTACCTAAATGTGTGACCCATGCTGTTACTGGTGTATTTGAATTCTAGACTTGCACTTACACATTTGCCACATCGGCATGACACTTGGTTATACTATTTATCGTCCATTATATTCACCAGGTCACAGTTCCTGTGCAAATAGTGTTTTTGAGGCATTGGCAAAGTGAAATTTGTCCCACAGCAGCAGCCTTCCTGGGGTCCCCCTGATGCCGCCATACCTATGCTGCAGGGATTGTTTACATTGTGTGCTTTGGATGTTTGTCATACAAATTATTCTGCATCCTATTTACCTTACATTCCCTTGAAATGTGGGTGATATGTGTGAGTCCATTACAAGGATATTTCAGGGAAGGTGTGTTTGGGTTCACTGACACATCCATACAGATGTATGTGTTCTGTGACGACAGGCAATGGCATGTGGACAATGTGAGAGTGTCACTTCAATTTGTAGGTGTGATATTGATGGGAATTTGCTGTTGTGTGACACAGTATTGTGAACACATCACTATCCCTGAAACTGGGATATGCACATATATCAAGTTTAGTAGAGTGTGGCAGTGCAGTGTCAGTGACCTGGCCAAAGGTGGCACGATGGGGCTGTGATAGGGAAATACGTTGTGTAAAAGTCCAGAGCGGGTACATAACTTATTTGGGCAATGGAGCACAGCTCACATACCAGGTCAATGGCAGCCTGTCGAGTTGCTGTGGAGTTGGAGGAAACGGGTAGGTGTTTGGACTACCATCGTTTGCATCCACGATTTCGTACACCATCGAGCAGCACAAGCAGCAGCAGGACTTGTAGAATTAGATCCAGGATGTGTGTCGCTGCCTACAGGTACGTTTGGTCTTATATCCCTCTGTTTCCGCCAGCTCAGATGTGGCTTGACCGCCACTGTCACCTCAGAGGAAAGCAACATCGTGGCTGGGACGACGGTTGCAGTGGTAGTCTGCCTTCTGATAGATGCATTGGCCTATCTCACCCACACAGCGGCCTAGATTTTATGGTGGTGTGGGCAGGACCACGGCAGTCTTTCATCTATCTAACCGCATGTATTGCAATACGACGGTCGAACCACCCACACTTCGGCGGTTGGGCCACCGCCGTAATGGTCCAGGACCGCCAAACTTGTAATCGGGCCCTAAATTCTTACATTCAATATGTATGCACATGATATTTTAGACATCATGACATTCCTGCAACAATATTTATGTAGCACAATATTTTTTTCAAACTTTTTTCTAAACACGACATAATGCACAAGACTTGGGCCCTCATTACGACTTTGGTGGTTTCCGGGCAAGATCGCAGTACATAATACTGCACCATACCATCAGTGCTGGCGGTACAGTGACCTCCGTATTACGAGTCACAAAGTGAAAACCGCACAAATACAGCCACAAATGCAACACCACCAGGCCTACAGACGGCAAAAGAATGACTGTCCGACCACCAGTTCTGCCACTCCGACATCATTCCATCCACCCTATCATGTGTCAGTTTCCTGCCCAGCAGTCCATGCATGCGGAACACAATTGGCGGTGTGCACCACTGCAGTTCAAAAAGGTACTGCCAATAGTAGGCAACACTACATTGGATACCCCACACCTGGGACCCATACACAAACCACACACACCGGCTCACGGCACTATAAAACACCTCCCCTCACACACCCACAATCCCTTGAGATTACTACGAACAGCAAACATAGCGATCATCAGCCCCAAATCCTGCCACAAGTGCACTTACAGCCACCATCACCCCAACATCAGACCGGCATACATGCACACCATACACCACATGCGCACTCAGCGCCACTGTCAACACCCCCACATGTATCACACCAACCCTACCTGCAGACACCACCACCACATTCACTCACACATCCCCCCCCTCCCACTACATCTAAACGCCCACAGTCACCCACCCAACGGTCATGTAGCAGACACAGCATCCAAGCACACACCTGCACCCAAATCACCTCCACGTACACACCTCTCAACCACTCCCTCTACCTCCACTCCCATACCTTTGTACCATGACTGTCCCCGTGCCTCCAAGAAACGTTTCCTTTGTGTATTTTCCCTGTTCCCTAATAATGAACTAGTCCCTGGCTCCCCAAGCGCCCTGTTACCCTCCCCACACCTCTGCCTTCCACCTCCCAGTCCTCCCCTGGTCATTGCCATCCCCCTCTCCAACCTAAGACTTCCACCCTAAACAGGTCCACAGTCACCCCTCACAAACCCAAGACCACTCAACCAAAATCTAAGGTTAAGCCCAAACACCCCCTCCAAGCATAAGGCCCCCCCCCCTCCAAACCCAAACCCCCACTGCCCCTCACCCCTGAGGTGCCTGCATGCCTCATTGATGCCCCTGCCCAGTGGAGGCCAACAGTTTGAAGTCAGTGGTCAAATTGGGTCCTTATTCTTTGCCCAGTGTGTAAGCGGCACTATGGACATTCCGGACTGGCCCTTGGGCCCCTTTTTACATAGTTGTCATTTGGCTTTTTTACTGTTTTTAATTAATCTGCACCACTGCACCATTGGTGTCGATGGCAACAACCTTGTCCTGTCTTTCCTTTCACATGTATGCGTTGTTAAAATGTGATTTGGCGTGTGTGTATGTGTGTGTTGGTACAGGTGTTTGTTTGCGTGTGTGTGTGTGGGCAAGAACAGGGCCTAAAACAGAGCTGTGTGCTAGCCCCAATGCTTTTTAATCTCTATATGGCTGACCTAGAGAAGGCTCTTCAAGGAGCAAACTTGGTCACCCCAAAAATTGGGCCTCACAAATTGCATTTACTACAGTACGCAGATGACCGGGTAATCTTTGATCACGGCAGAGTCGGCCTACAGAGGGGACTGGACGCCCTGAATTCTTACAATAATACAAACAAGCTAGGGACCCAACCCCTGGAACAACTACATGTACGTTGCGGTGGCAAAATTTAACTTGGTAACTGCAAACAGGTCACCGAAAGAAGTAAATTATGCTGTGATAAAGAAAGCTTTAAATAAGCACATTTTCTAATGATATAACTTTAACTTGCGAATCCCCCCCAGCCTTTACTTTGGACTGATCATTCAGTTATTAGTTTCTGGATTCCCAAGCAAATAGAGATTGATAAAATGCCTAAAGCCCACAAAAAGCTATCCAGACATTAGTGGAAAATCACTCTAGACTCTTGCCAAGGAGTTTGAATTTACCAACACATGGATAGGCACAGACGTCTACCAAGCACTCTTACATTTTCATAGAGTCCTAAGCTCAGCTCTTGACAAGATTGCCTATCTTAAATGGTATCTCAATTCCAAACATCGATCCCATGCTCTTTGGTACACAGCTGAATTGAGGACAGAGAAAGCTGGTTGTAAAAAATTAGAAAGACGGTGGCAATTAACCAACAATAAAATTGACAAGGAAGCCTATAGAGCAGCCTTAACACTGCATCACTGTGACATAAAAAGAGCCCTGAAAACGTTCATCTCTAGGCAGATTGATTAGGCCGGATATTCATCAAAAGTGCTGTTTAAAGTGCTTAACGCTTCATAAAACCTGGAGCTTGCTCTCAAGAAGTACTTGCATCACAAGACCTCTGTGATTCTCTAGCCAACCACTTTGAAGGCAAATGAAAGTGATTTATCAAAACTTTCCTAGCTTTCCTAAACAAGCAGGTAAGGAGATTAATCTTGTTCCACCTCCCACTGCCAGAGCCTCCTGGCTAAGTAAGTTTATTGATTTCTCGCTGTAAACAATTGAAAAAGCGCTTACATTAGCCAAATCAGGTTCTCCTTTAGATATCTGCCCTCCCAGGATCTCTGCTGCTCTTTCCAACCAGCTCGCCCCTGGTATTTGTTCTTTATCAATTTATCAGTCAATATCGAGAAAATTACATCTGCCTGGAAGGCAGCTCAGGTCATGCAGATGTGAAAAAGGCCAATTTGGCAGCGACCAACCTCACCAGCTATCATCCTATCGCTGCTTCCTTTATTGGGCAAGCTTCTAAAAGGACTAATAAGTAAACAACTTATAGAGTGCCTAGAGACCAACAAGATTCGCCACCAGTCCCAATCTGGCTGTAGACCCTCATACAGCACAGAGACAGCCCAGGTAGTGGTCATGGACCTTATCAGATGCTCTCTCTCAATGCTAATTTACCCTCTATGCTCATGTTGCTGGACTTGTCCACAGCGTTTGAAACTGTATCTCATCCCAGACTACTCCACAGGCTGCAGGAGTTTGAAATTCATGGGACAGCGTTACACTGGCTCTGTGATTTCCTTTCCAACAGAACTCAAACCATTGTGATGGGTGCATATAAGCCTCACACAATGTCTCTGAATAAGGGTGTGCCTCAAGGCTCTTGTCTCAGCCCTACGCTTTTTAACATATTTGTTGTACCCCTTACCAAGATTGTTAAAGATTTTGGTTTCGAAATAATATCTTAAGCTGATGATACACAGCTAATAATTTCTTTTGACAAAGATCTGGTCAAAGCAAAAGAATGTTTCTCACACAGGATGAAAGCTATAGCAGCTCGGATGACCTCCAGCTGAATCCAAGTAAAACAGAGATTTTGCTGTTTGGCACGGCCCAACAGCTTTGGGCCCTGGATTGGTGGCCTTCTGAACTGGGCACAGCTCCAACGCCCAAGCAGGTAGTCAAAAACTTGGGAGTCCTTCTTGACCAATCCCTCACCATGAAAGCGCAGGTTTGGTCAGTCACAAGTTACTGTTTTCAAACGATGCGCCTGCTTAGGAGAGCTTTCCCTTTCCTCCTGCTCACAGCGAGGAAAACTCTGGTTCAAACTTCTGTTATCAATTGTTTGGATTATGGCAATGCTCTATTAGCCTTGGCAAATGAAACGTTGTTATCAAAACTTCAAGTTGTGCAGAACACTGCAGCCCGTCTCATTTGGAATCTTCCATTTGGGGCTGCATCCTCTCCTCTTCTGCGATCCCTACATTGGCTACTGGTCCGGAAGAGAATTGTTTTTCAGATCTGCTGCCTAATTCATAATGTTCTGATAGGGAAAGGTCCCACCTACCTATCTTTGAAGCTTACCCACTATCGCCTTTCTAGACTCCCAAGATCCAGTGACAAAGGTTTGCTCACTGTTCCACGGATTAGGAAAAGGCTCGATCTGGGGGCAGGCCATCTTCCTTCCCAGCCTCTTTCTATGGGAACAAGCTGCTGCTTCATATTCGTACATGCACGGACCACCTTCTATTTAGGAAAGCACTTGAGACAGCTTTGGTGCCTCCATTTGTCTGTGACCTACTGCTGCGCAGAGATACCACCTACCTGATTTGTGCGTGTTATAAATTAAAATAACAACATAACAACGTTGAGGGAAGAGGATATGACCCGATATAAGGACAATGGAGAGCTGCCAGGCATAAACTCATCATATGAGGCAAATAACATCCAGCCATACTTGAATAATGCCCTGGGAAAGAAATGTCTGAAAGACATACAGTGGGCCAGGATAGTGTAACTAACTCTCAATCATGAAATTAAACCCAGGAGGGAAATCTTTAACACAGATAGTCAAATGCAGACTACGCAGTTATAGAGCAGAGTCCCTGCCACATCTCATGAGAGCGGTTCGAAATGAGCTGAACAATGCAATTGGCTCCGACAGGCAATGGCAAATATTAAATAAGTGACATCAGATCAAGATACTCGGTAGAGGCAGAAGTAAACAGCCCCCTAGAGCAGGGCAGCATTGCTAGCCCCCGCTTACTGGATAGTGAACATAGAACACTTGATAAAATCTGAAAAGTACGTGAGAGCGGCTCGAAGTGAGTTGTACAATGCAACGGGCTCCGATTGGCAATCGGGAATCCAAGGAACTGACACCAGGTCATGCTACTCGGCAAAGGCAAAATAAATCAGTCAAGTCACCCAGAGCGGGGCTGCACCATGGGATCCCCGCGGACCGGATAGTGAACATAGGGGCCAGATGTAGGAAACTAAAAAATTGCGAGTCGCATTTTGCGAGTCAATGCGACTCGCAAATTGGTATGCCAGGAAAGAAACCGGTCCGATTTAGCGACTCGCATCCGGACTCGCAACGCTGTGTGCGAGTCCGCAGATTGCGAGGTCGCTGTTTGCGAGTGTGCAAAAAACGAACTCGCAATTAGCGAGTTGGTGTCGCAAATTGCGAGTTCCCTCAAAATTGCTTGCAGGTGCAGCAGAACACTCCAGAAAGCACACCAAAACACTCTGGAAACACTTCCTGGCACATGATGATGACATTACAGCCAGGAAGTTAACAAATACACCTGGGAGGAGGCTGGACCACACCCTTTTACAACCGCCAGTCTGCACACTGAGCTAGCTGCAGCAGCTATGGAGGGAACTCCCCGAAAAAGGAAAATTAAATTCTCAGAGAGGGAGCTTGAGGTGCTGACAGAAGAATGTTGTCAGCACCATGATGAGCTCTTTGGGAGAGCTGCCCTCACTGTTCCAGAGGCCACCAAAAGAAAAATCTGGCAGGAAATGCAGGAGAAAATCAATGCCCTGGGGGTGAGCCACAGGACAATTGAGGACATAAGGAAGAGGTGGTATGACCTCCGCTCCCGGACCAAGGAGAGGGTGGCAGAAAGGCTCCGGGAGATGAGAGGCACTGGAGGGGGACCATCATCTGTGCCACCACCCACACCCCTTGAAGACAGGATTGAGCAAACCTTTGAGCCGGAGGCAGTGTGTGGATTTGGGGACCTGGACACTTCAGAGCCCAGCACATCAACCGGTGAGTACCATGTGATAAGCCTGTACCCCTATCAATGTCATACCCCACCCACCATGTACACATGTGCATGCACAACCAAATTAGCTCCATTTCAGGGTAGAAAAAGCCAGAATGATGCATTATGGGAAATGTAGTCCAATAGGCAGTGCATAGGCAAATGTTTATTAGGAATTGTGCAACAGATACTAGACACTGACAGTGTGTTCCCCATGTCCCACAGGTCTCCAGCAAGACACCCCCTACACCCCAAGCACCCAGGCCCAGGAGGACACCCCAGGACCCTCCAGCACCCCCACATGCACAGTCAGCAGCATTCCTGCAGTTTTAACGCCTGCTGCAACAGGAACGCCAGGAGCTGCCCCAGCAACAGCCAGGGAGGATACAGGTGCGAGGACAGGGCAGCCACCACAGCGCAGGCGTCGCAGGGCAAGAGCGTCTGATATCCGGATTCATCCTCCAACCAGCAGTGAGGCACATCTGCTGCGGGGTCAGCGCCTGCAAAACACAACATTGGGCAGGATCAGTGGGGTGCTGCACCGCATTGAAAGACAAAACCAGGCAAGCATGCGGCACCTCAACAGGCGGATGGACCTGATGTGCCAGAACACTGGGGACATTGCCTCTGCCATCAGGGAACTGGCGGCCGGACTGCTGGGTCAGGCAGAGGCTGGGCGGCGCAGGGATAGGCAGATTATGTTAAGACTGGACAGGATGGCCACATCAATCGGCAGGCTAGCCATCAACACAACAGGCCTGTCGAGGAGGACAGTTGGCCTGCAAATTGAGATGGGCCATTTTGCTGGGGATGTTGCCAGGGGCCTGGGACGTCTCACACATATCATTGAACTAATGGAGACACGTGAGATGTCGAGGGCCACCGGGGAAACACCCCAAGATAGTGAAGAGGGCTCCACAGTGAGCAGTGTATCTGCCACTGACAGTAGGGTGCTAAGGAGTGGGAGGCAGAGCACCGTAGATGCGGCTGGGACCAGCCAGGCTGGCAGGAGGGGCAGGAGAAGTTAGCCAACAGCCCGGACAAACAAATGTGGCACATGGCTTTAATGTGCCACATGAGTGGTTGGCATTTCCCTGCCCATGGACAATTGAATCATGTATATAGTTCATCCATTACATTATTAAAACAGTTATTTCTCTTCCACTTAACAAAAGGAGTGTCTGGTTAATGGGTGAGTATGGTGGGAGTTTACACGTACCGTCCAAAATATTGCGTTGCAATGTGTTCCCGTCTCAGTCTGCCTTGATTAGCTAGACTCCTATCCCCATGATGGCGGTGTGGTTGTTCTTGCTCTTCCTCATCAGGATCTGGGTCTGCAGGGGTGAGAGGTAGCCCACGTCTGGTGGCTATGTTGTGGAGGATGGCGCATGCGACCACAATTTTGAAGGCGGTAATGGGGGTGTATTGGAGGGCGCCTCCGCTGCGGTGGAGGCATCGGAATCTTGCCTTCAGGAGTCCGAAGGTGTGCTCGATCAGGTTCCTGGTCCTCTTATGCGCACTGTTGTATTGCCTCTCTGATTCATTGCTGGGTGTTAAAAATGGAGTCATGATCCATGGCCTTAGAGCATATGCACTGTCACCTGTTGGGCACAAAAGTACACTGTTAGTAAGTCCAGATAGTTGTGCACAGTGACCTGTGTGTGTGTCTGCAAGGTGTATGCAGCTCTACCTAGGAGGTATCCGTCTCCAAACTCCCCACGTTCCAGGCGTTGATGGATCCCACTATGTCTAAAAATGTATGAGTCATGGGTACTGCCTGGAAACTTAGCTACGATGTCCGTGATGACGTAATGGGCATCACAAACAACCTGTATGTTGAGTGAGTGGGTACACTTTCTGTTGCGAAAAATATGTTCCAGATTAGCGGGGGGCATATTTGAATGTGTGTCCCATCTACACATCCAATGACCTGGGGGATGTGGACAATGCGGTAAAAGTCCAGCTTCGTGCTGTTAATTTCTGCCTCATTCCTTGGTAAGTATATGAACTGAGACCTGTGCGCTACTAAGGCATCTAGGAATGCCCTGAGGAACCTTGACACTGCACTTTGGGATACCCCACCTGCCACGGCAATGACCCCCTGATAGCTCCCTGATGCCAAGAGGTGCAGTGCGCATAGTACTTGCACATGCGTAGGGATGGCGCAGCCACGCAGGGTCTTGTGTTCTAGCTGTGGTTTTAGTAAATCTATTAATTCTAGAATGGCAGCGCTGCTAAGGCGGTATTTATCATAGATCTCCTCTTCAGTTTGCTGGAAAAGGGTCTGCCTTGTTCTATATATCTTCTCCTGTCTGTGGCCCCTCCTCCTCCTCTGCTGGGCTGCGTAGACTCTCCTCCTCACTGCTATCAGGTATATGTCCGCCATCTTGAGTGACCCAGATGCCTTCTGGGTCTCCTTTTATACTTTGGTAATGGTTACCACCTGCTCTGAGTTAGTGGTAAATGCGACTTGCAAACTGGGTTTTTTGCGACTAGTCGCAATTTGCGAGTTGCAATTGCATAAGCTTTGCGAGTCGCAAATTGCGACACGCACATTTCGGGTCGCAAAAGGGGGTCGCAACGGGTGCGACTCGCAAACGGGGCACATCGCTTTTTGCGAGTCGGAAATGGGCTTTTTGCATCCCATTTCCGATTTTGCACTGTCGCAAATTGCGATTCTGCCCGTTTGCGAGTCGCAAACCTTTGCTACATCTGGCCCATAGAACCTACGAACATGTAGATCAGGTAGCACAGTGATAAACCAGCTTCTAATCAACTTGCAGGCATGTTTTGTACATTGTTATTTTAGTTAAAGTGGTGCGATGGAGCAGCTACAGTCAAACCGAACTACAGCATTACTCCAATTAACTTGCAGGCATATTCTCACATTGTTATTTTATTTAAAGTGATGGGGTGGAGCAGACACAGTCAAGCCAAACTATATAGCATATGCACTTTTTACGCTAGGACAATCTGTAGTGGGAAGGCATAGGTTTGTGTTTTTTTGTTTTTTTTTAGTTATGTTGTTATGTCATTCAAAGTGGTGGGAGGGAGTGCCCACAGTGAAGCCCCACTATAAAGCATAAGCACTTTATATGCCAGGACTATGCGAACTGGGAATGTACGAGTTTGTCTCATTAGTCATACTGTTATTTTACTTAAAGTTGGAGTTGTGTTGCAAGACATGATACAGCCTAAACGCAGTGGTAGCGGCCCTATTTTTTTTTTTTTAGAAAGCATAAGCACTCCACAAGTTATAATTAGTTGAACTGGGAACGCAGTGCTTGTTTTTAATTCATATTATTACTTTTAAAGCTGTAGGATTAAGCCCTATGATAAACGACAGCCCTTGCATAGTGGTAGCGCCACATTTTTAAAACTTTGGGGCTTATTTACAAGCTCTTACGCAGCCGGTGCGTCACTATTTATATGGGAAAAGTGACGCTCCGGCTGCGCTAGGGTCTTGTAAATACGCCCTTTTATCTGATCTAACCAGAGCCAGCTCGGCGATCCATAAGACGCCCGGGCAAAATCGTAGGCAAAAGTATGAGTACTTCATTAGAGAGGCCCATGCGCATGGGGAACGCATATGTTGGTTCCTTAGGAAGATCGCTTATTTATAACACAGGGGCTGGGCCGAGCATAAGTGACTTAAGATGGACAGTCCAAATACAGATGCATAGGCTCGTCTCCTCATTTTTGTTTTGAATTTTAACTTGTAAAATCACAATGATTTTAAGCAAGTATGCAATAAACTTTCATTCATTCAGTGTCTTAATCATGATTTAGAATGATGTGTGCATATGCTTTTATTGGCCTCATTAGGTGGCAGTTTCAACCAAGGACTAGAGGTGGGAGGGACAGCAGTTATTTTCCTTAGGAACAGGAGCATTAATGTATGTGATTCCTATGTAGGGTCTGGTTGCCGGTATATTTGACGTGAGTATGAGCTTGGTCGGATAGATGCAGTGTACCCTGAGTCTGCCTAGTGACAGAATATGGCTTGTGGTATTGAGAGGACTCTCACAGAAGTGTCAACTTTGGTGGTGTTCCTGTAAGTGACACCAAGACAAGATAGGGGAAGTAAAAGAGTTGGTAGATGGCCACTAGTTCTGTCCTAAGCTACTCCAGGGTGTTCCTCTTTACTTTATTTTTTTTCTCATTTTTTTCTCATTTGAACACTTACCATTGCGGCCCGAAGTGACTGGAAGATTTTTTTACTTCTATGACTCGGTAGGCATCCTCTGGCCAAAAAAAGGGAAAACAGAATACAAGTCACTTTGACAACAAGTGAAATGTCCCTACTAAAATGAAAGTAAATAAGATAAAGATAAGGGGTAAAAGAGATTAGTGTTCATGTGTTATATAATAAACCTTTATGGCAATATTTCACAGGGAGGGGCAAGGAAGTAGTGACAGACCTAATATTAAAATATGATTGTTTTGTGAATAATCAGATGTTTCCAATGCAATTGCTTCAGTTGATGCATTATCATTACTATTTTAAGATTGAAGATACATTTTACCACTAACCAGTTGGAATTTCCATGGACAACAACAAGGCACCAGCATATATGAAACTTTATGCTTAAAATAGAACAAGGATGGATTTTGATTAAGCAGGAATGAAAAAGCATATAGTAACATGGTGGAAACACATTAACAATGTTTTGGTGTATGGTGAGACACTGAAGTAGAACTATTAAGATTTTTGGATTAGATGAAAAACATTAGTAACATAATAAGATATACCCTAAACATAGGTAACCCAGAGTTATCCTGTCTAGATGCACAAATACTACAGAATGGACTTGAATTTATAATGCACTTATATGTGAAACAATACAGGTAAACGTAGCATACAACATGAAAGTAGGTTTCAGCAACCACAGTTAATTGACCACAGTTAATTGACAACATACCGTGTAGTTAATTTTGATTTTTGAAGTGCATAATATCAGATACTGAAAAATATACATTTAGAGAAAAAAACAAATGCTGTAGAAATATTTGGTCTGGGGATATAAAAGCGCAATGGATAGAGCACTGATGAAATTGAAGAGTAGAAGCTCTAAAAATGAAAAAAATGTACTTAATAGAACAAAGATGATATTACCTTACACAAAAAAGCAATAAAAGAAGAAAAAGTATTCAAAAATAAATATGCACTGAATTCCAGAATCTTAAGTATCTGTAGAGGGGTGAGTGGAAAGGGAGGTAGAGAAAAAAAGAACACGCCATAAGCCTCTTGACCTGCTGACCTCAGTAGCTCAGCTGGTGAAAGGCGTGTGCCAGCAACCCTTGGTCTACAGCTGAACTGACTAGTAATCCCTGCGATTCTTTAATATAAGGTACCATTATTGTAAATATATTGATGTATAACAGGATACAGTGTCTTGTGATTAATAGTAGAATGACTTACCAGGGGATGATAGTAGAGAGGCTGCCACTAGCCCACCGACGACCAGGATACAGTTTGGAAACCAAATACAAAGGCCCGCTCCAATAGTAGAAACACCAGGAGACAGGATGACACTGAGTACTTGAAGTTAGAACAGGAATTCTGGAAAGGTAGCAAGCAAAGCTCAGTATCAGGAGGAGATGGTTAACCTGGGCTGCCCTAACCACTCGAGGAAACAGAAGGTGAGCAAAACAATAAAGGCATTCAAAAGGTGCAAACAGTGCGACCACAGCAAAGATCCCATCAACCTCTGTTGCAAGATATTGTGTAGTCCTGTGACTTGTGCTTAAATCCTCCTTCCTCTTACTGACCTGGAAGTGTCTGTAACCTTCAAGCTTCTTCCAGAATGTTCTGGCTTTTCCAAAATGTTACAGCTCTTCCAAAATGTTCTGGCTCTTTCCACCTTGCCCTGGAAGTGCTGATCTGTGTTACTCTGGAACTGCACCTCCTTTATCCTCCCCAACTACGACTAGGCAATCCCCTACAATCTGCAAGGCTGGCTCATAGCCAGTTTGTATTGTGGAGTCTGAGAAATGTGACCACTTCTCTGCCACACAGGACACAATCCACAAAGAGTACAAACTCCATGATTTCTGAAACTGAAGGAGGCATCATTTCATTTGTTTTTGTGAAAACGTACTGCAGCTATGAAAAAAAAAAAAAACAAGACTTGCATATGAAATTAAGAAAAAAAATGACAAAAAGACTAAAGAATGGACGACAGCAGGAAGGCTACAAAAGGCATGAGACAAAATAAAAATTCAAAGGATGAGGCATACTGAAGGTATACCGAATATTGACTACTTCTAGAAAGTGTTAAAAGAGTGGTAAAAGCACTTGAGATGGTGCCAGAAATCTGAGAATTACATCGGTTTCAATACACAGCAGGGTGTTGGAATTCCAGAAACAAGACTAAGGGAGTAGAACAAAAAGAAGGAAAATAAGAAACAATAAAACTACAACAGAGGATGAATTCCATCATGCTACACTGTCGACTGTATGCAGAAGGAGAAGGGCACTTAAAAGAGGGCATGAGGCTAAACATATGGTGAACAGAAACGGTATGAAGGGTAGAAAATATATTGAAAGGCAGGATGTTTCAAAGTCAATTTGATATTCTTGGGTTCCAGCAAATGTAATTACCCCTGCAGGTGGGACATAGGTCTCACCAATGCACTTGGTTATGCATTAAGATGTAGTTATGTTATAATAACCTCGTGAATTATGGAGGAGATGTAAGTGAATAACTGCGAGTGATGTACAGCAGGAATTATATAAAAGGGTGAGACCGCTGTGAATGTGCCCTTTTTACTGGGAAAGATTCCCAGAGACTGATATGGATTTGATTTTTCCAGGTAGTTCGGAAAGACAAAAGGTGCACAGTCACCTTAATAAAAGAGGTCAAAAAGAGGAAAGGCAGTAAAATGAATTTGTTGTTGGAATAAGAGAATCGTCCTCCAGGTTCTTACTCAGGAGAGTCATCTTGTGGGAGGGCCACTTTTGCACCATTATATTCCGCGCTCCAGCACGATTCAGCATGTAGACCGGGAAGCTTCCCAGGGGCCACTGGGGGGGCACCAAGCTCCTTCTCATTTTCACTCACAGGGCTATTCTCAGTGCACGCGGGCAAAGAGTTTTTGGAGGGGCCACGCCTTGGTATAAAAACAGGGGTCATTAAAAAGTTCCAGTAGATTGCAAACATCTTGTGCCCCGGTCGGCCTGCACTCAGCTTTTATCCTGCTGGGGGGTCCCAGGTTTCTGATGACAGAGGATTTGTGGATCGGGCCTACTGCTTGCACCAGTTCAGATACGATTAGCGTTGTATAAATTTGACTAAGGTATGTGAGATGATTTTAGTAATGATGTATTTGCCCATCATTTAACATGTGTGTTTAATTCATATTTAGGAAAAGTGGAGGTACTATGAATTAATAAAATGTTATTTCCTCTTGGATAGCTATAGACACATAATATAGAACAAAGCACAACATATTTGGTATAAGGGCTCAGTATGACTGATCCTCAGTTAAACTGACAGAGTGAAACCCCATCTCTAAGTCTTTCACAGGTGGGGGCTCACAATCAGATATGCAGTGTAAAAGCTCTGCTGTGAAATCTGATGAAGAAGGTGCCACACCACCAGCCAGTTTGAACAACTGACTTGATAATTCTTGAGAATAGTGTACTTTGGATGTTGGATGGAACTTTTAAATCAACACCGCATCCTTTCGCCAAGACTCTAGCTGCAGATTCTGCCAATGTCATCTAGAATCATCATTGCATCTCTTATGTACAAGCCCCAAATTGCGAGATAATAGAATTTGCCTTTTAAAACCCCTTTTTAACTTTCAAATATTAGAACTTGTCGCCAAGTCATGATTGCTTGCTTACATGGTTATAACAGTTAATTGTGTTGCCGGTTCACTAACGGCCGGATGTGCAAAAATGCAATTTTGCATTTCTTTAATAGTGACTTCAGAGAACTCGCTATTTAAGAAATGCAAAACACTATGTACAGAGATTCTGATTTCCTAATAGCAATTCCAAAGTAGGAATCGCTATTAGGAAATCGGTATTAAGAAATCCTATTGCATTTTAGTCAATGGGCCGGTTTTGCATTTTCTAATTAGCAATATTTTATTAAGATCTTTTATTTTTTAAGAGTAGGCAGTGGTCCGTGGGACCACTACCTGCTCTTAAAAAACGTTTTTGCATGCATTCACAAAGGGGAAGGGGTCCCTTGAGGTCCCCTTCCTCTTTGCGAATGGGTTACCACCAATTTGAAATTGTTGGTAACTGCGATTGTTTTGCGACCGCATTCACGGTCACAAAACAATCATACATACCTCTGCGATTCGGTATTAGGAAGGGACGTCCTTGACACACCACTTCCTAATACCGAATCAGTATGCAATCGCAAATCCAATTTGTGATTCGGTAACAAGTTACTGAATCGCAAATTGGACATTTACATACCAAAATGCATTTTTGTGATCGCAAACAGCCCTTTGGACCGTTTGCGATTGCAAAAATGTTTGATACATCTGGTCCTACATCTCCTAAATGCCCAAGTTGCATTAAGGAAATACTTTGTACATCATAATAGGAATCGCAAATAGGGAATCCATATTTGTATTTCCTATTCTGGGAATCGTAAATTGTGATTTCTACAAGGTAGAAATTGCAATTTGCGATTCCCCAAGGGCCTTTGTATATAATAAAATGCTCTTTTGCATTTTTCTTAACAGCCCGAAATAGCAATTTGGATCGTTAGGAAATGCAAAAGGGCTTTGTACATCTGGCCCTAAATTCTTCACTGCTGTGGAAAAGAAAACAGCCAGCAAGGATACTCTGCTGGAATGAACTTGAGATCCCAGACATAGCTCTTACAGTTGCTATCTAGACTAATATTTTTCTTGCTCAATCAAAAACATAAACACAACTGTATCTGCTTTCGAAAGTTCTCCTAATCTTGGTACACATCAACCAGTTCTTAGATTATAACTTTCTTGCACGTAAACAAACCAAGTTACCCAGGTAGTCGTTTTTTTTAAAGTACCTTTATTCTTGCTATGTATTAGTCTATCGCATTTAGATGAACCAAACCTTTTTTTATTTTTTTTTATTGTAGTGTAAAGATTTGTATTAATTTAACAATAAATATTTTTCTACTTATACTATATCCTTTCATCCAAACTTACAATATACATTGTGAAATAAATAACATAAAAGCATTACTAATGCATTAATATGAGATATGCAGTACCTAACTATAATTAATTTGTAACAATTGTTAAGGAAAAAAAAACAATAAAAATCCTGAGAAAATAATAATTGATTTTGAAATGGCAGAATCATCTGTTGTTCGAAAAACGTGCTGAGAAACACATATACAAGGGTGTTTTTTCCTTTTTTCCCTGGCAACTTGGGAAAAATACAAAAAAGATCCTTAGCAGCTGACTAGTCTGATAGTAATTGCAGTTTGAATCAAATAACCTTGGCACCAGCTTTTGTTCCTCTTGCACAGTAGATGATTTTTACACAGCCATAATAGAATCAGAATATTTATTATAGAATGAAAAACGATTGGCACGATTGCTAAATTACATTGCTAAATTACTTTAAAAAAACATGGATTGACCACCCAAACAGGGCAGATCACAGAAGGTTTGCAAAATTCCATATTGAATGGTGGAACTGTTACCAGATAGGTTTGGGGGGAGGCGCAAAAACTAATAATGCTGAAACGAATAATTTGCAAAGTACATTCGAATTTCTACCAGTTTCTGGAAATTTTGAAAAAGGAATAAAGTTTTCTGGAAATAAGAGAAGGACAATTGTTTAAAAGTAATCCAAGAATCAGCAAACAAAAAAAAAAATGACTGTCTCTGTAAGGATTTGCTCAACCTGTCCAACCTGCTCAAGTAAGAGCGTAATCCTGTAGGAAGGACTACCTGTGTAGTCCTTCCAAATGGAGTGTCACGTTCACATGCGGGTCTTATGAGATTGCGGACTAGCGCATGAACAGAGAACCTACTTGTATGCTGCACAGTTTAAAGCCATGTCCGAATTAGAACCTGTGCTTGGCTTCTCGTCTTGTGACAGGAGAACCCCCACACTATTTTCTGGACTTTGCTGGTTCCTGTTTTGCCTCGCTGTCCGCTTACAGTCTTTCTGACTTAATTGTACTATTGGGACAACCCTTTCTTTCCCTGCTGGCCCCACTCCCTGCATCCATTAACCCTTAGTTAATTCCTGATGTGCAGAGTCTCTTCTTCCATTTGCCAACCCTGTTTCTGCATCCTCATAGTTTTTGCCCTACCCTACATACCTGGAGGTACTTACCTGTGTTCCGTGTAGCCTTTTCTTGCTTATGACTTCAGCAGGCACCAGTTCCTCAGAATTCCTCACCTTCAACAGTACATAGCTGGATCCATTTCTAGTACTGTCTTGTGGAATTTTCTTGTCGTCAGCACTCTTTTAATGGATCTTGGGAAGAGTCTTCAACAAAGGAAAACACATCAGTAACATCATCATTCAGATCAGTGCACTGAGCCTGTGGCTCCAACAAACTTGTGGAAAAAATGACATTCAACATATGAGAGACTATTGAGATGAACAAGGGGGTGATGATCCTCTATATTTGATATGGGTTGACATAGCAGGATTATTTGGAATTCCTGACCAGGATAAAAGATGCTTAGTGACCCTCTCTCCTATGCTAGGTAAAGGATTGTCAAGGAGGGAGGGTGGAAGAAAAAAGACACTTATAAAATCGATGCCTGTATATCAATCATGATACTTATTGTGTTCTCTGTAATTTTTTAGGAGCCACAGAGACTGGGTCGTCAGACTAAGATATGAGTCCACTGAGGTGCTAATCCTAAACCCTTTTATCTTCTCTTCCTGCCTCCCTACCTACTCCTTTCCCTACCTCCTTTTACCCCGAGGCATAAGCCACAGAACACCTGTTCCCGTTTTTAAGTGCTCTGGGGTTGTTCCTGGGAGAACTATCTTTGCTCCTACAGATTTCAGATCCACAGTGAGTGGAGCCTTGACAGTCTTCTTTCAAAGGATCAGCTAGTTGGTATGTTTGGTGGTATGGACTACTTGGAACATACTACCTACATCATATACTACTAATACATTGTCAGTTAATAGCAAAGCAATAATATAAATTCACTTTCCTGTGTTTAAAATCACATTATTAGATTGGATACTTTAAAATATGTTTAAACATGTCCTACCTTCAGCAGCCTTCAGTTTCAAGAAAGAGTAGTATTTTAATAGCCTACTACTGTCTCTCTCTGATAATCTATATAGAAACTATCCATGTAGAAATCCATACAAATCTGGAAAACTGGTAAAATGATAAAATACCCCCAGGAAAAAAGTAATTTGCCATCTAACTGCAAAACCTTAAAACTCTGAAAAAGTTAAATAATTTAAAAAAACACTCCCAATAAAAGGAGGAAAGAAAGGAACGGTAACATCCATTTTAAGTTTGAATTGGCGCTCACACAATTCCTTGCAACAAAAACTTTGATGGTGACCAGAAAAAAAAGTTGAGAAAACAATATATAAAACAAAACAAGAATGTAGTGGGCGAATAATGAAAATTCAACCTGCCACATTTGAAGTTAAGACCAAAAATAAGTAAAAAAATGAAAAGGCTCCTAACCAAAAAGAAAATAATAATCTTCACCTGGTAAGCGCAATTTCCAGCAACCAGAATTGGGGAAATATCTTAACAAACATATAAAATATCTAAAATACAACATTATGTAACTGACTAAGCTCACTTAAGCTTTTCCTGCAGTAAATGTTCTCTTAGTAAAGTAAAAGTATACATTTAAAAGTTCCTACATGTCCAAAGCAGCATCGTCTGGCCTTCACCAACTAAAAACACAAACATAAATGCCACAAATATGTGAAAAAATGCCAGTGGTAAAAGTAGAAAAAATGCTACTTCTACCACTGAGTGGATAAGAAGGTGTGGGAAAGTGATTTAACAATGTATTTTAAAAAGTTATGTAATTAAAAAAAAATATTCACAAAGGTATGTCAAGTAAAAATAGGAGATGCATATTATACTATGAATTCATTAAAATCTGAGAAAAAAGAATAAACTTGTTATTAATTTTTTTAATAGTGAAGATTCATTGTTTAAAAAAATAATTATGAAGTATACTCTTAAAAAATACAGTTTTTTTTTGTAAAAAGATTATGTTATCAAAGTATAAAATACTACCTGTACTGAGCTCCTAAACCCCCAGCCTACCGCTTCTACAAAATCCAAACTTATAGCAGTTTTTTTTAAACCCTATCATCCAGCTCCCAAGAAATTAAAATCATAGATCTTCTAAACAATAAGTGATATTCACAAAAAACAACAATAGTAATTGCTAAAATTAGAGTATTTTTAAAATTGTGTTTGGCTTCTTTTTATCCTTTAAATGTTACAATCCATAAGTTTGCTTTGGATCCCCCACTGGCCCTCTTTTTCACCCCAAAAATATTATAACCCAAAACATTGCTTTTGAGATGGTAAACTCTCCGACCTTGACTTTTTAACCCATTAAATATTACAAGATAATGTTGTTATTGGGGTGTGAAGCCCCATTTGTGTCCATTATAAAATATAAGCAAACACCCTATGTAATTTTTAAAACTCACAATACTATACATTTACTTTACTCACTTATCACTACATGTACTTACATAACTATATATGTGCATATATTTTTTTACAAAAAACAAAGGGTAAAGGAATGTTATAGTTAGGTGATAATGCAACTGTAACTCAAACCTTTAAGTAACTATAACTCGCACCCTAGCCATGCACAGTGTTGTCATCAAATATGTAATTTAAGATGCAGCAGTCATGTTATCTATGATGTTATAGAAAATGTCATGAGTGATGTAATATGGGAGGTAATTAGCAGTGGATGGTGAGAGCAGGAGTTACAGTTTTTTTAGGGCTCAAGTTAGAGTTACTTGAAATAACTATCACTGGTGAAATGTAGTGGTTTTGTTCCTTTAAAATTATGTATTTCAACTGACATTCTCACCATAGCCATATAGTTGATGTAATCTTTGTTTTTTTCAGTGAATTGCTAAAGTTTTTTAAATGCAAAGGAAAGTGTTATTGCTATCCTTAACCATAACATCGCTTGAACCTTTGATTTCTTTAGTGAATTTCAACTGTTTATAACGTAAAGTGATGTTTAATTATCATATGTAACAGCAACCCTGTGCCACGTTTGGCAAAGGAGAGGTGAGGTAATACTTTTGTTTTTTGCTTTCTTGACAGTTGCTGTGCGGAGTTGGTGGGTATACCAAAGGCTGCTGTCTAGGTGTAGTTTCTTTCTCCATATATGCTGTTGTGGGCTATTTATGCATTTGAAGGCTGACAGGTCCTTGCGGAAACATTGAGCTTACTGAAGGTGAGTCAGGTGTTTGTGGTCTGTGGACAGTTTATGTGTAATGCTTTTGACAGCCATTCATTAAATAGTGACACTGCTTGAAGTCACCTAATGTCTGAGAAGCAGATATTGAGCTGGTAAATATGCTTTCCAGAGAATGCAGGTCCAGATCCCTCCAAGCAAGAACTTGTATTCTGGGTGACAAGGGTCATTTGGTATTGTAACCTTTTGATATCATAGGGTTAAAAGAATTGGCAAGATGTTCACTTCCCTGCAGAGGTCTGAAAATATGTAATGTTGCCAGTGTTGTTACAAATTATGTCCAGAAGTGGGTTGGGTCTATGTTGAACCGTGTGAATGCAATGCTTTGAATCAAATGAATCTACTTGCTGATTGGAGCTCAAGTTTTGTGAGACCTATGTTGAAGGTAAAACAATGGGGTTATTTAGGACAACAGATATATATTTCAAAGGAAACAGGGGAAAAGTACTTTGTGTCATTAGGAATTTGTTAGGGTTTGATTAGAACTTTGTATTCCCATGAGTGGGAGTTATTTCACATACAAGGTGTGAATGGATTACTAATGCATAATTGCAAATACTTCGTCCTTTTAAACACAAAAAACAGTGCTAGGTAGAACTAGTCCACACCTCCCACAGTGTTCCTCAATATCAGATCTGGTGCAGACATCACCTACTCCCAGCCGCAGAATGGTAAAACTGCAAAGCAGATAAATCTAGAAAAATTAACAGCATTGTAACAATGATATTTAACACATTTATCATAATTGCTGAACTAAAGGAAACATAAGGATTACTGGAATAAAAAGCCCTGAAGAAGTTTCCTTTCTGAACAAACTATGTTGGCTTAGGGTATACATGATTTTATGAATATGAAATAAAGGATGTCAGAACAGAAATAAAAAAGATATATGAATTTGGATGATTTTGACTTTTCTTTTTGGGTGCACCACTTACTCGTTTTTCTACTTTTGCCCTTTTTCAAGCAGTCTCTCATGATAACTTTATATTAAACAAATATTGCGTGATGCAAGATTGTAGCTGCACCATGAGCTACTCGTGCTTCATTTAAGAATAACCAGTCTATTTCCATGTTGATGATTATTTATATACTGTCTTTTTTATATGGCCTATCCATTAGTGGACATGCATTGTTGTTCTTTGATCAAAGGAGGGTGGTCAGGTAAGGCCAGGGGTAGTAGTTTGGTGGGTATGGGTTGCTGGAGTACATCCATCGTCCTTTTGTCCAAAAAGCATTCAGGTTGGTCGAGCCTCAGACCCCTACACCACAGCATACAGATGAGATACATTTACTTTTATAAAGAGCAGTCATGTGAGAGGGTTTTCCCCCTAACATAAAGGAAAAGTTGAACACGCAGGTCTGGGTTTGGGTGAATAGCTTCTTCTTGGAGGCAAGAGAAAATGTTCAGACCTACACCCAGTGGTATCAAATATGACCTCTAAAAAAGAAAATGAGAAAGTTTTGCTGAGAGTACAGCTGTCCACAACAAAGGATCTGGAATTAGTATAGCAAGGCCCCATTTTGAAGGATTTAGCTTAGTTGGTTAACAGGTACCTGTTCTAAAACACAGCCATTGATGAGTTTCTGTAAGCCATATGTGTACGGACCAGCAGAAAGGTGTCATCTGCATAATACAGAGCAGGAATACATCTGGCACCCATACTTGGCATATCCAGCACTCTACCCAGCAAAGCAGATTCTAGATCATAAATACGCAGAATAAAGAGAACGGGGCAAGGCACAACCTTATTTAACACCTTTGGCTGGTTTAAATGATTCAGAATGCTCACATTTCGGGCCAAAACGAACTCTAGCTTGCAGGTCTATATGGAGGTGCTGAAGAAAATTCAGCACACCTTAGTCTACCAACATATTTCCTAATAAAGATAAAAATTTTACTCCATTGACACAGTCAAATGCCGAGCTGAGGTCCATAAAACTTAAATGTATCCAACTCTTATGGAATGTAGTAAGTATCCCAAATAAAATGTGAAGATTGGTCAGTTTTGCCGAGCCCTGATGTGAAACCATACTGCAAATCTGATTTTGTTTCCCCATCTGTCAACACTAAAATCCTCAAAAGCAAAACAGAGAGGGTTCATGAATTGGGAGTTTTGTGGAAATAAATGGTCCTGTGTACATTACTCCCATCAAACTTAACCAAAAATGAAGGTACACAGTTCCAAACAGGAGGGAGTGAAGAAAGGTGCCCGTGAGACAACTCTAGTTAGAACAAAAGCCCTCACTCACCAATTGGTGACATGCTTTATCACCTGGCTTTTGCTCCTCGTCAGGCTGGCACTGCAATGCCTGACAGGCCCCTCAAGTGGGCTCTTTGCCGGAGATCTTTTGAGTGTAGAAAATGCCGGTTGTTGAATGCTAGAAAGTTAGATTGGTACAGGAGAATGTATGAAAGTGAAAATAAAAATGACTAAAGGTCCTCAAAACTCATATTTAATCAGGATCAGACCCTTTTCATGGTTAAAAACAGTGCTGTAGGGGAAAAGATTAGTTGTGATGTCTAATCAACCCTCAATCAAAAATATATGGTATGCTGTCTACAGTCCCTAAAATCAGAGAGTGTGTAGAGTGTCAGTACAGAAATCGCTATACTGCCTCAATAAAGGTCAACATGTTTCTCGCATCTAAAGTAAAAAATGATCGGTGCGATTCGTCAGGACCAAACCTACCTAATCCTCGTATTGTAATTAGCTGGTTATTAAGTCGTTTCTCAGGTACCTAAAGGGAAAAAGGAAATACATAAACCCATATCACAGAAAAAGTAACGTGCACTGTGAAGGGATAGGGGAGTGGACCACACAAGTGACTTTTCCCCTTGTGTAGGGTGTGCAACGTGGTAAGACAAAAACAAACAATACATGTAGTCCTCATAAGTTAAGAGGAAATATCCTTACCCTCCCTATATTAAAGGATGGGCCCCATTGGGATAGCAGCAGGCATCAGTGGTCCAAGCTGGTCTGGATATCTGCAACATCATCCAGGCCAGGAGACTTGGTGGATGGGCTCTTATCGATCACCAGTTTATCTCATCAATAGACAAAAAGCTACAGGAATGACTTAGTTGGAGGTTTGAAATGAAGGGATCTAATTCAAATGGAGCCAAAACAATACATGTTACTAAAATGGGCAATTGTCACTGGTCGTCTATTGTCTGGGTCTTTATTAAAAAAAACAGATGTTTATCATTTTTCACCAGCTACTAGAATATCTTTCTATGCTAGCATCTAACAAATCCCACCAGACTTGCTCACAGATTACACCTCTTCTGATAGCTCCACTATGTTTATGAGCTATTCCACGTAGGGCGATTTTGTTTGTATTGCATGAATAATCACATAAGGCTAGTTTAAAAATGGAATTAGCTACAAAGCAAAACTGGTGGAACTAGACTAGAGACCTTATCACTGATAATGGCCTGTTTCAGGGTTTAATTTCTTTGATGGAGCAACAAATGATAAGTCTTTATGGGTTGCTAAATTACAGAAGCCACAGAAATTATACATAGGTTAGTTTTTCACAATAATTGATGGATGTAAGTCGTTTTACAAAATCTGGTGGAGTGATACGTGCCCATTTTATCCTGAGGCCTCTATATTTGTTAATTTCTTCACGGGGAACCACAAAGGGACATGCCTTGTAAGGGTTTGGAAGAGAGAAGCACAGGATCAAGGGATTATGATCACTAAATTCCGATATCAAACCTGATGAGTGTAAAACATTGCTAATATTATCAGTGGACACAAAAATATAATCGACAATAGTTAACTCACTCTGCCTTTAAAAATGGGGTGGCAATATTCCCTTTGCATGAGTGAGCATTTAATAAATTCCTTTACACTATCAGCATTCTGTAGAGATTTTCCATGTTTGCCTCGTCTTAGTAATAGATTGTGATCCATGGCAGGATATTCATACTCTCAAGAACGTATAGAAGCATAGGAGGGACCAATTTTGGCTTTAAAACCACCAGCCAGAATGTGTGAGCAGCCCAGATATGATCTTTAAATCTTGCGAGAAAGTAAAATATCTGATGTAACAAAACAGATTACAAAAATGTTTTTAAATCAGTCCACACAAAGGTGTCATTATAAAAATTCACCAGCGAAATACTAAATGACTTTTCTCCTTTTACATGAAAACCCTGTAAATTAGGGCTGAGATCAAGGGACAACAGTGCAATCCAGTAATATAGACACTCACATCAGGAGATCTGCTTGATATCTGCCACAATAAGTTGAAGACGCAGGTACTATTTAAGTAGCATAATCATCAAGGTTCCCACCCTTCCAATGCCCAAATTTATTGAAGCAAGGTTACATCAAAATACCTTATCCAGTCGTCTCTCTGTATTTTAGATGTTCCATGAAGGAATGTTTAATTTGTCTTTCAGGATGGTCAGCTGTGTTACTGGTTGGGCAAGAGGACGAGAAGCAGGACGTACTAAAATGTTTGATTTGTGGTCAGTCTCATTCACTCTTCCAGATTTGGCCAGACAGTCATTAGAGGTAGCTTAAATGAATAAAACAAAGAAATATTGGTGCAGGGTGCAAGAGTGGGGATTTCAGCTTAATATCGGTTTATGAGGTAAGGCTTACCAACTCCTCAGGGAGAAATCCCCACCTTTCAGGCCAATGGACCTTTGACGTCAGGGTGAGATTAAACAGAAGCTGTACATCAATTAAATAAACAGCATCTTTCCAAGTATTATTTTCAGTCAATAATAAGAGTTGGTGTGCATTTAAAAACTTTATTTATCAGTCTTTTTAATAGTGCATCTTTATTGAAATCAGCAAATGATTGTCATCAATGTAAATTATTAATTAATAAATCAAAAAAATATTCAGTATATCCGAATAAATGCATTCGGCATATTTCATCAAGGAAAAAACCCTATTCTAAGATCAATAATGGTTTTGGATAGGATGGGAAAAAGGTGTCGGTCAGAACCCATAAAGAGCTTCAAATAGAAAGATTAAAGCATAAAGCTTTAGAGCCAAATATCAGTTATCAATCAAAGAAGAACTTCCCATAAAGAGAGGTTCAAGGAACTCAAAAGAGTCTCACAGCAGCATAGATTCAGGCAGGGAAAATGAATAAGTCTGGAGGGACCTCTCGAATGAGACTGGCCACCTACTCTAGGAATACGCACTATGGAACAGTATATCTAAACTTTTGCAGCATGTTTTTTCTCTGTCCTCACTAAAATGTTTTGAAATTAGCCCCCACAAAGGTGTCATCATAAAAATTCACAAGCAAACTGCTAAATGACCTTTTTCCTTTTAAGAGAAAACTCTTTATTTAAAGGCCAAGAAGATAAAGGGACAAGAGTGCAATCCAGTAATGTAGACATCCACATTGGAAGACCTCTTTGATGTCTGCCACAAGAAGATGAAGATGCAGATACTATTTAAGTGGCAAAATCATCAATGATCCCACCACACCAATGCCCACATTTCTTGAAGCAAGATTACATCAAAATACCTTATCCAGTTGTCACTGTGTATTTTAGATGTTGCAATGTTCCATTAAAGAATGCTTTATTTGTCTTTGAGAATGGTCGGTTGTGGTTCTAGGCAGATGAGAAATGAAAAGCATAAGGTTCTAAAATGTTTGATTTTTGGTCAGTCTCATTCACTCGTCCAGACTTGGCCATACAGTCATTATGGCATAAATGAATGAATTAATAAATATTAGTACAGGGTGGGGAAGAGGAATAAAAAGGGATGCATGAGGCTGAAACAAGAGTCTAGGTGGGATTGAAAGACAGTCTTTAGAAGTGGCTAAAATGCATAAAACAAATACATATTTGTGCAGGGTATTTCTGAGGAATAAGAGGGGTTGCATAAGGCTTAAACAAGAGTCTTGGTGGAATTGAAAAAACAGATAGGTTGTAAAAAACCCAAAGGTACAACCTTGATAATGAATTTTAAAAGCATGAAAATATGTCCAAGGTGGGAAACATTTTTCAAGTTGATTACCATGTAATCCCCCTTGCCTATCAGTCTGGCCCACTCAAGCTATTTGCTGACCATAAATATTTCATCCAAACAGACAGGTAGGTTTATGAAGTCAATGGACAGTTCATTTTTTTAGTAATTCAAAAGATTTTCATTTCTCATTAAATAAAGGAGGGAAGTTAGAGAGATTCATAACGTTCTTGACTGTTCTTGATGGCTTGTGGAGGGCATAGTAGATACTGTTGTATTATTGGCGTGTTATAATGTGGGTAGTAGAGGAAGTAGGTAAATTAGGGATGCACAAGGGATAACATGAGCCCCTGATGCAGCATCCGGTAAACAGCCCTTACAATGAGGCAGGAACCAGGCATAGCCTTTACAACAACTCAATTACAACAAATGCATCTTTACCATGAGTGTCTTTACAATTATTATTTTTTGCACCAATATGCCTTTACCACATATAACTTTACAATGAAAATGCAAGTATTTTACAGGTACAGGTATGTCTATTATACATTTATATTTATTACCTAATGGTGATCACCACTAGGTAGTTATATTTAGGACCTTGTTTCTATATAAAAAAGTGTTTGTTTACTTGCCTATATCTTTGGCGCCGCTTGACGAATCTTCACAAAACTTTTAAAAACAAATTTGCCAGTCACGTCAGCTGCTGTCTGGAAAATTATAGGGTGATCCGTCTAGGGCAGGGGGCGAGAAAAAGGGGTGGTCCCAAAACATATTTTCCCCTTTTAGCTTTCCAAAGGTAATTTGAACAGCAATAGCGCCTAAACTACTAGTTGGAAATACACCAAATTTGGCAGAAAGGTAGGCCCTGGTCCAGAAAATGACCTTTCTTTGTTTTGGTGTAGATCTGTTCAGTAGTTTTTGAGAAATTAATGGGAAAACAAATTTGTATTATATTGGGACGCAAAGGATTTGTGACCCCTCCCTATCTCGTGCTGAGACCTGATTGGTTGTCAACACTTCAACCAGGAAGTGTTGGCAGACATTCTAGGACTTGGTAGCTGAGCCCCAGAAAAAAGTGTAAAAAAGAAAAAAAAAGTGGCCAAGGTACAGACACCCTGACCCCTTAGCTCTGGTGTTGCTCAGGGCTAAAAGCTTTTTTTTTTTTTAAATGTTTGGCTGGATACGTGGCGGATGCACAGATCAAATGAAGATTGTTTAAAACACAAAGCGCGAGCTCCCACGCTTCGTGTTTATTAAGCCCTGGGTGGGCCAAGTCCTGGGGCTTTCTTTTTTTTTGAGTGTGAGGGGGCCACTTGACCTCCCCGCTGCCCCGGGGATCACTACCTACCCTGGGCAAAGATAAAAGGATAATGAAGGGGGTCTATTTTGGACTACCTTTAGCCCTGGAGGGTCACCACCTTATGGAGCCGCTGATGGCCCTGGGGACAGCCACCCTCCCAGGGCCACCTCTTGTTATGCCCCGGGGAGCCCACCCCAGGGGCATAGCTGTTTGTTGTGGCTGCAGAGCTGCAGCCAAGCCACAGCAAACACTTCAGTTTTTTACAGCGGGACCTGTCAAACAGGTCCAGCTGTCAGAAACTGAAGCTTTCATCTCTGTCCCCTGCACAGGTTACAGAGACAGGGATTACATGTTTCAGCAAGCAGGAAGCTGCTGTTAAGAGGAGCTCCTTGCTTGCTGAAGCAATGGCATCGCAAGGTAAGCCTAAAGGCTTACCCTGCGGTGCCAGATAGCCTGTAAAGGGCATTTTGCAAAAAAAATAATCTGTCAAGCAGGGGCTGACAAAAAGGAGGGGGGCACAAAAGCGTGTTTCCCATCTTAATTCCCATAGAGATTTTAAACACGACTACAGCCAGAACTGCAGGATGGAATGACACCAAATTTGGTAGTAAGGTAGCTCTCATTCCAGACAGAATGCTTTTTGTTATTTGGTGTAAGTCTGTCCAGTAGTTTTTGAGAAATTAAAGGAAAAATACATTTGTTTATCTGGGCAGAGCCTAAGCACAAATCTTATGGTGAGATCTGATTGGCTGTGAGCACTTCAACCAGAAAGTGATGGCAGCCATCCTGGGACCAATGTCCATGATAGCAACACATTGAAATGCATTGTAGTGAATGGCAGATTTTGAGGGTCACAAAAAAGGAGTGGGCATAAAGGTTGATATCAATTATAGTTACATTATGAATCATTTGTTAATGGTACCATACTAAATTTAGGAATTGTGGTGTGCTCTAAGATGATTTTATCCTGGTGGGATTACATCAATCATGTTTGAGAGAAAACTGTTTTCTCTTGATTCTTTTCATAGAGGTTATGGAAGGTGCTCCGGAAGCTAAAATGAGAGCAAAACTTAAAATATTTAATTTACAGAGGAACAAAATGAAGGGATTCATTTTGTCATAGAAATAATGGTTTGTGCTGTAGAAAGAAAAAATAGCACATGTAGGGATTCATTTTGTCATAGAAATAATGGTTTGTGCTGTAGAAAGAAAAAATAGCACATGTTTTAAGTGAATTCTCAAATATCTTTCTCTTCTGTTTCATTAAAACATTCTGACTTGTTGACTGGAACATGCACTAAAAAATGTTCTAGCTAACGTATCAAGAACTATCAGTTCTATTAAGGATACAGAGGCAAGGATTATGCTCCTCCTTCTTTGCTGTTTAATAAACTTCAAAAGCACAGTAGCTGATGAAAATAAAACTTTTATAGAAACTACATTTCCATTAACAAACAGTGTGACATCATGTCCTTTACACCAATCGCAACACAAATCCTCGTATATAACTTGTTGGCACCATCATACATCCTATTTTTTTCGTCCATCTGTTGAGCAACTTCATAATCTGTGTTGGAACACTCAGCCACACTTTCCATAGAAATCACCACAAAACCAGGCGGGTTTTGAACCTTAAATCATCAAAGGACCTGCTTGGTCCGCAAAATGATGGGTTGGCAGCAACTTTGTGCGTTATTGACCCATTCTTCTGGACAGAGTCTAAAAGAAGGGAGAGAGAAAAGCTGCATCGTGATACTCAGACATCTAGGGCGAAAATCACTAGAAGCCATTAATCAAATACAATATAGATACACAAGATTTGTATGTTGTAGAGCGAAAGGGTGGGATAATCCTCGCCTCCGTGATCTTCATAGAATTGTAAATTCTTGACGAGTTAGCCAGAAAATATTTTATTCTATGTCAGGGCCAGAGGCTTCGGATTATGCTTGTTTGAAGCTGTTGAAGTTCTATGGAAGCCACATTTAAAATCAGTTTGTAGTAGAAGATTTAAAAGTAGACTCAGCAGACCAGCCTGCTGCTCTCATTATGTCCTGAAGATGAGACCTTTAGCCAAAGGATTTGAATGCCATGGTGCCCTTCTCTGAATGGGCTCCAATTTGGAGGTGTCTATGCCTGCTTCTGAGAGAATCCTTTTCACTCAGTGAGCCAGAGTGGCAGATGACACAGGATGAAACAGTTCCTGAAGAACAATCAAAAGTTCACCCCCAGTAGATTGACGGAACGGTCTTCATATTCTTTCAAACATTGAACAATACACAATTTTGGATTGTATGGAAAACTAGGATAAATAATTTGTCTAGGAAGAGTCTTACTTCTCCTAGAAATAGAAAAGGTGATGCCATCCGGTGAGTACACTCAGCCCGAAATGTCTAAGGTTTTGACATTTGACATCTTTCTACATGATACTAAACACAGTAAGATAGTCAATTTTGCTGACAGTTGTTTCCTGGATAAGTCTGGATTGTCAGGCAGTCTTTGAAGACATTTTAAAATTATATTGACATCCCATAGGTTAGAGTATTTAGGGAGAGGAGGATTAGACAGACGAATGCCTCTCCTGACTCCACTTACCAAAGGTTGTTCACCATTTGATCTTCCCTTAATAAGGCAATGACCCACAGAAACTGCAGATCTGCAGTTATTGACAGAAAAGTATCCCAAACAACTGGATGCCATTTCCGCTAGCAATTTAATGCAAGAGGTAAAAGGGGACCCAGGGCATCCAAAGCCTGTGCATTGCACCAACCCAGCCATTTTCATCAGGCGGAGGCATAACTTTTATGGGTACATTCTGACCAGAATGGTGCAATGAATGTAAGAAACTGTTCCAAAAGGTCTGGCACAAACCAGCGTGTCCTGAAATGCACCAGGCCATGAGCTGTAGTTTGTCTTGAAGAAGAAGAGGATGAGTCAGGCCAGCCATGTCCATCAGAATTTCCAGAAACTGGTAAATCTGGAGTGTAAAGTCTTGAGACATCTCCAACAGAACTGGGAACCAGGGCTGAGCTCTCCATAGGGGCATAAACAGGATGAGCTCCGCTCGTTGATGAAGAGTCTGAGAAGGTACCCTCGGGATAATGAAGAAAGGAGGAAAGTCATAATGAAGGGGCCCTCCAATGTTGGAAAAAGGCATCCATGGCGAGAGTCATGGGATCTGGTCTCCAGGAGTAAAAGCGGTTCACTTGGTGGGACAGACATGGTGTGAAAAGATCCGCGTGAATTCTGCTCCACCGATCCTGAAGAGCTTGAAAGACTGCATGACGGAGCTTCCACTCACTGGCATCCCTGAGAAAACTCGAGTTCCAATCGGCAACTATGTTGCATTGACCTGGGAGGTATTCTGCTGTCACCGAAATGTGGTTCTGGAGACAATAATGCCAGAACGTCTTTGCGATCTGCGCTAGAACCTAGAATTGAATACCCTCTAACTTGTTTATGTAACAAACTGCTGAAATGTTGTCCATTCACAGCAGTACGCAACAACTGGAGTGGGGAGCTAAGGTCTGTATTGCGAAAGACCGGCTAAGAGTTCTAAACAGTGTATGTGCAGACGGGTTTCTTCTCGGGACCAATGTCCTCCAGTGGAAACCGCACTGCATCTGACACCCCAGCCCCACTAACTGGCGTCGGATTCCAAAACTAGGTCCGGACGGGAGCTGAATATGGCTCAGCAGTTCCAGGCTGATATGTGTTCTAACCACCTTTGTAGATTGCTCCTGGTGTCGGGAGTGAGGGTTATGGAATCTGAGTATGCTCCTCCCCTCTGAAGATTATGTAATTTTGGGCGTTGAAGAGCTCTGTTGTGTAAAGGAGCTGGAAAAATCACATGAATATCGGAGGCTAACAGGTCTACTATCCTGGTGAGCACTCTCGGCGATAAAGCGTTCTTGGGGAAAGTGGGCTGGATCTCCTTCCGGATCTAGCATAATTGCTGGGCAGAGAGGTAGAAGAGACGATCTCAAGTCTAAAAAATTCTATACGACAGGCGGGAGACAGAGCAGACTTCTTTGCATTGATCAGAAAGCCTACATCTTGCAGGAGTTGAATGGTCCAATCCAGACTCAGAAGAAGGATCTGTACGTCTTGGGCCATGAGAAAAATGTCTTCTAGATAGACAATCAGGCGTACTTCTCTGGAACAGTGATTCTCCACCACTGGGCACATGACTTTTGTGAAACACCATGTAGTCGAGGATAGTTTAAACAGGAGAACCTTGAAATGGAACCACTGGCCGTTCCAAACAAATTGAAGAAACTTTCAAAATATCTGAATGGAAAGATAGGCATCCTTTAAGTCGAAGCTGACTATCCTGTCACCTTGAAAAGATTAATCCCCTCCATTCTGAAATATCGGTATAGGATCCAGCTGTTGAAATCCCACAAATTGATTACCAAGCAGAAACCACCCCCTCTTTTGGTCACCACAAAGTTGTTTCTGCAGAAATCTGAAGGGTCTGAGTGACAAAGGCCTATTACATTTTTGACCAGGAGTTGGTCTAATTCTTGTTGAATAAAAGACCGATCAAGTTGGGAAAATGGATAGGAGTTGGTAAAAACGTTTGTTGAGGAGCCCCAAAGCACTTCAGTTTGAACGCTGAAATTGTGTCCAAAAACCACGGGTCAGAGGTCAGGGAGGACCAGTTGGTCAGAAAGAATTGGGTTCTGCCCCCCCAGCACAACTGAGAAAGGTTGAATCAGACTTACCCTGGCCGTTAGATCCTGTGGTGTAATTGCTCTGGGAGTGAAAAGAACCCCTGCCATAGTGGTTTCGGCCACCCTGTATTCTGGCAGGATAGAATAGTCTATTTTACAAGGAGTATCCTCAGCCTCCTGCAGTTGTGGTAGACTTGCAGCTATCGGAAAAGGCTCAGCCAGATGGGCTGTCTCGATACTGACTGCTCCTGGCAAAAAGGCGCTGGTGGAAGACCTTGTTGAGCGAGGATTGGGCCCTGTCTAGAGCCATAAATGTGTGAAGAAATTTCCCTATGTCCTTTACAAATGTGTTGGCCAAGGGACCTGGTTCTGCAGATGCTAGCTCAGTGAGTTTGTCGTCAATGTGCAACAGAATTGAGCGCCTTCTCTCCATAGATATTGCGCAAATGGCATTGCCCAGTAAACATAATGTGCGTTGCCCCACCCAACCAAAGTATCTGGGCCAATGGGTGCGTCACTTTCTTTGGCGGAGACCATCATGTTTAAAATTTTACAAAGTGGGCCAGCCACGTCGAGAAGCTTATCCTGGCAGGAATTTCAGGGCCGGTCGATCCCTCATTTGGGATCCTTAGATGACCTTTTAAGAAAGGTGGCAAGTTTAGGGTCAAGCTCTGGGGTCATAGCTACCTTGTCCGGGATGTCCAGTCGGGGACATTCGGAGCGGAGGAGATTCCGGACGTCTTTACCAAAGCTTTTCCAGAGCCAGTTGTGAGCTTAATTAGAGACTGAGGGAAGAGGGGTCTAGTCCGAAGAATGGGGGTGGACAGTAGTGTCATAATCAAAAATCAATGTGGAGAGTGAGTCAGAGGACTCACCAGGAGGTGCAGCAATGACTTGGTCGTGGTTGGCATTGCAACAATATTTGGGCTGGATAATGGAGTTGTCGTCTGAGTCTGAGGGGGTGGAATGGGGATCGTCAGAAACGTTGTCTGGTGAGACACTAGAGCCAGTGGGGGCACTAGTAGATGGGTAAACCGCAGAATAGTCATCATCAATGGAAAGGTCTGGGACAATCGGGCCATTGTCAATGGGTGGGGCAAGTTAGGAAGCTGGGATGGGCTTATGTTGCACACTAGGGTTAGAGACCTGGGAGAAACAACTGCTCACAGAGAAGGTTCTAGCTCCTAAGGGTAACCTGTATAGCCAATACTTCTTGCCCAATTGAGGGCAAGGGAGATGTTTTTTAGCTCAACCGCTGAGGGATCCGACTCAATGTGCTGAGTCCAGGCGTGCACTCGCAGCTCTGATACATGTCGGAAGAGGGCCCGTGGCGTGTAGGAATTGCATGTGTGCAGCAGGCAAGAGGACTAAAGTCCCTGCGCTACTGTGCTGTCTTATCCAGGTGACTGATTGACCCCTGATCTGTTCGATATAAGTCAATAAGGATGCTCAATGAAGGACCACACGCCAATTATGAACTCAAGTCAGCTTTACTAGAATTTCAGGTAAATGTAAGCATTTGGCACATCAACGAAGTAGAATGAAAAATAGCAAAAAAGAGCATTTATTTATATATGAGCACACAACAAAGAGCATCTATTCATATATGAGCAGAGAGTTCATTGACATCTATTTATAAATATAAGCAAAGGATTCATTGACAGATATAAGCTTTGATTAACTGTATACGAAACGCATATTTCAATTACTGCAGCAAGCTCACACTAAGATGTTCAGAAAGCAAAATATAAACGAGCTGAATACTTCAGATTATAAACATAGTGCAGGCATAATAATCAATCATAGTAGTAGAGCAGAGAAACAAAGGCCTTCCATCCCTGGGTGGAACTTAACTTAGTCCACAAAATGCTGGGAAGCCCTATACCGCCCGCTTGGACCTGTCTCCCCCTTGAGCGTCACGGTCTCTGAACAGCAAAACAGGGAGGCAGCGCTGTGGGCCTAGCGATGGCAGCTTTCACAACCCCATCTGCGAGCTTCATTTCCCTCACCCGCACTTCAGTGCTTAAATAACCTGAAGCTTGGATTCTATCCCTTTCTCGCATTTTCTAGCTATGTTATCAGCACGTGTCCCTTTGCTGCTGTGCCATTCCCTAGCCATTGTTTTCATTCCATCTTTTTCCTGTACTCTCGTTCTCAAGGTTGAGGCGACCTCCGTCTTTCTCTCCTACACATCCTGTTTCTTACTCATGCAGCTGCGAATAATTTTATCAATGGAATGTTGGAAAACAAACTTGAAAACGACATTGTGGACTTTTCCGCGTTGTTCAGGTTTTAGCAGGCATCACGCTCATCCACCCTGTTCAAGCTAATTAACTCTTCGCGTCACAATGTCTCCCGCACCTTTCCCTATACTGATCATGTGCTCAATCTCCATGCCTCCTACCACCCCTCCATCGGGTGCCGAAGTAGAAGAAAACAGCCACTAAGCAAAAAGTCACTGGCTGATTGCGAACAATAATCAGGCAGATATTAAGAGCACAATAGTACTAATTATGATGAATATAGACAAAAACACATCAGAGTACTTATCTGTTGCGAAAAACAGCAAAGAAAGAGGACGTATGATGGCACCTACAAGTTATATACAAGGATTTATGTTGTGATTGGTGCAAAGAACATGATGTCACACTGCTTGTTATGGGAAATGCAGTTTCTATAAAAACATTGCATTTTCCTTGGCTGCTATGGTTCTGAAGTTTAGCAAATAGCAAAGAAGGAGAAGCATAATCCGAAGCCTCCGGTCCTGACATGGAATTTCAACACCAGCAGAAGACTGCCAGTAAACTCCCTGGTGATCAGCAGCTTACAGTGTTCTAATGAGCAACTAGAGAGCTAATATTCAAAATTTATGCCAAATGTGCACCACATCTGAATGCCATCTTGATGAACTCAAAGTGGAAAACTGAAAGTATTTTCTACTGACGATACTGCAGTGAATAAGGAAATCAGGGAGCCAGGCCTTGCGTCCAACCCCTGCAATAGGCATCTTACCCAACGTAAAAAAACAAAAAACTAGGAATTCACTGGGAAAAAAACAAAGGTTACAGGATTGTTATACTTAGGAAACAGAATTTTAAAAAACCTTAGCAATTCACAAAAAAAACAAAGGTTACAGGGACGTTATAGTTAGGTTCAGATTTTACATGCACAAAACCATAGAAATTCCGCTGTTAGAGTAATTTCAAGTAACTATCACTCATGCCCTAAGGTAACTATAACTTGTGCCCTCACCATGGACTGCACTGATATTTACCCAAGATATTACATCACTCATGACATCTTCTTTGAAATCATTGAAAATATCACTGCATCATTTGCTGTAAAGTTATTGATGAGAAAACTTTGCATGGCGAGGATGCGAGTTATAGTTAACTTTGGGCATGAGTTATAGTTAGTTGAAATAACTCTAACTATAACAGCTGAACTTTTATGGTTTTATGCGTGTAAAATCTGAACCTAACTATAACGAGTATAATGAGATATTTGTGTTCAATTTAAAATAAAAAATGTATTTATTAAAAAAAATCTATAATATATTTTTGTATTTAAAAAAAAAGGAGGGCAATGAGTCCAGCTGGACTCTCAAACCCCCAAAGCTCAGAGCAATGGGGGTTTATTTTAATTTTAATTTTATTTTTTAGACCTTTATGGGATTTCTGGGACCGCGAGGGTCCCTGTATATGTTTTTATTTATTTACATATCTTACTTCTAAAAATAAATTAATCAAAAGCCCTTACGGGCTGCCTGGCACTGTGGGGGAAGGCTTCCCTCATAGAGCCATTGCTTCAGCAAGCATGGAGCTGCATTGACGGAAGCTCCGTGCTTGCTGAAGCATTTCAACTCTGTCACGTGCAGGGGACAGAGATGAAAGCTTACATTTTTGACAGCTGGGCCTGCTTTACAGGTCCCTCTTTTATTAACTGAAGTGTTTGCTGTGGCTTGGTGGGCACCCCGGGACATATCAGGAGCCAGCCCTGGGGGGTGGCAATCCCACAGGGCCATCTGTGGCTCCTCGAAGGGGGCCACGCAGCCCCCCTCCAACGTAGACATAGCACCAGGAGTGGTGGTCCCCGTGGCTCGGGGGTCCCATAGGGATCCCCTTTGTTTGTTTAATGATTTGCCCTGGCCCCTGCTCTAAATACAGTGTTGCCCCAAGGGTGGTGGTCCCCGGGGCAGTGGGTGGGGCCTCAGAGCTCCCACATATAAATAATAAGCCCCAGGGAGGTGACGGTCCCTGGGACTTGACCCACCCAAAGGCTTTACAGTAATGAAGGGTGGGAGACCGTGCTTAGTTTTTTTTAATTTTATGGCGGATCCGCATCTCCACCGCGTCTCTTCTTGTAAAGTAAAAATAAATGCTTTTTAACCCTGGGGGGTCCCTTTGTGACCCCACCACCAGAGCTAAGGGGTCAGGGTGTCCATACCGTGGCCCCTTTTCTTAAATTTTTACTTTATTTTGGGACGCGGCTTCAGCCGAGTCCCAAGATGGCTGACAACACTGCAACGGCTTCTGTTGCTGAATTGTTAACGGCTTCTGTAGCTGAAGTGGTACCAGCCAATCAGATCCCTGCACAAGATCAGAAGGGGTTGCAAAATCTTTTTGCGTCCCTAGATATGCAAATTTGTTTTCCCCTTAATTTCTCAAATACTACTGAACGGAATTATCGACAAGTAATTTTTGAGCCATTGCCGTTCAAAATCCCTTAGAGAAAATAAATTTTTACTCAGCCCCCCACCCCCAAGCAGATCACTCTAAAACTTTCAAAGCAGCAGCTGCCGGAACTGTCAAATTTTTGGGGAAAGTTTCGTGAAGATTCTTCAAGCGGCACCAAAGATATAGGCAAGTAAAAAAATGCTTTTTATATAGAAACTAGGTCCTAACTATAAATACCTAGTGGTGACAAACACACACAGGGCAATGGCATTTTTAGAGTTTAGGGTGGGTATGGATTTTTGGGTGGCAAGGGCATTTTTAGGGTTTAGGGTGGGTATAGGTTTTTGGGTGGCAAGGGGATTTTGGGGGTTTAGGGAGGGTATGGGTTTTGGTTGGCAAGGGGATTTTTAGGGTTTTGGGTGGGTGTGGGTTGTTGGATGGAAAGGGGATTTTTAGGGTTTATGGAAGATATGGCATTATGGGTTTTTGGGTGGCAAGATTATTTTTAGGGTTTAGGGTGCATATACGTTTTTGGGTGGTAAGGGAATCTTTATGGTTCAGGTGGGTGCAGGGTTTTGGGTGGCAAGGGTATTTTCAGGGTTTAGGGTGGGTGTGAGTATTTGGGTGGGAAGGGTATTTTTAGGGTTTAGGGTGAGTATGGATTTTTGGGTGGCAAGGGTATTTTTAGGGTTTAGGGTGGGTATAGATTTTTGGGTGGCAAGGGGATTTTGGGGGTTTAGGGTGGGTATGGGTTTTTGGTTGGCAAGGGGATTTTTAGGGTTTTGGGTGGGTGTTGGGTTATGGGTGGAAAGGGGATTTTTAGGGCTTATGGAAGATATGGGATTATGGGTTTTTGGGTGGCAAGATTATTTTTAGGGTTTAGGGTGCATATAAATTTTGGGTGGCAAGGACATTTTTAGGGTTCAGGGTGAGTGCAGTGTTTTGGGTTGCAAGGGTATTTTTAGGGTTTATGGTGGGTGTAGGATTTTGGGTGGTAAGGGTATTTTTAGGGTTTAGGGTTAGTATGGATTTTTGGGTGGCAAGGGTATTTTTAGGGTTTAAGGTTGGTATGGGTTTTTGGGTGGCAGGGGTATTTTTAGGGCTTATGCTGGGTTTAGGGGTTTATGGGTTAATAAAAATTATATATATATATATATATATATATATATATATATATATATATATATATATATATATATATATATATATATATAAAATTATATATATATATTATATTTATTTATATATATACATTCACATACATACATATGTATGCATGTATAAACATATATGTATATATACACATATACCTATATATATATTTTTATATATATATATATATATATATATATTTTTTCACTGAATAAATCAAAGGTTACAGGGACGTTATAGTTCTGAATTTACTCGTACAAAACCATAGTGATTCAGAAGTTATAGTTAGAGTTATTTCAAGCAACTATAAATCACACCCCGCCATCCACTGTTTTTTCTTCAATAATTTGACTGCTTCTGTTTCATATATATTTTAAATTACATTATTAGAGTTGTAATTAGCAGTGCATTACTAGGCGCTGCAGCCAACCCCCATAACCACCCAACCCACACCAGGCACAACTGAATGGTCTGTCTCTCTGGGTGTGAAATTAGGTGTGAGATGGTGTCTCTCGGTGTGAGAGTGTTTGTCTGGGTGTGAGAGTAGAGGATGCGTGAGGGTCTAAGTGGGTCTGTGAGTGGGTGCATGAGTGTCTGAGTGGTTCTGTGAGTGTGTGCGTGAGGGTCTGAGTGGGTCTGTGAGTGGGTGCATGATGGCTTAAGTGAGACTTTTAGTGGGTGCGAGTGTCTGAGTGGGTCTGTGAGTAGGTGCATGAGTGTCTGAATGGGTCTGTGAGTAGGTGTGAGAGTGCTACTATGAGTTAATGAATTAGGCCCTCATTTGGACCTTGGCGGTAAAAAACACCTACCGCCGTGGCGACGGCTGCCAAAAGACCGTCGCTGCGGCTACCAACCATCCGCCATAACATGACCACAGCCGGATTTCCACCACAAGAATGGTGGAAATCCGGCTGTGGCCATGCCGGCAGATGGCACAGCGCCACGCCAGTACACTGCCGCCGGCCGTATTATGAGAAATAATATGGCCTGGCGGTGTTCTGCTGGCGGACGCTCCTGCTGGCAGCAGAGCCCTGTCCCGTCTCCTGCCGGAGGACCCCCTGGACACAGGTATGAGGGTGCTCCGACAGGAGAGAGGGGTGTTGTGTGTGTGTGTGGGTGTGTATGCCTGTGCATGCGTGTATGCAGGTGTGTGTTGCGTGTTGTATGTGTGTGCATGTCTGGGGGTGTGAGTGCATGTATGTTGAGGTGTGTGACTGCATGTGTGCGTGTATGTATGAAGGTGTGTGCCGATGTGTGTGTGAATGGATGTATGCATGCATGGATGAATGTGGAAATGGGTGTGTGTATGCGTGTGTGTGGGTGTGAAGAGAGGGGCGTGTATGATGGGGGGTCTGGAGAGGAAAGGGAGTGGGGGGAACCTGTGGAGGGGTAGGGGTGGTAAGGAAGCCACGAAAACCATGGCGGTAGGCGGGGTCATAATCCCGCAGGCGGTACAGTGATGGCTGCCAGGCTGGAGATTGATGTCTCCAGCCAGGCGACCATTACCACTGTGGCGGTCGGTGTGGTACATTGGCGGTTTGGCTTCAGCCAAACCGTCAATGTCATAATATGGAGGAAAGTACCGCCAGCCTGTTGGCAGTACTTTCCTACACATTACCGCAGGCTGCCGGGGTCATAATGACCCCCTTAGTGTGTGAATGACTCCGTGAAGGTTTTTTTTTTGTTGCTGATATTCACAAATTCATTGCGACCTTACACGAGGGCCGCCCTGAGCGCTGCAACGTATTTGTGAATATCATGTGATGTGTAGAAAAATATTTTTAAGGACATATTTCACCCTCATAGACCCATATATCACAGCGCTGGGGTCAGGGTACCTCCACTCTGACCCCTTATGCCACTTTTCATTTTATTTTTCAGCCCTGGGGACAGTGTCCCGATACCTAAAATGGTGGCCACAACTTTCTGTTCAGGTTGCAGCCAGCCAATCACAGCATTCCTGTTGGCCTGCACATACGCGAAAACTCCGCCGCGATCGCAGCAAAAACATCACACAGGATGCTTGACTCTAGATATACACATTTATTTCCCCTTTAATTTCTCAAAAACTACTGAACAGATTTACACCAAATATGCAAAGACATAATTGGCTAACAAAACGTACTTTTCTGCCAAATTTGATGTAATTCCGGCCAGTGGTTCGGGCTGTAGTTGTGTTCAAAACTCCTATGGGAATTAACATGGGAAATGCAAATTTTTGACACCCTCCTTTTTCTTGGCCCCCGCTTTATGGATCACCCGAAACTTTCCATGAGGGACAAGAATCACTGGGGCACTTTTTTGGAAAAGTTTGTGAAGATTCGTCAAACGGTTCCACACATATAGGCAAGTCAAAAAACGCTTTTTCTATGGAAACATGGTCCTCACTATAACTACCTACTGGCGACCGCGAGTAGATCATAAGTATATATATATAAATATATATATATATATATATGTATACATATATTACCTGAAAAAAACAAAGGTTATTGGGACGTTATAGTTAGGCTCACATTTCAAGTGTACAAAACCTTAGAAATGTGCCAGTTATAGTTAGAGTTATCTCAAGTAAGTATAACTCGTGCCCTAAGGTAACTATAACTCACACTTTGATATTATCAATGATGTAAACAAAATTTGTGGGTAATTAGCAGTGCATGGCGAAGGCACAAGCTATAGTTACCTTAGGGGATGAGTTATAGTTACTTCAGATAACTCTAACTATAACTGGCGGATTTCTAAGGTTTTGTATGTTTAAAATGTGAGTCTTACTATAACGTTCCTGTAACCTTTGTTTTTTTCATTGAATTTCTATGATTTTTTAAAATTCTCTTTTCTAACTATAACGTCCCTGTAACCTTTGTTTTTTTCAGTGAATTTCTATGATTTAAAAAAAATTATATTTCCTAACTATAACTTCCCTGTAACCTTTGTTTTTTTCTGTGAATTTCTATGTTTTTTTTAACGAATAGTAATTTTCATTACTATACGTTAATCCAACCACCGCCATGCACGGCCTGTGGCCAGGCCCCTTGGCCAACATCCTATAAGCACCCAACCCTACACCTTGCACAGCTTTCACCCATGTGCAGCAAAGGTTGCCCGCAAGACCTGGCCTGCAGCCAGACCCTGCGGCCAACCTTTGTAACCACCCGACCCATTGCTGCGCATTGCCCTTTAGCTGTGCGTGGCGGGAGTTGTCCGCAGACTCTATGGGTGTGAAAATAGGTTTGAGAATAGTTGTGAGAAGGTGTATCTGGGGTTGAGAGTGGCTGTCAGGTTGTCTGTCTGGGTGAAAAATTGCATACATCAGTGTTTTAGGGGGTGTGTCAGTGGGCGCAGGACTGAGTGGGTGCATGAGAGTGTCAGTGGGTCTGCGAGTGGGTTTTTGACAGTCTGAGTGTGCCTGTGAGTGGGTGTGTGAGGTCCTGACTGGGGCTGTGAGTGAGTGCATGAGGCTCTGCGTGGGTCTGTGTGTGGGTGCATGAGTGTCTCAGTGGGTCTGTGAGTGGGTGTGTAAGTGTCTGAGTGGGTGTGTGAATGTGAGAAAATGATTGAAAGAAAGAAAGAAAGTGAGAATGAGACAGAGAGATTTTTTTAGGCTTTGAAGTCTGATTTACTTAGAATGAGATATCTATGTCAAATTTAAAATAAAAAAATGTATTTATTACTTTAAAAAATATATAATAATTTGTTTTTATGTGAAAAAATAAAAAGATAAGAGGGAAATGAAGCCAGCTGGACTCAAACCCCAATGCTCACTCTGAAGGTCGGCGGCCGCCACACACAGCTATGGGTTTTCTATTTATTTTTTTTGTCCTACATGGGCTATCTGGGTCCGCAGGGGAGCCCTCAAGGGCTCCCCCAAGGTCCTATCTCATTTATTTATTCTTTTTTTAAATATATATATATACCTTTTAATAAAAAGGCCTTTCTGCGCTATCTGGCAGCACAAGTGAAGCCTAGCGGTGCCATTTCTTCAGAAAGCAGGGAGCGCCAAAGTGCACACAGCCCTGGGGAGGTGGTGGTCCCCGGGGCTTGGCTGTCCCAAAGGGACCCCCTTTCTTTTTTTAAATAATACCCCGGGGGTGGTGGTCCCCAGGGAGGCGGGGAAGGGGGCGAGCTGCCCCCCACTCATAAATCAGTGTAGCCCCTGGGAGGTGGGGGTCCCTTTCTTTTTTTAAATATTTGCCCTGGGTGGTGGTGGCCCCCGAGTCCCAAAATAACTGCCAACACTTCCTTGTTGAAGTGTTGGCAGCCAATCAGATATCAGCACAGGTACAGATGGATCCAAGGAGGATCCGCGTCCCTATATATCAATAATTTTTGGCCTTACATTACTCTGAAGCCACCGAACGGAGTCCCACCAAACCACAAAAAGCATAGTCTGTGGAACAGAATCTAGCTTTGTGCCAAACTTGGTATAATTCATTCAGCGGTTGGGACTGTAGGCATTTCCAAAGGGCCTATGGAAAAATGAATGGGGAAAACATGTTTTGGGACCACCCCTTTTCTCAGCCCCAGCTTCACAGATCACCCTGATACTTTCAAGGCAGAAGCTGAAATAAGCAAAGTATATGTTTTGATTTTGTGAAGATTTGTCAAGCGCCACCAAATTTATAGGCAAAACAAAAAACACTTCTTCTATGGAAACTAGGTCCTAACTATGACTACCAAGTGGTGAAAAAGGCATGCGTGGTAAAGGCATATGTGTGGTAAAACAATTTGAGGTAAAGACATTCATGGTGAAGACACCTTCATTGTAATGGAGTCATTGAAAAGGCATGCGTGGTAAAGGCATACATGGTTCCATAAAAAAAACGCAGCATCCACACAGACATAACCTTTGGCGTGAGCTTCTACCTCTACAGATTGGGAGGAAAAGTTTATAGAGCAATTGCTTGTGGAATTGATGTTTACAAGGAGTTGAAAACATGCTTGGTAGCAGTGGCAACGTTATTTGCAGAGACGTGTGGAAATATGACTTTTGTCAGACTCTGCAATTTTATTTTCATTGGACCCCATGGCACAAACCAAAATGTTGTCTATGAAATTGGAAGAGGTAGGCTTCTTAACCTGAGAGCCATCAACCGGGATGGAGGTCGCTTTCCTTTTACCCATGTTGATAAATAATGGAGCCAAAAAGGTTGCACCTACCTAAAACTGTAACACTTTATCAAGGCAGAGATGGAAAATCAAAGAAAAAGCATATGACAGCCTGTGACAGGCACAGACAGGCCCGGCCTTGACCCAGTCTTATCCCTTGAGCATCCCACACAGCAGTAGACCAATGTACTTTTTATACAGACCACAGGACTGGAAAGGTGCATTCTCCTCTTTCCATCACCTCTATTGCCTTCTGAGCAATGACGTTCAATGAAGCTCAGCAGGAGACCAAGAAACGTTTTATGGTGTCTCTAGTAGGGGAAAGGTACTTCCTCCTTTTTTCACCCACCGCATGGCCTTCTCGTGTACTTTAGCGTGTCCCATAGAGTGGGAGCTGAACATGCTTTTTAGAGTGTCCACAGAAGGGGAAAGGTCCTCTTCCTCTATCCATGCACCTCCTGGCCTTCTGGTCAAGGAAGTTTGCAGTCAGCTTTAGTGCTTCCCCTGAGAGCCACTCTGTAGGTGGGCAGAACCCTTATCTAGAAAAGTATCTTTCTTTATCAACACTACTATAAGCTTGGGAGCATGGCCAAGCAGAAAGTGGAGTGAGAGATACTCTGGTGCTGCTCCTGCAAGCCAGCCAGAAATCGTCGCAACTCCTGTGTACTATGGGAGGATCTGCAGGCTGATCTCACTTGGCAGAGACAGCTGAGCAGACCAGGATTAGAAGAGGTTGACGGGACTATCGCACCCCAGTAACAAGTGAGAAAGGAAATGCAGCCTGTGGGCTGCTGCCCTCAAGCAAGATGGAAGCAGTCAAGAAGTTGCCAGAGTGTGCCAACACGATCAGAGCTCACATTGAACTCTGTGCTGCTGCTGAAAAAATGATCGGAGCATTTAGGGCTTGGCTGGGAGCCTGCAGAAAGCATTGGGAGACCCAAAAGAGGAAATGGAACAAGACCGTGGGCAACCATGCTGGTACCTGCTGCCGGCAAGTACCAAGAGTGGAACCTACAGCCTCCCAGATGGGCCGGATCGCAGGGCAGTCGCAGAGGATGTGGGTCAAATCACATTGTGTCTCCATGCATCATCAGCAGTCCGCGTGGGGTAAAAGACCTGTTCTGTGCAATTTCTGCAGGAGTCCAGTACCAATCATGAATTATATTAAAAAGGCAAAACTTCGGGTGGGCTTCCTGCGTACTTCTATCCAGGGCAACTATTATATCTGTCCAGTCCTCCGTTTCGAACTCCATCTGGAAGCTTATCTGCCATTTAGTGCGTAAATTGTCGAGGAGGGGCTGCAAATGAATATGATGTGTAAGAACATCATATATGCCCGCCATCACGCCCTTAAAGCGAAATCCACATCTCAAGGTAAGACAGTCCGGGGAGACCAGGAGGATACAGGGACTGGCTCCCATGCTACATAGGAGACAGTGTTCAAGTTGCAGGTATCGGCACTCCTGATGGGGGTAGATGCCATATTCCTCTCTCAGGCTCGCAAATGATTTCATTTCACCATTCTCAATGATCTGGTCCATACTTTCAATGCTGGTTGAACTCCATTGCACCCAATGGAGGGTGGCTCCTCCAACACGCAGGCCGCATTTCCCCATAGAGGGGCCCGCGAGTGAAGAGAAGAGTGAATGTCAAGAAGGTGGTGTGCCCTGCACCAGGCTGCATGCATCGCCCTCAGCATCGGGCTGTCGGGGCATGACTGAGGGGGACCGATTCTACAAGACACTGAGTCCGCCCTGGTTGGATAGCAACATTCGTTCCGTAATGACACATTGTGGTGGATCCAGAACCTCAGGGAGCATATACACTAACTGGGAAAGATGAAAGGCAAGGGCATAGTGTTCTCCTGATCGGAGCTCCATGCCTCCACAGGAGAGCTGCGCCATAAGTTTAGCTGACGATAAACCGGGACAGGAGGAGCCCCACGCAAAAGCTCTGATCGCTGTATTAATCACCCTAAGAGATGAAAGAGGAGCTTGAATGGGTAGCATACCTAGCACATAGCTGAAGCGTGGTAATGTAACAATCCTCACAGCCTGTAGCCTGCCCCACATGGAAAGTCCCAGATGGGACCATTTCTCAAAATCCATATTCATATTGGCAATGAGTGGGTCTAGACTGTCCGCAACCATATGGTCTAATCCTCGGTTAACGAGGATCCCCAGGTATTTGAGGTGAAGCGGCATCCACCGGAAAGGAAAGTTGTGGATCTCTGCCCACATGGTGATGATGGAGAGGGGCAGAGCTTTGCTCTTGTCCCCGTTCACCCGATACCCAGATAGGGTCACAAAGCCATCATTAATCTCCAATAAGGCCGGGAGGGAGCAGCCTAAGTCTGCCAAGGTGAGTAGGATGTCATCTGCATAAATGTAAAGCTTGGACACTTCCCCTTGCAGAGGTATTCCAGTAAGGAGGGGAGATTGGCGGATAGTTGCTGCTAGTGGTTCCACAGCAAGGAGAAATAAGAGTGGCAAGAGTGGGCAGCCTTGTCTCGTCCCTCTGCGTATTGGAAAAGGTTCTGATAGAAAACCACCACAGTTGACCTGTGCCATGGGGTGATCATTCAGCAGTCTTACTCTGGCAATTAATTGTTTGCCCAGACCAAATTTCCACAGGGTCACGAACAAGTAGTCCCATTCAATACGGTCAAATGCTTTTTTAGCGTTGAGGGACAAAGCTAAGGCTTCATCTGTTATGTTCTTGGCTTCCCACAGGGCGTGTGAGAGAGTGCAAAGGTGATCTCTAGTGATGAGTCCCGGGACGAACCCTACTTGTGTATGATGTATTAAGGATGGGATAACCTTGCATAAGCGGGCCGCCAGGACGCTGGCAAGTATTTTGATATCTCCATTCAGAAGGGAATGGGGCAAAAACTGCCACAGAGAAGGGGTTCCCACCGAGGTTTGGGTATAACCGCAATTATTGCTCTGTTTGAGATAGAGCCCAGTGATCCCTCTCGGTTAGCTTCTCAGAGAGCTTCGTATATGGAGTCAACTACCTCCTCGCGGGCCCATTTGTAAAATTAGATAGGGAAGCCGTCCTTATCCGGTGATATATGGTATGGGAGATTAGATATGGCCTGTGCTATTTCGATGTTGCTGATCTCCCCGTCTAGCAGGGTTTGGCCCTCTTTTGACAGGTGGGGGAGGCGAACCCCCTCAGGAAACGCCTCCACTTGGGCAGGGCTAACCACATTTTCTGGGGTGTACACACGCTAGTAGAATGTCGACAACTCATTGACAATATCCTGTGGTCGGGTAAGGAGCTCGCCGTTGGCGGACAAAATAGCGGGGATGGCCTGTGCGGCTTCCCTCTGGTGAAGCTGAGTTGCTAAGAGCCTGCCATTCTTTTCCCCCTGTTCATAGTGGCGTCCCTGCAGACGTTGCAGTGCATATTTGGCCTGGGACGTATACAGTTTGTTGAGGGCCACACAGGCTTGCCACAGACGCAGGCCTGCTGGTAGTGAGAGTTGGGCTGTGTACTGTTGAGTAAGATACGCAATGTTGCCCTCCAGTTCTGCCTGGCAAGCTATCCTTTGCTTGTTGGCCTGCTCTGCATTGCGCATCATTTGCCCGCGAATGGTTGCCTTTGCAGCCGCCCACAGTACCCTTTGGGATGAAACAGTGCCCTTATTATCCTGCATGTAGGTGGAGACATGGGTCATAGAGTTGTGCTTTGCCCTGGGGAGTGCGATAACGATGTATGGCTAAGCGCCAGGGCTTTTGACCTGGGGTAGCAAGGCCTGTGTCAAAAGACAGCATGAACTGGGAGTGATCCGAAAGCCACACTCCAGTATACAAGAGTTGCAGACCTGGGCCACTGTGTTTTATGTCACAAGAAAATAGTCCAATCGCGACTGAGTACTGTGTACTTGCGATAGAAATGTGCATTCTCTATCTGCTGGGTGTGTAGGTCTCCAATAGTTCACAAGCTCATGATCTGAGGACAGATCTGATAGTATTACCCTGTTCTGATTGCTGCCGACATCTATGGGACCGGTCCTGTCAAGCACTGTGTCTCAACCTAGGTTCCATTCACCCCCTATAATATAACGGGGAGCCCCGATCTCGGTAAGAAGACTGCTGATCTGAAGGAAGAATGAGCTTTTGGGGCCTCTAGGCGCATATACTGAGCCAATGCAGAGCGAGAAGCCCCCAATCTTCAGTTTAGCAAAAACATATCTCCCCTTTGAATCAGACTACGATTTCATAACCACTACACACTTCACAGGCATCCCACCCCCTGCAGTCCACGACTTTGGGCAGCAACTAAATATCGTTTTCCCTACCCAGTCTCGACACAGTTTACTGGATTAATCATCATCATAAAGATGAATCTCCTGAAGGGGAGCCATATCAGACCCTTTTGACTGGAGACAGGAGAGTACCTTCTTTCATTTCACATAGTGGGCAAGCCGTTGATGGTCCAGGACAAGACCTGGAGTGGGTGGGAGGAGAGAGGGGCCCAGCCAGCCATGACGGCGGAGAGAGCGTGTGATGGACAGGAGTGGGGGAGATAGGGAGGCCAGGGGAGAAGAGGTGCTGAATGGGGCAGTGGAGGAGTAGCTCTTGAAGGGAGGGCGGGAGGGGGGATAGGGCTGTTCGCCAGAGTCTCGTCAGTGTGGGGGGGGGGTGTGAAGAACGCCAAGTGCCTTCCTGGGGTAGCTATGGGAAGTTAGAGTAGGGTGAAGCGGAGAAGACATAGAATTGGATGGGAGAGGTAGCGGAGACAGAGAAAAAGGGAGGTGGAAAGATCTAGGCAGGTGAGAAGGAAAGGAGGAAAGTGAGAGGGGAGGTGGGAGCAAGGTAGGGACTGGGGAGGAAGACGCGCCCGGATGGGCCCTGGCAGAGACAGGGCGCAGAAGGCAAGCTGCGGCTAGGAGGAGGGCTCGTGGGGGGGTGGGCAGTGTAGCGTGAAATGTCAAATGCCAGACGGGACTAGGTGTGGTGCTGCAGGTTCACAGGGGAGTCCAGCCGGGCCACCGAAGCCCGGGTAGGGTGTGTCTCTCCTGAGTAACCAGCTTCGCAGGCGGGGGGACATGCAGATACCACCACAGATAATAATAGCAACTGTGGGGCAGTGGTAGGTAGTAACATTGACAGTAAACAGCCTAGAACACATTGGCAACGCATAGCCGGAAACAACTTGAACAGTGAAACATCATAACTCTTAAGTCATAAATCATAAGGCATTGTGGGCATTAGTCCTGTGAATAGTACCATATAACACAACAACAGCACGCACATTGAATCTTGCATAACACCGTTATAACACTAAAATGAATAATATGATACGCCAGTTAGGTGATAGGTGAAGGGGGAGGAAAAGGAGGACAGAGAAAGCCAGAGCAGTAATAAAGCAGTGCAGTAGACAGCAGGGCTTAAGATGGCCTTCTGATGGGCAAAATCCTTGATCTAATTATGACATAACTAGGCCACATCACATTTAAGCGTGCAACAGTATACTCAGCTGTCCGTCGCAGCAGGAGTGTAACTCTCAGGGCCCCATCGCATCCCGACTGACATATAGGACGCACATAGCCGCTAAGATTTCAGTTGGAGATGTGAAGAGGCTTCAGAGCGAAACAAGACTTATCCCTATCTGATTGCTGAGTATAGTGCCCCACTGCTTCAAGCACTTGGTCTCTATCGCCATGGGGTCTCGAAAGCCTCTCCAGGTTCCTTTGTCTATTATGAGGGTCACCGTTGCATAGATTCTGGTCTGTCGGGGAAGCATGTGAAGGTGGTGCGTCAGGGGGGTCACTGGTCTGTCCCGAGGGCAGGTCCGGGGAGGTCGTGTCCATGGCCTGGTCTGACAAGCCATCCAAAAAGAGCAGTAGATCTTCCGGCTCATAGAAATCCTTTGACTTGCCATTTTTGGTGATCCACATTTGCGCTGGTTTGAACAGTCCATATTTCACGTCCATTTGAAGGAGTTGGGGTTGAAGTGACAGCAATGCCTTGCGACGGTTGTTCATCTCGTATATGAGACCTTGTATCCCTCAGTTCTGAATGAGCCATGAGAGCGGGCTGCCATAAGGAGTTGGCAGGTCTGTCCATGGTGCAGTAGGCAGGCAATAATCGGGCAGGGTCGAGTTGCGCCATCCTGCTGCCGTGGGCCAAGGCAATGCACCCTCTGGAACGCCAACTGAGAGTCATAGAGCAGGCCTGTGACTGTAGGGACGGTGTTCCGAAGAAAGTCTTGGATGTCTGACCCCTCCAATTGTTCTGAAAAATCAAAAAAACTGACATTGCCTCTGCGACTCCTGTCTTCCAGGTCAATGAGCTTACAGCTTCCTGATCTCGTTCCGGCATGGTATTAAAGTGGTTCTCCATTGTCGTTACATGCTGCTCCAGCTCTGTCACTCAGGACTGAAAACCTGCAATATCCAGGAGTATGGATTTAGTCTCAGCCACCAACGTAGATATAGTACAGTTCATTCCTTCCAGTCTGCAACCCACAGCCGTAATTTCCAGGAGTATGCATTTCATAGTAGTGTCCTGCGCTGGACAAACTGAGGTGATGAGCAAGTCCACCGGCTGTGGTCCCTTGGCAGATGTCATTGAGCGTGAGTGTTGAAGAAGGGCTTCAGAGAAGAGAAGTTGCCGTGCATGCTTACTAGAGGGTTTAATGGCTAATTTGTGCTGGGCATCTCCAGGCCAGGAGTGTAGGTGCTGGAGGCTCCTGGTGTTACTGTGGGACTAGTCCTGAGAGGCAGTCGGGTCCCTCCCTCTGGGAAGGACCACCCCTGACCTGCTGCACTTCTAAACTGCAGGTGCTGGGCCAATGCTGCATCCAGTAGGACCCCCAAGGGGCCAGGCTCTAGCCTGCTGTGACTCCCAATGCGGAATGGGGGGAGGTGTTCAACAGTGAGCCCCCAAGATGTCAATTGCAGTGGTAGGTGCTAACAGGGGGCTGCAGTCTCCGTAGTGTGCTCCCTGCGCTCAGCCAGCCTCGCCTGGTTGGTAAGTGAGGCCGCTGCCTCGTTCAGCCGAGTAGGCCACTCTTTTGCGGCTGCAGGGGAAGACAGGCACCCGCCCTGGGGGGCCCCTCTCCTGGTTGCCTGGCTGGATCATGCCGTCAGCAGAATCTCTTGGGTTGCAAATGGTAGCCCTCACTGCCCCCGAGGCACCCCCGTCTCCGCCAGGGACCGCCGCTGCAAGGGACTCCGGAATCAGGCGGCCATCAGCATCCGTGGCCAGACCCGCCCCTCCCCCAATAATTATTCTTAATAATAAGTAACGTGGCGAGATCTCATTTACATTAGTCCATTAGCAAATTGCTCTCCGCTAGATTAAATGATTGAAAGATCGCAACCATTTTGGGCCTTACTTGGATTCTGATGTCAATGATTTCACCCTGCTCTTATCCAGTGGGTGACAAGGAAGAACATTTTTAATCCCAATGCACTAATCTTCATCCTGTTCTAAAATGAATTACTAACAGTAAGGGAAGCAAACTGCACTTCCTCAGACTGGATATTACCACAGGTTGTCCCAGATTTGTTTTTAGACGCTCATGCTTTAATCCTGAGATATTATTAATCTTAATGGTGGGATAGCATACAATACATGTAAGTGGCAAAATATGTTCATTGGTCTTGATATTGACATGGAAGAATAAATCAGTAAGCTCACATTACACATGTTGGCGTTAGTACTAGGGTCATGCTCATTCTGGTCTGTATCAGTGGTCACCTCACTCCTTTCATTCCCATGGGGAGGGTTTTAGCTAAAGGATTAAGTGATTGATCATTAGCCTTTAAGGTTTACATCTAGCGGGAGTTCACCATATAAGGTAGCCATTTTCATCACCAGAACTCAGGTCATTAGGATCATTTTGTAATGGCACATTACTAGTTTCTTTTGTTTTAGTCAAAACTTGTGGTGTTGTCAGTAGTGTTGATGTATGTTCAGCTCCTCCAGTGACTTCTCCATTATCAAGAGTATAGAACCTCTTCATAAAACAGATAATGATGTGGAGCAGATAACATTCTGCGTGGTTGATTTCTTAGTTGAATGCACATTGTTTGCTCTGACAAGGCATACTCAGAAATAGTGAGTTTCCCAATGATAAACATGAACAATCATCACCTTATTGCAGGCAGGTGTCCAGGCTCAGCATGTAGTAAAAAGCTACTACACTTTGATATTATTCAGTTATTTTGACCACAGTGGCATATCAGGAAGGGAACACAAATGAAGCACATTTTTGTTATTTCTGAAGTGTGTGAGAAACAAATACTTCAATATGATCAAAACAAATCGTTGCACTAGGTGCTGCAATTTCCACACATTTTCTTCTGTGCACTGAATAGTTTTATTAGTAAAACTGTCTGTGCATATGTAATGGTGATTTTAATTGAAAATGGGTTGTCTGTAATGGCAGTGTGCTACCAAACCATGACGACCTCACTCTACACCACTCCACTCCACACCACTCCAAACCACTACACTCTACTCTGCACCACCCCACTTTACACAAGTCCATGCCACTCCACTCTATACCACACCACTTTACATCACTGCACTCTACGTCACTTCACGCTATGCCTCTCTACTCTGTACCACTCTATTCTGTGCCAATGCACTCTTCACCATTCTACTCTCCGCCAATGCAATCTACCCCACTCTGAAACACTACACTCTATGCCACTGCACTCTATGCCAATACCCTCCATGCCAATACACTTTACTCTGTAACACTCAGCTCTATGCCCCTGCACTCTATGGCAATCCACTCTATGCCACTCTAATCTACCCCGCACCACTCCACTCTGTGCTACTTCACTCTACTCTAAAACAACCTACTCTATCCCACTGCACTCTATGCCACTTTACTCCACTCTGTGCCATTTCACTCTATGCCACTGCACTCTACGCCACTCTACTCTTAATCACTGCACCCTACGCTATTGCACTCTACACCACTGCACTCTATTCTGCATCACTGTACTCTACACTACTGCTCTCTATGCCACTCTGCACCACTGCACTCTGACACTATTTTGCAACACTGCACTCTCTGCCCCTGAACTCTATGCCAGTCTACTTTGCACTACTCCACTCTACAGTACTCCACTCTACGGCACTGCACTCTGCGGCAATATTCTCTACTCCTCACCGCTCTATGGTACTGTACTCTTCACCACTCTCCACCACTACACTCTATGCCACTCAACTCTGCTCTGCACACTGCGCCACTCTACTCTGTGCCACTCTACTTTGAGCCACTCTACTCTGTACCACTCCACCACTTTAATCTGTGCTGCTAGACTCTGCAACACTCTACACCAATGCACACTACACCAGTCCACTCTATAGCACTCCAGTGTATGACACACTACGCAAATCCATACTATGCCACTCCAATACACAACAATCTGCCACTCCACAGTACTCCATGGTACTCTTTGTCATTCCACTCTACGATACTCTACTCTTCGTCATTCCACTCTGTGTCACTCTACTCATTGCCATTCCACTCTGTGGCACTCTACTCTTCGCCATTCCACTCTGAGGCACTCTACACCACTCTTTGTCATTCCACTCTGTGGCATTCTACTCCACTCTTCGTCATTCCACTCTGCGGTGCTCTACTCCACTCTTCGCCATTCCACTCTGCAGCATTCTACTTCACTCTTTGCCAATCCCCTTTGCGGTGCTCTACTCCACACTTCGCCATTCCCCAATGCGGCCCTCCATGATACTCTACTAACTTTTAGCCATGCTGAACTGCAGCCACGCTGGTGTACACCATGGCTAAAACATACTGATACAGCTAGTAGCTCTTGCATAGGCGTGACCTATTGGCTTTGCCAATACTTGTTTTGCTATCTTTTTGTTCCTTCTGCGGCCTTCTTCACTGTGGGTCGCCCCCAACGCTTCTGTTTCGCTGCAGTTGCATTTACTGATCCTTTTGTGGGGAGTGGCTGTTGACCATAAATAACCTTTGACATTAAGGTGCCTGCCTAAAGGCAAGATATCGCATATAATATCTCTACAGTGTGATGTTGTGAAGGTCATTTTAGTGTACATACTGTTTTGAAAAAGGCTTGTGTCTGAAAATAAGTGTGCATTTATCATTGACTGTGCTTTTGAAAATGTGTGAAGGACAAACACTAATTACACATTACATCATAAACAACTTTTGATGGGTTAGTAAATGCAAAAGTAAAATATGGATTCTAAAAACATACTTTGAATTCCTCGTACACTACCTTACTTCCGCCCTTAATCGGTTTTAGTTTCGGCAGTTTTCATGTTTTGTCTTACATTGAGCAGTAGACAAACTCCCCTAGTTTTAGTTCTAAAAATACATGAACGTTTGTTTCAAGCACAAGCTTTTCAGTTTTGGTATGCAATACATATATTAATTCAACCAAGAAAAGCTTCTAATTTAGTAGACTGGACTGCACAAAGGAGAGCAACTAATAACTAGCTGAAGAGCTACCAGTATGCCATGAGCTACTCGTTGGAGAAGAATGTTTTAAACAAACAAAAACACTAGTCTTAGGTTTGGAGGACACAATGTATATAACATTGAACTGTGAGTAGGTAAGTGTGAAATGACCCACTAGATCCTAGGTGATGGTATGAAGTAACACGCTCCAATACCCACAAACATCCAGGGGCGACAGGGGCTCTTTAAGGAGACTCTCGAACCTCTAGCAACAGGTATAGTGCCTGACACCACTCTTTAGTATTTGAACGAAATAAAAAAAGGGCAGGCTGTTTCTAGGTCTGTTAGGGTATTCGCATACTGCAAATTATTAATCTTTAATTACATTTGGGATACATTTTTCTGTTGTTTTATTCTTTATGATTTCATCTGAAAGACAGTGACTATTTCTAATTGTTTAATTGCTGATTAATAATTTGAAGCATGAGCATATCCTAATAGACCTTGAAACAGCATTGACCTCAAGAAACTCTGGAGACCAGATGATCTGTAACAGAGGAGGTCACAGAGAACATGCCAAGAAAAAAATCACAAGAACCCAGACCCAGGAACAACAAAGGTGAAGGGACAGAAAGCCAAGTGATGAATTATACTAAAGTGAAATGCCGGGAGTAACTCAAGAAGTATTGTCAGCAAAGGTGTAGTGAGAGAACTTATTTTTGTACTGATTCTGACTTCACTGCTTAGGAAATAAACCCATTTAACACAGAAGTCTCACCCTATAGTTTACCATGGGTCAGCCTCCAGAGGCCCATTTCCCACAACTTCCAGGCTTCCGATTAGTTAATTCTAGAGGTAATGTAACTGTAATGTGATATTGAGTGAATGGCATGTGGAGTATTTAAGATCTTTTGGTGTTTTAAGTGTGTGATAGCCCCATGTTCCTAGCCCCATCCTGAGCCCGAATCCTGATGCTGTCCCAGTCTGCAAACCATCTAAACTGGCACATGCCTGATCATATCCTCTTGTTGTCTACTTAAGAGGAACCGATTAATATACTATCACATATTTGGACATTTAACATTCTGTGATTGTTCTCTGTCAATAACCCTGAAAAGAAATCTTCTGAGTTCACGAGATGCACAGAGTCAATGCAGGTTTGGGGAAAATCAAGCACACAGCTTCATTACAGTTTATTTATTCCTGTCTTGAACAGCATAATAATTATTCTAATATGAATAAAGCACTACATTGGTTTCATTCGAGACTGTTGAGGTCCTTGATCATGAGTTTCCCTATGAATATGTCTAAAAGAGAACTTCTTGTTATGCGTGGGCCGGCCGCCGACCAGCAGCGTCCCATTTTCAAACAATGGCGGCGTGCACAGTCTGTTTTCCGTCCCGTCAGACCCTCTGCAGTCTTGTTTGGTGGCCTGTGGTGGTGTTACGGCTATGTCCGCAATGCACCGATATACATTGCTGGTAGCTGAGTACCCACTGTGACACAAGTTCACTACCTCGGTGCCTCTTGCCTGTTTGGATCCCTGGGGCGATATCTTGCACGTTTCTCTTAATCCTATTACTGGGGCCATGTTCTGTTCTCTTCTTCCTCCCAGGTTCCTTTGCTTGTTCCCAGCATGTTCATGTTTGGTTTTTTTTAATTCCTAATCCAATATGGTGTGTTCTCTGTTTTCTTTTACTAAGCACTTCCTTATCCAAAATGGCGATGTTTCTTTCCTGTTTTGTCTCTTCCTGCTTTGTGGTATATAATGGGTGGATTCTTCTTTTCCCTTGCGTTGTAACACTTCTTGCTTGGTGATGTTTCCTCACTCCTGTTGACAGTCCTGTTGATGGTTCCTGTTGGCAGTTTCTGTTGGAATTTCCTGCTCGGTTACAGACTCTGCATCTTCTTGTCCATGGCTCCTGGTATTCCCTGGAATCTTCGTTCCTTCTTTTGGAATTCCTATGTTCTGAAGGTTTTTTCCCTTCGGGGTTTTTCTTCTGTGGGACTCCTTCTGAAAGACATAGGCCCTCATTCTGACCTTGGCGGTCTTTTCGCAAGACCGCCGAGTTACCGCCGCGGTGAAGACCGCCGACCGCGGCGGTATGCCGCTGTGCGCATTCTGACCGCTGGGAGCGTTCCGCCGGAAAACCGCCAGCAGCCACACTGGCGGTCGGCGGGAAAGTGGAGACTGGTCAACCTCCACCGCCACGCCAGCAGAACACCGCCCACAGAATTACGACCCACATTTCTGTGTGGCGGTCTTCTGTTGGCGGTCTTCTGTTGGCGGTCACCTCCCCATGGCTCCCGTCGCCTCCCGGAGGACCAACACACAAGGTAAGTTGACCGTCCGTGAGGGGAGGGGGTGGGGGGGTGTTGTGTGATGTGGGCGTGCATGGGGGTGTGCGTGTGAGTGTGTAGAGGGGGTGTGTGAGTGCGTGTATGCGGGCGGGGGGTGCTGCTGTGTCTATGGGTAATGTGTGCTGTTCGGCAGGTGCGCATGTCTGCATGTATGTGTGCGGGTATGTGTCCCCGTTGTGTATGTGTGTGTAGGGGGTGTGTATATGTGCATGTTGGGGGTGTGTGCATGTCGGGGTGCATGTATGTGCATGTCGGGGTGGGGGTGGGGAGGGGGTTCGTACCACCTCTGGGGGGTGGCAGGGGGGTGGAGGGTGTGGGGGGAGGACTCGGGTGGGTAGTGGGGGGTGGGGGAGACCCCTATCAGTGCCAGGGAAGGAATTCCCTGGCCCCGATAGTGCTTACCGCCATGGTTCGCACGGCGGTTCCCGCCCGCAAGAAACCGCGGCGGTAGGCAGGGTCATAATACCCTTGGCGGTCTTGGGACGACCGCCGGGCCGGAGTGCGCAAACTCCAGCCCCGCGGTCATGACCGCCGCGGCGGTCGGAGTGGAGAAGTGGCGGTCGGTCGCGGCGGGGACCGCCGCGGTCAGAATGCCATTTTTAATACCGCCGGTCTGTTCGCGGTCCGACCGCCGTCTCTCCGCCGACCGCCAGGGTCAGAATGAGGGCCATAGTCTGTCTGTCGAACTCCCCCTCAATCCAACAAGAATGGTAAGAGGAGGTCAGAACGTAACAACATCTAGGCATCATAACGTCATTCATTGAGCTTCTTAAAAAGAGTCACCTTCTCAAAATAATTTATGTGTTTCATGAGGTACATTGAGGAAAGACAGTCAGATATGAAATAAACAGGATATAGTGAGTGCACATTCATAAACTTCCTACTTGTCAGATAGAACAGAAGTAGCAGAGACCTTTCGTAGAAGATTTCCATAATGGTTAAGAACAGTAGAGCATCTATGAAAAGACTCATATATCCAACTGGCACATAACTTCTCACACTGCATGTTTTAATTAATTTCTAATGCCCTCTCCTGCTCAAATATCAGAATAACTAATAAAACGGGCTAGAATATTTTTTCTAACCAAGTTCCCAATAATTACACTAGCAACAAGGCTCACAGCTGTCTAATTAATTATTACTCATATTTAGTCATCCCTTTCATCCACCACGCGGTGTTCGTTTATTCAGCCTATCTGTTAAGCAGTTTCTAAGTTTATTGACAAAATCTATATGAGTTTGCAGGAAATCTATCAGTTTCAATCCTGCAATAATTCAGAGACTCTGAGAGATTCTCAATTTTTCCTTGTCTACAGTCTCAGAGCCAAATGAATGGAAAGCTAGAGCTATTATCCCTTGCTAAGAACAAGTTAAACAAAACAATCACAGACAATTTCCCTCCTCTCATGTTGCTTCAGCATTAGAAAATGTGAATATAAGAATTGCAGGTATGCTACTGTCCACGTACCTGGAAGAATTTGAAATCTTACCCCAATTGCAATTTGGAATTCATGGAGGTAGAGTCACCGAGATTGTCCTGGTAATAGTGGTGACTTAAATAACTACCATTCCATATTAGCAAGGCACAGCGGGTATAATCTTTTAAGACCAACACACTACATTCAAAACCATTGACCATTTTGTTCTTTTGATGAGACTTGGAGAAGTAGGCCTTCTGATACAGTGGAAATCTATTTTACATTATTCCTCACAGATCGTTCCCCCACTCTTACTCTTCCTTTCGAAGGGTTTATCTTTGTAACCTATTGCTTTAATATATGTACAAAACCCCTAATACAGGCCATAAGATTTCTCTTGTCAAGCAATTACCTTTGCAGGTGATACCCATCAGGCTGTGTATTTAGTCAATTTTATCCCATGCTCTACCTCTATCTGAATGAATGTTTGACAGATATTCAACACAGTATGAGTGCTATTATACGCAAGGCAACCAGGGGTGAGTGTGTCTATATTTGTGCTAAACTTGCCATGTCATGCTGAGCGAGTTCCCTAAGATGCTTTTAAGGAGTATGTAGAAAGAACAGAATACTTGCAAAATACTTCTTGACTCTTCATGTACTCTTTTATCTATGTGGTGCTCCAACTCTAGATCACTGTGATGGAAAACGGGGTCCCAGTGAGAATCAGCATGGAGTGCAATGGTGACATTGTAGACCCTGCATTTGGTTCCCCTACATGTAACTAACGCAGCGGTCACTACAACTGATGCATTAAACTGATGGGAGTGTGATGAGGTCTCTACTATTACTCCGTGTGGACAATTTGCCAAACTCAGGTCAGAACAATGAATATTAACAAGGATTGGCAAAGTCAATAGGTCTCTCTTATGGAAGAGCTATTGGCTTTACCAATGTGTTTTAGCCATGTTGTTCACTAGCGTGGCTGCTGTGCGGCATGACTAAAGGTTAGTGGCTTAGAGGAGAGTGGGGTGGAGTGTCGCTGAGCGAAATGGTGAAGAGTGGAGTAGAGTGTTGTAAGTGGAGTGGTAGAGAGTGTTGTGTATTGTAGTGGCATAGTGTGGAGTCATGTGGAGTGGCATACACTGGAGTGGCATAGAGTAGAGAGGACTGGTATAGAGTGCATTGGTTTAGAGTGTTGCAGAGTATAGTGACGTAGAGAGCAGTTGAATTGACTGCAGTGGCATCAGCGGCATACAATGCAGCATTGTAGAATGCAGTGGGATAGATTAGAGTTGTGCATACTGGAGTGGAATGGCACAGAGTGGAGTGGCGCCAAGTAAAGTGGTAAAGAGTGCAGTGGAATGGCATAGAGTGCAGTAGTGTAGAGTACAATGGTGTAGAGTGGAGTGGCGCACAGTGGTGCAGAATGGTGTGGCGTAGAGTTGAGTGGCACAGAGGGCAGTGGTGCAGAGGAGAGTTGAGTAGCACAGAATGCAGTGCAGTAAAGTGCAGAGTAGAGTCGAGGGGCATAGAGTGCAGTGGCATAGAGTGGTGCAAAGTAGACAAGTGTAGAGTGGTGCAGGATAGAGTATAGTGCCACAGAGTGGCATAGAGTTTAGTGGTGGAGAGTGCAGTGTTGCAAGTTAGAGTGTCAGAGTGCAGTGGTGCAGATTGGAGTAGAGTGGCATACAGAACAGTGGGGTAGAGTACAGTCATGCAAAGTAGAGTGCAGTTGTGCAGAGTGCATTGGCATAGAGTGCAGTGGTTAAGAGTAGAGTGGTGTAGAGTGCAGTGGCACAGAGTGGAGTGGTATAGAATGGAGTAGAGTGGCATGGAATGTAGTGGCATAGAGTAAATTGTTTCAGAGTAGAGTGAAGTGGCGTAGAGTGGAGTGGTGCAGGGTAGAGTGGAGTTGCATAGAGTGACATAGAGTGTAATGGCATAGAGTAAAGTGGTGTAGAGTGCAGTGGCATAGAGTGTAGTGGGTCAAAGTAGATTAGAGTGGTGTACAGTAAGATGGCATAGAGTTGACTGTTACTGAGTAAAGTGCATTGCCGTACAGTGCACTGGCATAGAGTGCAGTGGCGTAGAGGGCCGGGCTGCAGAATGGCTTAGGGTAAAGTGGCGTAGAGTGAAGTTGTGCAGAGTAGATTGTGGTGCCCTAGATTGGAGTGGTGTAGAGTGCAGTGGCAAAGAGTGAAATGGTGTAGAGTAGAGTGGGCATAGAGAAGAGGGTTACAGGGTAGAGTAGAGAGGCATAGAGAGAGTGACATAGAGTGCAGTGGTGTAAAGTGGAGTGGTGCAAAGTATAGGGCAGTGGTGTGGAGTGGTGCAAAGTAGAGTGGAGTAGCGTAGAGTGGAGTATTCATGGTGTGGTAGCACACCGTTATTACAGAATTGAAATGACCAATACATTTGTATAGACATACAGTTTTACTAATAATAAAATGTGTGGAAATTGCATCATCTAGTTTAATGATTTGTTTTGATCATATTAAAGTATTTGTCTCCAACACATTTCAGAAATAACAAACATTTTGCTTCATTTCTGCATTCCTAACTCTGATGTATTTTCATATACTCTGAAATACTTACACAGTTCATTTAAACATGGATGTGTGGTTGAAAAAAAACTCTTTCCCACTTGCAGTATCCAGCACAATTGTCACTTAAATCCTAACTTTGAAGTTAGAGAAAGAGAAATGAACAAACATTTAACCTAGGTCTTTGAATGCACTGCAAATGTGACGAGATAAGAAGCAGATTTAAAGGCCTATTGACAGAAAGTTAATTCATGGAAGGATACAGAAAACATGATTTAGGCAATGGGAGGGACGAACTGAACCTGGACAGCCTAAATCAAATAAAGGCAGCAAATGAAAAGCCAGAAAGTATGGGTTACAAACCACAGAGCCAACAGTAATCAACGAGCGGAATGCATTCCTAGGTCATCTTTCTGAAAGTCCCCAAGATGTCTTTAGCAAACCAGAGCGCTGTGCCATCTGGTAGGCTGCAATCTAAAAAGCAGCAACGGCTCTGGAAGCAGACTTTAATCCCCATATCAACCCTAATTACAAACACTTGCTTTTGTGCTAGGCCATCAGTGAGAAAGCAAACTATACCTAAACTATAACTTTCACTCTAGACTATGTGAGCCAGCATGAACGTGTACCAATGATGAATGAATTAAGAAGGTGAGAACACAGAAAATAACCAATTGCAAGCCTTTGTTTTGCATCGCTTGATCCTGCACAAGCTAAGAATGAATTTGAAGCCCATCCTGCCACTAGGATTACCCCTCAAATTCTTGCATCTATGTTTGTAGAAAACAGAGTCAACTCTGGCTAAAAAGACAGTGGAGAAGGAGTCCTGTGTGCACAAGGTGACAGCATTAGCTATTTAAGTTGCACACTAGTTTGCAGACTCTCGCTAGTATGAAAAGTCTACCGCTAAGTGGGAAATGTGGCAGTGACATGCATGGGCAAAGCATTTGGACCTTGTGAGGTAACCTATTTCAGCCCACAATAAGATGAAGGAGTTTGCATGTGCATAACGGAGCACCTGCCCTGAACACCCAGGCCAATGTCAAACAGCCAGTATGTGCTCTCACCAGACAACCACTCCCATAGCCTTCACCTGCTGACAGGGAAGAATAGGTCTTCCTCTTTATTCTCAGCTGTTAATCGGAAGACACAACTCAAACTCTGAAAATCTAAATGCAAGATCACCATTCAGGGACTGAAATTGTTGCCTTGATTCATATCACCATGTCTGTGAACATGGAGGAGTCCTGCGACTCAAACCATGCCCTCAACTCACTGAATTAAATGCATAGATAAATCCATATGGGATAGTGGACTGCTCCCTTGATGGGCACCTTCTTAACCGTGACAAAGCATGATAGCGAGTAAATGAAGACCACATTCTAAGTCAGGGTATGTAGTGCTGACACACTCATCAGCTACCACCCTGCTAAAGCACAATGGCTAATTTGATTATGTGATCTACTTGCAGATCCTAAGTTTAATGCATTGTACTGATCTGCACTATTAGACTTCATTGCTGCCTATGACCACTGTAAATGGATAAAACCACCAGATACCTACCCACTTTCTCTGCTTAGATAGGATTGCGATGTTACAAAAGACTAAACTTTTGAATATTCTCACCCACTGAGGCGTGGCAGAATGCAATTGGGAAATCCCAGATCAGGTTATGTAAGGAACATCAATGATTATATTCTGATTCTTACTACCACAATATTGAACATCATTTCAGACTAAAAGAATTTCAGAAAGTGGATTAAACCAGACAAGATCAAATGCGAATGTATGAAATACACATTTGCTTTTATGGAAACATATGTGTTCTCCAGCAAATGAGTACAAGCAGATTTGAAACAGATAGCAGACACTCAGGACTGAAACTACCGCACAACGTCACCGCGGTACCCATATTCTTAGGAATGGTGATTTTTGGCGGCCACTCCATTTTGCACTTGTCCCCAATCACCTACACCTTCTTTGAACTAATAAGAAGGAAGACAGAATTGACCTTAGTAAGAATGACAAGAAAAGGCATTTCGAACTACCAAGAATGCCCTCCTTCAGGATGCAACAGTTAAATACTTTGACCCCAAAAAAGCAACAGAGCAGGTAGGTGATGTCAGTCCATATGACCTGGAAGCAATGCTCCTTCGAGAACAAAAGACTGATAAAAGGCTACAAATAGAGTTTGCCAGCTGGACCCTTACAGGCACATAATGAATATTCATATTATGAGAAAGAGGGAATCGTGATTAAGAGGGAATGCCAGTGTTTCAATTTATTCGAATAGTACCTTTTTGGACACTGTCAGGGTCATGACTGACCGCAAGCCACTAACACCCCTATTATTTAGCACCACAACCCCCACTGACCATTGAGAAGTGTGCCCTCCAACTGCAGGTGTAGAACCTTGACATCCTGTACTGCCTAGGGTGTGAATAACCCAGCACACTCCTTGTCCATACATGTCTGGTGAAACGCTACTACTGAATGCAGAGAAACAGACCTCATTGAAGAACACATACAACTGGTTGCCTACGGGGTTTGCCTGACAGCAATATAAATGGATGAACTCAATGATACTACCACCAATGCTCACAGCCACCAACCCACATGATACAAAGCTTGAGAGCAATTCCTCGGAGGACATTCAAACTGAGATGCTGCCACACAAGCTAAACTGTGACCTATCTGAAAAAAATGAGACACAAAGCAAACTAACCAATGAAAGGCATAGTACTAATTGTACACTGAATTGTGATGCTTATATCTTAATACGTAGAACTCCAAGGTCAACAGGGAATGGAACAATTAAAGTTACACTACACAATACGGTGTTGCTGCCAGGCTTTACCAATGTGGTAGGTCTCCTGAAATGTTGAGCTACAAATTACCATAATGACAGAAGATGAAAGCCAGAACTAAGCTAAGCTGCACATCTGTTTCTGCACCTATAACTGATGACTTGTTAGTTGCTGGTCATGAATGCATGCATCAAATACTCAGCAGTATAGCTGAACTTGTTGCTTTCATTACTTTTATGTACTTTGCGCCCAAACTTGAAAATAACCTAATGACCTATAGAATCTCAGAAGAACTCACGAACATCAACAGATTACCAGTTTCAAGGGGCAGAGTTAGAGGAATACCTCAGAAGACAATGGGTGATGACACCCAGATAGCCACAGACAAACGGGGTGGTTGAATGCTTTTTGTCAACATTAAAGAAGACCATGCGCTTTGGAGTAGAACAAGCATACATGGAATGCGCCATACACAATTGTCTAGGGACATAACATAATACTTTTGCATTATGCTATTCACTACATGCTTGGCTCATGCTGTTCGTATGAGCAGTCAGGGACACTAACCTTAATGAATTGGCTTGGACAACCCACTGCTACCACTAGGGCAGCAGAGAACAAAGTGAAATGATCCCACAACACAAGCATAAGTTCAAGAAGAGAGACCAGACTGCATGCCTCAGATGTTAGTGATGAGGTTCTGCTCCACAATCCTTATCCCGGAGGTAAAATCAGCGTGCCATACAGGGAATGTGACACATCGCAAAGGCATAGGTATAACTTTGAAAACAGACAATGAACGAGTACAAGGGACCACATCAAGTTTCAAATACCTCCAGAGGTAATTGACAGCACCACTAGGTCTGAGAATGAGGAGACCACCAGAGATTAACGTATCTGGCACGAGCATCAGGAATAGACCCGAACAGTCCATGACTCAACTTAAAAGACAACAAGCTCCTGAAAAGGAGGCTTGAGGATTGTTTCCATTAGGAGTAGCAATTAACACAGAGGACTAGAGTGGTATGCACTCTGCTAGCATGCCTTCCCACCTCAGAGATGAAGAGAATTTGAACCATACTTGTGATGCAGTCAAGATATATTAGTCCAGTGAATCAGACACTTTATTTTGCTCACTCCCATGTCATTTGTTAGTTCATCCTAATTTGTTTATTTTTTCCTTTCTCTTCCTTTGTTTGTGTTTCCCTCTTTTTATAAGAAAGGTGTTAGTTACAACCTGTGGCACCTAAGTGTGATGTCATAGCCATGTTGTAGAACTCCCCCCATAGCTGAACACGGTTGGGAGAGAAAGAATTACGGAGTTGAGCTTGCACTGGTGTCTATCCATGCTAGGTAACCACGTGAGAGTGAGTCTTTACTTGTGCCAACCTCACCATGTCCCATTAAATTAGATGGTTTTGTGGGCATGTGACCTCCTAATATTAGGCGAAGGTGACACATAACAGAGCAGTGACATCTACTAATAGGTCGACTCAAATCTTTTGACTAAGAGAGGAGTAATGAGATCATCCAATCAAACTATGAGAATTAATAATCATAATCAACAACAATATGCAATGAGGAGTCAGTAATTTATATGCACCATGACCTATGTGGTCATGAATCACCATACCAATTTAGTAAAGTTTAAACATTTATTGTCCTTAAATTGACAATGCTAAGGTCACGTAAATGATGCACAAAACCAAATGATAGTAATATAGAATCAACAAAGGCTGTCCAAATTGTCTGAAGAATCTCAATTTTGTAAGAGAAATTACCATTAAACACTCTAAGAGAATTATGCAGACTAGCAACATAATTATTTGGAAAAAAGCAACAGAATACATTTAGTTGTGCAACTGAATCAATTACAATGAATAAACATTCAAATTAAATGTTGCATCAGACCTCCTAACTACCAAATTCTAATTTTGAAAAGCATATGTGGGCAGGGCTTTGTCACATGCAAAAATTAAAAATAAGACAAAAATTATTTTGGAAAACCTCTAACTATGGCGCTAACAAAAATATGCAGTTGGATTTCTAAAGGGAAAAACAAATGCCCATTGGTTATACCTCTCCGAAATGAGACAGCAGCTTGCAGAGTGTTCATCAGCTGAGCACAGAAACAGCAGGTCTTTAGAGATCAGGAACATGGAAAAGAAAAACAGTTCCGTAATGTTGGGCCTAATGTAAATGATGTGTTAAAATCATAAGCTAAATATCAGAGCTGCAAATAACTGACACTGGCAAGAGCTGAACAGAATCTGACTGCACAGAAAGCTAAACAGAAACTGACTCTGAATGGAACTAAAAGGAATCTGACTTCCATCACCTAAAGCTTGCTAAATTAAAGTCCCAAAAGTTACTAGCTAGGCCTCTATTGGACAAGACCGTGAGGTGGGTTAGTGCGCAGCCAATAAAATTGCATCTGGACTTCAGTTGTATCTTTTTTCATTACTTTTCCAAGATAAGGTCAGGTTCATGCTCCTCTACGGATGGAAGTTTCTGTAATAACTAACGTTGCTTCCATTAAAAAAACTAAGGCTCATTGTTAAAAGGTGCAATTTTTATCACAAGGAGGACAGAGAACGCAGTAGCTTACCACTATGAACATTTAACAGGATGTCCAATAAATAGTGTTTGCAAAGCGTTTCAGTAAAATCAGCATAACATTTAAACACTGTCTTTCTGGAAAAATACTAAAGTGTAGGCCTTTTTATTCATGCTAAAACATGAAGAATAAAACATTTCTAACAATTTGAAACCATTAGTTTTGTAGTACAATAATATTATTTATGTTTTGTCAGTACATGTAGTTATAACTGATCAAAATACATTTTAACAGATATTTATTACATCACAATGAACCCGAGGTTTTTAAACATGCATGGTTTATTTTTCCTAAAGCATGTTTCTCTATTTAGGCCTTTCAATACATGTTAATCACTTTGCTTTGGTTATACATTTTTATTAGTAAAGTTTGCTCTCTAATAATTCCTCCTCTGGTGGCTATATGTGCCATCACAAAAGAACATACACTAATTCATTAATGAGACAATTCAAAACTTAGTTTGTTTAGTATATCTACAGTTAGGCTTTCTCAAGTTTTCAAAATTTCTCAAATTACGAAAGTATCCGCTTCTTATGTTTTCCATTTCTATTTCTTCCCTCCTCTGTTTTTTTCATCCCTTGTAGTTGTATGAATCTAAACAGTTTGTAAAATCCAATCATGCAAATAAGATACACAACCACTATTAATAATGGTTTTAGTATTGTTCCCACAAAACCCTGACCAAGATTTCCCAACCAGTTTCCCATTTTGGTAAAACTTTTGCCTATACGTTCCCCCACACTTTGTTGTTTCAAATCCTTTAATTCAGAATTCAAATTTATAAATTTTCAATTCAGCTCCTCATTTCCTTACTGTTGTCAAGGAAAAAAGTGTAACAATGTTGCACCTTAAGCATCCAACAGATTCTGCCCTCTTTTGCTGAAAGGCTGTCTAATGCAAGACTGTTTTGAAGAACGTTTGAACGTACCATAGTAATTTCTGTGTCCATAAGAAATATGGTCCCAGAAAAAACTGTTAACATTTTGTCCACAATTGTTGACAGCCTTGTTTTCCTGTCATTCAGAAAAACTCCTACAGAAGGAATAATTGTTCCCAATATATCCTCATTTATTTCTGAATAACTTGCTCTTTTTGATCGGGGCCTTAATTTCTCATGTGTATCATTTATGTTGTCAATCTGGTACATTTTCGGGAAAACCACTCCTAAGTAACAAGTCCGATACTATCCCCTAGGAAGATATTAATAAGCATTTCTTCCACAGATGTAATATACACCTGGAATAGCAGGATCCTGTCCATTTAGCATAAAGTCCCATGTATTCTTAAATAGAAATACATGTCTGCATTCACTCGTTCCCACAAACTTAGTATCAGTTCTGGATTGAGGCCTGTATTTACAAATCTTTCCTACATGTTAGTAATCTAAAGCAAGCTTCCCTTGTGTTTTAGTTACACTATATACATGGTCATTCTTGTAAGTGGGTTTCACTAAACCCTTCTCTATTTTCTCCTTTATTGCCTTTCTTCTATCATCCGTCTGATCCAGGAACGTTTTCTCAATTGATGAAAGCGTACATGTGAGGTTATTCCGGTGTGCATAGGCTGTCCCAAAGGCAGAAAACCACTAGACACCAGGGATAAAAAAAAAAATTGTTTACTTTTATTTTTTTATGTTTGGGGAGCGACCCCTTAGGCAAGGGTCGCTCCCGGGGGGGTGGGGGGGATTATTATTAGGCCGTTTCTGCCCCCCGGGGGGCAGACACCACAAGACACCAGGGAATTTTTTTTTTTATACTAACGCATAAGGGGAGCAGGGCAAAATATTTTTAGGCCTTTTCAGCCCCCTGGAGGCAGATCGGCCTAATATAATTAGGCGGATCTGCCCCCGGGGGGGGCAGAAACCTCTAGACACCAGGGATATATATATTTTTTGATTTACTTTATGTTTTTATGTATGGGGAGCGACCCCTTAGACAAGGGTCACTCCTGTGGGGGGCAAATTGTATTTAGGACATTTCTGCCCTCCTTGGGGGCAGATCAGCCTATTTTTGTTAGGCCAATCTGCCCCCAAAGGGGGCAGAAACCTCTTAACACCATGGATTGGTGTGTGTGTATGTGTGTGTTTTGTTTGGAGGGGGCAGCCCCTTGGGCAAGGGTCTTTCCCATGGGGGCACATTACTGTTGGCCATAACTGCCCCCCTTGGGGGCAGACTGGCCTATTTTGGAAGGCCCATCTGCCCCCAAGGAGGGCAGAAAGCCCACCAGAGAACAGGGAAGATTTTTTTTTCAAAATAAGAGGTTGGGGGTATGGCCATACCCCCACCTCAAATAAATGGGGCCAAAGTTGTTCTGCCCACCAGTGGGCAAATTGGGCAATTACCCCCGATCCACACCCCGGGGGGACAGAAAGTCTACTAGATGCCAGGGAATTAAAAAAAAATAAGAAAATAATGGGGTGGTGGCTACCAACCAGTAAGGGCCTGGTTATGCCCCCACCCGAACTGAAGGGGCTAACAGTCTTTTAGCTCTCGCCCGCACACTAAAACATCTTATCCCATGGCAAGCAAGAGGACATTTGATTATTTTTGGGTTTTGTTTTACATTTGGGCCATGAGAGCTTGGTAACTCTCAAAATCGTCCCACTTGGAATGGTGAGGGCTGTACTTTTTTTTACTTTGGGACGCTGCCATGTAGAAAAATCCACAAGACCTAGACACATCTGAAAACTAAACATCTAGTTGATTCCAGGGTAGTGTGCTTCACATGCACCCCGCACTATTTCCTTACCCACAATGCCCTGCAAACCTGCAACTTTGCTGGAAAGCACACATTTTTCCCACATTTTTGTGATGGAACCTTCCGGAATCTGCAGTAATCCACAAAATTCCTACCACCCAGCATTGTCTCATCTATACCGATAAAATTTCTGCTGCACTTGTCAGCCTAAAAATGTTTTTTTTCAAACTGCCCTTTTGGACCCACTTTGGTTCCCCCTCAATTTCAACGTGTTTTTGGCTCTGCCCTGTCACAAACACTTGGCCCACCTACACAAGTGAGGTATCATTTTTACCAGGAGACTGAGGGGAACGTTGGGTGGTAGGAAATTTGTCCCGGTGCAGTGATCCCACACAGAAATGTGGGAAAAGTGGGATTTTTTAGCTAAATTTGTGGTTTGCTGAGGATTCCGGGTAAGAAAATATTCGGGGATCCACGCAGTCACACCTCCCTTGGCTCCCTCGGGTTTCTAGTTTTCAGAAAGGTCTGGGTTTGATAGGTTTCCCTAGATGGCTGCTGAGCCCAGGACCAAAAACGCAGGTGCCCCCGCAAAAACAGGTAGTTTTCTATTTGATCATTTTGATGTGTCCAGATATTGTTTTGGGGCATTTCCTGTTGCGGGCACTATGCCTACCCACACAAGTGAGGTACCATTTTTATCGGGAGACTTGGGGGAACGCTGGGTGGAAGGAAGTTTGTGGCTCCTCTCAGATTCCAGAACTTTCTGTCACCGAAATTTGAGGAAAAAGTGTTTTTTAAGCCACATTTTGAGGTTTGCAAAGGATTCTGGGTAACAGAACCTGGTGAGAGCCCGACAAGTCACCCCATCTTGGATTCCCCTAGGTCTCTAGTTTTAAAAAATGCACACGTTTGGTAGGTTTCCCTAGGTGGTGGCTGAGCTAGAGGCCAAAATCCACAGGTAGGTACTTTGCAAAAAACACCTCTGTTTTATTTGAGAAAATGTGATGTGTCCACTTTGTGTTTTGGGGCATTTCCTCTTGCGGGCACTAGGCCTACCCACACAAGTGAGGTACAATTTTTATCGGGAGACTTGGGGGAATGCTGGGTGGAAGGACATTTGTGGCTCCTCTTAGATTCCAGAACTTTCTGTCACTGAAATGTGAGGAAAAGGTGTTTTTTAGCCACATTTTGAGGTTTGCAAAGGATTCTGGGTAACAGAACCTAGTGAGAGCCCGACAAGTCACCCCATCTTGGATTCCCCTAGGTCTCTAGTTTTCAGAAATGCACAGGTTTGGTAGGTTTCCCTAGGTGGCGGCTGAGCTAGAGGCCAAAATCCACAGGTAGGCACTTTGCAAAAAACACCTCTGTTTTCTTTGAGAAAATGTGAGGTGTCCACTTTGTGTTTTGGGGCATTTTCTGTTGCGGGCACTAGGCCTACCCACACAAGTGAGGTACCAATTTTATCAGGAGACTTGGGGGAACGCTGGGTGGAAGGAAATTTGTGGCTCCTCTGATTCCAGAACTTTCTGTCACCGAAATATGAGGAAAAAGTGTTTTTTTAGCCACATTTTGAGGTTTGCAAAGGATTCTGGGTAACAGAACCTGGTGAGAGCCCAACATGTCACCCCATCTTGGATTCCCCTAGCTCTCTAGTTTTAAAAAATGCACAGGTTTGGTAGGTTTCCCTAGGTGGCGGCTGAGCTAGAGGCCAAAATCCACAGGTAGGCACTTTGCAAAAAACACCTCTGTTTTCTTTGAGAAAATGTGATGTGTCCACTTTGTGTTTTGGGGCATTTCCTCTTGTGGGCACTAGGCCTATCCACACAAGTGAGGTACCATTTTTATCGAGAGACTTGGGGGAACGCTGGGTGGAAGGACATTTGTGGCTCCTCTCAGATTCCAGAACTTAATGTCACCGAAATGTGAGGAAAAAGTGTTTTTTTAGCCACATTTTGAGGTTTGCAAAGGATTCTGGGTAACAGAACCTAGTGAGAACCCGACAAGTCACCCCATCTTGGATTCCCCTAGGCCTCTAGTTTTCAGAAATGCACAGGTTTGGAAGGTTTCCCTAGGTGGCGGCTGAGCTAGAGGCCAAAATCCACAGGTAGGCACTTTGCAAAAAACACCTCTGTTTTCTTTGAGAAAATGTGATGTGTCCACTTTGTGTTTTGGGGCATTTCCTCTTGTGGGCACTAGGCCTATCCACACAAGTGAGGTACCATTTTTATCGGGAGACTTGGGGGAACGCTGGGTGGAAGGACATTTGTGGCTCCTCTCAGATTCCAGAACTTAATGTCACCGAAATGTGAGGAAAAAGTGTTTTTTTAGCCACATTTTGAGGTTTGCAAAGGATTCTGGGTAACAGAACCTAGTGAGAGCCCGACAAGTCACCCCATCTTGGATTCCCCTAGGTCTCTAGTTTTATAAAATGCACAGGTTTGGTAGGTTTCCCTAGGTGGCGGCTGAGCTAGAGGCCAAAATCCACAGGTAGGCACTTTGCAAAAAACACCTCTGTTTTCTTTGAGAAAATGTGATGTGTCCACTTTGTGTTTTGGGGCATTTCCTGTCGCGGGCACTAGGCCTACCCACACAAGTGAGGTACCATTTTCATCGGGAGACTTGGAGGAACATAGAATAGCAAAACAAGTGTTATTGCCCCTTGTCTTTCTCTACATTTTTTCCTTCAAAATATAAGACAGTGTGTAAAAAAGACGTCTATTTGAGAAATGCCCTGTAATTCACATGCTAGTATGGGCACCCCAGAATTCAGAGATGTGCAAATAACCACTGCTCCTCAACACCTTATCTTGTGCCCATTTTGGAAATACAAAGGTTTCTTGATACCTATTTATGACTCTTTATATTTCAGCAAATGAATTGCTGTATACCCGGCATAGAATGAAATACCACTGAAGGGAGCAGCTCATTTATTGGCTCTGGGTACCTAGGATTCTTGATGAACCTACGAGCCCTATATATCCCTGCAACCAGAAGAGTCCAGCAGACGTAACGGTATATTGCTTTAAAAAATCTGACATCGCAGGAAAAAGTTACAGAGTAAAACATATAGCTTTTTTTCTCATCTCAATTTCAATATTTGTTTATTTCAGTTGTTATTTTTTGTAGGACACCCTTGCAGGATCTACACAAATTATCCATTGCTGAATTCAGAATTGTGTCTACTTTTTAGAAATGTTTAGGTTTCTGGGATCCAGCATTGGTTTCACACCCATTTCTGTCACTGACTGGAAGGAGGCTGAAAGCACAAAAAATCGTAAAAATGGGGTATGTCCCAGTAAAATGCCAAAACTGTGTTGAAAAATTGGGTTTTCTGATTCAAATCTGCCTGTTCCTGAAAGCTGGGAAGCTGGTGATTTTAGCACTGCAAACCCTTTGTTGATGCCAATTTCAGGGAAAAAACCACAAGCCTTCTTCTGCAGCCCTTTTTTCCAAAAATATTTTTTTAAACAAAATGTTCACTATATTTTGGCTAATTTCTTGGTCTCCTTCAGGGGAACCCACAAAGTCTGGGTACCTCTAGAATCCCTAGATGTTGGCAAAAAAAGGACGCAAATTTGGCGTGGGTAGCTTATGTGGACAAAAAGTTATGAGGGCCTCAGCGAGAACTATTCTAAATAGGCAAAAGAATGCCTGGCACAGGAGGAGGAAAAGGCCTGGCAGCGAAGGGGTTAACAGGATGTCTAATAAATAATGTTTGCAAAGCGTTTCAGTAAAATCAGCATAACATGTAAACACTCTCATCTTTGTAAAACCTGTCTAACTCAGAAACTGAAGTACTCTCTGGACAAGGTGTGTAAGTAGTTTAAACTTTATCAGAAACACTCATGCTTAAGATTAATAACAAACTTATCAACACATGTACAGCTGCCAATCTAATACACACACACTTGCACCCATTGTTTCTATTGCAATTGGTATTCATGGCCTGTAAAGAATCAACAAGTGAAAGAAAAAAATATATATTCATGACTATGCAGGCAAACAAAAATCAAAATAGTCTTCAGTTTTCTTTGTGATTATTTACAGCAGCTTTCAGGCTCTCTCCAGAATTTGTCAAAAATCGGTTTAACAGCTTTGTCAAAATCAGTTTTCGAATGTCTCTCAGTAGATCACAATCTGCTGATCGCTAACTATTACTTCCAGTGTATGTCTTTCTTGCTCATTTGACAATGTAATTTCAAAACTCAGCTCAATTTTGACTTCAAGTTCCAAAATGTAGAACTGGATTCTCACGATCAAACAAAAGGACATAAACTTGTGTTCCCACTCATCAGCTGCAAGCTGCGAGGTATACACATTCAGGACCTGAGTATCTTTTGTTTTAATTTTCGACTTGTACCAATTTCTTCTTCACTCAGATCTGTTCCTTCTGTTTTTTCTGCTTCTTCTTTATGCTTGACAACAAATCAGAAACTTTTCAGTTGCATGCAATGAAGGACATTTATCTCCTTTCACACTTTTTCTAGACAGTGATGGCACGACTGGAATTACAATTCTCCTTCATTTAGCAGGAATTTGACAAGCTCTTCTTTGACTTTGACTTGCTTTAACTGCATCATTAGCCACTTCAGAAGGAGTCAAATCTGCATGACTTTGATTCAACTCAACTCAACTTTCGGCTACTTCAGGAAATGAGATCTGCTTTATCTCTTTTTCCTAATCGTCTGCTTCAGAGAGAGTCCTCTGATTCAGACTTGACTCTCCTGCTACTTCCACTTCTGCTTCTGGTGATAGAGGAGTATCAGGATTGTCTTCTATTTAATCTCTCAGAGGAGTACCTGAATTTGGATCTTCACCAGTTTGCTCTGTCTTCACTCCTGCAGTTCCTTGTTTTTTCTTCATAACTTGCTCTTCATGAGACTGTACAGTTTCGTTTCTGCTGGTGCTCTCAGGAACACTGGATTTATATCATCCAAGGGATCTGGCACTTTACGAGTGTGGCTGGCAGGAATCCAGTTTGGAATTCAAGCACACTTCACAGCAGTCGTTGTTTTCAGGATAACCTGGAAAGGCCCCTTCCACTTAGGCTCCAAGCAAGTCGTCTGCACATGCTTCTTGATCACCACCAAATCACCAACCCGAAGACTGTGATACTGGTCTTGGGATGGTGGCACAGCTGTAGCTTCCACCTGGTGAGACAAAGAGCAAACCACACCAGCTAGACTCTTGCAGTAATCCAGCACTAAGTCATCTGTTATGCTTACAAGCTCATTTGTGAGAACCGCTGGCAATCTCATTGCTCTGCCCATCAGTATCTCATGAGGCGAGAAACCAGTCTTTCTTTCACATGCTCATCAGAACCAAAGGTAAAGCATCAGGCCATTTCAGATTTGTAGATGCACACATTTTTGCCAATCGAGCTTTCAGAGTGCCATTCATTTGCTCTACTAATCCAGAAGCTTCAGGACGGTAGCTACAGTGCAGCTTCTGCTCAATGTTTAAGTCTGAACATAGCATTTTTATCACCTCGTTATTGAAGTGACCTCCTCTAGCTGATTCTAAAGCGGCCGTAAAACCAAATTGTGGGATCAACTCCCTAAGTGACAGCTTTGCTACTATGAGGCTATCATTTCTACATGTAGGTAGGCTTCAAGCCAATTACTAAATATACAAACAATCGCTAACATGTATCTCAAACCACCACACACAGGCATTTCAATGAAATCCATCTGCATTCTGTTAAATGGACCACCGGCTCTTCCAATGTGGCTCAAATTGACAACAGTTCTCTTTCCCAAGTCCATTTGTTGGCATGTAATACATCTGTGACACATGGCTTCTGCAACCTGTCTAAATTTTGGATGGATCCAAGATTGCTTGAATGTTCCAATCATTGCATCTCTGCCAATGTGAGTTTGACTGTGATAGTATTTAGCCATTTGTGTCAGTAGACATTTTGGCAAGACCACCTGTCCTTCATTTAAAATCCAAATTTCATCAATTTCTCTTTATCCTCTTTGATTACAACCCAATTTTATCCAGCTTGTTTTTTCATCTTCTGGAACCTCATCTAGCAATTTTTTACTTTCTTCAATTATGAAGTATCAATCACTGTCAACAGAAAGCTTTGACTTGTCTTACAGTATTTGTTACATTTTTCCAGTCTTCATTTAAGTGCCACAATTAAGTGTAGAAAATCTAGCAATCTGATCTGCACATGAATTGCCTATAGAGATAAAATCATTAACTTTCAGATGAGTAGCAAACTTAACAACTGCAACCTTTTCAGGTAACTGTAAAGCTTTCAGTTAATCATGAATTCTGTCACCGTTCCTTATTGGTGAACTAGTCATGGTTATGAAACCTTGCTGGGACCATAACTGCCCAAAGTCATGCACAACACCAACACCATATTAGCTGTCTGTAAAAATCGTAACTTTAGGCTGTGATGAAATACAGAATTCTCTAGTAAGAACAACCAATCCAGCCATCTATGCAAAAAATAATCCTTGAGCTGTGAAGCTTCAAGTACACCAGAGATGGTGCACACAGCATAAACAGGTATCAATGTTCCCACCTTGTTTCTTAGACAGGACCCATCAACAAAAATAATTTGATCATTTTTATCTACCGTTGTATCCTGAATATCAGGTCTGGGTTTGGTGCACTGTTCAGTAACATCCAGGCAGTAATGTTCCACTTCATTACATTTTCAAATTCAGCAATGTCTATAGGTAACAAAGTAGCAGGGTTAAGCATAGTTCACCTTTTCAGGGTAAAATGGGAAGAGCCCAAAATAAGAAGCTCATACTTTGTCAAACGGGCATTTGTCAGGTATTGTGTCTTGGTCTTGATAAATAAGACCTCAACAGTTAAAGGATGACCCATCACAATGCTCTCACTCTGAGCAAGGCTGACTCCAACCCAAGCCACATTTTTCAAGCAGCCTGGCAAAGCTGCAACAACTGGATCCAAAGTAGCAGAAAAATATGCTACAGAATGATTTACGCCACCATGTACCTGTGTCAGGGCAGAAAGAGCACAACAATCATGTTCATGACAAAACAGTGAAAATGTAGTTTAGTGTAGTCAGGCATTCCCAGAGCTGGTGCTCTTCAAAGACTCTCTCTCAGCTCAGTAAAAGCTTTCATACATGCTTCCTCTAAGGGCACAGGATCAGTAACGTCCTTGTGGGTCATTCTTTGCAAAGGCTTGGAAAAAACAGAAAAACTGGGAATCCATTGGCAGCAGTAACCCACCATTCCCCAAAACATTCTGACATCTCTTTGAGTAACAGGAGGGTTAATTTGCAATACAGCTGTAACCCTTTCTCTGGACACCTTTCTTGCACCTTTCTCTATTTGATGTCCCAAGTACTTCACCTCTTTCTGACAATACTGTCATTTTGCTGGAGACACTTTGGCCCTCATTATGACCCTGGTGGTCAGGGATAAAGTGGTGGTAATACCGCAAACAGGCTGGCGATAAGTACCGCCAAATTATGACCATGGTGGTTAGATCTCCGAAAGACAGACAATGTATCACAACGACCGCCAGGGTGGAAACAACAGTCACCACGGTGGTAGCTGCCTACAGCCAGGCAGAAGACAAAGTTCCACCCACCATATTATGACATGTCAATTTGCCACCTTTTTCCGGGGCGGTACCAACGCCATCAAAAGCCTGGCGGAAACACTGCACAGAAGTGAAAGGACTCACCATTAGAGACACAGGGAAGAACCACGCTGCCATGGAACCCAAACTGCAAGTATTTCCGATGATCTTCTACGTTATGCTCCACCACGAACACCAACACCGGAGAAGACGGCAATGGTGAGTAAAGCAGCCTAGCACACAAAGGAAGGGGAGGGGAAAATGACAGTGACACACATGCGCACAACACACACACCATACACACACCATACACACAACCAGCTGCACAAGAAAACAATTTATCCCCGTAAATCGTCTGAATAATTCAAGGATAACAGGAATTGACTAAAGTGATTGTAATAAGATCAACACAAGATTAATAATATGTTTTGCCAATGCAACAGATATGTACAAATGTACAAAAAAGGGACACTGCCCAATCTTCAGTTCACGGGGGCCACATGACCACAGGGAAAAGTCCAAGGCCCCATTCGTTACCTGCACCAATACGGAGAGAACACTGCAGGGGCATCAGTTGGCAAATAAGCATGCACCTCGGGGAGGGGGCACCTCAGCCGGATGCGGGAAGAAGACCACTGGTTCTGGAGGGGTCAACATGCCCTGTGCTTGGACCTGGGGAGTTTAAGGCCACAGTCTCTCGAGTGGGTGACTTGCCCACTGGTTCTGGGGGGGAGCAACAAGCCCTGTGCTTGGTCCTGGGGAGTGCAAGGCCACAGTCTCTCAAGTGGGTGTCTCCCACAGTGGTTCTGGAGGGGTCAACATGCCCTGTGCTTGGTCCTGGGGAGTGCAAGGCCACAGTCTCTCGAGTGGGTGACTTGCTCACTGGTTCTTGAGGGCGCAACAAGCTCTGTGCTTGGTCCTGGGGAGTGCAAGGCTGCAGTCTCTCAAGTGGGTGACTTGCCCACTGGTTCTGGAGGGGGCAACAAGCCCTGTGCTTGGTCATGGGTAATGCAAGGCCACAGTCTCTCAAGTGAGTGTCTCCCACACTGGTTCTGGAGGGGGCAGCAAGCCCTGTGCTTGGTCCTGGGGAGTGCAAGACTACAGTCTCTCAAGTGGGTGACTTGTCCACTGGTTCTGGAGGGGGCAACAAGCCCTGTGCTTGGTCCTGGGGAGTGCAAGGCCACAGTCTCTCAAGTGGGTGTCTCCCACACTGGTTCTGGAGGGGGCAACAAGCCCTGTGCTTAGTCCTGTGGAGTGCAAGGCCACAGTCTCTCAAGTGGATGACTTGCCCACTGGTTCTGGAGGGGGCAACAAGCCCTCTGCTTGGTCCTGAGGAGTGCAAGGTCACAGTCTCTCAGGTGGGTGACTTGCCCACTGCTTCTGGATGGGACAGGCCGCACAGCAGCCCATGGAGGCTGGATCACATGGCATCAGCCGGAGGTGACGGCTGTACTGTGGTGGTGGTGGTAGTAGTGGAAGGCTTCTGCTCAGCCCCTGCACCCTGCGATGGCTGCAGTGTGGTGGTGGTGGTAGTAGTGGGAGGCTCCTGATCAGCCCCTGCACCCTGCGATGGCTGCACTCTGGTGGTGTGGTAGTAGTGGGAGGCTCCTGCTCAGCCCCTGCACTCACTGATGGCTGCACAACCACGGCTAGCGGTGGGGCTCTGTGACAGCTGCTGCTGCAGACTCCTTCCCCTTCTTTCTTGCTGGTGCAGGCTCTTCCCCTTCTTGCTTGCTGGTGCAGGCTCCTTCCCCTTCTTGCTGGCTGGTGCAGGATCCTTCTCCTTCTTGCTTGCTGGTGCAGGTTCCTTCCCCTTCTTGCTGGCTGGTGCAGCCTCCTTCCCCTTTTTGCTTGCTGGTGCAGCCTCCTTCCCCTTTCTGCTGGCTGGTGCAGGCTCCTTCCCCTTCAGTATTTGTGGCCTGGAATCCTTTCCAACACAAGCAGGTGCTGATGGAACTGGGCCCATGGACTGTTTGGCTGAGGTGCTTGGCTGGGTTCTTAATACCCTGGCCATACGTGCAGGACGGGTGGGGGGAGATAAGAGGTCAATGGTGGAAAGGAAAAGCTTTTAAGGGACATTGGGGCGGGAAGTGGGAGAAGTAATGGGAGTGGAGGATGAGGGAGTGGTTGTTGGAGGTGTTTGCTGGATTTGGGTGCAGGTGCATAGGTTGTATGCTGTTGTGAGGTGGATGGCTGGTAGGTGTCTGAGTGCTTGCGTTTGTGTACTTTAGAAGGGTTGGACAGACACAGTGGGAGAGGACACAGCGGACATGTTCATGGCTGTTGTGGGGGTGTCTGGCAGTGAGGTGTGTGTTCTGCTTGGTGTTGTGATGATGCAGGTAGTGTATGATGATGTAGTGCATGCAGGTGTGAGTGTGGACTTAACTGGGCTTGAGGTGGAGAAGGAGTAGGAGCGTGAGACAGTGGAAATAGTGGATGTTGTTGTGTCTGCAACTGGATGGTGTTTGTGTGACTGCCTGTGGATTGAAGTGTGGTGCTTGTGTTTGCCTTTGACACTCTTGGGTGTTGTCTTGTGTGCATGCTCGTCTGGCAGTGTGCTTGGGATGGTTGAGGAGAATGGGACTGGGAAGTGGAAGTTGGAGGGGGGATGGTTGAAACAGGGACAATCGCTGCCATCACAGAGGAGGCCAGAGCCTGGATCGATCTCTGTTGGGACGCCAATTCACCATGAATGCCCTCCAGGAATTAGATTGTTGCATCTGGGCTACCAGCCCCTGGATGGCATTCATAATGGTTGACTGCCCTACAGAGATGGATCTCAGGAGGTTAATAGCCTCCTCACGCAGGGCAGCAGGGCTCACTAGGGCAGGGCCTGAGGTGGCTGGCGTGAAGGAGATGCCCACCCCCCTGGGTGAGCGGGCACAGGCAAATCGCTGAGGGGCTGCTGGGAGGGCGGTGCTGATATGGGGGTGGCGGCTGTAGCTGAGGTGGTCAAAGAGGTGTCCGCCACCACCAGGTAGCTCCCATCAGAAGAGGTATCTGAGTCTGTATTGTCCCCTCCAGTCTCCGCCATGGTGCTCCCCTCACCCTCCATCTCACTGGTGCCCTCAGTGTCGGTGGACTCTGCCTCCAGGGTCCTGTGGGATGCAGCTCCCTCTGGTGCCTCTGCTCCTCTGTCAGATGATGCTAATGCACATAAGGACAGGACGACAAAACAATAAAAGGGGGGAGAGAGACAAAGGGTACACTGGGTCAATGACTGCACCAACACCACCGTTGGCATACACAGCACCCTCACACACAGAGTACAGGCTTACGCACCATGCATTGCACTACCAGTGATATTGCTAGCCACCAAGGCGGGAGGAGGAGCACACACCGCCAACTGCAGCACACCTGGGACCCACGCAGCCCTGATCAGGAGTGGATGCTAACAAGCTAGGTAGGCAGTATTTCCCTTTCAGACCCGTAGCCACCAGAGGATCTACACTGCTATGTCTGGCATGGCCTAGGGGCACCCACTGACACACAACCACCACCCGGATACCACCCCACCAGGCATAAGTTGTAATGATAGCCACTGTACTCACCCCCTTGTGGCTGCTGTGTTGCCCTCAAGCGCCCATCCAGCTCTGGTTAGGCTAGTGCCAGGATGCGGGCCATCAGGGGGTGTTAGGGTTCGACGGGCACCCCTTCCTCGTTGGGAGGCCATTACCAGCTGGGCCTCCGCGGTCTTCCGTGCCCAGAGTCTCAGGTCCTCCCACCGTTTGCAACAGTGGGTGCTCCGCCTGCCATAGACCCCCAGGGTCCGCACCACCTTGGTGATAGCACGCCATATACCCTTCTTTTGATGGGCGCTGACCTGCAGAGGCAATACAGACAGGAGAACACCATTAGACAAACAGTCCAGTCAGTTATACAAATGGCCCACCATACACGCTTACAGCACTATTGGCACACCCATAGCCCAGCACTCAATGTGTACCCAGCCAGGAGGACATCCCTCCCCCTTACACAATGCCTTCACACACACCTCCATACATGCATGCCACATGCATCGTGCCCACAGTGTACTCACCTGTTGGTCTGGAGGCCCAAACAGCAGTCCGTACTGGGGTAGGACCCCATCCACCAGTCTCTCCAACTCCTCCGAAGTGAAGGCTGGCGTCCTTTCCCCGGTCACACAGGCCATGGTAGGTTCCAGACACAGGTCACAGCAGCACATGCAATGTAGGTCCTCTCCTATGGAAGGTCAGGAAACAAGTGAGGAATATGATAGAAAATGGCGATCACGTCCGCAACGGTGCATACCGTCACCGCCGGCGTAGATCACCTTTGGCCACTGTACCCCATAGGGCCCGATTTTAACCAATGAGGAATTGCACAGCTGTTCCAAACAGCCTACCACCACGGCGCACAACGTCAGCGGGATTACCTCACGTCCACCTGTCCCTCCACACAGGACAGGCGGATGCCATTTCAGTGGGGGGAGCAGGCCTATGGAATAATGCTGCATCACAGGAGAAATAGGCACATACTGTACATATCACACTGACACATTTCATGTATACAGATTGCAAACTCCTGTTGTGGCTCCATTGTTCAGTTTGTGACAGGCTCCTCACTCTTTTGTCCCTTAGATTCCTACCACTGCGGATGAATAGAAGATTGAGACATACCCCGTGTACAGACCCCTGGTGGACTTGGCTACACTGGAGGACAAGCAAATAATACTCACCTATAAACTGGACAGGGCCACAATCACAGAGCTGTGTGCACAATTGGAGCCAGACCTGATATCTGCTATCCGTCACCCCACTGGGATCCCCCCTCTTGTGCAAGTTCTATCAGTGCTCCATTTCCTGGCAACTGGTTCTTTCCCAGTGACAGTGGGCTTGTCAGCTGGAATGTCACAGCCAATGTTCTCAATAGTGCTGACAAGAGTGTTGTCTGCCCTAATAAACACATGTGCAGCTACATTGCATTCCCCCAGGTTGAGGATTTGGCCACTGTGAAGGCTGAGTTTTATGAAATGGGACATATCCCCAATATAATTGGGGCGATTGACGGAACACATATTGCATTTGTCTCCCCCTGCCAGAATGAACAGTGAAAGTTTCCACACTATGAATGTGCAGATGGTGTGCTTGGCGGACCAGTACATCTCCCACGTCAATGCTAAGTATCCTGGGTTGGTGCATGATGCTTTTGTCCTGAGGAATTGCAGCATCCCAAATGTGATGGGCCAACTACAGAGGCACAGGGTGTGGCTAATCGGTGAGCCCTGGTTCCCAACCAGTATATGTTAGTGTATGGGTATGGTGTTGGCTATATAGGATAGTGTGTGGCTAAATGTTGTCCCTCAATATTTGCAGGTGACTCTGGTTACCCAAGCCTATCATGGCTGCTAACCCCTGTGAGGAATGCCAGTGTAAACCACGATCCAAAAATACTTACAAATGCATTTACAAAGGAGTTTAGACACGGAGAGTTGGAGTGGAGAATCAAGACCAAGGTCTTATTTATTTTGCTGCAGCAAAGAGAACAGATTTACAACTGGCATCCCCAGCCCGAAGTAAAGTGTGCTAACATGGTGCGTTTAACAGTGATATTTATACTCATACATCAAATGATACATAAAATACGTGACACGTCATACAGGAATTTAAGGAGGGAATCAGCACACTGGTTCCCGTCCTTGCTCTGTCCTTGACTCCCTTCTGCAGCTGTCTGACTTCTCACATTCTGAGAATCCTTCAAAGGATTTCATGGTTCAAAGATATAGATATCACATTCAGGCCTTCCTGACATATATTATCATCCTTTCCCTCCCCAAGATACAACAGCCGAGGTCGGATAGTTTATATTTACCACATGATTATAATGAGTAATGTGCCCCAGCTAGGGAAAGAAACCAGCTGCAAGCCCGTTGTAGAACCAGGCTTTTTACTAAACAAATATGTATAAGATAGCATATGCAATAGGTAGTGCGTTTAGAGAGAGAACTCAAACTAAATGTCTATATGGAAAAGGAGCAGTACAAAATGGATTCTTACAGTTGGCCCTTTTTGAGTTTTCTCTCAAACATAACGAACATTCTCACGAGGTGTTCTAAATCTCCTCATATATGTTAAATTTTACTCCCACAGCCTTTGAATTGCTGTTCATGGGGACATAAACGACGGGTGGGAATGAGCAACCGGTATCTTTTGTGAGAATAGTGGGATCGATAGCCATTAGGGATTTGATCTCTTCTCTCTGCATCATAGTTCGATTTGTTTCTTGTATTTTAACTGGAGGAGGCTTACACATTTTTAGTCAGGAACATAGAGCAGGTAAACACTGTACTAACAAACAGCTTAATACTATAGCTATTATTATAAACATTATGGGCCTTATTACAACTTTGGAGGAGGGTGTTAATCCGTCCCAAATGTGACGGATATACCACCCGCCATATTACAAGTCCATTATATCCTATGGAACTCGTAATACGGTGGGCATGATATCTGTCATATTTGGGACGGATTAACACCATCCTCCAAAGTTGTAATCAGGCCCTATATCTTTGAAAAACCAGCCCGCCCGCTGAGCCAGGACCATAGCCATGATAAGCTCAAATTGCCTCCATCATATTGGCCCCCCTTTTCAAATACCTGTACTGCTTCTTTTATTTTCCCAATATCCAATTCTATCTCTGATGATTTGTTGACAAAGTAGCAGCATTTTTGCTGATACTGATGTTGGATTAAAACACATATTCCTCCTTGTTGTACCGTAATTAAATCTAGAGCAAGACGATTTTGTATAGCCAATTGGGCTGCAGAGTTTATTTCTAGCTGTACACTTCCTATGGCCTCCCAAGTGGCGTTAAATGCAATGGCTAATTCAGCGGACATGTTCATCATTGCCAGCTGTAAGTCGAAAACTCCAAATCCCGGAATAAGAACGTGTAGTACTTGAAATACCCAGTTCTTTCGTTCCTCCAATATGGGCGTCCCTCGTTTGTACCTATGAGCAAAACTCCCCATGTTAAGGGGCTGGGAAGATGTTATATTTGATATCAAAGTAATGTTGGGTCCTAAATATGCCAGCGAGCATATCCCTTCCCAATTTAGAGGGAGTACCTTATACGCAGTTCTTCCACAAACAAAATACATGCCTCCCTGGACTTGTAAGTTTATAATGCCGTACTTTACGCAGGGCAAACCCACACTCTCGGGTGTGTCATGCTCAGAACTATTACAATACTTGTAATCCCTCCAAATTTCATTTAACAATGATACATTTGCCCAGGGTGCAACATAGGAGCATCTAGCCGTCCAGAGGGGGCCAAGGAAAACCCATGGCAATATTAAAGGTGAATTCTTCCCATTTCTATCTCTTTCAGTTGAGGGATCATATAACAATTCTTCTGGATCTAACCGGAACCTCCTCTCCTCCCACCGTCAGGTTCCAATAATTTACAGTGTAATTGTGCTGAGTCCCATTAATTAATGAGGTCCAATTTCTGTCTAATTTCTCCTCTCCTTCGAGTTCCCAGTTCCCCTTGTTATTATCAAAGAACAGAGTGTAAACACATTGTTCGGGTGGAACCTTCCCCATGTATTTTGCCTCTGGGTTTTGCCCATTGTGATGCTATTAATTGTGTTTGACCAATGACTTTGTGTTTCACCACTGCGCATATTAGTTGCTCAATGTTCACCAGTAGCACATTATGGCCCTCATTCTGACCCTGGCGGATACAATCCGCCAGGGCCAAGGGGCGCGGGAGCACCGCCGACAGGCCGGCGGTGCCCCTAAGGGCATTCTGACCGCGGCGCTAACGCCGCGGTCAGACAGGGAAAACTGGCGGTCTCCCGCCAGTTTCCCGCTGCCCTGGGGAATCCTCCATGGCGGCGCAGCATGCTGCGCCGCCATGGGGATTCCGACCCCCTTCCCGCCGGCCTGGCTCTGGCGGTTCTTACCGCCAGAACCTGGCCGGCGGGAACGGGCGTCTTGGGGCCCCTGGGGGCCCCTGCAGTGCCCATGCCCATGGCATGGGCACTGCAGGGGCCCCCTAACAGGGCCCAACTAGGCTTTTCAGTGTCTGCGATGCAGACACTGAAAAGCGCGACGGGTGCTGCTGCACCCGTCGCACGCCTTCCACTCCGCCGGCTCGATTCCGAGCCGGCTTCCTTGTGGAAGGCGCTTTCCCGCTGGGCCGGCGGGCGATCTGATTCAGATCGCCCGCCGGCCCAGCGGGAAAGTCAGAATACCCCTCGCGGTCTATTGACCGCGGGGCGGTATTCAGGCGGCTTCCGACGGGCGGGCGGCAACCGCCGCCCGCCTAGGTCGGAATGACCACCTATATGTTTTGTTCAGTTCAGCTGCCTATTGGCTTTGACATGGCATTAGCCATTACATTCTGTATTCTGCCTATTGGCTTTGACATGCTGTATTCAGTTTAGCTGCCTATTGGCTTTGACATGATATTAGACATTACATTCTGTATTCATCTTAGCTGCCTATTGGCTTTGACATGATATTAGACATTACATTTTGTATTCAGCTCAGCTGCCTATTGGCTTTGACATGACATTAGACATTACATTTGATATTTAGGTTAGCTGCCTCTTGGCTTTAACGTGGAGTTAGACATTCCAGTTGAAACATTACAGATGTCTGTATTCTTCCAAGCTGTGTTTTTCCACAAGATGGACCAAGCTGTTTTCTTCACTCCAGACCTTAGCTGATAAGAGCACGTAGATTTTGTGTTTACCTCGCAATCCAGTCTGAGACCGGAATGGCTCAAGAGAACTGCCCATTCTCCAAGGCCGTTCAAGTCTCACACTGAGTTTGCTTTTAAGGATGGCTCTGGGCTACAGTGAGTTGGATTCAAATCTGCTTGACTTCAGGCTGAAGCTAGATGTCAGTTGCCAGTCTCCCATTTGGGTAGATAATCTCTTTCTCGCAGTTGACCGGAGTCATCAACTTGCAGACCCCAGAAATATGAAGCTGAAGATAGGCCCTACTTGCCCATACGGTGATGAATTTTGACTTTTATGCTTTGCTTTGATATTATAATCATATATATTTGCTGTGTACATTGCAACTGAGAAGTACTGGGATATATTTTGCTTTCATTGCTGCCACTACTGTGTGCTTGAAATCTACTAATTTGTCTCTCAAGAACTTGTGGGTGGGGAAGAATTAACAACAATAAAGGTCTTCTTTGAACTCCGAAGTGCATTCCAGCGAGGTTCTGTAAGCTCCGACTGGAGATATGTAGGAAGGCAGAACATTATGGCATAGCCATCAGTCTTGAAAGTCGAATTATAGATTTCTACGTGCACAATTTAAAAGTGTAATTGTTTTTTGTTGTTTAGAGAATTACAGAAGCACGGCAGACCATGTTTGAAAATGCATGTGTAGTTAAACTACCTGATGGTGCTGTGAGAAACATGTTTTCTTGCTGTGATAAAGCATATTTAGAAAATGTGCCTTTTGAAAGCAATGATGTTCCTTTTGTTCTTGACAGAAGGGTTTGGATACTTTTATCTGCTTACAGAAAAATGCAGGAGAGATGTAGGCAGTTAGAACATGAAAATAAGAATTTACGTGAGCAAATTAGCCAGAACACATTAATGCAAGATAATGCTGAAATATATAAAACTGCTGTTTTAGAAGAATCTGGGGGTCATTCAGACCTTGGCGGACGGCGGAGGCCGTCCGCCAAGGTACCACCGACAAATGACCGCACCGTGGTCAAAAGAGCGCCCGCCGGCCCAGCGGAAATGCCCCTGCAACGAGGACGCCGGCTCAGAATTGAGCCGGCGTAGTTGCAGGGGTGCGACGGGTGCAGTTGCACCCGTCGCGTATTTCAGTGTCTGCAAAGCAGACACTGAAATACTTTGTGGGGCCCTCTTACAGGGGCCCCTGCAGTGCCCATGCCATTGGCATGGGCACGGCAGGGCCCCCCAGGGGCCCCGCGGCACCCCCTACCGCCATCCTGTTCATGGCGGGTTTCCCGCCATGAACAGGATGGCGGTAGGGGGTGTCTGAATCCCCATGGCGGCGGAGCGCGCTCCGCCGCCATGGAGGATTCAATGGGGCAGCGGTAAACCGGCGGGAGACCGCCGGTTTACCCTTTCTGACCGCGGCTGAACCGCCGCGGTCAGAATGCCCTTGGGAGCACCGCCAGCCTGTTGGCGGTGCTCCCGTGGTCGGTGACCCTGGCGGTCACCGGCCGCCAGGGTCAGAATGACCCCCTCTGTCTTTTCCCATTCCAGTAATGAGGGGGTTAAGACAGCTATGAGCCAGTCTGAGCCTCCGTGTGAGCCAGGTTTTTTGGCAGTCGAAGAGCATTCCTTAACTGATAACACGGAGGACAGAGCTCAGAATGTGATTTACGAGGTACCCTCGCAAAATGTGCAGTTACTGACACAAGCAAAAACGAAAGATTTTAGAGTTTCTTACTGTTTGCACTAAGCAAGAGACACCGAGTTTCATTTGCTTGTTTGATTTTTGGAAACAGTATAGCCCTCATCTGAGTGAAATCTTAACACTTTGGTATAAAGTCACTAGGAAAAAATATAAGCAGCTGCGCGCTTGTGATTTGGCAAATGAAATAATGCAGACTTTAGGTTTCTGCGCAGTGCAAGAGGGAAACACTGATTTACATGTAAATCAGGGACAGGGGAAGAAAAGAGTGCCCCTAGCTAGGATCATACACTGGATCTGGTACATGCAAGCCAGGGCTAGAGTTACTGCAGCCCTACATGAACAGGTGCCACAAGCCCCTTTTCAGGATGTGGAGAGGGTGCAGAGTACCACAGGTAAAAGAGTCACCAGTGAAATTGAGTGCACCATTTGATTTTGTGTCCCCTGAGGATAAAAAGCATGTTTGTTTGACTAATGATTTATTGACTGAAATGTTGTTTTCTAGCACAGTAGAAGGAACAGTGTTGTACAATGTGTGTCAGACTTTAAAGCAAGAGCTGCGTGAGATGTGTCATTTTTATACTGATTCTTGGTTCACTGCCAATGGTTTGGCTGTTTGGTTTTCCACATGGCTTGTGCATAACTGGTTCAATTCCCTTGCAGATGTTAAAGAGAAAAATTCAGAGTCTGAAGTGTCCACCCAGAATTCTGACTTAGTGGGGATGGCTAAGTGGGTGCACCAGAAATGTGAACAGCTGGGAGAAAAAGCCACTTACAGGTGGGCAGAGATTAGAGAGATGCACATTCCCCTAGATTTGATAAAAACTGTGCAGCACGCACAAGAGCAATCTGTCCCACAAACAGTCACAGAGCAGTTGGAGAGAGGAAAGTTACCAGGACAGATATGACAAATTGATCAGGTTTTAGGGCGAGTGATTGCTGCAGATTCCCAAGGAGAAATCAAAATTATGCTGATAACTAGAAAATAATTTGATTCATTCATACAAATTGGAGACAGAATGGCCCAACTTGTCAAAAGTGCAGTGAATGGAGGTTTGGTAAAGAATGAGTCTGCCCCAGCCCTTCTGACAGTGCAAGAAAAGGGAAGCTGTGGTGCAGCAGATAAAAACCTCAGTGCTGAGGTGTGGGTTAAAGCCCCAAGTGACCCTCCAGAACCTGCAGAAATTATAACGAAGGTCCCCAAAAACGTCTTGCTGATTATAAAACAGGGAAAGGAAGAGGAAGGGCACATTTCAGATGACAATTGTTATTTGCAAGAAAAGTCATACTTTTTTCTTTTGCAGATTCTACCACGTTTTGCCACTGTCCCTGAGTGTGCTGTGTGGTCCCCCTTCAGGTGTGTGAGTGTGGGGTCGGGGAAGGGACTGAACCCCCAACCTGAACCTGACTGAGTAAAGTGCAAGCACCATGGATCCATTTTGCGCAACTGGCGCCTTCAGTTCAAGTTCAACTTGTTTGATTACATTCTTCCACTGGAACTAAGCAACCTTAACAGTTAACTGTCTGTGTTTTTTCGTGTGGAACTCTGACTTTCACTTATCTTCCAGCCAACCTTTCAGCTGGACCGTGCACCTTTACATGAGTAGAACTCATGCTACATCAAATTGCTATTTTAGAGACACTATTATCTCATTCAGAGTATAAAAGTTTCAGTCTTTTCTGTGTAGATGTAGCTGATGTGAAAGGTTATAAGATCTATATGTTAATCCACTTCCATTGCTTCACAGTGACTGCTTTTATCATTCAAATCTGATTTGCTTATAATGTTTTTTGTGCTAATGTTTTTTTGTTTTTGTTTGAAATAAGAGGTATGTGAAACAAAAATGCATTGGTCATAGGGTGGAATGTGATGCTATTAATTGTGTTTGACCAATGACTTTGTGTTTCACCCCTCGCATATTAGTTGCTCAATGTTCACCAGTAGCACATTATATGTTTTGTTCAGTTCAGCTGCCTATTGGCTTTGACATGATATTAGACATTACATTCTGTATTCTGCCTATTGGCTTTGACATGCTGTATTCAGTTTAGCTGCCTATTGGCTTTGACATGATATTAGACATTACATTCTGTATTCAGCTTAGCTGCCTATTGTTCTTTGACATGATATTAGACATTACATTTTGTATTCAGCTCAGCTGCCTATTGGCTTTGACATGACATTAGACATTACATTTGATATTTAGGTTAGCTGCCTATTGGCTTTAACGTGGAGTTAGACATTGCAGTTGAAACATTACAGATGTCTGTATTCTTCCAAGCTGTGTTTTTCCACAAGATGGACCAAGCTGTTTTCTTCACACCAGACCTTAGCTGATAAGAGCACGTAGATTTTGTGTTTACCTCGCAATCCAGTCTGAGACCGGAATGGCTCAAGAGAACTGCCCATTCTCCAAGGTCGTTCAAGTCACACACTGAGTTTGCTTTTAAGGATGGCTCTGGGCTACAGTGAGTTGGATTTGAATCTGCTTGACTTCAGGCTGAAGCTAGACGTCAGTTGCCAGTCTCCCGTTTGGGTAGATAATCTCTTTCTCGCAGTTGACCGGAGTCATCAACTTGCAGACCCCAGAAAGATGAAGTTGAAGATAGGCCCTACTTGCCCATACGGTGATGAATTTTGACTTTTATGCTTTGCTTTGATATTATAATCATATATATTTGCTGTGTACATTGCAACTGAGAAGTACTGTGATATATTTTGCTTTCATTGCTGCGACTACGTGTGCTTGAAATCTACTAATTTGTCTCTCAAGAACTTGTGGGTGGGGAAGAATTAACAACAATAAAGGTCTTCTTTGAACTCAGAAGTGCATTCCAGAGAGGTTCTGTAAGCTCCGATTGGAGATATGTAGGAAGGCAGAACACCCGTAAGAATGAGTACCAAAACATATGGGAAACATTTTATGTGTGACATTCTCTCCAGGAATCGGGGAAAGCTTATATTCTGGCTGGGTATTAGGGAGCAACGCACACCTAGGGTACTACTGATATTCTCGTTGGTCACATTTCCAAATGGTATTGGGTACAAGACACACTTCCCCTTTTCCATATTCTCCTGGTGAGACTGGTACTTCATAAAGTCCTATTGGGTCATCGGGGTGTCTGGACAAGTGCTGGCAAATCCAGCAGTCAGTGAGACTTAATGTTTCGGCCAACTTCCCATGAACCTTTATTAATGGATGTGAGGTGGGATTTTGCAACAGTGATGTAACACCGCTGGACATTGTACATATTAACCTGAGGGTCACTAGGTACTTCATTATTGTTTTGTGTAAATAATTATAAGGCCACTCTTCTCTATTCTCTCAAGGGATGTCTGTCCTGCCAAATGGATATATTTTCATAACTTTATTCTACTCTCCTCCTTGTTCCTACTACCTTTGTAGGGTGCCGCTTTACTTGTCTCCACCACCTATGTGTGTTCAAGAATATACCCACACAATTACCAAATATCCAAATGCAAAGTATTGAGACCACTATACTAATAATATATATATATATTTATAAATATCTGAGTTTCGTGCAATGTTCACAACCCACTAGAGTTCAGCAGCGTCGAGCTTCCCACTCTAATAGTTTTGCTGCACTAGTTGGTCCATAAACAATTTCTTTGAACACTGGGCAATAGGTGCCGGATTGATCCTCGGTCCCTTGATCACTCCTTGTTGGGCATTACTCTTGATGGGAGCTCAACTCCTAGTGGAGGGCGCGATACTTCAAAGCTTTCCTCTGGTACAGTTCGTTAATTGTTCAGTATTTCTGCAAAGGGAAGGGAAGAGGCCAGCAACTGAAATCAGGTTGGTGATCTGCTGGGTACTTAACAGAAGAGGCCCCTTTCCCGCTGGGACTACAAGCTGTACCACCCCTAATGACTGGCCACTTCTGTAGAACTGGGATTAGTTTCTCTCATTACACTGTGGATAGCCACAGAACTGTTAACCCCACTTACACACGCTCTTATAGCAGGTAATATTGTTGCACAAGCTGCATCCCACTATGCTTGTGTTCATGTTGAGACAGTGTTATACTGACTAATGTTCTGGTATCGTTGCACAGGCTAGTCACCCGTGTTCATGTTCATGCTGAAGTTTTTTTTTAATCTGCACAATCATTTACAACCTCATCGCCCAACAGGTGCGTGACAACAATGAGGATAGCTCGCTTTAATGCTGGTACATCAGGTGCATCGGAAATGCCTGTGTCATTGAATGCAGGAAACTGTATTTCGTGGAGACAGGCGTACCATATTCTACTGAGCAAGGGATTCCGTGACCATTCAGAGAAGACCTCAGTTTCAAGTTCCAAGCTGGGAGCTATCAGGGTGATGTAAATGTAGTTTGTTGTGGGTGCCACCACTGTACACACCTTCAGAATTCTGTTCATTTGGATGGGCGAGGACGCAGGTTGTATCGATGGGTTTGTTGATCTTCAAACAGCAGACCTTCGTTGCTGGGCTGATGTATTACCTCAGGGGCAGGAGTAGTAATACTTGAATCGTGTGGAAGTGTCTCCTGCCTCCCTACTTCACTGTAGTCAGGGGGCAAAGGTAATTCTGCTGTTGGAGTAGATTGTAGTGGAATCGGTGCACGCTTACAATGGCTAGCATGTGTCCAATTTGTCCTTTCTTCCACTTTCACTGCTGTCTGTGTAGCAAGCAGTACCTGGGCCGGCCCCCGCCACCTGGGCTGAAGACTGTTGGTTTCTTTGAAAGTTCTTTGTCATAAGCCAGTCCCCCGGCTTGAAAGGGTGACCAGGGCCTTCAAGAGGAGTCGGTAGGCTGGCCTTGACCTGTTGGTGGATCAAACGTAAATCTTTAGTCAATTGTTTACAATAGTCTACAAACAAAGGATACTGGACTTCAGAAAGCTTCTTTGGCCACGGTACCCCCCCAGATACTGGCTGGCCTTCCTATGACTCTCTCGTAGGGGGATAATCGTGACTTGCTACTAGCAGTTGTCCTAATGGACAGCAACGCTAGGGGCAAAGCATCCGGCCATTTTAAATTAGTCTCAGTACAAATCTTGGCTATTTTGCTCTTCAAGGTGTAATTATACCTCTCTACAAGGCCCGCTGTTTGTGGGTGATTTGCAGCATGAAATCGCTGTTTGATGTTAAGGGCAGTACAAATTTTTTCCATCACTTCATTAGCAAAGTGGGGGCCATTGTCGCTCCATACTATTCTAGGTAATCCATATCTAGGAAAGTACTTTTTCATTAGTATCTTGGCAGTAGAGAGGGCACCATTGTCTTTAAATGGGTAGGCCTCTGTCCATTTTGAAAACATACATACTACCACTAACACATATTTTAGTTTGTTACATGGTTCCATGTGGATAAAATCCATCTGTATAGCTTCAAAGGGGAGATCAGGAGGGGCAAAGTGACCAGGGGTGTTGGGGTCCCTTTTCCTGCATTGTGCATTGCACACACCATACAACTCTAGACCAGGTTATTAGCAGCTTTGGATATCATAGGATTACTCCAAACGTGGTCCAAAGTTGTCTTGATGCCTTGGGCACTGATGTGTGCAGGACTATGGGCCATAGTGACCATAGCGTGTACATAACAATTAGGTAACATCCATCTTCTCCTATCTGTGTCATCTGTGTAACAAACCTCACTGTCCAGTCTACAGTTCCTCTCCCACTGCTCCCTTTCCTCTGCTGTTGCTTCTGCTTGAATGTCTCTCACACACTGCAAGGTATTTTCTTGTACTCCGTTCTTGGGCTCCCACTTGGTACTACTCTCAACGTATGCATTGTCAAATGGTGCTTCTTCTGTTGCTTTCGCAGTAGAATCTGCAAAAGCATTTCCTCTTCCTATGTCATCAGTAATTTTCTAGTGAGCACTACATTTAATGATTGCGACCTGACGGGGCAAGCCGAGAGCATTCAGAAGTGCCACAATCAAAGTGCCATGCTGAATGGTAGTGCCATGTGACGTGATAAAGCCTCTATTCGCCCAGAGTCGCCCAAAATTATGAGCTACTCCAAACGCATACTGGCTATCACTGTAGATATTAACACTAAGATGTTCACTTATTTCACAAGCTCTGGTGAGGGCAATTAATTCTGCAGCCTGTGCTGAATGTTGCGTGATTCTATGAGATTCGACCACTGTTTTTAATGTGGTGACGGCATAGGCTGCAGTAGTTGTACCATCTGGTAACTTGAAGCAAGACCCATCTACAAACAGCTCTCCCTGTGGGTCAGATAGGGGAGTATCTGTTAAGTCTACCCGTCCCTTGGTTTCTTCCTCAGTGGCAAAAAAGCAATTATGGTCAAATTCCACATTGTCCTGAGGGAGGGGTAGTAACGTAGCTGGGTTCAAGACATTGCACTGCTTCAAAATGATATTTGGACTGAACAATGTTAATTCATAACCCGTTAGACGAGCACTGGTGAGGTGCTGCGTCTGTGTTTTGTTTAACAAAATATCAACTGCATGAGGAACCATCACAGTGAGCAAATTGCCACCAACAAACCCTTCACTTTGTTTCACCACAGCAGCTGCAGAAGCCATTCCTCTAAGACAACTAGGCAGAGCTTGTGCCACAGTGTCCAAGGTGGAAGAGAAGTATGCACAAGGGCGATGTCTCCCACCTTGAACCTGTGTCAAAACAGACAATGCACAGCCATGCTTTTCATGCACAAATAAAACAAATGGTTTGCTGTAATCCTGATTACCCAATGCAGGAGCAGAGCACAACGCCTTTTTTAATTCCTGAAAAGCCTCCTCACATTCGTCAGTCCAAGGTACAGGAGAGGGCACACCCAAAAGTGTCAGGGCAAACTGTCTGCAAAAGGATGTAAATCCCAAAAATGCTTAGACTTCAGTGGGGGGGGGTGGTGCAGTCATAGTATGAACAAGTTTTATTCTATCTGGATGTAATCTCCTTCCCTCCTTAGAGAGGAGGTGTCCTATATAGGTGACCTCCTCTTTACAATACTGCAATTTTGGGAGGGACACCTTATGACCCAGGGTTGCTAAATTATGTAATAATGCAACAGTATCAGTTTTACATTGAGCAATAGAATCAGAGGCAATTAAAATATCGTCAATATACTGCAACAGTACAGAGCCCAAAAGTGGATTGAATTGGTCTAGTTGACGTTTGAGAGATTGACTATATATGCTGGGACTCTCCACAAATCCTTGAGGAGATGTTGTGAAGGAAAATGATCAACCAAATATTGAGAAACTGAACAAATATTGGCTTTCTGGAGCAATCGGAATCCTGAAGAAAGCATTCTTCAAATCGATAACTGAGAAATAACAAGCAGTGGGTGGTATCGTGGTGTAAAGACTATTCATGTCTGGGACCACAGGAAACTGGGGAATTACTATTTTATTGATTTCTCAGAGATCAATAACTAGTCGATATACCATGTTATCAATAGCTGATTGGTCAACATCTGATTTATTAGTATCAATTTGTTTCTTAACCACAGGGAGTATTGGGCTGTTACAGGGGCTGCCCACTATTTCCTTTATTACACCTGCATGCACGAGGTCAGAAATGACTGTCTTGAGCCCTTTTTTGCTTGCTTTAGATAATTTGTATTGAGGAATACAAGGTAGCTGGTTTGACTTTTATTATAATAGGGCCGATATCCATAACGTCTACATCATATTTGCCAGTGGCACATAAGAGAGGGTCTACCTCCTCTAGCTCTGGGGGTAAGTCGCATTCCTGCAAAAACATGCACCGGGTAGGGGCAGTGCTACCCATAGTTATAAAGACACCATCCAATGAACAGTGAATAACTGCATTTAATTTCTTTAACATATCCAATGCAAACAAGTTTTCATTGCAACATGAGGTTAAGGAGAGAGGCCTGTCTACTGTAAATGGTGCTACAGTTACTCTCATAGGTGTTGAGATGGGGCTCACTACGGGGATCCCAGAAATCCCTATTGAAGTGGTGTGAAGCCCAGACAGGGGAGCCCCGGGGACTGCAGCATGTGCAATAGATGTTCTGGTGGCGCCAGTATCTAGAAGAAACTTATGGCCCTTCCCTTCGATATTTACGTCAATATAGGAACCACTCAGATCTACAGGAATACTGACTTGTCCCTGGCCCTGTCTGTGGCTGTCCTAGTAATCGTATAACTCAGAAAGGGAATCACCAGCATAATATTGTCGTTCAAATGCATTGTCAAAAATATTAGTGTTAATGCCTGACCTGGTTTACATTCTGCAAATTTTGACCATTTCTGCCTCTTCCTTGCCCTCGTGGGTTACCTGACGCATTCCCTCTATCAAGTGACATGCTCTGTCTCCCTTCCAGCAATGGGCAAGTATCACGCCAATGGCCATCCTGTTTACAGTAGACACATTGGTTGATATTCAATCGGCGGTCTTGGGTTGGTGCAGATACACCTTGCCCTCGGCCCCTTCCCCTTTGTGGGCCACCCCTCAGCTGAGGGAATGTGTCCCGCTGGGGATATGCCTGCTGTAATAGTACCTTTTTCTTCAATTCTTTTACTGACTTCTCATTCTAATTCTAATTCTTCCTTATACCTGCTCTCATAATATTGTGCCATCTGTAAGATCTCTGCCTGCCCTTTTGTCATCCACGAACTCTCTGTTGCTTTGAATTTTTGTGATATTTCAGGTAGGAGGCCATTAACAAAATGTTCCACAAATAACGTGACACCTGTTACGGTGGCAAGGTCTTGACCGCTAAAATCTGTGAACGCTTGTTCAAATCTAGTAAAATAATCTGGGACATCTTCATCTGTTTTTTGTTTATAAGTGGCAAGATTTCCCCAGTCCACAGCTTGAAGGGGAATAACAGTTTCTAATATATAGTCAATATTTGGTCAGGTAAATTTAAAATGTCCTGGTGAGGCACGGCTCCTGGTGCCCTGTCTGCTTCATGTTGTTCTAATGCCCCCCATGCAGCCCCTAAGGTAAGTATGTCATCTACTCTTCAAATTTTATTCCAGACGTCAGGGCCCAATAAAACACCAAAACAATAATCAATGTCTTTGAGGGTCATGGTGGTGGTGTAAATTGTAATTCTAAGGTCATGATAGAACCCGACTGGATTCTTTCGAGGATCTGGCAAGTCTTTTTTTATAGCCATCACCTCCTCTCTTTTCCATGGGATATGGACAAACTGAGCCACAAGTACAGGAGGTGGTTGGTTGGCGTCAGCTGCAGCTTCGATTGCAGCAGCAGTTGGAGGACCAGGATGTGCTTCCCTCATTGGGTATCCCCTTTCGTACATCTTGAGAACATCTTCTCTGGCTAAAACTCAAATGCGTACTCCCTCTGTCATGTCCTTTTTATCAAGTATACAAGCCATGCTGTCACGCCAAAGTTGGTTTAATTCCTGTTTATAATTGAGAGGGGTAGAGTCGCTAATACAACAATTCCAATCCTCCTCCAATTTTTTGATCATATACTGAATTGCTAATTGTTGGTCAAAATGTGGCATTTGTTGTGCTGTTTGTATAATATCGGTGTAAGTGTAAATAGGATTTGCCATCCAAGCCTCTGACTGTTTTTTAATAATCTGTTTTACATCCTCCCCAATAGTGGAGTGTGTATTAGGGGGCAAAGTTAACTTCATGGGTGTACCCCACGTGGGCGACAGTGGATGCATGGCTGTATATTGTCCATTTGGGGCATTAGGGGTAGAAGCCATTATTTGTACAGCTGTGTTGTTTGTGAGTGGTGGCGGAACAGGGGACAGAGAAACTAGGACCCGGGCCGAGGTCTGTGATTGCTATGGCACATGCTGAAGCAACGGTACAACTGGATTGCCCAAATTCTGCCCTTACTGTTGTTGCTGGGCTCCTATGATAGGTTGGACCACTACAGGGGTGTAAGGTGGAGGTGCAGTGGGGCTATTATCTAACAATTGTAGCAATACCTCGTCTTCTTCCAATGCATGTTTGGATTCTGTCTGTTTTGATACATAACTTCCCTCCACCTGGGATCTATGGACTCTATCTTCAAAATCAATTCTCTTCTGGGTTTGGGAGTGGTGATATTGCACCGCATTTTGCATTATTGGTTTTCGTTTTTCTTTCTCTACCAATTTATCCGCCTTAATTTTCCTCTTGGTAGCCTCAGTCTCCCATTTTCTATCTACATCAAACATGTGCTGTCTAGCCTTTTTATGAAACAAACATTCCTGCAGGTAGGTTATTTTCTTTAAATCAAAAGATCCATCCTCCGGCCACTGGAGGTCATGACAATGTCTAGTATATCTGCGCCATATACTGTTATACAAATTATTTTCGAAACCATAATCCTTTAATATGTCCCACCCTGGTGTTCCCTCTTTTGGGATTGGTTGTCTTTCGTCCAAATGTGGAACACGATTTCAGCGAAAACAACAACATAGCCCTTGCCAACATTTTTTATTTCCCATATCTAACTTTTTAAATTTCAATATGTAACATGCAACAAGGTAACTTTTCTCAAACCCCCTTTATCAAATGCTTACCAACCTACAAATTGGTCCAGGCCTGGACAAAATATTCAAAGTTAACAAAGCACGTGCAATACAAATTATTAAACGGTACCTTTACAAATACAAATTTACCAAAAACTAGTTATTCCCAAATTGATAACAGTTATCTAAAACAGTTATTCTTTCAAATGCAAGTTGAACAGACAACCGGTCAGCGTGGCACAGTCTCACCTGATTATCTGTTTTTCCCAGATCTCTCTCCGGCCGCCTGTGTCAGACTAATCAGTCAAGTTCAAAGCCGATGTTCAGGATCTTCGTTGGGACGTCGTGAAAAGCGGGGAGAGGCCTGCCCGGTGGATAAGATGCAGCTGCTTTGAAACTATGTCTTTGTGAAGGGGCCCCTGGAATCTACACCTCCGGAACGGCGTCCCCCCACTGGCAGCACGTCTTGTGACAGCGCTATTGGAGACCTCCACTGTAAGATACCGGACGAGCCCCCATTTGTAAAGCACGATCCAAAAATATTTACAAATGCATTTACAAAGGAGTTTAGACACGGAGAGTCAGAGTGGAGAATCAAGACCAAGGTCTTATTTATTATGCTGCAGCAAAGAGAACAGATTTACATCTGGCATCTCCAGCCCGAAGTAAAGTGTGCTAACATGGTGCGTTTAACAGTGATATTTATACTCATACATCAAATGATACATAAAATAAGTGACACGTCATACAGGAATTTAAGGAGGGAATCAGCACACTGGTTCCCGTCCTTGCTCTGTCCTTGACTCCCTTCTGCAGCTGTCTGACTTCTCACATTCTGAAAACCCTTCAAAGGATTTCATGGTTCAAAGATATAGATATCACATTCAGGCCTTCCTGACATATATTATCATCCTTTCTCTCCCCAAGATACAACAGCTGAGGTCGGTTAGTTTATATTTACCACATGATTAAAATGAGTAATGTGCCCCAACTAGGGAAAGAAACCAGCTGCAAGCCCGTTGTAGAACCAGGCTTTTTACTAAACATATATATATAAGATAGCATATGCAATAGGTAGTGCGTTTAGAGAGAGAACTCAAACTAAATGTCTATATGGAAAAGGAGCAGTACAAAATGGATTCTTACACCAGGACAAGGGCAGAAGAATGTTATGATGAGGCACATGGGCGAACCAGAAGGATAATTGAGAGAACCTTTGGCCTCCCGAAGGCCAGGTTATGGTGCCTCCATCTAACAGGTGGATCCCTGTGCTACTCTCCCAAGAAGGTCTGCCAGATAGTAGTGGCATGCTGCATGTTGCACAACCTGGCCCTCAGATGCCATGTCCCTTTTCTGCAGGAGGAGGAGACTGGAGATGACCCTGTAGACAGTGAGGATGAGGAGGCAGAGGATGAGGACAACATAACAGTACTTCCAATGACACACAGGTGGAGACAGTGTAACTTTACATTTCAATGACTTTGGTTGTATTCTGTGTGGCATTGGCATGCTGGTATTTCCCAATTCTATGCCCACTTACTGTTCCCTCTGGCTATTCATTTTGCAGATGTTGGAGATATGACAAAAACTCCTGGTGTGATCACAACAGCCAGCTACAGGTAATTAATTCTATGCTAATTCTATGTACAGTTCATTTGCACTGGTTGCACCTGTTTCAATCAATACATATTTGAAATACATGACATACTCGAAATCGATTTTTATCAAAGAGTGTTTATTGAAGTGCTAACATATGGGGGAAAGTGCAATGGGATGAGGTGATGATGGAGGAAAGTCCAGGGTATTGTTCCAGTCTGTTTTGTAGCACAGGTGCATTGTCCAAGGGGACATAGGAAGGGGAGCAATGGCAGTTCAAGGTGGACAGGGTGACTGTGTGGGGCTCAAGGGGGACAAACAGGAGAGTCTCATTTCCTGGCAGGGGTCTTGCCAAGTGTCTCTGGCTTCTGTCTGGATCGCAGGGAACATTCGCGGGTGGTTCACCTTCTGCAAGGGGAGGGGTGCTGGTGGCCTGTGAGTCCTGTGGTGGGGCCTCCTGGCCACGAGCGGCAGCGGAAGTGGAAGTCTGCTCAGATGACTGGCTAGTGGCAGGGACCCGCTGGTGTGAGACTGCCTCCCTCATAATGTTGGCCATGTCTGCCAGCACCCCTGCTGTGGAGATCAGGGTGTTGTTGATGGCCTGCAAGTCTTCCCTGATCCCCTGCTACTGTCCCTCCTGCAGTGGCCTGTTCTCCTGCACGTTGTCCAGGATCTGGCACATCGTGTCCTGGGAATGTTGGTAGGCTCCCAGCATCTAGGAGAGTGCCTCCTGGAGAGTCGGTTCCCTGGGCCTGTCCTCCCCCTGGTGCACAGCAGTCCTCCCAGTGTCCCTGGTGGCCTGTGCCTCTGTCTCCTGAACCGTGTGCCTACTGCCACTGACCCCTAGGTCCTGGATTGTCTTGGGTGCGAAGTGTAGCCTGGGGTCCCTGTAAAGGTGGGCACACTGCTGATTGACGTGTCCTGGGGACAGAAGTTTGGGTACGCTGGGTGGGTGCTGTGGTGTTGTTTCCTGATGGGGAGGCTCTGTGGTGGTCTGTGACTGGGCTTGGGTAACCGGCTGTCTAGTGGTCCCTGATGGGCCAGGTAGATCGTCCAGATCCTGAAGACCAGAGTTACTGTCATCACTGTGGGCCTCTTCAGTTGGGGGACTGGATAGTGATGGCACCTCCTCCTCGGGGACATTGGCTGGGGTACCTGTGGGGATGTAAATGATGTGTTATGGTTAATGTGTATGCCATATTTTACATCCCTGGCTTCCCCTCTATGGTTGGTGTTGCCCTGACAGCTTTTATTTGTGTATGTTGATATATGGTGAGATTGTTAGTTCTCTCTGCTATGCATGCTTTAGTGAAGAGTGTCCATGCATGGCCGTGAGGGTGTCCATGCATTGGTACAACATGCAGGGATTTGCATTGGGATTAGTGGGATGTGATGGTGGAGTGTGTGGGATCGAGTGGAATGATGGGGGTGAGGGTGAGGGTATGTGATGGCATGCAGGTATGGGGGGGGTGATAATTGTTGAAAGTTGACTTATCAGAGTCCAGTCCTCCTCCGACTCAGGCCAGTCCCTCAGGATGCAGTAATGCCAAGACTCGCTCCTCCCATGCTGTGAGTTGTGGGGGAGGGGGTGGGGCTCTGCCACCAGTCCTCTGGATAGCGAGCTGGTGTATTGCTGCTATGGAACGTACCTTCCCCCGTAGGTCGTTCCACCTCTTCCTGATGTCGTCCCTTGTTCTTGGGTGCTGTCCCATGGCGTTGACCCTGCCCACGATTCTCTGCCATAGCTCCATCTTCCTTGCAATGGATATCTGCTGCACCTGTTGTCTAAATAGCTGTGGCTCTACCCTGACAATTTGCTCCACCATGACCCTTAACTCCTCTGTGAAATGGGGGTGTCTTTGTGGTGCCATGGGTGTTATGTGAGGTGTGTTGGTGAGGGTGTGTTGGGTAATGTTTTGGGGTGTGTGATGTGTAGTGTGTGAGTGGTGTATGGGTGTGAGTGGTTCTAGTTGGCTAGGTGCTCTTGGTGTCAGTCTTGTGCCAATGAATTGTAATCGTAAAGGGTTGTGGGTAATGTGGGTGGGTGTTTTATAGTGGTGTGGGTGTGTGGGTGTGGTGTGTGTATGGGTGTCAGGTATGTGTTGTTTGAATTGTCCAATGTGGTGTTGTTTAGTCTGTGAGTGTCCATTGTGAGCGCTGCGGTGTGTACCGCCAATGGTTTACCGCTGTTGAATGTCCACTGTGGTGATTCGTGGGTCATAATGTGGTGGGTGTTGTTCTGTTGGCGTAATTGTGTGGGTTTTGATACCGCCAGTTTATCATGACCTTTGGTCTGGCGGATTTGTGTCTGTGACTGGATTATGTCGGATTGGTGTGTGTGATAATATTGTGAATGGATATCCGCCGCCGTGGCGGTAAATTGGCGGTTGTCAACATGGTGGTAAGCGGGATTTACTGCCAATGTCATAATAAGGGCCTTGTAGACGGGTCTCGGAGACCGCGTCTCTGATACCTCGGATCCGCCATCATTCCGCCGGCTGCATGGATACGACGCCGCGCTTCCCTGGCAACGAGGGGACGCTACGCCGCGGCAGCAGCGTCAACTTCCTGGTTCGGGGAGTTAAACAGACGACGGACAACGATTCGGACGGACGGAACGCCACAGAGAGGACGCCGACCGTAGGAGAAGACGCGCAGGAGACGGAACCCCCGAAGACGCAGGACCCCTTCAACGGAACGGGTGACCCGACGCTGGAGGCCGGAAAGACACCGAAGACGTGAGATTCCCGCCACGGCCCCGGAGGGTCGTGGCTTTGGAAGTTACAGTCCCTCTTAGGGACGAGAGGGTCACGGGGAACGGAGGGCACTGGGGACGGGAACCAGGGAGGCAAGAGAAAAGGGAAAGAGGGGCACTGAGTCACAAAAGGAAAGGAGGGAAGAGATTAAGGAAGTGTACAGTCACCAAAAGAACCCCAACCCTTCCACTGTGACACACCCCACCGCCCACCCCCCCCTGCTTGCTCCCTTTTTCCCCATTTTTGAGCACAATAATAACTCCCCGATCCCTCAGAAGGACTTACCCTTTCTTTCTTTCCTCCATGCTCCCGGAATCCGAGCGTGAAGTCCGCTTTCCCACCATCAGGACAAGACCGGCGAAAGAACCTAAGGAAGAAAGAAGAACGTAATTAGAACCAATACCAGGAAGAACCAAATAGACCTAGAAAAGTATAAAGACCGAACAAAGTGAATGTTCTGTGAAAATACAACAGAGAATAAAACTTACAGTATAAAACCCCTATACTATTTCTCAGAATCAGTTTCTATATACGCTCGTGTACATTAGCCTACCACAGTGGTGTCAGAAGTGGGATTCGGTTCCCTGGATAGGCTAACGAGCGGTATCCACCATGAGCGAATCTCCAACACTTGAGGACATGATTAAACAACTCGCAGAAGGACAAAGGCATCTGCAGTTGGTGTGGGAAGCACATCAAAGAGAGGCTAAGGAGGACAGGGAAGCTTTACAATCGGCCATAAAGAGTCAGGCTACGATTTTAGCCAGTAATCAATTGGTACATGAAACCGCATTACAAAAGTTGACTGATACAATAGCGGCCAGTAAAGTACATCCAAACGTCCCTAGCTCGGTCCTACAAAAATATCAGGAAGGCGAGGACCCAGACTCTTTTTTCACCAACTTTGAGCGGGTAGCCTCATCCGCTCAATGGCCTGTGGACCGATGGGGTCAGTATGTGGCACCCCTACTTACTGGATTCCTACAGACAGCCTATCAATCCGCCAATCCGGACGGTACTACCCCTTATAAAGATATAAAAAAAAATATTCTTGCACGTGTAGGCCATGATACGGAATACTATCGGTTAAAGTCCCGAAAAATAAAGTGGAGTACGAACGAAGACCCTCGCTCCTTCTACTTCCGGGTGAAGGACTTGGCTTTGAAGTGGCTGGGTCCCATAGGGACCACCCGGGAGGATGTCATTACGACTATTATCTTGGAACAATATTTGGATTCCTTACCCCCTAGTACTAAGAACTGGATCCGGCAACACCCAAAGGTGGACACTGAGGTCGCTATCGACCTAGCCTGCACTTACCATCGCTCCACAGAAATCAAACCCTTATCACCAAGGCCCTTCCAAAAGAACCCCACACCTCCACCAAAACCCGTGCCCAGATACATTCCGGAAGAAGCCCGGTTCCCTAAACCAGTGGAACATCACCCTATGCAGTCCCCACAATGTTTCCACTACGGAGAATGGGGTCATATTGCAAGGATATGTCCTAGGAAGCCAGAAGGCCCAGAACCCATGGAAATCGGGGTCACTCGTCGTAGGGTGCTCTGCACGGGGAAAGGGAATGAGAAGTTTAAATACACTGTTAAGATAAATGGACAGGCCATCTCTGCATTAATCGACTTGGGATGTAGCCAATCAGTAATCCGGAAAGACCTAATCAAACTTAATACCCTAGCCACAGATCAGTGGGTCTCTATCTGTTGTATACATGGAGACAAAGGAAATTATCCCCTTTCAGTGGTCAAAGTAGAATGGGGCCCCTTTCAGGATCTGGTCCCAATAGGGGTTATGGACCGCCTAATCGAAGATTGCATTATAGGAACTGACTATGTCCGATTCTACAATCTCCTAGACCAGACACGCGTCCATAACATACTCCCGGACTGGTGGGCCAAAGCCCATTTCTCCAATGTCACCACTGAAAGCCCTCCCAACCGGAAGAAACTCACTCGAACAGAGAAAAGACACGAAAAAGCTCGATATCACGAAACCCGAGAGACTAAGGGGGACCCTAAGATAGTGGCAGAAATTAGCAGCACGCCCATGTCCTTTCGGACCAGTCAGAGAGAAGACCCTACCCTTTCCCACGCATGGAGCTCGGCCAAAACAGAGATCACCAATGAGGTGGGTCCTTATTTTCTTGTCAAGAAAAACCTCCTATATTGTATAACCACGACTGTCACGGGAGAAACTAAGCAGCAGTTAGTAGTCCCGGAACCATATAGGGCCCAAGTATTATTTCTGGCCCATAACCAACCCGGGGGAGGCCATTATGGCCGGGAAAAAACTGAAGAATATCTCATGCGTAGATTTTATTGGCCCGGGGTCTATGCCCAGATAAGAAAATATTGCTCCCAATGTCCTAGATGCCAGTTAACTGAACCAGGAATGCCCCGAAAAGCACCTCTATACCCGTTACCCATCATTGATATCCCTTTTAGCAGGGTGGGTATGGACCTAGTTGGTCCTTTGCTTCCCTCCTCTAAAGGACACACCTACATTCTAGTTATAGTAGACTACGCGACTAGATACCCCAAAGCCATTCCCTTGTCCAGTATGACAACAAAAACAGTAGCACAAGCCATGATAACAGTTTTTTCCCGAACAGGTTTTCCCCAGGAAATCCTGACAGATCAGGGTACGCCCTTTATGTCAAAGCTCATGAGACAAATATGTCAGATTTTGGGAATCACTTAGCTAAAGACTTCGGTCTACCACCCCCAGACAGACGGGTTGGTAGAACGATATAATCGTACTATCAAGACATTGTTGCGGAAAACTATAGATGAGTCCGGTCGCGACTGGGATCAGAAACTTCCCTTGGTCCTGTATGCCATACAAACACACGAACAGTCCTCTACGGGACACAGCCCGTTTGAATTAGTATTCGGGAGACAACCACGTTGTCTCTTAGACATGGCTGCTGAGACATGGGAGGAGGAATAGGAGGAAGGGAAACCCCTGCTTGAATATGTCCACCAATTAAAAAGTCAATTACAAAACCTGTGGGAAGATGTCCATAAACATTTAGCGACGGCTCAAACCCAACAAAAAACTTACTATAACAAGGGAAGCAAACTACGCTCTTTCCTCCCAGATGATCAGGTCCTCAAAATGCGGCCCACATCTGACCATAAACTAATCGCTAAGTGGCAAGGCCCCTATAGGGTAGTAAGAGCAGTCTCTCCGGTTACCTACCTCGTAGAGGTAAACACCCACCCAAGGAAAACCCAGATTTACCATATAAATTTATTAAAACCATGGAGATCTACAGAAGAGGCAGAGGGACAAACAGCCACTGGGTGTTTTGTCTCACCATGCAAAGAACTTGAAATAGACCTGTACCCGCTAAGACCAACAAATCCCGATGAAAAACCCGGTATTAATAGGACCCTCACCGACACTGAGAAAAATCAACTATATTCACTTATAGAACAACATCCCCGTTTCTTTTCAGAAAAAACGGGTAAAACTACGCTGATCCGCCACGATATTAAAACCCCTATAGGACACATAGTGCGTCTTCGTCCTTATCGCATACCTGAAGCACGGAAGCCCATAATCGAAGACGAAATCAATTTTTTTTTAGCACTAGGTGTCATTGAGCCCTCTACCAGTCCTTGGAATTCCCCTGTAGTATTGGTCCCAAAACCTGACGGGTCCATTAGATTTTGTATCGATTTTCGCAAACTTAACGATATTTCTTTATTCGAAACATACCCTATCCCCAGGGTCGACGACATCTTGGAAAAGTTAGGGAAGGCCCGATACTTATCCACTCTTGACTTGACAAAGGGTTATTGGCAGATTCCCCTTAACCCGGACGCTAAGGGCAAAACAGCCTTCTCAACCTCGTCCGGTCTCTATCAATTCACAGTTTTAACTTTTGGTCTTCACGGCGCCCCCGCGACATTTCATCGCCTGATGGATCAAATCTTAAAACCATATCAGACCTTTACCGCAGCATACCTAGATGACATTGTTATCTTTAGTGAGACCTGGCACGATCACTTACGCCATCTTCATGAGATCTTTTCTGCGTTAACAGAGGCCGGATTAACAGCCAACCCTAAGAAGTGTATATTAGGGAACACTGAAATCTCATACCTCGGGTACATAATAGGGAACGGCACTCTCCAACCTCAGAAAACTAAAGTTGAGGCTATACTCCAAGCAGCTAAACCCAAAACGAAGAAAGATTTACGGTCATTCCTAGGCTTAGTGGGGTACTATCGACGATTCATCTGAAATTATTCGACCATTGCAGCTCCTCTGACTGACCTATTGACTAAACATAACCCCACGAAACTCGCACAATTCACTGAAATCCAAAACTGTAGTTTTGAATGGTTGAAACAATCCCTTACCAAAGACCCAATATTAAAATGTCCTGATTTTTCGAATACCTTTCACCTGTATACTGATGCCTCAGACGTTGGTCTCGGGGCTGTACTCAGTCAGCCCGATGATGTGGTGTTCGACCACCCTGTGGTCTTTATAAGTAGAAAACTGTTTCCTAGGGAGACCCACTACCCTACTATTGAAAAAGAATGTCTCGGCATTAAATGGGCGATTGAATCCCTGCAATATTATCTTTTGGGTAGATCCTTTGTCCTCTACACCGACCATGCCCCTCTCACGTGGCTCGCCTCCCACAAAGACTCTAACTCTCGAATATTGCGATGGTTCCTAGAGCTTCAACCATTTACATTCCAGGTACGCCACGTTCCTGGCTCCCAACAGGGTCCCGCCGACTACCTCTCACGGTTTCCTCCCTCTTCTTCCTCGGTACTCGAGCAGTCCCGTTCATGGGAAGGGGAGTGTAGACGGGTCTCGGAGACCGCATCTCTGATACCTCGGATCTGCCATCATTCCGCCGGCTGCATGGATACGACGCCGCGCTTCCCTGGCAACGAGGGGACGCTACGCCGCGGCAGCAGCGTCAACTTCCTGGTTCTGGGAGTTAAACAGACGACGGACAACGATTCGGATGGACGGAACGCCACAGAGAGGACGCCGACCGTAGGAGAAGATGCGCAGGAGACGGAACCCCCGAAGACGCAGGACCCCTTCAACGGAACGGGTGACCCGACGCTGGAGGCCGGAAAGACACCGAAGACGCGAGATTCCCGCCACGGCCCCGGAGGGTCGTGGCTTTGGAAGGTACGGTCCCTCCTAGGGACAAGAGGGTCACGGGGAACGGAGGGCACTGGGGACGGGACCAGGGAGGCGGGAGAAAAGGGAAAGAGGGGCATTGAGTCACAAAAGGAAAGGAGGGAAGAGATTAAGGAAGTGTACAGTCACCAAAAGAACCCCAACCCTTCCACTGTGACACACCCCACCGACCCCCCCTGCTTGCTCCCTTTTTCCCCATTTTTGAGCACAATAATAACTCCCCGATCCCTCAGAAGGACTTACCCTTTCTTTCTTTCCTCCATGCTCCCGGAATCCGAGCGTGAAGTCCGCTTTCCCACCATCAGGACAAGACCGGCGAAAGAACCTAAGGAAGAAAGAAGAACGTAATTAGAACCAATACCAGTAAGAACCAAATAGACCTAGAAAAGTATAAAGACCGAACAAAGTGAATGTTCTGTGAAAATACAACAGAGAATAAAACTTACAGTATAAAACCCCTATACTATTTCTCAGAATCAGTTTCTATATACGCTCGTGTACATTAGCCTACCACAGGCCTTTATGTCCATTTTCACTCAAATGATTCAATAAGGCAATATTACCTTGCCTGCATGCTTCTCGTGTTTTTGAAGCAACCAGTAAGTCATCCATGTACTGAACCAATGTTGATTAAAAATGCATTTCCAATTATTCCAAATTCTTTTTCAACACTTGATAAAATATTGACAGGGATTCTGAAAAGCCTTGTGGAATTCTACACCAGGAATACACAAAATTGCCAAATTTGAAACAAAAGAGAAACTGACTATCCTCACGTAGAGGCACTGAGAAAAATGCTTGTGACAAGTCCACTACTGTGAACCATTTTGCGTCAAATGGAATTTGGAACAGAATCACAGCTGGATTAGGAATCACTGGACAACATTTGACCACTAAATTATTGATCTTTCTCAAATCCTGAACTATGCGAAATCTCTCGCTAGGTTTTCGCAAACCCATAATAGGTGAGTTACCTGGGCGTCTCAACACTTCTTTCAAAACTCCTTGCTAAACAAAATCTGCAATTACAGGAGTAACTCCTTCAATTACATCTGGTGCCATGTAATATTGGAGAGTTTTCAGGAAAACGGCATTAGGTTTAACAGTGACTTTGACTGGTTCCACTCCTTTAATTAGACCAATTTATTTTCCAGAAAGATCCCACACTTTCAAATTACCTGTGTCTTGTAAATCAGTTGGCAGGCCGTGTAATGTAAATATAGGAAAAATAGTAATCAATTAAAACTCTTCATTAACTAGATTACAGCTCATTGGTATTCCTCATCATCACTATTTGTTTGGATTGCAATTCCATCATTTGTGCAATTAATTGAACATTTTAATTTGCACAACAGGTCTCTTCCTAGCAGGCATACTCGACTTGAGTCACAGACTACGAATCTGTGCATGCCTTCAAAAGTACCAATTTTAACAGGAATCAGTTCAGTAATCAGATTCGTCAGGTGTTGATTCGCTACTCCTACAACTTGTACTGTTCTCCCAGAAAGTGGCACATTGGGAACTTCTGCAGTTCTGACAGCAGAGCGTGTAGCTCTTGTGTCTACCAAGAATGAGACTTCATGACCCCTGACTGTCCATTTACATAGGGACCACACTGATCCACCTCTAAGGAAGCTGCTAGCACACATTCTTCTTCATCCGAACTCTCACTCACAATGTCATCACTCAATTCATCCTCACTGCGTGAGGGGTACCTTGTTATCAATTGAGGATTATATTGACTTAACCTTTATCCCATGTTCTGATGAGGAACCACTACCTGCTGCTGTGCCATTGGAGCTTGGGGTATTTGCATTTGATGCAGTGGCATCATTTGCATCTGCTGTTGCATTTGCTGTTGTGGCACCTAAAAACGAGGCACCTGCTGTTGGGAAATTTGCTTTGGTGGAATCTGCATTTGATTATTCATATTCTAAACGTTTACATTGGGATTCCAATTTCTCTGTCCTCTCAAATTTGGAAAAAGATTATGTTCATTCATCTGCACAACACTTTCTTGCACCATCAAAGGACACTTCCGATTCCAGTGTCCAAGACCCCTGCAAGCATGACAAGGTATATTTTCTTCATTGTCTGCATATCAACTTGATTAACATTAGTATTCAGATCAAGACGATTTCCATTTCCACCACCACCATGTCCTCTTCCTCTCGCCTTTCCCTGACTCTGAATCACATGCATGTTTCCATTTTGTTGTGGAATTGCCTGCATTGCTGATTATGCTGCTCTAATCTGCATCATCATCGCTTTTTCTTTCAGTCTTTTCTGCTTCATTTAAATTTCATCACTGCAATATTTAGCAAACTGCAATACTTCATCAACTGCTTTTGCTTGCCAGCAAATCAAATGACTCTTCAGCATGTTGCTAATTTCAGGTCTCAATCCCTGCACAAACCTGAACACAAAATGAATCATGTGTTTGGACTCAATTGTTTCTGTACCACTGTAATGCTTGAATGCCTGCAACAACCTTTTATAATATGCATGTATTGACTCCTTTGCTTTCTGAGCTGTCCTATCAATACTCTGCCAATCAATATATTCAGGGGAAATGAAAACTTTTGTTTTTAAACATTCAGTCACTTTGTAATAGCTTTTCATTACTTCAGGAGGTGGTGCACCTGTAACTGGATCTCATGGAGGCTCTCGTTGGCCAGTCAACACCCCTTTTGGATTCAGTCAATAAATCAGCTGGGACCACTATTTTTAAAAGAGCATTTAAATCCTCCCACAAACATTTTGCAAGTTTCACAAACCTATCTGTCTGCTGGTACCATTTCACTGGCTTCTCTCTCAATCTCGGGTAATCATTTGTAAATGGCAAAATATCACTCCTGCTCCACGGGACATGAACACAATTCCCCCCAGGAATTTCTCTCATTGGTAATAATTTTACTGGACTGTCAGTCTGCTGAGTGTCTGAGTTCGAACTCACAGACTCTCTTTTCTTCTGCTTTCTTTTGTTCACCCATCTGCCTTGCCATTTATCTAATTGTCTCCATGTTTGAATGCTTTGAATTAATTCTCTAATATGAATTTTCATTCAAGGTGATCTCATGTTTGCAATGCCTTTTGAATAAAATTCTAATCTGTAATTCTTATTTAATGGTTTGGATTTCCCAATATCTACTACATAATGATCTGCAAGTTCTGATAATTTCTGATGTGCCAATCCTGCTCTGTTTTTGACATCTTTACACATGAAACGTAACTCATCTTCATTACATGAGTCAATTTCTATTTAATTCACATTTTTCCTCAATCATTTAATTTCATTCTAATTTTAATCTTGCCAGATTCAGTGTTTTTTCTCCTTCAGCAACTGTTTTCACTCACTTTCTCCAACTATTCTGTTAATTGCTGAACTGTCAAACCTTGTAAAGAAACATAAGTATTCACATTAGGCACACATTGTGGAGTATTACATGGCAGACTCCTCACTCTTTCAGGTGACTAGAACTGAACTTGTATTTGGAGTCTCAAAATGTTGTGAAATCCTAGAATAAGTTAAGTCTATAAGCGGACCTGTTTTATCAGAGGTCTCATTTACTGGAGACATAACTCCTGCAGTAACATTGAGTTTCTCCATTTCTGCATTTGAGTTAAAACGATTCTGCATATTGCTCTCTTTATTACCCTGGGCATACAACAGAACAACTGGACAAATTGTGACTGGAACTGTTAATGCTTCTGGGCTTGATGAAGTATTCTGATTCCTTGAGTAAATCACTCCAGAACTCTGACTTGTAAGTACTGAGGACGTTGACTGCGATATTGTTACTGGAGTATACCTTGGCATTGTCTGAGCTTGACTAACAACTTGCTCAGGAGTTACTGAATTAGGTGTAGACTCCATCTGGACCATCATTGGTTTCTGAATAATCTGTGGTGCCACTGGTACTGTAATACTAGGTGCAGAACTAACAACAGGAACCGTAGAATATATTACAGGCTGAGCTACATTTTGAATAATAGGAGTCTAAGTTACTGTTATAGCAGGAACATTAGTTGCGACTTGTACTTTAATCTGTTTTACCACAACTGGAGGTGCACTTGGACTAGTATTAGTACCTTGATTTGACTCTTCTGCTGCATATAGAAGAGGACGAGTTCTCAGTAATTGTGTTATAAATTCATCATCATCTGAGTCATTATAAGTCAGCAATCTTTTAGCTTCATCTGACTTCAACTCAGTTTCTTCGTAATTCTTATTCTTTTTTTTTTTACTTAGGTCTGACTGTTAGGGTTTGTACACAGCAAAGAGCATGTCCCCTCTCACTGCACTAGTGGGTTCTGTAATAGCTCCCTTTTAAACTTACTATTGAAAGCCTTTCTTGTTACCTCACCTTCCCCCCCCCCTAGGCTTCTGTGTATGTAGTTTAATGTGCTGTTTTGTTTACACATTGGGCCTTGCTTTTACCAAGGCTTCTTTAAAATACTCCTCCCTAGGCCATGTGTTAATCCAATTCATTTGTATAATAACTGAAACTCTGCACACCTTTCAAGAACATGTGCAGCATGTGAGGACCACACCCAGCTCTTCAAACCACACCCAGCTCTGCACACCTTCCAAGAACATGTGCAGCATGTGAGGACCACACCCAGCTCTTCAAACCACACCCAGCCCTGTCTATAAAAGGCATCCCCCGAGCCTCACCCAGTGCTTGTGCTCGTCTACCTCCCGCTTACCTGAGAACAGATCCCTCGGCGCTGGCACTCCTGCTCTTTACAGACTTTCATTGACTTCAATGGGCGCAGCTTCTGGCTCTTCCTTCTTCCGGTTTCCGGTTCCTCCTTGCTTCAGCCTCTCTCCTATGAGTAACCTGCAAAAGAGAAAGAAGACAAGGTTAGACTGATCAGTATCTCTTGCCAGCAACAAGTAAGTGCAAAACCTTTTATTACCTGAAAGAACTTTGACAACAATTTCTGGATTCGTGTATAGACAATTTGAAACGAAATACCTTCCACGAACATTGTGATTCAAACTCTTTGTTACAAGAATATTTTGCAGAACTTTGTGAAGCAAACATTGTTTTTTCTCATGGAACTTTTAAGAATCCAGTGGAATTTTAGTGGAAACCATTAACAGCAAGGCAAACAGTAAATCAAGGACTTGCACAAATTACATGCTGTATTTTGATGTAAAAGTACAGTATTTGTTTTATAAAAGATTCTGGAAATATGGGAAAAGTGAGTCTGCTATTGGGAATTTAGGCTTTAGTTATATTATGATGAATGTTTGATATTGGTAATTCTGATAACGGTATTTGTTTAATGTTTTAGAAGCTTTACAGTAATAGAAAACACATCCCAGAGCAGTAACACATTCCAAACCTGGAAACTAGAGACCAGGATCCAAGAGGTACTTTTAGAAGAGAATTTCTAATAAATAAAGGGATAGTCAGGAACCCATTTAGGAATAGGTTGCACTTATCTGTTCTTTGTTTATGTTTCATTAGGCACCAGTTTCTACAGAAGTCAGAAAGGGCCGCAGATTTGTGCAGCACTTCAACAGTGGAAACGCAAGAACGGTGTTGTCTCTCTTTTTTATTTTATCCACTTCCCCCCTTCCCTTGAGCTTCTGTTCTTAGTGCACTGTTTTAAAAACTAGTGTGCTGGAACAAGCAGTTTCAGGGTGGGGTCGGTTTGTCTTTAACCTCCATCAGAACTGAACAAGAACTCAGGTGAGCTGGGCTTTGACACTGACACTGTTCCAGTGCAGGAAACATTCCAATACCTTGTAAGGTTTCTGCTCTCCAAAATTTCTGCTCATTGTCCCATTTAGCTTCTAACAATGTTTTCGCAGCTTTTCTCATATATCTCTCAAATTTTAATTTCTCTTGTTGTCTGGCTACTAGCTCCCAAATAGCCAATGCTTCATATTGTGCTGGTCTCGGAGGGGGCTTTAATTCATAAAGTACTCTTCTCAGATTTATTTTTTAAAATTCTCATATTAAAACTTTCATGAGCAGGAAAACCTAAACTCCCTTCCGTCTCAGTTATTTTGCACCACTTTTTTAACCAAATACATGGCAATACAGCAGGCAACCTTGTGTACTTATCTCCCCTCTGTGCTCCTCCATTGTGTTGCTTGCTCTCATCTGACTACCCTCGGTTGATTCCTTTTTGTGTTTATCCCAGGCCCTCTCTCCCACCTTCAGTTGTCTGTGTTACCCCCAGACCCTCCCTCCCATCCTCCATTGTACGGGTTGCCCCCCTTGCTCCCTTTAAGTTGCCTACTGAGCCATCCACCCGCCGCAATAAATAAAAAAGCGTTATGACTTGCCATGTAATAACTTTTATTCCCTAACTTTTTAGGTCAAGCCTAGCGGTGTGCAAGCGCTCCTCTCTCAACATGTTGTAATATACTCTGTGGGCTTCAACCGTGCCGATCTCATGCCCATCACTTTCAATCGTTCCTGGGCCTACCTTTCAAAATTCCCTTGATTTCCTAGATAAAAGCTTTACGTTTGTCCCGCCTTGAGGCTGTCTTGTTATGCCTTGCAGACTGACCCTGTTACATGGATTATTGCATGATCGGCCATATACTTTGTGCGATAGCAAGGCTTTTTTTCTTTTGTCTCTCCCCTTTGCGCTCCATGGTGGCAGGAGAGCCACTATGCTTCAGCTTGTTTTGTTAGTCTCTTGCTCGTGTTCTGCTCCTTGTTTCGGGGCCCTTAGCTTGTGTCCACGAAACGCGCTCAGCTGAGGCAATTTGCCAACCAGAATGTAGCCGTGTATGCGTGTGTACACAAACTTTAATTCCTGATATGCTTTTGGAGGCCACGCGGCTCGGCGCTATGCTCATAGTTTCATATTACTGTATTTTTTTTTTAATTAACTGCTCCTTGGACTAAAGACAGCAGCTCTAAATGTTGTGCCACATACCCCCTGTTGTGGCAATAAAGCATTATGTTGTTGTGCTGAATTGAGGACGTGAGATGTGTAGACTTGGACTAGTTAATTTCTCTCCAACATATGCCTGACACCTGCTGGTAAATCACATATGTCAAATGTCTCAGAATGGCTTCACCCCAGACAATAAACAATGACTAATTCTGTGTAAAGTTCCAGCTTCATGCAAACATGAATGTCATTCCCAGCTGATCCTCTCCCTCCAACCTCCACGAAGGAATGAAAGCTATCGCCAAATGCATGAAGAGCAGCTGCCTCAAACTCAATTCCGACAAGACGGAAGTCCTCCTCTGTGGCTCCACCCCCTCCGCATGGGATGACTCCTGGGGGCCGCCCACTCTCAGAGCTGCCCCGACTCCCACCGACCAAGCACACAACCTAGGATTCATCTTGGACTCCTCATTATCCATGACCCAGCAAGTCAACGCCACCTCCTCCTCCTGCTTTAACACCCTCCACATGCTCCGAAAGATCTACAAATGGATACCCACTGAAATCATTAGAACAGTCAGCCAAGCCCTCGTAATCAGAAAACTGGACTACTGCAATGCCCTCTACGCAGGAACCACGGCCAAACTCCAGAAGAGGCTGCAACGTATTCAGAACGCCTCCGCATGCCTCATCCTGGACATCCCTCGCCACTGCCACATCACAGACCACCTGAGAAACCTGCACTGGCTCCCAGTCAATAAGAGAATCACCTTCAAACTCCTCACCCACGCTCACAAAGCACTGCACAACACCAGACCAGCTCCCAGTTAAGTATGGATTACATCATGATGTCGGCAGGTAGGGATGTGCAATGCAAGACTGTGTACATTTCAAGCCTCGCCTACTGTAGTACTTGGGTGAGAGTAAAAAATGTTCTAGGTTGACAAAGATTTTTGAATTACATTAAGGACACAGAGGTGGGGATTATGCTTCTCTTTTCTTTACTGCAAAAATAAAACAGCCAATTAAAACATTTCAACATTCTAGTATTCAAAACATAATACATATCACATGAACAGTGTATGACATCACAGTCTTCCTCCAATAACTGCGTAAATCTTCAAGAAGGCAAAACACCTGATCCTCCAAGAGCAAACACAACTCCAGAGTGGAACCATTTCAACTCGAACGTAATTCAGTTAATCAGGACTCAGACCTGTTTTCCATCTGTACCTGGGTAAAAAGGAAAACATCACTCAATAACGTTCAACATTGCATATTTGAGTCAATTAACAAGGGTGGGATGTTTGAGCATATGAACACAATAAATTCATGAAACAGGTTAAATAAACCATTTCAGAATTGCCATGATATACAGTTGGGTGAGAAAATCCTCACCTCCGTGTCCGTAATAGAATTGAAAACTCTTTGTCACACTAGCAAAAAAACATTTTATTCTATGGCAGAACCGGAGGCTTTGGATTATGCTTATTCAAAGCTGTCCCACTATTATAAAATGCCACATCCACAATGAGTTAATGGTAATACATTTTAAAAGTAGAATCAGAGGACCAGCCTGCAGCTGACATGATGTCCTCCAGGCAAGAACTTAAGACAAAATACTTGGATGCCATAGCCTCCCTTAAAGTTTGACCTCCAAAACATGAAGTGTCCATGTCAGCTACAGACAACAACCATTTAACCCACCTTGCTAAAGTGGCTGAGGTGACTGGTCTTAAAGGTTTCTGTAATTAAATCAGTACCTGACACCTGGGGATTGTCGAAACTCTTGAGTGCGATCCTCATATGCTCCTATGTTTTTAAACATTTTACCACACAAAGATTGTGATTAGCTGTAAATGTAGGATAAGTGACACAACAAGAATGAGTTTAGTTCTGTTGGATAAATGAAATAGCACTCCAGTAGGAGAAAATACTATACCTGTTAGACACCAGCAGGTCAGAGACTTGCCTGCAAAAAACAAGGCATAGAAGTACAGTAAAATTTGCGGACAATTGTTTCCGTGAAAGATCATCATTATCAGGCTAGGAACAAATGAAATTAAGAACCACATCAAAGTACCATAATTCAGCATATTTGTTTTTCAAAGCTGAATCAACTGTATGTATCTCACCAATTTGGAGACTAGAGGATGTTCATCTTTCCCATCTATAAAATGATGGCCGTTGAGATGGCCGATCTGAAATTGTTAATAGAACTGTACGCTAGACCCTGGTCTGCTAAAGAAGAAAGAAAATGAACTATGAGGGATAAATCTGTGACCAAGGGATCCACCCACCTTTGTCGCACCAACAAACCCATCGCCGCCAGGCTGTGGCAAAGCGTTTGTGCATGTGAGGGGCCCAGGATTTTTAAAGTAGATAGAAGATCAGTCCAAAAGGCCTGGCATTTGCCAATGTCTCTCAAAACCCTCAGGCCATCAGGACCAACTGATTTGATAAAATTAGAGGATGAGGGTTATCTAAAAAGCCTGAGAGAAGGTCTTGGAAGATTTGAATCTGAATTGGACTCTGTCAAGACATTGCCAGCTACAAATGCAACCAAGGCTGAGCTGTCCACCAGGGAGTAACTAGGGTTAACTCATCTGATTGATGCTGCGCCTGCGCAATGACTTGTGGAATCATGAGAAAGAAAGTAAAGGCATAATGGAGAGCCCCATACCAATTCTGTAGGAAAGCATCCTAATTCCTTGCAAGAGGATCTGGTCTCCAACTGAAGAACACTGGGAGTTGGGCATCCAGACGGGACGCAAAGAGGTATGTCACACAAGGACCACACAGGGTGTTGAGTTGGCAAAAGACTGAGGCATGTAACCTCCAATCGCTGCAGTCTTTCAGAAACTGGGAATTCCAGTATGCAATCACATACATACTGCCTGGAAGACATTCTGCAATCACAGAGATCTTGTTTTGAAGACAGAAATGCTCAAAGTCTTTGGCACTCTCCACCAGCAGGTGCGACTTGGTTCCCCCCAGTTTGTTGATATATCTAACCACTGAGATATTGTCTATCCACAGAAGGATACAGCACTGCGTTTTGATAGGGGACAAACTCTGGATTGCAAAGGAGCAAGCAAGAGGCTCCAAACAATTTATGTGTAAGTGAACTTCCGTGGCAGACCAACAGCCCCCATTGAGATCTGACCACATCCCGCTCCTGAGCCCCATCAGCTGGCATCCCATTTGATCACTACTTCCAGAGTGCAACCACAAATGGCCTTGCCATTCCAGGCCTCCAGGTGGTCCAACCACCAAGAAATCTCTGTTCTGGTGGAGAATTTTGAGACGCTGAAGGGTTGAATAATGTAGCGGGCCAGGAAAAATTTGCCTGGATGGAATAGGGCTGAGTCCCATCAGCCAAGCTAGGGATCTCGAAGACACCGTCGAAGATAACAGAGATCATCTCAATTCCCTCTTGATCGAAGCGATCTTCTGAGATGGGAGTTGTAACATCGCTTGAACTGAATCTACTCTGAAACCTAGAATAGTTTGAGCGGGAATCAAGCAAGACTTCAGAACATTGATTATAAATTCTAGATCCTGAAGTAATTTGATTGCCCAATGCAAATGAAGAAGAACTTTGTCCCGACTCTGAGACATAATGATTATGTCGTCCACATAAATTAGAAGATGCATGCCTCGAAGAGGTTCAACCACTGGTTTCATAAACCTGGAGAAGCACCAGAAGGCTGAAGGCAGCCCGAACGGAAGGGCGGCAAATTTGTACTACTGGAATTTCCACCAAAATTGGAGAAAACATATGTGAAGGGAAAAATAGGAACTGAAAGGTAGGCGTCTTTCAATTCCAGAAGCACTAACCAATCATCAACCTGAAGAAGGTCCCTGAGCAGGAGGATACCCTCCATTTTGAAATGGCGGTAAACAACCCAAGTACTGAAAGTTTTACATTGTAAGAGGAGACTGCTCTGGCTGAGGTTGAGGGTCTTTGAAATTAGTTTTGCGAATATGCTTCGCAGGGGGGAGGAGACGCCTCCCTAGAAGAGTATGATAAAGCCAGAGATTCTGAGTCATCTTGCATCAGATCAGAGGGCTGTGGGCAGATGTGGCCAAGCCTTGTCCACAAATTGAGAATCTTCAAGCTGAAGATTTGATACCAAACTTAGAGCCCCATGCTCTTTTTCTCCAACAGCATAATTTGTCAATGGGGGCAGAAAAGGTTGCAGTGCAACCGCCAAGGCTATGTTGACTGAATTCTAAATGAAATTATCAATTGCCTTCACCAAATGATCCTCAAATTGAATATCAGTTGGATCAATGTATTCATAATAGCCTTCAATATCATCATATAGTGCACAACCTGCCATAGTTCACCTTTTTCACTTTGTTATGTTCCTTGGCAGTTTGGTGGTGAAGACAGAAAAGGGGGGGGGAGTAACCCTAAGCAGGCACGTGGCAGTAGGCTTATTGTAAGTAAGGGTACCCACTAGTGAAATTTGTAAGAGAGTCTGGAGTGAGGTGTCTGACCTCTCTAGCAGCGCTCATAATCCAAAATTTGAAGCCTAACTGGATGTAGAGGAGAAAGTTGAGGGTGCATCCTGCAGAGTGGTTGACTTTTACCCTAATCGCTCCTCAAACAGTGTGCTATCACTTTGCAGGCACCTTGCTCATGCGCGATCAAGCCCCTGCAATAAACAGAGAACTGTGCGACTATCACGCGTCCCACTCCTTTCTCCCTCCAGAAGGACGGATACAAGGCTGTGCTCCAGATCCCTGAAGAGGTTCTTGGCAAAGTGGGAAACAAGAACACCGATGATATCCCATCTTGGAGCGTAAAATTTACAAATGCTTTTAGTGACCCAGACGTCAGCTTTAGGTGTCATTTATATTCACGTTTAAAAGCCTAAAATAGAAAAAGCTGCATTGTCAGGTATTTTAAAAATGCTCATGTTTTATTATTTTGGTGATGGACATCGTGCCTACCGGAGCTGACAATGTGCTAACAGGATTAAAATAATGCTGAAGTATATTTTATACATTAGAGTAACCATTAGCAGTGAAACGAATTTGATTTATAATGTTTTATGTGATGTATTAGTATAAAGTTATGTGGGCAGAAAAAAAACACTTCTTTGTCATACTTAATGTGATGCTTTAAGGAAGATTGGAATTATTAATTAAATGTTTTTGCATATTCTGATGATATATTATTAATGCTGAACATATAAGTTTGCATATTATGTGTGTTTTATGAATAACAATATTAATGCATTATATTTCTTGCGCTAGCATAACTAGGCCTGCAGACTTCATATTTGTAGTCATGTAAGAGTGATGAATCATTTATTTTCCCTTAACATGGATTTTTCCACTTGGGTGCTTCTCATGAATAGTGAAGAGTCCTATTGTTCACTGTATAAGATTTGTTTCCCAATGATCTTGATTCTAGAACATTCATACCTGGAGATTGAAAGCTAAAGTAGTTGATACTGTTGAACTGGGTCTTTCTCATGAGAACTGTTGAAACCATCTTACTCCATGAGAAAATTCGGATTGCAACAAGTGATGTACAAAACTGAAATAGTCTACTGGATTCACACAGAAAGGAGAGACGACTTCTCACCAAACCTGAGAACTTTCTGTCATGTCAACAACTCGATTTGTGAAAAAATTCTAATTGGACATTGTGCCTTTTGTGTGATGTGGACTCATCGAACTGACCAAACAGTTTGGAGTATTTCTAATTATGGATGGACCTTGTACGTTTCAGTGAGTCCTCTTTAGAATCTTGTTCTGTATACTTGCCCCTTGGATGTTTCCTGATTTCCCTGTGCAGCCTGTGTTTTGCACTTTTTCCTGGATGATGCTTCTAACAGTCTTCGCTGATGATCTACATGATTTGCTGAAGAAACTGAATTGAATGCTGACCCTTGGAGAGGTATATTCTATTGCAAATGCTATTTTCCCCTGACCTACTTTTCTTTAGTAGAAGTTAACATCCTGACACCTGCCTATTTTAGTTTCTAGCTAGTGTAACTTAGCCCGAAATGATGTTTTTCAAATTCTTTTTTGTCTTCCTTTTTAGGGTCGAGCCTGCGTTGCATGCGCTCGCGCATGCGTATCGCAGCGAGACGCTTTAGGGTTTAGAAAAGGGCTCGGAGCCCTGTCGACGTCACATCAGTGTTTTTCATTGGTTAGTGGGCGTGCCTATTAAAATCTGCTTGCTTTCATTAGTCTAAGGCATGCATACGTCATACCTTTTCCGGTGGCTAGCCCTCCTCGAGCGCAGCGACCAAGTACAGAAAACATGCGAGGCTCGCTGTTTTCTGTCCGGCTCGTGGACTACTTTTTCTCTAATTTACTAGCGCGATTTCGCTTGGCAGAAGTCGAGCGCTTTACATAGTTAAATGCACTTTTTCGGCTTACGTACATAAACTCACTTTTGCCGATAGGTGAAAAGTCAGGTTAAGAGTTTACAACGCTATCAGCTCTAACATGAGCAAACGCGAGACCTGTTGAATTGCAAATGCTTGTTGTCTTTTGTCCCCATGTGTTAGCCTGTTCCTACATGCTTGTCCTAGTTTGGTTATCCATAGGGATAACATGTCTAAATCCTGACTTCTGAATCTTTATAATCTGATTTGACTAATGTATTCACAGTCTGATTTAAAGGGTATTTCTGTTTCTCAAATTGTGTCATTAATGATATGCATTATTCTTCTCGGATGTCTAATGGTGTTGATGCTGAGTAGATTAAACTTGTTTAGTAGATTTGGTCAACTCATGGTTTTTATTTACCTTTAAAACTTGATTCTTCACACTATTTAAGTGACTTTGGCTTTGTGGTTATAAAATACAGCTTTGAAAGTTTCATTAATTGGAGTTTTCTTCAGTGGCCACATTGTTCACGGTGGTTAAATTTGTTGTTGGGTTAGAATTGTTTGTGTACCATAAACTACACTTTTCACTGGGTCCAAAATCCCATTGACCTTCGGGAAGCGTTTTTGAATCCTGTTAAAAACAGTTAAGACCTTGCAATGGGGAGGGAGAAAAACATGGACCTCGTGCTCGTACCAGTCGCTTAGTTGTTAAGCCGGAGACGGTAACGAGCGCAGGTGAAGTGTTTTCAGTGGTATTCTTCACACACAAACGATGTAATATCAAATAAATTGAACTGCTCTTATCTCGCAGTTCCTAAGCAAAAAGGAGAAGAAGAAAGATGGTGTCAGCAAGTTATATAGGCTGCATAGGGACATGAATGGAGGAAGAGTGTGATGCCATACACTGTTAATGGGATATGTAGTATGTTTTCCATTACTATAATGTTGAAACGTTCTTATTGTCTGCTGTATTTTTGCAGTAAAGAAAAGAATAATCCAAAACCTCCGGTCCTCATTTGATAACACGTGGTTCAGGGATACTGTAACACTATCCCAATTATCTGACACTATTTGAATCTGAAAGTGGATTTAAGTTCCATTGGCTCATACTGAGTGGTTCATAACATACTAAAATAACATTTTGGAAATGTTAGCAATATATGCTTCGAAGGTATAATAGTGCATTCCTGTATAATTATTACGTCCAAGTCGTTGCTTAGACAGTAGAGAAACCAGAATTCAAAATATTTTTTAAGACTAGCCAGTATGTTCCGGTGATACTATCCTAAGTATGCAACAGGTTGGCACACTTCCAACTTTCGTTCTCCCCTTCAAATTCAGCATGCAGCGTAGTTAAAAGATGCATTTCTGCTGAACGCAGCAGCATGGCCCCCGTTACTGGCATCTTCAGCAAGTGAAGTCCGCAACCTAGCTCTTTAATAGACCTCTGCTCACAGTGACAGCCCAGTGGCTTGGCAGAGCTTCTTTCAACCAAGAAGGCGCATCTTCCCGAGTGTTTGACAGAGGGCGTGGCTAAACTCGTCATACTTGGGGAGCGCGGCTCCAGGATCACTTGGGAGCGAGGAGCGTGGTTTATCCGGGATGGCCACTGGGGTTAGTGAGAGTAGTCCTCTAGTGTGACCTGCACTTAGTGCTGGACGGCTGCCTTTTAGAAGCTTGTTATTTGTATGTTTTAAAGTTATTTGCCAGCGTTCGTTTTCTATTTAGTTTCTGTTGAACACTTGTTAGCATTTTAATTCCTCGTTTCTGGAATCCGCGTGTGTTGTTTTGTTGGGCGGGACTTGTTGCGGGCTTTTTTTTACCATCCATTGAGCTTGTTTGGGAATTCTTTTTAAGGAACATTGTGCTTGTTTTCCAGTTCAGACCTGGCAGCGCTGGGTAGAAGCAATCGCGGTTTTGGAGACCCTCTGTCGGGAGACAGGAGGTAAGCCGCGCGTTCGGAAACCTGTCGCCTTTTCCGGGACATTTGACAAGTGTGCTGTAGGAATGCACCCGGTGGCTGGGGAAAGCTCTCCCGTTACAATGGTTGTATTTTAGTGTGGTTTCCATAGGTAATTATATGACGTAGGGGAATGTTACCGACTATATTTCCCCCCCACCTACACATCAATACGTGTTTTATTTTATTTGCTGGTTGCCGCTTGGCTGCTTTTGAACGCTGCCAGAGAAGGGTATAAGCAGCAGGGAGAGGAAGGTACAGCTGGACAAGATGACGGTATTACATAAAGCCATTTAGGCCAAAGTTTAAAATATAACATAATTTAACATATACTACTTTACCCTGTCTTTAATCGTGTTACTCGCTTTGAATGTAGCCGAGGCGCAACATATCGTTTTTAATTGTCAAAAAATATTTTCTTGGTCGCCCTACAGGTGCTTGCACTGGTTGGTCTCTTCGGGGAACCAACGTCGAATGAACATGTATATATTTTTTTTGGGGCGAATATGTCAATGAAAATAAATCCCATTAGTTGTCGTTGGTTGTAGCATAGAGGAAACCCTGGCGATGGATGGGGGCGCGTGTTGCATATAAAACGTTGTCCCCGTGTCTTTGAGATATTGATCATAGTTACACATCTGTACAGCATCCTATTTATATAACAAACAAATATTCTCTCTGGCTGGTTTGGCCTTATGTTCTGTTATTTAGAGATGGTGTTAAATAAAAATGTAACCGTTACGATGATAAAAACTCTTTTTACATAGTGGACTGACAGTGTCAGTCTTGTACGTTTGGGCGAAGCTTTGGTCCTGCTCTAGGACTTCATTCCTTTGAATATGTTGCCCAGTTCCGGTACAGGAGGCAACATATAACTGTGAAATCTTCAGCTACAGTCATTGTCTGTGTACATATGGATGGGTGAGTTGTTTTTGCAGTAAACCTGACCTGTTTGTGGCTCTCGAAGATTAATGCTAGCCATTTCTTAGTTAGGCGCACAGGGCGAGTCGAGTAATGTAGCTTTCAAGAAGTATTTAATGTTTATTTCTGATGGTTCGTTGAGCTGCCTATTTTTTTTTAGTTTAACGAGTGACATTTATTATTATATTCCATCAACAGATGGATGCTACTGAACAGCATTGGGAGAAAACGTTTGCCTGTTGGAATAATACATTTTTTAGTGCGCTCAGCCATCTTAACCCGGGACAACAGATGGGTATCATAACCATGGTTACGTAAGACGCCTGGCGCTATGTGCAGTCGTAGCATAACATTTTTGCAGATGAAGATTAACTACTTTTTGAAAGCAGAAACAAACTTTTACCTCGTTCTACTTGTTACATGTAATGTAGATACTGGCACAGATACCCAATATCGCCTGTGATTTAGGATTGGGTGGGAGGGGTATGTATTTTGAAACCTACAGGTGTGTCACTTGGTCATATGTCTTGTTCTACTCTGTGTACACTGCTGCATTGTGCGGAGAGGTTGCCTACATTCGGCATATTTATTCATCATTATTAAATTGGGTAAAAGCCCGCCTGAGCTCTACGTGCTGAAAGCTTGGAAGAGGATTATCTATTAGATTTAAAGCACAACACAGTGCTATTGTTAGGTTTTAACGGGGAGGCTGTGTAATCCAGAGACAGCCTGGACTTCTGCATATTCTCTTCATGATGTGCTTTTATCTAAATAAATGTATTACTTTGAGTTAAAAAGGTCATTACTGTGCTCACCTAATTCCACCCCCAACCTTAACTTTGCTGCCTCTGTCTTACAATGGCTAGAGTGGTTGTGAGAGGGTGTAATCATACAGAGTGAAATGAATTTCAGTGTATCCCACTTATTCAACATGGTTGTTTCTGCTAACAGATGTTTATTGTAATATAAAGGCATGTGCCTCATTAGAACTTTGTCCACCGAAGACTCGGAAGTCTGGGTCTGTGTCTCATTTTCAACATAACTTCTGCCTTTATAAATTATTAATGCTTGATTCATTTTTAGTAAATCTGTAATGTGGCTATACAGAAAAGTGTCTTGGATCTGGGCCACATAGACTTGTGGTGGACATCCTTATTCAATATGCCTTTTCCAGGCACAATTTGTAGTCTATTTATTGTGATACTTCATTGTTTTTGCAATCCTTGAGGTGTAGTGTTGGATGCCCTGAGTGTGGGTAGTGGCCATCTATCTGGATCCTAATTTACATTTTAATTTTTTTCTAAAGTTGTTAACATGTGGATGGTTTTACCAATATGTCTGTTTTTTTTTTTTTCTCCACTCCCAAATAACGGTAAGCTCCCTTTAGAGAGAGAGTCTAGTAACTGAAGTGTTTTAATTTATTGTGATCAACTTGCTATAGTCCAAGTGAAAATCGTACTGTGTTTTCTGAGCACTGAAGAGCCCCAGTTAGGGTGGAACTGATCTTGGGTTGCTTGTGTTCTGGGAGGACCTTGCCAGGCAGTTTGGGCTGGACTGTTCCCATTGGAGCAGGATCACGTTTAGCTGGTTGATAAACGGAGCGACTATCAAAACATGAAGACCATAAGCCAGTCTGTCAGTCTTCCTAAACATTGAAAGTTGAAGAAGTCCTTTAGACAATAAATGGCTCGAGCTGCCAGGTTTCGCATCTCTATCATACTGAGTGTCTTTAATGGCTTTTTGAATAAATGTAATCATGGGATTGTGTTTGTGTGTTGTTTTTTTTTTTTTTTTTTTTTTTTTAAGTTGTGGCCCCAAACAGTTAGTTTCCTTTACTCTCCTCTCTACTGTTCTGCATTGCTATGATGTACCAATAGTCGATATTGTCATAAAACCTTCTATGTGGCATTTCTGCACTGACATTAGGTTTGTAAAATTCTTTCTGTATTACTAGAGCATTAATCGGAGAGCTGAGACTGCCTCTGTGGTGTTGCCGATTTGTACTTAACTGCGTCTTTTGAGTGGTACATATTTTCTTCGTTGGCTTTCTGGCCTTACATAACTGTGTGTGTGTGTGTGTGTGTGTGTGTTTTATATATACATATATAAAAAATAATAATCTCCTAGAGTTGATTGCTACAAGGCAGTTGTAGTTGGGATTGTTTTTTCATAGGAAGAGTATAATATATATATTTTTTTGTGTGTGTTGCTAATAACTTTGGCACAGTTTTGACGAACCTCTACAAAACGTTCCGAAAGGATGCTAGTTTGTGCATGGAATTAGGTTAATTCGTTAAGCAGGGAGTCCCAAAACAGAAAATCCCCATGCATTTGGGTCCTCATGTTGAGGACCCAAATAATTGCACTACCAGATCCTTACTCTTGGATAAGGACGCTCTAGATCAATTAACTAAGGGCTCTATGCATGTGAAGGGGCACACAATCGATTTAGTTTTTACAAACATAGAGGAGCTGATTTCCATGCCTCCACTCCCTCTGGCCTGGACTGACCACTTCCTTATAACCCTCAAATTAGTCATTCCTATTAGTAGAAGACCTTCTCATATTACAGTTCAACCCCTCTGACGCTGGCATAATCTCAAAGCCAGCGCCTGGATTAACACCTTGGAGAGGTTGAAACCCTCTTTCAAGGACAATATTACGTGCTTGCTAGAAACCTTCAATGGTGGGATTTCTCCTGATGTGCTGCTTCTTTTTTCTACTAAAGCCGGAGATTGTCGTAGGAAAGGTGTTCCATGGTCCCCCCCACCACCTTCACCACATTAAAAGAGAATGTAGGAAATGGGAAAGAAGATGGTGAAAATCCTATGATGATTCCTTAAAACATGAATATAGGAGAACCATTAGGGATTACCACGTAGAAATTAAATTAGCCCAATCAACTTGCTATGCTGCTAGAATAGAGCTGGCGTCAAACTCCCTGAGGAGATTTTTCAGGTATTTAAAAAAACTATTCAGCCGCATCAGAATTCTGTTCTCATGGAGGCCACTCAAGAATCAAATCAAATCATTAACATTTATAAAGCGTGCTACTCACCCGTGCGGGTCTCAAGGCGCTAGTGGGAAGGGGTTACTGCTGCTCGAAGAGCCAGGTCTTGAGGAGTCTCCGGAATGCGGAGTGGTCCTGGGTGGTCCTGGGGAGGGTGTTCCATGTCTTGGCCGCCAGGTAGGAAAAGGACCTCCCACCCGCCGTGGAGCGGCGGATGCGAGGGACGGTGGCGAGGGCGAAGCTGGTGGAGCGGAGAAGACGGGTGGGAGCGTAGAAGCTGAGTCGACGGTTGAGGTATTCTGGTCCCTTGTTGTGGAGGGCTTTGTGTGCGTGGGTGAGGAGACGGAAGGTGATCCTTTTGCTGACGGGAAGCCAGTGCAGGTGTCTCAGGTGGGCGGAGATGTGGCTGTTGCGGGGTATGTTGAGGATGAGGCGGGCGGAGGCGTTTTGAATTCGTTGCTGACGTTTCTGGAGTTTTGCGGTGGTCCCAGCGTAAAGGGTGTTGCCGTAGTCCAGGCGGCTCGTGACGAGGGCGTGGGTCACGGGCTTTCTGGTGTCGGCGGGGATCCAGCGGAAGATCTTCCGGAGCATGCGGAGGGTGAGGAAGCAGGAGGAGGATACGGCGTTGACTTGTTTGGTCATGGTTCCATCTTGCAGGTTGGTCTTTGCGCTGGTGGGGTCCTTGGTGAGGGAGAGTATCAGTTGAGTTTCGTCGGCGTAGGAGGTGATGATGATGCTGTATTTGCGTACAATGTCGGCGAGGGGGCTCATGTAGACATTGAAGAGTGTCTGGCTGAGCGAGGAGCCTTGTGTGACGCCGCAAATGATCTCGGTGGGGTCTGAGCGAAAAGGAGGGAGGTAGACTCTTTGAGAGCGGTTGGAGAGGAAGAAGGCGATCCAGTCCAGGGCCTGGCCTTGGATCCTGGTGGAGCGGAGGCGGGTTATTAGGGTGCAGTGACAGACTGTGTCGAAGGCAGCTGAGAGGTCGAGGAGGATGAGGGCGACTGTTTCACCGTTGTCCATCCGGGTTCTGATGTCGTCTGTGACTGAGATGAGGGTGGTTTCAGTGCTGTGGTTGGCTCGGAATCCGGATTGAGAGGGGTCGAGAAGGTTGTTGTCTTCAAGGAAGTTGTTAAGCTGCTTGTTGACGGTCTTCTCTATGACTTTGGCAGGGGAGGAGCGAGATGGGGCGGAAGTTCTTCAGGTCGCTTGGGTCAGCCGTAGGTTTCTTCAGTAGGGCGTTGACTTCAGCGTGTTTCCAGCTCTCGGGGAAGGTAGCAGAAGAAAACGAGGAGTTGATGATGGTCTGGAGGTGCGGGGCGATGATGTCGTCGGCTTTATTGAAGATGAAGTGTCAGGGGTCCGAGGGGGCACCGGAGTGGATTGAGTTCATGGTGGTTTTGGTCTCTTCTGTGTTGATGTGGGTCCAGGGGTTGAAGGTGATGGCTGGGGGTGTGGGTTCAGTGGTGGTCGGCTGGGTCTGGTGTCCGAAGCTGTTGTGTAGGTCGATGATCTTACGATGGAAGAAGGTGGTGAGGGAGTTGCACAGGTCTTGTGAGGGCGTGATGGCGTTGGCGTTGGGGTTGGAGAGCTCCTTTACGATGTTGAAGAGTTCTCTGCTGTTGTGGCTGTTTTTGTCCAGTCTGTCTGTGAAGAAATTCCTTTTGGCTGCGCGGATCAGGTGGTGGTATGCGCGGGTAGTGTTCTTGAGGGCAGTCATGTTGTCTGCGGTGCAGTCCTTAGGCCAGGCTTTCTCGAGGGTGCGACAAGTTTTCTTTGATTCCTTAAGGGTGTCAGAGAACCAGAGAGGTTTTTTGGTGTTGGACTGTTTTGGAAGGCGTCTGAGGGGAGCGAGGTTGTCTGCGCAGTTGGTGATCCAGTTCGTGAGGCTGAGGGTTGCGTCGTTGGGGTCGGCGGAGAAGGTGGGTTGGTTGTCGATGATCGTGGAGAAAAGCTGTTCGTCGGGGATTTTGTTCCACTGTCGACGAGGGATGGGTTGAGTGCGGAGGTGGCGAGTCTCGCGTCGGAAGGTGAAGTGGACACAACTGTGGTTGGTCCAGTGTAGAGCGGAGGCGTGGCTGAAGGAAACGTGTTTGCTGGCAGAGAAGATGGGGTCGAGTTTTTGTCCGGCGATGTGGGTGGGGGTGTTCACCAGTTGCTTGAGGCCGAGGTTGTCGAGCAGGGCGGTGGTGTTGGGGTCGTTGTTCTGTTCTAGATGGAAGTTGAGGTCGCCGAGGAGGATGTAGTCTGGCGAGGGCGTGCGGGCAGATGAAGTCGGTGATGGAGTCGCTGAAGAGGGCGCGCGGTCCGGGGGGGCGGTAGATGAGGGATCCTCTGAGGGTGGTCCTGGGGTCTGTGCGGATCTGGAAATGCAGGTGTTCGGCGGCGAGGGGGGTGTCTTCGGTGGAGGTGGTGACGCTGATGGAGTCTTTGAAGATGATGGCGATTCCTCCTACTTGGTTGGTGCGGTCTTTCCTGGAAATCTTGTAGCCTTCGGGGATGGCTATGGCGATGTCGGGGGCCGAAGAGGCGTTCATCCAGGTCTCAGTGATGAAGGCGACGTCTGGTGCGGTGGAGTCCAGGAGGTCCCAGTGCTTGTGGACGGATCGAGCGTTGATCAGGATGCATTTGAGGTGGTTGATGGCGCGTGGGCTGGTGGTCGTGGTTGTTTCGTGGTGGAAGGTAAGTTTGCAGGTGTGACATGCAAAGGGTCCGTGGGTACTGTAGGAAGTTGGCTCTGTATGTGCTATTTCAAAGTAAGGAATAGCATGCACAGAGTCCAAGGGTTCCCCTTAGAGGTAAAATAGTGGTAAAAATAGATAATACTAATGCTCTATTTTGTGGTAGTGTGGTCGAGCAATAGGCTTATCCAAGGAGTAGTGTTAAGCATTTGTTGTACATACACATAGACAATAAATGAGGTACACACACTCAGAGACAAATCCAGCCAATAGGTTTTGTATAGAAAAATATCTTTTCTTAGTTTATTTTAAGAACCACAGGTTCAAATTCTACATGTAATATCTCAGTCGAAAGGTATTGCAGGTAAGTACTTTAGGAACTTCAAATCATAAAAATTGCATGTATACTTTTCAAGTTATTGACAAATAGCGGTTTTAAAAGTGGACACTTAGTGCAATTTTCACAGTTCCTGGGGGAGGTAAGTTTTTGTTAGTTTTACCAGGTAAGTAAGACACTTACAGGGCTTAGTTCTTGGTCCAAGGTAGCCCACCGTTGGGGGTTCAGAGCAACCCCAAAGTCACCACACCAGCAGCTCAGGGCCGGTCAGGTGCAGAGTTCAAAGTGGTGCCCAAAACACATAGGCTAGAATGGAGAGAAGGGGGTGCCCCGGTTCCGGTCTGCTTGCAGGTAAGTACCCGCGTCTTCGGAGGGCAGACCAGGGGGGTTTTGTAGGGCACCGGGGGGGACACAAGTCCACACAGAGATTTCACCCTCAGCAGCGCGGGGGCGGCCGGGTGCAGTGTAGAAACAAGCGTCGGGTTTTCAATGTTAGACTATGAGAGATCTCGGAATCTCTTCAGCGCTGCAGGCAGGCAAGGGGGGGATTCCTCGGGGAAACCTTCACTTGGGCAAGGGAGAGGGACTCCTGGGGGTCACTTCTCCAGTGAAAGTCCGGTCCTTCAGGTCCTGGGGGCTGCGGGTGCAGGGTCTCTCCCAGGCGTCGGGACTTTAGGTTCAAAGAGTCGCGGTCAGGGGAAGCCTCGGGATTCCCTCTGCAGGCGGCGCTGTGGGGGCTCAGGGGGGACAGGTTTTTGTACTCACAGTCTTAGAGTAGTCCTGGGGTCCCTCCGGAGGTGTTGGATCGCCACCAGCCGAGTCGGGGTCGCCGGGTGCAGTGTTGCAAGTCTCACGCTTCTTGCGGGGAGCTTGCAGGGTTCTTTAAAGCTGCTGGAAACAAAGTTGCAGCTTTTCTTGGAGCAGGTCCGCTGTCCTCGGGAGTTTCTTGTCTTTTCGAAGCAGGGGCAGTCCTCAGAGGATGTCGAGGTCGCTGGTCCCTTCGGAAGGCGTCGCTGGAGCAGGATCTTTGGAAGGCAGGAGACAGGCCGGTGAGTTTCTGGAGCCAAGGCAGTTGTCGTCTTCTGGTCTTCCGCTGCAGGGGTTTTCAGCTAGGCAGTCCTTCTTCTTGTAGTTTGCAGGAATCTAATTTTCTAGGGTTCAGGGTAGCCCTTAAATACTAAATTTAAGGGCGTGTTTAGGTCTGGGGGGTTAGTAGCCAATGGCTACTAGCCCTGAGGGTGGGTACACCCTCTTTGTGCCTCCTCCCAAGGGGAGGGGGTCACATTCCTAACCCTATTGGGGGAATCCTCCATCTGCAAGATGGAGGATTTCTAAAAGTTAGAGTCACTTCAGCTCAGGACACCTTAGGGGCTGTCCTGACTGGCCAGGGACTCCTCCTTGTTATTCTCATTATTTTCTCCGGCCTTGCCGCCAAAAGTGGGGCCTGGCCGGAGGGGGCGGGCAACTCCACTAGCTGGAGTGTCCTGCTGGGTTGGCACAAAGGAGGTGAGCCTTTGAGGCTCACCGCCAGGTGTGACAATTCCTGCCTGGGGGAGGTGTTAGCATCTCCACCCAGTGCAGGCTTTGTTACTGGCCTCAGAGTGACAAAGGCACTCTCCCCATGGGGCCAGCAACATGTCTCGGTTTGTGGCAGGCTGCTAAAACTAGTCAGCCTACACAGATAGTCGGTTAAGTTTCAGGGGGCACCTCTAAGGTGCCCTCTGGGGTGTATTTTACAATAAAATGTACACTGGCATCAGTGTGCATTTATTGTGCTGAGAAGTTTGATACCAAACTTCCCAGTTTTCAGGGTAGCCATTATGGTGCTGTGGAGTTCGTGTTTGACAAACTCCCAGACCATATACTCTTATGGCTACCCTGCACTTACAATGTCTAAGGTTTTGTTTAGACACTGTAGGGGTACCATGCTCATGCACTGGTACCCTCACCTATGGTATAGTGCACCCTGCCTTAGGGCTGTAAGGCCTGCTAGAGGGGTGTCTTACCTATACTGCATAGGCAGTGAGAGGCTGGCATGGCACCCTGAGGGGAGTGCCATGTCGACTTACTCGTTTTGTCCTCACTAGCACACACAAGCTGGCAAGCAGTGTGTCTGTGCTGAGTGAGAGGTCTCCAGGGTGGCATAAGACATGCTGCAGCCCTTAGAGACCTTCCTTGGCATCAGGGCCCTTGGTACTAGAAGTACTAGTTACAAGGGACTTATCTGGATGCCAGGGTCTGCCAATTGTGGATACAAAAGTACAGGTTAGGGAAAGAACACTGGTGCTGGGGCCTGGTTAGCAGGCCTCAGCACACTTTCAATTGTAAACATAGCATCAGCAAAGGCAAAAAGTCAGGGGGCAACCATGCCAAGGAGGCATTTCCTTACAGGTACGTTTTGGGTTGGCTTGGAAGCAGGTGCTGGAGTGCCCTGGGTTGAGGGCGTGGAGGGTGATGGGGTCATAGCGGTGCAGCGGGGTTTGGGAGTGCTATGGGCCAGGGGTCGTGGCGCTGGGCGCGGGCCAGGCACGGACGGGTGCAGACGGGCTTGCCTTTGGCGCGCCAGCGGCGCGGTCGCGCAGCGGCTGCCATAAGAGGGAGGAGGGGGCGGGAGGGGTCAGCTGGAGGCAGGGGACTGGAGTGGGGCGACGAATGGAAGCTGGGGGGGGCGGGGGCGTGCAGGAGGTGGCGGCGGGAAAGCGGAGGGAGGGGGAACAGGTAGAGGGGAGAAAAGATGGGGGAGGGGGGGTTAAGGGTGGCGGGGAGTTTAGGAAGAAAGTTAGGAGGAAAGTTAGGAAGATAGGGGAGGGGGGTTATAGAGGTGGAGGTGGGTGAGGGTGAGAGGTATAAGATAGATGAGGATGAGGGATAGAGTGAAAGGATAGGAAGATTACAGAGGAGGTGGCGAGTGAGGGAGGTCAGGGAGACGAGACAGGAGCAGGAGGGCAGACGCGGGAAGAACCAAGCAGAAGGTAAAAGAAGAAGAAGAGCAGAAGACAAAAGATCGCAGAAGAAGGTAAAGAAGAAGAGGAGCCGAAGATCAGAAGCCAGAAGAACACAGAAGAAGGTAAAGAAGAAGAGGAGCCGAAGATCAGAAGCCAGAAGAAGGTAAAGAAGAAGAGGAGCAGAAGAGAGAAGAACACAGAAGAAGGTAAAGAAGAAGAGGAGCGACGAGCAGCAGAGGGAAGAGCCAAGAAGAGGGACACAGAAGAAGAAAGCACACGCAGGTCGTGGTGCAAAGGAGAGAGAGTAAGAAGCACACAGAAGAAGAACACAGATGAAGACAGAAGACGGGGAGCAGGAAAGAAGAGTACAGATGAAGAACAGATGAAGAAAAGAAGCAGGAGAGGAGGTGAGTAGCGAGGGGCTGGGAGGTGGGGGGGGTACTTACTGTGAATTCGCTGGGCTTGCTAGGAGGTCTCAGGAGCCTGGGCTGGTGGAGCTGCAGCGGCAGGGGGAGCGACCTACCCTTGGGTCTGAATACATCAACAACCTGGCAAGGTTCTTCCAACAAAAAGCTTTGGATATATATTCATCTCTTACTACAGTTGTCGTTCAGTCCTCAGAGGTGATAGGCCAGCAGACCTTGTATCCTTCCACTTTTTCTGAATTTCTTCCTATTTCCAAAGATTCGGTGATGAAATCACTTACCACTCTTAAGCTGGGTTCCCCTCTCGATCCATCCCCCCCCCCCCCTTATGTGTTGGCATTAGGTGCTCCAGTCACTGTACCTGTTATTACTGATCTGAACTCCTCCCTGTCCTGGAGCATAGTACTGGAACAGTGGAAACATGCCATCGTCAACCCCCTTTAGAAAAAACCTAACCTGGACGCTGCCTTGCCTAGTAAAACAGACCTATATCATTGTTGCCTGCTCTATCCAAAATAACCGAAAGGCATGTTAATACTCAATTATCCTGCTTTCTGCAGGATAACCATATCCTTCATTCTACTCAGATGGGTTTTAGACCCCTTCACAGCACAGTCAGCTTTGATTGCAGTCACAGAGGAGGCTAGAAGGCGTCTGGATCAGGGTACTGTGACAGCAATCCTTCTTCTGGATCTTAGTGCTGCATTCGTTACTGTTGACTCTGCTATATTACTTGTTAGAATAAGAGGTCTGATTATCTGGTGCTGTCCTGGACTGGATCGCATCCTTTATGAATGGTAGATTGTATCAGGTCTTGGACAGGTCCTACTTTTCAGACCTTGTTAAGAGCAGTTGTGGAGTGCCACAGGGGTCTGTTCTTAGCCCCACCTTATTTAACATTTATATGTTACCTCTGACAGAGGTTGTTAAGCCATTTGGGCTGTCCCTAGTGTCGTATGCTGACAACATGCAGTTGGTAATATCACTATCTACAAATTCCAGCACAAACAGTTCATTACTTGTCCCCTGCCTTCAAACTGTAGCGGGATGGATGTCCTAAGTAGGCTTAAGCTCAATGATAATAAGACTGAGGTAATGATACTTCAACATCATCCACAGCTGAGATCTAATCCTTCTATCTTGGAAGGTTGGGGAATTCATCTGCCTCCTAAAGAAGTCCTCAAGAGCCTGCGAGTCTGGCATATCATGTCAATAAGGTCTCTTCTACCTCTTTTGGCTTGCTTAGGCTTTTGAGGAAGGTTTGTAGAAGCCTTCTATTTGTTGCCAAAAGACTTATCAGACAGGCACTGGTAAGTTCGCCCCTGGATTATGGTAATGCTTTGTATATTGAATCTTCCAAATTTGTGATTTGAAAGCTGTGGCTGGCGCAGACTGCCTCGGCCCGTCTGCTTCTAAATATACTGAGGCATGAATCACTCAAATCAACAATATCTTCTCTTCATTGGCTTCCTGTGGTACACCGCATAAGACCCTGTGCTACATCCACAGACCTCTCTATACTAGAGGTCTATCTTTGCTTAGGACATTGGCGTCCTTTTATACACTCTCCAGACACCTTAGATCCTCTACAGCCCCCCCAGCCATGATTCCTAGAGTAAAGAAGTCTAGATAGGGTGGAAGTTCTCTGGCCTATCGTCGGGCCAAGTTATGGAATTCCCTACCACTCAGTCTTTGCCTCACCAGCCATGAACTATCCTTCCAGAAAGCTCTAAAAACTTGGCTGTTCAAAGCATAACCACTCTGTCGGTTTTCAGAGTCTCGCTTCCACGCTGGGAGGCCTTCGGGTAGCCATGCTCTTTATGAATTTACATAACATAGACTTCTTTAAGACTTGTTACCGCAAAAACTACTGAATGAAATTATAACACATTTGGCAGGCTGCTGGATATCGGCCAACAGAGTGTGCCTTTTGTGATTTGGTGTAAATCTAAGTCGTCTTTGAGAAATGTAGGTAAAAAAATATTTGTATAGCTGGACGGTTGGGTCTGCAAGTTCCTCAAGACTGTTGATAGAGTGCCAATTTAAAAATGGAGCATTCTGATTTGGTCGAGGGATCTTTATTTGCCTTGTGCCACCTCACATCTCGCGGGAGTCAGACTCATGGATTTGGTCCCCTGTTTTTGAAGTGAAAAGCAACATAAGGGGACAGGGATCTAGGGGACCCTCTGGGAACAAAAAATAACAAAAACAACATAATATGCTGCAATATTGCCAGACACCTGTGGGGTAGCGGAGGAAAAAAAAGGTGGCCAGGCTGCCTTCACTATTTAAAAGCCACGGGAAACCCACACCCGGGACAAATCTGTTTCCCTGCCTGCACAGGCAGGGAAACCTGTGTTTGCTCCCGCTTGGCAGGAGCATTTTTGAATCTCCTGCCATGTAGAAGCAAACACCAAGTCCTTTCCCAGCGGGTGGAAAACTTTGAAAATGTTCACTCCTGCTGGTAATGGACCTTTTATTCTGTCTCCTTGCCCACACTGATCAAATTAGTAGCTGCTCCCTCCAGGCAGTAGCAATGCTGACTCCCACTGCATGTGGGAAACTGGCTGGGGTAGTGGCTCCTAGGGGTTCTCCCAGCAGCCCCCAAGGAGTATATGGTGGGTACCAGGGGGCACACCTTTTAGTGATGATCGTCCCAGGGGATGGAGTCACAGACCCTAGCAAGGCTTTGGAAGGGGTGCCATGTGGCTCCCCTTTGTTTTTAGTAATGGCCCTCCATGTTAATTCTCAAGTCCTAACAAGGCTTTGTGGGGGGGAGGGGGGGGGGAGAGAGAGACATGCTACCGATTTTTCCTTCTCCACCCCTCCCCTTTTAATTTTAGTAGGGTCCCCGAGCTGGGGTCCCCAGGGTCTAATGGAACTCTGGGAGGTGTACTGCGTGGGTTACCAGAAATAAAAAAAAAACTGGCCTAATGAGGCTCGGAAAGGAGGGCCACGCACCTCCACTCCTTTATTTGGAAAACAGACCACATAAGGCCCGGTGGCCAACCCCTTGCCCCCACCCCCACGCAAGGATATTTGTTTTACATATGGTAATAAAATATTAATTTACTTTAAAAACCTAGAAATTCACTAAAAAAGGTTAAACTAACATTATACTTAGGTCTGATTTAAAAAAAAAAAAAAAAGTTTTTTTTATTATTATTATTATTATTTTAACCCTAAAAATTAATTGAAAAAAACAAAGTGAAAATATTGTGTGTGTGCGTGTATATATAATAGATATAAAAATAATATTCCAAGAGAGCTCAGTAGTTAATGGCATATTTTCCTTGTCACTTTTTGCCAGCAATATAATCCTTTATCTTGCTTTAGAGATCACATTGGTGGCGAACTCTATTATCACATCAAGTTGTGGCTGGCCCATTTTATCACCAGGAAAAGAGTCCTACTGCTTTTGAGAGAGCTCTCAATGTCAGTAGTCGAGACCCTGGTTGGGCCTGTTTTAAGCTTCTCAGATGTTACGGAATATTTGTATTGGAGACTGCCAGAAGCCAGTTGCTTCGTGCGATGTGATGTGATGCTGGACACTGGAATATGACAATATTCATTCCATTGAACATTAATACAGCAGATAATTAGGTGGACACGTTGAAGCGATTTATGAGACCTAAATCATGTTTACTAAAGAAATTTAAAAGCTGTATAAGATATCTGAGTTATGGTATTTCATTTTCAGACAATAGCCACAAGTGTTCAAGAGCTAATTTCCATTGTATTTTCTGAGGATGAAATGATAACTTTTGTATGGAAAACATCTTATTTATATGTTAATGTTAAACCTACATGAATGAGGAAACTGACAAGCTGACTTTTAGGGCCTAATCCTGGCATTTCTAAAACTACTGCTTTTGTGAATTCAGGTTCCGTTGGAGATTATTTTTTGTGATTTGGTGGTGCAGTACCCATGGGGTCCGCAAGCAGTTCCTTGTTGCTACATTGGTTATGGCATGAACAACATGCCAGTTACCCTTTATTGGTTTGTATTCATGTCAACTAATTGTTTCACATGTGTTTTTAATAAATGAAAGCTACATGATTTTTTTTTTTTTTTTTTTTTTTGTGTCGCATGAGATTAGATTTATCTACTGTTGGCAGTTTGTGAATAGTAAATCAACATCTAGTAGATAACAGCATATAAATTTAGCCTTAAACTTGTATTTTCTCGAGCTAAATCGGTAGGCTCCGACAAAGGGAAATCCATTCTTTATCTGTTTTGTAAAATGGTAGGTGGTCAATGCCACTTTGCAACCCTTAATTCGTTGTATTGCATGAAAAACATGGGCTTAGTCAATTTCTAAGTAAAATATTATTTTAAAATGCACCAGTAGCTTTCCCGCTCCTACCCTCCCCCCTCCCCCCCCAGTCTTCCCCCCCTCTCCCCAGGTATTCTAGTCTGAGACGCCCTTTAAGACTCATTGGAAGATCAGGGTGTGTTTTCTCCTTTTTTTAGGGTTGAGCCTGCGTTGCATGCGTATCGCAGCGAGACGCTTTAGGTATTAGAAAAGGGCTCGGAGCCCTGTTGGCGTCACGTCAGTGTGTTTCATTGGTTCGTGGGCTTGCCTAGTAAAATCTGCTTGCTTTCATTAGTGGAAGGCATGCACACGTCATGCCTTTTCCGGTGGTTAGCCCTCCTCGAGCACAGCGACCAAGTACAGAAAACATGCGAGGCTCGCTGTTTTCTGTCGGATTGTGGACTACTTTTTCTCTTATTTTCCTAGCGCGATTTCGCTTGGCAGATTTGAGCGCTTTACACAGTTAATTTCACTTTTTCGGGTTACGTACATAAAAGCACTTTTGCCGATAGATGAAAAGTCTGGTTAGGAGTTTACAACGCGATCAGCTCTAACGTGAGCAAACGCGAGACCCGTTGCAGTGCAAATGCTTGTTTTATATATGTTCTCTCTCCCTCCCTCTCCCTCAGAAATACCTGACAAATTTGTGTTAACTTATTTTATTCGACCATGTATATTTATATTCATGCACTCTTAACTAATGTTAAGTGCTTAACAGCGGGAAATGTAATTACGTGCCATAAAAATAGTTTCTATGTGGTCAAGTAATAAAACTGATTCGATTTTTAATGATGCACATACCGTCTGGGAAAAAAAACACTTGTGTTAGCAGTTTAGGAACAGAACATGTATTTTAAAAATGTAGCTTAGGGCTGAACGGGTCAGTTCTTCCCTGCGTTGATATCAAAATTAGTTTTTAGAAATATTTTTTTAAAGAAAAAAAGTGCACACGTAGTGAAAGTGCCATGTAGTTTCCAGCATGTATATTGCAGAAAGTACCATTTGCTGAGAACGTTCTTATTGGCGTCAGTGCTTGTGTGACGTTTGGGTTGGAATTGCACACTGAATGTGAAGCCCACTTATTATTGTATATATATTTTTGTTTGTTTGTTTTTTTGTTAATGCAGGATGAGTTCTCGGAACCAGGGGTTCGACTATACTGTTTATTTCCTGAGTTGTTCTTCAGAAAAAACTTGTGCACACAATGACAGTCAAGTAGTGCATATGATGAGTTTAACAGGGATTGATAACATGTAAATGACTTAGATCTAATTTTGGTGTGGTAGTTAAGACATTAAAAAACTACAGTGCTTATGGTGATACTTCTAATTTGACTCTTTTGTTTTTGAAGAAAGAAACAAAAAGGTGGAGCACATATATGAAGACTTCATTGTCCATACATCAGCAATCCTGTCCCTGGTTTAGGAATAATCGCATACACTAAAGATATTTTTGAAGCAAACCTGACACACTATTTATTTATTTTCTGAAGGACCTAAAAGGAACAAAAATATAGGGAAATAGGAAACAAGGGTTAAATCAAGCCAGAAGAATAATTCCTAAAAAAATAATAATATATATTGCCGTCTCCTTCCGTGACCCTAAAGTACATTTCAATTTCAGGTGCCATACCCTATTCTATTCTTTCCTTTTCCACCAGTTACGTTCTACAAGGGCATTTTAGGTTTTTATTTATTTATTTATTTAAATTTTTTGCTTTATTTTTTTCTTCGATTGGGTACTGGGAAGTTAAGAAGCAATTTGCGCAGATGTTTTGCCAACGCAAAGACTTGAACCTAGTTAACAACTTCCAAATTAGTCAGTTCTGACTGAGACCCACATCCTCACCCTTTGCACTTAAGTAAACTTGACTGCACATTCCAATCACACATAGCACTTGCACACTGTAAGTATTCTGTCTGCAAGCTTTCTAGAAAGTTTTGGCAAATTATTTTTGGGAGACCATGAAAAGTTTTCCTTGGTGGACCATCTTGGGTATTACAGGACATCCAAAGCAACCAGATCCAGAGTTTTCTGTTCTCTTTATATCGCTTGTAACTTTTTATTCTTAAGAGTATTGCAGCTCAGATTTTGAGAAAACTGAAATGCATTTCGTGCCTACTTTAATTTTCCTTCCAGTTGCCACTGCACTATTTCCTCTCTTTAGTCTGCTAAAAGCCAGGTCACCCATTAATATGCCTTTCAAGTTAATTGTCGGTTTTCTGGGCACTTTAATATAGCCTGATGGCATGTTTCAAAAGCAATTGCTTAGACTCTGAGGTATCCCAATTGGTCCCAGAAAATATTTTTGTCTCTGCAGGTGAATCAACTGAGACCAGTGAGAGAACACATAGAATTGGGAGATGTGCTTCGCTCCTCAAATTGTTAAGGGATCGATGTTTGCTTCCAACTTTGATTATCCCTGTCACACAGTCCATGGAACTAAGCGTATCATTCAGCGTTATCTGTTTTCCCGTAATACAACCCTTGATGAGTAAGTTCTGCCTGCAGTCTTCTGTTTTGGCCCATGCTTTGTACTCTACCAGTTAAACTATTCAATGTCATTGCATTGCTTAGCTCCTCCGCTGCCAGGTCTTTTGCCTTTTCTGTGCCAAGCCTTTTTTGGCTATTTGGGGTAGTTCGCGTTTAGGCCTTCATAACTTTTTGTCCACATAAGCTCCCCCCGCCAAATTTAAGCTTTTTTTACCAACATCCTAGGGATTCTAAAGGTACCCAGAGTTTGTGGGTTCCCCTGGAGGAGACCAAGTAATTAGCCACAATACAGATAGATTATTTTTTTTTTGAGGGGAAAAAATGGGGGGGGGGGGGGAAGTGCTGCAGAAGAATGCATGTGCTCCCCCACCCCCCCTGCAAAGGCATCAACAAAGGGTTGCAGTGCTAAAATCATCACCTTCCCAGCTTTCAGGAACAGGCAGACTTGAATCAGAAAACCAACATTTTCAACAGTTTTGGCATGTTACTGGGACGTTCCCTGTGTTTTTGTTTTGTTTGTTTGTTTGTTTATTTTTGGGCGTTTTCAGCCTCCTTCCAGTCAGTGACAGAGATGGGTGTGAAACCAATGGTGGATCCCTGACATCTAAATATTTCTGAAAATTAAACAAAATTCTGAATTCAGCAAGGGGTTATTTGTGTAGATCCTTCAAGGTTTTCCCTTTTATAAAGTAACAGCTAAAATACAAATAACAAAATTATTGAAATTTTAGTTGAGAAAAAAAAAAAAAAAAAAAACACCAGCCATTTCTGTTTGTTTTTTTTTCCTTTTTTTTTTCTGTAACTTTTTCCAGTTATGGCAGACTTTTAAAAGCAATATACCGTTATTTCTGCTGGACTCTTCTGTTGCGGGGATATATAGGGCTTGTAGTTTCATCAAGAACCCAAAGTATCCAGAGCCAATAAATGAGCTGCACCTTGCAATGGCTTTTCATTGTATATCGGGTATACAGCAATTCATTTGGTAAATTATAAAGAGTGAAAAATAGGTATCAAGGAATTTTATGTTTCTGAAATGGGCACAAGATAAGGAGTTTAGAAACGGTGGTTATTTGCACATCTCTGAATTCGGGGTCCCCCATGCTAATGTGAATTACAGGCCATTTCTCAAATTGACTTCTTTTTTACACACCGTCTTACATTTGGAAGGATAACATGTAGAGAAAGTCAATGGGCAGTAACACTTGTTCTTTTATTGTGTTCCACCAAGTCTCCCAATTAAAAATGGTACTTCACTTGTGTGGGTAGGCCTAGTGCCTGTGACAGGAAACGCCCCAAAACGCAACATGGACAAATCACATTTTACATTGAAAACTGACGTGTTTCTTTTGGAAATTACCTAGCTGTGGATTTTGGTCTGTAGCACATCCAGCACTTAGGGAAACCTACCGAACTTGTAGTGTGATGTGTGTTGTTGTTGTTGTTTTTTTTTTTTTTTTTTTTTTGTTATTTAGGGGAACCCAGGATGGGGTGACTTGTGGGGCTTTAACCTGGTTCTGTTACCCAGAATCCTTTGCAAAGCTCAACTTGGCAAAAAAAAAAAATTTCAGTAATGGAAAATTATGAAATCTGAGGTGAGGCACAAACTTCCTTCCACCCAGCATTCCCCCCAAGTCTCCTAATTAAAAATGGCATCTAGTGAGCTTTCTGCCTAACCTAACCCTGCCTAATCCCGAGAAGCGGATCAGGGGTAGTTGCACCATCTGCCCACAGGTGGGCAGAATAACTTTGTCCCCATTTAAGGGCCATACACCTATATTATTATTCTTATTAATATTATTATTATTTCTTACCTGGTGTCTAGTTTGCTTCCTGCCCTCTTACACCCCCCCCCCCCACCTTGGCAGAAATGGCCATCAGTAATGTGCCCTCATGGGGAGCAACCCTTGCCCAAGGGGCTGCCCCCAAACAAATCCCACCCAACACCAATCCCTAACGCCTAAGTGGTTCAGAAATAGGCCGATCTTCCCCCAAGGGGGTTAGAAATGGCCTAAAATAATATGCCCTATGGAAAATGGCTCTTATGTAAAATGAAGACAAAAATCCCTGGTGTCTAGTAATTTCTGTACCCCCTGGAGGGGGTGGGGGGGGGGAGAGAGAGAGCAGATTGACCTAAGGCACCTAGCACTGGTTGTGGACAGCAGGATAAAGCCATTGTAGCCTCTCCTTTCTGGGGGCACTAAGTCCTCCCTTAAGCAGGATTTGAAATTCTGCAGTCTGAAAAGAAAATTATAAGAGTGTCCATTTTATTAAAAAAAAAAAAAAAAAATTCATCTATCTGCCGATGTGTGAACCCACGGACTTGAATTCGGGACTTGGAATCCAAAACAAAATGATTGCTCATCTAACTAGTAAATGTAGTCCTATATGTGAATGTTAGAAAAAAAATGGTGATCCTTAGGTCTGGCCTAAATTTATAGTGTATAATGGGCATTCATAAACAGTTAAAAAATAAATAAAAAAAATATGCTCAAATATACATCCAAAGAGAGATTTGGGACGGCCTTCTTTATTCATTGTTCTGACTAACTGTTACATCTTACTTCAGCCTACCACAGAATACTATATGGGTCAGATAACTTGAGCTATTTGATCTCTGTGAGTGATGTCATTTGCTATCACATGCACAGCCACCTGAACAGAAGTGCACTTTTGTACTGGATGGTGGGCCAGTACTTTATCATTGCCTTCTTTTCTTTATATGCTGTCTTTTCTAAAAAGAAAAAATATATATATATATATTTTTTTATTATAATCGTTATGTGTTTAAACTATGTCTTCTGTTTACACTAATTTAAAGCCATTAGTGAATTTTCTTTGCACTAATACAAATTGTATTTTCATGTGGTATGTATTAAAGCTAAAGTGGTAAATTTTACTTGTTCCAAGTATACTTGCCTGCTGGGAGGGACTGGATATGGGCAATATATTAATGCAGTCATTTTTTTTTTTATAGTATTACCCAGTGAAGACAGTGATGGAGTAGCCAATGTGTTATGGTTTTTGAGGTAGGATCTCATCATGCACCGCTCTTCTTTTCATATTGATTAAGTGATGCTCTGTTACCTCCCCATAGCCCCCTGACCTACTTTAGTTCTAAAATACCAGCTTTAAAACCTGTTATCCTGCAGTAGATATGTCTAGCTTGAGAAAAATGTCTTTAGTCCAGATGCAGATTAATTGTTTAGCACAGTTCATGAAGACACAGTTGACAAGAGGACGTTATCTGCGTTGATGTGAATGCTGCAGTGCGTGAAGGCATTGAGAACAGCAGTCGTAGCGAGGGCCCAGAATAGTATTCTGTAAATTGTGGAACTTGATCAATGCCTAACAGTCACTGACTCATTTTCTTTAATGTGCCCTGTTCACATTATGTCTAGTCTCTATATGCTACTGAAGCTGTGTAAAGCATGTTGGGAAGTTCTATTTGGGCAATATTTATTTTTCTGCTTTGGAAACTGCCTTTCCAAGTTTTATCTTGGATAAATAAAATGCATATAATTAAAGCCATAATATAATGCTCCTATTCATAACAGCAATTCTCTTTGGTGCTAGACATTTGTTGAGCCCGCAAATCACTGCATACTGCATCGTATAACTGGATCGACATAAACCGTAATGACAGTCTTACATAGGCACATGTTTGTAAATGAGTAAGACGAACAGCAGCAGCCCTTTGTTTGCTTCTGTCATTATTTTAAAAGTTTTTTCAAATGACTTTGGAAGATTAATAACTCTTGATGCTGCTAGTGCCTGTCTTCACCTTCCCTCGCTAGCCTAATACTTTGAAAGTATGGGCTAAATTTAAAGTGCAGAACAAGTCCAGTAGGTTTTAAAATACATTTAGAAAGGAGTTGTTACAATTTTAGGTGTTTATAACTTGGAAGGTTACTTGAAGGAATGGTTCAGTAAAACCTTGTACATAGTATTCACTTCTAGACGCTTATGCTTTGTGAAGTTCATCTTCACAGCCTTTTCTTGCCCAACCCAAACCTGGTATCTGCCTCCCAATATGCAGTAGAATATATAAATGTTTCTTGTCCCACCCACACTCTAAACCTGTCTTATGTACTTTTAGTTCTTTATGGTGGTTACGCCAGGTCATCCTTTCTCTGACCTTAATTTCTTGCACCCCTCACTGCATACTTGGCCATCCTAAAAGTTTGTGGGTTTGCTGCCAACCCCTCTTCCCTGCCGTTTTTTTTTTTTTTTTTTAATTTATTTTTTTTAATCCGACTTTTGTCCAGATCCCAGTGCCAAAGCGGCAGGGGAGGAGAAGCTGGCTCCTGAAGGCGGTTATGGCTAACATGGACTGGAGGTACAGGACAGGAAGCAGGCAGCAAAAGAAAGGGGGAGGGGCACTGCAGCGGGGTCCCTGGCCTTTCCTGTTTCTACTTCAGTCTCATGGGAAAACAAGCAAGCTGGGACTGGCAAGTTGTTTTTTGGATGGGCCAATCTGGTAGGGTTGGCTCCTTCCAGGTGGCATACATAGCAGAGAGCAGCCTGTGCAATGAGGCAGATTAGCATATTGCGGTTCGCTGCTTGGTTATTGCTGGTCATTGCATGGATGTTGCTGCTGGCCGCAACTGAGGTAACTGTTTTGTAGCCAACACGCAATCTGCGCTGTGTTGACTGAGTGCAACTATCGATCCGGCTTAGAAGGTGGAACATAAGGCAACATGTGTTGGCTGGTGAAGGGGGATTTATTGTCACAGGAGCAAACTGAGCAGTGTGGCTGCCTCGAGAGTTACGAGGGCTGGTTTTTATTTTTTTTCTCCACTAGAGGGTGATGGGAGGAGGGTGCACAGCGACAGAGGCCGACTGCTCTCTTTCTGCACATGGGGCCACTGGCAGAAGCAAAGGAGCAGCGTGATGGAACAAAGTCACCAGAGAGGGCGTGGATGGAGTCAGTCTAGTAGCAGAAGCAGGAAGGTCTTGAGCAGGAGGCCCAATGAAGACAGAAGTGAATCTGGGGCAAGGAGGCAGTGCAAGAAGCCCGCTTGCTGCAGGGCAGAATAGGAAGATCTCACCCAGATGGCATGGGAGGAAACGTGGCAGCAGGATTTTCCTAGGCAGGCAGGAGGGGCCAGGCCTGGGGATCAACATTAGGTGCAGTACCTGTTTGAGAAGGCATGAGAGGCGACAAAAGAGCTTTGCCACAAGTGAGTTTTGGTGCAGGATTTGGATGGTGCACATGCATCGGTTTGTGCAGCAGGTTGAGAGTGGGTGGAGTGACTGAATCACCGGGAGCAAGAATCGGTCCAGAAGGCCCCAGCAGACCAACTTTCATCAACCCAAGCTCCCTGCACCTGCAACCATGTCAGTGTTGCGGGGAAAGAGGCGCAAGGCTGACCTTCACGGTGGCGACTTGGGTAATGGACTAAACAAGCATAAGGCTTACTCCAGTTCAGTGGTTTCGCTTCCACAGCAGTTTCTGATAGGTTAGACGCAGAAGGTTCATGGTAACGGCAGTCCGAGGACTGTGGTGAGCATAAGGGTGCAACGATGAGCCAGAATTGGGTTATCGGGGGGGGGATTGCAAGTAGTGTTAGGTCAGGTGCTGGCTGGGGAGTGCAATTGCTGTGGTAAATATTTGTATTCTATACAAATATTCCTCAACAACAAGCTCTTGAGTGTGTGAGTCAAATTTTGATGGATTCCTATTCCAGCCCCTTAAACAAGTTTATCAGTAAATGTTTGGAGATAGTCTTATATAATAATTATTTTGTGTTTAATGGGACTATTTTCCAACCGACTAAAGGAGTTAGCACGGGAGTGGCTTGCGCTCCCAGTGTAGCCAACCTTCACGTTGGAGCCTTCTAAAAAAAAAAAAAGTTGATCTACAATGAGATTGCCCCCTTTTTTGAGAATATTACTTGGTGGTCTAGATACATAGACAATGTGTTTTTCATATGGAAAGGAGAAAAAGAACTATTGGAAGAATTCTTTGAGTGGCTCAATCTATGCAAAGCAAACCTTTAGTTCACAATGAACAGTGATTGCAACCAGTTTGAGTTTTTAGATGTTCGTATCAAATATAAAAACAAATGTCTTGCAGTATCACTGTATGTCAAACCAACAGCTAGGAACACTCTTTTACATTTTGACAGCTATCACCCCAGATGTCAGAGGCAAGGCATTCTGTTTAGCCAGTTTTTGCGCATTAGGAGAAATTGTACTGACATGAAGGACTTTTTGGAGCACTCTGATGTATTAGCAGAGACATTCTTGCAAAGAGGTTATCCTCCAAAATTGATTAAAGATTCCCTGAAAAGAGCAAAACACTGCAATCATCAATCAATGTTTCAAAAAAATGAGCAGAAGGTGAATGAAAGGTTGGTATGTGCTATCCGCCACTCTAAGCCTTAACAACAAAATCAGACGGATTATAAACTCCCAATGGCATATCCTAAACGTTAGGTCAGATTTGGAACCATTGAACAAACCTCTGTTTGCCTTTAAGAAGAACCACAATTTAAGAAACATTCTAGTCAAGTCAGTAGTGAATATCTGTAAAGCACCTGTACAGAAGTCCATCACAGGTTATGATCCAATTAAGGGTAACCATAAATGTGGAAACTGTTTAGCCTGTATGGGAGCTATAGTTTCAGACAAACCATGTGTAACAACAGATTTATAGACTTGACAGTTATGTCAAACTGTCGATCAAAGAATGTTATCTATCTGATCCTGTGCCCTTGTAACTTAGGGTACATTGGCGAAACATCTAGGGAGTTTAGGACTAGATATTATGAGCATAGATCATCTTTGAAGACCCAGAAACAAAATGCCTAACTAGTTACACATTGGTCTGAACACAAAGAAGAGGAAATTAGATGGACGATTCTGGAGAAGGTCGTTCTTAAAAGTGGTTATGATATGGACAAGATCAGGAAGAAACGTGAAGCTTATTGGATTTTTTATTTAGATACATATGAGGAGGAATTAAATGATGAAATTCCCTGGCATAATACACTATAGGGACTCTTTAGCAAAAGATCCTGCCGTGAGGTATGGGTCATGACACTCAGACCTATAGAGTAAGAAGTTGCGTTCATTTACATGTTTGTATTAGCTAGCTTCCTTTTTCTATCTTTTTTCTGTAATGAGCCCCTGCCATAATTCTTTTTTTGTCAAAGCACCTGCTGTTCTACTTCGCTATATTCGGGAAAGGTTTGTATTATCTCCCTGCCTTTCCAAGATGGCCGCCACGTTTGAAAGCGTTTTTTGAGAAACTATTCTTATGAGCAGTCCTTCTTTGATGTTTTGTTTATATTGAAGCCGCTACGAGTTAGAACAGGATTGTCGTTAAGGCTACTGACGCCTAGTACATCTTAGACCAAGCGAACGGTTATCTAGTATGAGGAGGCACAATTGTAAGGCACGTTTTTAAAGATACTTACAAATGCATTCACAAAAGAGTTTTGACACGGAGAGCCAGAGTGAAAAAAATCAATGACCTAAGGTCTATTTATTTTTGCTGCAGCAAAAGAGGTCAGATTTACAACTGGCATCCCTGGCCCGAAGTAAAGTGTGCTAGCATGGAGCGTTTAACAGTGATTATTTATACTCATACATCAAAGGATACATAAAGTATGTAAATAATGATATACGTCATACAGATATTTTAAGGCGGTAATCCGTTTCCACACACCGGTTCCATTCCCTGCTTTGTCCTCGACTCCCTTCTGCAGCTGCCTGTCTTCCCACATTCTTGAGACCCTTCAAAGGATTGAGTGGTTCAAAGGTATAGATATCATTCTTTCCCTCCCTAAAATACAACAGCCGAGGTTGGTTAGTTATTTTTACCACATGATTATAATGAGTAACGTGCCCCAGCTAGGGAAAGAAACCAGCTGCAAGCCCGTGGTGTGGAGCCAGGCTTATTTTACTTAAATATAGATAAGATAACATATATGTGATAGGCAGTGAGTTCAGAGAGAGAGAACTCCAACTACACGTGTTCAAGGAAAAGGAGCAATACAAAATGGATTCTTACACATCCCCTGGCTGTAAGGTAAGTGGGAACTTACAGACCAGAAGAGAGCTTTATCTTTTTGTTAGAAGAAAGAAATGGTTCGGTCGTGTAGAGTCTGTTATTCTTATATGTATATTCCACGACCGGCGCAGCAACCTGGACGTTAGTTCGACCTTGTCGAAGGGGTACGAACTGCAAGTAACACTGTCACGCGTCAGTACATGTCTTTAGTAATATATTGCTTGCCGTGTTTGAATGGTAGTCAAGGCGAATGTTTACACCTAGTGCATGTTCTTTAGAACCTATTAGTTAGAGCGGGGACACGGCCCATCTGTGATTGCTCTAGATGGATATTTCCCCGAAGGACTCAAAAATAAGAATCAGGTGGTCATTTGACACACACAGTGCGAGCGCTAAGTGAGAGCTATTGTATTGGTGTTAGTATTAATGTTTAAGTCTTTAATTGAGTTTGTGTATATGGTATTACGGTTAAATGTATTTATTATTTTTTTTTCACACTTTGGGTGTTTCTATTCACTGGTGCTGTGAATATTCACATCCACCTTTTTGGCTAATGGTAACTTTCAGATTAAAATTATATGTTAGTGTAATGTACAACATAGAGACCCTTAGAACTGAAGAATACGTTCTTTTAATTCTTTGATTTAGATATATATTGTATTTCCTTGGTGCTCTAAATGCATCTGCCCTGAGGAAGGTGGTTTGAAATATCCAATGTTGATTGGATCCACCGAAAAGCGCGTCGGCGATGGAGTACTGAATGTTGTGTTTCTTACAAGAAGATAAAGGACAAGAAAGATGTGTTAAGTCTGACACATACCTTTTGGAGACTGATAAAGAGTGGCAGAACATAAACATAGCAATATAGGTGGACAATACATGCAATACTGCCATTATTGTGAAAGGAGGAGCATCTCCTTTTGTGAAAATAAAGGACAATGAATGTGTGATGTTTTGGACATACATCTCACAAATTTATGGAAAGTGGCAGAAGATAAATGCATAGGGTGAATAATAAGTGTTACACTGTCACTTATTGAAAGAAGATTTATCTTCCTTTGAGATGCATATCAGAGTTTTGGTTATCCATTTGTCACTCTATCAGTGAAAGATTTGTTGTTAAGATTGATTGAAAATATTCTTTTTAGATATGTAATAGATCTTTTGATTATTGTTGGGTGTGTGTTTGTCTTTTAATGTCTGTCTTATTGTCTTGTTAATCGTGGTTTGTTGGGTCTGTTTGTTGTTCGAAGGTTTTATTGATGGATGGTTTTCATTTGTTGTTAAATATTAGGTTCAATATATATATATATATATATATATATATATATATATATATATATTTTTTTAATAAAAAGGTTTTTTTCATGCTTTAAATATATATTAGGATGATTGTTGCCTTTGTTTGTTTTATAAGATAGGAGAGTCTTACTTTTTGTAAAATGGCAATCTGAATTACAACACACAGGTAAGAGTTGTAATTCACTCGCCAAGTGATCCTTTTTGGCCATGGGCATGAGTGCAGGATATAGCTATGTAGGAGCAACCACAACACATGGTTGTAGGATACACGTGGCAAGGTCTGCAGAGCCAGCTTGGAGACTGCTTCTTCTCAGACATCTTACCCCAGCAATATCCCTACACGCCCAAGTTATTGTTGACCACTAATGCAGGGCTGGTGGCTATACCCATGGGCAGGACCACTCTCCTATACTCTGAAAGCTGGCGTATTCGCAAATGCTGGCAAAGAAGTTTGCTGGGCAGGAAAGGCACAGACACAGCTTGTGAATCACACTGCTGAGGAGAATGCGGACACAGCGGGTGGCACAGGTGCATCATCACAGATGTAGTGATGGGAGGAACATCGACTGGGCCAGCATCAGTAACTGGGCAACCTACAGTTAATGGAAAATGGGGAGGTGAGGTGTTTATGCTATTAATTGTGTTTGACCAATGACTTTGTATTTCACTACTGCGCATATTAGTTGCTCAGTGTTCACCAGTAGCACATTACATGTTGTATTCAGTTTAGCTGCCTATTGGCTTCAACGTGGCATTCGACATTACATTTGGTATTCAGTTTAGCTGCCTATTGGCTTTAACATGGCATTAGACATTGCAGTTGAGACATTGCAGATGAACTGTGTTTTTCCACATGATAGACCAAGCTGTGTTTTTCAAATTGAATGCACACCAAACCCTAGCTGATAAGAGAGCATAGATTTTGTGTTTACCTCTCAATCCAGTCTGGGAACGAGTCAAGTTTGGAGACTTGGCCACTCTCCAGGTTTATTCGGTTCCCACACTGAGCCAGCATTTTTGCTTTTAACGGTGGCCCTGGGGCGCAGCGATAAAGATCTTCCAGGACTTTAGGCAGGAACAGATGTCAGTTGCCTGTCTCCCGTTTGGGTGGAAAATCTTTCTCGCAGTTGAACCGGAGTCATCAACTTGCAGGCATTAGAAAGATGAAGCAGAGTGACAGGCCCTACGGTGATGCAATTTTGACTTTTATGCTTTGCTTTGAAGTTATGCTATAATATAATCACATGTATTTGCTGTGTACATTGCAACTGAGAAGTACTTTGATATATTTTGCTTTCATTGCTGCGACTACTTTTAAACGTGTGCTTCCAACCTACTAATCTCTTCTTTCAGGAACCTCGTGGTGAAGTAATAATAACAAATGTCTTCTTTAAACTAAGAAGTGCATTCCAAAGAAGTTTTGTAAGCTCGGTCATAAGATAAGATAAGAGAAGGAAAGCAGACATAAGGACATGGCACTGGCTACAGTGGATCCCACTACTGCATGGGGTCAAGCATCGCATACCAGCAAGCCTGCCGGTGCTTATAGAAGACCTTCACCGGGCGATTCACTGAAGATTGCCAAGGAAACTGGGTTAGCGAGCCTCATGCCCATAGCAGTTTAGGAGAGGTTATGGAAGAAGGAATTTCTGCACATTCTTCCTACTAGACATAAGGTGGGGCTTAGACCTGGTCACACAAGACAAAATGGATGAGGAGAAAAACAGATATGCAAGCCTAGGATAGAGCACTTTATAGAGAACTGGCTATAAGCCTTTACGACACTAGCAAGTGTAGTTGAAAAGTTCTCTCAGAGCTCAGTGCCACTGCTGCGCTATGAAGAGAAAATTCATGATGAATACTGCAAATGTCAAGGGGATGCCTTGCTTAGGTATGCTCAGGTCTTTAGGGAAAAGATGCAGACTTGACCTATAATAGAGTGGGATCACCAAGATGTGGTGCTATACACAAATAATGGCAGCAAGAAAGGGCGTATCAAAGGTCAACCACCTTTTTTGCTCCTCAAAGCAGGAGGGGCCCTTTCAAGCATGGAGGCCCAAACACTTCTTTAGGAGCAAACACACCTGGGACGGGGCAGCAATTTTCTGGAAGTTAGACCAAGGTGAGTGTAAGTAGGAGCGGCCTGTAAGTTTAGACATGCCTGCAGAGGGCTGCACCACTCTGATTGTAGAAGAAGTAATCCTCAGGCAGAGAAGAAAGTGGTCCGCCTCACCTTCCTCCAAAATAAAATAAAAAATTCACAGAATCAGCTGGACTAGCCAGGGCTTGGGAGGCTGAGACCGATCTGGGGCCCATACTCCAATCAATGTAGACAAGTTTCAGCAATTATTGAATGGGTACCATAGGCAAGCCGATCAGATATTGGAAGCTGTTTTGAGGACTAATTTCCTTTGATGGCTCGGGGGTATATCACATAAGCCAGAATCTGCAGTCTGTCGGAGCATAGTGAAGTGGTGAGATAGAAAATAGCGAAGAAAGTCAGCATTTGCCGAGTTGCGGGTGGTCCCCAAGAAGGAGCCAGGCAGCTATAGGGTGATTCACCAGCTCTCGCACCCAAAGGGGTGTCAGTAAATGACAGCTCAAGGCCAGACAAGCTTACAGGCCTCGTGGTGGTGACCTACTTTGCAAAGATCTACAAGGTGAGAGGGACCTGCCGAAGTTGTTTAGATGAAGGTCATGATGAAAGGTTGGGGCGTATGAAGACGCCAGATGGGTAAGAGGCTGCCCATTGGCTTTGATAAACTGAGACCCATCCAGAGCAGTGTTGGGGTAGGATGCCGCAGTTTATACAAAGTGACCCTTTTCAGAGCAGCTTTCACTATGGCGTCCTTTGTGGCATGGAGGGTCAGTAAGATGGTAACCCCATCTAGGTCTGAGTCAGGGGTGTAATTCCTGAGGTGGTGTGATATGACTCATGGGACAGACTATGATATTATGGCTGAGTTGCTCCAAGGCAGAACAGGGAGCCAAGAGTCTGAGGTCTAGGCTAATCTGCATAGCAGTGCTCACTTGCTTCCCAGTATGCATAATGCGCAGCTATGTGTTACAGGACTCCTTTAGACACTCCTCTCTTTGTACACTAAGATGGTACTTTCTTAGGCAAGTATCAGTTTTCAGCAGTACTGAAACTGCTCAGTGCAGCCAGCTAACCTGCAAGCCATTTTTGAAGTCATTCCTTTAAGATCCGGACCGCCAAAGTGGCAGCCATCTACTGCCTGCAGGAGCAGGATATTAGGCAGCTAGGCGGTTGAAAGTCCTGGGCCTACAAGTCCTACATCAGGCCTGATCAATGCCAACGCCCTGTGTTGTGTTTTCTGCTTCTGTGATCAGCAACTGGCACCTGGATGGTGTTGCTGGTTGGGCACTTACGCATCATGAGGGCTCAGAGATGGGCCAGCTTGTGTAAGCAGTACAAAGGGATATGGCTAAAGACTACAAACCTAGTGCAGCTGGAAGTGAGCAGATTTGTTTTATTTTCTTACGGGACTAGATGTTTGCAGATTTGTTACAGTATCAATTAAAAAAAATTATTAAGACAGTTAAGTTATGGTGTAAGCAAGAAATGTGACCCTGGAGAGCATTGCAGGATAATAATCTCTCGATATTGAGGTGTGTTTTTTTTTTTTTTTTTTTTTTTTTATGTCCTCAAAGTGTAGGTTAAGTACCTGGCTATCTGGGAGAGATGAGATGATTTGAGGTAGTCGTGTACTATCTTAACATTGGTGATTGGCAAGACTGCTTTTTTCATCATTGAACTCCAAGTATCTGTGGTTGAGCAGGGTAGAGTCTACAAAAACCCTTAAGGAACTGGACCAGAATGCCTGTCTGTTCAGGGACTCACTATGGGGTCGCAAAATGCAACCAACTTCATTAATATTCATGAGGTGGGTCTTTGCGACCCCATAGCGAGTCGCAGACGGTGTCTGAGACACCGTTCTGCATCCGATATTGCGACTCGGAAATTGCGAGTCGCACCAACTCGCAATTTCCGAGTCGCAATATCGGACTTTGCTACATGTGGCCCTAAATGCAATCCTCCTGACCTCACAATATCCGTACAACTAACAACACCAAATATTACAGCCAAATTAATAAGCACTTGAATCAGCTGTCTTTTACAATATGGAGGTAATGTGAAATGTAACTAATCTGTAAGGTTATTTGCAACATTTTTAATTGCGTCTATCACTTAAAGAGTAAGGTCATGCACTGCATTTGATGTGTTGGGACTTGCATAGCTGCTAGACGAGGTATGGATTGTGGTGCAAACGAAAGCTTGTTGTTATCAGTGCTTTTTTTTTTTTTTTATAACTGTGCCATAACTTCACTTTTTTCGCGACTGCTGGTGTGTGTGGGTGTGTGTGTGTGTGTGTGTGTTTTTTTTATTTTTTTTTTATTTATTTTTTAAACATATGTTATGGTGTTGTAACCAAAGCTAACCATAACTCCATTAACTTTTTAAATGTTTTTTTCTCAGTGATCCTATATTACAAAGTGTCAGTCACCAATTTGTAATTATAATTGGGTCACAGTTCCCATAGAAAGAGATTTTTGTTTTGCTAACATCTTTGGCTCCATTAGATGAATCTTCACTGAACTTTCCAAAAAAAGGTCTAACTCTGCTCTTTCCTAGAACGTTTTGTGTTGATCGGTGAAACGGGGCAAGACAAAGGTCGGGCCGTCCCAAAAAGTTGTTTTCCAAGTTAAGTCCCATGGGACATTTTGGGAAGCAGTACAGAAAAACGACTTAAGGGAATTGTGCCAGATTTTGCAGAAAGATAGAACATTACTTGGGAAGCATGTTTCATTATTTGGTGTAAATCTCTACAACTTTTTAAAGAAATTCATGTTTAAAGAGGTGCTTGGACAGTCATGAAAGGCAAAATTTTTTTAGTGATATTGTGTCACCATAAATGTAAAAACGAATGGCCTGTGTTTCTCCGTGAACACTTTTTCTCCCATCTACCCTTCTAGTCCTGCAAAATCGAATGATTTGTTGCTGGCTGCACCGTGCAGAATAATTTTGCTCCTTTCATTAGAGGTCTCTGGTACTCTGTCCCTGTATCGCCACTTTGCCAGAGAGGTCACTTTACACATGAAGATGTTTTTTTGTTTTCCTAATACCTTTGTAGTGGTTTGAATCTTCACTTACGTATCCAAAACCAAAAGTTCATCCAACTCCGCTCCGTCCGAAAAGTTTTTGGGGTGATCCGTCAAATAGGCCAAGAAAAAGGTGAGGGGGAGGCCCAAAACATATTTTTCCATGTAAATTTGTACATGAACTTTGGAAAGTTATACTCAAAGGCTTAACGGAATTACACGAAATGTGGCAGAAAGCTAGAACTTTACTCGGAGCATACTTTTTATGATTTGTTGTAAATCTGCTGAGCCATTTAAAAAAAATTAATGTTCATAATATAGTGAGCTCTCGAGGCTAGTCCTGCAGGAGTACCCAAGTACCACAAAGCAATTTTATTGGTTGAGAGAGGATCCCTAACCACCTAATCCTTCCTCGCCCCGTCGACTTTCTTGATCCCACAAGACCGAGCAATTTGACTGGCTAGTAGCAACAAACAGAAATGTTGCGTCTGCCATTTCTAGACTCTGGCACGGTCTAATTTGACGTGCGATGACTAACATGTCATGAGTGATGCAATATGTAAGTTAATAAACTGCATCTTGGGGCACATGCTGTAGTTCGCCCAGTAAACTATAACTGGTGATTTTGTTTTTATTTTTTTATAAACAATACTATTTCTATTATTACACTAGTATGTCACTTCAACCTTTGGCAAAAATATTACTACCTAATTATACCACCACATTAACCTTTTGTTTTTGATTGTGTGCACATGAAATAGATTTTTTTTTTAAACCTTAGAAATTAATTTATAATTAGGTTCTGAATTTACTTGTACAAAACCATAGAAATTCACCTGTTACAGTTAGTTATCTAAAGTAACTATCTCAAGCCCTAAGGTAACTAACTTGTGCCCCCGTCATACTGTGTTTTGTCACAACTTTTACTGCAAATATTACGTTGATATTATCAAGGATATCAAAGATGTCATGAGTGTCTTAATTTGTGAGGTATTTAGCAGTGCATGGCGAGGGCACAAGTTATAGTTATGTTAGGTAACTTATACAGGTGAATTCTATGGTTTTCTATGAGTAAATTCAGACCCTAACTATAATGTCCCTGTAACATTTTTTTTATTTTATTTTATTTTTTAGTCCTTTTTTATGGTTTTTTTAAATTCTATTCTTAACGTATAGTAATTTTTATTACTGTAAATTAATCCAACCACCACCTTTGGCCGTGCACAGCAGCGGTTGGCCGTAGGGCCGGAGGCCAACCCCCTATAAGCACCCAACCTCGCACCGTGCACGGCCTTCACCCATGCCCAGCTGTGGTTGCCCGCAAGGCATGGCCTGCAGCCAGCCACCCAACCCTACCCTGCTGTCAAAGCTGCAGCCAAGCCACAGCAAACAGCTATGTCCCGGGGGTGGGCACCCAGGGACACAGCAGGAGCTAGCCGTGGGAGGGTGGTAGTCCACAGGGCCATCGGTGGCTCCTCAAAGGGGTGAGGGGGCGCACAGCCCTCTCCAGCGTAAATAGACCCAGGGAGATGGTGGTCTCCTGGGCTGTGGGGGAGGGAGGGGCCATGCTGCCCCGCTCATGTTAATATATCGCTCAGGGGAGGTGGTGGTCCTCGGGGCAGCCATCGGGCCTCCTGCCGCATAAGAAAAGCATTTTTCCTTCGGGAGGTGGTGATGGTCCCCAGGGCTACAGGGGAGGATGGGTGGTGGTGGCATGGTACTGCGCCCCCCCCCCCTTACACATTCAATGTACCAATTCCCCAGGGAGGTGGTTGTCCCTGCTGGGTTGGGGAGGGGGCATGGTGGGGTTGCACGCGCCCCCCCCCCCCCTCCCCTTACATCATCTCCCACCCTGCACATATGTTAATCTATTGCACCTGTGAGGTGGTGGTCCCCGGGGTTGTCAGGGGGAGGCCAGTGGGCCTCCCCCACATAATAATACGTTTTTTGCCGCTGTGAGGTGGTGGTCCCGGGACTGTACTTTTTTTTTTCTTTACACTTTTTGTGTGTAGCGAAAGTTAATCTGCGTACTGAAAGCTTGCTTTCTGCCAAATTTGGTGTAATTCTGTCCAGTGGTTCGGGCTGTAGTCTTGTTTTAAGGTCCTATCGGGAAGGCTTTTTTTTTTTTTTTTTTTTTTAAAACCCCTTCCTCTTTCTCGGCCCTGCTTGACTGTTCACCCTAAAACTTTCAGTGCTCAATAAGAATCACTGGGGCACTTTTTTTGGAAATGTTTTGGAAGATTCGTCATACTGTGTCATAGATACAGGCAAGTCACAAAAAGTGCTTTTTCTATTGAAACCTGGTCTTAACTACAACTACCGAGTGGCAACCACCATTAGGTAATATATATATCTTTTCTTCTTTTTCATATTTCCTTGTTTTAATAATACAACTTCACCAGCTGCTATTTTATAGGAATCCCAGCTGTGATTTGGATTGCTTTGCCAATGCTTGAGTTAGGAATTTTATGAAAGCCTTAGCTTTTTGATAACTATTATCAACTGCAACACCTAATAAAACACTGGTTGGACTGGTAAAGAAAATCGCCATCCGTTTATAATAATAGCTATTCTTGGACCACGAGTAGTTATTTTGTGAAACAAAAACCTGAATTTCACTGGATTTTGTTGTATTCAGAGGTGAATTACGTATTGACAAGTATCCTATTGCAGAATGGAAGACTAACACTATATTTTTGTGTAGAATGAAATCAATGAACAATTTAGCCCCTCCCTCCCCCCAACTAAATCAGTTTATTCTTGGTATCAGTGATGGAATACTCATTCCTGTTCTATTGTTTAATTGTCTTTGTTCGATGGTGCCTAAACATTTCTGAGATTATTTACTTTTGAAGAGCAACTTGGAGCCTCCTATGGGTAAAGGATGGTACTTTTTAAAGTGCTGCCATTTTTTTTCTTAAAATAGCTGTATCATGTTCAGGGATGTGGAATTAAATACAATATCTACTTGTTCATGGGACAGGTTGCATCATATATCTATCTACCTGTTCTGTTACAAAACAAACAAAAAAAAAATACAAAATCTACTTATCCCTTTGATGCCATGTAGTGCTTTGACACATTATGGTAGCAATTTCATTGTAGAAGAGCTTGGATAATAACCTCTGTGATTATGCCAGGGCTAATACTATAGCAGGGCTTGAATACAATACATTTTCTTATTTTGTTTTGTATTTCATCTATTTGGTTATTTTGCCACCTTTCTGCAACAACTACATACTGGGGCTGGAGGAAGCACTAAGCAGTAGTTCCAGGGTTGATGTGCCTTTGAGTCTGTGCAAACCTACTAACTTGAATGTTTTAAGGTTTTTCACCAGCTCTTCTCTGATCTTTTCCAATACTGAGAGGTTGGAAATTTACTCCTGACAAGGGCAGAATTAGAAGTTCTTCCGGGGATGGCAAGAAGTGGTTGGAAGGAGAGAACTTGTAAACGCTCAGATGTTTGCATGAGCAAATCTACACATGCATATTTGTTCATGCTGAAATTCCGTTCACAAATATTTTCTAGGAGTATGATTTCCTGGTCTACTTCTGTAACTGCTTGAGAATTCATGAAAGCCATAATGCTGCACTAACACAGAGACATGTACAATGGGTGCACTTTTGTGACTTTCTTTAAGAATTGGGCCCCTAATTACATTGGGCGTTAACCAAGACCTTTTTGTTTTCATCAATTTTATTTCTCTCTCTGTCCATCTATTGGCTGGGTTTGCTGTGAGGAATAACATTCTTCTCTTTCACAAGGAGCATACTGGCACTCAAAGTAGTTTTGTTCAGTGCCAGGAACTACTGTGGCAATGTGTGCTTTTGGAGACCAACAGGTGTGTTTTTTTTTTTTTTTGTTTTAACTTTTTGCAAAAGACTGACCACCAATACAAGATTGGATGGCTTTGCAGATACTTGTTTATTTTCATGTTACCCCTAGTCTTGTTGAAACCGGTTACTCAGACTCTCCATTATGAATATTTTTTTGGAAATACTAGCATCCAGCAACACATTTTACTAAATGATGCTTAAAAGAAATGGTACCTAAAATTTCACAGTAATTTAGCAAAACGCTTTTTCACAGTTGCATTGTTTTCAGAGAGCATTAAGGGGGCATTACACATAGCCTCATCTTGTTAAACGTTTCGTGTGTAAACTTTGTTGTTTTTCTTTTTTTTTGGTGGCACCACTGTCAGTAGTGCAGACCGAGCTTGCAACTTGTTTTTTTTTTTTTTTTTTGAGCACTCACCCTAATAATAAAGGTTTTGTATTGATGAACCATAAATACAAGTTTGAACAGCATTAACATATGGACGCAAATATTACCTCAACTGCAGGGGGTTCCCTTCCCTGTGAACTGGCAACCAAAGGGTTTTTGTTGCTGGGCGTTGGACCTACTTGTCCCAAGGGAAAAATAAACATGAAAACTTATTGTCCTTGACCCCAAACAATATGTCCTGGGCATCAGGCTTTAGGAATTCCACACTCCTACATCTTTATTGCCATTTGCGTTTGTTTGCTTTAGAAAATGGTGTGTAAAACGTTACAGATAGTTTACAAGACTGATTAGGGCAACAGCTGTCTTTCTTTTTTTTTTATTTAAAAGATCTGCAGATGATGTGTTGCTGGCGTTCACTCTTGAGTCCAGACTGTCTCAATTATGGTAACTGCTGTTCTAAAAAAAAAAAAAAAACTTTTTTTTTTTTTTTTCTTTAGTCCAGTTGTTAATAACTGATATCCACAAAAAACAAACTTCATGCAGCTCTGTATGTATTTCGTTTGTTTTTATTAACCCTCCCATGAGCAAGTCAAAACCTCAAGAATAAACTTGATTTTTGAGTATTTTCTTGAAACTGGTGTATTGTGACTGCTCACCTAGGAACATGGGGAGCCAGGTTTGAATCCCGGCCTTGACTCTCCATCCTTTAATTCGTGGCATGTCACTTGCTCTCCCATTTTATATTAAGAAATAAAAACCCAAAGATTCCTTTACGAGTAACGTTTCAACTCTGATAAATGCAAAAGGTGGATAGCAAATATTTTGTTACACGGACATGTATTTTGTGCAACCTCCATTATGTTAAAGAAAACTTTACCAGTCTGCTGTTAGTGATTTGGTTTGGCTCTTTATTATGCATGCATGTACCTGAAGAAGGTGTATCTTTGCACCAGAGAAAGATGTATTTTGGCCCAGGAGGCAGACGACTTTGAAGATTGATGCAGGTGTATTTTTTTTGAGCCGTGTTTGAAATAGCAAAACCTAGTTGGCTTTCAGTGTAGGGGGTAAGGGTATTCCAGTTAATCTGTTCCTTAACAAGTGTAATTTGTTTTTAATTATGATTCCTAAATTGCACGCTGTTGTATACGACGTGGTGAACTGGCCCCAGTTTGTAAGTTCACTAAGATGTTGATGACGTGATTAAGCACCAAAGATGGCCACATCTGTTTTTTCGGGGTTAAGCTGTAAAGAATTGTTTATTCTGACTTCAGTGGTGTGCAAAAGTTCTTAAAGGTTGTTAGAGGATGTAGAAAATGTACTTTCCAAGCCGCTGATTAACTCTATATAGCAACACTAATGGGTGAGTCTTGAATGTCTGCTTCTTGCCTCCCACTTTTTTTTTTTTTTTTTTGAACGGTTTTAAAAAATTCTTTTTTTCAAATGGAGCCGGACACTGGGTTACCGGGTTGAACACGGTCAGTAAAATGAAGGCAGCTATTAGTCAGTCGTCCTGATGAATGAAGTCTGTCATTGAGGTCTATGACCAAATACTTTCTTTGCTGTAAGTTCAGAATGCTCGATAGATGGTGGTCAAGAATATGATTCTCTTCAAGAAATTTGGAAAGTTGCTGTGGGCTGCACTTAAAAAAAAAAACAAAAAAAAAAAAAATGCAGGGGAGGGAAGCGGAGGAATGGCCCAACAATTAATTAGTGGCCTTAATTATGACCTTTTTAATGGCAGCAGTTTACCAAGTTTTTGGGACATGACCAGAGGCAAAAGAGGACACCAAATTTCACTTTGTAATGAGAGATATTTGTTGGCGCCATTAGGCCTGCTCCAGACATGAACATGGATGATGGAGAGAAAGTAGCTTTTTAGCTTAGAAAAAGGCATCTATCCGCATGGAAAACAAAGTTAGTGATTCAGGTAGGGATATAATTGAGTATTCTGTCTGTCAGGAAGTCAGAGTAGTCAAATAGCAGTAGCGATAGTGAGCATGGAACCAATGATTTGCCGACTTCTGGGCAGGCTAGACTATTAACAGGTGGCAAAGGCTTTGTCAGTGGGCCTGCAAGCTGATTCAGTGCGCAGAGCATGTGAGATCCTATTACTTCGGTAATAGCTTTCTTGTTGGTCTGAAATCCATTGCATATATGATTTTTATCGGAGCACGAGAAGAAAATGTGCTCTGCCTTTTTGCATTTCCTTTTCATATCACCAAGCTTTATTAATGGCAAAAAGAAGAAATAGTTGTCTGCTTGTATTATTCGAAAATTGTTGTCTCGTGTGACATTTAGTCTGGCAGAGGCTGACTAAGGTTGAATCTGTCACTGTTGTATAAGAGCAGAGTTAACCAAATGACTGGCATGAGCCACCATTGCTGTTCTTTCAGAGGCACAGCCTCATTTGAACCACCTAGATTAATCTGAAGCTTAATTTTCTCGTTAACCTTGTGTTGAAATTCAGAAAAATAATTGAATATGAAAGAGTCCAAATCCTACCTTTCACAATGCTCTGGTGTGATTTGAACAGCTTGCAGCACTACATAAATGTTGAGACATTTAAATATCTAAGTACATTGAAGTAAAAAAAACTCACACCAGTCCTATGAGGGAGAGCTTATACCTCTCTATAGAGTGTGATTTGAATTGAGAAGTGGCACAAAAAAAAGCACGCATTGACAACATAAAAGGTTTTGCCTAGGTGAGATTTATTGTCTCTGGAGGAGTGACATTTTAGGGTGTGGTTTGGTGTGGAGTGTCATTGTGTGGTATGAAACGTTGCCGTAGGTGCCACTGAATTGCCCTACAGCACTTCAAAGTCTCCAGCTATATAAGTGGAACTGTAATACAATGTTGCCATTTATCACAGATTTCAATTATGTAAACATCTGGTGCCTTTGATTCGATAAAGGAGCTTGCTATCATGTTCAGAGTTTCTGAGATAATTGGTTTGTCTAGCAATAATCATGTTTTTGATTGTGAGGGACTAATGGGCATAGGAGCAATATGTTATCAGATGGTGTTAAAAGAGATGGTGGCAGAAATGTTGTGGAGCTACAAATTTTAAAAGCCTTTTCGAAATGGGATAAGCAGATGTGCTCAGTACACAATTATGATAGTAACAATCACCTAGTTGTTTTAAGAGGTGAACACCCTGGCGGAGGTTTAAAGCAATGATGTTCCAGAGTTGAAACTTGAAGAGCTCTGTGATGACTCTGACGTTGGGGTGGGGGAAGTGATGGGAATGGAAGAAACAACATAGAGAAGTGGTATTTGAGAGGGGGGAGGAATCGCCATGGAGAAGAGGGGTGGGAAAACAAATCCTATCTCAGTCGAAGTGAGCAGCTGACAGTTACTAATTTAAGATCAATCAGGATTTATAAAGAGCAGCGAATCACCCAATAGGGTATTCAGGCGCTTGCAGGTCCCAGCGGCTTATTCGAAACAGCCAGGTCTTGAGGGCCATTTTGAATTCCGGAGTGAGGTGATGGTCCGGAAGTGCGTGGGGAGGCTGTTCCAGTTTTTTGCTGCAACATAAGAGGAGGAGTTTGCTCCACTTCTGCTTCAGTAGATTCAGGGATTATGGGCAAGTGAAAGGGAGGCATAGCATAGTCTTCTTGATGGTTTGAAGTTCAGGCGGTTGTTAAGGTATGCAGGAAAAAGAATTTAGCTGCAGCAAATACATTTTCCCTTTATGGATAAATAGTCTGTACCGCTGCAGCAGTACTTAATTTGTAACAAAATAAATGCTGGGATCCTCATCAGGAGGCTACTGCAACATGCACCACACACTCCTACAAGTGTGACATTCAGACTGTTCCAGATCTCCCCTCCCCCCCCCCCCCCCCAAAAAGCTGTAAGAATGGCTTGGGTGGCAGATGATATTTATTTTTTAAGGTGTATTAAATTAATAAACCACTGTTGTGCTAATTTCTAAATTAGACAAACAGCGCCACCATGTGGCAGAACGACATAAGTGCCGGTATTGCCAATTAAGTGCCCGTGCCGAGTACTAGAAACCACTGGCTCACATTAACCGGTTCTGTGCCAGGGGTGTAATGGTTACGTCCGCCGGCACAGTGCTCCTGTGCCGAAGACATAACCATTACGTCCCTGGCACATGAGCTTGGACGGAGCGCTAGCGCTTCCTCCGTGTGTTTCCCTCCCACCCCCCAGGGCAGAAAGCCCACCAGAGACCAGGGAAGATCTTCTTATTTTATATATTTTTTTTTGTACAAAATAAGAGGGTGGGGGTATGGCCATACCCCCACCCCAAATAATGGCGCCGAAGATGTCCTACCCACCAGTGGGCAGATGGGGCAATTACCCCGATCCACACCCCGGGGGAGCAGAAAGTCTACTAGATGAAAGGGAATAAAGAAAATAAAAAAAAACATTTTATTATAATAGTGGGATAGTGGCTACCAACCAGTATGGGCCTGATTATGCCCCTGCCCCAACTGAAGGGGGTAACAGTCTTTCAGCTCTCCCCGCACACTAAAACATCTTATCCCACGGTAAGCAAGAAGACATTTGAATATTTTGAGTTTTGGTTTTACATTTGGGCAATGAGAGCATTGCTAACTCTCCAAATCGTCCCACTTGGAATGGTGAGTGCTGCACTTTATGGACTTTAGGACGCTGCCATGTAGCAAAATCCACAATACCTAGACCCATCTGAAAACTAAACATCTGGGTGATTCCAGGGTGGTGTGCTTCACATGCACCCCACACCATTTTCTTACCCACAATGCCCTGCAGACCTCCAAATTTGCTGGAAATTACACATTTTTCCCACATTTTTGTGATGGAACCTTCTGGAATCTGCAGGAATACACAAAATTCCTACCGCACAGCATTGTCTCATCTATACCGATAAAATATTTGCTGCACTTGTCAGCCTAAAAATGTCTTTTTCAATCTGACCTTTTGGACCAGCTTTGGTTCCCCCTCAATATCAACACGCATTTGGCTCTTCCCTGTCACAAGCACTAGGCCCACCTACACAAGTGAGGTATCATCATTTTTACCGGGAGACTGAGGGGCACATTGGGCTGCAATTTTTCCCGGTGCGGTGATCCCACACAGAAATGTGGGAAAAATGTGTATTTTCTTTTTTTTTCTTTTTTGCTAAATTTGAAGTCTGGGTTTGGTAGGTTTCCCTAGATGGCTGCTGAGCCCAGGACTAAAAACGCAGGTGCCCCCCTACCCCGGAAAACAATAATAGAGATTAAGCCAAACATGCATGTGATAGCAGTTTGTGCTCAGAGCAGGGAGGCATGCAGTGGATGAACGGGAAGGTGAGTGCCATCTGGGAAAAAAAAAAAAAAAAAAAAAAGTAGTGGCAGTCAGAAGTTGTAATTAAAGGCCAGTTTTTATGTTGGATTTTAGGGATATAGATGATACTTTTGAGACAGCGTGCAATCTGAAGATGGAAGACTGTAGAAATTAACAACATTTTCAATTGAAGATTGTACTAAATGATCAGCACTGGAATCAGGCAAGTTTTTAGGAACCAACCTCTTATCTGCATCCATTAAAGGCCCGATTTAAGAAAATTGGAACAGGTCATAAGAGGCCATGATAATGTATGCCTGGAGTCATTCCCACTAAACGTAGGAAGTTTTACAGTAGAGGTGAAACAAAATATTATAGTGAAGAGAAAAATATATATTTATTTCCTGAAGGGTAAGAAAGGTAGCTCACTTGTTGATGCAATCACTGCAGAGCAGTGCTTAACCCCTTCGCTGCGTCTGGTGAGTTTTGTGGCAGTCTGGGAGTAACTTTTTTTCTTATATAGCTGTATAATCGCTTGGTAATACAGGTTATGCCATTTCATAGCGCAGCAAAGCAGGTGCCATGTTTAACAAAATCACTATAATTCATTTGCAGTTAAGCTGCCTCTTCTGTTATTCAGTCAATGTTTTTTAAAAGTTAGACTGGGATTGCCAAATGTAGAGGAATACATTTCTTTTAATTTTAACACTCAGAAGTATATGGTTGCCCCTTTGTCTTTGCTCCTAACTCTTTTCATCCCCTCATTCTCTCGGTTAAATGTCCCAAAGGTGCCTCTTTGTGGCTTGTTTGGTGCTATGAAAGTTTAGGTAAACAAACTAGAAAGGGTTACATCTCTAGGGTCTCCCAGCCAGTCTGTAGGAATGAGGCAAAAACATTCCAAACCTAGCAACCTTGTTGTGTCCTCTCCTGCAGCGACAGGCCTGGGAGGGTTGCTGTGGCACCTGGCATACATCCACAACACTCCAAATGAAAAGACCTTGTCAGTTACATTGCTAATAGCTGTAACTCTCAGACATTAGAAACTTATTGCATAGCAAATGCTTGTTTTACAAATGGACTAGAGAAGAAAATGAAAGTGAGAGCTGATTTAAAGATTATTTTTTTTTTTTCTTGAACACCTTCCTTAAATCATAAGTGTTTATGTAGTAAACATTTTGAGCCTTTGAATTTCGTCAAGGTACCCTCAGATTTTATGTTAAATAAAAATGAAGCACAGTGAAGTCAAGTTTATTTGCTTAGGACCACACAGTCTTGTACAGTAGGAAAGCCGGATTTGATCCCAGGTTTCCTAATAATGCCTATTGAGCGACAGGCTGTCTGTCTCTCAGAAGCGAAGGACAATCCCCCGCATGATACTGCAGCATAGATTTGCTAATTTTGCGGCACAAATATGGAAACTTTGCTGCATTATTGCAGCACTTTATTTTACTCGTATTCATTGTGGAATTGTGGTGTCTTGGGGGGGAGTGGTTCTAAGTTCCAGAGCCATCCGGTGTAGGACATCAAACCTCTTCCTCAGGCGCCCTAGGGCGCACTATTGTTGTGGGTGGAGGTGCATTGCCACAGCTCCATATAAGCATGTTAAATATTGCTTTGGGCGGATCAGTGCTATGGGGATGGGTGTAAGCCCTTCAACAATGCAGCACTAAACTCCATGTGACTTGCAGGTGCTGTGTGCAGTCTACATACCAAATATGAAACCATTACCATCACAGCCCCTGTGCTAGCAAACCCCCTCCCCAGGCTATTCATACCAGTAAATGCCTTTAGCAATATGGTACAAGAATGGCATTATCAAAATATTGTTGGACTGAAAATCTCTTTGGAGTTAGTAATAGGGAATGCATGCACACTGGGACAATATTTTTGTAAACAAAATATAGGACACTGTTTCTGTCAGGCAATATTTTTGATAATGGTATTCTAACACACTACCATCCTTAGCATGTTGGTAGCATATTTATTTATATAATCAGTGGAAGTTAGTTGCATACAATGGGCGTTCCTTGATGCATACACTCATCATTCCCTTATTGCGTAACATTTCCCCAGATCTTTATTCCTGTACACTATTTCATTCTCTTCCACATCAGGCTTTCTTCATGCTCAATTTCCCCTGGTAAATCACTGTTACTCCTCCCCCCCCCCCCCACTTCTATCTCCCTTTTTGTCTTTTTCACTCATTCTAACCAACTTTCTTTCTTGTCTCTATTTCTCTCTAAACTTGTTTTCTTTTCCCTACTACCCCTCACAACCCCCTCCTCCCTTCCTCTTTCCCTTCTGACTCTTAGGTCCTCCTCAGCTTTCCATTCCTTACCTGCTTCCTATGACCTTCCCTCTGCCATTCTTTCCTCCTTCGACCAGCCTACCATCTCTTCACCCTTCTCCCACTTACATCTCTAAATCTCCTTCCATGCTGCACTTCTCTTGCCTCACGGCCTTATTCCCCATCTTCTCATTGCCTCTCCCTAATCCTCCCTCACCAGTCATTCACTGTACTACCCTCTCATGTGTTCATCTTTAGTTCATGTGCAAAACCTTGCATTATAGTTCCTGTTGATGGGAACACAAATACATTTCACCAATATACACCTATGAACGCGCATGGACAATACAGAGTGTACGCATATTTAGAGATACCTCTAGCTTATCAAGAACATAATAATTGGCTTGATGGCTCCCTACCCCATACAACAGTGGTTCCCAACCTGTGGTCCGGGGACCCCGTGGGTGTCTGGGAAGCCTTGTCAGGGGGTCCGCGAGAGCCTAGAAAATTAAAAAATATTGACAAATTAGGCCCCCATCTTCCAGGAATGACTCAGGCGGGGGTCCCTGGATTCCCATGATTATTCAGTGGGGGTCCCTGGGTTCCATTAATGTTAAAGTGGGTGTCCACAGAAATCAAAAGGTTGGGAACCGCTGCCATACAATATTACCAGTAAGGTTAGGTCCACTAAGTAATGACGGTCCTACCTGGCCTTTATTGGCCACCTATACACCACATCCTGCGGTTGGAAATTTAGCAGTAGCTGAGGTTCGTCGCTTATACATTGAGTTAACAGCAATACATAGACGATTAGTACAAATTCACGTTTGAAGTAGCAATGTAAGGCCAGATATCCGGTACCTCCTTAAATTTGGTGGGGGGGGAAACAGTAAGTTCCCGCAGCATGTAACGACCTTGGAGACCAAAACAACGTAAACTATTCTGGCTCGCATGCCACAACAGTCTTCACTATTTAGAAGGATGTAGCTGCCGTTTGAAAGCACCTGGAACGTAGGTCTAATCAAGGGGACTGGAACTCCCTTAAGATAACAAGCCAAGTTTGCAGATGAGGCGTTACACGCCCCATGCAAGGACAGCTGTTTACAAATCATCGAATGGCTGACTGAAGTCTCGCATTCATTACATCCCAAAGGGCAAGCACATTGTTAATATTCTATGTTTATCCTGAGGTCCCGTATAGGGGAAATACTGCCTCCAGCGTATTAATTTTTTGTGCTAACCAAAACGGAGTTTCTTCTCGTTTGGCGGGTACTTTACCCATAATCGAATGTACAGTCGCAGTATTTATACCTGGTGTTACCGCATGTGGGTGTACTGGAGCAGCACGTGCTGGGTTTGTATTTAATGTTTGCATCACGAATTGTACTAGGTAAAGCACATCTGTATATTTCTGTTTCAATGTGCTACATTAAACAAATAAATCAAAAAATGTAAAACAAAAAAAAAGGACTTTAGCTATCCACCATAGACATCTGTTATAGGGATAGCAAAAATATAGGTGCTGATTTACAGTCTTTTCTGCGGGACGTTGTGGAGTGGAGGCAGAATGTATAATGTTTTCTCTCCTGACAGAGGTGGGGTCAAAATGAGGGTGTGGTTTAATACTGCTTTCCCTCCAGTGCAGGTACTGTGTCATTCTGTTTTGCACCTCTTTTCACTTTGTTCGTTTCAGCAGTAGCCCTCCAGTGCTGCTGTTTTTTTTTTGTCCCCACTCAGTCATGGTTCGTTTCTCTGACATCTTGACAGACCAGTATCGCCGAGACCTAAGATAGAAATGCAACACAACGTCAAACTAAGGGAAGCAGTTAAAAACACTGAACAACTGCACAGATGGCCTGGCATTGCGCCAGCAATGAAGTGAACTATGGCCCATAAGAGAAAGCATCGACCCTAAATAAGGTGTGATGACTGTGACCTGATGAACCTGTGAAAGATGGGCCATCAGGTCAGATTTCCAACAACGAAGCCCGTGGAGCTTCCATGATTGTAAATAGGTTGGAAAAACTGGGCGCCCTGGGAATTTCCACAGATGTCACTATGGTGGTCATTACAACCCTGGCGGTCGGTGTTAAAGTGGCGGTAAGACCGCCAACAGGCCGGCGGTAAATATTTTGCAATTACGACCGTGGCGGAAACTGTCAGCAAAGACAGCCACTTTAACACTCCGACCGCCACGGTGGTACAAACAAACAGCGCGGCAGACACTGCCAACAGACAGGCGGAGGACAAAGTACCGCCCACAGTATCACAACAGGCCAATCCGCCACCTTTTCCGGGGCGGATTCACAGAGGATAAAAACACGGCGGAAACAGGATTCCGAAGGGAAAACGCTCACCTCTTCACAGCCCACGAGGAACTAGGACACCATGGAGCCGGAACTCCAAATTCTCCCTGCAATAGTCTTCCTGCTCCTCTACCAGGAGCACGAATGCTGGCGGCGAAGACCACGGTGAGTACTGCATCTACGACACAGGGGAGGGAAAAAACGGGGACACACACACACGCACACGCACACGCACACGCACACGCACACGCACACACACGCAACACCCTCACCCACTACAACACACACACACACACACACACACACACACACACGCAACACCCTCACCCACTACAACACACACACAAATACAGCATGACACATTAGTTACACCCCCAAAACCCCCCCCGGAAGAATGCAAAGACAAAAGGAAATGAGTGTAACCATTGTAATATATTAAAATCAAGTATGCAAAAATATAAATATACACCATTAACAAAAAGTACACCAAGCATACAGGGAGTGCAGAATTATTAGGCAAATGAGTATTTTGACCACATCATCCTCTTTATGCATGTTGTCTTACTCCAAGCTGTATAGGCTCGAAAGCCTACTACCAATTAAGCATATTAGGTGATGTGCATCTCTGTAATGAGAAGGGGTGTGGTCTAATGACATCAACACCCTATATCAGGTGTGCATAATTATTAGGCAACTTCCTTCCCTTTGGCAAAATGGGTCAAAAGAAGGACTTGACAGGCTCAGAAAAGTCAAAAATAGTGAGATATCTTGCAGAGGGATGCAGCACTCTTAAAATTGCAAAGCTTCTGAAGCGTGATCATCGAACAATCAAGCGTTTCATTCAAAATAGTCAACAGGGTCGCAAGAAGCGTGTGGAAAAACCAAGGCGCAAAATAACTGCCCATGAACTGAGAAAAGTCAAGCGTGCAGCTGCCACGATGCCACTTGCCACCAGTTTGGCCATATTTCAGAGCTGCAACATCACTGGAGTGCCCAAAAGCACAAGGTGTGCAATACTCCGAGACATGGCCAAGGTAAGAAAGGCTGAAAGACGACCACCACTGAACAAGACACACAAGCTGAAACGTCAAGACTGGGCCAAGAAATATCTCAAGACTGATTTTTCTAAGGTTTTATGGACTGATGAAATGAGAGTGAGTCTTGATGGGCCAGATGGATGGGCCCGTGGCTGGATTGGTAAAGGGCAGAGAGCTCCAGTCCGACTCAGACGCCAGCAAGGTGGAGGTGGAGTACTGGTTTGGGCTGGTATCATCAAAGATGAGCTTGTGGGGCCTTTTCGGGTTGAGGATGGAGTCAAGCTCAACTCCCAGTCCTACTGCCAGTTCCTGGAAGACACCTTCTTCAAGCAGTGGTACAGGAAGACGTCTGCATCCTTCAAGAAAAACATGGTTTTCATGCAGGACAATGCTCCATCACACGCGTCCAAGTACTCCACAGCGTGGCTGGCAAGAAAGGGTATAAAAGAAGGAAATCTAATGACATGGCCTCCTTGTTCACCTGATCTGAACCCCATTGAGAACCTGTGGTCCATCATCAAATGTGAGATTTACAAGGAGGGAAAACAGTACACCTCTCTGAACAGTGTCTGGGAGGCTGTGGTTGCTGCTGCACACAATGTTGATGGTGAACAGATCAAAACACTGACAGAATCCATGGATGGCAGGCTTTTGAGTGTCCTTGCAAAGAAAGGTGGCTATATTGGTCACTGATTTGTTTTTGTTTTGTTTTTGAATGTCAGAAATGTATATTTGTGAATGTTGAGATGTTATATTGGTTTCACTGGTAATAATAAATAATTGAAATGGGTATATATTTTTTTTTGTTAAGTTGCCTAATAATTATGCACAGTAATAGTCACCTGCACACACAGATATCCCCCTAACATAGCTAAAACTAAAAACAAACTAAAAACTACTTCCAAAAATATTCAGCTTTGATATTAATGAGTTTTTTGGGTTCATTGAGAACATGGTTGTTGTTCAATAATAAAATTAATCCTCAAAAATACAACTTGCCTAATAATTCTGCACTCCCTGTAGTAGTCCAGGTAGTGCTCCAATTAAGTCAGTTGAACACTGGGCCCACACGGTATGGGCGAGGCCCACACAAGATCCCCGACTATGATGGAGAGAACACTGCAGGGGCATCAGAGAGCAAGAAAACCGGCACCTCAGGGGAGGTAAAGGGGGGGGGGGGGGGGGGGGGGGGGAGGGTGCACCTCAGCCGGTTGAGTGCATGACGCCAAATCAATGAGGGCCACATGCCCACTGTTCAATCCTGGGGAGTGCAAAGCCACAGTCTCTCAAGTGGATAACAGTCTCCACTGGTTCTGGAGGGGGCATGGTGCCCAGAGTGCTTCATCCTGCTAAGGACAGAGGTAGTGGATGTATCTCTCCACTGGTTATGGATGGGGCATGGTGCCCAGAGTGCTTCATTCTGCCCGTGACTGACTCAGTAGCGTCAGTGCCCTTGGCGCCTCATGGGCCAGCGGTGCTTGAGGCGACGGTGGTGCCCTCTTCAGCGGTGCTTGAGGCGACGGTGGTGCCCTCTTCAGCGGTGCTTGAGGCGACGGTGGTGCCCTCTTCAGCGGTGCTTGAGGCGGTGGTGGTGGTGCCCTCTTCAGCGGTGCTTGAGGCGGTGGTGGTGGTGGTGGTGCCCTCTTCAGCGGTGCTTGAGGCGACGGCGGTGCCCTCTTCAGCGGCGCTTGAGACGGCGGGCTCCTTTGCAGTGACTCAGCTGCTGGCGGTCCTCTCTGTCCCAGCGGGGCTTGTGCTGGCGGTCCTCTCTAGCCCAGCGGGGATGACGGCTGTGGCCTCCTGGGCAGCAGGGTTGATGGCGGTCTCCTCCGCCGTGCTGCTCTTCCCAGACTTTCCTGCTTTCTTGTGGCCCTTCCCCACCTTGGAAGGTGTTGCAGCTGACTCCACACTCCCACTGGGACCCTTGGGAGCGGCTTTGGTGGCTGGAGTCTTCCCCCTCTCCCGCCGGGCACTGGCCAACTTCTGATGCTTCACAGGTGGGGGACTGTCCATGCCACACTGGCTGCCCTGGTGGCTGGTGCACTCCATATTCCGGTGACTACAGGCACCATTGGTCCCGGAGATGTTGTGGCTGAGGTGCTAGTTCGGGACCTAGGAGACGGACGGGTGGGGAGGTGTGGGAAAGAGGTCAAGGTTGGAGAGGAAAAGTTTTTGGGAGACACTGGGACGGGTAGCTGGAGGGGGTTTGGGAGTGGAGGAAGAGGTTGTGGTTGTAGGAGGTGTTCGTTTGCTGACTTTGGGTGAAGGTGCATGCGCTGGAGGCTGTCGTGAGGTGGATGGCTGTTGGGTGGGTGTGTGCCTGCGTTTGTGTATCTTGGGAGGTGGCGTCAGACACACTGGGAGAGGACATGGGACGTGTGAATGGTAGTGGGGGTGGTGACTGCACGTGAGCGGGGTGTGGTAGTGGGTGTGCTGGTGATGGCAGTACTGGCTGTAGATGTAGTGCATGCAGGTGTGTGTAGACGTGACTGGGAGGGAGGAGGTTGACGACGAGGAGGGGGACACAGTGGAGGCAGTGGATGTTGGTGTGTCTGCATGTGTGCGATGCTTGCATGAGTGCCTGTGGGATGTGTGGTGCTTATGTTTGCCTGAGCTTCCCTTGTGTGTTGACGTGTGTGCATGCTGGTCTGTAGGTGTGCTTGGGATAGGCTGGGGTACAGGGGATTGGGTCTGGGTGGAGGAAGTTGGAGGGGGAGGCTAGACACAGGGACAATGGCTGCCATCAGTGCTGAGGCCAGAGTCTAAAAGCCCGGTGAAGGGCCGCCTGACCAGAATGAATGCCCTCCAGGAATGCATTGGTTTGTTTCAACTGCCTTTTTACACCCTGGATGGAATTCAAAATGGTAGACTGCCCAACAGTGAGGGACCTGACTAGGTCAATGGCCTCCTCACTGAGGGCAGCAGGGGTGACTGGGGCAGGGCCTGAGGTGCCTGGGGCGAAGGTGATGCCCACCCTCCTGGGTGAGCGGGCACGGGGCAAAGGCTGAGGGGCTGCTGGGAGGGCAGTGCTGGAAGGGGGTGGTGGAGGCTGTACCTGTAGATGGGGAGGGGGGCCACAGATGTTGCCACCACCACAAGGGAGCTCCCATCAGAGGACGAGTCTGTGTCGCTGGTCTCAGCTCCTGTCCCCACCGTGGAGCTCCCCATCCCTCCATTCCACTGAAGTCCGTAGTGTGGCCCTCCATGGCCATGTGGGATGCAGCCCCCTCGTGCTCCGGTGCCACTGCTTCTATGCCTGATGATGCTAATGCACACAAGAACAGGGAGACCACAAAAAGGGTGGATGGGGGGGGACGACAGAAGAAACACATGTTGAGTGCATGCATTACGGCTACCGTTGGCGGACATGACAGACACACAAGCCCCCTGCACTACGCCGCTCTCTTGGGCTCCACTGTTCAATTCCTGGGAAATGGCCTACTAGGCTATGGACGACATCTGCACACATGGATGACACAGGGGCATGACTAGGTGTACTTGGCACTCTACAGAGGTGCAGTGGGGTGCCACATGGCCTGCCTTACGGAGGGACCTTGCCTACGGAACTCGCCCTGGCCTAGGGAAACCCACAGCCCACCTCCCCCACCCAGACACCTCCTCCTCATAATCGGCAGGATGAGAGTGTACTCACCCCCTTGTGGCTGCTGTGATGCCCTCAAGCGCTCATCCAACTCCGGGTACGCCACCGCCAGGATCCTGAACATCAGGGGGGTCATGGTGCGACTGGCACCCCTCCCACGTTGGGAGGCCATCCCCAGCTGAGCCTCTGCCGTCTTCTTGCTCCAGCAGCGAATGTCCTCCCATATTTTCCGGCAGTGGGTGCTCAGTCTGTGGTAGACCCCCAGGGTCCGGATGTCCTTGGCGATGGCACACCAAATAGCTTTTTTCTGGTGGGTGCTGACCTACATGATTTGTACAGGGGGGGGAGAGAAACTTATTACCAACTGCCCCGTCACAGTCATTGGCCCCCATCTCTACCCTTGCCATGTGGCACATGCACTCCCCATCGTTTCATGTACGCAGCACTCTCCCCCTTCCTTCTTCCATCCACCCCTCTCCACACAGGTATAGCCCATACAGCATGCTCGCAGTGTACTTACCTGTTTGTCTGGAGGACCGTAGAGTAGCGTGTACTGGGGGAGGACCCCATCCACGAGTTTCTCCAACTCCTCCGATGTGAAGGCAGGGGCCCTTTCCCCAGACACTCGAGCCGTTGTGTCTTCCAGATCAAGGTCCTCTCCTGTTCAAGATCAGGTATAGAGTAATTGAACAGATAGAAAATGGCGGTCACGTCCGCGGTGGTGCGTACCGTCACCACCGGCGTACATCGTCATTGGCTCCTGGGACCCATAGGGTCTAATGTTAACCAATGTAGCATTGCACCGCGGTCTTCGACCGCCTACCGCGACGGTGTACAACGCCAGCGCAGTTACCTCACATCCAATTGTCCCACTTTACAAGTCAGGCAGCAGCCATTTCAGGGGCCCACATGGCTTAATTTTTAACTGCGTCACACATACCTAGGCCTAGACTCAACACACATACAGGCCACTTTTTAGATTATGATTGGTGTTGTGTAAGCTGTGGGTACGTACCTCAGAGTTGTTTGACTCTGTGCTCGCAGTTGTCCTTCATAGGCACCGTCCGCTGGTACATGTGAGGAGATGGCGGCATCCTCCGGTGTACCGACTGTTGGTGGACCTGTCGACAATGGAGGAAAGACATGTGATCATCACCTACAGGCTTGACTGTGCCACAATCCAGGAACAGTGTACCCAATTGGAGCCAGACCTGATGTCAGCAATCCGCCATCCCACAGGAATCCCCCCCCCCCCCCCCCCCCCCCCCCCCCTCCCCCCTCAAGTGCAGGTGCTGTCAGTGCTCCATTTCCTTGCAAGTGGGTCATTTCAAACAACAGTGGCGATAGCATCAGGGATGTCCCAGCCTATGTTTTCCAACGTGTTGTCCAGAGTGTTGTCTGCCCTGCTAAACACATGCGGAGCTAAATCGTTTTCCCTGAGGTGGAGGATTTGCCTACAGTGAAAGGCGATTTCCATGCCCTGGGACATATCCCCAACATCATAGGTGACACTGATGGGACACGTGTGGCTTTGGTTCCCCCCCCCCCCCCCCCCAAGGAGTGAACAGGTGTACAGAAACCAGAAGAGTTATCATTCGATGAATGTACAGATGGTATGTTTGGCAGACCAGTACATCTCCTATGTGAATGCCAAGTTCCCTGGCTCCGTGCATGACGCCTACATCCTGCGGAATAGCAGCATCTCTTATGTGATGGGTCAACTCCAGAGGCACCTTGTGTGGCTATTAGGTGAGCACCTGGAAGCTAGTCAGTGGGAATGGTTGTCTGGGTCTGGGGGATATCCCTACAGGTTAGTGTGTGTCTAACAGTTGTCCCTCGCCATTTGCAGGTGACTCTGGTTACCCCAACCTGTCATGGCTACTGACCCCAGTGAGGAATCCCTGGACAAGGGCAGAGGAATGCTACAATGAGGCCCATGGGCGAACTCGGCGAATAATAGAGCGGACCTTCGGCCTCCTGAAGGCCAGGTTTTTTCCTTGGGAGATGGCCCAAACTCCTTGGCAACACAAGTACCGACAGCCCTTTCTGGCATATATTGACTATAAAAGGCATGGGATGCAGGGTCGTAGAAATAGTCTATCCCTTATACTCTTACATCCGTAGAATGGGAAACCACTAACCCATTAGCATCAGTTCAATAGGAGAAAAGTGAACAGAGTTGAGTGACAAAGTAGCATTTCAATTTGGATTCCAATGTATACTGAGAGTCCATGAATAACAATTTATTCTTTCAATTTTCTCTGGGAACTCTCCAGTAAGAATTGTAGGGTGGAAGAAACCAGCCAACACATTTTTCATCCTTCTCGATAATAACAGTTCGGCAAAGTGTATGCTGGTTTCTTAAGAGCATGAGCTTGGCCACTGCGAGAAATAATACATTTCCTCCTGGTAGAGAAGCTTCCTAATGGCCCAAGCAGGGCCCCAATTCTATTAGGAATCGTGTCATTCCTCAGTTCATTATGAAATCCCCAGCACAATATCGCGACTCACCGGGGTGTTGTGATCCCGGTGCCTCTATATAGTTGCAGAGGTACTCAGTAAATTGGGTGCAGACTTCTCTGATGTAAACGAATTACGGGGTCACCAAGCCTGGCAATAAGCGCTGTGTAGGTCTTGCTAAGTCAGTAACAGAAGGCTCGGTCCATGGCAGCCCTCTCCTGGCATATAGGGGTCTCCGAAACAACTCTGCACACAGTGGGAGATTATGTCTCGCACAACTTGCAAGAATGCAGCAATACCCAAATCTGTCAGGGTAGATTTCTCTGCCCCTCATATCTGGTCTGGGCTTCTCAAAATTTAACCCAGGGGCTTCCATGTAACGCACCATTGCAGAGGGTTGCACTCAATGTGAAAACACAGCTTACTGTCCAGCACTGTTACCTCCATGCACTGTACCATTAAAAGTACATGTTCATTCAGCACACATTGTCTGTGCGCACTGTTCAGCACTTAATATTTTCTATACTGTACCTCGGTGTGCTATTTGCACACACACCGCACAACACTTTATCCTTAGTTTATTGTATTTCCAGAAAGCATACATAGACCCAGCAAATGATTTCATTGCGCACACACTGCACAGGCCTGAATCTCTTAAATATTCGATTTATTCCTCAAAGCCATACATCTACCCTGTACATGCACTAACTACACATGCACTGCACAGTACTACTCTATCCGTGTACTGTACTCTTCCCAGACACCCCTACTTCCAGCACAGAGTCACTACTCCTGTGCTGCAGAATACTCCACATCTGACTGATATAAGCCGAGGGGGAGTTAAGCACACAGCACAGGAACTTTTAAAAAGGCAAGTGAGCCTGTATGACTCACTCCAGTGAAGCAGAGTAAAAAGGTCATTTTGACTACTACAACTGATCACTACACTGTGTGCTTCCACCACTGCTTCACTCCTGGTGAAGGTAGCCTTCCACCACTATGAGGGTAGCGCTTTGGGCACCTCTCCTGGTTCAGCAAGACTGCAATCCCTAAGATACACATGATCCTTGTTAACCTATGACAAAAAAAACAAGCATTAGGGATACATACAACAGTACATTTGAGCACTCGAGGCGGGGATACACATTTTTCACCATGCAGAGGACTTTTTTGTCCAAGCTGTTTTTCTTTCTAAAGTGGATGAAGTGCGTTTGTTAAGCTGTATGCTAGTCGCTATTTTTGATCAATTCAGATGCATCTGCAGAGCATTAAGGCAGTATTAACACCTAACGGTTTTAGGTCTGGTTTCTGGTACCTTGACAGGACAGTATGATGGTTCCAGCCATGGATGGCTTATGGTCCTTTTTGAGAGCCGTGTGTAGATCTTCGCATTTGGTGAGCTCAGATGTACTGCTAACTTACTGTAAAACTTTCATTCTTGATGCATTAAAGTGGTCTGCCAAACCAGTACTGTGGCTGGATGAGCTCAGGTGCATTTACTGCCATAGCACCGTGGTGGTCATCCCTAGCCTCGAGTGGCGTAAGGTGCACTTTTGGACTTTTACAGTGATCAGTGCCTGGGTTAATACTATGACGAAATTACATAGTATTTTGTGGGATCGGTTCAGGATGGAGTCCAGTTTCAAATGGAGCAGAGCATGCGGGGAACATTTTCTAGTTACTTTTTTTTAATAACTCTGTTTTATTCATTTTCAGGTTATATATCAAAAGGTAAACAACAATAGAAATAAATGTGTTGCAGTAAGTCGTGCTCGCAGTACCCAGATGCAGGAGATAAAGGAATATGAGTCAGATGCACAACCTAAATTAATCTGTTCTCACCCTCTGGTAGCTTGGCACAGAGCACTCCGGGTTAACTTAAGAGGTAATGAGTAAAATATTTGTGCAAAAACTTTACAGTAGCAGAGTGAAAAATAGAGAATATTTATCTGGGTAAAACCAGACCAAAACCCAATAAGTAAAAGTCGAGATAAGAATTTTTAAAGATTAAATGTGAAGATAGTGCTTATAAGTTAATAGCAGTCAAAAGGTTACTTGAGGTCATGGGGGACTGGTGCAAATCCGAAATCCCATGCTGACCGCAATGGAGGGTAGGCCTGCTACAGAACACATGCAGGATCCACTAAGAGTACCTTTGATGGATCAGTGTGTCAGTGGCGAGGACACGATGTGTCTATATTTTTACTGCACTCTGTGTTGTTGTGGGGCTCCGTAGAAGTAAATGTGATGGATCGGGTTGCGCAGAGAATTGTCACCGTGCAGTCAGAATCCATTGTTGTTTGGCAGCTGTCGATGAGAGATGTGCTGCTTTTTCTCCTGCACTTGGGGTGATGCATCACTTTTTGCAGGTTTTACTGCAGAGCCCACTCCTGAGGCCCTGGACTAGAGTATGGCACCTCAGGCAAGGGTAGGACTCAAACATGGCAGAGTCCAGCAGCACCAGGAGAGTTGCAAGAAGTCTTTGATGTCGCACATACTGCAGAACAGGGGGCAAACCAACAAACCCTTGGAGATTTTTGGTTTGAAGGATGTAGAGAGCAAGTCCAGTCCTTCTCATTGCAGGCAATAAGCAGAAAGCAGCAGGCCAACACAGCAAAGCAAGTGGCAAAGTGGCAGTCTCTGCTACAGCATAGCATGCAGTAGGTCCACACAGCTATGCAGATGCAGAGTGGCAGTCCCTTCTGGCATGGCAGCACAACAGTGCTTCTTCCTGGCAGAGTGTCCTTGGTTTCAGTAGAGATCTAATTTGCTGGGGTTGAGGGTCCAGTAATGTGCCTTTTGAAGGGAGGGAGCCTTTAAAGAGGCCTTTGAAGATCACAAGGCCCCTGCCCTTCCGTGGCACCAGACACTCTACAGGGGGGTTATGCAGCGCTTTGTGCACAGCCCTGTTCAAGTATAAGTGTCTGCTCCTCCCACTCATCTAGCCCAGGAAAACCCATCAGCCTGTTGAAGGGCCACCAGGATGCAAATGTCACACCCAAGCTCCCTTTGTGTGTGATTGTCTAGAGGGACAGCACAAAGCCCAGCTGTCGCCAACCCCAGAAGTGTATTCAGAGAGGGGTAGAGGCACAGATTGGTTAAAGTAAGAAAACGCCAACTTTCTAAAAGTGACATTTTCAGACATGCAATTTAAACTCTGACTTCACCATAAGTTGTGATTTTAAATTGTGAGTCCAGAGACACAAAACACCTTTTTTTCCTATTTTTTCCCAATTGGAAATTGCATTTAAAAGATGTGTCCCCCCCCCCCCTTGTGTTCAAATAACTGTCTTTGAGATATTTTGCAAAGACAAAATACAAAAAAATCAAACTAGCATAAGAGTTAATTAGGAATCTATTATCAATAAGTAAACTTATCAGTTTCTAAGCATATGTTGCAAAGGCTAGTAATATATCAATTAGGTTAGGACATTTGTGGAAGTACACTTATTGGATAAGGAAGCGATTATTATAAGATTAGTGCAACTCCATAGAACGTAAAAACTACATATAATATTTCTTGATGTGCCGCTGATGACTATTTCAAAAGAAATATCAAACCAATAATAAGGGTAGGAGGATGGAGAAGGACAGGATGGTGGGGAGAGCAGTTGTAAATGTGAAAGATATGAGTTAACGTGCTCCATAGCCGTTATGGGTGCACTTTAAGTATCTGCTTGGGTAAGAATGGTCCCATTATGTTCCATGAAATTGTCTGTGTGCCAAATTTGTATTAGAGATCTTGAGGGTAAGATGGATCGTATCACTGAGGTTATGTGAAACTCTAAGTGTATTACCCATGCCCACCATGAATGATGAGACATGACTGAAGGATTTCCATTCTGAGTGAATAACTTTAATCACAGTTGTTAGAAGGAGATCCAGTAGTGCCATGTCTTTATAGTTAAGATTGAATGCATTTGGCCTGCTCCATGGCCCCACTACCACCAGCAGGAAACTGAAAGTAAAGAGTTGAAGAAACAGGGAAATTCTCTCTGAATAGAGGTCCATAAAGGTTAAAAGAGTGCACTGAAAGTGCATATGTTCGCATGACACTGAAGCAGAGTCGCAGTTCCAGAACATATCATTATTTCTCAAATTCGTTCTGTGTAGCTTTGCAGGGGTCCTGTGCAAATGGTTCAGTGTGAAGAACTTGGAATTAATCCGAGTGGGGGCAATCTTATTACATAGTGCATTTTTACCTACCATTAACCAGTCCTCTTCCAAAGATATGGGACAGGATGTCAGGACTAAGGTGTTTAGCCCATTTAGCATACAGGGCCGAATCTGACCTTGTTGGGGAGAGGCTAAAGCCTCATACATTTTGGAGGCCAGATGTCCTGAGGATCGCCATGACTGCAGATTGTGTATAATAGATGTTCTTTGGTGCATGAGTATGGCTGCTTTGACTATAAGTTTTAGGAACCTGAAGAAGCCAATGTTGGGAAGACCAAAGCTATTTGCATTTCTTTGTTGCCATATAGGTCTCGGATTTGATGGATACCCTTTGAAGCCCATAAGTGTGCCATAGTATCTGAGAAATCTTATTTTATGTTTTGGGTTCTATCAGAGCGATGTCATTGTATATACGTGCCCTGAAACTTGTAATTGTTTATCTAGGGACTTGAGTGCATATGCAGTATCGAAGAGAATCTTCTGGGAGTGTGAGGGTTTGAATTTAGACATGGTGCGGTACGTGATAGCACTGAAAGGAGAACATAGGATGTTTGCAATATCAAGCCAGCCGGCAGGGCACCCCAATCCAATGCTGTCGTGTTGAGGGATAGTGAAAAACGAATTTGAGTTTTTCATTATCTGGACATGATAAACACAAAAGTGCATGTCCAACGTTTTAAATATGCTGCACCCTGCCCTGGGTCTATCTAGGGCCTACCTTAGAGGTGATTTGTATATAATAAAACGTAAAGTATGAACCTGGCAAATGGGTACACTTGCCAGGTCGAAATGGCAGTTTAAAATTGTACACACAAGCTCTGCAGTCACAGGCTAGATACATGTTTGAAAAGCTATTCTAGTGAGTGGCACAGTCAATGCTGCAATCCTACGAGTAGCTTTTAATTTAACAGGCCCTGTATACATTTAATGCACTTTACTAGGACTTGCAGGCAAATGAAATATTCCAATTGTGGAGAAGCCAGTATTGCCATGTTTAGAATACAAAGCACTTGCACTTTAGCACTGGTCCACAATGGTTAACTCCCCAGAATCCTAAAAGCCAGGAAAAACAAAGTCAGAAAATGGGAGGTCAGAGGGCAAAAAGTTAGCAGAAACATGCCAAGGGTGCCAAATCAAATCCGAATGGAGAGAAGGTTGATTTAATGATAAACGGTTACAACCTTGGCCAGCGGTCTGTTACAAAAATACTTCATTTTAAAACTTTTTATGGGATTAATGCATAAAATGCAGAAATCTATGTATTCAACATTTTAGTTCCACCCAGTAATGGCATTGAAATACCTCTGAGTAATTTGCTTGCTGGTGAGAGCTGTCTGCTGTATAGTCACATCTTTGATTTTTCATAAAATAGCATGGGTAACTACCTGCTGCAATGTACAGGCAGTGTGTAATAGTTGAAAATATTTAACACTGCAAGTTATTGGGCACTCTTCCATACTTTCATCTGAAAGCTGAACTCTTTGGTTTTTAGATCAGTTCAAGACTACATCTTCTGTATTGCTTTATAAACCTTATTGCGTTTTCACCTAATTTATAATATAAAAAATAGCTTTAAAATGTACCATTTGCTGTTTGTCACACTTTCCTTAGCGATAGAACATTCCTGACCCTGAACCCCTCTTATATTAGCCAGACTCACTTGCTTCATGTGTCCACCTCGCTCCCAGCTTTTACACTCCACCATTTTGAAAAGTCACCTGCCATCACTGTTTGGCAGGGTATCAATAACTAGCCCAAGCACAATTGTTAGTTTAGGTTTGCAGAACTAAAACCGGTGGTGCTGCTGGGTATTTAGCCACTGTATCTGTTTCTACCTGTGCAGCCTTTATCTCTCCATCTGTGGTATTACTAATAGTGGCAAAAGGGTGCAACAGTATGACTTATTTCTCCTTGAATTATTCATTTCACATGGGTACATAAGGTATGCTGTGATGTTGTGTATAAACTGTTGTTCAAGTTGTCATGTTGGCCCTACTACCTGTACAGTGTGGGTTGCTTCACTTGCTCCATCTTGTAAGTGTAGTGGCTGCTCTTGGAGTTAGTCTGCCTTGTGCATTGCTTTACACTTGCTGAATTGCTAACCCTCCTTCCCAACTGTTGCAGTAGATGAACATGTCATGGTCCCTGTGATGTCTCTACCTAGTAAGACAAAACACTGTTTGCTTCCATCAGAATTTATTGGCCGAAGGGAAAAAACAAACTGCTTGACATGAACTCAACACAAGTTCAAGCGAAAAAAAACTGAACTTTTATGGGCAGCTATTGCCCTTAGGAAATACTGGAAATGTTTCATTAACTGGTTGTATTTCATTACCTTTTATTATATAGAATGGTTTGGAAACATGGTGGAGCCTTTAATTGAATTCAGGGAGCCTGCAGGAGACCTGCGTTGCACAGCAGAGTCTTCTGATGAGACAATTGGGTTAGAGCATGATTAACATATGATGAGGCTAAGTAAAGGTCACTGCTATTGCAATTTGTTTTTCTCTTGCTCAATACTAGCAGAATGTCTTCGTAAGATTAGTGAAGTAAGGTATGGAGCCAATATCTGGCAGGGGAGATTGGCTTCTTATTCAGGTAAATGAGCTACTGATCAACAATTTACAAGCTTAATAACTTAAGCCACACAATCTAAGAAGGGTACTAGATTCTGCCTGCTTTATCTCCCCAATTAGCCTTTTGTGTGTTCAGTGTTAGATTTAATCCTTGTTGCAGGTGGTACTTGTACAGGGGTGAAACTTAAAAGCTTATTATTTTAGGCACTCATTAATATAATTTACAATTATGATGTATTTATTACAGAACGCAACTGAAAATTCTTAAAAGAATAAGAGTGCAAGACCTTCCAGGTGCTGTTACAATCATTGTGCTATCTTATAGTAGATTTAAGAGATCAGTGAGGTTGTGGAATTTAGTTATGCAAGGTACGAGTGCATTTTCATGCCTTTCTCCAACAATGAAAATATTATCTGATTCTCAAGTTCGTGAACATCAGTACAGCCATCTGTAGAAGTGGTAATCTTACTTGCTTGGCTGAATCGGGATCTTGAGCTCTGAATTAAGAGCAGAAGTACTTTGGTACGTCTGTCACTGTCTTTGGTTTCATCCCATTAAAATTGGTTTTGAAGATCTACGATGATGGGTAGTTCCTAGGGGAAAGAATGCACCAACTAAGGTGTTCTTTTCTGAAGCCCTTAGTTGCAAAGGAGCCACTTATTCAGTTCCAAGTACTTGATATGATGTCCACGGGGTAGTTTGAGGGACATTTCTACTGGACAAAAGAGGTCACTTATGCTCCAGCCTCTACCCACTTTAATGTGACTTGATGACCATATGTGGTGTTTCCCATCTAATCTAACTAATTGTTTAGCTCTGTCCTTGCAAATGCTGGATATTCCACCTTAGGAGAGTCTTATAGTTTGGGGTCCCTGGGGATAAATTGTTTAATTGACACTGGAAGAAAATTGATAACCTTCGATATTGATAGTGAAGACTAAGACGATTTCTTGTTGATCCTTTGACAACCTTCCACATCCCTTTTACCTGAAGCTGTGCTTGCAGTCACACTACAGAAATATACTCCTAAGAAGGTAGATTCCCTTCATTTTGAAGTGCATGGTAATGATCATGACAGTGAAGCCTTATACTTAATTTTGTATTTTTTTGTGTGGGTCAGAGTCATTTGCCCATGTGTTGGGTCAAAATAAGTTTGCTGACAAATCAGTTTGGCATGAGCTCTATGCTAGTTATTCTGCCGTTCAAGGCACGTTCTGCTACTTCACTTCAGGCACCATGATTTTGTTCCTGGATAGGAAGAGGTCCCTTTCCCTATTGCAAGGGAACTAAAAGTAAATGTTGACCAGGGTTTGAGCAATGGCTTTCTCTAAGCTTTCCACTGCTATACTTGATATTGCCTTTAAAAGCTGCCTCAACCCCCTCCAATATCCCCAACTCCCCTTTCTGAAGCAGAGAGCGGACTGCTGGAACTATCATAGCTTCGGTAAACATACCTTCATCTGCCTTGCCTTTGATTCCTGCTTGTGCAACAAAACTGGATCTGGATTCCCCCAATATAAGGTTGTAGACAGTCAGTTTTCTGAAACCTTAATTCTGCATTGTTGGGGTGTATTGTCTAGTGTCAGTAGCTCCATAACATTGGGTGAATCTTCTTTGACTTTCCCTGGTCTTCAAGAAGTCTATAGGTGGAGTTCAGATGATGGGGTAGGGAGGTCTGTGATGGTAAGTCATAGGGAGTCTGTGGCACCTACACAGACCAGACATAGAAATTGGAATATGCTCCAATGTTTGGATCACTTTTACTATTCAGTTTGCTGGTACTTAACTCTGCAGTAGTCGGCAAAGAAAAATAGTTTGCTGATAGGGTGGGAAAAAGAGAAGTATTGGAGGGAACATAGTGAAACGTGTTAATTTTTTCCTTTTCCTTAGTGCTTGCTGACAATTTGACTTTGGCAGCATCTGCTTTTTTGCATATTGTTTGCTGCTGTTTTGGAGTAAGGAAGTGAAGGGCATACTTTTCTTCTCCAGTCTGTAGAATGTTGATCTAGGCTTTGAAATTGCTCAATCCTGTTTAAATTTTTCTGACTAAAGGTTTCTGTTCACTGACTGATCCGGAGTCTCTGACTCTTTGAGACTCTGTTTTCGCTTCATAGAAATAATTTACTTCTTCAGCCCAAGCTACCCTTTCTGAAGATGATTAAACTTTTTCCCCAATAGACACGTTCAATTTGGTATTCCTAGGCAGTTACCAAGCAGAAATATTGGTTAACACTGGCTAACATGCAAATTTAGGAGTTGACTAACATTTGTGGGTTTTTTCACACCCAGCGTAGGTACTGTTTTGAAAATGTTTTTTTTTTTTTTTCCAAACGCGTTTTATCTGGTAATCTGTGATTGTTAAAGTTTTGTGCACATTCCAGAAGGAGTTTGAATTGTGAAAATTGCATAAGTCTATGCAAGTCTCATACATCTTTTTTGAATCTCATTCTTCGTTTTTCTGGATCTGTTCAATGGTGAAGACAACGGAGCAACACTGCATTGGACAGGCTCAAGGGTTCTTTCATGAATAGTGTAGTTACTTGGACCTTTACTTAGTGGGTCAGGTAGTCTGTCAGAGTTAAAAAGTTTGTTACATGACCATGGGGATTGTGTTAGTGGGTGGTTTAGGATTCCAAAGTGCATAAGGTTAATGTCATGGACAAGACATTTTGAATTGCAGTGTGAGGGAGCTAGATCCTGATTTCAAGACTGGTTCTGTGAAACTTGGGTCTTGTTATAGAAATCTGTGGTTTTGGTCTAAAAGAACGAATTAAAGATTCTGACTTGTCTGGCAAAGTTATTCCTGTAATTATGTTTTTGTGGATGTGTGATTGTAGTGTAACTTTGAATTACAGGTCACTCTGTAAAATCATACAGCTCAGGCCTATCCACCTTTGCACGTTGTCCCTTCTTGGATGCCTTGGTGAAAGGAGTGGAGTGGTTAAGTGTGAAGCTCTTGTATATTGTTTGGTAAAAGAAACTGCTAAGTCATATGTTCCAACGAAATGCGCTTAATTTTGCAAATAGTGTGTCTTTGTGTTTTTTTTTTTCTTTAGAGGTTTCTTTTTGCAGATGCTGATAAAATATTCTGTTTGTCGGCTTCAATTAAAAGAACCGTTGAGGCATAGGGATCTGATGATTATTGAAAATCAGCGTGAGTCGGCTTTTAACTAGGAAAGTGGTTGGGATTTGACTACTCATTTTCACTTCAGTTCTCTAAAACCCTTCTGTCTCTAATTTCCATGTGCTGAAATCTTTCAGGTGCATTGAATTCCAATCTGCAGTACAGATCTCTCTCCCCTGAAGGTACTGTACTGTGATGGATATCTTTTTGGCCAAGCAGAAATGCCAGTAGTTCCTGGCTAGATCTGCCAGACGTTTTGATTTTGTCCCCCAAATCTGTTTATGCATCAGTTGACTGACGCATTGTCCATCTTTAGTTGGAGAGAGCAACACACCTTGTTCTTAATCGGGCATTTCACCACAAATGATTACAGTTCCAGGCAATTGATTTGAAATATTTTTTTTCTTGTTCAGGTTATCAACCTTCCATGCAGATAGTTGCACATTTAGCTCCCGTGCTTGAGCGACTTGCATCCAACTGCCTGGGACTGAGCAGAAGATTCCCTTCCAATTCTTGGCCTCCATATGAACCAACGACCATTGATTTTTGGGGTCCTGACTGCCCACCAGACCCCAAGATTCCTCTTTTTATTCTACCTTCACCAGTCAGGATCTCTAACGCATCTGTCACTCCTTTCTGGGTGGGCTATGCAGCTACTAGCTGCTAGGTACAAGATTTGTCTGCTCGGGTTCTCGAAGGCCAACAGGACTGCCTTTTGCAGAGATGTATCAATAGCATCCACATACTTCTAATCAATGTAGAGCAATGGACTATATCCACATGCTCTTGTCTGAAAAACACTCTCCAGGCACCTGGAACAATGTTTTATACTGGTGTATTGGGCTGAACTTATCGCTGTAACTGAGTGAAGTACACCACACCAGAGGTAACCCTTGTGTAAAATCACCTTTGGATTCACAGGGCACTCCGAAACCCTTCCACCACATTGGAAGTAGAGTGCCATATTAGGAAAGGCACATAAGGAGAAGCGGGAGGGAGAAAGTGCGTTCTACGTACAACACTCCTAGAGGGGACAGTGCACCATTACGGTCTGCTCTTCATTGCAGTTCCAATCCTCCACATTTCCGGGTGTACCCGCCATCTGTTCAGACCTATCGCTGAATGTAAAGTGGAGCAGCGAGAGATTCCTTATCCTGCTAAATGAAGATTGCCAGGCACGCCTGTAAAACTATTAATTATACACAGGAAGCATCATGATCCTTATCAACCTGCTGATCAGTGAAGAAAGAGGAAATGCTTTTCCTTGGACACATTTATATGGACTAAGATTTGAATTGGTAGAATATTGTTTGTTTATTTCAAGGACTCAGGGGAGTCGTAATCCTTGTGTAATGTTTTGGGGTGCAGCACAGGTAAACTGAATATTGAATGCAGAATCTAAACATCCAGCCCTGACACCAAAGTCTGCTCATCAGACCTACCAGTTTCCTAAACCTGTTCCCATTGAAATGGTTTGTTAATCCCACTACACAATGGTTGTCCATTCTCGGGGAAAATGCAGCATGCGCACACTCTCTGACCAAACTCTGGATCTAAAAAAAAATAAAAAATAAAAAGAATCCAGGAGTGCTACATATTTCATTTGTAGTTTAATTATTTCTTCTGGCCATTCCCTCCTGTGGAATACCCCTTCCCCAAAATAGAATAGTCTTCCCGTTGAGTCTTCCAAGTGGCTGTAGTGCCATTTGATTTCTGGTCTAGCTTCAGAGAATGTGGATGCCTGTGCTTTGCAGACTGATCTTTTCATGAGCACATCCTTCCTTCATTGTAGCACCAGAAAACCTAGTCCCAGCCTAGCATTGAAGCTAGAAGCCATAAATTGCCCCCCCCCCCCCCCCAAAAAAAAAAAAGTTTCGTCTTTCAACACATTGCCCTGTGATTCTCCTTTCCACTCTAGAGGCTAAGAGAAGTGCCGTCCTAACCCCAGTGTTGCCATAAAATACATTTTCCTTTTGGGAATTAGACCTGCCTTGTCTAAATTAATTGTTTCTCATTTGGTATGGAAGGTTGGTAGTACTTTGCACTTCATGAATAAGATCAAATTTATGAGGCATGATCATGTGACCATACTGAGCCTGAAGAGCTGTCGCAGACTGAGCAGCTTGGTGAAATTCCAAAGCACCAACAATAGACTGAAGAGGAGATTAGCAAAATGTAGAAACTGGCCTTACCAGAGGCACTTACTAATAGGGTAAAATGCAAATCAGAGACAGTGGAATTCTGTTTTTTTTTTTTTTTTTTTTTTTTTTTCCCTTTTTCTTTCTTCTTAGCCAATTTCCCCCAGATGAATATCCTGCTGTAGATGAATACCTTCATTCTGGACATGTCTTAACAATCAGGAATTGATTGTATTGTATTTTAACAGTGGGGGCAAGCCTTTAATCTGTACTGCAAAAAGGTAATGTTGCTCGCAAACCTGGCAAAATGCTATAAAATTCTTACAATGGTGCCGTCGTAGGTAAAGTCTTTGATTTCCTTTACGATTAGGTCCTTCTCCTCTTAGGAAGGGGAGGGGTTTCGGAACTCAGGCTGGATCAGCTTTCACTAAAACTTTATCCAGAAACTGTCTGAAGAACCAGTCATTTATGAAATCTTTTTATTTATTTGTTTATTTTTTTATTTTTTTAAGGAACCTTCTAATTATACTCCCTGCTCCCAGATCCAGTTCTCCCTGTATGTAAAGGACAGCCTTTCGCCTGAAGGGGGGAATTTCAACTACTCTGTAGCTCTGCCCAGCTGGTCTCTGCATAGACATAACTTGAGTGGTAAAGACGGGTTCAGCCTTGCGAGTCGTGTACATCCTTCCATGGTATACATTTGAAGGTTTTGAATGTGCAAGTGATGGGGTGGCTTAAATACCTAAACAAAGTGTTTAATTTTTAATTTTTTTTTTTTAATTCTTCTTATCAGTTATCATTATACAGAAAATACATATACATTTAACAGACTCCCAACATTCAGGAGAGGCAGTAGGTAAGATTGAAATATGTAAACGTTTAGTATAGCACTTATGACCAAATACAATATGCGGTGAGGTCATAAATCAACTATGTATCAATATAGCAACTCCCACCAGAAGCGTAGAAACAAATGCATGTAGGAATCCTTTAAGTTGATGCATCAAATTCCGGGGATTCAGGGTCAGAAGGTAGTCCCTCAGTTGCTGCCAAATGTTCTTTGACCGGGGTGTGGGTGGCTGAAGGGTGGCATACAGTTCACAAGTAGTATCACATTATGTCGGTCTTTTTAGCCAGCCTTTTGTTGTAGGCTGTGTCTTTGTACTTCAGTGAAGACCCATCGAGCAAGTGTTGTACAATTTTGGATATCAGTCCAGTACCCCCACCGTTTGTAATGATCAGCGTCAGAGGAGGGAATTCCTCCGGTGCCAGCTCGTATGTTGGTATCAGGGCCCACAGTGCACTCAGGAGGCGACAAAGTATAAAATAGTCGCAGGAACCGTTCGTCTTCTGTATGGGAAAACACAAGGCCGTCAGGGAAAAGGTCTCCAAAAGTATGAGGATCCAGTGCGCTCAGTGTTCATTTAACCAACTTCTTCTGTATGAAGACTGAAACAAAGTTGATCATAATTACAGATTATTTTCTGAGCACAAACACTAGAAGGTAAAAAAAAGCCATAGCCCATGTATCTAGAATAATTCTAAACTGCAATAGCTTTGTACTGGCAAGTAAAGTTTCCTAAATGTGCAGTGAATTTCAAGGTATGTTAATATATGTAATTAAACATCTTCTATCACATTCAAACATGTATACACATGTAATTACCAACCATCACAGATCAAAATCCCAAACCCAAATATCACTATGGTAACATTATAGCCCACAGCCAAGACATATGTAGTGGTGGTTAATCCCCTCTCCTGAATTTTGGCCAAAGCAACTAGCAAGGGCTATTATTTAAAAAAAAAAAAAAACTGATAAAAATAATGAAAAATAGCTATGATAATGCTGCATTGCATATATTGAGGTTAGAGTGTTCTAAATCAAAGATTGATAAGGACACTAAGGTTGATTCAAGTGCTGGATGAGGAGATTAACGTCATTTTATGTGTTGAATTCTTTCATATTGTTGTCTCCTTGAGCTTCTGAAATTTTAAACGTAATCAACATTTCAAAGATTTTTAAAAACATTACATTTATACTTGAAACAAGTCTGGGTTTGAACCCAGAAAATGGAATTGTTAGCCTGAAGAAATCCAAAGCATGTCCTTTCGAAAAGCACAGAAAATGCATTCATTCAAAATCCACCTTCTAAACAAACAATTTGTGAAGAAGACATAACCATAACACTTAATTGCCACACCTGGCGTCATTCTTGTTGTACATGAACTATGCACATCACTTGGCTGTTTGATGTTAAGTGTTAATAGGTTCCATACCATTGTACGAATTTCAGCTCCTTCAAGATGTTGTAAAACTATGACGTAATGAACTATAAACTCCTTCCTCCTGCCTTCCATGATCTATTGTGCTACTAGTGAGGACACAGGCCTTTCCTCCTTGGTCGGCTTTCCATCCCTGCCCCTTCGTGTCTGAGCCATGTGGCCTTTTGTGCTGCCACTGTCCCTCACGCTTGCCCTCTGTGCTTAGCTTGCAGCTCCTGTATGCCTTCCCTCTATTGCCCAACTCTACTCTTGTCACCTCCTCTGCCTGCCCTGAATGGTACGATGTGATGTCACTTCCCATCCCACTTGCCCTCCATGGGTAGCTTGTTATCTCTATACCCCCCTGCTTCTGCCCTCCATGGTCTATTAAGCTGCTACTGCTCCTCCAGTAGCTGCCCCTATTCCTGCACTCCCACCACCTTTTATTCCATCCTAGGAGTTCCTACCCCTATCCTCTCCCCTCTCCCCCTCCCTTCCATGATCTGTTGTACTGCGACTGCCTCTCGTTTCTGACCTACATAGTCTGCTTGGGAAGGGTGACTTAAGTGCATACAGTGGCACAGCACATATGATAGTACTTACAGGTGCAATAATCTCTACTAGCAAGCCTTTTAAGGTGTGTGTGTGTGTATATATATATATATATATATATATATATATATATATAAAAAAAAAAAAAATCATCTTTTTTTTTATATAGTTAACGCAATTTAAATAAAAGATGATCTTGTCACGGTTTACACTGGGCTTACCGTCGAAGTTGATGAGAGTTGGGGAACGACCCCAGTTCCGGCAGGTTCTGCTCTGGCCGAGGTAAGGGCGACCCCTTCCGGTAGCCACGGTGCTGTTTGACAATAGCAAGCCACTACAGTCTGTGCCCTCCAGAAGGAGTCCCAGAGGAAAAACCCCAAAAGGGTAAAAAAAACTCCAACAGGAACTCCCTGAAACAGAAGGAGGACACAAGGACGTTAGAGCTGAAGATCCGAGAGTACAGGAATACTGGAGACGAAGATGGATCAAGAATAACTGGCTCCACAAAAGGAAACCAGCCGGAGTGTTACTACCACCAAAGGAGTGTTGCAACGCAATGAGAAAGAAGCTAAAGTCCCCTTATATACCCATAGACAGGAAGTGAAAAACAGGAAGTAGAAATACCACCATCTTGGATTGGGGAACAGGTCATGTTAAATGATAGGGAACATGTGCCTAGAAAAGGAAAGCAATGCATGCAGGGAAGAGAGGATGTGAACAGCATGCTCGGAAAGGAGGAAGCATGCATAAAAAGAAATCATGTGCATGCAATCGGCTTTTGCCCTTGTAACCAGTAAGTAAGTGACAAGAGGGTTTCTACATGTAAAAGATTATGTAAATGCACCTTTAGAATGTTCAGCGCACTAAATGCGCTATACGCAGCAGGTTCGAGACCCGACTCCGAGTCTCTTCCCCTGCCGCGTCTGCCCTTGATGTGTGAAGCAAAAGAAGGGAGCGCGGCGAGTGCCGCGACCCCTGACCTGAGTCGCGGCTTCTCCCGCGGCCCGCCTGCAAGCCGCGGTTTCCCCCGCGGCGTGCCTGCGGGCCGCGGTGTTCAGAGAGTGCCGTGCGGCGGCGGCCCGTGCTTGTGGCCGCGGCGCAACAGGAGGTCCCCCTCCCCGAGGCCCTAGGTTTGTGAGGGAAGAGCCGGAAAAAGCAACGGACCAAAAGAGGAGCATGAACCGAATGGGCATCTTCCCAGGAACAATCACTCATAGGATAGCCCTTCCAATGAATAAGATATTGGAGGCGTCCATGGAAAAACCGAGAGTCACAGATTTCCTGGACCTCGTACTCGGGCACATTATCAATCAACAGAGGGGGAGGACAGGAGAATTGTCTGTGAAAAGGATCTGGAAGGTGAGGTTTGAGCTGAGAGACATGGAAGATACACCCTGTGTTCCAAGTCTGGGGCAGGCGAAGACGCACAGACACTGGATTAATCTTTTTGAGAATCCGGAATGGACCATAATAACGGGGTCTAAATTTGTTCTGAGTAAGTCGGAGAGGTAGAAATCTAGAGGAAAGCCAAACTTTATCATGGACCTGATAGTGAGGAGCCTCACAACGTCTCTTATCAGCCATCTTTTTCATGCGTGACTTAGTGGCCACAAGGTTTGAATGGATAACACGTTGGACACCCCGTAGCTGTCGAACATAAGAGGAGATGGCAGGAAGATTGGAGGTATCTTTTAGGGGAGTTGGGAAGGCCTTAGGATGGAAACCTTAAGAGCCATAGAAAGGGGAGACTTTCGAGGCACTGTGTATGGAGTTGTTGTAGGAGAATTCTGCAAGTGGTAAATAGGTAAACCAATTACTCTGCGTAGCATTGCAGAAGCTACGTAAATATTGTTCGAGGCCTTGATTTAGTCGTTCCGTCTGTCCGTTAGTTTGGGGATGGAACCCTGATGATAAGGCCACTTCAATTCCCAAGGTCTTACAGAATTGTTTCCAGAATCGGGAGATATCTTGAGGATCCCTATCCGATATAATGACCTGAGGTAATCCATGAAGTCGAAAGATTTCTTGTGAAAAGATTTTACCTAATTCTTTTGCAGTTGGTAACTTTCTTAAGGCCGTGAAGTGAGCCATCTTGGTGAAGGAGTCCACGGTTACCATTATTACGTGATTTCCCATTGAAGAGGGTAATGAGCACATGAAATCTGTGGAGATAGTGTGCCATGGACCTGGGGGAACTGGAAGTGGGTGAAGTAATCCTACTGGTTTAGTATGAGTTGTCTTGGCTTGAGCACATATAGGACACATATCTTCAGTATCTGTCTTAAGAGTTGGCCACCAGAAGGAGCAAAGCAGAAGTTCTTGGTAGCTTTCATTCCTGGATGACCTGCGATGGGGGAATCATGGCACATACGTAAGGCTTCAGTCTGTACTAGTTTAGTGGGTAAGAACAGGGCCTTATCATGATAATAATACCCTTGATCTATATGAAGTTGCGGACGCAACTTATTCAGCTCTGTATCTTCTAGACGGGCATATTCGGACTTGACTTGGTCTAAAAAAGTCTGTACTAACCCAATGATCTTGTTATTGTCAAATAGGTTCTGTACAGGAGAATCGCTGCACTGAGGGTAACGTCGGGACAAGGCATCCGCCAGGATGTTCTGAGAACCAGGGATATATGTGATATAGAAGTCATATTGGCTGAAAAAGAAAGCCCATCGAACCTGCCGGCTATTCTGACACTGAAAGTTTCTTAAGCACTGTAGATTTCTGTGGTCTGTCCGGGCTTCAAAGGGTTCTTTTGAGCCCATCAGAAAGTGTCTCCGTTCTGTGCATGCGGTCTTTAAGGCGAGTAATTCACGTTCTAGCACGGAATAGTTCCGTTTTGAGTCGGATAGAATGTGGGACAGGTAGAATACCGGGTGCTCTAAATCATCATCGTCTTGCCTTTTCAGTAAGGCAGCCCCAATGGCTCTTTCGGATGCGTCTGCGACAACAATGAATTGTTTGCTGGTGTCTGGGTGTCATAGAATGGGGGCTTGAATAAAGGCTTTCTTTAAGTCTTGAAAGGCTAACTCTGCGTCTTGTGTCCAACAAAAGCCCTTCTTTAGATGGTCTTTTTTAAGGGTTTGAGTAATGTAGCTGGTTCTCTGGGCAAAGTCTGCTATAAATTGTCGATAGAAATTGGCTAATCCCAAAAAACACTGAGTCTCCTTGATGGAAGAAGGAGATGGCCAATTCAATATAGCTTGCACCTTGTCTGAATCCATGGCGACTCCAGTTTGGTTAATGCAATATCCCAAGTATTTTACTTCCGTCTGATCAAACTCACACTTTTCAGGTTTGCAGAATAAATGGTGTTGTCGGAGTCTCTCTAGAACTTGGCGAACATGCTTAGAGTGTTCCTCTGGGTGAACAGAAAAGATTAAAATGTCGTCGAGATACACCACTACTGTTTGTTGCAAAAGATCGGAAAAGATAGAATCCATGAACCTTTGGAAAAATGGAAGGGGCATTGGTGAGTCCGAATGGCATTACTCGATATTCGTAATGACCAAAAGGTGTTCTAAAAGCAGTCTTCCACTCATCACCTTTTTTTAATTCTTAAAAGATGGTAGGCTCTTCTGAGATCCAGCTTGGTGAATCTCTTTGCCCCTCTGACTGCTTCTAGGATGTCCTTAATGAGGGGTAACGGGTACCAATCCTTAATATTGATCTTGTTTAATCTTCTGAAATCAATACAGGGACGCAAATCTTTAGTCTTCTTATGCACAAAGAAGAGACGAGCCCCTGCAGGTGAAGAGGAGGGAGCAATCAACCCGCTCTGTAGGTTCTCATCAAGGTATTCTTTAAGAATCTGCTTCTCAGGTTCTGTGAGAGAGTACATTCGCCCGAAAGGAACCACTGTATCTGGTTCTAAAGGAATGGCGCAATCGTATTCTCTATGGGGTGGCAGTTCAGGTTTTTCTGGCTTCTGGAATACATCGGCATATTCCTGATAATGCCTGGGAACTCCCTGTAGGACGTTAATAGAGCATCCCACCTTAGGGGGTGCTGCTAAGAGACCTTTTGGGGACCAATAATCCCCTGCTAGGTTGCAGTGGTGTTGGCAAAAGTGAGAGGATAAAGAAATAGTTCTTGTTTCCCAGTTGATGTAAGGGTTGTGCTGTGTGAGCCATGGAATTCCCAGGATCATGACGTGGTGTGATGATGAAATTAAATCAAACGAAAGATTTTCTTGGTGTTTTCCTAACTGTAGACAGAAAGTAGGGGTGGTATATTGTACGGGTCCTGAGGCCAAGAGTGATCCATCCACCGTGTGTACTTGTTCTGGTACTTCCTTAGGTATTTGTGCTATCTGTCGTTCTTTGGCCCATGCTTCATCTAAATAGATGCCACTGGCTCCTCAGTCTAATAAAGCCAGGGTTCTTTCTTCATGGCCATCAGTTAAGTGAAGGATAACTGGTAAAAGAAAAAGAGCAGTTCCTTCCTCCCTGGAAGAACAAATGGAAGGTATTTCATGTTATCCCGTCCTCACCCTTCTCACTGAGGACGAGAGTTGGCGTTTCCCAAAGGCTTGGTTGGACGAATGGGGCAGGTGCGAATTAGGTGACCAGCTGCACCACAATATAGACAAAGTCCCTTCCTTCGTCTGTGTTCTCTTTCACTAGCTGATAAAGGTCCTCGAGACGTATCAATCTGCATTGGCTCTTCCTCGGTAGCCCCCTTAGGTTCAGAACGGACTTCTTCGGTACAATGAGGGAAGGTGCAAGACGTTACTGAATGTGATGGCAAACGACTCTTCTTTTTCTCCATTCTTCGTTCATTCAACCGATATTATATCTTCAGAGTCTGATCCATCAAGCCTTTAAGGTTTTCTATTCTAGCAGAGTGCACCAGTTCGTCCTTAATGTCCTCTCTGAGACCTCTGCGGAACAGTGTCACCAAGGTACGTTCCACCCAGGATGTTTCGGCTGCTAATTGTCTGAAACGGGTGATGTATTGTAATACATCTTGATTTCCTTGTTGGATATCGCAAAGAGCTTCTTCTGCTGAAGACTCAAGTCCAGGGCGTTCAAACACCTGTTTAAAGGTAGTGACAAAGGTGGAATAATTAGACAGACAGGGGTCATTTCTTGTCACTAAAGGAGTGGCCCAAGCCAAGGCTGGCCCCGATAAGGCGCTAGTCAAATACCCCACCTTGGTCTTGTCTTGCACAAATTGCGAGGGGCGAAAGGCAAAATAAACAGTTAAAGCATCCAGGAATTCTCTCAATTTGTTAGGATCCCCGAAGAAACGAGGTGTAGTGGCGGATACTGAGGGGACATCAGTGGTCCTGGATGCAAAGGCTTGTCGATAGACGGTATTTTCAGTACGTAGCTGTTGGAGTTCTTGAGCCTGTTGTTGTATAGTCATGAGCAGGGTCTGGCTGGTGGGTTTCGTATTTGCCACTGGATTATCCATGGTTCCGGACTGCAACTGGATTTTTGGGCGTTGCAATCTGTCACGGTTTACACTGGGCTTACCGTCGAAGTTGATGAGAGTTTGGGAACGACCCCCGGTTCCGGCAGGTTCTGCTCTGGCCGAGGTAAGGGCGACCCCTTCCGGTAGCCACAGTGCGGTTTGACAATAGCAAGCCACTACAGTCTGTGCCCTCCAGAAGGAGTCCCAGAGGAAAAACCCCAAAAGGGTAAAAAACCTCCTACAGGAACTCCCTGAAACCGAAGGAGGACACAAGGACGTTAGAACTGAAGATCCGAGAGTACAGGAATACTGGAGACGAAGATAGATCAAGAATAACTGGCTCCACAAAAGGAAACCAGCCGGAGCGTGACTACCACCAAAGGAGTGTTGCAACGCAATGAGAAAGAAGCTAAAGTCCCCTTTTATACCCATAGACAGGAAGTGAAAAACAGGAAGTAGAAAAACCACCATCTTGGATTGGGGAACAGGTCACGTTAAATGATAGGGAACATGTGCCTAGAAAAGGAAAGCAATGCATGCAGGGAAGAGAGGATGTGATCAGCATGCTGGGAAAGGAGGAAGCATGCATAAAAAGAAATCATGTGCATGCAATCGGCTTTTGCCCTTGTAACCGGTAAGTAAGTGACAAGAGGGTTCTACATGTAAAGGATTATGTAAATGCACCTTTAGAATGTTCAGCGCACTAAATGCGCTATACGCGGCAGGTTCGAGACCCGACTCCGAGTTTCTTCCCCTGCTGCGTCTGCCCTTGATGTGTGAAGCAAAAGAAGGGAGCGCGGCGAGTGTCGCGACCCCTGACCTGAGTCGCGGCTTCTCCCGCGGCCCGCCTGCAAGCCGCGGCTTGCCTGCGGACCGTGGTGTTCAGAGAGTGCCGCAGCGGCCCGTGCTTGCGGCCGCGGCGCGACAGATCTGCATACAGAGGCAAAACCTGATGTAGTAACAAAGAAATAACAAATTATATAAATGTGCATGAAATACAAATAGAATTATGGGCCTGCAGGAATATTCTTAAATTAACTGTACAAATCTGTACACTTTTTTTTATTTTATTTTGTTATTCTGGAACCACTTTCAGTAATGCAAGCTGAGTGGCAGCTGGTCACTGTATTTCCTTAGTGCACGCGTACTAACATCAAGGTTTTAAAAAAATGAATCTCACATAGTTTTGACCATCTTATATATGTAAATTAATTCGTTACCTTAGTAGATAAGCCTCCCATCCACAACTATTTTAGGGTACTGTGATAAACTGACATCAAAAGTATTTGTGCTGCAGGGGTTTCATTGTACTTGGCCAGTAGTTAAAAAAAAAAATGAGTGTCGGACTACAGGAATTCTCCACCCTTCGGTTTCCTGCAGACATGCTGGAAACATGCTGTTAGAGTAACAAATTAGTTGTTTAAAATGAAAATAAAAAAATCCTAACCTTTGAGTGGATGCTTCTCAAAAGAGAAAGATGGCTTTTAAACTGGCATGAACTGAACAATGTAGGCTTCTATAAACAATTAAGGCTATGGCGTCACAGAAAAAAATCAATAACATATAAAAACTATGGGCCTCATTTCGACACTGGCAATCTTGAGACCGTTAGTCTTGCCGTTGAGTTCGGACTGCTGCACTCCAGGCTCTTCGACTGCTAAATTAGGACCCTGGTGGTTAGACTGCTGCCTCCACCACCGCTAGGAACAAGTTTCCCGACTGGGTGGGGGTGGTCAGAGTCGTAGTCGGCCATGGCGGCACTTTGTTCAGCACTACCGTGCTGATCACAAGTCCATTTTCCACCAGCCTTTTCATGCTGGTAACCCTGCCAAGAAAAAGTTGGTGGAAACCCAGTGCTGGGGGACACAGGGGGACCCCTGTATTGTCTGACCATGTTGTGGGGAGTGCAAGGGCCCCGCCCCTGGCCCTCAGAATGCAGTGTCTGCTACGGCAGACAGTCTGTATTCTGAGGGTGCTGGGGGCACCATCTGTGTAATGGCATTGGCCTCGGCTCCATGAGGCGCTGAGGTCAAAGCTGCTGCACGGTTTTTAGTGGACTGACCGACAGAAACCTTGGACTTCAGAGGTTTCTGCCTCTCAGCCCAGTGCAGATCTTGTAATCGGCCCCTGGGGGGTTGGGGGGTGCCAGCTCCGCGACAGTCTCCTCTACATGGGGCTGGTGGGCCAAAAGTCGACCTGCCAACCTCATAATGAGGTCTTATGTCTTTAAACGAGTCTCTTACGTCTGGTGAAAGAAATGTTGGCCCTTCTCTAACTCCGATGTTAAATGTTACTAAGGGCCTCATTCCATGAACCAAGACATTCGCGTTGACAGTCAGAGCGCCGCACTCGGATTACAATCCTCGGGGGAGAATCCGCCAGGGGACCATCGGTCCACTTGGAACATGGCTTCTGACGATGTGACAGCAGTCTGAGTTGTACTCAGCCAGTGCGGTGCGGAACTCTGTGCCGTCTTGCTGATCTCAAACCCCCCTCACTCCACCCACACCCCTCAACCAGCACCACCACCATGGCATGGAAAGACTGACAGTGCAGCACCATTGGAATGCACACTGTGTGCTGTGCACACAGCACGTATTTTGAAGATGTTCGTTGCCCCCCCCCCCCCCCCCCCCCCCCCCCCTTAAAGGAGCAGAGTGCTATCTTGTAGCACTGTTCCTGCCGGTCTGACTGGCAGGAACGCTCAATTACAATGCTCCCGCCAGTCAGAATGGTGGGGACATTGTAATAGGGCGGGGAGGGCAACCGAACTTTAAATGAGGCAGTTTGTCTAAACTAATGCCTTCCTTGGCCCATGAAAGTGTTTTAATTTTTTTTTTCCTTTGCTAGAAGGGTCTGAGGGTGTGGGAGTTGTAGTTTTCCAGGTGGTCACTGTAAGCTTAAATCCGAAAAGTACACGGTTCCTCATAAGCAGAGAGGGGTAACAAAGGACCTTCTGTACTTAAGAGCTAGAACCCTCACACGCCCACTGGGTGTCCTGCTTCATCAGGTCTGCTCCTCGTCGGACTGGCGCTGCAATGTCACCAGGGGGCTCTTTGCCGGAGATATTTTGAAGTGCGTGCCAAGGAAAAGAGTATGAAAAAAATTCAGACCTACTTGAAAGAGAGGTGAGCTGGAGAAAATAGATTAAAATTGGCTTGAGTAAAACACATCAACAGATTTATTGTACGCTATAGATCTCTGTCAAGGTTAAAAACAAAGGGGAGTAGAAAGGAAATAATGTTCCTCTACTCTATCCAACAAAATGAAGGGTAAAGGGACCGTATCTCTTGCCCTAACTACAGGTCAACATATTTCATGCTTTGGTTGTCCCTATGAATCACTTGGTGTTTCATCAGGACCAGAAGAAAACTCCTTAGCTACTCTTAAAAATACCCAAATGAGTGTGAAAATAAGTAGAAAAAACTGTAACTTACATTAACATCTATGCAAAAATGCCCAGAATAGGTCGACATGTGAGGAGAGAACAGATCAAAACAAACCCAGTAAAAAAATCACAGAAACAATAAACACCCTAGTGTGATAGCATGAGTGCATGTCATCGCTGATTACTATGTGTAGCAAATACATTTGCAAGTCGTGAACCAGTCATATCCGATAGGCTACCTGTAAATAAAATAAAATAGTAAAATGGCTTACCCTCCTATATTAAGGGAAGGGCATCATGGGCAAAGTGCGAGCTGAGAGACTGTTGTTGCCTTTTATTGAAACAATAGTAATTGATAGAAATGTATATGTACTGCCACACGCCACTGGACACGAACATATCAATTTCAATGTTATCAAAGCTAGTAAAGAAATAAAACGATCTGTATTCTGAGAAATCGGTCCCCAGACTATAAATGAGGTCATAAGGTCTAATTACTGGCATCCAAGTGGATATAAGGAGGTAAAATTATAATTGCGAGAAGTGGGGGGGGGGGGGAAGGGGTTAGCCCATCTGAAATCAGGGTCTAGAAAGAGTGAAGATGGCTACCAGTAAAAACGTATGGGGGGGGGGGGAGGGAAACCTTCATAATGAAGGGAAGCAATTATGGTTATATGGCAGTACAGTATTCAGAGAAACAGCAGATAAGTAAACACAATGCTGTAAACTAAAAATAGGGGTTCAGAAAATGATGTTGCCCTTCCTGTTGAATTTCTAAAAACGGGCTCGAAAAAAACAGTCCGGTTGGGCAGTTAGAGTAACTGCATCATTAATGCAAGGATGCGGGTGTGCTGTGAGCCTATTATGAGGGTGGTGCAGATCCCACCCGAAATCTCAAACCCTTCCTATTAGGAGGGAAAAACATTATGGGAGTTTGTAGTGTGTAGGTAAGAACAGACCAAAGGAAAAATTCAGTTCAGGGAATGCTGGCACATTGTACAGGAAGAGACTGGGGACTGTATAGCTTAATTAGGCATCAGACGAGTCTTGCAAAGAATGAAATTGAAAGTAATACTCACAAATAGTGACAAGGCCCCTGCTTCGTGACCTACCTGCGGCCGCACACCCGGAAGTAGCGGGATTGAGAGAGCAGCTGTGTTGATATGGGAGGTCATTGATGGGGAGCCAATCAGGGAAGAGGAAGCCTAGTGACCAGAAATGGGGTATTTAGGTTAATTCAATAACATTTATTGGAAACAGCTACTAAGTGTTGGCTTAAGTTTCTAATTAGCATTACATTCTTGAAATGTCCAGTAAGAATAGAAATTAGATCATCCCCAGTGGGTGTTTGAAACTCTGTTAAGACTGAAGTAAATTGACCTACTTTGCTCCTGTGAACAGAATTATCAAGATCCAAATGCAAAGCGTGCTTGCATTTTGTTTTTTTACAATACCTTATCTGTTCACTGCTGCCATATTTTAGACCAGTTAGAAACTTGAAACTAAATTTACAAGTTGAGATTGTGTCTACCGCTATGAATGAGCTGCGCCCAAGCGGGTAACCATCTTCCTTTTTTTTTTTTTTTTTTTTTCCTGTTTAAAAAAAATATATATATCTTTATTGTGGTGACCAAGGATACAAGTGACCATAGGACTGGGCAGCAAAAACATTGTGTAGACAGTGTAAAAGAATCTACAATAAGACCATATAAATGTATCCAACAGCCCCCCCACCCCAAAACCTCTGTGCTTGTGCATATCTTCTCAGACAGTGGAGTACACATTCTTACAATAAGATTTTTCAATATAATTTGTAACCCATCTGTCAGACATGTTCACACTCACTAGGTTCCCGAGGGGAAGTCCCCGTAAGAGGCTATCACAAGTCGGCTATCATGACAACCCATGCTCACATGAGCAAAGTAGGTCAACCCATGCCCTTAGATCATTGTCTAGTTTTTCATTGTTCCTGGTATGTTTCATTTACATTTCCTCTGCTGTTTCCTATTCAGAGAAGTCTCTGTGCCAGTCCATATATCAAAGGCATTCTGCACTCATCCACTTTATGGCTATTCAATGTTTTGTTAATATGAAGCTCAACAAAACAAGCTTCTTAGTGAGTTTTCTGCTTGAGGGGGAAGGGATCAGACCCAATAATGCAGGTTGCATGTCCCATTGTATGCGCTACCCGGTAGCTCTTTTCAAATTGTTCAATACCACCTGCCAATAGGGAGACAGGACTGTACAAGTCCAGACCATGTGTATAAAGTTTGCCTGTGAGCAGTGGCAGCTGGCAGCTTTAGGAGGGACTGGGGAAGGCATTAAAAACACACGCACACACTCTCATTCTTACACACATACACTCACACACACTCATTCTTTCATACACACACGCACATACATTAACACTCATAACATTAAAAAATGCATGCACCAAACATCATTTTAAAAAACATCACACACACAAACACACGCATACTTACCTTCAGCCTCGGAGGTCCCAGGAGGGTTGAGACTGCTGCCTTCCCTTATTGGCTGACCTTGTGTCAGCCAGTGAGGGAAGGCATCGGTCCCAGCCTCCCCACAGAGTGGGATGGGGGCAGTGAGACTGCTGACCCCACCCCACTCTGTGACAAAGTGTCATTGATTGACACTCGCCCTGTACGCGTCAGGCTTTGAACCTGAAGCGCCCAGGGCGAAGTCAGTGGGTGACTCTTTCCTCGTCACCCAGGGGAGGGCCTCGAGGCACCTTTGCTGAGCCGAGGAGGTCACACCCATAGGAGCTGTGACCTCCTCAGCCCAGCAAAGTTCAGCTCAGGCAGCCAGGAGTCTGCGCAAATCGTGCATGTCTGTTCCTGGCTGCCTGACCTGAACATGAAGAGTGTCTGTCAGGCTGACCTTTGTTCAGCCTGACAGACACTCTTTATGATGAGCAAAAGGTGGGTGTGTGTGGCCCCTCTGCCCTAAAGGATGGGCCGCACCTGCCTGCCTGTGAGTATCCATACTGGGAGCAGGCCTCGGACTGGGCAGGGTTAATCATATATGCAGTGTTTTTGGGGAGAGACCTGTTTAGTGAGTATAGTTATATTGGACTAATTTGAATCTTTCCTTTTGATAATGATTATTACCATTGCTGTCCTGGAGAATCAGTGTTGAATTTGTATTTGTTGTCCTGCTTTATGTGAGGGTCATTGGAAGCTACATTAAAAAAAAAAGTTAGACATATTAGGATTTAGTTTGTGTTGGGCAGCAGTTGAGAAATGTATAAACAGTGATTGCAGCCACTAATAATCAGACTAGGTACATTTATTCAATCTTTCTTATAGCAGAAGTCTGAGAAAACCTGTTTTAACTTAGTCCTGGTTTTATTCATTCATCCCTGAAGCTAATCCTGCATTTTTTTATAGGGCCAGAGTAAGATCCTGAGATCTGTGATATTTTGTTAATGTTTAATTTGATTTCAAGGAAATTGCTGCTTTGTAATAATATATTTATATAATTATTTACTAAGGTTTTACTTCACTTTACAATTAAAGATTTAATTGATTTGGTCTTAAATCCCCTGACCTTGGTAAATGTTTGGTACGTTTCTTTGCTAAGATCAAATATTAAGGCATAATAAAACAAATTAATAAACTGCCATTTTGTGAACAAACATACTTGGAATTGTCCAGATGTGGTAAGAGTTACAATTATAATGCATCCAAGTGCATTGCTCATGACTTTCATATTACGCCATGATGTGAGTAAATCATACTTGCAAAAGCTTGAAACTTTTTTAGCATGCAGAATAACCACTTTGGTACATTTTTTTAAATTAATTTGATGTCTAGTGGAAGTAGGATGTTAGTTTTTGGAAACTGTGGCTGCTCACTTTTTGAAGATAAAAACATTTTCTGGACACATCACATCTTTTTTAACAGGTCATGGTCTTTTCTAACTGTGTTCTTTGAGGACGTTTGTTCGGTACAGCATTATATTGCCTTGTAGTCTTTGTAAAGTAGTCTAGATAATGGCAAAAGTACTGAATGTTTTCATTTTGAAAGATTTTTCTTGAAATTTATGAAACAATCATATGCAAAGAGTTACAAACAAAATGTGTTGCCGTAGAAAGCATACATCATAGTACATCTAATTGATTAGTGAATGCATAATTGTTTTAGAAGAGAGTATATTTAAGAAAGGGAAGTATTGCACAATATAAACAATTTACGAATATGGGCAGTAAAAAAAAAAAGAAAATGGGAGGGGAAGAGGACCCCGCAGAGAAGGATGAGTGTTGGATATGGGAATAGATAAGAGTGGGTAAGGACTAGTTGTGGATCATCTTAAGTTTGGGACTCAAGATGTGGGGGTAGTGCAGGAATATTTGCATTGATAGTAATTGGCATGTGAACGTGTTGGGGGGTGGGGGAGAAGTGAGAATTAAGTTGCTGTTCCTGGAGTTTTGGATTTTTGCATGAGCAGGTCTATTTTATTCAATAGGTTACATGAGCATTGGGTGTTTTAAATCTTATAAAAATGTGTTGAAGGCACTTATGGTGAAGCGCACTCAACAAGTATGATGCAAAAGTTTCTTATGATTTCCACTCACCTAAGATGATTATCAATTCCTGTTAGGAGGTGACGGTCTTGGCGGCTTATGTCTGTTGTGGGTAGGATTGCCACATGGCTGTTGTGGGAGCATAAATGTTAAATTGAGCTACTGTTCTATGTTTTCACTGTGATTTAATGAGCCATTCAGCTGTTCAAGCCATGATTTCTGCACATAGGCCAGAGGAGAGTAAAGTCTGAGCACTGTTTGGTAGCTACCTCTTTGTTTTCAAGAACAAAAGGAACAGATAGATAAGTAGGATAACCGCAGATGTTGTAACCGCAGCTGTCTTCACACCTTTAAAATGTATTCATGCTTACGAAACCAACTGTCTGCACACATGCCTGACTTGGCTATTTCTGTGTATGTCAACAAAGTTTAAACAGTATATAAAGATTGCACCAGTTGCATCTGGCAGAGCATACTTGGAAGCTGACCATTTCCTATCTCTCAGACTCAAGCATAAAATAAACATACCTCCACAACTTTGTTTGAATGCCATCTCTCATTAACAGACAAGTGTACCTGATTCGTTTGCTTACACAAATTTTCTACCTGCAGCACCAATACTTTGATGTCACCACTGGTATTTTAGTGTCCATAGTGTTATGATTTAGTGATGTTTGTTTATTGCTGGTGTTCAATTTGTTTCCAGGAGAGTTTGAGCATTGTATAGTGAAAACTCTTGTGACCTAGGCAACCAGTCTGAACTCCACAAAGCCAGCATTTGTCAACATCTGCAAGGCCCACTTTGCCTAGAATCCCAGGGGTCTTAAATGATCTGTGTAATGTCCAAATTTTGCATTGTGCTATTACTGGGCAAATTTAGCTTTTGGTTGAAGAAACCCATTCCTCAGACTACTGTTTCAGTTATGGGAGGGGCTGTAGGCAGCGGGCTCAGAGTAGAGCCTTTTGTTTTGGATAGCGTTACTTTGTTATTATGGTTGGCAAAATTTAGGGTTTTGCGTCTACATGTGTTTATGGTGTTAGTTTAGTAAACAGTTTGAGGTATGTTCTATGCGTCTTTTTTTTTTCTTTTTTTTTATTCCGTAGACTGCTACTTGAAATTTCAAAACATTTTAAAAAGTTGAAGTTGTTTAATCCATATGTTCTTTGTAATTCTGCAGATGTTTGGGATGCTCTGGGGTTTCCAGGTCTGATAACTAGGATGCCTTAGTTTGCCTAGTTAGTGTAGTTAGTTGAAGTACCATCATTCTTAACTTTCATGTTTGCCCACAGTGACGCATGATCTGAATCTTGAACCCTGTCAAATCATTCAAAGGCCTGAATGGTAACCCTGATAATGTCCTACGAGTGCAAGACTTTTTTCTTCATAATTAGGGTTGAGATGAAGGTGTAGGAAGTATTATTTAGTTAGGCCCATAGTGGTACGTCAGGTGTGTCTGGTTGCGTATACCACACCCATTTGGCAGTTAAGGACATTGTGTGGGTTTACTCCACCTTGTAATTTATTTTTTCTCTGTATAGTGTTGGAGATTCTAGCTTTGTTTTTCTGTATAAAATCTGAGATTAACTAGTCTGTTTCTATAAAAACAGGCATCGGCAAAGTTAATAGGCCTTCCCCCATATGCTACCTATTGACTTTGATAGTGTCTTTTAGTCATGTGATACAGCAGTGTGGCTGCTGTTAAGCATGGGTTAAGAAGAGTGGAGTGGCTTGGAGAAGAGTAGAATAGTAGAGTTGTGGGTGTAAGTAGCTAAAGCATCAATAGAGACTGCAGATACGGTGAAAGTATCAAATAAGATGCTTTATGCCTGTGTTACATGTTAAAAGTAGGAAAGCTAACTGCATGTTCACGAATAATTTTGAAATGCTATAAAAACTAGTGCTTTGCAAAAAGATGAGGAAGAAAACACGTTAGCTATGCAATGGAAAGATTGCAAATGAGTGAGAGTGATGCTTGGGGAGTGGTAGGGGGTAAGCCCACTAAATAGTAAACAATACACTTTTTATCATAGCACATGTGCCGCATAGTTGAAACCTAATTAGAGCAAAGCTGTAGAGGGAAAATAAACATAACAAAGTTCACTTGGGAGCAAGCACAATTTTAACATACTATTCGGCACTACCTTGTTATGTATTTGGGAGACCATGTGGACACTAGATGTTTTTAGCTTGTCTAGAAGGATCTCTTTGAGTATTGTGGTGTCTTCTATGTTGTCTTTCAGGCGTAAGCCAAAGTTTTTAAGTTTATTTTCCTTGCCAGCATAGTTTGGTGTTTTATGTTTTGAAGGGTACGGAGATCATTGAGAGGAAACATGTTAGTTGATCTTTCCGAGAGGCAATGCGATGGTGGAATCTGCCACTCTATAAAGAACAGAACGTTATCCAAGTAAGCCTCCACCTTGTGTACGTTGTTAGACATATTATGGGTGGTAGCACAGGTTCCATAGCTAGTAAAGAAAGAATTGGGGAAAGTGGGCAAACTTGTCTAGTTCCTTGGAAAAGATTACACTTATCAAATAAGGATCTGGTATCATTCATACAAGCTGAGGTTTGAGCGTATAGAGCAAAAACCATCCTTTAAAATTTCTCACCCACATTGAGCTTCTGGAGAGTTAAGTGCAAAAAAGACCATTATGAAAAACCTTTTCTGTGTCCATTGTTGAGGGATTTTAATGAGTTTCTTCTCTGTTACATAGGCATAACTTTGCCAGCCGCAAGCCTTCCCTTGACTAATTTCCTGATTTGTGAATTAAGGGGTAAGACTTTTTCTAATCTTATGGCAAGGATTGTTGTATAATATTGGCCTATGCTTTTTCATTTCGAGAGCATCTTTGTATCTATGAACTACAGTATAATAACATCTGAAGCAGTTCCCTGAGTCTTCGCAGTGTTTGAATAGTTTTCCAAGGTGAGCATTTAACATATCATGGACATGTTTGGGACTCAGTCTGCAGGTTCATCAAAGTAGGTTGTCAAAGGCTTTGAAGGAAAAAGAGGCCAAACTCTTTTTGGCCAAGGCAAAGAAGGGTCAAAAGAGCCATCGTAGATCCTCTTCCCATGCTTCTTCGAAGAAGCATAAGAAACAGCATTGTCATGACCCTCTGCATCGTTCAGCTCGGATCAAGGTCTCTATCTAGTCGTTGCCGTGTGACATGGGAGGTGAGTCCGACGGTGACTCCACAACCTCAGAGCCTTGAGGCTTCTCCAGCTCCGTCAGTCTTCGAGGTAGTTGCACATCTGGACAGTCCTCAATTTTCACCAGCTGCTCATGAGTCCGATGTTCAGCAAGCACAGGTGCAACAGGGAGACCAGTGGTATCCTGCCTTCCCAGCTCCGGGAGCGGATCTGGCGGCATTTTTGAATGCCATGTTCTCTGTGTTCTCTATGTTCAGTGCAGTGGCCCCTGCTGGTGCACTGGCTGGTCACACGTGTCCGTTGGCTTTTTTTCGGTGGGCCCCCCCTGCTCCATACAAGGCGGTGCCCTTTATGCCATTCTATCTGGCTGAGGTTGCCGGACCGGCCCCGATGATGTCACCTCGAGGCCCTGTGGTTTCCATGACGTCGCCTTCCAGGCCTATGGCAACGATTTCATCACCCCGTCAGCCGGCGCCGGTGGTGAAACCGCAAGTATCTTCGACGCCATTAGGATCTGTGCCGGCGCCGTATCCGAGTGATGGATTCGACCGAAGTCACCCTTCCTCTCCTGTTCCACGTCCGGTATTGAAGCCGGTGTCTTTGACGTCAGCCAATTCTATGTAGACGCCGAGGTTGGAGGCTAGACTGAGGTCATGCAGAAAGGCCTTGCGACTCTTTGAGGAGGAAGGGTATCAAAGGCAGTTGTTGGAGGAGGGGGAGATTGTGGATTCGGCCAATGGGCTTGACACTTTCCCAGAATGGGACTTGTCTACACCAGGGTAGTTCACGGAGGAGGCAGCTTCTTTTCACACAGTGATTAGGAAGGTGGCGGACTTTTTAGATCTTTCATTGCCTGCTGTGGAGGTTAAGACTAACATCTTAACAGAGGTCCTGCATCCTTCTTCAACTTCTGTGGATCCTTTGCTTTCGTTCAGCGATGCTCTTAGGGAGCTCATCTTAGAGCTTTGGAGGAAGCCTGTGTCGTTGCCTGCTGGGAATAGATCTGTAGCACGAAGATACAGAGTGGCGTCTGGTGATCTGGGGTTTTTGTCGAGCCATCCTACCCCAGAGAGTCTGGTGGTTCAGGCCTCTTGCTCTACACGGTCTGCTCCAGGCTGCTTCCCTGCGATTCCATCAGACTGGGGATCCAAACGGATGGAGCAATCCGCAAAGAAGACTTTCTCGTCTGGCAGCATGGCTCTCAAGGCTGCAAATGCTACCTGCGTGCTGGGTAGATATGTCCATGCCCTTATGGACTCTGCGAAGGCCATGGTTCCTGACCTACCGCAGGATGTACAGAGACCATTTGGTGAACTCCTATCTGATACGCAGGCTGCAGCAAAACAAATAATCCAGTCTGGTCTAGACTCTATGGACTCGGTGGCCAGGGCAGTGGGCACATCTATTGCTACCAGGAGGCACGCTTGGTTGAGGTCCTCTGGGTTTTCTTTGGATGTACGGACCACTTTATTGGATTTGCCCATTGATGGGGAAAAGCTGTTTGGCGATAAAGCGGACTCTGCCCTAGAGCGCTTTAAAGATAGTCGGGCCACGGCGAAGTCTTTGGGTCTGCAAGCCTCCTCTGCTACCACTTTCAGGTCCTTTTTGGAGGTTCAGGGGGTTTGGCCGTGGAGCCATTTATCGAGGGAGACCCCAGTCCATGGTCCAGCAGCCTACCAGCCTCCCAAATCGATCCTTTAGAGGGTGGGGGAGGGTTAGGACCAGAGGGGCCATCCAGCAGCACCCTGCATCATCCTCTTCCTCTGGGAAACAACAGCGAGGGAAGCAGCCCTAGTTTTCTCCCATTTATCGACCATACTTCTCCTGTAGGGGAAGATTATGTCTTTTTCTCCACGAGTGGGAGTTAGTTACATCAGACTCATGGGTTCTAAACATTGTGGGGAAAGGATATACTCTCCCTTTTCAGGAGTTTTCTCCTCCCATCCCTCCCAGTCCCTCGTTTTGCTCAGAAGACCATCTCCTGTTGTTACAGCAGGAGGTTCAGATCCCATTGTCAAAGGGTGCGGTGGAGTTGGTTCCAGAGCAGGAAAGGGGTCAGGGTTGTTATTCAAGATCCTTCCTGATCCCCAAGAAGGACGGTCGTTTGAGACCAATCCTAGACCTGAGGATTTTGAATTGGTTCCTCAAACAGGAATAATTAAAGATGCTGACTCTGGCACAGGTACTTCTGGTGTTGAACAAAGAGGATTGGATGGTGTCTGTCGACTTGCAGGATGCTTACTTTCATATCCCTATTCTCAAGTCGCACAGGAAGTATCTCTGGTTTGTGGTGGGGTCGCAACACTACCATTTTGCGGTCCTTCCGTTTGGTCATACTGCAGCACCTCAAGTCTTCACAAAGGTGATGGCAGTGGTGGCGGCAAGTCTCAGAAGGAAGGGTATTTCTGTATTCCCTTACCTGGACGATTGGTTGATCAAAGCCAAGTCTCCAGAGCTTGTGTTGCGTCACTTGCAGATGACAAATCAGTTGTTGTTCAGGCTGGGTTTTTTGATAAACATACCCAAATCTCACCTGGAGCCCTCCCACTGCCTCCTGTTCCTAGGGGGCAGTACTGGATACAACATTGAATCGTGCCTACCCTCCGCGGATTCAGGACTTTCAGGCGTTGATTCCAATGATTCAAAATGAAGCGGTTGTTCCAGTCCTCAAGGTCTTACGCCTGCTCGGTCTGTTCGCTTCTTACATTCTGTTGGTCACGCATGCACGTTGGCACATAAGGGCTCTCCATTTGTGCCTCCGCATGCAGTGGTTTCAACACAAAGGGGGCCTTGGAGTCGATATCTATCTCCAGAGACGCTGCAGCGGAGTTACGATGGTGGGCTGTGGATGGCAACCTTTCTCGAGGAAGGCCGTTTTCACTGCTGCCTTCGGTGGCCACAGTCATGACGGATGCTTCCACTGTCGGGTAGGGAGCTCCTCTGGGGGACCTGGAGATCAAGGGTCGTTGGTCTCCAGTGGAACAGACTTTTCATACAAATCTGTTAAAATTGCAGGCAATACCTTTGGCTCTCATGGCCTTCCTCCGTCCCTTTGCGGTCAGTCATTTCAGGTCCTGACGGACAACACTACCGCGATGTGGTATATAAACAAGCAGGGGGGAGTAGGGTCGTATCTTCTTCTCTGCAGAGAAGCTCTGTGACTCTGGTCCTGGCTTCGGGACCATCAGATTTGGTTGGTAGCGAATCATTTGGCCGGGATGCTCAACGTATGTGCGAACACTCAGTCAACATTTTTTGGCCGATCACGAGTGGCATCTCCATCCGGCTCTGGTCTTACACCTCTTTCAGATGTGGGGTTTTTGAAGGATAGATCTGTTTGCCACTCTGGAGAACACGCACTGCCTGTCATTCTGCAGCCTCCAGTATCCGGTGCAAGGAGCTCTGGGGGACGCATTTCACATCTCTTGGTGCAAACCTCTGCTTTACGCATTTCCCCATACCCTTGATTCCTCGGGTTCCGAGGAAGATTCGCTAAGACCGAGCGCAGGTCATTTTAATAGCCCCGGATTGGCCAAGAAGGGTGTGGTACACGGACTTTCTCCAACTCTCGCTGTGCCCTCCGCTCAGTCTCCCTCTCAGGGCAGACCTCCACTCAGTCGCAGGGGCAGGTTCTACAACCCCACCTCCAGAGCGTGCACTTTCATGCCTGGAGATTGAACGGGGCAACCTGAGTTCCTTTTCTCTCCCACCAGATGTAGTGGATAATGTTATTTTATCGGCCAGGCGACACTCCTCTGACCATTTATGCCGGGTGAAATTTGTGGCGTGGTGTGGAGAAAGACAAATTTATCCTTTGAAGGCCCACCTTTCTCCTATTTCATTATTTGCTTTAGATTTAGCAAAGAAGGATTGTGCAGAGGCTATGGTTAAGGGTTATTTAGCTGCTCTGTCAGCCTTTCTTTGCCTTCCAGATCAGCCCTCATTGTTTAAATCACCTACTTTGTTTAGGTTTCTTAAGGGTTTACTTAAGTTTCCTCCCACTCCTTTTCATGTGCCTCAGTGGGACTAAAATCTTGTATTAACCTTCTTAATGTGGTCACCTTTTGAGCCCATGCACTCTTGCCCGTTAAGGTTTTTAGTGCTTAAAACTGCTTTTCTCATTGCTATAACCTCGGCTAGGCGGGTTAGTGAGCTTCAAGCTCTTTCTGTTAAACCCCCCCCTTTACCTTGCTTTGCCCAGATAAAGTGATGTTGAAAACCCAGGCGGTTTTCCTGCCAAAAGTTGGCACCCCTTTTCATATAGGGCAGACCATTACTCTTCCATCTTTCTACCCTCCTCCTCACTCCTTGAAGGAGGAAGAAAGGCTCCACCGTTTGGACCCTAAAAGGGCGGTTAGTTTTTATATTGAAAGGACAAAAGACTTTCACCTGGAGGATCAGCAGTTTGTGGGGTATATTGGAAAGAGGACGGGCAGAGCAGTCCATAAAAGAACAATCTCCAGGTGGGTCATTCTTTGTATCAAGATCTACTACTCGTTGGCGAACAAGGTTACCCCTGAGGGTATCGGAGCCCACTCCACCAGGGCTAAGTCCGCTACTTCGCCCCTGGCAAAGGGGGTGTTCCAGTGGTGGATATTTGCAAGGCAGAAACTTGGGCGTCCCTTCACACCTTTGCAAAGCATTATTGCTAGGACTCTGAGGTTCGGAGGAACAGACATTTTGCACGATCTGTGTTGCAGGATTTCTTGGTGTAATCAGGCAGGCACCCACCTCCGAGTGCAGTACTGCTTTGGGACTCTATTCATAAGGGGAGGAATCTACAGGCACTAGGATATGTGATTGTTTAGATGTATGTGTATATTGATGTTTTTCCTGTATAAATAAATGATGGTTTTGATTATATTTCATCATGGAAGTTGTATGTATTTCTTGGATTTATTGTGGGGTGGGTTCTCACCTGTTCACCTCAAAGGCACGTAAAAAATGGGTGAAACCGATGTCAGCACGCCGGTGAGGACCTCTTATTGGCACGGTGACGTCAGACAGTCGGGTGGAACCATGCAATTGTGACATTCTTGTCGACGTGGGGAGCTGGGAAGATTTTCCGTTGGATGCTGGCGCAAGGGTGAATTCATAAGGTGAGGAATCCACAGGTAGCTATTGTATCCACCAGAAAAAGCGTTACCGAAGGTAAGTAACTTGTTCTTTTAGCAGAAGTGTCCATTAATTTCTTTTGTATGATGTGTCCATCTTCTGGTCCGCTAATCCTTGATTCTGTTTCATTGATTCTAGAGGACAGACATTGGACATCCTGCCTCAGCTCTTCCAGCTGACTTGCACAAGATCTGTATTAATTTTGGTGCTCAGTCAGGTCGTGTAGTGAGTTTAAACATTACAAAATCAGGTCCATCTGAGCTTCGGGGTTGGCCTTTCCTTTGGCAGTGTATAGGATTGGTGGATCAGATTTTGATCTTTTCTGACATCCCTTTTGTTTTTACAGGTAGGCGTATTAGTTGGTGCGAGGTAGGCTGTAGTATGAGCATGAGGTGATTGTTGTACTTGCTGAGACTGCGCAAAAGCAGCTGTTTAGATGACTAGAAGCTTGAAATGCCACTCTCCAGTATTCAGTTGCAGACAGTAGTGGAGAACAACCACAGCATCTGAAACCACGGGAAGTAGTGAACGATTCACAAAGCTGAAAGAAGAGTGGAAGCAGGGGACAGACCGAGATTGTATCATGTATAACTGTCCTGTTCCTTGGAGTCGCAGGGCACAATCCAATGATTAGAGTCTGAAGTACTGGAGAGCAGACCCATTTTAGTGCATGGACGCAGACGGTCACCACCTTCCCAATCCCTCACATTAGTTTTTGGTACGTCCCTTTACCGCCAAGGGACAAGCGTCTGTATGGATCTTGTGTGATGACAAGCTGTGAAGTAGAGGCACTAATGGTGTCCTTGTGTACAGTATTGCTGTTTTTTGCGTCAGTGGTTTAGAGCCATAGCACCAGTAGACTTGGGCCTCAGTCCCGAGCCAGACTGCCATATTATTTAGCATTTGTACGCTTTCAGTCACACTGTTCCTCAGAAATAGCCTCTTGCAGTAAGTGAATGCCTGAGAAACTGGCCCACACAGAATCTTATTGGCTGAGAGAGAGCTGCTGCCTGTTGCCATACTGTGGATATAGTTCACTTTTATCTATGAGCGCTGCTGGGTCTGAACACTACAGATATGAGCACTACTTACCATTTATACTGTACACCACATCCTTTCTACCTTAAAGAGGGGGGCACCCAGTTAAATAATTCTGGGACGATACTGTGGGCCGCATAACGTGTGTGCTGTTGGATGCTCTACAGAGTTAGGGAGATGGTCGGTGTCAGTAGACTTACCGTTCTAAATCTGCGTGAACAGCTCCTGGTCGCGTTCATGGTAATGTATTCCTGGTGCTGGAGTATTTCATCCTCCTCAGAGACCAGTTGTCCAGGGATGTACCCACAAGTCTGGAGGCTTGGTGCTCATGTACGTTGGGGTGTGGGTGAAGATAACTCCATTTCCGATGACTGGAAGTAATCATGTTCCATCCTATTTTTATTTATTTATTATTTTTGGAGCAGGACAGTCCAGCCCGGCTTTATTTCCAGGGTGGCATGGTTTACTGTCATGCATGAAACATGCATCCAAAGCCTCTTATTTTGGGGTACGGAATAGAGGGTTTGGATTGAATGTTTCTGAATGTTCTCCAATGCCTGGGCAGATTTTTCCGGACTTGCTGCAGGACACTGGATCAGCTGGCCATCTTCCTCGGGCTCAAGGGAAGGTCCAGGAGCCCAGTGTCTTCTGTCTTTATTTGATCATTGTGGGAACATGTATTGGGTTTTAGTTGAATTGTGGACTTTAATAAGTGCATATACCAGTGTAGCCATTATCTGTTAGTGTACCTGCAGCCTTACATATCTGTCATTTGTGTGAGATCATGAGCTGCAGTTTAGAAGGCATCAGTATTCTGTTACTATCCATAAATGGCCATGTCACTGGTTTTTAGATTTACAATTGCACCAATAACATCACTTCATCTGTTTTGTCCTTGTAAACGCCAATTTTCTTCATAGCGTATGTTATGTGATTTCAGGAGGTAGAAAAAATATTTCTTTATCAAAGATTTTTATTGAATTTCTGTGTTTTCCTGCTGTGAACACTTTGACTACTAACACAGCCTCCGATGGGCCCAGAATGTAGCTTATTTCTTTCTATGCCCATATCCCAGTTGTCCCTGCCCACTTGGTATAGGGTATGGTCTACAACCATGCCCTGTACCAAGTTTTGATGCCTACCATACCTACTGGGTATGGACTGCAATTGTTCTCCGCGGGCACTGAACACAATTTGTGGCCTTTTACCAGTAGTAGTTGTCTGGCACAATCAGGACGGTGCCTGGAGAACCCACCCAGTGGGCACAGAACATTCTCCCTGCACCTTGGTTTGCAGTCTGCTAATGTCAAGACGTGTAGCTGTGATTAGTACCCATGTCTGCAATCTTCATTCCGAAATTATGTTAAATATTTAAATGAAGAGCTTGTAGTTGTGATGACTCGCATATATTTAGTTTTTCTTCCTTTACACCCTGTAATCCTATCCATTGATTTCTTTTTTTTGTGTAATTTATTTATAAAAAATATTTAAAAATTTAGATGTTGAGGAGTAGTGGTCGAGTACGTCTCTTAGTAGTCTGTCGAGTACGACATCATAAAGCGAAGGACATCGAGGGGAGCTTTTGGTCATTTGTTGATTCAATCAATCAATCACGATATTTATAAAGCGCGCTATGTACCAGTCAGGGTTTCGAGGCGCTGGGGGGAAGGGGGGGAAGCGGGGTGGAGGTGTGCTGCAGTTAGCGGTCGAAGAGCCAGGTTTTGAGGAGTCTCCTGAAGGCGAGGAGGTCCTGGGTCTGGCGTAGAGATGTGGGGAGAGAGTTCCAGGACTTGGCGGCGAGGAAGGAGAAGGATCTGCCGCCGCAGGTCTTGTGCTGGATTCGGGGGACGACGGCGAGGGCGAGGTTGGCGGATCGAAGTTGACGTGTGGGGGCGTAGAAATTGAGTCTGGAGTTGAGGTAGGAGGGTCCGGCGTTGTGAAGTGCCTTGTGAGCGTGGGTGAGGAGTTTAAAGGTGATCCTCTTCTCCACCGGGAGCCAGTGGAGTTCCCTCAGGTGAGGGGAGATGTGACATCGGCGGGGTATGTCGAGGATCAGTCGGGCGGAGGCATTTTGGATACGCTGGAGTCGTTTGATGTCTTTGGTTGGGATGCCTGTGTAGAGTGCGTTGCCGTAGTCAAGTCTGCTGCTGACGAGGGCTTGGGTCACCATCTTTCTGGTCTCTGTTGGAATCCACTTGAAGATTCTGCGGAGCATGCGGAGGGTGTTGAAACAGGAGGAGGAGACGGTGCTGACCTGTTTGGACATGGTGAGTGCAGAGTCCAGGATGAAGCCGAGGTTTCTTGCGTGGCTGGCAGGGGTGGGTGGGGGTCCGAGGTCGGCGGGCCACCATGAGTCGTTCCAGGCCGAAGGAGAGCGCCCAAGGATGAGGATTTCCGTCTTGTCGGAGTTGAGTTTCAGGCGACTGTTGTTCATCCATTCGGCGATGGATTTTAGTCCTTCGTGGAGGTTTGTTTTGGCGGTGAGTGGGTCTTTGGTCAGGGAGAGGACGAGCTGGGTGTCGTCGGCGTAGGAGATGATGCTGAGGTGATGCTGGCGGGCCAGTTTTGCGAGGGGGGCCATGTAGACGTTGAACAAAGTAGGGCTGAGGGAGGATCCTTGGGGGACGCCGCAGATGAGGTTGGTGGCTTTGGAGCGAAAGGGGGAGAGTCGGACTCTCTGAGTTCTGTCGGAAAGAAAGGATGAGATCCAGTGGAGGGCTTTGTCTTGGATGCCGGCTTCCTGGAGGCGGGTCAGTAGGGTGCGGTGGCAGACTGTGTCAAAAGCGGCTGATAGGTCGAGGAGGATGAGGGCCGAGGTTTCGCCGTTGTCCATTTGATGTCTGATGTCATCTGTGGCGGCGAGGAGAGCAGTCTCCGTGCTGTGGTTTCGTCTGAATCCGGATTGTGAGGGGTCCAGGATGGAGTTGTCTTCGAGGAAGTGGGTGAGTTGTGTGTTGACGATCTTCTCGATGACTTTTGCTGGAAAAGGGAGGAGAGAGATCGGACGGAAGTTTTTGAGATCGTTGGGGTCGGCCTTGGGTTTCTTGAGGAGGGGTTGGATTTCAGCGTGTTTCCAGCTGTCCGGGAAGGTGGCGGAAGTGAAGGAGAGGTTGATGATCTTGCGGAGTTTGGGGGCGATGGTGGCGTTGGCTGTGTTGAAAACATGATGAGGGCATGGGTCCGTGGGGGAGCCTGAGTGGATGGTGTTCATGGTTGCCATGGTTTCTGCGTCGTCCACGTGGGTCCAGGCGGTGAGGCGGCAGTCGCGGTTGGAGACGTCGGGGGGGGGGGGATCTGGCGGTGGGCCGGTGTTGAAGCTGTTGTGGATGGTAGCGATTTTCTGGTGGAAGAAGGTGGAGAGGTCGTTGTTGGCGTTGGCTTTTGGATTTGAGAGTTCTTTCACGATGCCGAAGAGTTCTTTGCAGTCGTGGGCGTTGTTGTTGATGCGTTCGGTGAAGTGGGCGCGCTTGGCGACGCGGATCTGTTGGTGGTGTTCACGGTTTGCGTCTTTGAGGGAGGCGAGGTTGTCGGTCGTGCGTTCTAGGATCCATTTCTTTTTGAGCTTCTGACAACGGCTTTTGGAGGTGGTCAGTTCGTCTGTGAACCAGGCTGGTTTTTTCTTTCCTTGGTTGGCGGTGGGCTTCTTGAGTGGGGCTAAGGTGTTGGCGCAGTCGAGGATCCATTGATGGAGGTTGATGGCGGCTGTGCTCGGGTCGGTCGCGTCGGGTGGAGGGTTTTTAACGAGGGTGCTGGTCAGTTGGTCTTGGGTGACTTTGCCCCAGCGGCGGTAGGGGGGTAGATGGATGCGGTGCTGCTCGGTAATTTTCTTATAGGAGAAATGGACGCAGTGATGGTCGGTCCAGTGGAGTTCGGAGGTGTGGCTGAAAGAGATGTGGTTGCTTGAGGTGAAGAGGGGGTCGAGGGTGTGTTCAGCGATGTGGGTGGGAGTGTTGACCAGCTGGCGGAGTCCGAGGTTGAGGAGGTTGGAGGTCAGTGCTGCGGTGTTGACGTCGTTGTTATTTTCCATATGGTAGTTTAGGTCTCCCAGGAGGATGTAATCCGGGGAAGCGAGGGCGTGGGTGCTTGCGAGGTCGGCGATGGTGTCGCTGAAGGGGGCTCTTGGTCCTGGAGGGCGATATATGAGGGTTCCTCTGAGGGTCGTGTTGGGGTCTGTGTGGATCTGGAAGTGGAGGTGTTCGGCTGTCTTGAGGGTGTCGTCAGTGTGGGTGTGGATTTTGAGGGTAGCTTTGTGAGCGATGGCTATTCCGCCGCCGATTCCGTTGGTTCGGTCTCTTCTGGTGATTTTGTAACCGTCCGGTATGGCGATGGCGATGTCCGGAGCCGAGGAGTCGTTCCACCAGGTTTCGGTCAGGAAGGCCACGTCGGGTGCAGTTGATTCGAGCAAATCCCAGAGCTCGATGGCGTGTTTTCGTGCGGAGCGGGTGTTGATGAGGATGCAGTTCAGGTGGTTGGGGTTGAGTGATTCTATTGTTGGTTTTGTCGTTCTGATGCAGGAGAAGTTGCAGGAGCGGCAGGAAAAAGGTCCTTTAGTGTGCTTCGGGGACGCCAGGAAGCACTCCGTGGAGGAGCCGGTGTTGAAAGCGCGGAGTTCGTTGGCTGAGTAGCGGACGCGGGGGGCGTGAGGACCAGGGGGGGTGGCGCTGGGCGCGGTCCAGGCGCGGACGGGCGCAGACGGGCTTGCCTCTGGCGCGCCCGCTGCGCGGACGCGCAGCACCAGCCATTAAGAAGGGAGGGGGGAGGGAGGAGCAGCTGGGAGGCGGGAGGTGGGAGGGAGGGGCAAAGGGGGGCGCGAGGGGGGCGGGGCCGCAGGGAGGCAGCGGCAGGGATCGGGGAGCGCACAAGGGGCAAAAACACAGAAAACGAGCAAAATTAAAGGCAGTCACAATAAGAAAACCACACAATCCGAAATACAATAATGGCACAATACACGATCGGGGAGACAGCAATCAGGGGTGCACAATGGGGGCAGAAGCGCCGGCGGCGAGGCGCAGAAAAAGCGAAAAAACAACTTACAGGACGGCGGAAGCGGCACACGGGTCAAGTGAGCCCACTAGCCACCAGGGATGAGGCGCAGGAGGATGCCTGCGGGTGGAGGAGGGCCTCGAACACGCAAACGGCAGCGTGGACGGGGGACACAGGCAGGAGGCAGCAGGTTGGTGCTGCGGTCGTCGGGGGCGAGCTCAGGACCTGAAACAGGTTGATTGCCTTTCAGCAGCAATATAGATGTGCCTGGCTTGAATTTTTCAGAATTAAGTTTAAACTGTTTTTATTGGGGGAGTTGTATGAAGAATCATAGCAGAAAAACCTCCATGCACATCTAAGAATTTTTAAATGTTCTAGACTAAACTTACTCTAGGGTCTTCCCTACACAAGAGTTTGTATGTTTTGAAGAACGAGTTTTAGATACTGTGATTAAACATGTAATCGTAATCAGATACAAAACAGCAAATTCATTGAAAGTAAGCTAGAACACCTATCCCTCTCGTCTCGTTTTAGTGGGGAGTTGAGGAACGTAATACCTTGTCCTGAAGTATCTAAATATAGGAGATCGTTTATGCTAGTGAAAACGAACACTCTGCTCTGCTTCCACCGATCACTGCTCAAATGGGATGAGACTGAGAATAGAAGTAATGTTAATTTTTTTGACTCATAGTGGCTAAGTGGCGAATAATATGCATTTTGATATGGCTATTATACTAACAAAGCAATAAATAGATATAGCTTTATTTATTGCACTCTGCTGTCACTGCTCAAAATTATCTATCAGAAAACAACCTGGTTTTGTAAGGCAGGCACCTACGTTTTTGGTCCTTGGCTCGGCGGCCATATAGGGAAACCTACCAAACCCAGACATTACAAGAAACTAGACATCCGGGGGAGTCCACAGAGGTGTGACTTGTCTGGATTCCCCAAAGTTTTCCTACCCAGAATACCATGCAAAGCTGAAATGTTGTATAAAAATTCTATTTTGTTTTTGCATTTCTGTCACACAAACTACAGGAATATGCCGGGTTCCACAAAATTCCTGATACAAACGCTACCCCACTTGAGTGCCTGTACCTAGTGCCTGTGTCAGGAATGGATCACCCCAGGGGTCCACAGTTGCCCTCGTGTAAGGACAAGCATTGACCGTTGTGTGATCTATTCCTGACACAGGCACTAGGCCTACCCACACAAGTGAGGTACCATTTTTATCAGGAGACTTGGGGGAATGCTGGGTGGAAGGACATTTGTGGCTACTCTCAGATTCCACAACTTTGCAGCACCGAAATGTGAGGGAAACGATTTTTCTTTTTTGCCCAAATTTTGAGGTTTGCAATGGATTCTGGGTAACAGAACTTGGTGAGAGCTCCACAAGTCACCCCATCCTGGATTCCCCTAGGTGTCTAGTTTTGAAAAGTGCACAGGTTTGGCAGGTTTCCCTAGGTGCTGGCTGAGCTAGAAGCCAAAGACCACAGCTAGGCACTTTCAAAGTCCGATTTCAATGTAAAAATGTGATGTGTCCATGTTGAGTCTCCTGTCACGGACAGTTGGCCTGCCCACACAAGTGAGGTACCATTTTTATCGAGAGACTTTGGGGAACACAGAATAGCACAAGTGTTACTGCCCCTTGCCTTTCTCTACGTTTTTTCCTTTCAAATGTAAGACAGTGTGTAAAAAAAAAAAATGTTTAAAAAAATACACTTCTATTTGAGAAACGCCCTGTAATTCACATGCTAGTATGGGGACCCCAGAATTCAGAGATGTGCAAATAACCACTGCTTCTCAACACCTTATCTTGTGCCCATTTTGGAAATACAGTGGTGTCCTTGATACCTATTTATGGAGAAAAGAGTGGTGGTCAGTTATCAGGAGTCTACTGCCCAGATCAAATGTTCCCCTATTGTGATTCATTTTCGATATGGAAGGAATACAGTGAACTGCCAAAGGTAAGACATTGGCTACTAATATTTACTGGAACAGATTCTAGTGATTCTAGAGACATCGCTTTTTTTTAATCTCCCAACAATTCTGCAAAGTGTTCTCCAATTTAGGAGCACTAAGTTGCACAGCATGTGGAGGTAGTTTATATTGTGGAACCAGAGGCAGAACGGCAGGTGCAGCATCTTTAAATTGAGCCTTGTGCACAGCCTAAATGCTCTTGAGTTTCTATGTTGGACACTGATTCACTCAATAACTTGCTTTGTTTTATTTTGTTCACTAAGTCATACGGTATGGAGTGAGTTCAAGGAATGTTTACGTTGTATCCTAATTGGATTGAGAAAGAATAGTCCTTTATATGTGGCCGGACATAGTGCAAAATGGACAGCCTATGAAATCTTTGGTTATTAAGCAGGAGGCATGGCATTTTTTTTTTTTAGGCTAAAGAGAAGTTTATTAAATACATTTGAAACAAGTGTTACAGAACTACAGTAATTGTTATAAACCTGAAGATTTCACAAGGATCGTGTGAAGAACTATAATAACTTATTGGCATAAAATGAGTTGCAATCGTAATAAATACAAGCAAGAGAAGGAAAAGGGAAATAAGAGCAGGAAGAAGAGTAATTGACGAGAAACCATAATTGATATGAGTAAAAGGGAGAATACTGGAAGGATAAGTTTAGGGATAGTCAATATCAACAAAGTTTGAGCAAAAACCATAAGTATCATACAGTGAAAAAGAACAATATCATTCATGGTGGTTCTGGTACTTCTTCCAGTGAAGGCTGGTAGGTAATAGAGGTCCGAGCTGAAGCATCCAAAAAGGCAGTAACTGGAGACCAAATAATGTCTCTTTCAATAGCCAGGGAAATGGGTTGACGTAATCTTTATGAAGTCTGAGTATAACAAACACTGGCCCACCAGGCTTGAGATTAAAGTTCAGAAGAGTTTTTTCAATGTTTCGTAATTAGCTGAAAAGCATCTACAAGTAATAAAGTATAACGATTTGATATGTATTATTTTGCCAAATATCTGAAAATGTTTGAAAAATAGAATGGAATGTTTGTATGAAAGATGGAATTCATTTGGGCCCTAGCGCTCACCCAGAATTGTGTGGATGGGCAGGGGAAGAGCATATGAAATGCATTTGCAGAGGGAATATTACATGTCCAGTAATGTGTCAGGAATTCAGGGTTTATCTTATGTAAAGTAACAGGAGTGACCATAAGTCAATTATAAAATAAGAAAATACAGTTTGAGTTGGTGGATTATAAATTTTAAAAAAAACATAGAGTTAGAGTGGTGTTAGAAGGTTGTGATGTTTTCTGAAGTTTCAACCATATTTTATCCCAAATCTTGATAGGCCATGAGACTTGGAGATCTGTTTCCCATTGTATTTCAACTTCAGATATATTTCTGTTGTCAGATGGCTTAGTAAGTAGTTTGTATATGGGCGAGGCAGTGGTGGAAGTGGAACGTTAAGGAGTGAGCTGACTATCCCAAAATGCAGTAGAATATGTGAGGTCAGTGTATTTAAGATACAAGCGCTGGCATGATTTAAAGTATTGAATTTATTACACTGTCTTTCGGAGATTGTAAAGTAATTGTGCTTGTGGAAATGTAAGAAAAGAGTGATTTAATATAAATTGGTGAATCCAAAGTAAACCTTTGTCTCTCCGGGATTTCCAAAAAATAGGTTTATAGTTTATTCTTAGCAGTTTGTTATGCTAGGTAGAGGGAGGAATTGGTCTTTGTCAGAGAGGTGAGATAAGAGCATTGATCTGAGTAACTTCAATGCAGTTTAATAGGATATGACATTAACTGTGTAATTTGGGTAAAGGTTAGTAATTCTTTAAAAAGGTAAGGGTAGTACAGTAGTATGCAGGTGCGGTACTAGAACATCTGTTGGATTACCATGAGTTGATAGATCCTGCTGAAAAGGCACAAATCCTAGTGTAAGGATCAAAGTTTGATGTATAGAATGTTGGCAGTAAAATTATCCCTCTGAGTTAATTGGCTCATCAGAAGAACTATTAAATAAGAGGTGTAAATAAACTTGAATTACATTGGATTAGGATAAGAGATATTGGATCCTCAAAAGCTTGGTACAAAGTAAAGAGGCTCAACCCTCTGTAATGGCCAGACCCTGTCAGGTGCTTACTGATTTTTTTTTTTTTTTTTTTTTTTTTTTGAATAAAAAGCTTCCCAATATCACACAGAAAGTCGGAGGACAAGGAAGAACCAAAGAAGAATCTCCACACAAAGTAATAGGGAAAGACCATGCTCTTGATTAGGCAAACAAAGCAATAGAGCTTTCATAATATACATTATGAGAATACAAATGGATGTAAGATAACATTAATACTAAAATAGATTTGAGAGCTTCACTTGCTAAGATTGAAAGTCAGTGTGTTCCTTGCCCTCAGTTGCTCTTATCTATACTCTGCAGAATGAAAGCTGGGGGTTGGTTGCGCTGAAGACGCCCCAATGGCAAGCCCGCCTGCACCCAAATGGGATTACGGGGGCCAGGAACACTGTCCCATCAACTTCAAGTAAGTTAATTTACTCTTCCCCCCAACGTTGTGCTCTTAGAGGAGCTACCAAGAAAGAGTGCTTGCGCTTTATTGATCTGACTTGGAACTGCAGTGTAGGTACTGCTCTACCCCCCACCGCCTTCACATCCCTCTTTCCAAACCCACAAGTAGCGCCACCTGCATTTTGGAACATGTACGTGATCAATTGCAGTCCTTCACAAATTACAACTCTTTTCCCTCCTGGAGGAAACAAAACCAAGCATAGTTTTTCTGACTGAAACCTGGCTCCTTACGGAATCAGGACCAGATTTGTCTAGGCTTGCCCCAGGCGAATGAATATGAATATATATATATATATATATATATATATATATATATATATATATAGAAGAGATGGAGCAGACAGGAAGGGTTCACCATTATTTTTAATGATATTTTCAGATGCTTAAATGAACCTATACCCCTCCCGGACTCAAAGTATGGCATTCACCATCTCCCTGACCCTCACTTAAACCCTTCTCCGGTGTGCTCTTCTATAGGCCCCATAGCCCCTGTATCCAATTCGCTGTAGCCCTTCCAGGCACCATTGCCAGCTGGGCAGTCAACAAACCCAAAATCACAATACTGGGCGACTTCAGTATACACTTGGAAGATCCAACAGGCCCGCAAGCCTCTGCACTCCTAATTTGCCTTGCAGCCCTACAAATGTCCCAAAAAGTCATTGGCCCCACTCAAGGGAAAGGTCACCTTCTCGACCCCCACCATCTTTTATAATGTCCCCCATGTTAACATTCAGGAACTGATTGCTGTGGTATGACCAAACATCACTTGATCTCCTTCCTGATTGACACACCTGATGATAAATCACTCTCCAGCCCTATCACTTGGAGACCACAACTGGTCAAAACTCCACAGTGAAAACATACCCTTAGGGGATCCAGTCCTGATCTAGGCATGGACCCATAGATTTGGGAACAAGCAGGTCACCGAGTGGATAAGATAGTCTCTGGATCAATCCACCCCTATCAAAACACTTAAGCAGTACACCAAGAAATAATCTACTCTGCGGTATAACCTTCCTCACACAAAAAAAGGAATGAAAAAAAAGCGGCAAGGAATAGGAGGAGACACTATGGAGGATCAAGTAAAGCAAAATATTGTGAGACTGAGTAAATATCACTCTGGAGAAAAAAAGCACAAGCAGCCTGCTTTGAAGCCAGGATTAACAATGCCCCTAACTCCTTGTGTGAAATGTTCCAAATTGTGAAATCACTGATGGAACCCACCCCATACACCCCAGAACCGACAGGAACGTGTTGCAATGACCTCGCCAAATGTTTCTTTAAAATATTTTTTTGTTTTTAATCACGGCTATCTAGCCACCGTTGCCTAACTCTGATTGACATCCCTACTTAACCAACAATAACCAGGCAGCGAAGGAAGGTGGACTTGCAAAGTTTCCTAATCTCACCCTGGACAGCTTTACACTTCTGTTCAGCAAAGTCAGATCAGGTTCCCTGTATGATCCAGCCCCATTCATATCTCACTAAAGATGCCAAAGCCACCTTTCTGGTCAAGTTAAAAATGGCATACCTATTTCTGACAACAAGTTGAGTACCTCACACATGGAAACATGCCATGGCTAAAGCCCCCATTAAAACAAATTACCCTGGACCCCCTTTGCCCAGGTAACTACAAACCGATCTCACTTCTCCCAGGTGTCAGTAAAGTTGTAGTAAAACATGTCAGCTCGAAGCTCTCAGATTTTCTGGAAACAAGCCTTTTCCTTGATCCTACCCAGACTGTGTTTTTCTCTAGACCCAGAACAGAAACTGCTCTCTTGGCGGTAGTAGAGGAGTCAAAAGTACTGCTTCATCAAGGTGGTATAGCAGCCATCATACTACTTGACCTCCGTGCATTAGACACAGTGAACCATGAGATCCTCATTAAAAGAACGAATAGTGCAGGCGTTTGGAGACCAGTACTACATGGCTCATCTTCGTTCCTGAAGGACAGCCCTTTCAAAGTCTTTGAAGGACCTTGATCCTCGTAGACTCTCAATACAGTGCCGAAAATCACAGGTCTCGTCCCCGAGTCTGGGAAAAAAAAAAATAATATATATATATATATATATATATATATATATATATATATATATATATATATACACACAGGGAGTGCAGAATTATTAAGCAAATGAGTATTTTGACCACATCATCCTCTTTATGCATGTCGTCTTACTCCAAGCTGTATAGGCTCGAAAGCCTACTACCAATTAAGCATATTAGGTGATGTGCATCTCTGTAATGAGAAGGAGTGTGGTCTAATGACATCAACACCCTATATCAGGTGTGCATAATTATTAGGCAACTTCCTTTCCTTTGGCAAAATGGGTCAAAAGAAGGACTTGACAGGCTCAGAAAAGTCAAAAATAGTGAGATATCTTGCAGAGGGATGCAGCACTCTTTAAATTGCAAAGCTTCTGAAGCGTGATCATCGAACAATCAAGCGTTTCTTTCAAAATAGTCAACAGGGTCGCAAGAAGCGTGTGGAAAAACCAAGGCGCAAAATGGCTGCCCATGAACTGAGAAAAGTCAAGCGTGCAGCTGCCACTTGCCACCAGTTTGGCCATATTTCAGAGCTGCAACATCACTGGAGTGCCCAAAAGCACAAGGTGTGCAATACTCAGAGACATGGCCAAGGTAAGAAAGGCTGAAAGACGACCACCACTGAACAAGACACACAAGCTGAAACGTCAAGACTGGGCCAAGAAATATCTCAAGACTGATTTTTCTAAGGTTTTATGGACTGATGAAATGAGAGTGAGTCTTGATGGGCCAGATGGATGGGCCCGTGGCTGGATTGGTAAAGGGCAGAGAGCTCCAGTCCGACTCAGACGCCAGCAAGGTGGAGGTGGAGTACTGGTTTGGGCTGGTATCATCAAAGATGAGCTTGTGGGGCCTTTTCGGGTTGAGGATGGAGTCAAGCTCAACTCCCAGTCCTACTGCCAGTTCCTGGAAGACACCTTCTTCAAGCAGTGGTACAGGAAGAAGTCTGCATCCTTCAAGAAAAACATGATTTTCATGCAGGACAATGCTCCATCACACGCGTCCAAGTACTCCACAGCGTGGCTGGCAAGAAAGGGTATAAAAGAAGGAAATCTAATGACATGGCCTCCTTGTTCACCTGATCTGAACCCCATTGAGAACCTGTGGTCCATCATCAAATGTGAGATTTACAAGGAGGGAAAACAGTACACCTCTCTGAACAGTGTCCGGGAGGCTGTGGTTGCTGCTGCACGCAATGTTGATGGTGAACAGATCAAAACACTGACAGAATCCATGGATGGCAGGCTTTTGAGTGTCCTTGCAAAGAAAGGTGGCTATATTGGTCACTGATTTGTTTTTGTTTTGTTTTTGAATGTCAGAAATGTATATTTGTGAATGTCGAGATGTTATATTGGTTTCACTGGTAATAATAAATAATTGAAATGGGTATATATTTGTTTTTTGTTAAGTTGCCTAATAATTATGCACAGTAATAGTCACCTGCACACACAGATATCCCCCTAACATAGCTAAAACTAAAAACAAACTAAAAACTACTTACAAAAATATTCAGCTTTGATATTAATGAGTTTTTTTGGTTCATTGAGAACATGGTTGTTGTTCAATAATAAACTTAATCCTCAAAAATACGACTTGCCTAATAATTCTGCACTCCCTGTATATATACGTTAGCTGACATTGTTCTATTGTTCTATCATATGACACAACATATCATTGGTATTTTATGCTGATGACACCCAACTTCCCCCACATTAAGACCTTGCCTGGAGAGAGTAGCAAGCAAGATGGCAGCCCTGCTTCAAATTTAATGGAGAAAAAATGATGCTCATGCTACTAGGCAACAACTTCAACCCATATCTGAATCTAGGCTGGCCAGATTGTCTGGGTGTGGCCCCTCCACCCAAGGCGGTTAAGATCCTGGGAGTATGGTTGGACAAATAATTAGGCATGAAAGTCCAGCCACAAAACTCTGTGCCTACTGCTACAGCATTCTTAAAATGCTGTGCAAAATACTACATCTTCTCTCTAGAATGCTCATAGTCCAAGCATTAATTCTCGCCTGCTTGGGCTATGGAAACTTGTTACACTTGGGTACAACAAAAGCTATGACCAAAAAATTGCAAGGGTTGCAGAACACATCAGCCTGCGCCCTCCATAATGTCCCCAAATCCAACTCCGCCCAGCGAGCCCTAGTCACTCTACAGGCTACCCGTTGAGCAGAGTGTCCATTTCAAAGCTCAATGGATTGTTCATAGGGTACTTCAACTAAAAGGCCCTTTCCCCCTCAGGCCACTGATTTCTTTCTTTATGCTAAACGGAGATCTTTGATCCTCCTGTACCCAGCTTACTCCGGTTCCACCCATCCGAAGAGTGAGAAGTGAAGGGTAATCCTGAACTAGGTGAGCTTGGGTTCCATAAACTGTTAAAAGCATAGTTGTTAGAAACCAACTGCTGCACACGGGGAGTGGGGACAGTTGTCAGTGTCGCATTGCCAGCGTTGGGATGCCCTGATGTAGCCATTCGCTTTATAAATTCACACAGAATAGGATGTCTATGTACAGGACATGAGTACAACTGCAGGCTATTTGAAGCTGATATGGTGGTTAAAGTTGTAAAAGGTAATGTAAATGCCACCAAGGCTGGCAGTGGTGCAGTGAATCCTGGCATTCCACAGACACACCCAGGCAGTAGCAGCAAAGGTGAAGATACAAGACTGAGGAAATGTCGACCTAAGGAAGTAGTGATGGGACGGCAGTCACTGTGAAAAAGGTATTAAAAAAAAAAAAAAAAAAAAAAAAGTAGCTGAAATGCAAGAAACAGGAATGCATTAACACACACAGTACAGTAAAGGTAGGAGTTGCTGCACCGCAGCAGTTTTAAAAATCTTTGGAAAAGAAGTTGTTCAGACAGGAATACTGCCACAGGAATCCAGATTACCAGGTCCATGCATGAATAGCTTATCCAGCGTAGGTTTTTTCTTTGAAGACTGGTGCTTGCATTCATATGTATCACTTAAAATCAGGACAAAACATTCCAGAATCCAAACAGTAAACTAGGACTGCATGAGCTAAGTTAGCCTCTCCCCATTGGACCTACAACACTTGACAGCTTTACACTTCATCAGGTGCCAACACTGGACTGATGCAATCAGAGATTATAATACATCTTAATCATTATCCCATGCCTCGGGTATGGTCAAGTTAGAAAATAGCCATAGGTAAGCTCATTCCTGCAGACGAAAAGTGAGCAGAAAATTCTAGGAAATGCAGTGTTTAACAGGAAAGGCATCTGAACTGTTGCATAACCAAGTGTGTTCAATCATTCAAGTTAATTGTTGATTTTTTTCTGAAAAGCAGGGAATACATACTCAAACATGAACAAGCCCGTGGCTACTGATAAATACACTCTTTGACTATAACTATCTTGGCTGTCAAAAAGCCTCCAGTGCACCAGGAATTAAAGGGCAAAACTGTTTTTTAATTTATTTTTAGAGACGTAAATTCACTGACTTAGATAAACAAAACAAGTAACCCATCGACCAAGAGGTGGGGGAGGGGGTAGAAATCATTAGGAAAATGCAAAACAAATATATACAGTAATAAGCAACCAAAATCGTCAGCAGTCAAACAAATATATATCGATTATACAGAATAAGAGGGACGTTCCATAGTGAGAGACTGAATATGAGAGCAGATCTCATGTGTCCTGCTCAGAAAGTGCAGCTGTTCAAAAATTCTCACCTCCAATTCCAGGGATTGGGGATCCTACTAGAAAGCCAAGATTGTGCCAATTCGACTCTAGCACGTGATTGCAAAGAAAAATATACCCAATAAACGAGAAGGAATATCTGACGAATGTTCCAGAATAATCAATGTCAGGTCAGTCGACCCTGGAATGTTCTGAATACTGTACATCTTAGCAAAGATATAGCCCAATATAGCCACACAAGCAGCAAAGATATGAACTAGGTTAGTGCTTTCACTGCCGCACCGAATGCAGTGATCATCCGACCGAAGTTTCATGAGAAAAAGACTGTGTGGGGTATAGTAAAGATCGTTGATACATCTCAGATGACGCACCTTAACACATGACACGTTGAAAATTGACTTTTCCAGAATATTACCGCTTCTGAGATCACTTGCCATCACTGCGCTGTTAAGGAGTTGGGCCCATTTGTTGGCCCTCACCTGAAATGGATCCACACTATGGTCCCTGGAATGCTGATAGATTAACCTACATACTAGACCAATATTTCTCCTAGCAGGGACTTTAGCAACCAACTCCCGCAAGACATTATTCACACACCGGATCTCATCAGAGAGGCAGCTAGCAAATGACAAACTTGTTGATATTGGGGAAAAAAAACATTTATGGGGCAACAATACTACTGCCCCAAGATATCCAAAGGAATAGATGCGCCCAACTTTAGTAATTGACCAGGGGTAAAAAGTCTAGCCTGTTACCAATATCCACAGAACCAGTCGCGTACACTAGAACGTAGATTGAGGTTATCACTGAGATAGGTGAGCTGATTCAATGGGGTGAGATCAGGGAAAATATGCTTTAGAGAAGACCAGACAATATAAAAAACATTTAGGGTCTTAAACAGAGTCCTCTTAAAATGCATTGTGTCAGGACCCCCACCCCAAGACCAACCAGGGTCTTTTTTAAAACAATGAAACAGATGGAGGTAATTTGGGAGAATAGTCATTTTTATAAGATTACAGCATCCGATCAGACCTAGATAAAGACAATGCCACTTGTTAAAGATATTTGAAGACTAGGGGAAAGGGAAATTCTTAACATTGTTCTAAATAGTAGAATACTCAACTGTGATATTTCAAAAGATCACAGCACTTAGTCCAGCATTGGAAAGTGCCTACAGACGTCCTGTGTAGTGGTAGGCACAGGAGCACATGAGTGAATGATGATCGCATCTTGGTCAAAAGTAACAAATTAAAAGGTTATCACCCAGTGGTAACTGTTGAACCTGGCTGTCCCTATGGGTACTCCTGCAAACCTTTTGCCTTCACCCTCCTCTTTTCTCAACCCATTATTTTGTATCTTTTAGATTTTAGGACTCTGCGCACTTTACCACTGCTAACCAGTGCTAAAGTGCATGTGCTCTTTCCTTAAAACATGGTAGAATTGGATTATGCCCAATTGACACATTTCATTTATTTGTAAGTCCCTAGTAAAGTGTTACTTCATGTGCCCCAGGGTCCAAAAAAAAACTGACTAGGGGGCTTGCAGTACTGATTGCCCCCTCCACACTTAAGTAGCCCTGTAAACATCTCTCAGGCCTGCCATCGCATGTGTGCAGTGTTACACTGCTGGTTAGACTTGGCAAAAGAAACATTTTGCCAGGATCTAACCTTCGTTTTGAATGCACATAGGTCACACCTAGGGTAGGACGTAGGCAGCCCAGGAGGCAGTGTAGTGTATTTAAAAAGTTGGAAATGCTTTTAGAAATGCTTTTAGGTTTTACATATCCTCGTAGTAAAATAATCTTACATTTTGTTTTTCACTACTGCAAGGCCTAGCTCTTCTATAGAATAATGCTGGTGTTACTTTAATACATGTGTTAAGCTGTAACGTCCAAATAAGAACGGGCAACCAGTTCGTGTTTGGTGTCTTTGGAACTGTAATGAGAAATCCTCTTTTATAGTAAAGTTGGATTTTGAATTACTATTTTGGAAATACCACTTTTTAGTGCCTGCAGCCTGTCTCTGGGTCACTCAGTGTAACTGACAGTTGAGCGGTGTACTCTTCCTAACAGCCATACACAATAGAGGGCTTAGATGCGCCTGAATGGGTCCTCGCTGACAGGGTGGGGAGGCTGAGTTTGGTACAACCCTACTTGCACTTAAATAGGCTGCGCCCGGCATCCACACAACAGCTGCCATGCGCCCTGTAGTTAGTCTGGAGCCAGGTCAGGGGAGACTGGAAACACGTGCATTTCAAAGGGAAAACACTAGAGGTTTCTCGCACTTCAAGGGAGACGCCTAGTATCTGGCCTCCAGGTGGTTCAAATGGGGCAATGATAATCCCTGATTCTCAATGAGAACTGACAGGGCAGCAATTGAGGGGACACTGTAACCCTAGGAGTTTCCAAGAGGGGGCTGGGGATTTGGATTGAGAGCAAAAGAGAGAAATACCAGGACCTCTACTTACTCAGATGTCTCCACTTTGGGCACTGCTGGGCTCAAGGATATTTTGGTTTCTGATTCTGGATTCAGGTTACTGTGGCAATCAGAATTATTCAGATACAAGGGTCTGGACTCGGATTTCCCTGTAATGACACCTCACTTTAAAACAGGAAAAACTAAACAGATCTTTTGCATTAGCTAACATCAAATCAACATATTATTAATTCACACTAGAAACATTCACCAGTATGATTCAAGAATTATTCAGGAGCTATGAACTGTAATGATCTTGTACAAGGATTTCACTGAGCGAAAATAACTTTGTTAATCACAACAAAACTACTTTAAATTCTTCAGTAGTTTAGGAGTTCAAGAGTCATATTGCAAATATGCAAGGGCAATTCGATTATAGTTATCAATTGTCCGAAACGTCTTTAGAACACCAACATCAGATTCTGATTGAGAAAACCAACTATGAGCACAAGATCCAGGACGGTGCAGTAATAAGAAGAAATACAACTTTTCTCTAGTGTCTTTTCAGGTACCAGATTGAACTGAATATTATTGCTGGCTTTAGATAAGTTTGATTACTCAGTGCTGATCAAGATCCCAAATTAAACAGAACAACTTTTGTTACCTTATTTGGGATGACTTGTGTCTTTTTGCCTGCGCATGAAAGTGTAATACGAAAGATGAATTGCAAGCTGCTGCCCTTTACAAGTACTGTGGTAACTGCGGGGAAGAGTGGAAATACTATGTTGGAACCTACGAAGTGAGTCACTGTGAGGAAAAGCCTGTTGCTGTGAAGGTATGGATGTCGCTGTGAAAAGAGGACTGCCAATGTAAGGGGAAGGCTTCTGAAGACTAGAAACATGTAAGCGTTGCTTTCAAATTAAACGAGGCTAAGTAGGGTTTAGGCTGAAACGCCAGCTTTTATAGCCGGTCTGAACCAGGTGCAAGGAAACGCATGGGAAAAACAAAGGAACCCGTTAGTTGATAAATGTGCAATTACATTAATAACTGTCATTTTTTTTGTTCCATTAGAAGAATCACTTAAAGAACAGGCAGTTGTCGACAGTTGACATGCGCTTCCTGGATTACCTGGGTGAAGCCCAGGTGTTCAGAAGTTATGTTGACAACAAGCATTGGTCGAGATCTGTTTTCAACATTGCCATTATATTAATAACTGAGTTTTCAAATTACACAAGGTTTCAAAGGCATAACATGATTGAAAAGAAAGTAACATCTCTGGTCTCACTCATGGGGGATGTCGGGGGGGAGATAAGGCATGACTATCCCTGCTTATTGCTGGGACCATGACACTTGGTATGACCTCAGTGGAGCTGAATTGAAGTTTTTGTGCTCTTCATGACTGAGACTGGGCCCATTCGCACCAAAACCTTGTTGGTTGCACTGTACCTCACCAAGACGTTCTGTCAACCCACTCCTTTGTGCTACAGAGGTGACGACTTGCGGGGAGCACCACCGCAAAGCTCCGGCCCAGCCGACTGAAAACAGGATCTTTGCACTACAGCGACAACTGGCCTGCTATATGTGCTGCAGCAAAGACTATCTGCAACACTTCTCATCTCGCTGCGTCTTCCATCCCGAACCAGACTCTTTATGCTGGACTGGAAAGGTTACTTTCAGCAGGACTGACCTGGTCCCTGTATCCGACATGTGCTCCATAGCGTTCGGCCTAAAATGACTTTCTCCCAGTCTCTCACAACTAGATAGCTATGAGTGGTGATTTGGGCTTTTTGATGCTATTTTCATTTGAATCTTGAAAATTGCATATCTTCAGTTCTGTTGATTTTGAATTTTGTCGTTTTGGTCTTGATTTATTTATTAAAATGTGCTCTGTTTTTCTCATTTGGTGTGGGATTTTTCCTGTGTTGCTTTTTTAGCTATTACTATTGAAGTTCTGCATACATACTTTACACACAGGTGCTGAGCAGTCAGCCTTGCCTTACAGGCAGGCACTGGTTAATGTGGGGTTTGCTAATGCCTCATCCTGACAAGGATTGTGATTGCCGCTTGGGTAGGGTTTCACCTCCCTTAACCAGTAACCCAATTGCTCACAGTAACCCAATAGCATGATCTTTTATAACTGAACTTGCATGTGCAGGACGCTAAGAAAAGTCTCCCTGATATGGTAGTTGGGTAGGCAGTTTAAGCAGTCAGCAATTTTTAAGCACTCCTAGACCATCATATTATCTTGACTCATAATTAAAGCAATTATCTGTGAAACATATGCATCTGTCTCCATGTTAATGTCATATAATTCCACCGTTTTTCTTTTTGTATGAGAAAATCGGAAAGCTCCCCAATGGGACGCGCTGGGGAAGCAAACTAACAACGGAAGGTGGGCGGGCAGGGATGGGGGAGCAAACAGAAAAGGAGTGGTGGAAAAGCAGGAACAGCAGCTGATAGAAGGTGGTGAGAAAAAGGAACATGGAGAGGGGAAGCGGTACAAGAGGAAGATAACTGGAAAACACATGCAGTATTGGAAATTATTTAAAAGAAAAAAGTATCTTCTAAAAAATGAGCAGAGGAAGTACACAAGTCATGTGTCCAGGTAGCAGGGGAGAGACGAGCTCAAGAACAGGCAAGAAACCTTTGAAGTTCACGAGCATGAAACAAATTAATGCCATTGAAACCAGCCAGTCATAACCCCACTGTAAGCTAACAGAAGGCACTGTCTTAGAGACCTAAAAAAACATCCAAAATTTGCTCCAATTGCAGAGTGTTTTCTTTGTGACGGTTAATTGTCCTTTTTAAATTTATCAACAAATTCTGTTTAAGGCCTGCCTTTGATTTATCGGCCAAAATTCAGAAGTCCTATTGTTTAATTCGATTTTGGTTATAGTGACCGTCCTGTAACAGCTGTTTGAGGGATGAGAGGAGTTGATAGATCTCAGATGATTCTCTTTGATAATACTTTTTTAACAAAGAACATTTACAAATTCATGTAAAAGTTTCTTTTGATCTTTCTTCTTAAGACCCATTCTTAACCTTCCACAGTTGTGCGATTCCGTGAGGAGTACAAAAATCCAAAGGCATGGATATGACGGACTCACAAAGACCAAATGCATCCTGTTTGGTATGTACTGCCAACCCAAATAAGCAGAGTAAATGAGCAGAGCTTGGAGATTTGGGTGTCTTCATTACATTAAAATAGAGTTAGACCACATATTTGCTCTTGGTGCTTTGTGGCTAGTGTTATTTATCGTTAGATTAAGGTTCTAAGCGATGAACAAGTTCAATCAGTTTTATTGTGAAAAGTCTCTGTCATTGAGTTGTTATGGATTGAAACTTTTCATATCTTTTTATGACTGTTTCCATTTAAGGGTGTCCACTCTGCTCTAAGACCTTACTTTTAAGGAGTAAAATACACAACATCCCTGCCCTCTTAAAGTTGTTTTCTGAAGCACCCCAAATTTGGGGTCCTTTCATTTGTACTCCTCCTTCCTGACTGATGGTGGCTTTTGCAGTTTAGGGTTTAATACATACCAGTGAGTGCGCTGGAAATCTTTTTCTATATCTTTAGCTCTTTCACTCCCTCTTATTAACTTGTAGGACAGGAACAATCAATACCTCTGTGTATTTTGCAGCTACGTGGGTCTGTCTCAGTTTTTTTCTTTCTTTTTTTTAAATGCCCCTTTCATCGCTTCGTGTTCCCGTACCACTGCACAGATTACATTACATAGTAATATCACTGGTGCTAATACCCTGTCCAAAATCTGTCTTCCCAAAAACGAGCACCTTGAGCACCCTGGAAAAAGCATTCAGTAGACTTGCCAGTGTCAAAAAAATTCACGCTGTGAGGATGGAATGGGGCTTCAAGTTGATGACTGCCTGAGAGGCACTTCTGACCATGCCCCACACTGACCTCCCACCAACCCAAAAACAGAAGCTTACTGAGGCTGCTGCCGGTGTACGCGGGTGTTTTAATACCCCTTAATGGACATCACCTGCTAAGAGCCTCCAAATCAGAGCTGGAAAACCAGCCGGTGAAAGGGTTTCCAGCTTTTTTTTCACAGGGTGACTCTATGAAGGGACACACTATTTTGTGACATGGTGGCACGGCAGCTTGAAAATTAGTACATGGTCCATGAACTATGACTGCTCAGTGGGCCCACTACACTGATAGCGTGCAGTATGGGATTTGTTGTGCAGTAAGCGAGATTTGTTGTAGAAGACTAAAAAACATTTACTAGAGCAATATCTTCACAGAATCCAGTGGGTAGCACTGCAACCTAGTTCCACCATATCACACCCACAGTTTAGTGGGCAGGAAGGCTTGTTGCCTCCGCAGTGGGCTTCTAACTGCTATAAGCAATAGGGAACTGAGAGAAATACATTTGTATGCAGGCTCTTTTCCATCTCCACTTTCTCGCATGATCAACATGGCGAGGTGTTGTGTGATTATGTTGGGCCTGGGTAAGCCATTGGTGTAGGCCCTTGTGCCCTTAGTGATTGATAGTATTCAGTCCACATAACCCATATCTTATAATTGTTTTGGAGCTGACTATGTGCTTTGTAAACGTTATTTTCCCCATAATAGCACATCTGCCAATTTCCAGAAGCCAGTCTCATGTTTGGTGCTATTTCAGACACTCTCTTCAGGCAATGTCCCATTTCAACAGGATACACCCTATCCCCAACCACAGACCAGGGCATTGTGAACCTCCCTCTTCATCAGGGTGTCCATGTAGTGGCATCTTTGAGTTTGGTCGGGGCAGGAATGGGGGATGGGAGGGGACCAGTGGTTAAGAGTTTGAGGGGTCTGCTAATTGTTGTATCTTGGACCATCTCTGTCTGAGACCGTAACCTCAGAATAACTGTCTGGGTTGTGTGGTTAAAGGAACCCTTTCTGACCAACAATGGGACCTGTCCTCCAGAGATTTTCCAGGGTAGAGTATACAGAATTTCAAGTTCTTTAGTTCGACCAGGTGGAGGCTGACTTATACTGCCAACAGCTGTGGTACCATCCAAGTCTTCTTCCGTTCATTGTGCACTGTCTATATTTTCTTGCCATTTCTGTCTCTGGGTTATGAGTGGGTCTGTTGTGTTTGCAACAAGAGATCGATATAGCCCTGCTTTCCTAGGTGCTTTAATGCTAGTTCACATATAATGGGTTATCTGAGAGGGATTCATTTATTGATGGCACAGGGTCTAATATACTTCTGAGCTGCAAAAATCGAGAAAAAAAAATGAATTCTGCAAATAAAATTAGCTCCTGTGTTCTTCATTGAATTTTACACATCTCCTGATTGGGAGTGCCTTATTCTGTCCCATCCTGTGACATATGGGGACATTTGGGAACTTGGCAGCCAGTTTCCCTCCCAGAGTGGTGCAACTTTTGTGGGTTTCTGGAACCATTTGCGTTTTTAATGTACTGTGCCAGGACCGTAATGCTGACTTTGTGGCCTCTGGCAAGGAGGGTGGCTTCCTAGAATCATATAGCAAGTGTGATTGATATATAATTTTTATTTATTTATTTTTTGACCTAGGATTTAAGCCAGGTAGTAATGAAAGCAGTTGGTGCCAGGCCTTCCGTTCCTTCAGTGATCTGTTTTTCGTATATTATTTAGCATTGAGCGCTCTTCAGCAGTCTCAGCTGTTCTTCCAGTTGTTACATTATTCTTTACAGCATTGTGATTTCAGTTGGGAGTGTTTGAATGGAGTCCTCAGCCTCCGATATTCTACCATGTGCCTCTGTAACACTGTCAGCCGCGTTGTGCAAGTCTTGGTAGATTGAGTTTTTGCGGGAGGAGGAAAGTTCCAGACTGCTCTATCCAGTCTTGCTCTGTAGGGATTCTTGTGATTCTTTAATCACTTGTTATATGGATGTTGTGGCTTTAGAGAATGCGCCCGAGCTGGCTTATCCGAATTTTGTCAGTCTAGGACCATGTGTAACAAAGTGAATTTTGAATTTGTTGATCTTTCCTTGTGTAGACGTAAAGAGCGGTTTGTCTATGCCTAATGTGAGTGGCCGGCAATGTTTTTTTTTTTTGGGGGGTTTAAGTGAGAACCTGTGCCAGAAATTGTGGCTCAGTTTGTCATCTGTTTGTGTATGCTCATGATGTGTGGTAACCCAGCTCACTTGTCACCTCTCACTGCCTGTGCATGGTGGGATAAAAGGATGATGTGCCCTACGCTCCGACTCCCACAGTGATTAGTTCTGGAATGGTATACTTGCATACTTGTCTCAGTGGCCAATATTCACATTGGCAAGACTTGGAGAGGTGTGATTATTCTCCTCTAGTGGTACATGCAAGACGAAGGGGACATCAGCTCGTATTCTTCTGTTAATGTCTACATGTGAATTTCGCCATGCTCAGCACATCTGCCTCTGTAGTCTTGAGTCACTGTGGGGGCTCCCAGCGCTGTAGATCTGCTGCAAACCATTCAACGCGAACCTCATTCGCCAGTCTGGCAGATGGCTTCTTGTTCCGATCATCTCTGCTCCACAATAGGCAAAGTCCCACCTCTGGATGGCTGAGGCTTCACCCTCGCAGTAAGCTCCTCATTCGGGCCCGCCTCCCGGTTCCTTTACGGATGGGCACCTGAAGTATTTCATGGCCTGTGCCAGCTCATGTCAGCTGTTTGACACGCAGTTGAGGTGCCCTTTTGCTCCACAGCTGGCAGCTTGGTGGTTCTTTCTGGAGTGCTTGCTGTTACCTGGTCTCTTGATTCGCCAAGGCCCCTATGTTGCCTAGTGCAAGCTCACCCTGTCCCGAGCCCTTTGTTCCAGAGATCGGCTCAGTGACAGGAATGTTCTAGGGGGTGGTCTTTGCCTTCACTGCTGTGTAAGTGCCCCCAATGTAATGGATTGTCTGATGTTAAAGGCTTTGGTGTGGAGCTCAATGCTACGCGTCATCCATCTTTGTCCAGTCAGCCGCACCCCCCGAAAGTTGGAGGGTTTTCTTAAATTGCTTACCTCCTCCTCCACTACAGTGGGAACATACAGCCCACTGTGTACTCAGGCAGACACTATACAAGTACTTTATTTGGCAAATAGCAAGCTGATGCCTGTTTAACCCAGCAGTGTAGTTTACCATCGTGAGCACGTCGAAAATGCAATATATAAATCCCCTCCCCCAGATCTTATTTTTTTCTTTCTTTCTGTTGTCTGTAAAAGACATCTCTGTTGATAACTGCAACAACTACTCTGTTAGTTCTCCAAACCTAAGGAACAATGAATTGGATAGCTGTGAGAGTGCAAAAAGATTTCATTGTTATGAGTCTTTCGCTTCATTCTACATGAAGTCAATCCTCTTACCTGCTGGTGTATTTTCTATGTTAGAATGTGAAGTGATTTCGATAATCTCATCCTGGCTATCAGTAGGTGTGATGTGTTTTGTAAGTAATAGATATGTCAAAGAAAATGCACTAATTCAGTGCATCCAGAAAATGAATTCATTGGCACTTGCATAGATAAGTTAAACACGCTGACCTAGGAGAGCTGTCCCACCTCTTTTCTAAGGATGCCACTAAATACAGTAGATCAAAGTTTTTGAAATATTGCTTCCAGAAATGTGGGGCAATGGAAAATATTTTTGAGATGTGAGGGGTTAACAGATCTCAGTCCTCACTATTTGCTGCCCCTCTAGTGAATAAACAAAACGTGTCTCAGAACACCCAAGCTATCTTATAAAGAGCAATACTTTATACTTGTGGATAACACTTACTACTTATTATTATTTTTTTCTCAAAGATTTTAATGATAATTTTTTTTTTTTTTTAGACATCCAGATTTTGTAAGGCAAAATAACTAGGACACCGTGAGGTAAAGCAAGTCTGTCCAGGATTGTCCAGTGTGTAATTTAACTAGTGTCTTCTTTTGGTGGAATGATCATTATAATCTTTGGTTATAATGGCTAGCAAATTCAAAAACCGAAATATGAAACATCTTTTCAATTCATAATGCTTATGAAATGACAATCCTAAATCTATGCATAGTGAAGAATACACTTGGGAAAACTAGTCAGCGTTTCCAAAGATTCAAAAGTCTCTAGAGACCCATTAATTCAGAGCTCATTTGAGAAATAACTGCATCTGCATGCCCTGGTGATTCTCCTTAATTCTTACCTTTACGTTCTGAAAATGGGTAAATATTGGTGACAGAGTCATCTCTGGTAGTGTGTAAAAAGAAAATTGTGACAATTATGTGTTTAGTTATAGTCCCACTTCAAGCAATTTGACAGTATTTGTAATTATCATTTAAAAAGCACATTATGCCCACAGGCGTCGAAGAGATGCTCACGGACGAAGCATCCAGATAAGCAAGCCAGGGTATAGGGAGCATTAGGAGCGGGAAAAGAGCCAAGTTTTAATTGTTTTTTGAAAGGCGATATGGGAGTCGGTCAGTAAGTGATCCGGCCATGTGTTCCAGAATTTAGCAGCCACTACTGATGTAGAGGAGCCACCCCATCTGGATCTCTGAAACCTTGGAACAATAACTTATATCGACAAGACCTCAGTTGCCTTCCAGGACAATACCACTGAAACACTGATCTTCAAAATAAAGAGCCCTGCTGCTGCGAGGCCTTATGCACAATACAGAGGGCCGTGAAGTTGATTCACGTCATAACAGGAAGCCAGTGAAGGGAACACATGCCCTCTGTAGCAGAAGAGCATTTAGGTATATATGTAATACCAACCGAGCAGCCATGTTCTGAATCATCTGAAGTTTCTTGAGAGATAATTTGTTAATATTTAAATACAATGCATTGCAAGACAAGAGGTAATTAACGCCATTTCTACTGCTGATCTTAATTCCAGAGAAATGAAAGGCCAGACTTGATCAAGAATCTTGATAAGACAAAAACAAAAACTAGTAGTGTCAAAAGTAAGGGTGCTATGAAATATCACTCCCGGGTTTTATACCGAGTGAACTGATGTGGAAAGAAGGGCACTCATCTCTGTCCACCTTCTATTTGACCACACGATTGAGCTTCAGAGACCAGGATCTCTGTCTTTTTAGCATTTAATTTCACACATTTGTCCTTCATCCAGATCCCACTGTTTGTCATACACTGTTTGACCTTCTCTGCAACGATTGACAGATCCTCAGAAATAGATATTAGTAATAAATGGTTTCATCTCTCACACAAGACCACATCTAGCTAATGTTAAAACAAAAAAAAAAAAAAAAGCTGCTTGGGTCAGGAACTTGTGGCAGTGTAATGTCTGGTGTTTCTGAAATGGTCTGACACATTTAATACTGTGGAGCATCCTATTTTAATTAAAGAGTTGGTAATTTTATTTGGAATCAAATGGAAAGCCAGAAGTTAATTGTTTCCCTTTTGGACAGCTGAACACAGCCAATGGTAATGCTAGTCTGATTGTTCTCTGCTGTGGTTTACCATAGTGGTTTTCACTTTCCCTGCCCATATGTAATGGTTATATACAGCTGCTGGCTGTGGTCATCTGGGTACCATAACTTGATTTTAGGGTGCACACTGATCGCCCCCAAGATAAAGGTTATGATGGAGAGGGTTTTTAAGATATATGAATCGGCCTCAGCAATTTACCTTACATTTGGACACAACTGAGGTGATGGTTGAAGGCGCCATCTGTCTAGAGCCTAGAACAATTGCACTACTGTTCTTTTAAGCAAAGATCTGGCTGCTTGCTCTAATTATAATAGTTTGTTAAAAAAGGTTAGGGATGTGAGTGGTGAAGGCATGCATTTTTTTTTATCTATGCCTCACAAAAATGGTTTTAATAAATCCGCAGGAGTGCCTTTAATTGATGAAATCAGTCATTCTGTCTGGGTGAGATTATGCATGTATTGATAACTCTAGATTCCACCTTATTCAATAGGAAAGCTCCAACTCCCCAAAAACAAAGCATAGAAATGTACATTTAATGAAACTGAGTGATCATAATACTTGAGAAAGTTGTAGGCATCTTAAGATCTGTGTGGCTAGAAGACATGACTTTTGTAGGGACCCTTTGTTCCTGGGTTGGTCACCCTTAACTTAGCTTACTTCCCTAATTTGTGCCTTTTATAACATACATGTTTTATTCTGCATTTTAGCAAAGCCTGCTTTTAGCAATTATGTGACATATTTTATCAGCTGCCTCTTCTAGGAAGGCAGAGTTTACTCTGCATGTTTTATAAAGCCATTGTATGACATGTAATCTGCATCTTTGTCCAAAGCCGCCATGTATGGTACATGATATGCGAATTTGTGTTGCCAGCTCTATCCTCGAGGCACATCATTACATCAGGCCCTTGCTCCAAACTCTGTATGAGTTATTATATAAACAACACATAGGCCTAAGGAGGGTAGAGGGCATTCTTGTCCTGACAGTTCTGGGACGGAAACCACAGTACAGACAGCTTTGCTGATCCTGGCGCTGACTCTTCAGCTTCTCGAAAGGATTGCTAGCCAGACAACATGCAGACCCCTGCTATTCTGTTCATGTATGGGGTTGTGGCTACTCCATTAGGTCGGGCCAGGCAGAAGGTTACAGCTACTATTCTCTCAGATCTAGACACAGGGTCTAGTAGGATTCTATAGAATCCCTAGACTTTCTACAATCCTACAGAATGGTGGGGTTGTTACTCTCTTTACTTTGGTTGTAATGATGATCACGTGTTCTGTTTAATCTGCCTTATTATCGCAGCACATGCTTTTTATACTTGGATGCAATTGCTTCATTAAATGTATTGAAATCCAGTCTGCATGCTGTGTCCTGCCTTGACATGATCGAGTAACTGAGTGAAAGGGGTATGATCTGTTTCCACAACCTCCCTGAGGAGTCAGAGCGTCAAGTTTAGGTTGCCACAAATCACCTCTCCCCTGATAGGGTTAGGTGAGGCACTGCGCAAGTGGGCTTGACACCTGAAGGGCTCATCCATTATTGCTCAGCCGTTTGGCCCTGCTTCAGAAGAATATTCTTGATGTACAGCTGTGATGCAAAAAGCAGCTGAAGCCTTGGAATTGACCTAACCCACTGAGGAGTTGAACTGTAACATTTTGACTGAGATCTTGCAACCCTCTTCCTTAATTGGGGGGGGGGGGGGGTCACACTTGCTTTTATTCAGTAAGGTTTTCTTTGATGGTAAAAATGGATTTTGGGCCTAACGGTCAACAGACCAATTCAGACAACAAAGGCCTGCTCCCCACCTCCAAGTTATGGTCTCTCACATATCCCTGGAAAGTTTGGTAGTTCAAGCCTTCAACCTCCTCAAAAGAAAATCCCCTCCATTTACCATGCCCCCTGCCATCCCCACCCCAGCCCCCATGGCTATTCACGAACTAGAGTTGAAAAAGTTTGACTTCAGGCAAAAACATGCTTTGCTTCTGGTAGTCTTTCCCGCTACACTGGTTATCTACACAGGTTATCTTCTAGCCATTACATTCATGCCCTCTCGGAGTTGGCAGCCCTAGTCTGTGATGGCTTAATTGCATCCAAACAGATCTTTAAATGTGTCCTGGAATCTGTGGATAGCATTTCTTGCTCCATGGCCATTGCTGTCATGCTGTGCCTACGTATGTGGATGTGTTTTGGCCTGTCTGGAGGTGTCCAAGCCACACTCCTTGACATAACCTTTAGCGTTGAATTGCTGTTTATAGAGAATGTGGATTAATCTGTTTCATGTGCTAATCCTTGCTTCCTGAGTGTGACTGTTTGACCAACAATACCGAAAGCTTTCTTGGTCCTCCATAAAAGAACAGCCCTGGCAGAGGCAGCCTTCTTAGCCAGTTCACAGGTTCCTGCAGCTGTACTGCTCCTTTTGTGGTATTTGTGGGCCTTCAGGATCCCATTAGATTCTATTGTTGACTCAGTTACCTCAAAATCTGTGTTTTTTTTTCTTTTCTTTGCAGCACCATCTTAAATTCCAAGTGGTGGAGGTCTCACTTATTCACTATGTTAGACTGTTACATTAAATTACTTGATCATCCAGCTAAGCCTCAAAGGCAACATCCTTTCTTTTCTGGACCATCCTCCTTGCACCAGGATGTGTTGTCTGGGAAATGCCTTAATTATGAAGGTTGGAGTCCTTTCTTGCTGAACAAATGGCATTTGTGCCTTTTGTAAGAAAGTGGTACAGGTTTCTGTTTGCCAAGAAGAGTGGGGGGCTAAGACCCACGCTGGATATCAACCTTTTTGAACTTGTTTATTTGGCAAGACAAGTTCAAGATGCTGTCCCTGATCCAAGTCTTACTGTCTCTGAATGCATATCTCCAGGATGCCTGTTGTCATCTTCCTATTCTTCCCTTTCACAGACAACACATGAGGTTTATGGTGAGATCCAAGAATTATCTGTCAGGTTCCTCAGGCGACTGACTTCTATTCTCAACTTTGGAGCGATGGGAATATCTGCGAATCCAGGTTTTGACTGTCCTGGTCTCCCAAAGGTAGGGGCGACCCCTTCTGGTAGCCACAATGTTTTCGACAATGGAACGTCTAAGCAGATGGTGCCCTTCAGAAGGAGCCCACAAGAGTTAAAACCCAAAGGGGGAAAAAAAACTTTGATGGCGATAAACTCTGGGGATACTGATGGTAGAAGGCCTGGGCTGCAGCAAGGCTTGAAAGGTGCAGATAAGGCTAGTGGAAATGCCCGAACCAAGAGAAAAGAAGGGATCAGAAGAACACGAGCAGGATCGAGAAGGCACCAGCAGGAGGGAGGTGTCTTGCAACACAAAGGAAAAAGGCAGTTCTGCGCCTTATATACCCAAAACCAGGAAGTGACATAGAGGATGTAGTGAGGCTGCCATGATGTACTGGGAAATGCTGGTGGGAGTACATGATAGAGCCAGTATGATGGACTGGTTAAGTAATAACCCTTCCTCATTATTCTGGGAAGAAGAAACTACAGAGCAAGAATAAGAACCCCAAGGAGAGGAATGCCTCCAGCTGAGTCGACTAGAGGTTAATAATGGCCCTTGATGGTCTCTTGCAGGACTCCCCAAGATGCAGGTAAGTGTTTAGGACGTCCCACTGTATAACATGGGATGCAAGGGAGGCAGTGGAGAACCTTAGATCATGTTGTGACCCGTGACACTACCATTTTTTGGTTCTACCATTTGGACTGACAGTTTTTCCATGTATTGCTAGGTAAGACATGGCAGTTGTGCCTGCTTCGCTGTGATTTATTTTACTAGACAGTCCAAGTACGGAAATACAAGAAGTGGTGGAGGTCTCATATATTCACCATCTTAGAGACTGTTGTGTTAAATTACTTGATCATCCAACTAAGCCTCAAAGGCAACATCCTTTCTTTCCTGGACCATCCTCCTTGCACCATGATGTGTTGTCTGGGAAATGCCTTTATTATGAAGGTTGGAGTCCTTTCCTTGCTGAACGAATGATTCTGAAATACAAGAACTTCTGACAAGTCCTGTGCTGGTCAGAGAACCCTTTCAGCAGACCAAGACTTCTCCACAAGTTGGGTATTATCTTCAATGCCTATAGGTCCCTTCTCTATCCTGTATGCAAGCTCCCATCTAGGAGCAATATTAGAAATGACCCCATAATCTTTCCTCTCCTCAGAGAATCACATTTTCTCGAAATGTTTTCAGGAGTTTCTGATGGGTAACTCTATCTGCAGGCTCCCCACTTCCTGAATCTTCTACAGGTGCCACACTGGATATGGAAATGTCAAATTGCTTTTCTTTGCTAGTAAGTTGCGCCTCTGCTCTGACATGTCTTCATAATCCACCTGATACGATGTCACAGGGCAATACAAAGACGTGCATTTGTGTGTGGAGTTTAGCCTATGGGCATTTCTTGGTTGGAATGGATGCTCCATCTAGGAGCTGGCACCCACCCAGGTGTGGAACTCTGACGTCCAGTACTTGCAAGGTACATCACACAAGGGGGAAGGACTCTAAAGGGACAGTTTTAAGTTTGGGGGGGGGGGGAGGTGAGTGGGGAGTTTGCTATAGGGACAGTTTTAAGTTTGGTGGGGAGTTTGCTATAGTAGTACTTATATTAACTTGCAGGTGGAATAAATATACAGTTGTTCACCACTACAAAGAGCAGCAGTGTGTTCCTTCATTCAGAGAGGGAGCCAGCAAAGCATAATTCTCATCAATCCCAAGAGGAGGTGATGATGCCCCATGCCACCCACACCTGGTCAAAGATGGTCCCCCATGGCAGCTGTACTTATGAAATTGTCAGCCCAGGAGATCATTGGCAGTCCGTGGAGTGACTCATGGGAACAGTGCCATGCTGCCCCTAGAATCAGAATCTGAAGTGCTGCCTGATGTTGAGCTGGTACTGGAGTGTGGTCAGGTATCCGGAAGAGTAGTTGCCGATATGAGTACAGCTTTTTGGCCGTCCAGGGCCAGTTGCGGGAATGGAGCTGCACTCCTGTGCCCAGTGGAGTGGCCCACGGCGTTGCTTTTGGGGTGGTTGTTATGCATTAAATATCAGTGACTGCAAGTTCCTGGGTCTCCGGTAATCTTGAAAATGTTCCACCCAATCCCACTCTGCCTTCAGGGTGCCAAGAGTCCTCTGTTCAGGGCTCACCTTAAGTCTGGCAGGAAACAGTAAGACGTAAGTGAGGCACATGGTACGCAGCTGCCGGTTCACTGCTTGGAAGGAAGATTGTTGGCGTTGGACTGCAGTTGTATAATATGGGACTATTGCGATCTGTACATTGTCCATCAGAATGGGCGCTGCCTTCCTAAGCGCTTCAGAGGAGCACGTCCCAGTCCCTGTAGTTTAGTATGTGGGCCACAAATGACTGCTGCGGCGCACCTGGCAGTGGGCCTCTCTGCGGGGACCTGGTGTGCTCTCTACAGAGTGAATAAGTCCAACACTCTGGTCGGTGCCACTGTGCTGGGGAACCAGTCCTCCACATCAAGTGTGGCATCAGGACCTTCTGTTCATCCGGCATTCTTGTGATTCAGACATTATTACGGCTAGCTCACCCTTCAGCATCCTCTGCAATGCATGCTCCTGTAACATTTCCACCTGCTGTTGATGGTGTACAATGATGGAAGTCTGCTTCCTCTTCCAGGGTCTTAAAATGGAGAGGTTTTTGACTGTCAGCTAATTTCCTATGATCATCTTTAAGAAAGCTGAGATCTTTGTTGATAGATCCTAGGCGCTGTTCAGTAGCTGCTCTGGAGTTGCATATCATCTGCAGATTGATGTCTAATTTGTCCTGTGGGGGAGCCAGCAAGCATGGGTGACAGTGTAAGAGGATAGTCAAGGGTGGCCGAGTCTTCAGCTCCCCTCTAGGAGTCGTGTGCATAGTCCACATCAACCTCCATGCCTTTGGAATACAAGGTGAAAGATCTTACCAGCCTTGTGAAGGAGTATGTGAAGAGAAGCGGCTTCAGGTAGCAAAGATCTGTTCCCGCAGGGATTGTCCTCCGTGGTACAGGTGGCCAGGGCTGTGCCCAGAGGATTCCTCCATACCTGTAATGTTAAACGCAGTGTGTCTGGAGAGGGAAAGATAAGCCTCGCTCTCCCTGCTATGTTGGTCTGCACAAGGCACTCTGAATATCCCACAGGCAGTGCCTCCAGCCAAGAGGGTGTAGTTCAGTTCTGCCAGGCGATCCCAGGCCCTGGTGTTGACCGGATCACAGGGACATCGAGTGTTAGGAATCCAGCTTGTGCCGGTAGTGCTGGTGCCGACAGGGACCTCTAGCACTCTATAGGGTCCAACACATAGGCATTAATCAGGGCCTGGAATTGGCAATTTTCAAACTTCCCAATTCACCGCTGCACTCGGGCCCCTCTGCCATCTCACTGTGTTTTCACTGAAGGTGCACTACAGCCCTGCGCTGCTCTACGCGGCTCCCGATGTCACGGAGCCCCAGGCTGCAGTGTTTCAAAGATGTCAGTCCATGGGGCTGAGCCACTGCCCCTGCGTGCCTCTGGTGGTTTTTATGGCAAGGTCAATAGAGCCTTTCCAACCGACCACCGCTTCTCAGCCGCCATCTGCCGGTGCCGAAGGGGCCCACAGGACCTGTTGTGTGTGTGCGGGCTAAGTGGTACCTGCCCTCTTTTCACCTGCCATTCCCAGATGCTCCAGGCCTCTGTAGTTTCCCACAGAGTGAAGCCGGGTCAAAAACTCTGCTTAATTAGGCCCCCTCACAGCAGTTAGGTCCCGGAGCTCACAGCCGATCTCCAGCTCATACCTGCTGTAGCCTCCATTCGTCGGCATCTTTAAGAGATACCTCCGGGGCAACAGCAGCTGGCGGCCTTGTGCAGGGCTCCTCTCGAGGGATGGAATGCAGGGTTGGCTGCCGGTTCAAAGCTGTGTCACAAGCATTCCCCTCAGGCCTCCGGCAGGAGGCTAGAGCACCATGCGGTTTGCCACCTGAGGGGACTACACCACCGCTGTGCCTGTCAGGGCATGTCAGTGGCTTTATTCTGTGCCTTGTGTGTGTGTGTTTGGGGGGGGCTGCATGCAAGCTGGATTATGCCGTGCAGGATGCCCCCTTTAGTGCCTGATAAATTTGGATGTCCTGGCCCAGGAGCTTCCACATTATGCAGCCTCCATCTTCAGTGATTAGCCATGCCTCCCTTATGCCACCTCTGGAGGAAGAACATCATGCGTAAATTCAGGAGTTCCCAGTCCCTTGTGCTAACCCTGCACAGATCACAGCTTTCACCTAGCCTGTACTAGCACAATTTTGCTCCTCTCACTCCATTTGGTGTGCCTGCATGCTCCAGGATGCCCGTAGTCCACCATAATGGGCTTCTGCGAGTGGCTCTGGCACTGGTTGAGCCGGTTTTGGTGCTTGATGTCCTCACTCTGATTAGCTTATGTCTCTGCCAGTGCCACCTTCAGAGCTGCTACACAACTAAGTAAACTTTTCAAGGCCTTTACCTCTTAGTAAATACTTTGGAATGCTTGTGGAGCTTTTTGGGTTGGTTTCAGACCACATTCAGATGTCATCCATCACTTATGATGGTAGCAGTGTGGCAAAACCGCTTATTCTTACTGCCCCATGCAGGTGACTATCCAGCCCTGCAAAATGTCAGTGCTCTGGATACCTCACCAGAAGTGAATTTAGAGTGTCCTATTGGGTATATTCCTAATTCATAGCTGTTTTGCATAAGGCAGTTGAAGTCTTGAGGTGCCATTCATGATATGTAGAGGAGAGAAACGGCAAACTCCTCCGTTTTTTTTTTACCTGCCTCTTCTGCTGTCAATCTTTTTGTCTTTTATTAAGGCAATACTGAGCCCCATCTAGTTTGCTCTGAGAAAACCAACCTTTGCACCAGCGGTGATCAACCCTCATTGCCCTGCATCTGGGGATCCAGGAGTCTTGACAATGCCCTCTCTTCCTTTAGAGAGCCGCCGTGTGCAGGCTTCCTTTTCTCCAGACACAACTAATTGTGCACAGTGAACAAGATGTAGCTGATAAAGAAAATGGTTACTTGGGAGCATTCCTAGAAGTCAAATGGACCAAAGTTTCACCTGCTGATCAGCTGGAAAATGCCAGGCCAAAATCTATACATTTTTGATGCTACATGTGCACACTTTTCTGTCAGAGCAATGAGTGAAGGAAAGAACAGATAATGCAGCTGGAACTACAGCAAGACACTAATAAGCAGATGTTGAGCTCCATTTTTGTGAAGACTATGAGGGAACCTCGAAAAGGGATACAGTAAGCTGGATTAAAATGACTTGACTTAACTAAATGTGAAGTTCTCACTTTGTTGTGTCAACTTCAGAGCAATGCTATGCTATAGCATTGCATTTGAAACTTGTACCTTTGCAATAATGCTAAGGGTTTCGTATGCTTTGAGCAGTATAAACGCAAATTCTCAGTTCTAAATGGAAATGTACATGCATGGGCATACTGAATTTGGTAGTTAGATCCATGGGCTCCTCATATCTCATCCCCAGGCATGCTTGGATGTGCTCGATTGTTTTTTTTTTTCAGGCGATAAACAAGCAAATGTCATGGACATGCCATTCGATGAAGCCCACCTTACCAGTGAGTAGACGGTGTGAGCCATGGAATGGCTGAAGCATGAAAGAGACATGTTCTAGGAACCGACTTCCCTTTTGTGACAGTTCAGTTATCAGTTTCTCAAGTTCAGGGGGTATTCCTAAGACTGCCCTTTCAATGCCACCAAACCTCACAACTTCTTCAGCAGAACAAGTTCTTTTGTAGCTACAATTGACATGGTGGTTCAAGAGGCCATTGTGGGTAGTAGCAAGTTTCCCTCCTCCTTCCTGTCCCCGTTAAACTCCTTTAATCCACTCTTAATGAAATGTGTTATCTGTGGGCACAACCTATTTCTTGGTGTGCTGGCAGTCCATCACCACAGTTTGTGTCCTTCAGGTTATTGATCAAGCCTATGCTCTCCCGCAGCTTTATCACCTCCCATTCCTCCAATTCTGTTGTTAAATTTATATGACCAGGCCTGCATTTTTGCACCAAGAGACTTTAGCTCTGAGCAGAGAAGTCCTGGAGTGGGTTTCAGGAAAACCAAATCAAACTGGGGTTTTCTCTTTTTGCAGTAAAGACCTCTGTCCAATTCGAGATCTTCATTCTTTGGACACTTTGCCCCACAAGAAGAAGTTCATTATGTTCTCCCTTGCGCAGTTCCTCTTTGTCCTGGAGCTGTAATATGATGGGATTGGGGCCCCTGACTTTTTCTATTTTGTTGTAACGATTCTATAGTCACATAGGAAGAATCTGCATTTTGTGGTGTCCTCCACCCACCATCAATTAAATGTCCTGTCATTTGGCTTGACTTTTCTTCCTTGAGCCTTAACTGACGTAATGTCGGTGGCAAAGGCACTTATTCAGAGATTGAATCTCTGTTCATGTACTTCAAAGATTAGCTGCTGAAACTACGATTTCTGCAGCTAGTGACGGACCACCTACTGGCTGCTTTCTCCTCGTTTTTGATGAACGTTCCCAAGTCCATCTCCGGCCCTCCCAGCATCTCTTCTTCATTCAGTCATAGCTGGATATTGCCTCGCTCAAGGCTCTCCTGCCTACCAAGTGAGTTCTGGATATTCAGGCATATTCTCCAATGGTTCTTTTGTTTTCAGTGGGCCCGCCCTACCATAGACATAATTTGCACTTCCTGAGGTAGATTCCTGCTGTGGTGGCTGGTAATTGACCACCTCATATTCAGGAAGCCCTTCTGACCTGCCACAGTAGTGATTAGGGCTGTCATCTTGTCGAGCTGGAAATCAGAGTCCGCTGGTCTCCTTGGAAGCAGAAGTTTCATATCAACTGCTCAAGCTTCGGGCAACCCACTTGGCCCTCGGAGGTCCTGCCCTCCAGCTGTGGTAGGTCAATGCAGGAGCTGATCAACCACACAATTCTGATTTGGTATGCCAACAGGTTACTATGTGCTCAAGGTTATAGTCTTGGGCTCAGGCTCCTGATGCATGGCTGGTTGTGAACTTTCTTGCAGGGTTGACAATTTGAGTTAACGCCACCTGGCCAACCATTAGTGGTGTCTTCACCTGCAGGTGGTTCAATCAATCCTTGTTCGCTGGGGTGGCCCTGCAGCAAACCTTTTTCTGACTTACAAGAACAGATGCTGCCTGCAGTTCTGTGGTGTGCAGGTCCTGCTACAAGAGCGTATGGGAGACTTAAAGCATCTAAGGTGGAGTTCATTGTTACTCTGAGCGTCCTCCCATCCTTCTGATCGATTTTGAATCCTTGGGTTCAGAGGAATCTGCATCATTGTTGAGCACAGATCTTAATCGTGCTGGACTGCCCATGGAGGCTGTGCTACTCTAATTTGCTGCAGCTGTACCTGTGTCCTCTCCTTCGCTCCCACTTGGAGCATACCTCATCTTGCAGTGGGAGTGACAAGCCATGCATCCAACCCTCCACAACCTCCCCCCTTTGTGCCAAAGCTTTCAGCCTGCCTACAAATGTGGTCAACATAATTTTGTCAACCTCTTACTCCTCCACCACGTCTGTTTATTTAGGGCTATGAATCTGATTTATGGGTTAATACACCATGCAGTAAGTTGATATGGGTGTTTTTATGTGATGTATTACAATTGGCCTTACCTCTTACCTGACATGCCTCTGCTGTGGGAACTCTTAAAGGATATTTGTCTGCCCTTCTAGTCGTTCTTTGCCAGGACAGCCATTGCTATTTGAGTTTCCTAAAGTCCCACCCTTTCTGAAGAGATTTGTTTCCCCATTGGCCCTTTTTTGCACTTTTATTTGGTGCTAAACTTCCTCATGTGTTCACTCGTTGAAACGCTGCACAGTTGTCCTTTGGAGCTCTTGAATCTCAAATTCGTCTTTCTGATTGCCATTGCATTATCTAGATGCGTTGGTGAGCTGCAGCTGTCTGTTCAGCCTCCTTTTACGTAAATTGTTTCCACATAGGCTGATCAGCAAGCAAAGGCTTCCTTACTTTCTAAAGTAGTCACTTCTTTGTACTCGAGCCAATTAATCACCTTGCTGATGTTTTCCCATTTCCTCATCCACCAAGAGGAGGGCTAATAAAGTCTAGATCTTCGTAGTGCCTTCAGTTTTTACGTTGACTAGACCGATGAATTTCAGGTTGATCATCTTTTCCTTGGTTACACAGGCTCCAAGGAATGTAAGGCAATTCAGAAGCCAATAGTTTCAAACTTGGTCATCCTTTGTACTGCGATCTATTACGCCCTTGCCAAGAAGGCTGTCCTGGTCACAAACACGATCTCTCTGGGCTAGGGCATCCATTTGGGTGTATAAGAATGTGGGAGCTTTGGTACGTGTTAGCAGAGCACCTGCATGTAAATATGTTTGAACTGCAGGCAGTCTGCCTCAAAATGAAGGCACTTCTTTTTTCCAACTCCTTGTGTCCTGTAGAGCAACGTTCAGATTCTGTCAGACAACACTACTGCCATCCATTACAGCAACAGCTGGGTGTAGGCTTGCACACCCTTTGAAAGGAGGTGATTCACCACTGGCATGGGGCTGGGAATCTCTCCTGTAGGAGCTTATCACGCAGGCTTACTGTGTGTGAGGGTGGATGCTCTGTCGCCTTTTACTATTGGACCATGAGACACTGCTTCCTAAAATAACAGTGATTTTCCATTCATGGATATATTCGTCATGGCCCAGACCAGAAAATGTCCTCAGTTTTCTGCTGTACACTACCTGTGAAGGGTTCCCTAGGGGAATGTGTTGAGGTTCATTTGGTCTCCGGGCCTGCGGTATATATTTTCACTACTTCTGTTAATCTCAGATGTGCTGCAGGAGGATCAAAGAAAGCTTGTGCTCGCCCCAGATAGTGGACAGATTATCTGCAATGCTACTCTGTTCCCATTCAGCATTCATCCTATCTGATCCAGTACAGAGAGGACTTGCTCTTCCAACAGAATTTCAGGTCCTGCACATGCCTGGTGATTGAGTGGTGTCGAATAGAGTCCTTTTTTGGCAATCCAGATGTCATCATGGTATCCAGCATGCCTGTCATCTACACAGGTCTCTTCTTTGGTCATTGGTTCAAGTAAGAAAGCTTTAATCCCTTTTAATGCTTATCTCTGACATCTTAATATTTCTATTGCTTCTTCAGCAGGAGGGTCTGGCATTGGGTATTGTTAATGGTAATCTGGCTGCCCCATTAACCTTCATGTGCTTTCCTGATCCACCTTCCCTGTGTAGATAGCCACTAGTGGGATGGTTTTGAAAAGATTTGCTTTTTTTTATCTTCCTACTTATCCCTTTGTTGTTCTTTAGTACCATCCGAGTCTTGGGTTGACTTTCTTGATACCATTCTTATTTCAGATGGTAAGTAGTCAAACTGGATAACTATGCACCAAGGAGACTGTTTTGTTGATGGCAATAACTTCTGCTCTGGGTTCCAATACTTTCATGCCCTCTTAGATTGTCCACCTTGCAATTGTCTGTATAGATAAGTTTGATACTTCGCAAATGACAATCCTCTTCTCCTCCAAGTCCAGTTAATGGCTGCGGTGTCTTAGTACATTGAAAATATGTGGCAGGATGGATTGGACAATGAGCTTTTTTGTGGGTTTTTCCAGAGCCACAAATGGCAAGGTGATTCCCATATACACCATCCCACATTGGGGCACCCCCTATCTCAAGGTCGCCTGTAATTTAACCAAGAAAGATCTTTGAGAGGACAGGGTTGTGCTTATTCCATTGAATTCATTGATGTTTCCGTAACTCTTCTAGAACTGATAGTTGCCAGGAAGCTGCATGTTAATGCTTGCTTACTTTTGCCAATTACTAATGCCTTGCATTGCATTGCAGGCATGCAGTGACTGGTATTTTGCCTAAGCTGCAACATTATCTCTTTGGGTACCTGACACTACTGAAACATTCCTCTATGTTTTGAGACTCCTTCATAACGTGCAGAAGATGTAGCCATCAGAAGCAAAAGTTACTTACCTTCTGCAACAACCTTTGTAATTGATACATATTCTTCCTGCATATTCACCAGTCTGTTCCTCTTCTGGTGAATCAGTGCTTGGATTAACAAGATCCCAAGATATGCAAACCTCTTATGTGCTGTAATTGTCGCCTTTGTCGCTGCTGTTTTGATTCCGCTCTGTATGCCTCAATAAGATTCGGAGCAAGTAACAGCAATTGATGGCAGTTTGTACCCAATATGCTCTGGTGTTCAAATGTATAGACTTACAGTCGCAGCTCAGGCTGCATGGCAGCACCGACGATATGTTGCTAAGAAAAGCATTTTCAGAGCAGCCTGAAAGGATCGTTCATAAGGTGAGTAATCTGCTAGAAGATTAAATGTCCATCAGAAATATTACCACTGAAGGTAAGTCACTGTATCTTGTAGTACAGCCTCTTGCTAATTAAAGTCAAATAAATGCATAATATGTTGATTACTTTAATATACATTACAACTCTACTAAAGTGTGTTGCAGAAGACAGTCATTTGTTAATTTGGTCCCTCGTTAACAGTGCAACAGAAGTGAAATATGCGAGTACTTTTCTGCAAACAAAAATAAAGGTTACCCTAGGGGCTCCGGGTTCAGTAGGTTGGCCAACATTCCTTTGTTATATGTTCTCCTTACAACAGTCTGCCGCAGATATCTTGTGACTTTTTTCATGCAAGACGTACCGTGCAAAGAGTCATACAAAATGCCAGCGAGCCACATTGTAAGCTATATGACTACTTAATGTTAATTTTACATATTTTCTAATGTAGCCTGGTAAGGTTACTAGGCCATATTTAAAAAAAAAAAAAAAAAAATCCCAGTAGTTGACAGGGCAAGGAAAAGTTGATGGAAAAGATGCTCCCTTGCCAAATAAAAAGTACATAGAATCTGTAGTTTTAGATGTGCATGTGGAAATCCCTTTCAGGACAACAATACGTTGTGTTTTAAGTGAAAATATTTTAATGATGGTTTACTTACTGAAAACCCTGTTAGAATGTTGGCAGTTGGCTGGTGCACACTGCTTTCAATTCTAACAACTTCAACATGCACATCTAATTCTATGTCCGGACCGGAGGCGAGGATTATGGTTATTCTCTCCGCTTTATTTTTACAGCAGCCATTTCACACTATCAACCCAAAACAACCTTTCTCAAGAACCTTACGGAAAGAGGAACAACATAACATAGTCCAATCAGCATAAGGTGAGTCCCTTTATGTCCCCTCCTTGTGTTCCCTCCCTCTTTCTTTGCTACTCTGCAGCCACCGTTAAGTTCCTCCTCAGAGTTCGGCATGCATTACTGTATAAATTTAGTCTTTCTGCCATTTGTTTATAGTAATCTGTCCTTTTCCGCACTAGTATTACAGAGGGTCCCACTGATTGTTTTTTCAGCATTCCTCATGCAACACACGCAACACCAGTGTTTCATCTCAGTGCAGGCATATATATGTACGAAGACCCCCTCCACACACTAGAGGACACCGTTGCTTCATTTTGAACCATAGAGACCCTGTAAAACGCTGCATTTGTGGCATTAAATTCTATTGTGACTGCTGGTCGCCCTGGGAGCTTTGAAGTCCCTCTGCTCCTTATCTCTGCTGGCAGTACCTGTAAGGTTTACACCCCTGCTAGGGTCTGTATAGGCAAGTCTGCCTTTATTGCGGTGTGGCCGCCCCGAATGTGCTCTGCATGCTCAATAAGGCTCCTAAAACCAAGAGTTGTGGTGAATATAGTATTCATTTCAGGTAACCTCCTGCCTAAGCACCGTAGGGACACAACGGGTGCTCTGCCCATATTAAAAAAGGCCATTTGTCTCAGGGGTTACCCTTTGGAGAGCATTTAGCCTCCAATTGCTGTTTACTGTGTACTGTGTACTGAATACTGCTCAGCCTGTGACTGCCTTACAAATAACTGAGCCCCTGCCACAGTCATGCATCACTCTGGGGACTATGGGGACCATGAGGGAAACCCTTTCTATTTTACCTTTGACTTTTGTGATGCAGTGGATGCAGAACAATAAGCGCTGTGGCAGAAGCCACCACCTGCTGAATTAACACATCCTCATGATCACTGTTTCACCATTCTGCTGATTCCTCCCTGATGGACCGCCCCACCCCGGCGCATAAGGTCCTGCACCATGGGCAGCTGTGACCCCTTGGGGTGAATCGCAAACATGTCCAGGGAGTGGATTTGGATGCTTTGGACCACCTAATAGGGCATTCCTTTCACACCCCAAGCCAAGACCCACTCCTGGAGGTCTGCCTCCCCCCAGCCTGCTTAGCACTCTCACCTCCACCTGACTGGGATGAATCCCTGGCATAGGATTCTCGTGAGGGTTCGGACGGCGACCCAAGTCCTTCCTGGCCGCAGCATCCATCCCCAGACCCAGTTGCCTCCATCCCTAAATCCTACTCCATACCCTTCAGATACGCTGGTCCCCAAAGAGTTGATGCATCCTCATTCCTCTGAGTGGGCTCCAGCTCCCAAAGTGGTGACCTATGCTGTAAGAAGGCTGAGGAAGCCTCTAGAAAGACTTGAGCCTGCCTTCGGGTGGAATGCCTCTGCCCTCCTGTGGAAGGCAAGGTAGCACTAACACCAGAAATAGATGCATGAGTGACTACCTTTTTAGGCAAGTACATCAGAGACCCTAAAAAGGGTATAAACTGCTCCTGGCATTAATGTCAGGACAAGGTACTGGATGTGGCACACCCCATTATTGAGATCCTCAACATGGCGGAGAATGCAAAGCAGTCTGGGTCACTCATCTTCCCCAGTATCCTCACTGTATTGGCACAGCAAGCAATAATATTCTTGAGCAATGCCAAGTGCGCCCTGTCCATGGAACATGGGAGATCCCTTTTCATCAAAGTGGACCCCAAGCTGGGCGATCTCACAGCCTCCAAATCTGGTCTGGTAGCATAAGGGGGGCTCTTTGAAGATTATTTTGTGAAGGAACTAGGCAAATTTGTTGCAACCTTTATGTCCCTGGAGAAGGCCCAGGTTTTGCTGAAAATGTTCCACCCACGGGTTTTCTCCGGGGCCTGTCAAGGTAGAGGACACTAGGCTGACTTCATTGTTTCCACCCACCCTTCCAGGGGTCAAGGCTCTAGATGTGGACAATGGCAAGACCAGTCCACGTATAGCAGTTTTTGTCCATCCAAGGGACCCCACCATTGGGGTGGTAGAGGAGGATCCCATGTAATATTCCACTCCAGTGGCTCTGGTCAGTGTTCTCCCTTCTTCCCAACTTAACTAAAATTTGTAGACAATTGGAAACACCTCACATCAGACGTTTGGGTCTGTTGAAGCAGATATGCTAATTAGACATTATTAATAAATGTTTATGTATTTTGATTAACAAAATTTATTGAGAAATTAATCGTAGAGAAAATAATGTGCATGTTTGAAAATGTGCCCACAGAGAATGGTAGCCACTTATACGAAAGTTGTACTAAAATGATTAAAGATGCGTGAAATAATTAAAATGTGTAATAATAATGTAGTAATGTGCCATAATGAGATTTATAACCTTTGTTTTGCATTATATCATAGAGTTAACTTAGCCGAAGTTGTGGCCTAGTCTTTGCCAGGCCTCATGCAGAAGCTGAAATATTAGAGCATGCTGGAGGTAAGCGACCATGATAAACTAACCTTGAACCACCCAATGTTGAAGTCTGCTTAACTAGAGTTTTCTGCAATGTTCCGACAGACAGGAGATGATGGAATCAAATTGCTACAATTATGGGTAGAGTAGACGAGATGTACTTTCCCAGGACTCAGACAATAGAGACACTGACTGAAGAGGAAGATGCAACATTTTTGATACCTGTTGAGCCGGATGAGGAGGACATTGTACAGTGAACCAATCAATGAACTGATAACTCTGAACTACTAGAATTCATAGATTTGAAGAATTGAATGTATTGGGTAGCGTCACATATGGTGATTAATGAACCAATTAGGAATTAGGGGGATGAACTGAAAAACTTGAAGTCATGGCAAGGGGCTAAAACTTCAGATGCGAGGGGAGAATTGATGACGTCAAGAGACGCGGTTCGAGATTCTGTCATTGGGCTCATGCTCTTTGAGAGCTTGATGCATTGCTGATCGATTGATGACTTGAAGACGAAGACTGACTTTGTTGCTGATCCTTTCCGTGGATAGGTAGCTATGACAATGTGACTGATTAACATTTGTGCCTTTTCTTCTAGGTACCAACTGCAATGTTTTGTAGTTTTCCTTCTAGCTAGATTTTTTTCCAAATTCATGCGAAAACGATTTAGAAAACATGAAGTCCCACATGCTGATGCTAATCTGGGTTAGGTAGGGTACCTTTGGGTGACGTTGACAGTGACAAATGATTGACGAACTGATTGCTGAACACTGCTATTAATGTCGATATATTCATCTTTGTTGGCTTATGCTGAAGCTTTTGAGCACATGTTTTCTCAAGTTCTGATTAGATTGTGTTATTTGTGGTCTCTAATAAACTAATTCTGAACTGATCGAATAAAGTTTGAGTTAACCTTATGCACTGGAATTGTAACTAATAGGGAAATAAAATTGTTAAAACGTATATTGAGTTGTGGTTATTCATGAGATGTTACTAATGATTAACTTAGTAGGTATTGATTGATTGTATTAAATATTGATAAATATGCTTCCCTTTTTAAGTTTATTTCCTAAGGACCAGGTGCGCTCGCAGGTCCTTAAAAAAATGATGATTTTGCATAACCAATTTTACTCCACCCCCATACAACGGCAACTTCCTCATCCACTCAGGTTATCAGAACAAGATTCTGCACTGATATCCCAGAAGGTGGAAGAACTGTTCTCCGAAGAGGTGACTTCCCACATCTCTCTACATCCCGGGGGGGGGGGGGGGTGAGCAAACTGTTCATAGTGGACAAAAGGAATGGGGTTGGCACCACGTTACCAATCTGCGCAAATTCAGTGAGTAGTTGATTTATCGCCACTTCAAAATGGAAGGGATTCAACTTCTATGGGACCTTCTCCATCCTTCAGATTGGATGGGCAGACTAGATCAGAAAAGACGCGTATCTCACGGTCCTGATCTTTCCTGTGCACTGACGATTCCTTCAGTTCATCTGGGTAGGACAAACGTAAGAGTTTACTCCCCTACCCTTCGATCTTTCATACGTACCTTAGTGCTTCACCAACGTTTTGAAGCCAGCCAATAGCATCTGCGGTCCCAATGGTTTTGGCTGATCTTACATCTGGATGACATCCTCATTATGGGCCAGTGTTGGGAGAAACTCCAGTCTCATCTTCAAACAATGGGGCATTTGTTGGAAAGCCTGAGTTTTGTCATGAATGTGAAGAAGTTGTTGTTGACTCCCTCTCAAACAACTACCTTTCTTGGATTTGTCATAGATTCTCACTAGGCTATTCTGAGTCTGACAAAGAAAAAAGTGGCAAAAATAACCCAAGAGCTATGCGAGACACTTGCAAAGGAACAAACCTCCTTGAGGCAAGTAGGGTGCTTGGTGGGCCTCCTTTCTTCATTGATTTCAGCCATCTTTAATGGTCCTTTACACTACAGGGACCTTTGGGGCATGAAGGCTTAGCATCTCAGATGGGGGTGCAACATATTTGGAGATGGTTCCATTGATAGTGGTTCACGCACATGAAAGCATGGAATGGGAGAGCGATTTTCAGTTCGCATACTAGATATCATTATCTTGCAAGGCTCCAGCCGAGGGGGCTGAGGTGTTCGCTGCAACGAGTTATCCACTGAGGACAAGTGGCCTTCTGAAGAATGACAGTTACACATCAGCTGTCTCGAACTTCTGACAAGTTAATTTGCAGTGCGCTGTTGGACCAGAGAGACACAATGCTATGTGCTGCGGAAGATGGACAATGTGTCTCCTGTCCATTATATCAGTCACTTGTGAGCTCTGGTGGAAGTGGCCAAGGGTTTTTAGCACATTTGCCTAGACTGGATCATTTCACTAGTTGTGGAACACGTCCTTTGCAAGGCGAATGTGCGGTCTGACTGGAATTTCAGGCATCTTCAAGACTCAAGCCTATGGAAGCTCCATCCTCAGATTTTCAAAACCATCAACGTGAGATGGAGGTCCATTTTCAGTGGATCTGGTTGCCTCAAGGCTGGATCACCAGGTGGGGAGAACTTCAGCTGGAGACCAGATTCCATGGCATCAGCGATAATTGTGTTTCTCCAGGATTGGAGTCAGGAGAGAGGTTATGCTCCCCCCACCCTCGATGATCACACGCCTGTTGGTACCAGCGAGGTGCCAAGTGGCAGATCCTCTGTTTCTAAGCCTGACCTGGAGATCGCAAGTCTGGTATCCAGTTCTTCTAGAACTTTCCTGGGATTCTCCAATGCCCCCCCCCCTTTGTTTTAGATGTTTTCTTGGCTCCCCAGGGAAGCCCTCATTCTCTTGTTTCCACTGGCAACTTTTTCATTCAGCTATATTGGCAGGACATCCCCCTATTGATGGCATTCCCAATTCCCTTCTACTAGAGACAAGATTTTCAGCCCTTTTGAATGTGAATTTTGTCCTCAACTTTTTCCTCTCTTGGCAGAGTAGAAATGACTTTCCTGGAAAGAACTTGTGGGCAAAATGACTGTGTGGTTGTGCCTTATCTCATGCAGGAGAATTTCCAACATTAAGGCACGTAGGGTGTTTGCCTCGGAAGGGGTTACTTTTCATGTCTAGACGCACGCAATGTAACTCAGTTAATATCCGGTATTTGGAGACCACCCAAAGTTGTGTTGTGAGATGTATTAAGGCATAATAGGCCTTGACAGAAGAACTCTGGCGTCCTGGCAAATGACAACTTCTCATTGCTTTTTGAAAGCCTTTCCATGTAGTCTCCTCCCATACCATCGCTAGGTGATGCAAGAGGCTGTAATTGATGTTTAAAAATGTGGTGCTCATTCTGCAATGCAGGTGCAATGGCGTTGAAAGCCTCCTCCCTGCGGGCTTGATTGGAGGACATCCTGAATTTGGGAGATTGGTCCTCACATTCTACCTTCAAAAAGTTTTACTTTAAACCAGTGGTAGATGGGGCCTCCCTCGTGGTCGGGAAACTTTGAGCAAACCTAATCCTCACCTCCAGTCCTGACAAAGAACTTAAGCTTTAATAGCTATCGTAACAAAGTTTCAGTTCTATTAAGGACACGGAGGGGAGGATTATACCATCCAAGATTTACTCCAGACCCACGCGATACAGACCCACCTGATATGGAGGGTAAATAAGCAATTTTACATACAATGTATTACGGTAAGTATCCATTTTATGGACTTGGTGATCTGTTGTTTCCGATACGCTATGCTGAATATTAGTGATGTTAAGGAATAGTACAGGTTCTTTTTATGTATATACGTGTACAGGTTTTTATCGGGCATCAATTTCATTTATGGATATTTAGATTTTTCTCCAGGAAACGATTCAGGCAAGGGGTGGCGTGAGCACCATGAATGGACTTATGCTGATTGGACAATGTTATGTTTCTCTGTGGTTCTTGGGAAAGGTAGTTTTGGGTTGATATTGTGAAATGGCTGCTGTAAAAATAAAGCAGAGTATGCGTAATTCTCCCTGCCTAACTACAAGTCCATTCTCCAGCCACTGCTGTCTGAAGTCCTGCTTTAATTTAAAACAGGTATCCAATCTACTGAATTCTTTGCACCTGTACTTCTTTGCCTGTAAATCCAGAGCTGTACAATTTTTGTAATTACTCTGTGGTTTCTAAGGACCTATCTTTGCAGTGCAAGGATAAAGATTCTAGAGCAGACTGCTCTTGCTTTAAACAAGTAAATTCATATAAAGCCAAGACATATATTTTAAAACCGAACTGTTTTATAGCCTTTTGTTTGGGCCCAAGATAAGTTGTTTTTGCCACTGCTTCACTCGTTTCTTGATATGGACTTGTGTTCTGTTCTAGCCCTACTATGCATGTATCATAGTTTCATAAGATGTTTATAGCATCGCGTATGGTCACCATGGTCATCATGGTCTCAAAGGATTTGTTGAGCGCAAGTTAAATATTAGTTTCTGGACAATGGAGATTATTCAGTGGACAAGAGCCGTCCAAGCCAATCGGGTGTTTTACATTTCACTGGTAGTGGCTTGGTTGATAAATATGCAGAATGAAATCACAGTCAAGAGAATGTATAATGTAATAATAATTACTGCAATGAGTGGTAGGTCTGCTGACTGTACGGGACTTGAGAGGTTTCGAATTATAAAGTTTGCTGCTCACCCTTAGGAATCCTGTACGTTATTATAATAATGGATTGGAGTATAATCATGAGCAAGATTTGCATTTTGTTTTATTATTTGTACAAACTAAGCCTGAGGTACTTTAGGCCGCTGAATACTTTCAATGTGACTAGTTTACTGAGAGAGAAGAGGGTGTCACCGGAATCGGGTGTAGGATCTGCATGCTTTAGTACTTTAACTCAGGATTCTGATTACATGGACATGCCCCCATCCAGTAGCTTTAAGTTACACAATCAAGCACTTAAGTAAAAAGGCCTCCAAGGTTACCGCACACGCAATGTCAGTCAACGCAGTACTCTAAAATAAAATTATCTTGATAAGAAAGATACTACAGCTATATATTGTTAAAAAAAAAAAACTAATCAATGCTTCATGTGCACCCTGCTTTCTTTTATCAAGGTAGAAAACTTGTAAAAGTTTTCACAATTGCCTGATTGATCTTATTCCCTTTTCTCTAGCTTGTAATAGATAATTAGTAGAGCATGCTTACACGTCACTGTCAATATCAGATGTAAGATAATAGCGTTTTTGGATGTGAGTAGGCATGTTTGACATCATTTTGTTGCCAAATGTCGCTCCTCTGTAGTGTATTCTGTGTAAAAGCCTCCCAGGTTTGAATTCCTATTTACTGGTTACAATTTTTCTTCTGGATACTCTTGATGGGCATCTGGTTTTTTGACCGTCATCAGGACTGCTACGGTGAATATTCCTGTTAATACCATTGATTCTTGGAATTGGTTATTGGTGGCTCAATGGTTGTTGTATCATAGCGGAAAATGCCTGTATGAGTAATTTAAAAGTTTTTCTGCTTTACTAATGGACCCAAGGCAATGAACCTTAGAGGTTTAGTGTGAGACGGAGTGAAGCTGCAATCAAAACACTTAACACTTTCTTAATACGTCAGTGACATTTTATGAGTCCATGATGAGAGTTTTGAAGAAGGTTTAGTACTATCAATTTTCTTACTTGCTCATCTTTGATCTGATTTCTGATTCTATTAATAAAGTTAAACCGAACCATCCATAAGGCAAGTTCAATACAATACAATTTCCTTATCTATACGATGGCTTTATAAAAAGACAAATTAGTTAGCTAAAGGAACCCATAAAGAGTCGAAGATGTGAAAGCATTTAAAACCCCTGTAGTGAGTTTCAGGCAAAATGTCTCCGACTGAATCTAAGTGTCAAAAATAATTCAGCTCAAAGTGAATCTGAGTAGTATCTCAGAGCATCTGCAAGAAATCAGAGTATCAGAATGGAGGAGAGAATTGCTGCTGAAAGAGGCCAAGCATCTAAGGATTCTTTGCTAAACCTCTCTCTGAAAAGCATACTCATCCTAATCTAGGATTGAGACCATTTTGAAACTTGTAACTTCTTTCTTTCTCTTCAGCACTCATTCGACCAATCAATTTCGATGTCTTCATGAGAACAGGACAGCTTCTATCAACAAATCTCTCTAAACAAAGCAGCTAAAACATTATTTATTTTGTTCCAACATTGCATCTAAACTATCGATTGGAAGCCAGTTATCACCATTTTAAGAAACGAGAGAAAGTTCATGATTATTGTAATACATATTTGCAATTCAAATTTCCTTTCCCATATGCTCTTTCTATCCAGCTTATTCATAAAGAAACAGGTTTTCATGATATTAGTATTTTATTCATTAGTTAAACCTATGAACGTGCGAGGGTTAAATATACTTCATAGCATCGTTTATTGCTAAAGTTTCTAGAATTTTTTTCTACGTCACTATTGACAAATCGAGAAAAATATGTGCTCGATGGTGCATCACTCAAGTAAAACCCACAGATTGTTGCCTTGTGCTTTTCAGCTGGTGAGATAGCACAGAAAGGAAAATAAATACATTTCTTTGTCGTTTTCAGGCCTACACCTTATTTCTACACACAATATTTTTGTTAATTAAGTGGTTGCCCAGTAGAATGGTAACTTTTGTGTGCCTGCTAAACATACACATTTAAATGTCCACTACTGAATCTAGTAGAACCAGTTCTAAATGTTCAATTTAAAATTCCACTAGTGGCATTCTCTAGAAGGATGGGGAAAAAAATTGTGTATTTCCTAGAATGTGTTTTCCGTTACTGTTGAAATGCCCGTTATTATAGTAGCATGTTTTATCTACCGTACCTCTGATGTTTTACTACTTCTAAGCCTGGAGGCATGCTCCCATAGTTTATTTGTAAAAGTGTTGCATTCTGTAGCATGAGACTGTGCTTTCTGTTGTGAACTGTATTGCTTTTTGAGGATGTCAGCAGCTGGTACTAAACTGAGGAGGGTAAAATGAAATCCAAAGTAGAGTAACAGAACAGATCGTCTCACTGAAACTGTATTCTGCCCAGTCTCCTCCTGTACATCACTGTGTATGGTGCCAGAAATAACCATTGTACGCGCTGTTATAGGGAAAGACTGCTTATTGTCTCATTCGACTTGTGGTATGAAAGGAACCATGCTTTGACTTGCACAAATTGGAATCCGCCTGCATTCATTTCTGGAGAAATGTGATCTCATTGTTTTAATGTCACTTACTGATAACTCCCTGTGTGGCGCCGTAGCACATATTTAGTTTCCTTTTAAGAGTGGAAAAGAAAGCTATTGAGTCAGAAAACACTACAAAAATTGAACTGATTTATCAAGTTGTACAAACTGTCGTGGTGGTATATTAAACGTATGTTCAAACATTTCATTTAAAATGTTAAACTTCACAAAAAAACGGTAGGGCACGCATTCTAAATGAGATGGCATTCCCGATGCAGGCATTTTTATACTTGTAATTATAGATACCTTTGGGGGACAATTTTGGTAGTTCGGTATTCTGAGCTATCTCTTGGGCATTTGAGAATTACATGGACAGTCTGTGTAACTGCTCTTATTTCTACAGGTAATTCCAAAATACCAGGACTTTCTGACTGGCATGTTTCCCCAGATTTGGTTTTATGAATATGTCCCCAGAAACAACCCCAAGGTAATTCTGAGTACTGTATACGTGGCCTTACTCACAGCTGGAATTCCGAGACCCTCGTAATGGGGGCCTAGGGTATGAATTCATGCACCAGCGTTGCTGCGTCCATGTTGAATGCTTTTGACACTTCAGAACTGAAGGAATAAATGTATCTACTTCAAGGAGCCTGGGGCAGAGTTGGTAACACCAGAGCTGTAGATGAAGTGAGCTACATGTAGATGCAGTGAGCTGAATTTTGCAACTCGGCCCCTGCAAACATTTCCTGTTGTGCAGATGCTGACCCTAGGAGTGCTGATAGGGTTGGACTTCACAGCGTACTTGGTGCCTTACCTTGCTGTCTCTTGTAAGTGTGAAGATTTTGGTGGCATTGCGATTGAGGTTCCGGTTTCTGCAGATAAGAACGACTGTGCACTTACACCTCCGTGCCATTGGTGCATAAGTTTTAATAGTGGCATAGTTTCTGTACCCTTGAGCTGGCCTTGAATCTAGCATCCTGTGCGTAATGAAATGTGTGGGCAAAGAAAGTGTATTCGTATTTCTCCTTGTTAACCCCTTCGCTGCCAGGCCTTTTCCCCCTCCTGTGCCAGGCCTTTTTTTGGCTATTTGGGGCAGTTTGCGCTTAGGCCCTCACAACTTTTTGTCCACATAAGCTAGCCAAGCCAAATTTGCGTCCTTTTTTTTTCCAACATCCTAGGGATTCTAGAGGTACCCAGACTTTGTGGGTTCCCCTGAAGGAGGCCAAGAAATTAGCCAAAATACAGTGAAAAGTTCGGTTTTTTTTTTTCAAAAACAAAATGGGAAAAGTGGCTGCAGAAGAAGGCTTGTGGTTTTTTCACTGAAAATGGCATCAACAAAGGGTTTGTGGTGCTAACATCACCAGCTTCCCAGCTTTCAGGAATAGGCAGACTTGAATCAGAAAACCCAATTTGTCAACACAAATTTGGCATTTTACTGGGACATACCCCATTTTTACAATTTTTGTGTGCTTTTAGCCTCCTTCCAGTCAGTGACAGAAATGGGCGTGAAACCAATGCTGGATCCCAGTAACCTAAACATTTCTGAAAAGTAGGCAAAATTCTGAATTCAGCAAGGGGTCATTTGTGTAGATCCTAAAAGGGTTTCCTACAGAAAATAACAACTGAAAAAGAAAAATATTGAAATTGAGGTGAAAAAAACATCAATTTTTCTCTACGTTTTACTCTAACTTTTTCCTGCAATGTCAGATTTTCGAAAGCAATATACCGTTACGTCCGCTGGACTCCTCTGGTTGCGGGGATATATAGGGCTTGTAGGTTCATAAAGAACCCTAGGTACCCAGAGCCAATAAATGAGCTGCACCCTGCAGTGCGTTTTCATTCTATACTGGGTATACAGCAATTAATTTGCTGAAATATAAAGAGTGAAAAATAGCTATCAAGAAAACCTTTGTATTTCCAAGATGGGCACAAGATAAGGTGTTGAGGAGCAGTGGTTATTTGCACATCTCTGAATTCCGGGGTGACCATACTAGCATGTGAATTACAGGGCATTTCTCAAATAGATGTCTTTTTTACACACCCTCTTATATTTGGAAGGAAAAAATGTAGAGAAAGACAAGGGGCAATAACACTTGTTTTGCTAATCTATGTTCCCCCAAGTCTCCTGATGAAAAAATGATACCTCACTTGTGTGGGTAGGCCTAGCGCCCGCGACAGGAAACGCCCCAAAACGCAACGTGGACACATCACATTTTTTGAAAGAAAACAGAGGTGTTTTTTGCAAAGTGCCTACCTACCTGTAGATTTTGGCCTCTAGCTCAGCCGGCACCTGGGGAAACCTAGCAAACCAGCGCATTTTTGAAAACTAGAAACCCAGGGGAATCCAAGATGGGGTGACTTGTGGGGCTCTGACCAGGTCCTGTTACCCAGAATCCTTTGCAAACATCAAAATTTGGCCCCAAAAAAACACTTTTTCCTCTCATTTCGGTGACAGAAAGTTCTGGAATCTGAGAGGAGCCACAAATTTCCTTCCACCCAGCGTTCCCCCAAGTCTCTCGATAAAAATGGTACCTCACTTGTGCGGGTAGGCCTAGCGCAGGGGGGGCATAAAAGGCCTAAAATAAATTTGCCCCCCCCCCAAACCCCACCCTGGGAGCGACCCTTGCCTACGGGGTCACTCCCCCTGCGTGACATTGGTGCCAAACAAAAAATCCCCGGTGCCTAGTGGTTTCTGCCCCCTTGGGGGCAGATTGACCAAATGGCCTAAATACAATTTTCCCCTCCAGGGGAGAGACCCTTGTCCAAGGGGTCGCTCCCCATCTGTAAAACAAAAAATCCCTGGTGCCTGGTGGTTTCTGCCCCCCTTGGGGCCAGATCGGCCTAGTCAAAATAGGCAGAACTACCCCCCGGGGGGGGGGCAGAAATGGGCTAAAATAATTCCCCCCCCCCCAACCCCCCCAGGGGAGCGACCCTTGCCTAAGGGGTCGCTCCCCTTGCGTGAAATTCACGTAAAAAAAAAACTCCCTGTGGTCTAGTGGTTTCTGTCCCCCCTTGGGGGCAGACTGGCCTCATCAAAATAGGCCAATCTGCCCCCAAGGGGGCAGAAATGGCCTAAATATAATTTGCCCCCTAGGGGAGCGACCCTTGCCTAAGGGGTCGCTTCCCACACCTAAAACAAAAAAGTAAACAAAAAAAATAAAAACAAAAAAATGTATCCCTGGTGCCTAGAGGTTTCTGCCCCTCCCCCGGGGGCAGATCGGCCTAATAGCCCCCCAGGGGGGGCAGAAAAGGCCTTCCAAAAAAATGCCCCCCCTGGGAGCGACCCTTGCCCAAGGGGTCACTCCCTTATGACAATTTAAAAAAAAAAAAAAAACATCCCTGGAGTATAGTGGGCGTTTCAAAAGCCGGATTGCAAGCAATCCGGCTTTTGAAATGCTTGGAGAGACTTCAAAGGGAAGGAAATACATTTCCTTCCCTTTGAAGCCTCTCCGGGCCAAAGCATTTCTCTTTCTGTCGTGCTGGAAGCTGAGCTTCCAGCGCGATGGGGGAGGCTCTGTGATTGTCAGCGCGCGCTGACGTCACAGGGGGGGTGGGGGGGTCGGGGTGGAAGGGGAAGGGCTTCCCCTTCCATCCCTGACTTGGGGGGGGTTGAGGGGGTGGCTAGCGCTCCCTCTGGGCTGTGTGCCTAGGACGTAATGGTTACGTCCTGGGCACAGCAGCACTGCCTCAGGACGTAACCATTACGTCCTGGGCACAGAACCGGTTAATGTGCTATACAAAGTAGGACTTCATTTGTTTACTTCTGCTTCCTGAGATGTAGCCTTTCTGGTTATTTTTAAGTATTGAATGCCAGGTAGTGGAAGCTGTTTGGTTACAAAAGAACTATTAAAATTTACAATGGTCTCCCAACACCCTGGTTGCTTAACATTGGTTGCTTTTGTCACTTTTATTTACTTGCTTCCTATTCAGTGGCTTGTCTTTCTCTTTGTTGATCTGTATACCTGCAGTCCTAATTTGTAGGAAAGTTTAAATAAAACAAATATATATGTGTATGTATATGTTTGTGTGTGTGTGTGTATGTATGTATGTGTGTATATATATATATATATATATATATATATATATATAAATAGTTATGCACTCCATGAGAGTGCATGTTTTCCGTGTCTTGCCTTGTGTGCTTTTCACCTACCAAATACCTGCTGTTTATGGTCTGTAGCTCTGTTCCTTATGCGCCTTTCTTTCAATATAGAGCGCTTCTCTCCCACCCTGTGATTTGTGTTCTCAATGTTTTGCTCTAGCCAGTGTGGCTGTCTCCCTTGTGTGCTGCTTTTCTTCTCCCCCACCCACCCCATCCTCATCCTGCATAGAATCATTTTTTTTTTTTTTTTTTAGCTTGCACTCTTTGCCCTCCAGTTTCATCCTGCTGCTTTACCCTTCCCACTGCTTGTGCGCCCTAATACCTCCTCCTGCTGTTTGTTCTTTTTAAAAAAATTTTTTTTAAATAAGGCAATTTTAGACTGGCCACATTTCTGTTGCTTATTGCTAGATATACATATTTAATACTTATAATATAGTAAGATAGAATACAAAAGAAAAAACAAAGACGAAACCTGTTGGCTTTGCCAATGCTTGTTTGGCTATGTGGTATAGTTCACATGTAGGACTCCATAACTTTTTTTTTTTTTTCCCCATATAGGGTATCCAGGCCGAATTTGTGTAATACCTAGGGATTTTAAAGGTAACCACAGTTTGTGGATTCCCCTGCAGGATACTGATAAAATAGGCAAAGTAGAGCAAACAAAGTTTGAGGTTTTTTTTTAGAAAAAATGGGGAAAAGTGCACTAGAAAAGTGTCTGTTTTCTTCCTAAAAATGGCATCGACGAACGGTTTGCTGTACTAAAATCACCATCTTCCCAGCTTTCAAAAAACCTAATTTTGGACCACTATTTTTGGCATTTTTAGGTTGAGCGCACAATTGCTTCTTCAGTCTCTGGGCTAGTAACCAATCCCCTCACTTTCACACATTCATGGGCTTGCCTTTCAAAAATCCCTTGACGTAATTGCTTTACATTTGTCCTGCCTTTTTGTGTGGTTTTGTTACTGCCTTGAAGACTGACCCTGTTACATGGATTATTGCACGATTGCTGATGTACTTCAGTGTGGGGCCGAACTATTTTTCATTCTTTTGTCTCTTCCCCTCATGCTCGATGGCGGCCATAGCACTCACAGGGCAGAACAGCTCAACCTCTATTGGTAGTATTGATGCGCTTGTCACGTTGTTCACACTGTTACCTAATCAGAGTCCTTTCTTTTGGCTCTCCCATTCATGCTCCATAGCTTTCACAAAAACACTTGTAATTGATAAATGCTTTACGTAAAAGACACAAATCTTCAAAGTGGCTCTCCCGACACAGCAGGAGAACCGATATTACAATATTCACTGCACTCGGGGAAACTCGCCTCTTAATGCTTTGCAGGCAATTACTTTTACATAACATTTGTGCTCATAACTCAGCTTGTGGTGGTGCTAGGACAATGGGACCACCACCAAAACTTTCATGACAACGTGCTCTTTCTGTCTACATCATCTCTGGGTCCCCTGGAATAATAACCCCTCCCACCATTGTGTTTTTTTAAGCTCTCTTATGGCTAGAACTCTAGTTTTACAGCTGGGAGTAGTTTGTGTTTTAAGGTCCTTGTTAGTAATATCATTGCAGTAGGCCTGTTAGCTCAGAAAATGTGTAAAGCATTACACCGTCTAGGGGCTAAATATATAATTACACTGCATTACTTTCTGCCATTTTCTTTTCATGTGTTTATGCCCTCTAGGGGCTAACTATATCATTACATGACCATGTTTCTTACAAATGCTATTTTCATTCTGGTGCCTGTAGGGGCTGGGCTGTTCTAAGCATTACAGTCAGCACATCAACATAGTGCAATATTTGCTGCATGGAAACTCACCCCGTGATGCTTTACAGGACATTACTTTTACAAAACATATTTACTCATAACTCAGCCTGTGGTGGTCCTAGGACATTGGGGCCGCCGTCAAAACGTTCACCACAATGTGCTCTTTATGTCTAAATCATCTATGGGTCCGGACCCCAAAAAAATAACCCCTCCCACTATTCAGTGTCTTTTTAAGTCCTTTCGTGGGTGGAACTTTGGTTTTGCAGCTAGCAGTAATTTTGTTTTAAAGACCTTGTTTATTACATCACTGCAGTAGGCATGTTAGCCTTAAAAATGTGTAATGCTAAATTATGAGTCAGGGTTGACCAATTTATGTGCAAGAAAAGTCCAGTTATGAATTTACAGGCCCAATAGCTCCAACTATAGCAAATGCGAGATCTATTACATTGCAAATCCTTATTTAAAGAGGTAGACCATTTTTCTAATGCTTCTGCGTCCAACCTACTTCAGGTTTGTGGTGGAAGCTAATGTGAAACCTATGGGCGATCCAGGAAAGCTGTAGATTTCTGAAAAGTAGACACAATACAGAAAGGTCATGTGTAGATCACTCATTGTATTCTTAAGGAAAATAACTTGAAATAAAGAAATAATAAAAATGAGTAAGAAAAAAACGCAATTTGTGACATTTTTCATCTGTAACTTTTAGTTATGATGGCTAATTTACAAAAGTAATTTACCATTACTTCTGCTAGACCCTTCTGTTTGTGGGAATACATAGGGGTTGTAGGTTCTCCAACAGCCTAAGGTACCCTGAGCCAACAATAGAGCTCTACCATACAGTGGCGTTTCATTGAGTACAGAGTATACAGGGAGTGCAGAATTATTAGGCAAATGAGTATTTTGACCACATCATCCTCTTTATGCATGTTGTCTTACTCCAAGCTGTATAGGCTCGAAAGCCTACTACCAATTAAGCATATTAGGTGATGTGCATCTCTGTAATGAGAAGGGGTGTGGTCTAATGACATCAACACCCTATATCAGGTGTGCATAATTATTAGGCAACTTCCTTTCCTTTGGCAAAATGGGTCAAAAGAAGGACTTGACAGGCTCAGAAAAGTCAAAAATAGTGAGATATCTTGCAGAGGGATGCAGCACTCTTAAAATTGCAAAGCTTCTGAAGCGTGATCATCGAACAATCAAGCGTTTCATTCAAAATAGTCAACAGGGTCGCAAGAAGCGTGTGGAAAAACCAAGGCGCAAAATAACTGCCCATGAACTGAGAAAAGTCAAGCGTGCAGCTGCCACAATGCCACTTGCCACCAGTTTGGCCATATTTCAGAGCTGCAACATCACTGGAGTGCCCAAAAGCACAAGGTGTGCAATACTCAGAGACATGGCCAAGGTAAGAAAGGCTGAAAGACGACCACCACTGAACAAGACACACAAGCTGAAACGTCAAGACTGGGCCAAGAAATATCTCAAGACTGATTTTTCTAAGGTTTTATGGACTGATGAAATGAGAGTGAGTCTTGATGGGCCAGATGGATGGGCCCGTGGCTGGATTGGTAAAGGGCAGAGAGCTCCAGTCCGACTCAGACGCCAGCAAGGTGGAGGTGGAGTACTGGTTTGGGCTGGTATCATCAAAGATGAGCTTGTGGGGCCTTTTCAGGTTGAGGATGGAGTCAAGCTCTACTCCCAGTCCTACTGCCAGTTCCTGGAAGACACCTTCTTCAAGCAGTGGTACAGGAAGAAGTCTGCATCCTTCAAGAAAAACATGATTTTCATGCAGGACAATGCTCCATCACACGCGTCCAAGTACTCCACAGCGTGGCTGGCAAGAAAGGGTATAAAAGAAGGAAATCTAATGACATGGCCTCCTTGTTCACCTGATCTGAACCCCATTGAGAACCTGTGGTCCATCATCAAATGTGAGATTTACAAGGAGGGAAAACAGTACACCTCTCTGAACAGTGTCTGGGAGGCTGTGGTTGCTGCTGCACGCAATGTTGATGGTGAACAGATCAAAACACTGACAGAATCCATGGATGGCAGGCTTTTGAGTGTCCTTGCAAAGAAAGGTGGCTATATTGGTCACTGATTTGTTTTTGTTTTGTTTTTGAATGTCAGAAATGTATATTTGTGAATGTTGAGATGTTATATTGGTTTCACTGGTAATAATAAATAATTGAAATGGGTATATATTTTTTTTTGTTAAGTTGCCTAATAATTATGCACAGTAATAGTCACCTGCACACACAGATATCCCCCTAACATAGCTAAAACTAAAAACAAACTACAAACTACTTCCAAAAATATTCAGCTTTGATATTAATGAATTTTTTGGGTTCATTGAGAACATGGTTGTTGTTCAATAATAAAATTAATCCTCAAAAATACTACTTGCCTAATAATTCTGCACTCCCTGTAGACCAATTCATATAGCAAAATAGGCTAGAGTGAAAAATGGGTATTGGGGAAACCTGTGTATTTCTGAAATGGGCAGAAGATATGGAGTTTAGGAGCAGTGGTTATTTTTGTACATCTATGAATTTTTGAGAACCCATACTACTGTATGATTTAGGGGGTATTTTTCAAAATGTCGTCTTTCTTGTACACAGGCTTAAATTTGAAAGGCACGAATGCAGCAAAATCCAATTGGTAATAACAAATGTTCTATTTATGCTCCCACAAGCAGGGGTGTGGAGTTCCTATAGTCTGACACCAGGACATATTGTTTGTGGGCAAAGACAACAAGTTTTCATATTTAGTTTGTTCTTAGGGCAAGTAGGCTATAGTAGGCTAAGTGGGAATAATGTGCTACCTTGCAGCAAAAACCCTTTGTCTGCCAGTTTACAGGGAAGCAAACTGTTTGCAGTTGAGGTAATATTTGTGCTTCTGTATCAAGCTTTTCAAACTATTTTTGGTTCATTAATGCAAAGCCTTTAGGTAAGTACCACCCAGCCTATTTTAAAGTTACCACACACTTGTTTTCTTTGTAATGACCGAGTACACAGGCATGTGTGTGTGTGTATATAATGGTGTGTGTATGTAATATATACGTGTATGTAATATGTACGTGTGTGTGTGTAGATATATATATATATACACACACACACATAGGTTTTAGAGGTTGGTAGTAGTAAAGGAATTTTAGTACTTAGGAATGGACTGGGATAATACATTAGGAAAGATTTCTTATATATAAGGGACAAGTATGAGTTAAAGGGGGTAAGAGTTTTGTAGGGTTTAGGACTGTGTAGATAAGGTAGGTAAGGTGATAGGAAGGGATTTTTAGATTTAAATGATGGGTGGGATTAAACCATGTTAAGCGTGTTTTAGGGTTCTGGGAATGATGAGATAAAGGGGTTAGGGTTTTTTTAGGCTTAGTGGATTCATAGGAGAGTAGTAAGTGGGTTTTAGGGATGGTTAGGAGTACAGAGGTTATGTAGGGTTCAGGGATTGATGGCAGTAAAGGAGGTGAGTAGTAAGAGGATTCTAGGTTTTAAGGGGGATAGGTAGGGGTAAGGGATAGTAAGACCTTTTTTGGTTTAAGGGATGGGTAGGGAATAAGGGATATTTTTCAGGATTTGGGTAGTTGGTGTGTCCACATATATACTTATGTGTTTATATTTCTGGAATTTACCACCAATTAAGTTTATTGCAATGGTGACTTGTTTAGGCAATTCTGCTTTTCTTGAATCCAACAAGTGCCCATCTACCATAGAAACAATAAATTGGACCTTAATAGACTTGACAGAATACTCCTCCTAGCCTCACATAATAAGTTATGCAAGTTCATCTGTAAAATCTTAAAATGGATACACATAATGCATTCTTAAAGTGCTAATTTAGCTTTTAGCTAATTTACCATTTGAAAATTTTGTGCGCAAAGCGAACAGAGTCTGCTAATAACGTGTATCCTGTCACACTAATCTAGGCATTGTGGATGTAAATGGCTAAATCCTGTATTGTAAATGTTGTCCCACATTCACACAAATCTTGTCTCAATTTCACAATCCCGTTAATGCCGTATACCATGGAGTAAGAATGAATGAGTTGACATCAATTTTCTCAATCTCATGCCCTTCTCAATACACAACACAGAAATCAATTTACAGTTATCAGAGACACAGATTATCTTTTTAATGGCATAATTAAAGAAAACCATGGAATTAATGACCACTTGATCATTGGCATTCCAACCGTTGTAATAGATTCCAAATTCATCAAATTGAGACCACAAGAAGCCCGGCACCACCTTATCAACTAGCCCAATAGGTCCCCGTTTGCAAAGTCCGTTGGTAGTTTCAAAGTTCCATCCTGCCCAAGTGAGCTTATTTCAGGAAACTCATGTAAGAACAGTATTTCTTTTTCATCCATTAGACCTAGTCAAGGTAAAAATGACATACAAATCTGGGGTGAAGAAGGGTATACCCTACCCAGCAATGCCTATCTTACAGGCAGTCTATCAAGTGGATTCAAAACAAACCTGTCATAAACACACACATACCCCAATACACAGTTTTTGCAAAACATGACCAGCTCCGCAGGACCGGAATATGCCGGCCGGTAATGCTAAACTCCTAACCCTTTAAATGTACTGACATTTCTTTGTCCTTGCTCATCCCACGTGGGTGTTTGGTATGAATTATTAGTTTGGATTCACACTGTTTTAAGATCCTCTGCCCTCCTTGTTTACAATGTTTCACTCTGTCAATACCCAAGTACTTAATTAGTTTATCAGGATTACTCTTGTGTACTTCGGTAAATTGGAGTTTTTCTGGGTAGATGGGTCCCTGTTCTTAATGGCCATGCGATGTTCCAGAATTTTCTTTTTTTTTTTTTAACCAGGAATAATGTGCTACCAACATATCTTAGGCTGCAAGGGAATTCCGATGTAAAGACGCAGTAATCTGATATGCACGTTGTCCATTTCTGTATCCTGCATGTGTGCCCAAAACAAGTGGTATATTGCTCCATGTTTGTACTCCTTTAACAGACCTTGTGTTAGCCACAAGTATGGAAACCCACTGGGGTGTGCAACCAATTCCCTGGGGTTTACTTTTTAATGTCAGTATCTGCTAACTGATCCTTTAAGGATTTAGGCCTGCCATATGTTACCCCTTTCTGGTGAATTGACCTCCCTGCCTATGATTGTATCAGATGTTACTAATCCAGTGCTTGGCAAGGATACTACGTATTTCTGGGGCTCATTCGTTAAATGTTGTAATGACTTTTGTGTATGCAATTCCTCTTTTGCATCTGGTGTTTTGTACAGCACCAGGTTTGTCTTTGTCTTCCACCCTTTTAATTGCTGGTTTTTATTTTATTTTTATTTTTGGGGTAGCCTCTTTTACAGAAATGAGACACCCGTTTTAGCTTTGTCCATGTGGCATATATGGTTTTGGTACTACACTTTCTCTTGGATCTAATAAATTCCAATAAGGAAGGAATTCAGAAAGACAGTTCCTCTGAACTTCAATGTGACTGTCCAGTAAGTGTTTACCTTTGGCACTAATTCATCTAGAAAATGACCGGTTCAGGTAATTTTCGTGTAATTGAGAATTAACATACTCCACCACTTCTTTCACTGTCACGGATCAAGACCAAAATTATCGCTGTAGCAAACTCATATCAGCATTTGTTGCACAAATCTCTCTCTTGGATCTGTCCAAACCACCTGTTCCTTCGACCAACCCATGAAGAGATTTGCATTGCTGGGGCAAACCAGGTACCTATTGCAGTCCCAAGGTCTGCCTGTTTGTAATGTCTCTTCAAACACAGAGATATTTGTATTTAGACAGAAATCTATCATAGCCATTCGAATATTTGTGTGCTTGTACATGGCTATAGGTCTACTCTTCAAAAAGTATCTACGAGCCTCTATGCCACTTTTCTGCTGAATGCAAATACATGATGAGTTGGTAACTTATGCCACAAACCGTAGTACTTTCCCAGTGCACGCTCTGAATTCTTTGGAGGAAGTCAGTGCTATGTCCATAATAAGAACTTAAATTAAGCATTAAAGGATGCATGAAATAGACTGGGTGTTATTCAAGAGCCCACCATCCGAGGAAATGAAGGGTCTTCCTTGTGATTTAACACAGTTATTATTTACAATTGTGAGCAAATTGAAGCATGGAGTGGTGGGGTTCTGGTCCTTAAGAAACCATATTCTTCAAAATCCATCCATCCTTTCTGTTTAAAATCCCATAATAAGTTATTTTTTGATTGTACATAATTTTCATTATTAATCATGCTTTGGTAGCCTCAAAGATGAAGTTGTGACGAAGGCTCTTTCATGGCCCAAAAGACAACTTTCTCTCTTCCCCGCCAACCCCCTTTTTGTCTGAGGGGGTTTTATTAAATTTCAGGACCATCCTGTGGCGATTGAAAAGTCCTTTGCTGTTCAAGGAAAAGATTGCTTCTGTGACTTTCATTTCGTCTTTTAGAGGTATGAAGTTTCATGAGGTAATGCATTTCCAGATCGTGAAAAATGCTGAGGACGTGGGAGATTAGGGTTATTTTTGGATTTCCCCTTAAAACAACTTCCACTATATGCATTATTTTCTAACTCTGTATTAATCACGGGCTCCCTTTCTTCGTACCAACCAGAACACAATTTTCCAAAGTTTACAGTGCCATATCTCCCAGACACAAATTAACCTCATCCTCTTTTTCTGTTAACAATTGCATTTGGTTTAGCTGGACACTGGAGCTTTCATCAGTTTAAGCTTCCTTACGAATATAAACAATTCAGTTCTAGTTTAACTATATTCTTAATCAGTCTCTGGGTAGAAGGATAGGCCTAGGTTTACAAATTATCTTGCAGCGTTTCATCACAGTTTTACATTTCTCAACCTTCTGGTTAAATTCTTGTTGTCCTTAGTCATCTTTTTCTTTCCATGAGGTGTCTAGTTTATTCCTTTGGTTCCTACTCCTTCTCCTCAGCTTCTTCCTCTTCTTACCAGCTTCCTTTTGGTTGACTAATTACCTATATTGTTTGATATTTCCCTTGATTCAACAGGTGATACTCATCTGAATGAGTTCCCTGATTATAAAAAGGATCATCTGATGGTCCCCACTTCTGCACCTGAATCCGAACTAGCATGCGCTCTTTCACTCATCAGTAACTCAGGCCAAAACGTGCACCTGTAGGTAGTTCTGTTTGTCATAAATGTCCTCTTTTTTCAGTATTTGTTCTCTTCCTCAAATTTTGTCAGCCTGACATACATCATTTTCCTGCTTAGAATTCTCATTCCGTTACTTCTCAGCTGATTCTTATAATTTTTTCTCAAGTGTCCATAGTTCTTGTTGTTTTTTGTCAAGATCGTTTTTTGCATACATCATCAAAAGTTTAGGCATCCCTTTGCAAGTGTCGGCCATGAGTTCTGAACATTCCTGGGGCAGCTCTGTGGTCTCGTAGGTAAGATCCGCAAACATTTACAAGCCACGTAGTACCATGTTAACTTTCATATATTTCTCAAGATCAATGTGTCGTCCCCCCCCCCCCCCCCCCCCCCACCACCACCACCACCACCACCACCACCACCACCAGTTGGATAGCTTGCATTTACACAGCTTTTCCATTAAATTCAACTTTTGTTTGAGGTTCATGGTGACTATCAAATTTGTTTGTTTCCACTTAGCGGGTCTATATATATATATATATATATATATATATATATATATATATATATATATATAACCATGTTGTAAAGAAGTGTGTGGTAAAGGCTGATAATCACTAAACATTATCATTATTTTCTGCCTATATGGGATGACTGTGTGTAGGTGAAATTTTCGATTTTCCTAGTCTCATGACGGAAAGTCTTAATTTCATTAAAGACACGGAGGCGAGTATTATGCGTTTCTTTTCTTACTTTAATAAATAGCAGCAGTCAAGAAATATACTACAATTCCCAGAAGGCAAAGAAACAACAGCCAATGGGAATAAAAACGTAGTCAGAACAGTGTACACCAATCATATGTATGCAGAGGCATTGTGACATCACTTGACTGCGACCAGCCCTCTTTTCTTGCGAGAGAGTCAATGAAAGTTAAACAATGGAACAATAGAAAACAGAATAAGAATTGCCATAATGAAAGACAACACATGGGAACAAAAGTTCAAAATCCAAGGTAGCCAGGATGGATTCCGGTAGGTAGTTCCAGCGGAAAGACCAGCTTGAAGAGTAGACAACCAAGCTGAAGGCAGAGACTTAAGTGGAAGGTTGAGTGATGGCCAGCGGTGCTGAAAGAAGGGAGGGAAAGATAAAAAACAAAGTTACTAGAAGTGGAGGGATAATACTTGCCTCCGTGTCTTTAATAAAATTAAGACTTTCCGTCATGGGACTAGGAAAATCTACATTTTATGACAAGACCGGAGGCTCCTATTATGCGAGTTTAAAGCATATTAATTACATCCAGAGACACATTATTGATAGGTTTGCAGTAAAATACTCTAAATACATTGTCATTAGAACAGTCTGCAGATTTAAGAATATCTTCTAAACGGGAGCCCGCCTAGAACGCTTTAGAAGCCATCGCCCCTCTGGAAGAATGAGCTCCGAACATAGAAGTATCTATGCCCGCCAGCGACATTAACCATTTAACCCATCTAGCTAGGGTAGCCGCTGAAACAGGAGAGTGGGGTTTCCTAAATGAGATTAATAATTGGGAATGAGAAGAAGATCTTAAATCTGCAGTCTTTAATTCATACGCTTTTAAACATTGTCCAACGCATAGTTTAGGATGATCAGGAAAATATGGATTAAAAAACTGAGGATAAATTGGTCTTGGTTCGGCGAAACACATTAAACAACACCCCCGTAGGTGTAAGTTGTCGATTAGAAATATCCAAAGCTTTAACATCTGAGATACGTTTTATAGAAACAAGGCACAATAACATGGTTAACTTGGCAGATAACATTTTTAACGAAAGCATGAGAGTATCAGGCCATGACAGAATAAATTTCAAAACAATGTTAACATCCCTTAAATGACTGTATTTAGGTAAAGGAGGATTGGAAACTTTTACTCCCTTTAATAAGCGGCAAATCAGTGGAAGTTCTCCCACCGGTTTTCCATTGACTGGTACATGATTGGCCGATATGGCTGATCGATATAGGTTGATTGTACGGAAAGCTTTGCCTTTACTGGCCTCAGCCGCTAGGAAATTGATGATATAAATCAAATCCGCTGAAAAGGGATCGATGTTTTTTCCCAGACACCAGCTGTGCCAAATAGACCAGGCTGATGTATAAGCCTTTTTTGTGCCTGGGGCCCTGGACCGTGAAATGTATTGGGAAGCCTCTGTCGAAATGCGCGGGAAAGATTGAGATTGCCCGATATTTTTCATGCCGACAGGGTTAATAAATTGTCTAGTATGAGAGGATCAGATCGGCCTAGAGGGTCTAGAAGTAGATCCGGGAAGGAAGGAATCAATATCGGGAAATCTATTGAAAGCTCTAGAAGAGCTGGGAACCAGGTTTGTGATTGCCAAAAAGGAACTATGAGAATTAAAGAGGCTTGTTGACACCTGACATGGTCTAGGACCTTGCTGATCATAAGGAAAGGGGGAAAGGCGTAATTGAGGGAGAGGGACCAGTCCTGTAAAAAAGCATCTGATGCCAAGGCCAGTAGATCTGGACGCCAACTGTAGAATTGGGGAAGGTGGGAATTGAGGTGAGATGCAAAATGGTTGATTTGTAGAGGACCCCATTTGTTTTGAATGATATGGAAAATTGAAGTGTGCAGTCTCCAATCGCTTGAATCTCGAAGATGACGGAAATGCCAATCTCCCACCGAATTTTGAGACCCCGGAAGGTACTCTGCATGAACCGAAATGTGGTTTGAAAGGCAAAATTCACAAAACCCCTTGGCTAGTTCCGCCAGAGGTTTGGATCTTGTGCCCCCGAGATGATTTATATATTGAACAGCCGAGATGTTGTCCATTCTGAGGAGAATGGCACAACAAACTCGTTTTTTTGCAAGGCTTCTGATTGCAAAGGAGCTGGCAAGCATCTCTAAACAGTTGTTATGCATTTTGGACTCCTCTGACGACCACGTGCCTCCAGTCGAGATTGGTCCACATCGGGCCCCCCAGCCGGAACGGCTTGCATCTGATTCTAATACTAGATCTGGGGCTGATGCAAAGATAGTCCTTCCGTTCCAGGCTTCTAAATGGTCTATCCACCACTGAAGTTCTGTGTGCGAGTCGACATCTAATGGAATGATATCTGCGTAAGAGAGGCCTTTTCTTAAGTGACGAATTTTCAACCTTTGAAGGGCTCTGTAGTGGAGAGGGCCTGGAAAAATGGCTTGAATTGAGGAGGAAAGGAGACCCGCAATTCGCGCTAGCGTTCTGAGAGAAATCTGAGAGCTGCGCAGGACTTGAAGTATTTCTGACTTTATTGTCTTGATCTTTGCAGAGGGTAGCAAAAGGGTGGCAGAGATTGAGTTTATTTGGAAACCTAAGAATTCTATAATTTGAGAAGGGGTTAAAATAGATTTTTCTCTGTTTATGATAGTCTGAAAGGAGTGAGCACGTGAGGGATAGGTGAGACAACAGGGATTGAGGAGACTGGCTCATTATTAGGATATCGTCGAGGTAGATGATGAGTCGGACACCTTGAGCTCTGAGAAAGGCTACCACCGGTTTCATGAGTTTGGTGAAACACCACGGGGCGGAAGAGAGACCGAAGGGTAGAGAGGTAAAATGAAAGTACTGGTCTGACCATTGAAATTGAAGAAAATTCCTGAAATGAGGGTTGATTGGAACCACTAGATACGCATCTTGGAGATCCAATCGCACCATCCAATCCTGTTGAAGAAGAGTATTTCTGAGATGGAGGATGGTTTCCATCTTGAAATGGTGATAAACTACAAACTGGTTGAAACCCTTCAGGTTTATCACAGGCCGCATTTTTTTGTTTTTCTTTAGAACTAAGAAAATTTTACTTGTAAAACCTGTTGGGTCGGGAAGGGTAAGGGCGATGGCTTGTTTTTGCAATAGTGATTGCACTTCTGAGGTAATGAGGGAAGCCATCTCTGCGGAAAAACGAGGGGGGGGTAACTGGGTCTGAATAGGGGTTGCATAAAGTTCTATGGAATAACCTTGAACAGTGTGAAGAATCCAAGGATCTGCCGTGATTTCCAACCATTTTGGTAGGAAAAAACGGAGACGTCCTCCTACAGGTATAGAAGAAGGTATAAGACTTACTTGGTTGAGGAGAGGATCTCGAGTTCCTGAAGCGTCTGGAGCGGAAACCTCTTGATCTCTGAGGGTAAAACTGCGGCCTATACTCTTGGTAGGGTGCGTTGTGGTATCCTCTGGAACCTTGGTAGTAGTACGGACGGCCGGCAAAGCAGTTCCTGCCTCTGCCAGCCCTTGCAAAAACCCGCTGGGCAAACATCTTTTTTAGAGATTGCTGGGCTTTATCCAGCGAGGTGAAGGTTGCTACGTACTTACTCAAGTCTTTGATAAAAGAGTCCCCAAATAGAGCACCGTCAGTGCGAGCATTAGGTTGGACGGTTGCCAGGTTGACCAGTTTAGGTTCGAGTTTTAGTAGTAGATCCTTACGTCTCATGTGTAAGAGCAGAATTTGCATTTCGTAGAAGGCAAAAGGAACGTTGGACCCAAAGCGTAAGCTCTTCAGGATCACTGAAGGAGCCGTCAATTCTAGCTGCTTCAGCAATGTCAAATATGCGAGTTAGGGGACCCATAATGTCAAGCAGCTTGTCCTGGCAAGAGGCCCACGCCTTGTCCACTCCTTTGCGTGGATCCTTGCCTAATTTCGTGAAAAAGGTCGAGGGGCTGGTCAATAGAGGGAGTGACTGAGAGATTGCCAGAGAGGGAGGGGCGAGGATTTTAACTTTGCCCTAGTTTGTTTATCCAGAGGACAATTCATTTTAGCAGAGACATATTGGGTGACATGATCTGCAGGAACCCACTAAGTAGAGTTGGGGTGAAGGATATTGGAAGGGTCAAACATAGGGAAACCTTCAGGGTCTAGAATATTGGAAGATTGAAGAGAAGATGGTTTAGATTTCTTGGGGGGGGGGGGGGGGGAGAGAAAGGGAACCATCATCCCCAATGGAGGACATATCAGAGTCAGAGTCCAGGTCAGGAAGGTCATCATCCGTGTCGGGGATAGATGAAATTATCAAAGGAGCAATAACATTCTTTTGCTTAGATTTGTGTTTTAAATTTGATTTTAAAGTTGGTTTCCCAATGTCCAAATGTTTATACTCCTTGGAGGGAGCCTTTTGAGGAACCGCGTCCTCTGCCACATGTGAGGATGACTCACCTTTCTTTTGCGCCAATTTTTTTAGGATTTTTAATGGGAGAAAGGCGCTGACTGCATTCCCCGCAGCCTGGGCCGACATAGACCTAGATATCATGTCAGAAAAGGAAAGTTCTAGGTTATTAGATTTTTTTTGCATAGAGGATGATACTGCTTGTTGGACAGATGTTTTAATAAAAGCAGACAATTCGTGTCTGATATCCTCAACATCCTTAGAAGGAGAGTTGTCTGAATCCATAATAGGGCTAAAGGGAGAACAGGAGCGTGAAGGGTTAACAAAACCAGGAAGAAACTGTAAAGCTCCGCCTGTGGGCATCGCTAAGCCTGCCAGACATGAGGGAACACAGGAGGAGGAAGGACTGGGGCTCCTGTGTGAAGGCAGGAGGTAAGGGCAGAAAGGAAAGTTTGTCCGGTTTTTTAAAAAAGGATTAATGTCAATTCTGATATTCTTAGAAAACGAGCGCTCAAGCCGAGGAGCGCTGAAAAATGTTGTAAGCTGCCACAGTGAACGGGGAAGCTGTAGCGAGCAGACGCGCTGGAGCAGAGACGCCGGGTTTCCTCAACGTATCAAAAGCAACTGCCGTTGAGGAAACCCGGTCGTGTGAACTGAGTGTGCGCTGACGCGCGCAGCAGGAATTCAGCGACGGTTGAGGAAGCGCGAGGGGGCGCTAAAAGGAATGCGGCAACCTGCTGACTAAAACGGGGAAAAATACATAGAAAGAGCACGTTTATGTGGCGCGACTGCAATAAAATATATAAATGCAAATAAGATTAAATAAAGCAACAACAATGACATTTTTTGTAACGGAGACAAGATAAAAAGGTACTTAGCTTGACTGCGAGCAGCAAGAAAAGAGGGCTGTTCACAGTCAAGTGATGTCACAATGCCTCTGCATACATATGATTGGTGCACACTGTTCTGACTACGTTTTCATTCCCATTGGCTGTTGTTCCTTTGCCTTCTGGGAATTGTAGTATATTTCTTGACTGCTGCTATTTATTAAAGTAAGAAAAGAAACGCATAATAGGAGCCTCCGGTCTTGTCATAAAATTACTCTTATAGCCATGTTGAAGGATTGGCAATAGTCTTTTGCTGTTAGTCTTGCATCTTATTTCATATTGTTGCCATGAACGTTTCTAGGCTTCTTCACGAGGGAGCTGAAGTTTCTTTTAAATACTTTGTTTTTCCAAAAGCATTGAACTGAATGGCATCTTTTTTTTTTTTTTTTTTTTTTTTTTTTTATTAAACATAGCATCTCCCAAAGGGCTCTCTTTGAGAGCAGTCTCCTCACTGACTAGGTTCTTGTATTTCAATTCTTTATTGAATCTCCATACAGGTACATGTAGCTACATTGGATCCTCTGGAATTTTTGTGAGCCATTTGCAATTAATAATTAATAAGCAAAGGATGACGTCAATACCCTTCCTTCAAAGTTCCCTTTATTTCCTATACAGCTTTTTACTTTAATACAAACATCTCCTTTATCGTTAACAGCAATACATTTCCTAATTTTGAAAATAAATAAGTTGGACAGAAAGAAGTGATGGGGGTGAGACGAAGTTACTTCTGTGTTCTATTTCACCTCCCACTCTTTACAGTTTTTATATGCAACAACATCCAGTCCTCTTATCGACACTACCTTTCCTTGCACACACACATGCCTACGAAAATAGAAAGTTATGATTTAATCCATGTTATGCTGTCTGCTTCCTTCCTGTCGTACCCCTGTACTCATATCACTGACTATATGACACACTCACTAGGATCATTGAGGATAGGGTTCCCAACTCATCAGCCTCTTTTAGAAGGGTGTATTTGAGGGGTTTGATCACTTATTCTCATTGCTAGTCTCCATAATTCCATTTTCAGTTGTATAGTGATATGTATAGTCACTGACTATGGTTGCTCCTGCCCTGTTCATGTTTGTAAGATCTATTATTGATGTATTCTCTGGTGGTTCATTGACTCCTGGAAACCCTTGGTGACATGTAGATTGACCCCACCCCTAAACGCCACAAGAATCAATCTGTATGTGCACTTGGCAGCATGTAATCTGTGTGATCGAACGTTACTAATGTAAAGTGTTGCACTTTAGCCCTGTAGCGTAGTGCATTCAGTGTAGAACTAGTGAATTCATATTCTGTGTGTGCTTTAACCTTATTAAAAGAAAGAAATGCAGGTTAAAGAGAAGATAAAAACCCTTCTCACATTGTTGGAATTCTTTTTGTTAAAAACAAGACGATTAATGTAACTTGTGGAATAATATCTTTAATTGGCATATAAAATGTATTTAGTTACACTCATATTCATGTTTTTTTGCATTACTTTTTACGAAATGTAACATGAAATAGATCTAAATGTGTTTACTGACATTTTCATTAATTTGCAGTGATATGTGCACCATAATATGCATTTTAAATGTGCACAATTACATTGTACGGTTACGTTGTCTTGACTAGGCCTGAAGTTCTTTTGATATGAAATGCTGGTTTTTCATTTCTGCTTGCATGACTTTCTTTGCAGGAATGTTAACATGAAACGTTAGCTTTGGAATAGATGTTGTATTGTCGTGGTAATAGTGAGCCTGAGATAGTGACCTTGATGGCAGTACATGGAAAATCAATGCATGAGCAGACAGTCCTCTTTCAGCAATGTAACTGCTGTTCAAGACCCTCATCATTCTCAGGACTGTCCTAGGAAGACTGTGAATGTTGTAGTTTACAGTGCCAGAATGGCAAGGACAATGAAGCTCCTAATGGCAATAGCTAGTGGAGTCCAATAAGAAGATTTGTTTAGTATTAATTAGTGCTCACATAGGTTGTTGGAGGCTGTTTCTTTGGACCTTGAGAGATACAGACATCTATCCATTTTCCCTTCATTTTGTCCCCTTTGGCTAAGGGTGGCTTGGGCTAACACCTATTTCCTGACTTTAGAAGACTCTTGACTGAGCTTCTGACATGCTGACACTTTCCTTTTTTGTGCTTTCATATTGTTTCCTTTTTTAGTTTTTTCAGTCCTTTTGAGAGTTTTCCATATCCTTAAAAGCTTGATTGATTTAGCTCCCGAGCCAGATGACCTCGGATACTACTCATATTGAGGAGGGGAAAGCAGAGACTGTTCTCGGAGCACCAGATTTTATTACCGATCTTTTGTATTGCTGTGACAGAACTTCTTGTATGCCTTATGCGCCTTAACTTTTTCAGGAGATTTGGCTATCCTGTTGTGACGTATCTTTACAGCTTATTTTTTAGATTGATTTATATTAACCTGAGTGTTAATGTGTAACAAATTCCTTAACTCTATTCCTGATTACTGGTCCTTACTGTGTAGCCTAATGAGTTACACTGTTAATTGGAAATTGTTGTGAATTATGCTAACTCCCAACATATTATGCATCGCTATAAAAAGGTCTGTTGCATGAGTTATCAAAGCAAAGTGGCTAAACCGCTTCATTACCCTTTACCTGAGCTTTACCAGGACTCTTTGGGAAGTTATCTGTTATGCATTTATTGGTTATGGTATTGTTTTATCAATGCATTTGATAAGTAGTAAATTTCTTATGAGTAAAGGTTCTTATGCTGGCAATAGTCTTCCCTTTTGCCTATTTCATCAACATATAGAGCCTCATTGTGAGTGTGGCAGTCCGACCACCACATTAAAAACATCGCGGTCAGACCACCAGGGAACAGCCAGCACCGGCAGGATCCCCGTTACCAGCGACCTGGCGGTAGCAGAGATCTTTATGCAGCATGCAGCGCCACCCTGACGATTACGACCTTGTTCTCCACCAGGTAACACTGCTATCAAAAAGCTGGCGGAGAACAGGTGTAGTGGGGGCCACAAAAGGGCCCCTTCACTGCCCATGCACTTGGCATGGATAGCCCAGGGGTCCCCCTGCCCAGCACCAGCGCAGTGTTCACTGTCTGCAGAGCTGCCAGTGAACATTGCGAGGATGCTCAGGCACCCTGCGGGCTACAGCATTGCCGCCGGCTGGATTACAAGTCGGAGACAATGCTGTAGCTTGCTTCCTGCTGACCTGGCTGGAAACTCCTAATTACTCCGGCGGGGTGGTCACCACGAAGACGGCAGCCACCCTACCGGGTGTTTGGGGGATGGGCATTCCCATCCGCCAAACTCTTAATTAGCCCCCTAATTTACTTTCTTTCAGAGTATAATTTCTTCACGAATGCGATCTTTCTTTTAATCCTTCCATCACTTTCACATCTTTTGCAAATGGTTCCACGGAGTATGCTTATTTGTATTCCTTTAATTAAGTTCTAGTCCATAATGTTCTCCTCCCTTCCTCCCCTCCCCACCACCCCAATGTCCTATAGGTCTGTACCCCTCCTTTTTTATTTTATTTTTACACTCCTGTATTTGTGACTCTGCCCTTATTTTGTTCTGATTTGGGTCTGTTCTACATGTACAGTCTTCTTCCATCCACCTTTTCACATCCAGTGACCATATCACTCTACTACCCAGCTCTTGTGGCTGAAGATTCCTAACCATATTTACCCTAATTCCTTGAGCCGAAGGCGTGATAAGCTCTCCCACTCTAATAGTATGCATTATCAATGTAGATGCCTGATTGGGATGTGGCCTAATGGTGCGTAGGGTCCCTACAACTGTTACATTCATAATTGAGAATCTAAGGCAATACTGCGATCCAAAGTAGGAGAAATGTTTAAAACATAATCCATAATTTGTCAGTTTTCTACCATCTCTGATGACCAAGATGACATAATTGTCCCAGATAATTGTGTAACCTAGTTCCACAGTATTGTTTTCTTTATAATGTCTCTAGCTTCTGAACTGTAGTAGAAAAGTGGTAAAATGGAAACCTGGTGAAAAGTAGTATCAATTATGCCAATATTTATTATTCTTAGAGACACTGGTGACGGACCACATTATTGACACAGCTATCAAGACCTTGTTTTGAGTAGCTGCTGATTAGTGCCACAGTGCAGTCCATGAATACGGTCACCTTACTTAATACTAGAAGCATCAGAGTCAGTGTGAGCTAAGTTGATAGAAAGTTGCAAGAAAATAGAGGAAGTGCATGGAATAAAACAATTGAATGAAGTAGAACTCCCAGAATTAGACTGTCCATTTCCTGGTAATTGCTGTTAGCACCTTTGGGAACTAGTGACATCATTACAAGTTTGGTGGTTCCGATGAGGGACCTCCAAACTCGTGGCAAGGGCGCTACCGCCATGGGTTTGGCAAACCACCCTATTACATTGTTTGGCGGGACCATTGTAATAGTGTTCCTGAAAGTCAACCTGGTGGGAACAGTGCTACGAGATAGCTCTCGGCTCCTTTAAGGGAGCCGAGTGCTATCTCGTAGCGCAGAGGCCCTTGGTCTCTTAAAAATGTTTAAATATGAAAGCTTGAAACTTACCTGTGACGGGACAAATAAATTGTTTGACCCCTCCATCTTTCTGATTCCTCCTTAAGAGAGTATGTGCTCAAAACATTGAACTGCTTGTTTTGAGAGACAGAGGCCCAATACACTTATGGAAGGAATCAGACAAAATTCCATCCAGTTCTACTCCGCTGCCGCTTGCCCACTAGCCAATACTCCCACCCTTCAGCTGTGGAGGGGACTGCAAGACAAAAACAACAGATCCGCTAGCCACTGACAAGTCGGGAGCAGTGAGCTGCTGGTAATAGTGACAAATGCATGTCATGGGTAAAGAAAACTCTGATATAAGTATCACAAGAGACCGGCTGAGTTCTGATGTCTAAATTTAGCAGTGGTTCTGTAGCACAGTAGTAACTTAGAGCCTGATTCAAATCTTGGCAATTGGGTTACTCTGTCACAAACACAACTGTTATTCCATTTGCCGTAGTACAATTTCTATAGCATATCATAGAATTGTTGTACAGCAGGTGGGATATCCATCACGTGTGACTGAGTAACCTCATCTGCCAAGATCTAAATCTGGTCTGGAGTAGCTTAACATAGCGATGTTACAATGTGAGGTAGGTAGATTAAGGAGCTGGCCTAATCATGTAGGTTGAAGAACAAGATCCATGTATATTGCCATGGGCATTACTACATACTTGGCAATACTGTTGCTCGCCACTGGGAGAAATCTTCTTTTAAGTTTTTAGCTGCTGAGATGCATCTTTTTAAATGATCAAAAGGTGTAGCAAATAGAAAATGTTATTTACTTCAAAGTTGTATAATAAATTTTCTATTGATTTTTATCTCGAGGTCAAACATTTTGTTAAACAGTGTTGTTTTTAAAGATCTTTTTCATAAATTTTACCAAGGTTTATAAAAAAATCGTTCATTTAGCTTACCATTTGATACTGTGTAAAACCCCAATTCCGCCTGGTAAATAAAATTCGAAACACAAAAGCCATGTCAGTAACTCATAAAAAAACAAGTTCTGCTCTTTAAGCACTGTAATTGAATTGCCTCTTCCCTGACATAGACTTAAAGAAAATCTACAATTAGCTTACCCTTTGATGCTGCATAAATCTCACTTCCTTCTGGTAAGTACAATTCTAAACACAAAAGCCATGTCAATAACTCATGAAAGCCAGGTTCTGCTCTTTAAGCACTGTAATTGCCTGTTCCCTGATTAGATTTAAAAAATTTTTTTTTTTTTTTTTTTTTTTTTTTTAAGTCATCAAAAAATACTGAGTTATTTTCTAGCCAGGGCATCTTGAGTTTGCATACATATGACCCTTGTTTCGTTACTTTTCTCTAGGGCTTGATAATCTCCCTTTGCTTCCCCCTGTTAATAAATCTTTAATCTTTCTTTTTAAACACAGTTGTTACCCTTCAATCTTCAGCATATAAAATATATCACCAGCTCTTATCATAAGTTTAACCTCAAAAAGACATGTAGTCAACGTTTATTCTAGTAGAAAACCAGACGCTATAAAAGCCATCTACTTTTTGTTGATATGTGCCCCTGTCCTGTCTGAATTGATGCAGTTTGGGTGTTAGTTGCCAAAGATACCATTTTATTTTTGGGCTGAGAACCCTGACACCTGAAACTGGTCTGTGTGCATCACTTCTTGCTTTTATGCAGTAATCATAAAGGATATACCCGTTTCGCCATCCATTATTCTATTAAATAATGAAATCTATTAATGCAATGAAGTACATTCCTTTATTTTAGATTATTTAAATTATTATTTCAAGTTATACTCCTTTACTTTAAATGTATTTCCGTGAAAGGTCCAACTGGAATGTTCATTCGTACTTCCTTGAAATCGGTCACTACTGTGTAAACACCTACTGTATTTCAAAACTTTACATTGGAATAAATATTTTCAGTCTTGATAAATGGCCTGTCTTATTTTTCAAATACCTTTCACTCAGAAAACTCTGAACATAATTTGAAAAGAAGGAGGAATGGTCAGAATTTAGAGGAAAGCACTTGCTAATGCCTAATTTATTTTCCGCAGGACTCAGTACTGAAACATGCTTCAGCCATATGATCCTCTGTAGTAACGCAGGGAGCAGATGTGTGGGCTCCATGAGAAGAGGCATCTCCTTTTTAGTTGCCCCACTACACACTCTGCCTCAAATGCCAGCTGGGTGAGTGCAGCAGCCAGCAACTCCACCAGTGCCATAAAAGTATTTGTCTGCAAGGGTCTGTTGTGCGACATCTGTGCGTTAATGCAATAACTGGAATGCAGGAGAAAAAAAACTGTAACACCCTGTATGTCTGCTTTTTAGTTATACACCGGCAAAAATATACCTATTCGTGAACTTTTAAAGACAAGCTGGGAGGGGGGAGGATCAACACCAATCACAGAGAGGATATTGGAGTAGGAGCAGGACGCGAGAGAGACAGAAAACACATGCAGTCCTAGTCCTCCAGTCAAAAGGATTGTAAAGAGGCTATGCTTCAGGTAACCGACATACACAAGAAGAGGAACAAAGGCCATGAAATAAGTAAGCAAATTAATATCCAGAAAGCTAGCCAATGCATGCAACATACAGGGCCATGCCCACTGTAATTTTTTTGGTATGGTCTGCAAAAGACTCAGACGAAACTCAAGGACGTGGTAGGTTGTCAGTTGTATATAAAACAGGACGCACACAGCACTTAACCCAATCTACTGTCAGTGGGGGCATGAGTTTATACCTTTAAACTTTCATGACCCAAGTCACAAATTACATGCAGAGAATTCTTAGGCATTTATAAATTTGTCATTATAGAAGAATCATCCAGTACTAGTTGTTAGTGAGCATTGTCATGATTATTCATATTGAAATCCCAAATCCTGATTATTATTAATATTTTTTATTTTTTTTGTTTTGCACAACAGTGACCAGATGTGAACAATTTTGTGCAAGATCATGCAGTGCATCAGTTTTTTTATGGTATACGTTATTAGAGATGTGCGAGCCACTAAAATCGTGAGCAGTGCTCAAGTCCTAAATCTGGCTCTGGTTCTGCTTGAGGTCCTCTTTGAACCGTGAGCCTAAAATGAATCGAGCTTTCATAGGATGTGACAACCAGGGGTCCACATCCTGTTTATCTTGACAAATCTCCATGTGTTGGGGAAAAAAAATGTGTAAAGTAGCTTGTCTGTTCTGAAGCGCTCTTATGTCCTTGGACAAAGTTTGCGCTATGTAAATCATCTAAACAAAAAATTATTCTGCCAGTCACCCACTCTTTAATTTCATCCTCCAGTAATTTAGAAGAATCATCACCATTTGATATCTGAAAGAAATGTCCATATAGTGGCTGAATTGCACTGAAGTGAAACTTTAAACTCCTGGCTCAATCCCGACTTACCTCCTTGACCAAATTGTGTAATCTTAAAACACATGGGTGAAATGAGTGTGGGAAGCGTGGGGAATTTATCCCCTCCAGATTTTGGGTGTGAAAGAGGGAGGGGCACAGGGGACAAGGGGGAGGGAGTGATGTGTGGGGACAAATAACCCTGCAGCTTTAACATAGGCTAGGATGCAGTCCCTGTTGAAACCTTGATTATTATTTTTTTCAGTGTATTAAAAGCATGGGACTAAAAAAAGAAAAAAAAAAGTTTCAAATGAGACTGCTGACTTAAAATTTAGCATAATTATTTTCACAAATCCAAGCATGCAGCACCATTGGGCTAAAAGGAATTTAGACACCCGTTGTGTGCTATATAGCCTGCACTGCTGCAGCTTCCATAACACACAGGATTCTTTTTGCTTATGTATATTGGGCTATAGCACTTCACAGATCATTCATAGGTATTTTAAAAGTAGAAGACGTTGTGTATTTTTTAATTTTGTTGTGTCCATGCGGTCCGACTCTCTTCAGCTGACTTGCATGTCAAAGACTTGGTAAGATCCAGATAAACAAGGGTGAATGCCTCCATCTCCATGTCCATGTCATATCTCTCCTTATTGACAAATAGACTGCAGTAGCACCTTGTCACGCTCTTAACCACTACAAAGGAGAGGTTATGTAAGTGTCCTTAAATGTAAATGAGCAAAACAGTTATAATTAATTATATTAGCTATTTCTATAGCACTTCCCTAACCCTTGTGAGTCCCAAGAAGTTGTTACATAACTATTCATGACATTAGAGTAAAAAAAAAGTTAAGGAGTTTTCCCTTTTTAGCATAGAGCGTGCAAGCGCTCTGGCCCCTGTTGTAATCTCTCTGTGGGCTTTCAACCACGCCCATCAGTTTGGTTGGTTCCTGGGCTTGCCTTTTAAAATTCGCTTGAATTCATTAGTGTAAGGCATGCATATGATGCCTTTTCGGATGTTTAGCCCTTGAGCACACCGGTAAACTATTGAAAACATACAACGCTGTTTTCCGAATGGCTTCTGGATTACTTTTCTTTTTATTTCCTATGCAGTGCGATTTCGTTGGGCAGTAGTCAAGCGCTCTGCATGACATCGACCCTGTTACATTGATAATTGCACTTTTGTGAGCAAACTTCTGTTTCCTTTTGTGTGTCTCCTTCACACTCATGGTGGCCGTCGGCTCGCTTATGCGAAACTGCTCTACTTTTCATTTTCAGTTTGTGGCAAGAAAAGTCCGGTTAGGAGTTTACAAAACTAATACCTCTAACTCAAGCAACTGAATGGTTAATGAATGATGGATATGGTGTTATTATTGGTGTCTCGTTGCCTAAGGCACTCTTAAATTGCAGTTCAATAAGGCTTACTACAACTATCCCATGGCAGCAACAGTGGGCAGTAAGTATAGTAGAGTTAAGAGGGATGGCAACTTCATTACAGCATGATACATTCATGACACCCAATTCAATTTTTATGTGTGATTACAGCTGTATCTTTTGAATAGACTGGGAGCTTATTGTAGAGAAGGGCACTATGGACTAAAACTGGCTCAGACCCACAAGGCACCATTGCCCAGTACAAAGAAATTGACCCTTTGATACCCTGAGCTCAGTTAACTATATTATCAAGTACCAGAAATGGGAAACATACTCTGAAAAATACTTCCTGCAGAGAGCTTTTGTTACATAGGTTGAGAATTCATTGGTCTCTACTGACTGCAAACTTGATTAAGGTCAACTATGTCCAGGAAAAGATTGAATCATGGCGCCATACGGAACATACATAAAGGGATGATGGAGCCAGTTGCGAGACAGACAATAGCAAAAAATAATTGTTCTACATTGAATGGCACAAGAAAATATTTGTTGTTTTCAAATTAAAGTTCAGGATTTAATTAACACTGCCTACAACAAGTCCAAGTCTAATAAGAATATTTTGTTTATTCTCCCCCCTCCCTTTTTTGGCTTGATGCATGAAGACATGAAAACTTAGTTACAGCAATAAAGCATACTTGCTTATTGTGACTACATGCCTCATTTCTTGCTATTTCATTTCAGAACTATCCGATTTATTTATATCTTCCAGACCACAGGTCACTTTGTAAAGGGTTAGTGGAAAGTGCCCAATGTTGACTCTGCTCTCCCAAGCCCACCCTCCTCCACGCGTGACGACTGACATGCCTCTTAGCTCACTAAGAGCATTGCCGTCAACGAGGGGGGCAGGATTGTTTCTCAGATCATGTTTACAAACTTTAATAAATATTTCTCAATGCAGAGATACAGTGTGATGTACTAAGGCGAAATACTTATGTGTTAAAGAAATACACTTTAAAAAGAAAAAATTGAAGACACCATATCACGCCCTAACAATGTTCTGATTTTCATGACAAATATTTTCAGGATTGGCTTGTGCATGGACTCTTAGAGTCAGTGCAAACCTTGGCTTGGCTCCATATTAATTTGTTGGTTCGTCCATCTCGATCTGCTGTTCTGATAAAATACAATTACTTGGACGGAGCATGTGCATTTTGACTCGCTGCCTCTCATTTGAGATCAGTACACGTAAAATCCATCATTACATAGATGTTGCCTTTGTCTAGAAATTCAACCATATTTTGCTGGCACAGTCTGATGGGACTTTGTTCAAGCAGCTAATTGCAGAGTCTGTAGCAGCAGCGCATACAGCCACATTTGAGGCCTGTGCAACCCTCGCGTTACTTTAGACTGTGCCCTGAATGCCAGTCGTGTTACAGGATATGCTGATTTGTAACTCTGTACAACTGCACAATACGTGTTAAGTAAGGCATTAGACAAGAACTTGTTCCTGCTTGGTGCCCCGCATGGCTCCGTGGCTGTAACTCAATTCACTGTAGTTGAATAGCAACATTTGCTCATGAATGAGGGCTTGATTTCTTGTAAACAAAACCTAAATGAATTAAGTGGTCAGTAAAAGTATTGGGTTACTTCACTTGCTGAAAGTATTACAGCGGGCGGCCAGTAATGTGGTTAACTAGCGTGGCCCAACGACCCGCATTTTCAATAACATTATGTTTTCGAATAACCTCTATGCCTACATTTTGTCAGCAGCTGTAGTTAATAGATTTACTTTTTTCACAATAACTTTGAACAGTTCCAGGAACTATTTTCAATATAATAGTAGGAAGTGGAAAGTGAAGTTTGCTGCAGCAAAAGTTCCAGCTGCACAAGAAGCTTTGCTGTGTTGATGATGCTGTTAACATGACCATTTGTAGGTTACTGGGAATTACCCCCACATCCAAGAAAAGGAATGTGTATGCTTGTGAGTTGGGTAGTACAAAGTCATTCCTGCTGGTTTATTTTGTCTGGTAGTTTCAATGGTAATTAGTAGGGATGTAAACCATATATCGTGTAGAACTGGGTTAATCGGGCTTTTTTCTAACTGCTCGAGCAGGAAGAAATTCGTTTCATAGTAAAATAAATATATGTAACAGCCGCTTTACCGAAAGTGTTGGACTACAGCCTGCCAACAAATATCTCAGTACTGCATGGTGACATGACCACATTGTCCCTGCAGGATGCGAAAGTTGAACAGGACACAGTGGCGCTGGAATTAATGATGCGGGGCGCGGTGGAGCAGCAACCCCAGAAATCGTTTAATGCGTTCAGAGGGAGAATTAACAATGAAAAGGCCTGTATTAGTCCTGAACAATTTACTGTGTGTTCATGCTTAAGACGGGCAAAATCGGTTGACACAAAGTGATTATTATTATTTTAACCTGGGCAGCTGTGTTGCATTTTAGGGTAGTTTGTAATTTCAAGTAGTGGCACCCTTGCTAGGATACAGGTGAAAGGAAAAGGCCGCAGTCTACACATACAGACACCTGCTATATTTACCTTGTACGGCACAAATATCTCAAGATGTGCCGATGAGCAGCATGAAAAGTACAACCCAGGCACTTGAATGCGGTGATGCTGATGGCCAGCACCCTCCCAGTAAAAATGGTTCCAGCACCAGGATGATGAATTCTAAAAAGTTCCTTCTACAGAATGCGCATACTTAGGCATCTGCTGTAGAAAAAGCTCTGCTCCTTAAAGTAGACCACTTTGGGATAGCACTGCACAGGTCTAGGAAAGTGACCCTGTTCACATTTCAAGCATTCTTTCTGAGTAGAGATTGTTCAGTGAGACCGTGAAAAGGTCTCCTGAATCTCGTACTCTGCATGAAAAGTGAACACTTTCTGCTCTCATCCCAGTATTGGGCTGTAGGTCGTTCAGAATTAACTATGGGCATCTTTCAAGTACATTTTTCAGCTGTAAAGAATTATTGCACCTACATTTAGAAGCTGCAGTCGGTTTTGATAAGTAGTAATCCCAAATGTCATTGACTTGACCAACTCCAGTAAATGGCTGCCACTGCCTTAAACATTTCTAGTCTTGAAGCATCCTCTGGTTTCAACTTTTTGTTCCTTAGGAAATGGAGAGAAGAAGGTTAGCATCACAGTTAGTTTAGACTGGCTTAAAGTGTTCTCCATAAATGCATAAATTTGCATTGAACATGTGGCATCAATATATTTATCTCACCTATGGAACCTTTGTAAGAGTCCTTTTCAATGTGTTTGAAAGACTGTGAAATAAGTCAATTATTTGTCACTTTGTAGTATCTTTCTCTGATTTTGGGCTGAAGTTTTTATTATTTATTGGTCATAATAAATGTCGAGAGTCCCAGGATAAATTGGAGGCTGAAAAATATGGCAATTCATTTTCTCCTGTTAACTCTAAAGAATTTCTTCACCATTGCAAGTGTGAAATTATATTATCTCCATTTAAAAATCCGGTCACTAGACAGGAGATTTTTTTTCAGTGTTCTCCTAAAAAATTTACGAGAACTGTATTGTTGGCTGTCTCTTGAACAGAATGATTATTTAGCTGAAAATTTAGCACGTTTTGGTTTAGGCTAATCTTTCTTTTCACCAGACCTTTATTTTTTTGTCATGGAAAGTAGTTTTGTTTTATGAATTAGTTTGATTTGATACTACAACAAATTACCCAAACCCCTGACAAACTTTGAACATTTTCCATTGTGCAAGGTGAAAGCAGAGTAATTTGGCTATCTTGTCTTTCTGCCAGTGGTGAAGAGGGGTTTTCGATTCAAGGTGTTTGTCATATAGAAATTGATATATCCCGTAGAGTAGAATTCTGATTCAAGTTAATGATTTTGACATGAGGATTTAAGAAATAAGGAATACGTTCTGATTTGGATTCAAAATGCGTGTTTTGTAGCTAGAAACCTAGTTGGAGAAAGACTTGAGGGGAGTCACAAAGGGCCGTTGATGCAGCAAAGCAATTCTGCATAGCTCTGTAAGGCGGAACCAGCTAGGGTTTGGCATATTGCCCTATAATGCTCAAATATGGCTCCCTTGCAAGGGAGGAGTGAGAAAAAGCCCTGCTTCTTAATAGAGAGCACCAGAAGTAATAGCAACAGCCTGGATTCAACATGGCTGGGCTAATTAAAAGGGAGATGGTTTTTAGTTCATATCCCAGCCATACCTGAAGTCCTGGGTGCCAGTGGAGATTGTCCTGTAAGACCACAATCTGCAGAAGAGGTGCCAAGCGAAAACAGTAAGAAGCAGACTACAGCTATCAGCCAGTGCTCTAAAAATCTATTTGGAATCCAGCGGGTGAATGCCCATTGAAATTCCTTTTTGCAACACAAGTTATTATGCTTGTTTCACCTACACAAGTAAACGCGAGACAAACGCTTAATTTATGAACATGTTCTCTAAACTGCCATATGGAGAGTGCAAGAGTGCAGCCGCACAATGTGTGGCTTGTGTTTTGGGGTGCTATGAAGATTCCTCATGAAGTTGCATTTTAACATCGTTAGAAAAGGAACAGCTTACATTTCATTAGCCAAAAATTTCTTCTATAAATGATTCTTGTACTAGCATGTATCACTGATCAGAAGAGGGGCCAGCTTCTCGTTTTGCAAAAGTGTGACTTTGCCAGGGAGAGCTGAGGCAGATTCAGAGTAAAGTCACTATAGAGTCAGGTCTGTGACAGAAACTGCTTTCCTTTGTGAAAATTCTAGCTGTCCATACAGACCAGTCTGATTCTTTAAGCTTCTGTTTAGATTGCTAAATTGTTTGGATTGGATAGTGTCCATTGCATAGTTCTTATAGTGCTTGCGACAACTACTTGAGGTATGTGCTACTGGAGGTATGCATTGCTAACTTTGTCAATGTGGCAGGTGAAAGCATCTATACATGTAATAAACCTGAATATTACCGATACATTAGAAATGAAAGACGCTTCTGTCACCATTTGACGCAGATTATATCTCTGCTTGTAGTTTGGCACAGGAGCGGTGCGTGGGGCTTTGTTCGGGCGGCGTAAGGGTGCAGGGGGGGGTGAATTAATTGAAAATAATAATAATAATCACTTACCTGCTTCTCTCCTGCCACTCCGCACCTCTGCTACACTGCAGGCACAGGCTCCCAGCCTGCCCTGCGGCCAATCCTGACGCTGCTCAAAGCAGGACGCTCCCAGGCAGAATGGGAGCCTGTGCATGCTCTGTCCAGCCCGGCAACTGTGTTGCTGGGCTGGAGAGAGCCTACTGCGCATGTATGTTTGGCCAGCCCAAGACGGCTGGCCAAACATACATGCGCAGTGAGGGGAGTGCACAGTGCATTCCCTTCATCCGCTCATCCCCAATGCCCCGCCCTTTTAACAAATGAAATAATGATAAACATGGTTTATTATCGTTTCATTTGTTAAAGGTGATTTGCAGCAGGTGCCGCTGGCGGGGAGCTGTGTCACGCTCCTTTGCCGTAATAGAGGAGCCACACCTGGTTTGGCAGCAGAAATATCAGAAAAGAGTGAGTAGGTGGAGTCTGTATGATATTTTTGTTTGAAACTGGAGACTGCAGTCCTCACTGTAGAAGGCCAGGTGTCATCTGCTGTGTTCTAAGTTCAGGCGGCTGATAAAACTTTCCCCATGAAAAATCTCAGTGAAGACCAGGTAGACACACAGCTTTTGAGATCTGGCGGGGAGAGGCTTGCATAGTATACCTGCCAGAGGAAGACACCGGTGGAATCTTTCAAGGTGGTTTCTGGCACCTAAAAGTTAAATCCATGGGCTTAGAAAAGTCAGTAGGTATCACTTTATTGTGCCAAAGCATGCAAATGCTGGTGTTCACAAATACTGTTCACCTGTGTTGCATGCACAAATACAGTTTTTCACATTAAAGCCTGTCTCTAGTGGCTTTGCAAGTTCTGGGACAAGGTAGCAAAAAAGGATTGCTTTGTGTGAAATGTATACAGGAAATGATAAATTGAACGCAGCAGTGAGATGATCTGTACTTTACAGATATAAACTAGTCCCTCATGCGTAACATTAAAAAACATTTCTGGGATGGTGTAACAATACACAAGATAGGCAATAACAGTGAGCGTAATACTCGTCTGGGTGGATCCAAAACCTACTCTGGTCGTTATTTATTTTTCTTTTCTTTTTTTTTAACTGGTTACACCTCTTGCAGACAGGTGTACTGCCAAGCTAGTTCTTTAAAAAAAAAAATCAAAATAGCAAATACATAACATCAAGGTTTACACGCCTCTACCATTTACACAGCTTGAGATAGCTAATTACAGAATACCAAACGGGTGTTAGTATTACCCATTTAAAATACTCGCTTTTTTCAACTCGTGAATGTAGGACTTTTTCAAACATACCCGGGTCTCAACCTTTGACTCACACTTTGAACTCCGCATCAATTTTAACTTCGGCTGTTTTGCTGGCAGAATTGTCCTTTGGTGGCCCCCCATTACATAACCTCTCCGCACGCAAGTGGGCGCCTGACTTTTAGAAATATCAAATGTAGTTGTCAGGGGAGAACGGCAGTATAATGTCAGTACGTCGCTGGTAACAAGAGAAAAAGCACCTTTACATCAACAGCGATCCAAAACAAATCTAACGGCAAACTCCAAGTTAAAATGAAAAAGAAGGGAAAAGGTGCCATGTTACTGCGATCATGTTGGTACATCCACTCTTGTCTCGGAAGTATCCAAGGTGTGATATTCATTGAGTAACTTTCTACGTAGTAATCCCTCATGGATTATGCACAAAACCAGTGAAAGTAAAATGTCCACAACAAAGCAAAAGTGGGAATGGCGACTGCTTGTAAATGGGCAAGGCCTTGCCTCTGTCCGGCGAGTTATATGGGCGAATCCAGGGAAAGGTCTATATTAGAGCAAACCTGCTGTGGTACTTAATATTGCATGCTTCACTGGCGGCAAATGTCATATTCTAAAGCGGGTAAGAGTTTGATAACTGCTGCACCCCAGAAGCCAAAGAAACGTGCTACAGGAAACGTGAATTGTTGTTGAAAACTAGTGAAAAGCAAGTCAGCTGTTTCAGTCACAGTATTGAGTTTTGAATTTGGTTATTGCTGCTTGTATACATTTGTTTCTGGTCCTGGCCGAGCCCTTATTTTTGTCGTATTTTGTACTGCGTCCATTTGCATAGGAAAGTGCATGTTGATATGATTGAAATTCTTTCTTTTTTTTGGTAAATCTCTGATCATGGCGATTTCATTTGAAAGAAACCTACTTTTCACCTGCATTGTTTGAAGTATTACTACAGTGCCCAGTTAATTATTCTTGAGCATAGATTCAGCTACTTAGACCCTTATTATGGGAGACAGATAATCCTGTTATTGGTGCAGTCAGGAGTAAAGGTCTGCTCAGTTACCCTGGATTGCTCGCTTTTACTCTGGAGAGCTCAGCTACATTACGCAACTGATACCTGTGGCTGAAACTACGGGAGAGAATGACCTTGCCAGGGAAATGTGAACCCTGAATTACTTTTCATTTTTTAAACTTTTTTTGAACCCTTTCCCCAAGATTCCTCATTCCTCAGTGATGTGCGTTGTTTGACCTGTACTAACGGGAACCCATGTATTGTTAGCGCTGGGAGTGCTAAATGAACATTCCCACAACCATGGACCTCTTAATGCGGCCTATGGTGCTTTTCTTGTTGGCCATATTCTGGTATGTCAGCCATACCCCATCAGTTGTATAACCTGTGCAGTGTCTTAGCAAGAACCATAGCAGAACTGAAATGACTTGTAATGCATGGTAAGACATTAATCCTCTTCATCGCTTTCGCAGGCCATGCCTAGTCATTTAGGATTCATGTCTATCCAGTGAACTACCATAATTCACTAAATAATTCATTGTGTTAAATTCACATCCTTTGTAAAGTATCTGTCCCACATTACGAGCACACTCGATCCTTTTGAACCTCGGTTGTGTTTTGTGACCAGGGCAGTATTCTCAAACGTGTTATGAAATTGCATGGGGATAAACAGAACTGTCAGTTGAGCTTCTATTCTTGTACTGTATGAGCTTATATATATAGTTTGTTTGTATAGTTTTTTTTTTTTTGGTACATATAGAAGGTTAATTTTCAACATAGTAGTTAATTTGTAAATGGTAGTTTAACCAATCCGAGCAATATTCCATAAGTGACATAATTTGAATGCTCGCAGCAGTTCTTAGCAAGTTATCGCTTAGGTGTGAATTGCAGTTAATAACAACATTTTTTTTTTTTTTAAGAACTAAGTATCTTAACTACTATGTATATTTAATTGGAAGTTGTTCCTTATCTGGGTGGTGTTGAGTAAAGGGCTCAAAGAATGAAAAATGGAACTACGTCGTACATGCCTTGCATTTTTGCAACGTTTGTCAGTTTTTAGCCACTGAGGTAACTAACACCCCTTAATATTACCTTTTTCAATATTATTGTCACAGAATAATGGATTGTTCACCTGGTACCCGTCTTGTTTCCTTTGAATTCAAGGCATTTCCCACAGGTGTCTGCCAGTATGACATTCTACACTTATCTCAGACCTTCTTGTCCTCTTCCACCCTATAATTCCCTAAACCCCTTATTCCATTTCTGTCATCTGTGTGACCGGAGTCCAGCTGCAGACCGTTTCCACACCCTTCTTTAACGACCCACTCTGCTTCTCCAGAGACTGTGTTTCATATTCGTGCATATTACATAGACTCTTTTCCAACCTCTCTAGGATTAGTCAATGACCTCTCTTTGCCCTGCCTTGCTACTGTGATAAGATATAAGACCCATTTTCTATCTTGGGAGTTCTGTATTTCGAATACTACCTACATGGCACAGCTTGTGTTCTGGTGTTGACTCTAACTTGCTTCAAATCTACAACGACCCCCTAACAATCCTCGATAAGACACTTTTTTGTGATGTTATATAGCACATATGCTCTGGTGTCTCATCTTCCCATCTTTAACAGTCTCCCAGATGATTAGTGGTATATCTGTATTTGAAATGCACGAGTCTTAGTCTTGCACTTATCCCGACCTCGTTTGGTACCTGTAAGGCTGTTCCTCATTTCCTCTATGGCCTTTTGGAACATGTGCCAGCCTTCTCAGTATTTTTTTCCCCAAAATTTGTGAGGACAAATGTATTTCCTGGAGACGCATACCACTTTGATCTCATTACAGGCAGTTCCAGGGGGGCGTGCTGTCATTACTTCTATCTACTTTCGAACCGAATTGAAGGTAATTTGAAAATAACTACTGTTTTGAAATTCTACCCGCTTGTACATGACTGACCTATCCTTTGCCTATTTACTTTCTTGGAGCATTTCTTAAGGACATATTGTATGTCTCGTGCACCCTGTAGCCCCATACAAGACCACCTGAACTTCGTTTCGTCACACCTGTGATTTCCCTTCATTTTACCAGTGTTTTTTCCCCCAGCTAACTCCAAAGCCCAGTGCTGCTTTTTGTAGTGGAGGAGATTCCCTAGAAAAAAAATCGCAGTTTTGTTTATGACCATTTTCGGAAGTGGCTGGGGGAGGCTGTGAAGAGTAATCTCAGATTCCAATATTCTAAAAGTAATCTCTTATCGAGCGCCGCATGTACTTTAGTTTCTCGGAGCTGCTCTAACCTACCTGCAGTTATTTGAATTGTTTATAGGATAAATAAGTCTCCATGGCCACATTTGATAACATATTTCAGTAGTGATTTATACTCTATTGTAATATGATTCTATCTATCTCAGAGTAGCGGTAGCCACTCTGTAGTTATATTTTGTATTAGGAGTTACCACGGACAGGAATTCCTCAGATTTTTCGCCATTAATAACTTTACACCAGTTTAACGAATCTCCACACGGAATTAACACGGCACATAGGGATGACAAGTCATTATGTGATTAACTAATGACTAACTTTACAAAAGGTAAAAGCAATCATTTAGTTTTTAGATTCAATCTGGGCGTGTCTGTGTTACTCCCTTAGATATAGGTAAGTATTAGGTGTCATATTTTCCCACTACCAAATACCCCTTTTCAAAATTGGAAATCTATCCAGAAAAATATTCATATTTCTATATTTTTATAACCATGAATGTAGTACTGCAGTATGTCCTCTGGAGTACAGCAGTACTTCAAATAAATTTAGAAAAATGTTAAAATTGAAAATACACCGAACTACACTATATTCACCAGTACGGTGTACTACAGTATATTTTCAATTTCTAACATATATAAATATTCACAAAAAGTCTATGTAGCCCTATGGTAATACCTACAAATTACTGCACTACTTACATAAAAAAAAATAAAAAAATACAGCTCTCCCTAAACTGCCACTGTTTGTTTAGCTCTCCCTAAACTGCTGCAAAAATATATAGAAAATTAAAAATTGTTCTCCATTATCATTTCGATACACTGGTAATAAGTAGGGAACAGCAATAAAACGTAATACTTAACTATATATAAGGCCATGAGCCATACCGCAGTGAAATGTGCTTAAAAACTACGTGGCTGCCTTTTATGTTTTATAAAGACAGCTATTAGCCAATTAGATACTGCTTTATCGGCATGTATAGCCGTATACTGCAGAGTTACAGCGGTACAATATATTACTAAGTATTTTAATACTTATTACTTTAACACTTCTTACACTATTTATAACTACTACCAAATATTAGCATATACACCTACTAATCTATATCCTTGGCATATTACATTTACATCCGTTCACCCACTTTCATGCTGCTGCTGTTTAAATTACCCCACTCCACTGTATGCTATTAGACTATATGCCGCTCCACTCTACAGTAATCCACTGTATGCCACTTCAGTCTACCACAATCCCATGCCACTACATTCTATGCCCCTCCACTGTAGACTACTCTTCTGTATGCTGTTTCACTCTACACAACTCCACTGTACGACTCTACACTGTACGCTATTCCACTCTGCCACTCCAGTGTACATTATTCCTCTGTATGCTGTTCCACTCAATGCCCCTCCACTCTGCCTCTTCACTGTATAAGACTTCAGTATAAAAAAACTCCATTGCACTATATTCCACTCCATGCCAATCCACTCAAATGTATGCTACTGTAGTGTAAGCTACTCCACTGTACAACACGCCACTCTATTCCAGTGTATGTCACTCCACTCTACGCCATTACATTCAACGTTATTCCACTGTATGCTGATCCACTGCATTCTCCTCCACTGTATAGCACTTCACTCTATGGCACTGCAATGTTTGCTATTCTGCTCTTCCTCACTCTATACCACTCTATTCTATGACACTCTATTCTTCGCAACTTCACTGTATGTCCTTCCACTGCACGCAACTCCACTCTGATCTATGAGACTACACTCTGTCACTCCACTGTATGCAATTACACGCTACACCACTACACCTCACTCCACTTGACTGTATGCTATTTGATTCTGCCCAGCTCTACTGTGTGCTGTTCCACACTACCCAGCTCCACTCTTCACCACTCCATGACACTCCACTGTACGCCACACCACTCGACTGTACCCCACTCGATTCCACAGTATGCAACTTTTCTGCAAGCCTTTGCACTGTATGGTATTCCTCTGTACTCCACTCTACTCCACTGTATGATATTCTACTGCATGCCACCCCACTGTACGATATTACTGTATGCCATTCTGTTATATGCTACTGCACTTTACAACTCTCCACTGTATGCCACTCCAGTGTACGTCAGTCCATGGACACCACTCCAGTCTGTCCCACTCCACTGTACACTAATACACTCTTTGCCACTCCCCTCTGTGCCAATCCATTCCTCGCCCTGCCACTGTATGCAACTCTACTACACGGTACTCCACTCTACGCCACTCCACTGTAGGCTATCCTGTGGACGCCATGCCACTCCACTCGACGCTGCTCCATGTAGCAGCACTCTGCTGCTAGACTCTACAACACTGCCACTCCAATGTACCACACTGTACTCCACTCTGACAGTTTTCTACACTCTGAACCAGCATACTGCTCCACTGTACGACACGCCGCTCCACGATATTCTACTTCATTAACTGAAACACCACTCCAATGTACAACACTTTACTCCACTATACGCAGCGCTACTCCACTCCACTCTGCTCCATTCTGTGGCACTAAACTCTACAACATCGTAATTAACAATACCATACAACACTGCACTTAATTAACTGGCACTCAAATAAATGACACTCCCTGTTATTGGAAACCTATTTTTATAAACAGATAAAAGCACTTTAAATTTAATGAAAATACAAAAGGTTTGAGCTAAGTTGTAGTTAGGAAAACGTATCTTTCTATACAGCCCTAAACTATGCAAACATTTAGAAATTCTAAGGTTATAGTTATACGTTTTTAAATTTACGCATCACCATTTATAACTCACACTTATAATTTTTGCAACATTTTCAATTTGCGAAACATTGTGCACCTAAGTACACAATCTTCTCGCATCACTCGCCACACTACATTAACTATACCACGCCACTCTACCATGGACTGTGTTCTCCGAAATTGCCATTTGAGATGTAGCAATTGTTATTATGACTTCTATGCTAGGAGTCGTATAATAGGAATGGGTTTTAAGTGCATGGAGAAAGGGTGCGTTAAAGTTAATGTAGTGTGGCGAGTGATGCAAGAATGTTGTGTGCGCAGGTAGGGGACCTAAAATGAATTGAAGGTAGTGCCTAAATTATAAATGTTATAACTGGTGATTAGTAAATTAGAAATGTAATATAACTAAATTTTGATTTTCTAAAGTTGGTATAGTTTACGTTGGGTTTGTATAAAAAGCATTTTTTAACTTGGCTGAATCTTTGGCACTGTTTGAACAAATCTTCCTGAAACGTTTGAAAAAATTGTGCGCAGGGGTGTTGTGCATGGAAAGTTTTGGGGTGATCCGTTAAGCGGGGGCAGAGTAAAAGGGGTGGGGGTAAAAAAAAAGTGCATTTCTCATTTTTATTCCTATAAGGATTTTGAAAATGGCTACGCCAAATTTGGCCGAAAGGTAGCTCTTGGTTCATAAAGAGTGCTTTTTTGTTTGGTGTTCAGTAGTTTTTGAAATATTAACAGAAAACCAAATTTGTATATCTAGAGGTGAGAAGACTTCACAAATCCTCCCGATGTTGGAAAGAGATCTGATTGGCTGCCAACACTTCAACCAGGAAGTGTTGGAAGCCATTTTGAGACCCCACCTCAGCCGAGTTTAAAAATAAATAAATAAATGAAAAACAATGAAAGGGGAAGGCAACCATTACTCTACCCCCTAGCCTTGGCTCAGGGGTCCTCCTAGGATTGCTCACAGCTCTGGCCATGCAATAGCAAACACTCTGCTAAATTAATAATAATTCAAAATGTCTTTACGTCAAAACCATAGCAATTGACTGGGGAAAAAAACCCTAAAGGTTACAGGATGTTATAGCCAGCTTAAGAATTTACACACAAAACGATAGGTATAACTAACTGCTGAATTTCTATCTCAAGAAACTAGATCTTGTGCCCTAAGATAACTATATCGCGCACCCTTTTTTCTCTACCCCACTTGAAAAATCACCCCAAAACTTTCCAGAGAGCTGCTGAAGTGAGTGTCTCACTAATTTTGAAAATTTCGTGAAGGTTCGTCATGGCACCACAGTTATTAGCAAAATCAAAAATACTTTCCCTCCGGAAACTAGGCCCTTTATCTGTTTATCTAGAGAGATAGTTTTAGATGTGTTGCACAAAGTATATTCAGCATACGCTTGAAACACTATTATGTCTTTCGGAGGATAAAACAAAACTGCATCTATTCAGCAATCACTCAGTAAAAATTGTCTAAGGCTAGCCACAGTACACCATTCTCTCCATTTATATGGTAGTGTCAAGTACGTAAAACTATGGCTGTGAGCATATTATCTTGTAACCATAAATCTACCATTTCGGCTTTTCTTATCTATTAATGTTGGAGCCTTCATCACGATTTGCATGCATACTTTCATCATCCGGTACCCCATCCTGCTTTCTCGTGGTAGGGAATACTGTTGTATATCTAAAATTGAACACGAGTAATCCATAGTTTATCAGCTCTGCCATATTCTATCTTTTATTTTTTTATAGAATTTATTTTATTAACCACTGAGTAACGTACCACTGACAGATGCAAACAGGGACTAGCAATTCTATAATATTACAGGAGGAGTAATCTTCTGTTGATGCTTCCCCCTCCAGTTACGTGCATCATTTCTCGTACCCGTCTGTTTATCCCTAACCTTTCGGACTCATGCCTATCATGTGTAGAAACCTTCTCTTCAAAACTCGTAAGGATTCTCCTCCATGTTAGCAAATCCTCTTCTGCATGTTCATCCCTCCTACACTGACAGAGCCTCATCTGTTCCGCCACCATCCATTCCTTCACATCTTTGATCCATTCCTGTTCCCTGTGCCCCAATGGGCTTATCCATGAGATGGCAACCCACTGTTTCACTAGCAGCAGGGTCAGTTGCAAAAATGTCCACTCCATTTTTCTACCCTTTTCTTTCTCAACCAGCCCCAGTAGACACGTGGCCGGGTTCAAATCGACGGCTACAACCTCAGCACACTCCAGTTTCTGGACCGCCAACTCCGAATAGGCATGTTCAGAGGGACAGGTGAAGGAAGGTTGCAGATCTACCCTGACGTCTGTGGCATCTGTCTGTTTTGGTGGTGGGATCTATTTCTGTGCAGGAACTTGGGGGTGATATATGTACGGCACAAGTAATTAAAGTGTACCAGTTTAAACCTTGCATTATACATTCCCTGCTTAACTAGTGCACAAATCCCCTTTCATCTCGTCTCCTACCAATGTACCCAGTTCTTCTCCCAAGCTGCCAAGGGATGGTTCTAGGCATATCTGCAATCATGGCCCTATATAAGTGCGAAACTAAGTGTCTATCTTCACCAAATTCCAGTAACATCCTAAGCAGTTCAGAGGAAGTCGGGACCTCTGGGTTTAATGGCCAGATGTCTTGCACTATGTCCACTATACTTGCATACAATAGGAATTGGCCTCGACTTGGACGGAAGGTCTCCTGCGCTGCCTCAAACGTAATGAACATCTTATTGGGGTAAATGCCAACACCTCCCCCCATCTCTCCAGGCACTTGTGTCAACCGCCGATGTCAACTGTCGAAACACCTGGAGATGACAGAAATTAAGTTCTCATGTGAAAGGAGCTCTTAGCACCATCTTCACTGCGGGTTCCCAGAGTGATGCTGTGTGTTTGATTAGATATGGTGCCACGGGGTCACCTCTCCCACCCCCCTGGAGTAACTTTGGCCGCCTCCCTTCCTGTGAGTCATCAGTGAGTAAGTCCTTTTTCCAGTTGCCTCCATTGGACAACCAACGTGCTGCATGTTGCAGCTGGGATGCTAAATAGAACAGTTCTATATTGGGTAGTGCCAATCTCCCGACCAGCAGAGGTAAGAGAAGAATCTCTTGGGTCACTCTACTGCGACCTCCTGCCCACACCAAGGTTGTCAGTAAAGAGTTTAGATGTTTAAAGACTGCCCTGGGTAGTATCTAAAGAGTGCTGCAAAGTATATAGGCAGCGCAGCAAGAACACCATCTTTGCCACTGCCACATGTCCCATCAGGGACAGGGGGAGCGTGTTCCAGAATTGAACCGACTTTGTTAGCCCCTCCATTACCCAATCAATATTATATTGGTTCTGCTTTTGGGCTGTATGAGCCACAATTATTCCCAGGTTGCGAAAGTGGTCTGTTTCCCAGTGCAACAGTAAAGCCAGCAGTGTGGTGGGATCCTGTGCTGCTAGCTGACCCAGAGGGAATATGCAGTCCTGAGATGTGCCCAGTGGTATGTAAGTTCTCTAGAAGCAAAGGCAGTGAATCCTTCAAAGCCATCAGATAGAGAAATGTGTAATCTGCATAAAGCAAGATCAGATGGTCCTCCCCTCCTAATCGGATTCCCAACCTTCCTATGTCCTCAGGGCCAGTGGCGCCAGCACCATTGCAAACAGGGGTGACAAAGGGCACCCCTGTCTTGTGCCCTTCCTGACCTTCAGCAGGCCAGAACGTAGTTTAGCTAGTCTAACCCTGGCCATGGGTTTTGTGTATAGGAAACGTACACAGTTTCAAAACGGAGGGCCAAACCCAATTCCCTCCAGGACTACTAGGAGATACCATCAGTTGATTGTGTCAAGCACTTTGGCAATGTCAGCGGGTACCAAAGCTAATTCTCTTTCCCTGTCTTCCACTTCATGCAGTGCATGCACCAATCACCTAATGTTCATATTAGTGTGCCTCCCAGATATGAACCCGCATTGCTGTGGGTGTACCAGCCCGACTATTTTCAGTCACAATCGTGTTGCAAGAACCTTACATAGAATTTTCTTATGTGTATAGAATTTTCATATGTATATTTATCATCATGATTGGACAATAGAAGGACGGATCAGATGCCTTCGCACTGGGTTTCAATAACATTGCAGTTGTACCCTTGCGCATTGAGGGCTGGAGTACTTTGTTATTTAGTGCTTCGAAATAAACCTCTAGTAGGCGGGGAGCGAACTCTGTACCGTGGGCCTGATAAAATTTGGTAGTGAAGCCATAATTACCTGGCATTTTCTCTGCAGGGAGAGACTTTATGGCCACCCTGGTCTCCTCTAAGGTAGGTTCAGAGTCCAATTCTTGCTCTGCCACTTTACCCAACTGTGGGATCTGTAACCTGGACAAATAGTGCAGGAGTCATTGGCGGTCGGGATGCCTAGGGCTGGTGTATATCCACTCCAAGTGTTCATGAAACACGCCCAGTACGGCACTTTGGGTTCACGCCTCACCTCCTTGGGGATATGTAAGGTGGAGTACTGGGGAATTTGGCAGCTCATGGCAGAGAAGCCGACCTATCTCCCTCCCGATGAAGCAGTTCTCTGTATGATTTCAATGTGTAATGCTCTAGCCTGTCCCTAGTTTCCATCAGTTGCCTCTAGTTCTATTGCAGTTTCCTGTTCACACTCCGCCCAACCCGTCCACCTCTTCAGTGCTGCCAATGCTTCCTCTTGATGATGGAGTTCAGTTTGTTGCGTGCTTTGCACTCCACAGGAAAGACCCACACATCTACCCTGTAGGACCGCTTTCATTGCTTTCCGTTACACAACTCTGGGTAGCCAATCAGTTGGTGTCAATATAGTTTGTCAGGTACTCTATCGATTCCTTACCTATCTGGTTCTGCAGTATCACCGAGGGGTAACCTCCATGTGTAGGGGAATTGAGGTGTCAATAAGCAGAGTCACTAGGTATGAGTGGGGCCTTCCCTTGTTACCAAGTCCTGGACTTCACTTACTGTACTTATAGCGTGTCCAGCTTAACAGGGGTCACAAAGCGTTGGGCAGGGTGCTCCCCAGGTCTGCTTTTTCAGGACATGCAGGCTACTTCACAGGGTCCAATTGAACACAGGGAGTGTGACGCACCCCGCCCAAGAGAGGGCAGCTGACGCCTGCCCAGCGACCGTTCAATTCCCACTGTTTGCCTTCACCACTCTGCCATTGCCTGCAGTAGCCCAGGGGCCACACAGTGCCTCGCCCGCAACCTCTGGGCAAATGTACTGACAGGCCCGAGGCGGGAACACCCCCGGTGGATTCTCACAGGAGATGCCAGTCTGTGTTGTGGAGCCCTTTCGCATTTTTCACTCTTTCCGCCCTTCCAGCTCAGTCAGTGGTCGCGTGTTCAACCAATCATCTCCGCGTCCTCTGGCCTCTGGTACCGCAGCACACGCCGACACTCCATTCACAGCGGGTGCCCTGCTGCCGATGTAAACATGTAGAGTGCAGTGCTCTCCCTCCCCCCCTCCAGTGTTTGCATAGTCAATTCACATCACTCCTCCCAGGGAGGGAGTATACACCTTTGTTGCCATCCTTCCTAGCTGCGGCGTGCAGGGAGGAGTCCGGAGCAGCAGCAACTCCCGTCCTTAGTCTCGTTCACCACCTCCTACTCTGAAATGAGGCGGCCCGCCCAGCTGGGCTGCAGTTGGGAAGCATGTCAAAATCAGCTTTATTGTTCGGGGTCTGGAGGCAGTATCAGTGCGACTGCCGTCTGCTGCGTATAAACCATAGTAATTTACACCACTGTAGGCAGGATTATGCAGGAGAGAAAGTCTTCCGGCTGTGTGAGAGCTCGGGAGCTCATGTCCTAATGGCCATTTCCAGGCCACTCCCCTGTTGTATTCTGTCTTTGGTGTTTTTTTAGATTGTGCAGACTGCAGCAGTGTTAGATTTATTTTATTTATTTTGAGACTAAGTACAAATACAAAATTGTAATTGTTGACCTAGTTTGTGCTGTTTTAAACAGTATTAGAAATAATTAAATATTCTTTCTTTGTGCTACACAATTTTTCCTAAAACTACATAATTTCTATGTACATCGGGAATCGGAATTTCTGTCTGTAGTAAATAGTATTTGAAGAAGTACGAATTGCTACTAACGTAACTGGAATATCAGAAATAGGCTACAAATTATATTTGTTGTTCCCTACCTTTGATACGAAATATGATTAGATATTTTACGGTACTAGCTGCTGCTGGAGCATTCATACCCCTACAAATTATTTAATGGGGCTAGCTATCGAAGGAGTAGCAAGTTATTGGCATTCCTCAACAAGTACAGCAACTAGTTCCCTACCGAAAAATATTATATGCCAAGTCTCTTGTCAAGTCAGAACACCCAGGTTTGTTAAAGGGCAAGGCAATGGGGTATCGAATCATCCATTTTCTTGAAGCATAAATGTAGCTGCATGGTCAGGCATAAAACGTTGGTGATCCTGAGGCAGGCTTCCAATTGAGTATGGTTCGACGGAATGTAGGGCTTAGTTTCTGTGTTATAAATTAAATGCATCAAGTAGAGGGCATCGTCATAGTCTAATATAGACCTGATACGAGTATACACTCCAGCTCTACTTTATCATCATTAAGCTAACAGAAGATCTTTTTTCATGTGGACAAACTCGAGTCACCGAACTAGTCCAAACCAAAGATTTGTTTATGGTATTTGATATATGTATGCATTTTTGGTGCTTTTTTTCTCCCTGGTCATGGATTTAAATATTATTTCAAGGAATTTAGAAATCTACATTTGTGGGTCATATTTTTCTTCTTGAAAATTTTATAACGAACAAAGTAAAGAGAATGCCAACTCTCAAGACAGTTGTCTAAACCAGCCTGCTTAATGTTTCAGGGAATGGTGTGGTGCTTTGTAGTTTCCATTACCTGAAATGTCTGCCAGTGGTAGCAACTTGTTATTCAAATGTCAATCTCTGATACCATTTTCTTAAGTTTACCCATTTCCTTATCCAGGCATCAAAGCCATGATGGCCTCTTTTACACCTACAAAGAAGTAGAACAAGCATGTTCAATACAGTGGGTCTCACGTTTGCTCGAGTTAGAGCTATTAGCACTGTAAATTCCTAACTGGACTTTTCTTGCCACATACATTGAAAATGAAAAGTAAAACAGTTGACCTAAGCAAGCCGACTGAAAGTGCCATGAGTGCGAAGGAGTGAAACAAAATTAAAAAAAACTTTGCTTGCTGTCAAACACACGGGCAAACGTGCAAATATCCAAACTAAAAAAAACTTTGCTCGCTGTCAAACACACGGGCAAACGTGCAAATATCCATGTAACTGGGTCGGCCCTCAAGGCGGTAACAAAACAGTCCCAAGGTGGGACAAACATAAAGCATTTACCAGTGTCATCAAAGGATTTTTGAAAGTCAAGCCTATGAACGAGTGAAAGTGATGGGCGTGAGGCGGCCGTGGTTAAAAACCCACATAGATAGCAACACCTCAGAAAAGTGCTAAATAAATCATGTCTGTAAGGAAGTGCCTCCTTGGCATGGTTGCCCCCTGACTTTTTGCCTTTGCTGATGCTATGTTTACAATTGAAAGTGTGCTGAGGCCTGCTAACCAGGCCCCAGCACCAGTGTTCTTTCCCTAACCTGTACTTTTGTATCCACAATTGGCAGACCCTGGCATCCAGATAAGTCCCTTGTAACTGGTACTTCTAGTACCAAGGGCCCTGATGCCAAGGAAGGTCTCTAAGGGCTGCAGCATGTCTTATGCCACCCTGGAGACCTCTCACTCAGCACAGACACACTGCTTGCCAGCTTGTGTGTGCTAGTGAGGACAAAACGAGTAAGTCGACATGGCACTCCCCTCAGGGTGCCATGCCAGCCTCTCACTGCCTATGCAGTATAGGTAAGACACCCCTCTAGCAGGCCTTACAGCCCTAAGGCAGGGTGCACTATACCATAGGTGAGGGTACCAGTGCATGAGCATGGTACCCCTACAGTGTCTAAACAACACCTTAGACATTGTAAGTGCAGGGTAGCCATAAGAGTATATGGTCTGGGAGTCTGTCAAACACGAACTCCACAGCACCATAATGGCTACACTGAAAACTGGGAAGTTTGGTATCAAACTTCTCAGCACAATAAATGCACACTGATGCCAGTGTACATTTTATTGCAAAATACACCCCAGAGGGCACCTTAGAGGTGCCCCCTGAAACTTAACCGACTGTCTGTGTAGGCTGACTAGTTCCAGCAGCCTGCCACACTAGAGACATGTTGCTGGCCCCATGGGGAGAGTGCCTTTGTCACTCTGAGGCCAGTAACAAAGCCTGCACTGGGTGGAGATGCTAACACCTCCCCCAGGCAGGAGCTGTGACACCTGGCGGTGAGCCTCAAAGGCTCACCCATTTGTCACAGCCCAGCAGGGCACTCCAGCTTAGTGGAGTTGCCCGCCCCCTCCGGCCACGGCCCCCACTTTTGGCGGCAAGGCTGGAGGGAACAAAGAAAGCAACAAGGAGGAGTCACTGGCCAGTCAGGACAGCCCCTAAGGTGTCCTGAGCTGAGGTGACTCTAACTTTTAGAAATCCTCCATCTTGCAGATGGAGGATTCCCCCAATAGGGTTAGGATTGTGACCCCCTCCCCTTGGGAGGAGGCACAAAGAGGGTGTACCCACCCTCAGGGCTAGTAGCCATTGGCTACTAACCCCCCCAGACCTAAACACGCCCTTAAATTTGGTATTTAAGGGCTACCCTGAACCCTAGAAAATTAGATTCCTGCAACTACAAGAAGAAGGACTGCCTAGCTGAAAACCCCTGCAGAGGAAGACCAGAAGACGACAACTGCCTTGGCTCCAGAAACTCACCGGCCTGTCTCCTGCCTTCCAAAGATCCTGCTCCAGCGACGCCTTCCAAAGGGACCAGCGACCTCGACATCCTCTGAGGACTGCCCCTGCTTCGAAAAGACAAGAAACTCCCGAGGACAGCGGACCTGCTCCAAGAAAGGCTGCAACTTTGTTTCCAGCAGCCTTGAAAGAACCCTGCAAGCTCCCCGCAAGAAGCGTGAGACTTGCAACACTGCACCCGGCGACCCCGACTCGGCTGGTGGAGATCCAACACCTCAGGAGGGACCCCAGGACTACTCTGATACTGTGAGTACCAAAACCTGTCCCCCCTGAGCCCCCACAGCGCCGCCTGCAGAGGGAATCCCGAGGCTTCCCCTGACCGCGACTCTTTGAATCCTAAGTCCCGACGCCTGGGAGAGACCCTGCACCCGCAGCCCCCAGGACCTGAAGGACCGGACTTTCACTGGAGAAGTGACCCCCAGGAGTCCCTCTCCCTTGCCCAAGTGGAGGTTTCCCCGAGGAACCCCCCCCTTGCCTGCCTGCAGCGCTGAAGAGATCCCGAGATCTCTCATAGACTAACATTGCGAACCCGACGCTTGTTTCTACACTGCACCCGGCCGCCCCCGCGCTGCTGAGGGTGAAATTTCTGTGTGGGCTTGTGTCCCCCCCCGGTGCCCTACAAAACCCCCCTGGTCTGCCCTCCGAAGACGCGGGTACTTACCTGCTGGCAGACTGGAACCGGGGCACCCCCTTCTCCATTGAAGCCTATGTGTTTTGGGCACCACTTTGAACTCTGCACCTGACCGGCCCTGAGCTGCTGGTGTGGTGACTTTGGGGTTGCTCTGAACCCCCAACGGTGGGCTACCTTGGACCAAGAACTGAACCCTGTAAGTGTCTTACTTACCTGGTAAAACTAACAAAAACTTACCTCCCCCAGGAACTGTGAAAATTGCACTGTGTCCACTTTTAAAGTAGCTATTTGTCAATAACTTGAAAAGTATACATGCAATTGAAATGATTCAAAGTTCCTAATGTACTTACCTGCAATACCTTTCAAACAAGATATTACATGTTAAATTTGAACCTGTGGTTCTTAAAATAAACTAAGAAAAGATATTTTTCTATACAAAAACCTATTGGCTGGATTTGTCTCTGAGTGTGTGTACCTCATTTATTGTCTGTGTATGTACAACAAATGCTTAACACTACTCCTTGGATAAGCCTACTGCTCGACCACACTACCACAAAATAGAGCATTAGTATTATCTATTTTTACCACTATTTTACCTCTAAGGGGAACCCTTGGACTCTGTGCATGCTATTCCTTACTTTGAAATAGCACATACAGAGCCAACTTCCTACAATGTCCAGAACATTTGAGACCTTGCATTGTTCATTTAACTGTAAAGGGAAGAAACTCCTTTTGTGTTGATGGCCAAGACAGCTATTTTGCTTAGGTGGTGTGATAACCTTTGCAAGTTCTTTTTCATTCCCCAGGAAGTGTCTGAGTAATAGTGATCAGCTATAACCTACCAGTTAGTCTCAACTTTGAATTTCATTGGATTTTGTTTTCCCCAGTCCCAGCACAATCTGATCCCAAGTTTGAGTGGAGTGCACATAAAACTGGAAGCAGCACAACATCAGTAAACTGCCAACAACACATATAAGATGGAACATTCTCCAGCAATTTAAAGGGTTTCATTAGCAGTATCTGCTGTGTGCTACCTGAATGACGAGCTGCATGCTGTCAATCTCAAAGTTAGGACTAAGCCTTCTACCATATTGAACTTGTTTGGGCCTTCTGTACCTGCTTGGAGGCCCGTTGCCATGCAGCGGCCCACAACTTTGCCAGCCTGCGTGATAGCCAAATCCTAAATCTTAGAGAGTACCACCTATGCTACAGTTTGCCCCTTAAGTACTGATATCTGCCACAATTGGTCATGGAGCCATTGATCTGGTATCATTAGCACACTTGGGTGTCACAAATTCCAATTTTTAAAGTGATGTATAACCCTAACCCTAAACTGAAAGACAAAGCAGAGTTCCTGGTTAAGTAGCTTTTTACTGTAAACGCTGAAGTACTTGGTTTCTTCGCACAATATTTTTTCCTTTGTCACAGGTTTAATTTTATCATTTATTTCATGTACAATTCTACGGGGTTGCGATCAGCCCATGATTGTAAACCACATTTTAGGCAACACTATTTTTGTTAGTAGGATTGCAGTCCTCAGTGTAGCAAATGGTTACTAATTAATCCATAATTATAAACCAACTTTGTCATGAACATTTGTTGACCATGAAGAGTATATATTGTATGAAAAGTCGGTGCCTATTTTATTTTTTATATGTTTTGCTATGTTGAACTGTAATTTCTTCTTATACATTAGGTCATACTCTGCATACAGCTGTATAAGCTAACTGTTTTGTTACCTGATATAGAAAGTCCTGACTCTTTCTGGACATTGTATATTTATTGCCACTTTGCTAACTGTTATACTATATCTCTCCTCAGTCCTCAAGCTCCGTACATTGAGATAGTGCTTGCCCAAGCTACACACAGTGTCAAAGAGGATTGACAGAACAGACCCATGTAAATAATGCATACTGTCCCGTTATGTTGGGAACATGTCTCATTGCCTCGTTCATTTTCATAAGTATTCTTTGCAAATTATACAACTTGGGGTGGGTAAGCATGATAGAAGTAATTTACTAGGCCACTATAGGAAATCTGTCTCTGTCTCTCAGAACATGCTCAGGAAGGTGTTTCTTCGAGATCGACCAATATGGTTGAAAAAACTGGAAGGAGACGGTTCTAGAGTTCTTTATCCTTCTTGTGCAGGCCTGATTATGTCATATGATCAAGATTGGCAACATCTATAACCTTTGTTCGTGTCTGGTGGTTATGGCTTGGAACTCCCGTAAGCTGCATTAGATAAGATGTATTTTGCAAGGATTATCAGGAAGGCTTCAATGGTTCTTATTAGTCTGATTTTGCAACCCTTGACTTGTCTTCTGTCATTTTTACGTCTTGCATACTAGACAGTGAATATACTATTTGATGTGAGCCATTAAGTTGCAATTGGCTTGGATTGGTTGTCCTTGCCACTCACATTTGCTTGCTTCTTATCCATTAGTGTGTGGGCTTTCCCTCTGCTTCTTTCTTGTGCCTCACCCGGAACATGAATGCATTATTTAGGTCCTTCCAGTGCTCATTTTTCAGGCGCTGCCATATTCGTTGCCAAATAAAGAACAAGTCACTGTTTAAATAGAGACCTCATTTTAATTGGTGTCTCTTGTGGTTTCCTTGAAGGTCCTAGATCAATTAGAACTGCACTCTTATATCGTCTGTATCTATTACAAAATATTGAAATCCCCCTCAGACTGGCAATATTATGAAGGTTCCGTATGTTAAGTGTGTAAAAACCGCATCAGAACTCATAATTTAGAAGTAGTATTTATAGTAATGTCTTCAGCTGTCACATTACTCCATATGCTGGAAACTCACATGTTAGAATGTTTCCCTTATAAAAATGATTGAACAGCAGCAATCTCGTATTAGCACCGAATGTATGACACCTAATTTAATTGAATATTCCTAGTCAGATGAAAGATCTATTCTCTCTATTCACTGTACACTAGGGCACCAGCATATTTAATTAAAACACTACCATCATCAGACTAATAAAGAAATCCACATGGCTAGATAGGAAGGAAATGATGACATTGGCCATTATACATATATGAAGAACCTAATTGACCTGTTGCATTGTTAGAGATTTTAAAAACTAAAATAGGACCTTGAAATAAGTCTCTGTTGATTAACGTGCCATTAATTTCGCGTTCAATAACGCTTTATTGAAGAGAAAAAGCAAGTGCATTGTCTATAAAACCAGTCATAACGGATAAAAGATAATAAGACCCTGAGTGTTAAATAACTATTTATCTATTCCTGTTTTCTTCATTCCATTGTTTGATCTCCCCCCCCCCCCCCCCCCCCCACACTTTTGCTGCCTCTAACTTCAGTGGTGTCCAGTGTGGCTTGTGTAGCATTTTATATTGTCTTAGGTTTGACCTGCCTTCCCATAAAAATTTGTCATGCGTCTCTAAGTGTTCAGACCAAGTCTCTGTCTGTGTATTCTTCCTGGAGTCTATGCGACCACCAGTCCCTAAATTGAGATTATGTTGGGTGTGGCAATAGGCTATTCTTCATAATTCTGTGTCGTCCCAAAACTACACCTTTGTGGATTCCCCTTGCGCCCTTCCCCACCCACGATAACTTCAGGTAACACATGAGCTTCTAGTTTGAGTGATATCTATTGTATTTCTAGCATTATAGCTAGACAGTGTGACAGCTGTTTGTAGTGTTAAGTTTGTAGTGTTAAGTTCTCTGCAGCACTAATTCAGCGTAGGCAATTACTAAAGGTTTAAGTTTGTCATTTGCTGTTAGTTGATTCATATTCACCCCTTTACTTGATAGTTCGGTCAAAAAGGTTGGTTGTCACTAATCAGTGTCTTAACGTTGCTCCAAAGTGGGGCCCCTCTTGTGTCCATCTGTCTTCTTGCAACCAGCGATACACACATTGCCATGCAAAGGACAGTGCATGCAAGACCGGGTAATTACAAATGATTTGCCTTATATCACTAACCCAGAGTGATCCCAGTCCTCCAGTCACCCACAGTAGTTCATCTTCCATCTGTAACCCACCATTACTTTGAGGTTGTGAATCAGGTCGCACTAGCTGGAACGTGTGGCAGTATCTCTCAGTGTAAGCTTAGACCCCCCACATCCTGAGGCTGCTTGTAGTGTATTCATCTTTAGACGAGCCCCCTCCCCACGCCCCAACAAACATTCACCATAATTGTTTTCACAAATTACCCTTGAGAATTCAAAAACAAATTAAGGATAGGTGCTGTGTTCGTTTTTTTTGTTTAATCCAGTAGTGGGCATAGGTTATCTTTTCTAGCGCTATCAAGTTCTTTGTTTAATACTGTTCCCAGATATGGCAACCTTTATGACATTGAATGAAAGGGGTGTCGTGCTATTGTAGTTGCTCTAGTGGCATTAGTCACGCTTCCATCACTCAATCCAATATTCTGCGAGTTTTGAAAAGTGGGAAATAACTGCAATGTGCTGTGTTGGCCGGTTATTAGAATATCTGTGTAGAATAGGGCTTTGTACCCGTCCGTTGGTGTGGACATGAAGGTGATGTCTGTGATTGTCTAATGGCAGTTGCAAGTGGTTCATATGCTAGAACAAAGAGCATTGAAGGCAGCCTGCATCCTTGTCTCTTACCCCTTTGTATCTCAAAAGGCTGCAATGTGTTGCCATTACATGACACTACTGCTGTGACATTGGAGTATTGTCATCTCATTTTAGTCAAAAGGTCTGCCTTTGTCCCAAAACGTGTATTCATGTATCCCCTTTCTGGCTTTTAATCTGTTAGCCAGTACTTTTTCTAATATTTTGGTGGCCACATTGATGAACCAAAAAGTCTGTAGCTCGCGCAGCTCAATGGGTCTGTATTCAGTTTTAGGAATAACAAGACTCTTGCTTTATTAGGTTCTAAATGTGGACATTGTCTCTGCTTTATTTCCCCAAATCCAATGTGAGAGACTGTTGATTTTATCAAATTCTGCTGGCTGACAATCTATCCCCTAGGTCCTAATTAGTTGCCCAATTTCCTCTTTGAGAATATTCCCCTTGAGCTGTTGAGCCAGCTCCGATAACCGCATTGGCAGGTTTATTTCAGAAAGAAACTGACCTGCCTTAAGGGGCCCTTGGCACCCTGCAGAGTACAAGCATGAAGTATTGGTAAAATGAATTAAAAACTGAAAGGGCATCGAATGGGTGAGTAATCTGCTGATCTTGGTCCTAGTTAATCTCTGGAATGGTATAATTTGCCTCCTGTTGTATTAACTGGAGGGCCAATAGGCAGCCTGCCTTTCTCTGTCCTCATAGCACTCAAAGCAGAAGAGCGGTTTCTCTTTTATTTGATGTGTCTAAACCATGAAGATCACATTTTTCTCGGAGCATCTCTGGTGAGTGACACACTGTATATTAACTTAAAGTTTTGACTGTTCTAAATTATTCTGGGTGGAAAGTCACCTCTCTTAGTGTTAAGTCTCTCATTATCCTGCCCCATATGCTCGCTTTTCCTGCCACCTAAAGATATTGGTGGAGGTAACAGCCTTTATACTCTTCTAGGTGTGTGTAATGTTTTCTTTAACTTACTTTTGCATGAAGGGGTGTGTAATGTGACAAATTAAATCACCATTGGCCTAGAGGTGGTTTAAGTAGGCCTAAGGAGATGTGGCTCTCAGTTGCATCGTGGTCCAAAATACTGTTGGACGTACTGTCCATACCTGTGACCTGGTATGATATGGAAATTGTCACTAGAAATAGTTATGTTTGTGTGAGCAAAAGGTATTTTATAATCTTTCAGGTGGGCTCACCACCATGATTCCAACAGTGATGGGTCTTGCATCAGGTCTGTGCAAAGGGGGCTGTCCCTATATTTCTATACTTTGTAGCTGTTGGATTTGTCCAGCAGTTGTTTCAGTACTTTATTCCTGCTCCTGATTTTGTGCATCGTCTGCAAGTCCAGTGGAGTATTGAATTCCAGTTTTGTTCGCTCTGGGATAAAACTGAGCATGAAAGCCATCAACGGTCTTTTTTTCCCTAGAATGTCTGGGAATCCAGAGCGCATCAGTTTATCTCTATTTCTGTCTTCCAGTTATGTTAGTTTCTTTTCTATAGACTACTGACCCTGCTCCCAATCGACTGATGTGCTCAAATAAAGTTCAATGTTTTCCAATCTGCCTTCTGTCGCTAACAAATGAGAACTAAAGGCATGGAGGTCTACTCTTATTGAAAAGATGTCCATCGATGTCTCAGAGGTATTTTCTTCAGTTGAAGAGACAGAAGTTCTTAAAGCAGTTGGCTCTTTCAGTATTGTCTCTAAAAAGTACGTTTTGTATCATATTCTCAATCTTTGGAAGCCCTTTGAGGTTTGACTGTTACTGCCTCTGTAAAGCCATTGCCTAGCTGGATTTGACATCTAAGGGGCTAGGTGCTGATCACGGGCCTAGTAGCCGTGCCAGTAATGCAGCATGGTGCCTTGAGTCTGCCCTTAACCAAAGTTTTATTTACTGGCTAGTTCCCGCTGCATCACCCTTCCAATTAAGTTCAGTGAAGGAGAGGGCTTTTTACACTATAGAGAACCATGAACTGCTACCCCCAAGACAGACAGACGGACGCACACACCCCCCACAAGAAAATACTGAGTTTTTTTTGCAAATCCAGGAGTATTGTTAGGAGGACTAGGAGGACCCATTGAGTATTTGAGTTGGGTTCCCCTGCTTAATTTTAGTTTTACAGTTGTCTTATTTACATTTTTTACACATTTTTATTTATGCTTACCAAGAGTCAATTCTTGGAAGGCAAGGACCATGGTGTTCATTTAATCAGCTTTTTTTCTACATGTAATCTGTACCTTTTGTCCAAAGCTGTTACACACAGTACGTTATGCTAATTTGTGTTGCCAGTCCAGGAGCCAGCTTCTATCTCCAAGACACAGCATTGCATCAGAACTGTGGTCCCAGTGTGACATGGGTTATTATATAAGCTACACACTGACCCGCAGAGGGCATTCTGGTCATGATCATCCTGGTACGCGTGCTGCACAACAGGCAGTTTTGCTTGCACTGAACTTCCAGCTTCCCTAAAGGGTTGCTATCTACATGACAGGCCGATTCCTGATAATCTATCCAGGTATGAGGTTGGGGCTAATCCCTTATATCTGGCCAGGCAGAGGGTTACAACCACTGTGCTCTCAGAGTTAGAGATAGGGTTAGGTATACATAAGTGGACCAGAATTGGCTTCATATGTCGTGCGATCGTGAGCATTTGTTATGGGTAATTAGCCCAATTCGAAATGATGCCACCAATCATATGTGTGGATGTCCTCTTTCTTCTCACGATCTCACTGGACCTGGGAGCTTTTGAAGTCACTCCAAACAGTCTGCCTGCTGCCCTGTGATGTGGGCCCTTTTGGCTATAAGTGCAACATATTTGAGGCCCTCTGCTTCTCTCTCCTTTGTGCTGCCAAAAGCCTGCCGTTCCAATATTTTCTTGTGGGCTGTCATGCTCGAATAGGACTTTGAAGCCTTTTAACGGTGTGCTCCCCTGTTCAGGCACTTTATCAGTGAATTGTAAAGGCTGCACTAGAGGAGTGCCTCCATCTTCAGTGTGTGGGCCTACTCCCACTTGGCAGACATTATGAAATATCGGATAAAACCATTACTGAAGCCCTCAATAGCTTCACCTACAAAAGTGACAACTAAATCTAAATTAACGATAGGGCATCACCTATTTAAAAGCGTATGTCAGAGTAACTCCAGAGGTACAGCACCAAGGGAACTTTAAATGCTCAGTCATAAAATTAATTATTAAGGCGTACGAATATGATTATCACATATTATAGTCACTAATCACTGTAATGATTAGCACTAATTCTGTGCACTGTAATGACCATGATTGCAATATAGAATTTATACTGACCTATGTACTTCAATCCTAAAACCTTGGAGCTAAATAATTATACAACTATCATTCAATCAACTAGATATCTTTGTATTTCAGAATCATCTGTTGACATGTAACAAATGAAGGAACAACGTCTTTTTACTAGGAATTCGGTGTTTCTTTTCTCTTATTGTGCGCAAATTTCTAAATGGCAGCAATGATATCTTTGTGAAGTATGATGGCTGAAACCACTGCTTTTTGTGCATTGTTTCCAGTCTGTGATTTATGCAGAATTCATTAATTTCGAGCGAGGGATTCAGTCTTCCTTCAAGGTGCCTATTGAAAAATGTTTTTTTTTTTAAATAACGTTTTTGATTTTACAGGCATACCCAGGAAAGCAGCATTATCGATCAGCCCACTTCGAATTAGAAGCACAAAAATACTGATATGTTGATGAATCTCAAACACCCGAAGTTTGATGTCATTAAATGTATTATATTTAGGTTGGTCAGGGGCTAATGGGGCACCATTTCATGAGTGTGCATCAACTAATAGGGCACTATTTCATGGGCGTGCATCAGTCACACATGTCAAAGGCAGATTGCAATGAGAAAAATATATGCTGCTCGCCGACCCGTTTTTTTTTTTTTTTTTTAATGACAAATTTTATTTTAGTATTCTAGTTGGCTACTTAAATTATTACACAATCCCCACACCTTCATGTTCTGTTGTCACTTGGTACTGTCTTTACGTTGATGCCGCAGTTCAGGAGATCGCGCTGTCTACGAAATAAAGAGAAAAACTAGTGCAGAAACCTTATGGAAAACATGGAGCCTCGTATGTTTTCAGTAGTTGGCCGGTGCGCTTGAGGCGGGCTAAACACTGGAAAAGGCATGACATATGCATAGCTTTCACTAATTAAATCAAGCTAATTTTAAAAGGCAAGCCCACAAACCAACCAAACTGATGGGCTTGACATGGGTGGGGTTAAAAGCCCACAGAGATTAAACCAGGGACAGAGCACTTTTGTGCTCTACCCTAAAAAGGGCAGAGCAAGCTGGTCCCCAGACTCTTAATTTCAGAGTTAATGAGGGTTATTTACAGTAATGTTTTGTGGCGCCAGTGCTTAAACTTACATTTGCCAGAGGAATTCACAAGACTTTTAGTTCCATAGAAAAGAAAGTGGAAAATGGTTGTTAGAACAATGACGTATCCAAAAGTCTGTTGTTGTTAAAAGTCTAACATAATAAAAGTGCAATCAAGTTCAGACCCCTGTCAGTAAGCTAGCCTGTGGAGAGCACTTCCATAAACAAACCCTCTGTATGTGCAGAGCCTATGAATATTCAATGATCTGACAAAAATAGAACGCTGGTATATTTAGCATAATCATGAAGGTGGCATAATCAGAGTCTTGCTAGAATCCAAACCCTGACATAACATGATCATTGGCATAATCAGAAGAGTTGTTGTCAGAGCTCTAACATAATGAAAATATTGGTGTTATTTGTCACTTCGCTGCATGCTACCAAAATAGTAGTGGATGTGTCTTTTTTTTTTTTTAACTGATTTCAGAAGCATCTCATCCCTTTGGCAAGTAAATATTTTATACATTTTCTCTCCCTGTACCTAGACAAATAGGTATGTGTAACTGAAACACTTCATGTTCATGGATGGTGCATCAACATAAATTGAAATCTGATTTTTTTTTTTTTTTTTTATAAATCACCCACGTTCCCCAAATCATTTTGTCTTCAGCAGCCATTGCTATATTATATAATTGTAGTAATGGCTCTTGACGTAATTATTGATCAGGTTTAACATATAGTCTTTGATGGCCACCTTGATCCACGAGAATCGAGTCTCTGATGAGAACTGGAACTGGAAGGCCGGGAGACCGACAGCAGACTTACCATGGTCTCCGGACTCCCGTGTGATTCATGTTAGATCCTGCTTACTTGTGTAACATCCGTAACAATAATAATCCCATATGAGTAAGAATACCTCCATAAAATTAAAGCCTTGAGAAAGTCCAGTTGGACGAAACACGTGTCGGCTGTTTTCTTTCAACCACAAGAAATTGTATTGGCTTACTAACCACTTACCTAGTGTACCTTATTGGACCTAGGTCACCTACTTTCTGGTAACCATACCAAGGAATAAATGATTTAGACTTTGACCTCAAGATGTGCTGTGGTTTTCTTCACTTCATAAATATAACGATATGATAACACTTATGCATAGATTTACAGCACGATATAACTGCGTACAGTGTGAAGTACAAATGCTAAGTGCTGTGTTTGCGAAAAAAGCGTTCTGTTTGGCCAAATGAATTTTGGAGGAGGAAGGAGACCTCAACTTCATTCCATTTGTGGCTTTGATACATCCAATAAGGCTAAAAAAAAAACAGCTAAAGCCTTTTAGGCTCAAAGTCCTTACCACGTTCAAGCATCATTTTTCTTGAATAGATGCATGGCGTGTGGAGCATCCACAGCTCAAGCAATATACTTGTTACTCAAAACAGTTCAGCTCAGCCTCTCTTATAGATGTCAGTTCTCATTAGTAGCTTGATCCAGTGCCACACATCTGACATCTGGGATTGTGTTTTTTCCGATCACTCCATAACGTTGATCCAAGTTCAACTGAGCGCCCAGCCAAAAGACCAATCCAGATGGCAGTTCAACTTTCTTTACTTTCGGATTCCATTTTACCAGAAAATACTTTCTTTTATCAATGAGTATTTTAAGAACATTCAGGACACCGCTGGTGATGTAATGATTTTGGAGTCCTTCAATGCTGCCTTTCGCATGCATATTAAAGTCTACCAGGCTTATAAAAACCGAGTATAATGCCACAGTTTGCTCACTGCAAGCAGCAGTCAATAGTGCGGCCAATATAAACACGTATATAGAGATTACAAGGGTGAGAAAAGAGGAGCTAGCCATAACTAAACAAAAGATGTTCAACTTTTTCTTAATTGAAGAGGTTAATTCATCAGGGTTTTCAACAAAAGATTTACAAGGAGAGTCAGCGTGTTGGCAAGGTTCTTGCTTGCTCCACTAGGCTGCGAAAGAATAAACAAATAGATTGGATCGAAAACCCAGATACCCATCTTTTAGCAGATGAAATGAACAAGATTCCACAGGTCTTTGTTTAGCAGTACCATAATGTTTATGAGAAAACTGAGGGTGTTCCAAGTTCTAGATAAGAACACTTCTTTTAGGCACACTGCAGCAGGTGGTGAAAGAACAAAGGGAGGTAGTCTTTAGAGGAAAAACATGTCGCTGAAGCAATGTGGGCTCTTAAAAGCATGCCAAATGGTAAGGTTTGTGGTAGCGATGGCATCTCCACAGAAGTACTTAATATCTTTGCTAAGGAGTTGCTACTCTTAGTTAACCTGTTTAATCAATTTAGGACTGGGAAAGCTATCCCCAATCTTTCAAGGAATCAATAATTGCTAGCTGCCTCAAAAAAGATAATAGTGCCACTAGCGATAGTTCTTACAGACCAATCAGTCTCCTGAACTCTAAACTATTTACAAAAAGTTTGGACATTACGATTCATTACATTAGCCAATAGTTGAATACAAAGAGATGAGTGCAATTGTTTTACTGGGAAGACAAATATCTGCAAACACTAGTTTTGTAATTCAAGCCATCAATTATTTTTCTTGTAACAAAGCTGCTATCCTAATGATGGATGCTGAAAAAGCATTCGATTTGGTCAACTGGGGTGCACTGTTTTTTTATTCTTAGGAAATTTGGCTTTCCCAAGCTATTGTTTTACAATATTATGGAATTTCAAACAAGTTGCAGTGGCAAAAGTATTTGTCAACGTAAAAGACATAGGAGTGGTCAAAATTAACTGTGGAACTTGTCATGGTTGCCCTCTGTCCCCAGTACTGTTTACTATCTTTATTGAACCACCACCAGCTAGAATCCATAAGGATGCAACAATAATCCCCTTGGTTAATTGGGATGTCTAAAATCAAGCTCTTTCCCAATGACATTATATTTTACCTAAAATCTGACACAGCTAATATTCAGAACATTGTAAACGTTATTGCGGAATTCTAAGGGGTAAAGGTTATAAGGTCATCCAAGCTAAAAACGGAGATCCTTCAGTTTAATTCATCCCCCATTGATCGTCCTTATGACCTTCAGCTTCAGTATTCACCTCACCCCTTGACGTTCACAAAAAAGCAATTACTCTCAACTGTTTGATTTTAAACTACAAAGTGACCTATCGCAAGATTAGTAAATCTTCTAGACAGATGGAGCTCTCTTCTTCTATCCTTAATAGGCAGGGTGGCTTTGATAAAGATGTTGATTCTTCTCTTGGTGCGATTTTTAGTGACCAAGCTCCCTATTGCAATTAATGGCTCGTATTTTAAGGAACTTGACCCAACTATTCCAAAAATGCATATGGAATAACAAGCAGCTCAGGACTAGATAGCAGGACTACAGCTAGGTAAATTGTGGTGGTGGTGGGGGGGGGGGAAGGGCACTTGCTCTACCTCACAGTCAAACACATTATCAAGTTGCTCTTTTAGATAATATTACTCGAATATTGGATAATGCAGATATGTTTGACAACTTTATCATGGCACGTATTGCCAGTGAGTCAGCAATCAATCTCCTATCTCATTTAAAAGTAGCTAAACTTCCGGAGAAAACGAGATAAAAGTCGCTTCACGCTCTTGAGCATCGTACAAAGACATTTTTTTTGCTGCTTGGTGGATCTCAAATTGCCACACCTTTTTATATTGCTAGAGAACTGTAGATTTTTTTTGGCTTACCCTTTCTCTGCGCCATTGTGGAATGCTAGAAGAAGGGGTTCACTAGGCTAGGCGACTTTTACACTGGTGCCTAAGATGGGATGAAATAGCCCTTGGTGTGGGGGATGAAACCTGAGGCCTAATGTTTAGTGACCAGCAGATATTCAGCCTTCTCTTTACAACTTATTCTATCATGAGACCAGAGACACATGCAATGAGGCACCTTTTTATATGAAAGCCAGCGGGTGTGGGGAATTGATATTGGATTCTGCGTAAGAATACCAAGTCTCTTAATAGATGATATCTTGGTTAAAATGTTCCATACTACTGGCTGTAGAATCACCAAGGGAGAGTGAACTTAAATCGCAGAAATCTCTATGGGCTTCAGATTTTAAAAGAATGGCCTTCTTGTCTAGGTGACTGACAGATTATGCCCCCACAGGTTACACAAGAGTGTCAGTGCAGTCCTCAATCAGTGCTTTAGTTGCCAGTCCGATGTGACTGGAGAGTGGTCCCTTTTTGTGTTTTTTCATGTCCAGTTCTTCATGATTTCTGGGATAAGGTATTCCGCGCTCTCACCGATACTACACATTTTCTCATATTACCTGACCTATTTGGCTGCTCTCAGGCCGTTTGGAAGGCTAATAAAAACGTTCAGAGCCTGGTGTTTATTAGCATCGCTGTGGCTCTTAGCTTAATACTACAGAAATTGAGAATGGCAGAGATTCCTTCCCTAGAGCACTGGCAGGCTAAAATGCAAAGAACAAAAGTATTTGAGGAAGCGTATGCCAGATGGGTGTGCGCACCTTGAGGTTCTCCACAATCCGGGCAAATGCATAAGTGTGTAGTCTGGGCAAGCCGGACACCAGGCATAGGTGGGAAGGGGCAAAATTGTCAGTATCATCAGATGTGTTTCCCGTTGTAAGGCTGTGCTTACTGACAGACTGGACCGCCACACTGGGTGTTTTTTCTATAGTATATATGAAAAATGTCAGCCTGCCTCCCTCCTGTATATCATGAATTGATAATATTGTTCACACGCAACTCTTCTCCTCTGCTTTAACTTGAACTTTATATTGACTTCATGAAATACGCTGCTACATGAGTTGATGTTTAATTAGATGTGTATTTGTCCATCCTATATGTATAAGATAGAAACTCTATCTCATTTCTCTTACTGTTTATTGGTTATGGACTGTTAAAAAAAAAAAAAAAAAAAATTTTAAATCTGAAGTTGTTGAACAGTTTTGTCTTTTTGACTGGCGGAAGAGTGCGGTGCTCAGCCTTTGACATCCATTGCGCAGGTTGACTCAACTAGAACAAGTGTCCTAGGTGAGCTAGTATACAATCTAAATGTGAGCCTTTATACGACTAGCCAATTATTATTATTATTTTTTTTTGTAAGTATTAGTGAGGCGCGGGCAGATTCTCGCTTCCTATTTTACGAGCTTGGGTTCAGGTAATGCATTACACCCAGGAGAAAGGCGAAAGTTAATACTTATGTACAATATACAGTTTTGAAAGTACTGATTCCACATTATTAATTTTCAGTGTAGGTGCTTTCTCTGAGTTTTGTTAAAACAATTGTAATTATTTTTATGCCTGCAAGTCTCAGAATGTGACCTATTAGAAGTAAAATGTATGCCTATCGGGGAAACACCGTTCCCGCTAATATTCATTATTTCTTTTCTCAAGTGAACCTTTCTTGCAGTTCAGTTACAGGTTTAGAGGTGTGTAGTCATCTGGCACACTTATGAATTAATATTTCGCATGAGCAAGCACACTGTTCATGTGAAATTCTAACTTCGTTTCCTTTTTAACGTGCTGGGCTTTGAGACGTATGGTTTATAATTCAATGGGTTTACACCCTGCCCACAGCATACCGTTGGTTGTTTTCCTTGTCACTGAACTTCCAATCCTTCAAATGCTAAGCTCTCCTAGGTTTCTCTTCCTTTCTTTGGTTAGCTCTTGCTTGGCCCATGGAACAAAGTTTTGTTCTTACTCGTCTTTTTGCAACACACTTTTTTTTTGTAGCCTTCAGGTATTATTTCTGGAAGTGCAACATACTTTCCTACTTTTAACACAGGCATGCAGCTTCTTACTTGTTGCTTTGACCTTATCTGCTGTCTCTATTTATGCTTTTGTTGCCAACACTCATAACTGTACTATTCAGCGACTCTCTACTTATCTGTATGTCTGTCACTCCCCAGAGTGACAGACATACACTCTGTGGAGTGACAAGCCACTCTCCTGCACTCTACTCCATGCCACTCTACACCACTCCATTCCACACAATGCCTTTGTACGCCCCTCTACTCTGCCACTTAACTCCAAGCACCTATGCCACACATTGCGACTCTACGTCACTGAATGCCACTATACACTGTGGCACTCTACCCCACATCACTCTACACCACGTCACTCTCCCCTGTCCTCTAAGCCACTCTCCTTCACACCACTAACTTTACTTTTCACCACCCTGAACAGTAGCCAGGCTGGTGTACAACATGGGCAAAGGACACTGGCAAAGCAAATAGCTCTCAAATAGGCGACCCCTTTTGACATTGCTAAAGTTTTTTTTTTTTTGTTTCATTACGAAGAATCCCTTTCTGCTACACTCCCACCAGTTTTGTGGCTTTTCGGATCAATTTCACACTGTATAAGGGGGTTAAGTCAAGCCCTTGGTGGGAAGAAATTTCTAACCTTTTTCAGTATGTGAAAAGGTAGGAGGAGGAGTGTTAATAGCCACATGTGTATCTTTGTGGGTGTGCACAAAGTCAAATGGCATTTTACCCCTAACATAGCCCTTACCCTGCCTACTCCGACCTTCTGGGAATAGATTTACTCACGTGAAAATATTTGTGCTTGTAATCTGTGTAGCTGCACAACCAACATTTGTGAATTAAAAAACTGATTTGAGGCTCGTTAAAGTTACTTGCTGGTATGAGCCAAACATCCACATGCAAATCAAATAATGTTGGGAATATGGCATTTGCATTTAGTTGCATACTGAGGATGGCTTCTGCTACTGGCTCTACATCCTTTGTTTTAAAAGAACGTTTTTAAAAGCTCATTTGGGCGAATTGAGCTTCCTTTTACTTTAGCACACCCTCTGGGAATCACTAGATATAAATCGGCTCTCCGTGTATAATAGTTTTGTCAAACAAAAGTTTGCACTGCCTTTTTCCTGTGCCTACACATTTTCTGATGTTTGTAAAAGATGACGTTTCCTTATTAGAACATCTGAGTTCTGCCTTGTGTCTTTTACATCTTTCATGATGCATCTGTCTTGATGGGGATTACGTTTTCATATGCATGAAGATTTTGAAGAAGAAGTTATTGTGCCTAGATCTTAACAAGTCCCTAGCAGTGCAGAGTAGTCATTCCTTAGTGGTGACCTCCTTACTGCACATCCCCTCGCAGTGCCAGAAGCAGTGCGTGGTCAATCCTTCTATGTAGTTCATTTATACTGCTGACTGAAGATTAGCGACTTGATTATGTTTAGAGATGCCCCACTGTAGATTTGCTTAGACTTTCTAATGGGGGCATAAACCTTCTGAGTAATTAATACTGATGTGAACAGTTCACCTCATCAGAGGCTGGACATCAATGTGCAGACTCGAGACAATAGCCAATGGACCGGCATTTTGCTCCAGTTATGCATTATCCTCTCCTTGGAATCTTTTAAGAGCTGTTTTGTCTGTATTATTTTAGACTTTAGTCAGTGCTTTACAACTTTCCACAGAAGTCATTTTGAAACACCGAGAAGTTCAGACTCTTAATTGATGGTAATTGTAAAGTAGATCTGTGTGTCAGTGGCATGGTGGCCATTGTTGCTTCGAGATGCTTGCTAGCTTCACAGTAGTAAACGTCAGTTATTGGAGTGAGTCAGGGGTGGTGCCTTCTTCAGCATCCGCAGCTTCCACTTCTCTTCTGGTACTTTGAGTCGAGAGAGGACTCCAAGGTTTATTTTTCTGCACACTTTGATTTGTTGTGTCAAACAGGTAATTTATTACACATGGTATCAAATTACTTTGGTGTGTAGAACAAAGGCCGTCAACCTAACAGGTCGGCATATTTGGATACATGTTATCACAAACATTAAATGCCTTTGGGCAAAGTTCAGTTTGGCAATATGTGACTGGTAGTCTTCTTCCCGTTATTAGGTTTCTGTGATAGGTTTGTACACCATGGGAGTGGTTTTTTTAATGATAAAATATGTGAACTGTAAGTAACTGTCAAATGTAAATTAAAGATTAAAGGAAGTAATCGTGGTAGTTAACGTTAGGTGCACCACTTCTTCAGTAGTAATTCTTAAATTAAATGTCAAAATTCAGTATATTTTCGACATTAGTTCGGTTTATTGTGTTTGCTTATTGGGATTGTGTTTATGGTTCGGCATTGTTCCTGCTTCATGTAAAACCCATGTCACAGGAGTTTGCAAGGCATTTATTTATATTAATTTATAATATTATCGACGTTTTTTTAAGCCTTTATAACTTTCTGCAAAATGACAAGTTTTCTTTTACATTTTCTTGTGCCTAGGTGTAATTTTGTTCCTGACAACGAAAAGATTCTCTATGACTATATGGGCTACGGTCTTCTCCAGCAGTAAGTAGTGTACATCTTAAGGTCTCTTGTGAACCGGTCACTGACAAAGGACTATGATGTTTGTATGTGTATATCTGTATTTATGTATTTCACTATGAAAAGAGTACCTTTTTTATGACTGTCACCTTAGGCACCCAGTTGTCTCTTTAGAATGGGTGCAGCTGATTTTGAAGCCCAGAATGTAATACTGTTGAAGAGCCTAGGTGTATCCTGATAAATTAGGGAAAACTCTTATCCTCATTTTTTTGTAGACTTGGATCATCATTCTTTTGCAATATGCTTGACAAATTTTACCTGGCAGAGTTAAAAAAAAAAAAAAAAAAAAGTTAAGGCTCATTACTCTTCTTTGTTTTCCACAATACTTCTTTTGGATGACGGAGCATTCCCACTGTAATACACTACTGCTGTTTGAAATGCCCGACCTGTGCTCCTTACTTGAGTAACTACCTTAGATCCTCAAAACTTCTAAAGGCCTGCTTGTGCAGTTTTTAATTTGGACTTTTAGTTTCAGGTTTTACCTTTTCTTTACTGTGATGCCAAGAGACTCCATGTAAGTGAATGCTGTGTTATATAAATGTATATCTTAACGGAGTATGGTGTATTAAGTGGAAGAATGGTTCTCTGAATTAACTGTAGAAACACTTTATGCATTTGCCTAGTAGCGGCTGCAACATATGATCGATGGGGCCCCGCCCACCCAATTATTGCTAGAACAAGTGAAGAGGCAGCGCTTCCTTCAGACAGAAGCAAAAGACTTACTGAAGTGTGCCTGCAGCATTTGTTAAGTGACTGAAGTTTCAACCAGTTCTGTTTTAGACTATAACTGCATGTACAGACAGGGTGCACACTTGTATAGCCTGCCTTTCCCCACGTGAAATTTCCCATTGTCCTCCATTCACCATTATTAGATCGCATTAGCATACCTCTTCACAGTCTGAAGTAGAGGCATTGACCATGTATTTCTTTGCTGTTTCCTTTACTCCTCTTCTGATACCACTCTTTTTGTTATGTGAGTGAGTCGGTAACCCCACTCCACCCTCTCACAAGAGAGAAAGTGGGCGGGATTGGAGGAGGATACTGTCCTTTCCATCTGTATAAAAACATATCATTCCATCTGTGTTATACATATCAAGGATTTACTATTTTTCACTATTGGTGAGCTACACCTGTCACATAGGTTCTCCTTATCATAATGAGACTACTGGATTTGGGCAGTAGAATCACCTGTATGGCGAGGACTGAGTCTGATCCTGCACCATCTGACACCTGTTGGCCTACTCCGGGTTTTGTTCCGGCTAACTAGCAGTGCCTCATCTCCACTCAAGAGCAGGGATGATTGGGGCAACCGGACGCATGACATCAATGACTCCTCAGGGGAATCGTAGTCCCTCAGATCTTTTCCGTTTCTCTCAGTAATATGAGTCTCACATATGCAAGGACAATCAGAGGCAGAGTATAGTTCAATAAGGTTTTATTGAAGTAACTGCCTCTTAAAGAATAAAGCATGAATTGTAATAACTAGGATGATGAAGCACAACAGGATTAAAATTGTGACGAGAGTAAAACACAAGAATGACGCTACCATCCTGTCACTAAGGTTTTTGGTGATAGTTCCTACCTAAACTATGTTAGAGCACAGCATGTTAAACTCTGATTCTGCCATTCAGGTTCCCCCTGGGAAGACATCATCCCTCATACCTGAGCAATAGGCCTGTAGTGCCTACATAAGCAGCTGCAGCGAAGCGTTCGGCAATCAGCATAGTCGTGGTCATCTGGCTGGAATCTACCTCTAACGTACATGGGTCAAAGTAGTGTTTTTATAATAAAACAGCTGGTGTTCCAAGAAAGGATCCCCAGGTAAGAGAGTGTATGTTTCTGTGAACATTGGAGACAAAGTGTACCACTTTTGCCGGCAAGCTATCTTACTGCAGCCTTGAGAAAAGCACAGAGTGAAAAGAAATATCTTGTTTAAGATCGTAGTGCTGACCTAGGCGAAGAACAGCTAGATAGAGAAAATAAAACAAGACCGCAAATGTGGTTACTGTTAAAATTGTATAAACAAAGCTAAATAAAATATATCTAGGGTAAAGTGCACAGCGGCAGTCCTAGTATGCTAAAATAACGTGGATAAAACTCTAACTAAAAAGGCCACACAACACACCTGCACCTTCCTCCTCCAAGAGTTCAGTTCTACTGCCTAAGGCGGTTCACTGTGAGTGAAGTTTCTTTCACTGCTGCCTGCAGTGCACTTGTTTACTGTACAAAATGCAGGTACCGACATGTAATGCTATTACTTTCGACAAACGTTTCAATGTATTTGAATGGCATATATTCCCTGTAAATGAAGCTAGCACTTGTGCTGCCTTCAAAGTACCTCCCTGTGTCAGTAGAGTCATGCTAGCTTTGTGTCTGGCCCAATGGTGTAACGAAACTTGAGGGGGACCCTCTTAAAAAATACATTGCACCCCCACCCTCCACTGACCTTTTCAGGAGCTTTCAGACCAGGGGTTGTGCATAGTGCCGGCCAGTGCGTGACTGTGGGGGGTCGGGAGGGTGGTCAGACAACGGGAGCTGTGGGGGGCTAATGTTACACCACTGGTCTGTCCTTGAACCTGATTTTGCGTGACAATTGCTATTCATCTGCCTCTGCTGAATGCAACCTTTGTGTATCGGGAAGCTTGCAACACAGTTTGCACTTCTGATTTTGCTGAACACAATTCCTGTGGGAGGAAAAGTGTACTACTACCCAGGTCCAGCTGTTTAATGTGCAATGCAACCTTGTGAAGCCTGTGCCAGCTTGTATAGCCCAAGCTTGCTCTGGAGCTGCCTGCTGCTGATTTCCTTTTTGTAGTGAATCTTGCACTTTGATGTGCAATGCAGCCTTGTGCTTCCTGTGCCTTACCTGCTAAGCATGCACAGCCCAAGCTTGCTCTTGAGCTGCCTACTCCTTTTTGTAGTGAAGCTTGCAGTTCTTTCCTTGCTGTGCTCCTTCTATCTATTGAGAGAAATTCATGCTGCTGCTGTCACAAAATATTCAGGTCATGGCTAATGCAAAATTAGCACTTTTGTCAACATTAAACGCGGGTGTTTGAATGATTACAGGCACTGTCTTGGAGACCATTGTGATGTTATATCAAATGTAAAGTTGGTGTTTGGAAACAACACACATTTACCGAAAGATGAGTGATTTTCCTAAATGGATGAGATTGATTTTTGAGTTTCAATTCGTGCTGCATTCGGGACACCTATAACCGGTTGTTGCACAATTTTGTTTGTACGAGGACACTTTTGGAAGCTTCAATGTAATTCTTTTGATAAATGCTGCAAGATTGTACTGATAGCTATTCATGTGAGAGGTGTTTTTCTGTTGAAGCTAGTAAAGTCTTCGCATTAAAGGAGTCGCTCAGATGGCTGATGCTTGAGATTGTGTGTTCTGTTTAACTTTTTGTTTTCACACTGCGTTTTCCATCGAGGTTCTTAGTCATGTGTTAAAGACTGATCATCTACTTGGATGTGTAGGATGGGAAAACAAGAAGTGTTATACTTTTTGAAAAATTATAAGAGGGGGTGTTAAATTGCATGTCGGGGTAATCTGAGCTGACGTACAACCTGTGGTTTTTTAAGGCGTTTTCAGTGAAACATTGTGACTACAACCTAGTTTGACCAACTTTTTTTTTTTTTTTTAATATTGGAGCAGGGAAATTACCCCCAGCAATCAGTGGGGAGGTTCGGTGCACTATGCATGTGTAGAACAGTCTGAGTGCCTCTTCATTAGTAGCTGTAAAACCTGACATTTAACTCAGTTTATTTGTAAGCTGTGTCTACAGTGTATCTTTTGTGCATATTTTTACACATTTTCTTGTGAGGGAGACGCCACTTCTCTGCAAGCCCCTCTTGGGGGGCTCAGGCTCTCCTTAGTCGTGCTTGAAAGGTGCAGTTCAGGACAGTGATTCAGCCCCACCACTTTCAGAGATGTTCAGCCGTCACTGCATGTGCCCACTTTTCATCTCAATCAGTTGGTAACCTGCTCTCTTTTTAAGACTGGTGCGTAAATCATCAAAAGTCTGCAGGAATGTAGATTAGGTACCAACTTTGGCAAATTGACCATCTATTTAGAGAACCTAATATTTCTGAGCAACTTTCCGAGGGCAGGTAGACGATACACAAATGTGCAATTGCCTGGCACCATTTATCTAGCATAATAGTGATTGCTGAAATGCATTTAGGCACTTTGAATTTGTGTGTACTCAGGACACGTGGGTAATTTGGAACAATGGTGTCCCATCTATGATCAGTGAGAAACCTTGCAGTACTAACGTCTCCTTCAGGCAATTAGGGATGTGTTCTTATATCGCCGTCCTAATTTGGGATGTCACACACTTTATGCCCTGAGGTCTTGGATGTTTTTAGCTATTTGGTTTTCCATCACATTCCATCCTTTGGCCTTTTAACACTGATGAGCCTCTTCAATATCATTTTATCTCGCTCTAGTAATTTTATCCTTTGCATTCTGGTTTTTATTGAATATATTTTTTTAAAGAAATATACATGACATAATGATATAGGACAAACTATATAAGGCGGGAGACTGCTGTTTTTCTTTTTTTTAAATATAAACTGAGTGCCGAGAATGCAATAAAAATAATGTTTTTGGTGCTGCACCCACCAACATTTAAAAAAAATAACACACACATTAAGTCTCCCAGGTCAATAAGTCCATCATCCCAAGAGAGCCTACCGTATTTTTAAACTGGAGATGTATGCTCTTCAGGTGTAGTTCAGGGACTTCTAACTGTTGCTTTTATGGCTGCACTTTGTGACTTGAAAAATGTTTTTTATAAAAGAAAAAAAAGCCATGTTAAAATGTTTTCATTAAAGCCTTTGAGAACACAGTATTGCAATCACCTTATAATTAAGCATTCCAATGTGTGAATTTATTAAATATACATTTCATTATGAGGTTTGGTGACTGTGACAAAGCAAACAGGTCTGCTTTGTATATTTGATGTGCTGACCTCTTGAAACAGCTAATAGACCCTACCACTATTGTTTTGGTACTTTGAACCTTTGACAAAGCCTGTAGGTCTGCCTTACTTAAAATGATACTTTTTATATTGTTCCATGACATATCCAGCCATGCACAGCGGCAGGGTCAGTTGGGCACCCGCAAGGGTGGGAGCTACACCCAGCCTCACATTTTGAGGAGGTATTTCATGACTGGCAAGACTCCTCTAGGCAAACATTTGGTGACAGGACAAATACCACCGACTCATTGGCCAGGGCCTTGACCTCCTCAGCAACTTTGGGAAGACCTGTTTGGCTCAGGTCAGCTGGCTTTTATGGAGACATCCAGGACAATGCTAATAGATCTACCCTGTGATGGAGCACATCTTTTTGGGGACAGAGCTGATGCTTCCCTGGAGATATTTAAAAAGATGAAAGAGACAGCTTTATCTTTTGACTTAGTCTCTGACTAGAGACTGCTGACAAATGAGGGTTCTTGAGGGGTTTCTAATTCCAACAACATCGGCCTCTCGAGTAGCAAAATAGGCTGTCCCATCAGTACAAAGGGAGAAGCAAGTGTAGGAGCTGTAAGACCAGCATCCCTTCTCCTCTTCCTCTGCCTATTACAGACAATTAGTTTAGCTTTTCCTTGAAGGAGTGTGTGCAGTCCACTAGAGAACAAGTGTCTTCTTCTCTACAGGCCTTGGAATCCATAAATTCAGACCAGTGGTCCTTAAATACTAGATAGGTGGTAGCCCCTATCTTTACAGCAGACCCGACTCCACATCTCTCTGCCTCAGTCCCTTATATCAAAAACCCATATTTGGATGCTGCAGTAGGGGGTGGCAACCCTGATGCAAAAAGGAGTGGTGGTGTTTGTTCCAAAGCAGGAAATTGAGCAGGGGTGCCAACAACAAGCTAGATCTCTATCCGGAGGTGGGACAGCACCTCTTTGCCCTATGGTGCACCTCAATGGTGGATCATTTGAAATGGGCAGATACTGCATCCAAAGCTCCAGGGCCTCCACCTTCATAACTGGAGATTCATCAGGGGCCCAAGCCCCTTGCAGCGTCTACGAGATGCAGTTGTGATTCTGCCAGCTCACCGCCAAGATGGTCTACTCTAGAAGGTGGATTACATATGTAATCTAGTGTGCAGAGCAGAAAGTGACTCCCTTGCTTGCTTCCCTATTGGAGGTTGTTTGCCTCACACTGGTCCAGCCGGGCTGTGCAGTGGGCATTGTCGGGTGGATATATTGTGGCCTTGTCAGCAGTTCTCTGCCTTCCAGACCAGCTATCCATATTCATATCCCTTATTATCTTTTTCACAAGACTGACAAACCTGTTTCTATCAATTCCTTTAGTTAGTTCCCAATTGAACTTGATTCTTGTTTTGACTTTTTTGATGGGTGCTCCTTATGAACCCCTCCATAGCTGTCACTTGAGTCTGACTTTTGAAGCAGTTTATGTGACATTTACCTTGCCAGCACTTAACAGCCATCCACTCTGCATATGCTTCTTACTTGTCCTCTGAGAAGGACAGATGTTTTAGTTCAAAGTAGTGGCCCTTTTCCATCTCAGACAGTCCATTGTCCTTCGTATCTGCTTTCCCTCCCTTATCTTTCCAAGGAGGACAAACTATTACAGTGGTCGGAACCTAGAGGAGTGGTTAATTTTTACATTGAACGCTCCAATTATATTAAGTCTGATGATCAGCTCCCTGTTCTACACGGGAAGCAAAAAAGGTGTATGCAGTTCAAATGCGGACATTATCCTGATGGATAATTCTTTGCATAAAAATATGCAACACCATTCCCAAAAAGAGTCTCCTGTCTGGAATTAGGGCCCATTCCATTAGGGCGGACTCTTATACATCAGCACCAACTAGAAGTCTTTCTGTGACTGAGATTTGTTGTGTGGAGAATGGGCTTTCTTTCACACCTTGGTCAAACGTTATTGTTTCTCTTCATAATTAGAAGTGATGGCCATATTGCAAGCAGTCTGCTCCAAGATTTCCTCATTTGAACATTCTTTCAGACCCACCAACTAGGGGTTTTCTGCTTTGAAATCTATTCAACAGGTGAGGAATCTATAGGAATAAATATTAATCAGAAGAAAGTTACATACCTACTGTGACTATGTTTTTGGTAGATACTCTACGTGCAGATTCTGGCCTGACCCCTACGGCCTCCCCTCTTTGAAGGATGGCCATGGTGCACATTTAAAAACGTTCCACTTGTTTTTGCACTGCACTGCCTCAAATTGATTGCCATTTCTCTTCTCTGGCTCTAAAGACACAGGAATAAATAGACTTGGAACTGACGCCTGTGCTCCAGGATACGATACTGTATGGCCCTAGGTATGCCTACCAGAACGGAAGAGCTATGTAAATGTTTCTGAATCCAGTTGCGTGTCTGCAAGTATTTAACAGGAAAGTAATCTGCGGGTAGACTGAGTATCCACTAGAAAATAATTATTGAAGGTAAAAAGCTTTTTCTTGACCCACACTTGGGCCCTCATTACTCAAAGCAATTTTAGAGTTGCAAAAGTCAAATCCGAGCCTTTGCACCCAAAAAATGACCTTTTTAATCGTACAGAGCCCAAATTGTGATTAGGTAACACTTTACTGAACCACAATTTGAGTATGCGAGTAAAAACTGAATCCATATTCGGCAGGGGTGTGTGTTAAGGGGGTTCTTTCTAAATACAGATTCCTGAAGCTCTGTATTAATGTTTTGTGGCCAAAATATGATCACAAATCAATATCCTACCAGCAATTCAGAGGTGGCAACTATTTGCAAACAGGAAGGGGTCACCAAGGGACACCTTCCCCTTTTGTGAATGTGGCCCAAAAACATTTTTTAGGTGCCGACAGTGGTCCCCGACATCACTGCCTACTTTTGAAAAACGGTTGTATGTTTTTTTTTTTAACTTGTCCCGTTTTACTTTTAGGATAATTTTTTTAAATAAAATTATGATTTAAAAGCAATCAGCGACCTGGTCATCTGCTATCCATAGCAGGCCACCATGCCCATGACTGTAGTCACTTGAAATAGGTCACTATTTACGATCTATCTCATGCATACTAATGAAGTAGGTTGAATTGCAACCCACTACAATTCAGTATTTTGTGTACTTGCATATTAATACATAGCTTGGCTCACAAAATATCAATGTATTCGGTATAAGTCTGCATTCAGATGACAACCACTTCTAGCAAATCCATTCTAATACATTCAAATAAGAAACTGTAAATGGGTATGTGTCACAATTTACGATTTCTTGATTGGAGTATTAGTGCATGAGTCCCGTGGTTTCCTAAGTATTCAATCCATAGATGGAAGAAAGGATTAACTCTTCTGCCTCTGTGGTCAGGGGACAGTCTGTGTTCAGTGGTAGTAAAAAGGTTGGGTTTAATACAGTTGGGGCCATATGTACAAATTGCAGGAATAGTTGTTGCCTAATTGCGATGTTCTGTGAATCACAATTAGGACATTGCTATGCCTAATGTATGAAACACATTGTTTTATTTAGCGATACCTTGTGGATCACTAATTGACCTACCTCAAGAATATTAATAAGGTAGGTCTCAGTTTGCGACCCATTGGGAATTGCAGCCTTCAGAGGGATGGTGGCCTGCTGGAGTCAGCAGACCCTCCTTTCTGTGATTGCTTTTCAATAATGCAGTCTTTTTTTTCTTTTTGAAATGCAGCCCGTTTTCCTTAACGGAAAACTGGATATGCTTCAAAAATTAAAAATAAATGTTTGTTTCATTTTTTAAATCACTGCCTGCACCACTGCCTCCTCTTAAAAAATGTTTCAACAACCACAAAGGGGCAGGGAACCTTTGGGGAATCCCTCCCCATTTGCGGATGGGTACCTTGAGGTGTTGGTAAAAAATGTATGTTTTGGGACTGTAATTCGGTCGCCGGACGTTCATAATTAGCACTGCAATTCTGTATTTGGAAGTGATACTCTTCTTCCAAATACCGAATTGCTAAACACAAATTGCGATTTGGTAACATGTTACTAAATCACAATTTGTTTTGTATATACGAAAAAGCATTTTTGTGGTCCGTTTCCGGCTGCAAAAAATGCTTTTGTACATATTGCCTTGGATTTTCATCTTGCTGCTGAGGATTAAAAACTAACTATATTCCATCTTGATGCATGACATATGTACTCTCAAAAGTCAAACAACATTTGTGTGGAAATATTTTCTGTTTTGCAGTTATTGTTCAGTGTCATCAGCAGAGTGTAAATTTTTAGACCTGCTTCATGTGCTCTGTTATGTCCAGGTTAAAATGGCACCCGGTACTTGACAGTAACTGCGCAGGGTATCTCATACTTATAGTGGATAAATCAGTGTAACAGGCGAGGATCATGCACAGAGAGGTGGGTGATACCAGTTTGGCACGTCAAGCAGTAAATGCCTTTATATTATGAAATGGTTTTGAAATCTACAGTACCTACAGACATGGTGGCAATTAGAGTAGCTTATCAGCTGAACAGTATGACTGAGCCAGTCCTCAAAGACCAGTACTGATGGTGTCACCTTTCAGGAGCATATAAGACCCAGAAAATGTGGAGGAACCCTGACATCCCAAGGGAACTGCAGGATTACCGTCCCCTCCACCATACGTCCCCAAGGAAGGTTGGAGGAGAAAAATCATACGCAGATCCCTGATGCTGTTGCTGGATGTTGTTGTTGTTGTTAGACTCTAGTTAACTGAGCAGGTAAGCAACATCACCCTGTGGTGTACCGGAGTGGAGCTATACAAATTGGAGGAAACGGCTAACTGCATGAAACATGGAAGTGATAGGTGACTTAAGTACAACCATAACAAATTATGTAATTGCATTGTGCCAGAATACAGATTTGCAACATTGAGGTCCAGAGAGTAATGGTTTACCTATGTAAAGGACTTGCAGGATTGGCTAACACAGCAACACATTATCTGACTCGAGGCTTACATCCCCCTCCTCCGGGCCTAAAGTAGATGGGTACTGTTAGTGGCCTAGTCTGGCACAGGCTCATGAGCCAGGTTGCATTTTTTTGTGATTACCTTCTATCAATATTTGTGTGCTCTGACACTGGGACAAAAGCCAGAATGGGTTAAAATTCTGTAAATCAGCGAGAAATATAATGTTAAACCACAAAATTTTCATCTTGTGCTATAGAAGCAAACTATGGACACTTTAATAACATCTTTCAACATTTTGGGAGAGAACGTGCCATTCCAGTGTACCCACATAGTTCTCTTCCAAAGTGCCATTCCCTTAAACTGACTTATAGTGCGATCTAATTTTGGTCCATCGAAAAGGAACCCAGTATCCTCATTGTGGACCTGTGAAGTCTTGAAGGACTTTTGTTCAAAGACAATAGTACGCTAATATGAGCGTCTAAAGATGTATGTATTGTGCATGTGTGTAACTAATTGCCAGCGCATATTCTTGTGCTTATAAATGTTCATTTTCTTGTTGCCATCTCCTCAAATTTTGTTGGCGGTTAGCATAATAAAATAGACACCAAGAAGTGCTAATGGACGCTAATTGATGCTGTTGAGTGTACATTGTTTCCAGTCAGTAGGCTGTTAATGGCTTCCGTCCCCCAGAGGTAATATGTAGCACGGTAATGGACCTTTCAGATCTCATACATTGCTGTGGATAACTGGGAAGCCTGCGTAGGTCTGCTTTCCCATGAAGGTAGGGTAGGGACACCTACAACCTCTCTTCTGCACATTGCATACTAAGCTGGACACTGTGTTGAAGGCAGAAATGGCGAAAACTTGGAGAAATTTGACTGAATACTAAGCATTCTCTCTTGACGTACGAGCTAGTGTCAGCTAGGTGGCAGAAGAGATGCTTCTAGCATCAAAGAGAGCTGCTTTCACTTGTTGCTGTTTTTTTGGGTGGCTTGACAGCACAACGGTCTGCATGAATTTACGTTACCAAATCTTTAAAATATACAGAGTGGGCTTTGGCTCCGCTCGTAGGAGTGTTTTTCACCTCATGCTATAGGTTATTTGAAATAGCATTCCATCTTCTAAAGTGACTATTTTACATTTCAAACTGCTCCGAATCATCACACATTAAATTATTTATCTCCTAGATAAACTGTATTAAAAAAAAATGTTACTGTACGTATATTTGATATCAAATATTTTTCTATTGCAGATGAGATTAACACAGATATTGGGTGTCATCCATGTTTGGCCTTTGACCTATCTTCTTGTCTTTTAACGTTTTCACTGTGGTCAAGTCATTTTGGAGATTATAAAATTTAAACTTTTGTTATGTCCGAGTGTGAAACGTAATTTCCATGACACCTTCGCTGAGCCTGCCAGAGGCTGCCATATTAAGCTTCTGTTTTCAAAAGGCAGGACCAGCGACTGATGTGCACTGAGCATTCGCTATAATAAGGCAATCTCGTTGGGCAGCGACATTCACAGTACAGAGGCACTTCTTGATTCTCTGAAGTAAGATAACGATCACTATAACAATCCATTGGTGCCCAAAGTTGAAAGCTTTGGCTTATTGTGACAATCTGTAAGGGGGTTCGAGTAAGTGTAACACCTCATGGCATAAAGGGTGCAGACTGGGGGGGCGGGGGGTTAGAGGGGGTGTGGTCTTGAATCCTCTTACTCACCATGAGTAATAGTTCCTATTCATGGCGTATTATTGTGCATGGGAAAATCCCTCTCAGGGTATGGAAGAGGGTGATTGAGGGTGGGATGATCTGGGTATGGTTGGGAGCACCTTCTTGCTCAAAAGTCTGAGGGTACTATCCAATACCTCTCAGACCCTTTTCCACCGTGAAAATGGTTAGATTTTTCTCTAGCCAAGGGCAGGAGTAAATCCCTCTCACTTACATTGATTTGGATGTAGGGGTAGTTTTACTCATAGGGGAAAATGATTTCTGCTGTAATCGTATGATTACACATGTGGGAAATAATTGTGCACAGGCGAATACCAAAGGTACCAAATGTTTTCCTGAAATAGACCTGGAAATCTGCAAATGGCAGCCTGTTCCAAGAATATGTTGGAAAGTATTGTGTACTCCCTAAATTTGTAGGTCTCGCTTACGAGGGTGTAACTCTTCTGTTGCTGATGTAGGACTTTTTTATGTAATTAAAACAATCCAGCAATGTTTTTAGCTGCTTTGTGTGCCACTTGAGTTTCCTGGAAGTAGACTGCATGTTAATGGTTTCCATTCTGCTACCCATAGTACCATTGTTTTTTTTTTTTTCAAGTTATTTAATGTTCTCCAGCCTAAAGTGATTGACCCAAATGTAAGATGCTTTCTTCGGCCTCGTTGGTTTGGAATCTCATTTATTTTCTGACAGTCAGTGTTTTGGATGGGAGAGTTAGTAAATGTAAGTAATTTTTCTGACTGGTGCACAGGCTCATAACGTAGAACATCTCTTGCAGATGTTTCCGAGTTATTCAAGTCTGCATCGAAACCATTATAGTAACATTGGTTAGTGGCTTGAGTAGGGCAACAGATTTGTTAAATGTTGAACCCAAATCAAATTGGTTACTCTTAATGAAAAAGCTAATGCTTTCTAACACTGAATCCTGTTCACTGCACATTTTAATTCAGTACCAAATGCTAGCGACTTTAAAATAAATAAAAAAAAAGTGACAAACTCTAAAGATTACTAATAAGCTACAAAAACAGTTTAAAGTGGTAAAGCTGTTGTTTTGGATATATTACTGGTGTTTCGGCCAACAGACCTGGCTCAAATGTGTGTGCTCTGTAATTTAGGGTCCCAATCACCACATTTTAGAGCAAAGCATAAGGTCGTTGGTTGGTAACTGACCTTGACACCAGTCATACATTTAGCAGCTAAATCTAACATAACTAGGTTCCTAAATCCTTCAGCTTGTGAGTATTGTGTGTGGTGGATGAAGAGCTCGAAAGGTTATCCCCTGAAAGACCTAAGCAACCGTGAGAATATGGTAATGGGTTACTCTGGACCTCCGTTATGCACTGGACGAACCACTCATATCCACTGCATAACCTTTGCAGTGCAGAGGGCGCGTAATGTTCGTCCATCGTATTAAAGAATAAAAGGAGAAATTCATAGCTTGCTCTGTGTTGTGAATTTCTTTTTTTTTTTTTTATTTTATTTTTTGCAAAGCACGTCATCTGTGTCAAAAGTGAAAACAGGTGGCGCCATTAGGTGCTGTCTGCTTGCACTTGGATTAGTGCTCGGAGAGCCTAACTCTGCCCCATAGTATCGTTCTGTGCAGGAGAGGTACTACTGGAAAGGGGATTTTGTTCCCTTTTTAGCAGTACCGCTCCCAAGTTGATCCCTCTGTGGGGAAAGCCCCAGGACTTCGATACCCAAGCAGGAATCCACCCACAACACACACACACACACACACTTTTTTCTTTGATAAGGGCAACAGCTCCCCTACCAAAAATTCCAAAAAAAACAACACAAAAAAAAAAAAACATGTTTTTATGAACTCCCCCAGTGGGAGGAGGGGCGGCAATTGAGGGCCTTACCTCTAATTCTCAAGACCCCTTCCTCCAGGAGGGCAGATTGACCACCAGTGCTAGCTATTATTATTATTATTATTATTATTAAAGGGTGGTGGTGGCCTGGCCACTGATCAGATTGTACTCCCACCCAATGACAGCGCAAGGAGTCTCTCGACTTCTACATGGATTCTACTTTGCAGGGATGGAAAACCCCACTGGGGAAATATAATGTATTTTTTTTGCTTTAAAAAAAAGAGGATGGTCTCTGCTCACCTTTGTATGACATCATGACCCGTTGATGTAACGAGCCTAACAGTCTTTCTATTGCCACCCGAGGGTGGGGATGGGGGAGTGGAGGGTAAGTTTAGGAAAGCCTACTAGGACCAGGGTTTGGGCCATGAATCCACCCCATAATGGCCTCAGCAGTCATTCTGCCACTGGAAGGGGGGCAGTCTGGCCTTGAAAGGGGCAGAAAACTAACTAGACACCAAGCTAGCATTTAAACACAAAACAAATGGTGCTGAGGATGGCCCACTCTGGCATTGGGCCATGCCCCTCTTTCACACCATAACTGGCCTACCAGTCTACCTAACTGGGGAAGTGGCAGATTAGCGGATGCTCTCGTCCTCAGGAGACAGACTATTGGGACTTTAGGGTGGGGGTGCTGTCTTATGTCTGGATGGGCAACCTCTACACCATTTAATTCCATAGTATTTCTGGCAGCAAGGGATTTTTTCTGTTGACCTTTTTAGTATGTGTAGCTGTATTAAATCATTCTATCAAGATGAACAACTTAACTTAAAAGTTATGTTGCGCATTCCATTGTGCGATAGGCCCAACCACACAGACGGGGGTACCGATTTTATTAGGATAACCGTGGGAAAACAGAATAGTGTAACATATGTTATTATAAATTTAATTTCTGTCCGCTTTTGTCTTGCAAAGGTAAGCAAGTGTGCACAAAAAGACTCATCTTACAAAATGCCCTCTGAATCGCACGACATTAAGGATAACCCCGAATTCAGAGTTTTACAAATAACCACAATTCCTAAACTCCGAATCCTAATCAATTTTAGAAAAAGTGCAAGTTTTCTCTTTTTATACCCATTTTTTTATTCACTAGATTTTACCATATAGGTTGAAGTATAGTTACTATACAATGAAAAATGATAAGCTACAGCTTCATTGTTGTTTCTGGGATTTGAGTGTTTTTGGATAACCAATAAAAATTCTATAACCCTGTGATGTTACTGTTGTAAATAGCTATCCAGTCAAACAAAATTGCATCTGAAAACGTTTATCATTTCTATTTTTCTCAGACTGGTTTCCATTATATTTATGGCAACAACTAGTTTCTTTGGGAAAATCATGAGTGACTTACATAAATGACTGTGTGCTGAATTTGGAGTTTTGTCTATTTTTTTTTAATGTATGGATTTTTGGGTTTCACACCGATTCCCACCATAAACATCATGCAGGTGCAAAGCAAACACAAATATAGAAAAAATGGGCGACTACTTGGAACAATGCAAAAACTGGTTAGAAAATTGATTATTCTAATCTGGCTTGACAGCACAGCTATCGCCAGCCAATTATGTGAGGATCATCTGGATAGTGCTGTGGCTCTGCCCACATGTTGGGAGCCAGAAATATGTTTTGATTGGACATAGGTTGGCTGCTTCTATAAAAAAGTGCTTGCCCTTGACACAACTGTGATCTTTTATTTATTTATCCAGTTTCCTGAGATTGGACTTTCAGGGGGCACACAGATAAGGATTGTAACAAAGGCCCCCACAGCCCCGTGATGCGGGGGGCGTGCCCCAATTTGCCCCCTCTGCACAGAAACCTGGCATGAGAGCTCCTGAGTGAGTCCAGGGGTGGTGGGGGGGGGCCTCCATGTACTTTGCAGGAGGTGGTGGGGGGTTGGCGCCCTGAAGTTTCGTTAGGCCAGTGACACAGATGACCTAGTAATGCTATTGAAATGTTGGAGATAACTGCATAATTTGTTTTCTCTGGCAGCAGCACGTATAGGAGAGCAGTCATTAACCTACCCGGATTTTTAGGTCTGGCTGACCGTGCAACTGTCACTTGACCTTGTATTCTAGACCAATATTATTTTACAGTTCTTTCGTACCATTCAAGTTAATATTCATGCTATCTAGTTGTGATGCTTAGCATCTCCAGACAACATTCCTTTAAAGCCAGACCTGTTGGCGTTGGTAATGCTTATTTATTTATGTATTTATATATTTTTTTGCAACTCCGTTTCTTCCGGAAAGTAGTTGGTGAACATTTGTCTAAAGCCATTTTCTGTTTTTGGCTGTTTTTCAGTTCCGTCTTGAGAAATCCAGAAACTCTGGTTACTTTTAGAATCTGTAACGTGGGGGGAAAATAAGGATGCTTATTTGTCCTGGATTCATTTTATGGAAATGAAATTTTAGGAAAGTATAAGCGCGAAGTGCTCCGAATGCCCCTTCCTCTCCCTCCCCCCCCCCCCCCCAATAAAATATTTCAGGAGCACAAATTAAAGTGTGTGTGCATGTATGTATGTGTGTGTGTATGTGTGTGTGTGTAATATATATATATATATATATATATATATATATATATATATATATATATAGTGTTCCTGGTATCTTGGTGAAGTAATAGTGAGTGGTTTTGTTAGTCGTAGTACTTAAATCTGTTGAGAATAGAAACCTATTGAGGTATGAGAAAAGAAGGCATTCCTGTTAAAGTGCTAATACCTAAAGGCTTTAGAGACAAATGGTCCAGTCACATTTCAGGCGAGGGTTGACTCGTCTTGAGTCAGCTAGGATGAGGTGTGCACACGGAACCCTGTATTTGTACTGTACCACGTAAGCGGCGTGCCTAAAGGCATCAGTGGATTAAGCTGCTTGTTGAAAGTCTCTTTACAGTGTATCCTGTTAGAGAGAGAACTCCACCCCGTAGCCATAATCCTTGAGGGGCTGAGTGGTGCTGGTTTGTTCACTGTTAAAATCCAAGGGGGAAAAAAAGAAAGTGCCAAGATAAACGCGTACTCAAACATGGCCCAGGGCCAAACAAACGACAGTTTTGGCAGCACAAACAGAAGAGGACAGGTGATAGCAGCGCTCTTACAGGGAGTGCAGAATTATTAGGCAAGTTGTATTTTTGAGGATTAATTTTATTATTGAACAACAACCATGTTCTCAATGAACCCAAAAAACTCATTAATATCAAAACTGAATATTTTTGGAAGTAGTTTTTAGTTTGTTTTTAGTTTTAGCTATGTTAGGGGGATATCTGTGTGTGCAGGTGACTATTACTGTGCATAATTATTAGGCAACTTAACAACAAAAAAAAATATACCCATTTCAATGATTTATTATTACCAGTGAAACCAATATAACATCTCAACATTCACAAATATACATTTGTGACATTCAAAAACAAAACAAAAACAAATCAGTGACCAATATAGCCACCTTTCTTTGCAAGGACACTCAAAAGCCTGCCATCCATGGATTCTGTCAGTGTTTTGATCTGTTCACCATCAACATTGCGTGCAGCAGCAACCACAGCCTCCCAGACACTGTTCAGAGAGGTGTACTGTTTTCCCTCCTTGTAAATCTCACATTTGATGATGGACCACAGGTTCTCAATGGGGTTCAGATCAGGTGAACAAGGAGGCCATGTCGTTAGATTTCCTTCTTTTATACCCTTTCTTGCCAGCCACGCTGTGGAGTACTTGGACGCGTGTGATGGAGCATTGTCCTGCATGAAAATCATGTTTTTCTTGAAGGATGCAGACTTCTTCCTGTACCACTGCTTGAAGAAGGTGTCTTCCAGGAACTGACAGTAGGACTGGGAGTTGAGCTTGACTCCATCCTCAACCCGAAAAGGCCCCACAAGCTCATCTTTGATGATACCAGCCCAAACCAGTACTCCACCTCCACCTTGCTGGCGTCTGAGTCGGACTGGAGCTCTCTGCCCTTTACCAATCCAGCCACGGGCCCATCCATCTGGCCCATCAAGACTCACTCTCATTTCATCAGTCCATAAAACCTTAGAAAAATCAGTCTTGAGATATTTCTTGGCCCAGTCTTGACGTTTCAGCTTGTGTGTCTTGTTCAGTGGTGGTCGTCTTTCAGCCTTTCTTACCTTGGCCATGTCTCTGAGTATTGCACACCTTGTGCTTTTGGGCACTCCAGTGATGTTGCAGCTCTGAAATATGGCCAAACTGGTGGCAAGTGGCATCGTGGCAGCTGCACGCTTGACTTTTCTCAGTTCATGGCCAGTTATTTTGCGCCTTGGTTTTTCCACACGCTTTTTGCGACCCTGTTGACTATTTTGAATGAAACGCTTGATTGTTCGATGATCACGCTTCAGAAGCTTTGCAATTTTAAGAGTGCTGCATCCCTCTGCAAGATATCTCACTATTTTTTACTTTTCTGAGCCTGTCAAGTCCTTCTTTTGACCCATTTTGCAAAAGGAAAGGAAGTTGCCTAATAATTATGCACACCTGATATAGGGTGTTGATGTCATTAGACCACACCCCTTCTCATTACAGAGATGCACATCACCTAATATGCTTAATTGGTAGTAGGCTTTCGAGCCTATACAGCTTGGAGTAAGACAACATGCATAAAGAGGATGATGTGGTCAAAATACTCATTTGCCTAATAATTCTGCACTCCCTGTATTTTGTAGACCCCAGTACTTTGTGTCTGTGTGAAACATCCGGCTGTGGTCTTCGGAAGTCACTGTTGCTGAAAATGGAGGGTGAAGCAACAGGTGGCAGTTACTCGCCTTTCAGTGCATTACTGAAGGTGAATCTAAACATCTGTGGTGCTTAATTTGTAATAGAATGAGTGCCAGTACCCAAAGCTCTGTTCAGACACCCCCGACCAGTGTTATTAAATGTCGGCCCACCTAATACAAACGATGTGTAGTCTTAAAAGGACCTGCTGGCTCCTGCGTTCACTGTCAGGCACTCCCTGCCTCTCCATCTGACACGCGCACGTTCCTGGCTTGCTGCAGCTCTCTTACCTGGTCTAGGAAACGAGTGACAGAATGGAGGTGCGGGACGGATGGCCACAGGAGGGCCCAGCCTCACCCAGACAAGCGCCCTTTCTCACTGTTGAGCCCTTTTGAATCTTGCTTGTTGCTCCCGTACTTATTAGTGACATGGTCGCCAGTCAGATGATTCGGTGTATCTGGTAATGTTTGTTGACCGAGTGGGTTTAGACTATTTGATCTGCAACTGGCAAGTGCTTCAGAAACCTATTTTATAGTTTACTTCCTCGCCTCTTAGTTTGTTGGAAGCATTGCAGAAGATGAGGAAAATACCTCTTTGTCCAACATAGCTGAACGTACAAGAATGTCGTTGTAGCCTTCATACACTTATTTCATTTGTATTGCATATTGGATGAACAGTGCAGCTGCACCATAGAAAGGTTACTTGAACTGCCTCCTGTAAGTAACACCTTGAGGATAGAACGTCGCTTTTAATATACTCAACCATTGATCACTCAACCCAGAAAATTAAACAACAGAAAAAAAACAGCTCACCTTGCTGAATTTGACAGTTGGTTGATGACTTGATATTGATGATTTTGTAATCTTTTCGGGGTGAAAACGGGTGTTTTTACAATTATGCAGGAAATAGTAAGTGAATGCTCTAAAGTAATTGCCAAATTTTCGAAAGTTTAGCAGAGGCATAGCATGAGGTTTTTCACTATTTGAGCACCTATTTTCTAAAAAATACTTAAAAAAAAAAAAAAAAAAGTTGAAATAATCGCAAGGAGGCGGCATGTTAAACGAATTTAGCAATCTGATCAGTCCTTCACTTGTCACAAGTACTTTGAACTAAATCATTTCAAAATACCACTACTGTGGGTGCATTCACTGATGTTTCTTGTTGCATCTGGTTTTGAAGTACTCTGAGTTAGTATATGTGAACTTTAGTTTTTGGTCTGATGTAGTAGAGGACGTTTCTAGTATTTTCAGATGCTAGTCTGAACCACTTATGGACAGTATAATCAGTATGACCCCCTGAATTGTGAATATCTGTAAAAACCAAGCAGGTGTCAGCAGGGTGGTGGGTACTGAAACTGTGTAATGGGAGGTCAACAGATCTCAAAACATCACCCTGGGTATGCGCTCCTGCAAATTGGCTCATTCTTGCTGTTACAGTTTGGTTCTCTTTGCACTTGATATTTATTACGAGCATCATTGTGCGTTTTTGATGACATAACCGAACGAGTGTAGGGAGTGCTTTAATATGAGCTCCATAGATTGTGGGAGAAACAGTGATCGGATCCACTGGGGAGAATATACCTGGTCTATAAGGGCATCACACAAATCTGAAAACGAGGACTTGCTTCCATTTTAGTGTCTAGTCTTGATACTCAGACCTTGCACATCTTTGGTAGCTCTGTGACAGGGGAAGCAGAAATCCTAATGAAGAGTGATGATGTGTCGGAGTGTGAATCCTTCCATGTGAGACACCTGATTACCGTCACTGGTTACAGAAGCAAGCAGATGGGACGATGCACTAGGAAGCCATGAAATTTCTGCAACTGGAGATATATTACTGATTTTGGAATGAGACACTTGTTCCATAACTAAGTGATGGAGCTGACATTCGGAGTTATTGAGAAATTAGATTCTTAAAGGCTGAGAAAAGAGTAGTGTTAAAAAAAAAAAATAATAATAAAAAAAATCCCATCAGCTGCAAAGCCTAACACGTTTAGTTTAAGGTTGTGTTCTGCAGTTGCACTGAATCAGTTCAACTGTCTTCATTTTGTTTGCATCACAGTATCCACTTCATTTTCTAAGTAGCATTGCTTGGTGGTATGAGGTTGATATGATACTCGCCAGTGCTGATAAGGAGACCGTTCTTTCTAGGGTCCTGAAGGGGCTTTTGTTTTCATTGTTATTGACACCCAGTTGCCAGAGGCTGAATCAGCAGCACTGAACTGTAGTTGAACCGCAGTGTTTTGAGATGCACTTTTTTCACCTAAAGGAAACTAGTCAGCAATTGCCCCAAAGAAGAAGGGGATGCTAATGTTTGTATTTGTTTTAAGTGCAAGTTTTTCTGTTTGGATTAAAAGGGGAGATGGTTCCATTTTTTCTCTCTGATTCAAAGTGTGGGAGGAGCTAAATTTAAATTACGTTAATTTATTAGGAGGTTATAATAGGGACATAGAATACACATAAGAAAGTAGAAAAGGGAAAGATAATCCAAGATCTAAGCTATAAGTAATAATGTGGATGGCTGCAAAAGTATGGGCAGTTGATGATTGGAAAAGAGATTGAGGGATACTTGTGACTGCAGATAGATAGTGCTTGGCACCAATGAGACCAGTAGTGAGATGTGCAGAGGAAATGAGGTTCTAGAAAATGGTATAGCAAGAAAGAGTGATTTTTTTTTATTATTTATTTGTGACGATATAGCTAGCAAGATAGAAAGAAGGTAAAGGGTGAAAAGGTTGGGACAGTGTGGCTGACGGGGAACAGAAAGGTTAAATGGTTGTTGTAATTTCTTTCAAAGTGTTAATCTGAGCAAGATACGCCTTTTTCCCGCCATCAGCCAGAATTGCATCTTCATTTTAATTTTTCACTGCCAGTGAATTTTCGGAATTTAATACCTTTGGGACTTATAGTATCAAATCTTTTTTTCAATTCGGGTTTGCCTTTAAACTGCGGTTTCAACACTGTACATTTTTAATATTACTGACCAGCAAATTCTAGGAACTTTTTACCCTTCCCAGGTAGACCACACCAGGTCCCAGACCTAAGGAGACCCTCAAGACTCGGGATTGGACACACCAACAGTCTTTTGCAAGGACAAGCGATTACTCTTTCAAGCCAAATGAGCAGATGTTCTCCCTCAAAGAAAAATGCAAACAATGTCCTCCATTAGTTCTCCTTACCCTCTCCTGCTTGTCTTAAAATGAGGGAAATAATATACGTGGATATTTCACATATTATTTCCCTCACGCTATAAGCCATATGGACTGTTTACTGTATTTACATATTTATGTACACTTAGGTGATGAAAAACGTTCCAGCCCACTAAAGCATTTAACCGTGCAAACACCCTTCTTCATTAGCCACATTTAATCATTAGTGACAATTCCATCCTTCAAAGGTGTTTTCTTTTTTTAGTTTGGAGACACAGCTGATGCTACAAATTGTTGTAGTGTTTTATGGTACTTAATGTACTGACAATTCAGTAAATATTGAATAATGAACAACCAGTGCTTAATTTGTGCTTGTTTCTGGTGCTGAGCACCAGCACTTATTTTTGAGGGCCGGGGCTTATTCTTCTGCCTCAAGCATTTGCTGCGAGCAAAAGACACATATGGGAAAGATGGATGAAGGGAAAAACGAAAAAGCGTCACAAAGAGAGAAAGTAGAAAGCTGCAAGAATGAGCTGAAGGGGCAGGGAGTGGCTTTATATGGTTCAAAGAGGCCAAAAATGGCTTCAGGATTACCCTGCCTGAGTATTCCGTGTTCACACATTTAATTGCAGGAACCGCATGTTTGAGGAGGGCTTCGTACACCAGCACCTTTTTATTTACAAATTAAGCACTGTGAACAACTTGAAAGTATTGTAGTTTATGGGATTATTCTTTACTTACAATGGAATAATATTCTTCTTATTCAACAAAGTATATGAATTTAGCTAGCTGTGCTTAATGGTCTTTGGTTTATTGGATCTAACTACCCTTGGCCTGACAGGGGCCCAACCTCGTTGTGTTTTACAAGTTCACAACTGCAGCCGGAACCTCTTTAGCGATATGCCTGCTTTTTCAACCCTCTTATAGTTGTTAAGTTAATACAAACGTTGCGTGGTCCATTTAAAGTGATTTAGTGCAGAGGTTTTGTCTCTTGCCTTATACTCTAGAAGACCTGGTTACTGTCTCAAATATGAGGTCCTGATTTAAACTGGTTCAACAGAAAGGACTTGTGTAAAATTAATCAGTTCTTGGGTCGTCCTTGATGAAGCCTGCAGGAAGAGACCCGGGCTTCTGCCTATATGATACTATATGTAGAAACACCAGATCTTTCAGTGGAAACTCTTTCGGGGGCATTGTCTATGTTTGGGCCACTTCTGAAGTTTATAACGTGAGAGGTATACTTTTGGCTACTTGTATATCCTGTGAAGCACTTGCTGGTTGTAATTGTAACCGGACAAATGACTGGCAAATGGTCTGTCATTCGATGATAAGGAAAGTGATAGTTCGACCTATGAGAATGAAGAAGGACAATTATGAAAAGAAGGTTAAAGTAATACCTACGTGGATTGATTGGATCCGAACCTTTCGCATCATTGTATTCTTAATTGATCCTTATGCAGTATTTTTGTAACATTGTGAAGTATGCTACTTATTACGTTATTGTTGAGGGTGGAGAGAGGCCACGGCTCTTGAAATTCTTTGTGCATATATAGTTTATAGCATTGTATTTTTCATATGTACTTATCTTAAGTTACTTACCTAAAAGTAGGACGCAAGGGATTACAATTAGGTGTGGTAAAATCAATATGAAGAGACCTGTAACTAAGAAAGTTGTTTTCTTGTGTCTGGTTACATGCCCTCCATGACTCATTAAAAAGTGTTTTTATCGCCTAGTCAGGGATAGTAAGCGCTACATAAATACAATGAGTTTTGCGGTACTGTGACCCCAAACTCCACTTATGGTCACACATTAGTAATAAATGTGTTTAATAGTTCAGTTGCTCAAAATTACGTGTTACTGGATGCTACATTTATTTTCATTACCATGCTATAAATATATGTATTTGAGTAAATTAGGCGTTGTTATTTTAGGATGCCCTAAAGAAACTGTACATGTGGGAATACAAATATTTTTTGCTAGTCTCTTGCATAATGGAACTGAGCTTGCTCTCTACAATTTTCCACCTCGCGCTGTTACTTTAATCGGGCTGTGTGTGATTGGTAGAAAAATCAGACGCAGATTTAACGAACAGTGTAGATTTAATTGTTTTTTTTTGTGTGGTTATTTCGAACTAAAACGAGCCACTTTTAGATTGGTGCAATCCAGATTTATAGTATTTACTTCTGATGAAGTAATCGGAGTTACTCTGGCGTGCTCGCTACAATAAATCACGGCCCTCAGGAGTGTCCTGCGGATGATCAGCCGTCGTATCTGATTACATGGCCGGGAGCTGCCCTTCTGCCGTCCATTACACAGCGGTTGATGTGCAGGTCTCATGGTCTGTAATCATGGGCGTGTCACGCTGCCTGGTCTGGCCTTCTTAAAATCGAGGCTTCGAGGCTGAACACAGTTAAGCTGTAAAAATAGTCCAAGGTCTTCCTGCTTGTCAGAGGTTCACCAGTGGTACTAGAGATCAAAAGGGAGTAAATATATAGCACTTGACTACAGGCGAGAGAACATGCACTTTAACATGCCACAAGAGAACTTCAAACACACTAATTACACCGTTGGTGTACGTGTTTTTAGTTAAGCAACCGGGATAGGGTGGCATGGATATCAGATTTTTGGGGCCCAGAAATGTAAATGTGTGCTGCACAGGATCGTAGAAGCAAATATGCCTTATATAGGATGTATACTACTAATGTATTTTTAGAATTCATTTCTGTGTGCCTTTTTTGTGTAGTCCTCATTTAAAAACCAGTGGACCGCACACAACCCAACCGTGCCTCGCTGACACTACTCCGAGCAAACGTATATTCAAATTTGCTCTTGGTCTGTTATTTGAATGAGCTATTTTATTGAAATAATAACGAAGATGAGGGGTTTTGCACTTTCGAGCAGGAATTTGAGAAATACTCTGCCACCTCAAAGTGTCCACTTTTTAGCTTTATTGTAATCCCTAGTAAATGGAGTCTGTTTAGTAATGTATTGCAACAACTGAAACAAAGGAATTTAACATTTTTGTAATGCTCGGACCCAACCCCTCTAGCCTTAGGTATCCACATAAACTTTCAATACATAGCCATGCAGCGCGAGGGTGGACAGGAACCGTTGCGTTAAATGGCGTGCACTGTAGTTCTCAACAGCAGGGTGGAGTATCAGAGTGCCTGGCCGGAGAAATTATCAGAAGCCCCAGTGACCGACCGTCACAGTCACCCAACACCAGACCACCACACTTAGGTTTTTGGTACACTCTACAAGGCTATACATGACAGGGATTACATTTAATAACAAGTGAACAAGTATCATGCTTAAAAAGTCTGATATAACTCCATGTGAATTGAACTTCATTTTTTTCTATGTTTAGGTGTGGAGAGTATGTTGCCTAGACAAATATGTCAATATTAGGGCTTTACAATAATAACTCCTTTTCAGGGTCAAGCCTGCAATAGCATGCACTAGCACATGCCTATCGATAGCGAGACGCAGTTGTAGTTGGAAATGGGCTTGAAAGCTGCCCTGGCATACCATTTGTTGGCTGCAACATTCCTCTTCTCTGCAGCCTTAATTGGTCACTGCTGGTCAAACATCACTTCCGGTTCTGTCAGTGAAGCAGGGACCAAGCACAGATTAATTAAGCTTAATTAGCTCCCATCCGCTGCTCGCACTGTAATTGAGATGCTATTTCATCACGTACTCAAAGTCTGGTATTGCCAAGGGGTTAGATATAGGTGCATTGAGCTGCTCGAGGTAAATGCTGTGATTGTGCAATACTGAGTAGTGTTAGGAATGTTGCCCCCTGTTACTATTTTGTATTGTGGTTAGCCTAAAAAGGAGTGTATTTCGAGATGTAACGCCTTTCCTTGATTTGAGCTAGTTGAGTTTTATTTGGCATTAAAAATTCGTATTTTTATTGCACCATTTACTGACGTTTCTTCCATTCTCTTACTTGCCAACCCACTTTCATCCGTCCCAAAAAGACATCCTTTGGAGAACTACGCAGCTCCAACTTCCTCCCATAATAACACAAAGTTGTATACTTCAGTAGAAATCCTAGCTGTTTGGAAATGGATGCCACGGCTGCTTTTCTGTTGCAGTGGATTTTTGTTAACCAAGAAGCCTCACCCTCCCAAGCACTGACGCGCACTCACTCACCTCTGGCACCGAAGGTTGAAGCGACATTTGATATCACTACACCTTGTGGCAAGAGAGCGGAGAGGCTGGTCTTGGGAGAGAAGCTTAAAGGATGTTTCTCTGCCGCCTAATAAAAGCTCCTTGCAGAGCACAAGGAATCAGAGGTGCTGGACAGGGTCATCTGCTGAACAACAGGACAACAAACTTATGAGGCTCTTGACTCTCCCTTGGAGTAAGCAGCCATCTTTGACAGGAAGCAGTAGCGTTCAAAGTGTTTCGTGCTCCAACATACCTGGCTTTTGCCGTTGGTGTGCCTGTTTAGTACACTCTGACATTATTTGCCTGCGTTTCTTCGCCATTTCACAGCTTTAAGTGCTTGTAGTGTCTCACATATCACTCTGTAGTGCCCCTTTTCAACCCACTTATCTTCAGTTGCTTTTTTCTTTTCTCCTTCCTTCTACCTACTGCTTCCCAAGAGGTGCCAAACCTGCACGGAACTCCATACCATACAATTCCAATCCACACTATTCTAAAACTAACAATTCAAATACAAACTCACATAATTGCACTCCACACCACATTACACCCACTACACTCCAAACAAAACGCATAGGTAAAAAACATTGTCATTTCCAACACCAGTAGCTCTAAATCTAGCAAATGCAAGACTTACTGAGTTCGAAATGCCTGTTCTGCTTAGGTTGGGCCACATCTCACCTGGCTATATCCTTTTAATGACTAGTCCTGTATGAAGTATAATATAGTTCCTTTTCGTGATGAGCCCTCTGTAGCAGTGAGCATGTTAAAAACACACTCCGCTTCCACATCTAACTCACCAAACCTCACTCTACTACCATGACCTCCCAAACAACCCTACTAAATTCGCCCTCATTTATCCCACCCTGCTACTATGATCTCCCTAACCCTTCCACAGACTCTTCCCTCCTCCATCCATCCCCCTTTACTCATCCCAAGCCTTTGTTATCTGCTCTTACTGCCTTTTGTGGTTGCCTAATCAACCTTCCTTGTTTAAGCCTCCTACTGTTTATAGGTTCCCCAAAGGTCTTACTTATAATCTTCCCTCCTTCCATATTCTTTATGCCCCAGTGAGATCTTACTATGGCTCTGACCATTTTTGATGTGTGCTCCTTTCTAGCCGCTTCACAACTATCCCCTCAGGCTTCTGACATTGAAAACCGCCTTCCTTGTGGCAATTACATCTGTTCGCAGAGTGAGTAAGCTGCAGGCATTAGCATCTAAGCCCCCCTACATCTCTATCTATCCTGACAATGTGGTGCTTTGCACTAGGGCCTCTTTACTGCCAAAAGTGGTCATGTCATTTTCATGTAGGCCGATCTATTACCCTTCCTAATCTTTACATACCCCCACATCCTTCTAAGGAAGAGGAAAGACTCCACCGTCTGGACCCAAAAAGAGCATTGATGCTGTACTTTGATTGTACAAAAGAGCCCTGTGTGGATGACCAACTCTTCGTGGGGTATGTGGGAGCGAAGAAAGGTCAGGCCGTGCAGAAGCAGTTCATCTCCAGACGTGTCATACCCTGCAATAAAATCTGTTATGCACTGGCCAGAAAGCTACCTCTTTGAGGGCTTGCAAGCTCAATCCACAGGGCTAAAACTGTGACCACTGTATTAGATGTCTAGGACCGTCCCACAGCGTGCTGTCTGGCAGCAATGTGGGCATCTCTGCACTCATTTACCAAATGCAACTGCCTAGACAGTCAGATCTGTAGGGATGGGAACTATGCCTGTTTGGTCCTGCCGGACTTTTTTGTTTGAAATTGGTTCACAGCCCCACCTCCTGGGGTGGTATTGCTTGGGTATCTATTCAAAGGTAAGGAATCTACAGATAGAAGTCTCTATCAGATGGGCAAGTACTTGCCTTCGATATCACCTTACCTTCGATCACGCCTTACCTGGTAGATGCTATATCTAGCTGCAGATTCCTTACCAACCCGCCCATCCTTCTTGCTCTGTGAACAGATTTCTAGGGGCAGGAAATTCCCTTTCAAGGCCCTAGTTTTGACCCACCAGTAGTCAGTGTTCTTCATAGCTAAGCACTTCTGGTGTGTAAAGTTGTGAAAAGAAACTAACATTGGGTTGCCTGGTTGGTGCCTATATATGAACCCTAACCTGATTTTGCAAACTTAGGATGTTTGTTTGATTGACTGATGTAAGTCGGGCCTCCAATTTCAGGTCAATAAAAAAAAAAAAAAGATTTTTGTGCTTTTTCTTTTTTTTCCTGGCATCTGCAAAAAGCATTCTGATATTCTTTCTAATTCTGTGAAGTTCAGCAACAACAAAAAGCATTGCAAGATTTTTTTGATTTTTTTTTTTTAGCCTAGTTTACATTGCTGCAGCAAGTGCTGTACAGCATCAGCTGCTCAGGAGTTTATTTGTATTGGTAACCGTCCAGCCTTTCATTGGCTTCAGGTAACTGAATTGTAGAACACTATCTTTGTCCTGGCTTGCGCTTTAATTTTACGATCAAAGGTGGAATGGAATTTACAAGTCCAGCAGTAAACGTGCTTACATTCAAGCTCAGTGGGCATATTTACTATATCTACAGATAATATGCAATTGTATTAAAATAAAAGAAAGACCAAATTATAACACAATATGCAGAATGGTTGAAACATTTATTCGCGCACTTACTCGGACATTTCTGTCCTCTGTAGCCTGTATGGGAATTGACACCAACTTCCCATGTGGTGTGAGGGCACAGAGCTGCTTGTTGCTGCACTGTGCACACCTGAATAATACAGTCTCTTAATGCCAGCTATTGGAATTATACATACCTTGAAACGAAAACATGCTGCTGAAGCATTATCACATCAGATACAAAATCAACAGGCAACCTTATGACGGGAAGCATGAAATTGCTGCAGTCCCATCTGGTTTGTGTTAGTTCTTTAAACTGATTGCTATTTGAAAGTCAGCAAATGAGACTTGTCAACTCACACGTTGGTGCATGATATCGGTTCCCTTCACAGGCTCACCTAGAGAAGAGCAGATGTCAAACAGTGGCAGGTAAAGCGCACTGGGAACCACTCAACTGAGTGGGTTTCCAGTTAGTATTTGCAAGCTTGGAATAGCCGCTGTCCGAATAACCAAACAACCGAATAGGTGTGAACGAACACTCGGGGACTAGGTGCGAACATGATCAGGTCTTTTTTTTTTTTTCTTCAGTAGGGGGAGGCCAATTGGGAACGGTTCTGAGATGCTTCTCTGACATTTTTCCGACCAAAACCCTTCTCTTGACCCAGTGTTTATATTTTTTTTTAGTATACAACTGTAGTATAGCCTACATTTAGGTATGCACGAGAAATTGCATCATAAAGGCTGTTGAGTGTGTGGTATGTACTATTTTCTTTTTGTTGTTTAAACTGTGAATAGTGTAAACAACTGAATGTTCTGAAGCACAGGAAGGGCAAAGGTCAGCTCGTGAAATTGTATAACATTTTTATCGAAAGAAGCATAAAGTACAATCTGCATGCTCATTGATCTAATTCGGTTGGCTAGCGAAGTCCAAAGTCCCCTCCTGCACAGGGTGATTCAGAGGACTCGCTGTTATGCAAGTACATTTAGACTTGCATCCAGCGCACTAAGGAGTATTAGAACATTGGAATGTTGGCATGTCCATTGAAGACAATGGACTGCTGCGGGCTTTTACAGGCTGGTAAAAGCCCGGAGCGCCAACATTCCAATGTTCGCTTTGTTCACAGCAACAGCTGTGAACAAAGCCTCACGGAGCCCGAGGGGATTTAAATCCCCTCGGGCTCCGTGAACATTTTTTTTTTTGATAGAACATTCTGCCCTGTGTGGCAGAATGTTCTAATAGCCTTAGAACCCGCCGTAGCGGGCTCTACCGGCTATTAAAGTCCCTCTCCCTTGTTAAATGCCCTTGCCTTCGGCTCGGGCATTTAACGCGGGGAGCGGGCCTTTATTAGCCGGTAGAGCCTGCTACGGCGGGTTCTAAGGCTATATTAGAACATTGGAATGTTGGCAGCTCCATTGAAAACAATGGAGTGCTGCGGGCTTTTACTGGCCGGTAAAAGCCAGCTGCGCCAACATTCCAAAGTTCGCTTTGTTCACAGCAACAGCTGTGAACAAAGCCTCACGGAGCCGAGGGGATTTTAATCCTTTTCATTGGCAGGGTTCTACGCTTCCACTTCTCACATTTAAGGAACTACTTTGTTTCTTTTTCTCTCAGCACTCCAAGAAACATCGAGCTTTTTATCTCGCTCTCATGTGCTTCTTCCCATCCTCAAAGACCCACTCTCCTGCATGCTCTGTGTTGCTCTTTGATCTTCACTCCTCCCCGTGTTTTCTGTGTCTGTCCCGACCCAGCATCAAGCACCTCCATTGCGCCCTTTGTTCCTCCACTGTTGCTCCCCACAACCTGTTTTCTCCAAAACCCTTGTGTTCTCTAACTTTTTTCCATTTTATTTATTTGTATTTTTAGGATGTCTTGCCAACTGTCATTTGTTGCTAGGCTGCTCTACATGCAGAAAACACTTTTGGGCTAGTAAAGCTTTTTTTTAGTTTTTCGATCCATTTCATCCGCCCTCTTGTGTTGTTAAATAAATCATGGCGGCTGCCACATCATTGCCTAAGCATATGTTTATATGTGGATGCATGCACACATGTTCTCAATGCATGCATGCCCCTAGGGAATTACCTGTCAGTGTTGTCACTTTTTTTTTTTTGTGCTAATGCTACACAGCATTGATAGAAAGCTTAGGTATTGCCAATGCTTGTTGTCTAATTGCTTCTGCTGTAGCAGTAAAGGCTTTCTAGAGTCCCATTGTAATTTCATTCCAGAGGGTATTAAAAATTAACTGTCCGCTTCTTATTCTTTTGCATCTCTCCATGACTCGTGAGTTTGGAGTATTTCAGAACCTCTTTAGATGGATGACAAGTTTCCACTGTGACTTTCCATGTTACTGTGTTTAACTCACAATTTTTTAAATAATACTGAGGCAAATCCGAACCCTTTAGGACCACATACTGCCAAGTTCATGCTCCCTGAGATGACCCGATTCCTCACAATCACCAGCGTGTTGGATGTCTTCTGCATCACCATTTTCTTTCTTGGAAACCTTGCTGTTTTTTTTTTTTTTAGTAGTTTAGTTGTCTTCGGCCCACTTCCTCTTGGATCCTCTTTTCCATGCGCCTTCGCACCTCCTCTCAGATTCCCACTGATCTCGCTGCCACAAGTGGCCTCTTCTCCACTTTTTTCCAGCAGCTCCTCTTAGCTTCTTTGTGGCAAAAAGACCCTGTCATCCCTACATATTACTTTCTCATGATTCTAGGTGAGGCATTCAGGGAGGAACATAACTTAAGTGCCCACCTGGGTTCATTGTCATGAGCTGTGTGCTGGTTGATGCTGTCTAGGCATAGCTGTCTTATGCTGACTGGGGTTATAGGAACATGGAATCCAGACAGGGAGGATCCAGACAGGTGATTGGGCACAGTGTGGTAAGTCAAGAGTGAACTCTAACTGGTGCTGAAAAGTATCCTGTGGTTTGTTCGAACCCTCTTCCCACAGCATCCAAAAGAAAGATCAATCTAGATCTCAACAGGAGGGTCCTTTTCTGTAATGGAGAGCACTTTACACTCTTAAACAAGCATTGGTTATGCCAATAGTTGTGGCTTAGGAATGGAAGTGTGCTTTTTTGGAGGTTTTAGGCACACCGTAAGTCATCATACGTGCACTGTCATTTATCTTTGAACTCATGCATCCATCCGTTCCATCACCCTCTGACACAACTGCAGCAGAACATGCACAAATGCAACAAAACATGCAAAATAAATTAAAAGAATACAAGTGGAAAAAAGCAAGCATGCTGCTGCCTAAACACAGCAGTCATATGCTAGCTATAATGAAGCTAAACCTAGCAGTGTGTGTCCATCTTGTAGAGCCATTGTAAATAGTCTGTCATTGTTTTAAAGTTCCAGCATGGCTGCCACATTTATAACCAAAATGTTGTTTATCTTTGAATGGTAAAATGTTGATACACAATGTACAAAAAGATTCCATACTGGTTCCATACTTTAGAGGAAGTTGCCCAATGGGATGTAGTACACTACGGAGGAAATGAGCAAGGAAGCAAGTGAACTGCTAGCACTGCCAGGAAAGCTGTAGTATCCTTTTTTTAGAAATCCTGAAATAGAAAGAGGAGAAGCTAAAAATGAAAGGGGAAATATAAAATGAGAAAATTGAATCCTAAAGGACAGGGCAACCCATCCATATTCTGAAGCACAATAATTGTCAAGTGGATTAGCATATTTCATCATAAAATGCAGCCATTCAGAAGGCAAGAGAGCCAATGACTGATGTGGACTGCACTATTACCTGACACAGGATGCTGTACTAGATAGAAACCAAGTGTAAGTGACCCTCTAGCAGAGGGTTGACCCCTATGTATCTTCATGTATGTATGTGTGTTTACATATGTATGTATGTGTGTTTACATATGTGTGTGTGTGTGTGTATACTTAAGTATGTATATGTCTATATACTTTGTGTGTACATACATATCTGTTTATATACACATACACTGATATATGCTTTTTGTAGGTTCCCCCCACTTTTGCCCACATTTGGACCATTAGCTCCTGGTCTTTGACTCTGCAAGGTCACTGAGGCCTGCTAACCAAACCTTAGTGTCAGTGTTTCAGCCCTATTCAAATTACTTGTACAATTGAATACACCCAATTGGCAAGGCCTGACCTACTCATAAGTCCTTAGTATATGCTACCTAGGTCTTGCAAGAAGTGGGTCTACTCCGGACTGCAACTTTGTTTGTGCCACACTTCGCGTGAGAAGATACAAAACGGCCCCCAGCCTGCCGCTGCAGACTGGAAGGACAGTGTTTCCACTGCCACCCTATCTTTTAAGATTATATATAAGCCTCCTCTAAGGAAGATCTGAAGGGTCCTATGGCAGGGAGCTGTATTTTGTTAACAAAGACATGATGTTTTATGGTATTTCTTAGCAGCAATACTTCCAAATTGTCATTTTGCTGTGGGTAAGTTGGTAGCCCTATTGGCTAATAGTTACCAGATGGCAACCCAACCCGGATAACGTTTGTCTGGGACTATCAAAGTGGGCCATGTAAGGTATCAAATTAAGCATGGCATTAAGTGCAACTTGATGGCCAAGTCAAAATTAATGTCACTTTTAAAGTTAAGCAACTCGTACAAAGTTGCCAGTCTGTACCTTAGCTAGCCCAGTGGCCTCACAAAGGAAATAGCATACAGTCAGCTTTCTGCCTGCCTGGGGAGATGTGTGAATGACTACCAGGCCAGAACAAAGGCTGTTGCCACACAAGACGAGGTGTGACCTCCTCCCAAAGGATGACTGTCTAGGGTGTTGGCCCAAAATGCAGGCTTTAAAGGTGAAGCTGCTTTTGAAGGTCCGCAGTGACAACACTCATGGGAAGGATGCCTACTGTTTCTTGCAGACAGAGTAGAGCCAGGGACAGAGGAGAGAAAACTAGTCCACAAACCGATTTTCCAGAGGTGTGTAGCCCCATGGTAGCCACACCTCTGAGGCTGGGCTACTAAGGTCCTTACAGTTAAGTAAGGATTCTGCCTGTTGGTTGTGGCAAGAATGTTGTACTCTGGGTTAGCCAGATGCCATACATCTCCGGAACTGTCACCAGAGAGGAGGGGACCAACTAGCCCATGGGTACTCAAACGTTTTTTTCGGGGGCCAAAATTGCAGTATGGTTTGCGGCCGAGGGCCGCACTGAAGTGACAGCGGGGGTTGGGGGGGACAGGGCTTATAGGCCACTAGCCAGGATCGTCATGGAAACGATATAAGATAATGGCGGCCGCACGTAAACATAGAGGAGGGCCGCGGGAGCATGTGCAAAGAAGCTACTATTGCGCATGCTCCTGCGGCCCTCTTCTATGTTTATGTATGGCGGCCATTATCATATGGCGTTTGTCGGACGTGTCCGTGGGCCGCCAAGGTAGGTCCGTGGGGCCGCTGCCGGCCCGCGGGCTGTACTTTGAGTACCACGGAATTAGCCCATTGACTAGTGACCCTGTTGTCTCCTTGGTGTACACTGCTGGGATATAAGGGGCACCCAAGACTTAAATACTCACTGGACTAAGGAGGAGGTTGAGAAGTCTACTTTGCACCTGTTGGAAGCCCACAGAGAGGCTGCGATGCTGGAGAAATAGCACCTGCTTCACTTTGGGCTTCCAGGTTGTGAACCCTGTTCTGTGTGCCTGGCTTAAGGAAACGTAGACTTCCAGCCCCCAGTCCAAAACAGAGACTCCAAAGGTCAGTTGGCTGACCCCCCAGAATGGCACTGGGGACATTAAACCTGGAAGAGCCCAAGTCACATCACTGGTAGCCACTGCAGACTTTTTGCTGCTACAGGATGCCAGGCACCCCAAAGGACAATTGGGCAATAGCCAAATGGTGCACCGGTGTCTGCTAGACTCGTTCGTGTTTGTTGTGACCGGATTCGCCACCCAAGGCAGACACCAGCCTCCACCAAATATTTGCACCATGACCGCTGTGTTGCAAGAGCTCAAGTTCTGCACTGGTAGCCCATGGAATCCTGCAAAGAGGACTTCATGGGATCACAAGGTCTGTGGACAGTGCCGCTCACTCTTCCTGTGGACTCAACTGGACTCTTCCCCCAACCCCTCTCCCCCATGCACTGTACATCAGGAGCATCCTTGAGTATCTTTAGGCCTACACCCCTCAGCATAAGGACCACTCCATTGTTGCCTATAATGGTCATCCTGTAAGGTTGGGATCTTGCATAAAAAATGCTTTGGTGGCCAGGTAACTGTCCAAAGTGTCCTTTCTGCCCCCTCACCTCTGGCCTGTCAGACTTGGTTGCCCAGCTCTGACCCGAGTTGACAAACTAATTGATTCAGACTTTACAAAAGTTTCTACACTCTTTTTGTCAGTTAATGCTGGATGCAGTTGATGTAAAAGTTATTTATTGCTGCTAAAATCTGTATCTCCTGAACCCTCTGGTGAATTTTAATGATTAAGATCTCTAATAAAAAATTAATAAAAATAAGCTCTGTTTTTAGTTTTCGCCTGCACAGTGCTTGCAAAGTCTCATGTTTGTTCACTTAAACGTCGCTTGAATGGACTTGCTTTTTATTGGCTAGTAGGTCACTCTCTGCTCTTCTGTTATGCGTTCTGTTCTTGCTATTGTGTGGAGTGTCGCTGAAGTACACCTTTGGTTTTTGATAATAGGTTACTTGTTAAAGTTTATAAGTGAAAAGATGAACTGAACGCGTTGAAATGTGTGCAAACGTCAGCCATCATAGCACTGAAGTATCGAGTGCAGATTTAAAGCGAGTGGGCTCATTATTTTGTGTTTTTTATTACTTAATTACATTTCTGATGAATAATAGTTGTCAATATTAAAATTAATTGTGTGTTTTTCTTAAATTACAACTCGGACATTTATAAAGAAAAGTCATTTGTATAATTGGGCGACATTTTATTCCGAATTGTTATCCTCTCAGTGACTTATTAACTGGCAGTCACAAGCGCAGTTATCTTGCAGGCACTTGGGTCATGATTTGAATGTTGCAGCAGGTGCAGTGGCACCAGGGCCAAAAGTTGCCAGAACTCCGCTAAACACCAGATATTGCTATATATTACTATTAAACAGGCTGTCACAAGAGCAGTTATCTTGCAGGTATTAGGGTCATGATCTGAATGGTGCAGCAGGTGCAGTGGCACCGGGGCTACAGGGTGTCAATCCCTCTAAACCCTAGATATTGCTAAATTTTGCAGCTAAACTGGCAGGCACAAATGCAGTTATGTTGCAGGCACTAGGGTCATAGTTTTAATGGTGCAGCAGGTGCATTGGCACTGGTGCCAAAAGGTGCCAGACCCCTTCAAACACAGATTATTGCTAAATTTTACTACAAAACTGGCAGTCTCAAGTGCAGTTACCTTACAGGCATTAGGGTCGTGGTTTGAATAGGGCAGTGGCACCAAGCCCAAAAGTTGTCAGCTCCTCTAAACGCCAAGTTTTGCTATATTTCAGTACTAAACAGGCAGTCACAAGTGCAGTTACCTTGCAGGTGCTAGGGTCATGGTTTTAATGGTGCAGCATGGGCAGTGGCACTGTGCCTCAAAGCTGTAGGAACCCCTCTAAACAGAAATTATTACTAAATTTTACTTCTAAACTGGGAGTCACAAGTGCAGTTATCTTGCAGGCTTTAAGGTTATGATTTGAATGGCGTAGCAGGTGCAGTGGCACTGGGGCCAAAAGTTGTCAGCTCCCCTAAATACCAAATATTTCTAGATTTTACTACTAAACAGTCAGCCACAATTGTGCAGTTAAAAGGGGTGCAATTTGAATGGTGCAGCAGGTGCAGTGGCACCTTACCAACTGCACATTACTATACTCTAATACAATGCCATATTAAATAAGGTACAGATTACAAGTTTGAAACCCTAGCATATTAATTCAACATACATCACAGCATAAATAACTATTGACAGTTTATCTAATATAAAACAAACATTATTATAACCTTTTTCTAATATTTATAATCCAGTTAGTAAGATGAAATGCAAAAGAAAATAACAAAGGCGACACCTCTATTCAGTTTACCAATGCTTATTATAAATTGGTGTCTTGTTTCTTTCATGTTGTGGGACTTTCTTATTTTGTTGTTTGGTACTGTTAAATGCTTTACACATTGTTCATTTGATAGGTTTTCCTACTCCCAGCCACAGCTACCCAAGGTTGAGCTTAATGTTAATTAAACATACCCGACTGGACCCAAGACTGTGTTTGAGAGTGTACTGCACAACAAAGCTTCCCAGCCATCAGGCTACCCACCAGGGCTCGTATAGCACTTTCTAAAATGGTCATGCTTCAGAGACTACTTTATTTCTTCATAAATCTCGCAGTGAGGGTTCTTGTGGCCTGGTTTCGGAGGCTCAGCTTACTACTCAGCATGCCAATTCGGGATGGTGGGTACCAAAGGGTTGCACTGTCTACTCCCGACAGATTGGGGGTGCTAGCTTTTCAGCTGTACTACCTGGCGTCTCCGCTCCAGTGGATAAGGGAGTGGATGGATTCTGTGGGCCTGTCAGAATGTGGCCATTTGGACACTTAACACAACCAGGGACTGTTGTTGGCGAAGCTATTAAAACCTGCACTGCAGATTCTTCGCCTGTGTGTTTTACTGTTTACTGCCCTAGATTGTTGGTGACGATGGCTGCAGCATACTGAGAAAATGAATTCCTAAGCCCCCGAGCTACTGTTTTTGGGTCTCCCCTACAGTGACCCCCCTGACCACCTTTGCAATAGCACAGTTGACCTCATGGATGGAGGTGGGCTTTGTGACCTTGAGCGACTGCTTTCAGATGGGGGCCCTGAACCCCTTTAGGGACCTCACCAAACAGACAGGCCTACCACTGGGGCAATTCTTACTTACAAAGCGATTACCTGTGCTTTATAAGAAATGTGGGGGGCTGCAGGAGGAGGAGCAGAACCAACCACGCATGCTGTTCCTCCGCTTCTTCTGACACTGGGAACAAGCACTCGCTTGGTTATGTCGTTCTAAAGGGTGCTGAATGGCTTGCCCTCAGGGCCTTTTGGAAAGATGACCTGGGTCGGAACCTGTCAGACCTGTCAGACACTGACTGGGGAATGGTGCTTGCCTACCCCAGAAGGTCTCCCGCAACTTGCGACTTAAATACATACAATTACACCCTCAAGACTTAATTAACCCCCGCTGTGATTCAAACTATTTATGACGAGGATCCTAGGGGATGCCCTCTCTGTGCGATGTTAGTCTCTGACTTTGGCCACATGACTTGGGGCTGCCCTGGGCTCACTAGATACTAGGATGAGGTAATCTCATGACTTAACAAGACCCTGCATTGAACGCTCGATAACACTCATGCAATTCGCCTCCTGGGCCTCTTCTACAGGCCGGCACCCAAAAGGTGGGAAACAGATTTCAGAACCTAGGGCTGGCTGTGTCCAAGCGCTGAATAGCCATGGCTTGCAGGTCGCCTAAAGGGCCAAGCGGGGAGGCCTTGGCAAATTATGTTACACGGTGGGCACGGGCCGAGGAGAGAGCCCTACAGTGGGAGCAGGCATGGGGAGGCCGATGTAAGTAGTGGACAAGTGGGATTCTCCTAATATAGGGAGATCTTTGCAGTCTGCTAAGTGTGCTATGCTTTCTGAATAGATTCTATCAAGAATTATTACATTGCAAATCGTTTACCCCTAGGGATTTTCAGAGGTGCTAACCAACACTTAAATCTTTTCTTTCAAAGGGAATCTGAGATTTAATGTGATAAAAATACCTGTTTGTTAGCACCAAACACCCTTGCCTACTACAGTAACCTGTGAGCTTCAGTGTAACAAAATACCTGCCTTACAGCCTTTAGCACAGTGTAATAATGCATCCTTGAAAACCCATTGCCTTTAACACATGTGCCTGTCAGGCCTACTTGCCTTGTCATAATGTTTCATTATAAATTTTTCTCGCCTAAGGAATCTTGCATAACTTATCAGTCAACTGAAAGACCTGTGGCTATCTGTAGGACGTTTCATGAATCATCACATTGACAAATCCTGGGATTTGAAGATTTTCTGAGTGAATGATAAGCTCTGAAATCCTTTCCTACTACAGTAATAAGATTTCATGCAGTACCTGCCTATAGGCTTTAGCACAATGTAATAACAAGCCATACTGAAATGCCTATTGCTTTTCATACTTGCTGTTGTCAATGAGTAGGTCAGGCGTACAGAAATTGTTATAACATTTCAAATCTATACAATCTGGCATGACTTTTCACAATTAATCGATTGTCTAACATTTACTGTTGGCTTTACACTTTAACCAACTCAGGCCTATTTAAGTACTCATAAACTTGCAACCTTCATGCATATATTTATAAAATTACAAATATGTAAAAAAACAATTGCCAAAACAATATACAACCCTTCTCAATAAGGCCTAAGAAAAATGAGCTCAGTGGAAACCTCCCACGTTTGTCACAGTGGTGGACCAACTACAAATGTTTTCATACTAGGGTAATCTGCAACAAAATACATTTTTGTAGCCTGATTTACAATGTCATAACAACCAAGCCTACTGTTTCTAATGCATTCTTTCCACAGTAAATAAGCTAAACCTATTGTATTATCTTTTCATGATAAGATCAGGCCTATGACCTCAGACCACAATGTTTCTCAGTGGACCAGTCGTCCTATAGCTTGAAACCATAATCAATTAAGACCTAATATTTTGAGTGTAAGCTTTTTCACAAGTTAACTATCAGGCACACGTATACATACACAATTGCAGCTGGTTAAGCAAAATATTATCTCTCCCAAGGTGGCCTAGAAAGGATTCTCAGAAAGCAAATGCTGCATATCCATGGTATCTGTAGGCTTTAATATGGAGTATTAACATTCCCCCCTTAAAGCTCTATTGATAACATGTTTTTCACAATACATACATGTCAGGCCTGCTATCTTTGACAACATTGCATAATAAACATATCAGACCTATAAATGATTATTGGTCTGTCACCATAATCACCTCTGTTATGCTGTATTGTGTATGATTTGCCACAAAACAAAATGTGCAATACAAGCAGTCTTTTTAGTCTAATGACACCAGTTTGGGACAATTATATTCTGTGCTCTGGGTAACTACCATGTGGATTGAACTGAATTCCCTTTCTCAGTCGTACTCTGAAAACCTTTTATTCTTTATCACATAAGGGTTGGCAACATCTGCAGTGTCAAGGTACACCTAAAAATGCATGTAGATTAGTGTAGCCTAGGCATTCCATACTGCTCACAAACTTGCATCTCCAGTCTGAAGTCCAAACACTCTGGAGTTCAAAGTTAATGAAGGGTGGGACGGGTGATGGAAATTAGAAAAATACAATACCTTCTTTGACTTCTCCCATTTGTGCTGCTGCCAGAGAAAATCAAACGCATAAATTATCTACTTATCTAAGACACTTTAACAGCATTGCAATGCCATGCGGGTTCCCCTGAAATGTCAAGAAGCTCAATCATTCTATAAGCTTGATACTTTATGCATTTTACTGAAAAGTCTCCAGAAAGTCATAGTGCGGCAGATTCATGCAGCTGGAAAGACCAACATTTTTCCTGTGGAAGCATACAACTTCTCCCCAATCACATACTCATTTCCACCAAGATGTGGGCCATAATCAAAGCCCATCTCTATAGTACTTCTAAAAGTTTTTTTTTGTTTAGGTTGATTCCAAAAGATTTCACTGCTATGCTGTCAAGCAAGACCTAAAAAGGGGAGACCAACTACTGTGATGTTCTTTTCTGAGGCTGCACACATGCCCTTCCTAATGTTTGAGACCATTATAATTCACTCTGTCAGAACCACAAGTACTTTTCTTCTCACTAGTAGAACCTTGCATATTGGAGAATAGCTGGAACAGAGTTAGAAAATTCCTCCCTTTGCAAGGCATGTCTGGCTTTCAACACACCCGTCCACTACATTCCTTAATATGTGAGTTTTAGACCGGACAATGGTCACCCCCAACTTTTTGCCTACCTCCCTCTACTTTTTTGCCTTTTTTTGTTGGTTTTAGGACTCTGTGCACTTTACCATTGCTAACCAGTGCTAAGGTGCAAATGCTCCCTCCCGTAAAACATGGTGACATTGGCTCATACTCAATTGGCATATTTAATTTACTTGTAAGACCCTAGTAAAATGCACTACATATGCTCAGGGCCTGTAACTTAAATGCTACTTGTGGGCCTGCAGCACTGGTTGTGCCACCCACATAAGTAGACCCCTTACCATGTCTCAGGCCTGCCATTGCAAGGCCTGTGTGTGCAGTTTCCCTGCCACTTCCACTTGGCATTTAAAAGTACTTGCGAATCCTTAAACTCCCCTTTTTCTACACATGTCACCCCTAAGGTGGGCCCTAGGTAACCCCGAGGGCAGGATGCTGTGTGGGTGAAAGGCAAGACATTTATCTGTGTGTTTTAGATGTCCTGGTATAGGAAACTCCTAAATTAGTTTTACACTGCTCCTTTCACAGGCTAACATTAAGGCTACCCTCAAACTGTTTGAGTGATAGATTCTGACTAGAAAGTGGTAAACCAGTCATATTTAGTAAGGCCAGAATGGAAATAAAAAAATCCTGCTGACTGGTGAGGTTGGATTTTATTACTATGTTTTAGAAAGTGAGCATTTTGCTGCACTTAAATCCTTCTGTGCCTTACAGCCTGTCTCTCCTCCACGTCTGGGCTGGGCTGGTTGACATCTCCCTTGTGTATTTCAACCAGACAACCACAAACACAGGATGCTCAGTCACACCTGCACACATCCGCATACTGAATGTGTCTTCCTGGGCTGGAAGGGTGGAGGGCCTGACACTTGCATTTCAAAGGACAGTGTCCTGCCCTCACAAAATGGACTGCCAAACCCCCTACTGGGACCCTGGCAGACAGGGTTGTACTGAAAGGGGACCTTGTGCACTTCAAAACCACTCTTTGAAGTCTCCCCCTCTTCAAAGGCACTTTTGGGTATATAAACTGGGTCTCTGATCCAACCAACTTAGACACTTCTTGGGACAGGCACTCTGCGCCAGAACTTGCAATCTGCCAAGAGAAGCTGCCTGGCTGCCTAAAGGACTCACCTGGACTACTTTGCTGTAAAGGACTGCTGTTTTGTTGTTGCCCTGCTGCCTTTCTGGCCTCTGGCTCTGCTGAGAAGTGTTCTCCAAGGGCTTGGATTAAGCATGCCTCCTATTTCCTGAAGTCTCAGAGCCAAAAAGACGTAATCTCTGCAAAGAAACTCCATGTGTGGCGAAAACTGACTCACAGCTTGCCGGAATCGACGCACAGCTTGTCCAGCGGTGAGAAAATTGACGAACCAGTACAACGCAGCCCAACTCCCCGAGTGGAGATCGACGCAGCGCCAGCGTTGCGACCGGAACTTTGACGCACAACCCACCGGATTGATGCATTACTGAGCCGGAACGACGCAGGATGGTTTCCTGCAAGAGGAATCAAGGCAGTGCCAGATGCGTGACACTCCACAGCCTAGCACACAGAAGGACACAACAACTGTGATTTCGTCCCGCACACCCAGGATTTCCACGCATCGTCCCTGGGTGTCAAAAGTCCCCGCATCGTGAAGAGGATTCAAGCCTGCGCACCGGAATTCAACGCAAATCCCGTGTCGCGTGGAAAAGAATTGACGCATCTTCTGTGTACGCCCGGACATCCGACGCACACTTACCTTTTTCCACGCATCTCCTCCTTTGCAGTCTTTGTGCATGTAATTTTGACGCAAACCAGGTACTTTGTGCTTGCAAGATACAATTGTTGCTTTTAAGAACGAACAACACTTATCATTACAAAAGTAATATTTTAACGTGCTATTATCAAATCTTTGACCATAATTTAATCAGATAAATATCTTGTATTTTTCTAAACCTCTGTGTTGTCTTTTTGTGGTGGTCTTACTGTGTTATTGCATTATTTATTGCACAAATACTTTACAGATTGCCTTCTAAGTTAAACCCGACTGCTCAGTGCCAAGCTACCAGAGGGTGGGCACAGAATAATTTGGATCCCTGTTTGGGCAAGGGTGTATACCTCTGCCAACCAGAGACCCTATTTCAAACAGTGCTCTTCTGTTCTCAGTCAAGAGGCAGTGTTACTATGAATTCTTTTCAGTAGACCAAAGGCTTTTTATTTATTTAGATCAATTCCTTTCTATGCATTTGGTATTACTCCTTTTGAATTAAATACTCAACTTTTTTTTTAAATGAGTTTGAAAGATTAGATAGATTCATACCCTACAAAAATTAATAAAGCACACAGCCACATTGTAGGAAAGTACCATCTTGCCTGGCATGTTACCCCCATTTTTCACTGTATATATGTTGTATGTGTCACTGGGACCCTGCCAGCCAGGGCCCCAGTGCTCATAAGTGTGCCTGAATGTGTTACCTGTGTTATGACTAACTGTCTCACTGAGGCTCTGCTAATCAGAACCTCAGTGGTTATGCTCTCTCATTTCTGTCAAATTGTCACTAACAGGCTAGTGACCAATTTTACCAATTTACATTGGCATACTGGAACACCCTTATAATTCCCTAGTATATGGTACTGAGGTACCCAGGGTATTGGGGTTCCAGGAGATCCCTATGGGCTGCAGCATTTCTTTTGCCACCCATAGGGAGCTCTGACAATTCTTACACAGGCCTGCCACTGCAGCCTGAGTGAAATAACGTCCACGTTATTTCACAGCCATTTTACACTGCACTTAAGTAACTTATAAGTCACCTATATGTCTAACCTTTACCTGGTAAAGGTTGGGTGCTAAGTTACTTAGTGTGTGGGCACCCTGGCACTAGCCAAGGTGCCCCCACATTGTTCAGGGCCAATTCCCCGGACTTTGTGAGTGCGGGGACACCATTACACGCGTGCACTACATATAGGTCACTACCTATATGTAGCTTCACAATGGTAACTCCGAATATGGCCATGTAACATGTCTATGATCATGGAATTGCCCCCTCTATGCCATCCTGGCATAGTTGGCACAATCCCATGATCCCACAGGTCTGTAGCTCAGACCTGGGTACTGCCAAACTGCCTTTCCCGGGGTTTCACTGCAGCTGCTGCTGCTGCCAACCCCTCAGACAGGTTTCTGCCCTTCTGGGGTCCAGCCAGGCTTGGCCCAGGAAGGCAGAACAAAGGACTTCCTCAGAGAGAGGGTGTTACACCCTCTCCCTTTGGAAAATGGTGTTAAGGCAGGGGAGGAGTAGCCTCCCCCAGCCTCTGGAAATGCTTTCATGGGCACACATGGTGCCCATTTCTGCATAAGCCAGTCTACAACGGTTCAGGGACCCCTCAGCCCTGCTCTAGCGCGAAACTGGACAAAGGAAAGGGGAGTGACCACTCCCCTGACCTGCACCTCCCCTGGGAGGTGCCCAGAGCTCCTCCAGTGTGCTCCAGACCTCTGCCACCTTGGAAACAGAGGTGCTGCTGGCACACTGGACTGCTCTGAGTGGCCAGGGCCAGCAGATGACGTCAGAGACTCCTTCTGATAGGCTCCTTCAGGTGTTGCTAGCCTATCCTCTCTCCTAAGTAGCCAAACCCTCTTTTCTGGCTATTTAGGGTCTCTGTCTTTGGGGATTCCTTAGATAACGAATGCAAGAGCTCATCCGAGTTCCTCTGCATCTCTCTCTTCACCTTCTGCCAAGGAATCGACTGCTGACCGCCTGCAAAACTGCAACAAAGTAGCAAAGACGACTACTGCAACTCTGTAACGCTGATCCTGCCGCCTTCTCGACTGCTTTCCTGGTGGTGCATGCTGTGGGGGTAGTCTGCCTCCTCTCTGCACTAGAAGCTCCGAAGAAATCTCCCGTGGGTCGGCAGAATCGTCCCCCTGCAACCGCAGGCACCAAAGAACTGCATCACCGGTACCCTGGGTCTCCTCTCAGCACGACGAGCGAGGTCCCTTGAATCCAGCAACTCTGTCCAAGTGACTCCCACAGTCCAGTGACTCTTCAGTCCAAGTTTGGTGGAGGTAAGTCCTTGCCTCCCCACGCCAGACTGCTTTGCTGGGAACCGCGACTTTTGCCGCTACTCCGGCCTCCGTGCACTTCCGGCGGAAATCCTTTGTGCACAGTCCAGCCTGGGTCCACGGCACTCTAACCTGCATTGCACGACCTCCTAAGTTGTCCTCCGGCGGCATGGGACTCCTTTGTGCAACTTCGGGTGAGCACCGTTTCACTCCACTTCGTAGTGCCTGTTCCGGCACTTTTGCGGGTGCTGCCTGCTTCTGAGAGGGCTCCTTGTCTTGCTCAACGCCCCCTCTGTCCCCAGACGCAATTGGCGACATCCTGGTCCCTCCTGGGCCACAGCAGCATCCAAAAACCCTAACCGCACGATTTGCAGCTAGCAAGGCTTGTTGGCGGTCTTTCTTCAGGAAAACACTTCTGCACGACTCTCCACGGCGTGAGGGATCCGTCCTCCAAAGGGGAAGTTCCTAGCCCTTGTCGTTCCTGCAGAATCTTCAGCTTCTACTGTCCAGTAGCAGCTTCTTTGCACCCACAGCTGGCATTTCCTGGGCATCTGCCCATCTCCGACTTGCTTGTGACTTTTGGACTTGGTCCCCTTGTTCCACAGGTACCCTAGTTTGGAAATCCATCGTTGTTGCATTGCTGATTTGTGTCTTTCCTGCAGAATTCCCCTATCACGACTTCTATGTCCTTTGGGGAACTTTAGTGCACTTTGCACTCACTTTTCAGGGTCTTGGGGTGGGCTATTTTTCTAACCCTAACTGTTTTCTTACAGTCCCAGCGACCCTCTACAAGGTCACATAGGTTTGGGGTCCATTCGTGGTTCGCATTCCACTTTTGGAGTACATGGTTTGTGTTGCCCCTATCCCTATGTGTCCCCATTGCATCCTATTGTAACTATACATTGTTTGCACTGTTTTCTAATACTATTACTGCATATTTTGGTATTGTGTACATATATCTTGTGTATATTTGCTATCCTCATACTGAGGGTACTCACTGAGATACTTTTGGCATATTGTCATAAAAATAAAGTACCTTTTATTTTTAATATATCTGTGTATTGTGTTTTCTTATGATATTGTGCATATGACACTAGTGGTACTGTAGGAGCTTCACTCGTCTCCTAGTTCAGCCTAAGCTGCTCTGCTAAGCTACCATTATCTATCAGCCTAAGCTGCTAGACACCCTATACACTAATAAGGGATAACTGGGCCTGGTGCAAGGTGTAAGTACCCCTTGGTACTCACTACAAGCCAGTCCAGCCTCCTACACACATCGACCAGAAAACATGGCATTTCATTCCTAGGGGTCGCCTCAGTTTCTATGGCACTAAATAAACTCAGACCGAGACCTACATCAATAAGGTGTCTGCAGTAAGGATAACAGGGTGTACAATCATTCTGTGGCTCACACTCTTCAGTCAACTTATTATGGTTCAGCCATGATTCTTATCTGCTACAATCTCAAGGTCCGTTTCTGCATGCTGGAGAAGATGCATATGGAGAGGTCCCTATATATCCTTTGGTTTAGACCTGACCGCATATGATTCACATAGACATCGAGCTACTAGTTGCAGGATGTTAAGTCTTTAAGCGAGTCTGAAGCTGGAGGCACATCCTCAATGTACTGTTACCCTCCTTTTTTGCCTGGAACGGACAAAGTGGTTAGCTTTCTAAAACTGGGTGGGACATCCTTAAACAAACGCGTACAGCAACAAGTGGGGTTATGACATCTTCACACCCAATCATTTTACTCAGTATCGCCATTATTTCATCCCAAAATCTATTAACTGCTGGCCACACCAAAGTCCAAATGAAGATACCCAGCCCTGAATGCCGCACATCTAGTGCAGTGCACATAGCCTCTGAGCGCCCGTCTGTGTAGTGTTTCAGGAGTATAATAGATTCTATAGAACCACTTATTGTGGCTTGCTCTCAGTTGATAATTGTGAGTCGGAGTACAGGCCTCAGTTTGATCGCAGCAGAAATTCCATTGGCTTTTAATGGGGGGGGGGGGGGGGGGTTGTTCAAATCTGTGCACAATTTTGCTTTGGCTTTAGAATCTCATAGTCTGATTTCTCTCTGGATGGCAGTATACAGGGCAAGCCACCAGTTTTCTGGATGATGGAGAGTCGGTCAGTAAAGCTAGTGCGCCAAATCATGGCAGGCGGTCGGGTAAAGGAGTATTAGCGGCTTTACACATTTTTCAAAGTCCAAAGTAAAGGAATATGTCCAGTGGGTGTGATTTGTGTTTTCTGAAGTGTTAGTTATTGAAAGAAGCTACTGTCCTGGTATGTTAAGTGTTTGCTATTGTAGGTGTATTGGTTGCACACTGTTTGTGTATAACTAGCCAGGTATTGCATACCAGAGTTATACCCAGCGCGTGCATGTAATCGGGGTTGGCTCTGCAATGGAGTCTGTCCCCTGCCTAAACAAAGCAGTGAACAGTGTTGGTCTCTGTGTAGGGCATACAAATGAAATGCTTAACTTGATTGTGGCGACTGTGGTTCACTTAGATATTTGGTTTCTTTGAAGAGCGGAGTCTGCACCCTAGTTTGAAAAAAGCACAATAAAACATGGAGACACAAACCCGAGCAGTCTGGATTTGCTTTCCTTTTGGCTTTTCAATGCTTTTATGTTTTTTTTTTTGTAAAACATATTACTGGAGCAATAGCCGGGACCTCACAAGTATAATAACATTGTCTTAAAGCAAAAATATTTTTCCCCAAAATTACGCATTGCCATAGTAGTCCCTAGCCTTGGAGTGAAATACTTTGGTTATGGATCTACTCCTTGTAAAAGAGTAGAATGGTGTTACAGAGAGTAAAGGTAGCCAATGACTAAAGTGGGCTGACCTATTGCTGCATACCACATGCTTTTGAGGGAGTAATATGGAATGACACAAACACTGCAATGTATGGTTGTAAGCTCCTGTAAGTAAATTCTATCTATTGATATTAGTGAAGTGAAAAGGTGCTGGCTAAAGCCAAATCTAACAAGCCCTAGCAAAGCCAATAGGTCTCACTCTTTTGCAGATGCCGCCGGCGCACGAGAGAAAGCATCTGAGGCTGGGACTGGGGAGGAAGTTGTAGTACAACAGGGACGAGAAGCAGTGGGTGGGTTTTTGGGGGAAAGGTGGATGAGGGAGCAACACTGAGCATGGGGGGCATGCGTTGGGTTTAAGCAGCTCGGGGAGGAGATATCTAGGAAACTCTTGCATTCGTATTGAGTGCTTAGTGGAACATAAAAAGAGCTGTGCAGTGGGAGGATACAAGGCAGCCCATCAGAAGGATGATAATGAGGCTATGCTCCAGGGAAGGGACAAACACCAGAAGAGGAAAGAAGGTCATTGATGAAGAAGGAAGCAAATGAGTGACAATAGATTGACAATAGGGCCAACCAATGGTAAATAGTGGGAAGGATCTAGACCCGCTGTAAGGTTCTGGTACGATCCACTAGAGGTTTTCACCTAACAGACTGCTAAACGTGGTCTGCTATGGGAGCGCTGAAAACGGCCATGGAGAGCATTAATAAATCAAACTACCACCTTTGAAAATTAAACACTAATGAGAGAAGAGTAACTCAGTACTTTGTGTGAACACTGTAGAGTACTGTCTGCTGTTCAGATTGGTTTTCCTTAAATAGGTAGAGACGTGGTGGTGAATATGTATCTTAGAAGGAGAAAAGCATTCTGGGTCATAATTGTTATGCCAAAGCTGATCGAAGCGTCAATCAGTAAGCTGTTATGTTCTAACCTATGCTATCCTAAGGTATGCTGGTCTTTGCTTTGTTTGTTAAATGTGTAATGGCTTTAAGGGAGGGACTTTTACGAATGAACAGTGGGTTTATAGTATGAATCTTTTTCAAACATTTCAAACATCTTAAAAGTCAATCTGAAGTAAATAGCCAGACTCCATAGAGGTTGGATGACATAACGGTTTATTGTAATCTTGAATGCCCCCTCGGCACAGCACAGCTTCTTGCGTCTTCTTCCGCTGACGTCCTGGCAGACATTCCTAATTCTCTTTATACATTCTAACATTCCTATCACATTCTATACATCATCTTACCGCACACTCATATAGCAGATATTTGAATTAGGGTGTGGACACGGAATATTCAGCCTCCTACGAGTGCCGTTGTTTTGAAAAATGACATAGGACAAGGAAACGCTAACTGTCCAAGGTATAGTGTGTTAGTCAATAGTGTGTGTAACCGACACAGAATGAGGACTTGCCAACTCAAACTAACTCTTTATCGGAAGATAACAAGGGGACCGTTTAATAAAGGCATTTACTACCAAAAATACAAAGCACGGTAGGCTCAGTGTCGATGTACTGGTAGAAAAGTATTTTCTCCAACCCAGTCATTTGCATCTATCTTCAAACATAATTTTCTACCATGCAGTGGGCCACACTGTTAATATAAAGAGAACAACTTTTGATGCAGGTCGTACCTCTTTATTCAATGAGCTGCAATGAATCAATTGTTTAGTAATTAATCATCGCAGCTGTCTACAACGCTGTTGTCATCGGCCTTCTATTTGCACGTATCGCAGGGATTTACCTGAGAACAGAGCATGTGAGTGAGGGTGCACATCTTTGCGTATAAAAGTAATGCCCCTCTATGGGCATATGTCCGCTCCCTCTATAAAGAACCGCATTATTACCATATGTGAAGATAAACAAAGAAAAGACAAAGATGCAGTGATGCGCTCCTACTGCCGGGCCTATCATCAGTGCATGTATGCATGAAGACCCATGTAGGCACACGTCAGTGCTCATGTGCCCAGGAATGGAATGATGTCATTTAAAAAAAAAAAAAAAATGAAAAAAAAAAGAAATGTAATTTGTGTGGGGTTCTCTTTAGGTAGTGGATGTGGCCCCCCACAGGCCCTTCAAAAAAAAATTAAAAGAAATAAAATAAAATTATTAAATGACCACAATGGTGCTGGAAAAAGGTGAGTGGATGGGGGGAGAAAGGGAGGAGCCTGAGGAAAGCAATGGGGGGTGGGTGGGAGAAAAGCAGCACATAAAGGAAAGACCAACACTGTTGTGTGGAGAAGCACGCCAGTGGAGAGAGCATTATTGAGCAGGGGTCAGATATGTGGCTGGGGGAGAAGCAACAATGGTGAGCGCTTGTAAAAGAGCTATTAGATTTGTAAATTCCAAGACTTTTCTTGCCACAAAGTAAAAATGAAAAGTAAAACAGTTGACCTAAGTGAGCCGATTCGAAGCGCTATGGCTGCCATGAGTGTGAGTGCGAAGGAGAGAGACAAAGGAAAAAAGTTCGCTCGTAGTCATAACTTTTTGTACGTATAGGCTGTCCACACCAATTTTGCGTCCTTATTTTCTCCAATATTCTGAGGAATCTAAAGGTACCCAGAGACCAAGAAATTAGCCAAAATATAGCTACAATTTTGTTTTTTTTTGGGAAAAATGGGGAAAAAAAGTACTGCAGAAGAAAGCATGATTTTTTTCCACCTGCAAATGGCATCAACAAAGGGTTTGCAATGCTAAAATCACTATCTTTGCAGCTTTTAGGAACAGGCAGACTTGAATCATAAAAACACATTTTTCAACACAGTTTTGACATTTTACAATTTATTGTGATTTCAGCCTCCTTCCAGTTGGGAACGGAAATGTATGTGAAACCAATGGTGGATCCGGGACAGCTAAACATTTCTGTAAAGTAGACAAAATTCTGAATTCAGCAAGGGGTCATTTGTGTAGATCCTTCAAGGTTTTCTTATAGAAAGTAACAGTTGAAATAAAAAGAAATATTGAAATTGAGCTGAAAAATCCCCGTCTAAGTTTTCTTCTGTAACTTTTTCCAGCTATGGCAGATTTTTAAAAGCAGTATTCCATTACGTCTGCCACACCCTTCTGGGTGCGGGGATATATAGGGCTTGTAGGTTGATCAAGAACTCAAGGTACCCAGAGCCAATAAATGAGCTGCACCTAGCAAAGGGTTTTCATTTTATACCGGGTGTATAGCAATTAATTTGGTAAAATATAAAGAGTTAAAAATGTGTATCAAAGAAGCCTATGTATTTCTGAAATGGGCACAAGCTATGGAGTTTAGAAGCAGTGGTTATTTGCACATCTCTGAATTCAGGGTTCCCATACTATCATGTGAATTACAGGGCATTTGTCAAAATAACTTCTTTCTTACAAACTGTCTTATTTGGAGGGCACAAATGTAGAGAAAGACAATTGCCAATAACACTTGTTCTCCTATTTTGTGTTCCCCCAAGTCCCCCGATAAAATGGTACTCCACTTGCGTGGGTTGGCCTAGTGCCCAGGACAGGAAACACCCCAAAACGCAACATGGACACATCAAATTTTTTCCACGGAACACAGACGTGTTTTTTGGAAAGTGCTTAGCTGTGGATTTTGGGCTGTAGCTCAGTGGGCACTTAGGAAATCTACCTAACCTGTACATTTTTTAAATGCAGGCAACCAACAAAATCAAAGGTTGTGGTGACTTGTGGGGCTCTAACTGGATTCGGTCACCCAGAATCTTTTGCAAACCTCAAACTTTGGCTAAACAAACACTTTTCCTAAAATTTCGGTGCTTCAGAGTTATGGCATCTGAGGGGAGCCACAAATTTCCCTCCACCCAGCATTCCTCCAAGTCTCCCGATAAAAATGGTACCTCATTTGTGTGGGAAGGCCTAGTGCCTGTGACAGGAAATACCCCAAAACACACAATGGTCATTACATTTATTTGACAATTAATCAACACTGTCAACAAGCCACCAAGAGCAGGGAGACTGAAGAGGGGAGGAGACTGAAGTTCACCTATGCAAGCAAGAGTGTAAGTGATATGCTACTACAAATCCATCACAGAGGGACTGAACACATTGAAGAAATGGAATCCCACTGTATGGACTTGAAGTTCCAACATTTAATTATGTATTTATACCTGGACCGCTATACAGTTTTCTATTGTTTTTCCAGCTGTTCTGTTATACATTTGATAATGCCGACCTGTTTCTTTCAACAATTGTTGCTAATTTTAATGTACTTCTATGATTTATACATGCTTGGTCTTTCTTGTGTCCAAGTCAGTCTTTACTCTATTGTTTTCACCTCACCATAGAAATAATGCGCACTGAGGTCATCAGAGGTTGCCCCCGATGTGCTGGAAGGTTAGCTTCCAGTGCGTCCAGAGGAGAAACTAATTTGTTTCTTCTCAGGAAGGGGGAGGTCAGACAGGCATGAAATGAAAGGCTTTTCCTATCCATTCATGTCACTTTTTACATAAAGGGAGCAGCCCCTTAGGCAAGGGGCGCTCCCCAGGGGGGCATTATAATTTAGTCCATTTCTGGCCCCCTTGAGGACAGATCAGCCTATTTTAATTAGGCCCATCTCCTCTCAAGGGGGGGGGGCAGAAACCACTGCACACTAGGGATCTTTAAAAAAATATATATATATATTTTACATAAAGGGAGCGGCCCCTTATGCAAGGGTTGCTCCCCATGGGGGCATATTATTTTAACCCATTTCTGCCCCCCTGGGGGAAGATAGGCTTATTTTTATTAGGCCCATCAGCCCCCCAAGGGCGGGCACAAACCACTTGGTCACCAGGAAGTGTTTTGTGTGGGTGTGTTGTTTGGTGGGGGTGGGAGGGGGCACCCCTTGGGCAAAGGTTGCTCGCTATGGGGGCATATTATTTTCTTTAGCATATCTCTCCCTTTCCCATCACCCCTGGAGATGTCCTTATGGGCAAACAGTAGAAGACGTAAATAGTGGTGTCACTGTTTGGGTATCTGCTCAGATACCCGAAGCATGTGCTCCTACTCAGGCTTCCTTATACCTGAATGTACTGTGAAGTATGTCCGGGTTATGCAAAGGTGCAATCAGGTTAGTTGTATACTGACATGATCTCACTGCAGTTAGCAGACGATCTCAGAATATGCTGCTTTATGTAATTGCCGAAGTCTTATAAACAATTTAAAGAGCCATGGAAGAAATGAGAAGTGACGAGGAGCTCTCATGGCCTTCGTTAAACCATGGTGCTCCTTAGCCTATCTTTATGTCTCTGTCCTTTCTTCCTATTTGTTCTGAGCAGCATTGAGCCTGCATTGAAGGGGTTGGTAGCTTACTGTTGATTAACCTGTCGGACACGGCTCAGTGGCTCTAACAGCCTTTGGATCAACTCCCAGGAGGCAGGTAAGGAAATGTATTTGCCTTCTTTTGATCTTTTCCTTTGTATGATTGGAATACACACCATGCATTGTGGACATATTTGTTGCCAGTTCGCAGGAGACGGTTTGATTATCTAGCTGCGTGGTGTCCCTGCTTTCTCTTGCTGTGCCTGGACACACTGTTGTTAGGAAATCTTTCTTATAATATATGTATTTGAAGCCGAATTTAGCCTTGCTTCTTCCTTGTGACACTCTTCCCATGTGAAATTAGGTGAAACTCTCCGCCTAGTTCCTAGTGGTGACGTGATACCAGACTGGAGCATCGCAACAGTTGACAGCTCGATGCCTTGTGGCAGTCTCAGCAGAAAGGCTTTAATAGGATGGGACATGGAGTCCGCACTAAGCTCTCCCCTTTTTGTGCAGGTTACGTGCTTGCTGGCAGGGAAAGGAGGACTTCAATCTTCGGTTCTCTCAGGGGGTGGACCTTTCGCGAGCACGTGGTAGGGGGCTCCATGTACTTTGCAGGGACCCTCCTTTTACTTTGCAGGGAGTCCACCTCAAGTTTAGTTTTGCCACTGCTTTGGCAGCGGAGTTATTTGCCTTTGTCCAAAAGGTTAACCATGACATTTCGAGGATGGTAGCTGCGCAGGTCATATCTGAATCTGTGTGCGCCTTCTTCCGAGTAAGGATTTGTTGGATTTATGCACTTCCTTTGATGCTGCAGTGGACACAGTCCAGATGCCCAATTGAGTTTTTTTCCAGCCCTGCACAAAGACTGATCATGCTTCTAAAAGCATGCATGTTCATTACACTTTGATGAATCTAATTTTAAACATGCACCTTTTCCAGTACCACGCAGTGGAAGGCTGGGTTCAAATAAGGTTTAATTTTATTTTCATGCTTCATTACATATTGTGTATACACTTGCGATTGAGTAAACTGGAAAAAGTGTAAGGAGAAGAAGCAATAGTTATAGTAACCAGATGTGTTGTGACTGAAGCCCATTGTTTCTGAAGAGCTTGACCTTGGAAATCTTGGATATATGGTACTTGTAACATCAGCGGGCCTCCGAGTACAACCATAGCTGTTCATATTATTGCTGGGCCACTTCTAAATATAAATGTTTGCGGCCTATTAAAGTCTCATCCAAAAATAGTTTCCGTTGAACTTAAAGGAAGCATGTTGCCCAGCTGGCCAGCCTTTTTTAATGCCTGCTGAATGTTGATCACACGGGTTAAAGGAACAGTGCACACAGTCCGCATGGAAAGTCTCCTGCGTAGCTGAGGTAGTTAGACAGCCGAATGCACAACTTTCTGGCGTCAGCCTTGTGCCTTAAAAAGTATGTGAGAAGAAAGATGTGTGTCGTCCAAAATCCATGCACAGAGGATTAAGATGATAATACAAACTTGTTTTCAAGTGGCATTGGTTAATGTGGTTCTGTTTAAAAACGTTGTGTACATCTGGTGTTATTTCCCAATTTAAGGGTGTTTGATGTATCGTCCTCAGAAAGAGGGAAGGCTGCTCTGGCCCTGCCGACGTTTCCACTTTAAGTCACTGAACCGTTTTGTCTTTTAGATGAAACGTGACTACTGTAATGGTGGTGCCTGTACTTGTGACCCACCTGCACGTATTGTGGATTGTCTATGAAACCTGGCTTTTTTTAAATTTAAATTCATATTTATTGAGATTTAATCAAGCAAGCAGTACAGAAGTAGAGGAATGAGCTTTGGATTCATATTGGAATATGATGGTTGGGATAGGATGCATCATGTTTTTTTTGTTGAGTCCTAGTATCACAATCCTTATGGGTAGGCAAGAGATGCATGTGACGCTGTGCGTGTATAGTCAGTGCACAATATATTGGGTTACCCCAGTTTAGTATTGGGGCATGGAGAACTAGAAGGGAAACAGAAATCAGAGTGCACATATAGAGGAAAGATGAGGGCAATGGTGGAGAGGGCTGAGTTGGGAAGAGGGGTGGTAGAGAGGAAGAAGGAACTTAGGGAGGTAAGAATGGTGGGCCGTGGACAAGGGGGAGGGTAGTGGGCAAGGAGGGGGTTGGTAGGGAAAGTATGGGGTAAGGGAGAGGTGGAAATCTACAGTAGTAAGTGAACAGAGATGCGTCTCTGGTCTTGATTGGAATTGTTGTTTTTCTTTGAGGTTTTAAAGTTAGTGTTAGATAGTTATTCACCCTCTGGTAAATTGGACCCCTTACCACCATGTGTGTGATGTTTGGAGATATCTTTCCATTCCGACAGGATACATTTAAGACAGATTAAAACTAGTATGTCCCATAGAATGTTCCTTATGGTCTAGATGGTGAGATGATTTAAAGTGAAGGCCACCCAGTGATGTACAGGCGAGGTGAGGGGCCTGGCTTGTATGTAGGATCTGCAAAATAGTTACACAAAACTCAGACCAGAATTTAGTACATAAAGTACATTGGAGGAGCATGTTGTAGGTCTCCTGTCTTTTTTTTTTGGCAGCTCCAGCAGGTGTCTGAGTATCGGAGACCGTTTGTAGTTTTTGGAGGGGGTCCAGTGGGCCATGTATGCTGTCCAAAGTCTACATTGTGTTAGGGTGGGTGTAATTAGATAGCCAGTTCAAGGTCTTGTCATGTATGTTTGGTTTGCCCAACCCAGAGTCCCATTTACTTCCAGTTGAATTTGGTAGATTTAGGTTTCAGAATTGAGTACAATTTAGATGCAGTGTGCCCCCCCCCCCCCCAGTTAGGTTATTCAATGTGCTGGGAGGTCAGGTTTTTCTCGGAGTCTGTTTGGTGATAATGGCTTTAATCCTTACAAGGTGATGGAAGTCCATCTCTTATAGCTCAAATTTGGATTCAAGATGAACACATGGTGTAGGGTCAGAGGGAGAGCCCAGGTCTCCTACTAAGAAAAAGCCTTTCTGATGGATACAACTACCTGTGGATTCCTCACATAATGAATACTCCCATGGTGCCAGCATTCGACGGAAATCTTCTTCCTAGCTTCTGCACGTCGACGAGGATGTCACATTAGCCCACGCGACGCCGTCTGACGTCATACAGGCAATAAGAAGTCCTCGCCGACGTGCCGACGTCTGTTACCTTTTTTCCGTGCATTCGAAACGCTTATCTTCGAGGGAGCTACTGTTACTTTCATAGTTACAGTGTATTTTCTGCTGCGTGGATTTTCTCTGCGGTTATTATGTCTCAGAGGAAGTCGGGTTTCAAGCCCTGTCGGGAGTGTGGGGGCAAGATGTCCGTTACTGACCCTCACCCCGACTGTTTATGGTGCTTAAGCTCTGACCACGACGTCGCAACATGTGATTCATGCCAACACATGAATCCGAAGGCCCTTAAAGAACGAGAGGCTAAACTCTTCATGGCGAAGTCGAAGAGGAAGGAGAAAAAGCATCATAGGAAGTCTTCTTCGCCGAGGTCTCATCGGCGTCATCGAGACTCCCGGCGCCGTAGGGATTCACGGCGCCATTCCAGCAAGGAGTCTCGTTCGAGGTCGCCTTCGGCTCGGCGTCAAAAGACTTGGGAGGTCAGTCCCACGGTCACGCCACATCCGTCGACGCCGCTGCCTTCTGCGGCGTCACCGCCTTCGCCTGGGCAGTCTTCAGTGATTGAGGTGACACAGCCTCAGGTGTTTTCTCCGGCGTCGCAGACGTCGAGGCTGGCGTCGGGGTCGCCTTCGATCCAGGCACCCCAGTATCTGGCATTTCCTGCCCCTGGAGCCGATAATACCGCATTTTTGAATGCGATGTATACCATCTTTCAGCAGATGGCTCCAGGCGGTGCTCCAGCTGGTCCTTCGGGGCCGTTGGCTTTTTCCTTGGGTGCTCGGGCACCTTTACGGCCGGCACCCTTTATGCCCTTTCTCCCCTTAGGGAATGTGGGCTCGGCGCCGGTGGCCGCTCCGGTGGCTCCAGAGGTTTTGGCCCCGGAGGTTTCCATCCCGAAGTCGGCTTCGGGATTTCGACCTGTGACTCCGGCGGGTCCATCGGAGACTCCAAGATGCTACTCTCTTCGTCCGGCTCCTACCTCGGCACCGAAGCTGCCTGTGGCGCCGGACATGGCGTCGGATGGATCCGGAGATCGGCGCCGATCCTCGACTTAGGCGGAGGCCATGTCGACTCCGCGTATCGAAGAAAGACTGCACTCGAGACGGCGTGCTCTCCGTCTTTTGGAAGAGCAGGAATACCAACGAGTCTTGGAGGAAGGAGAGATTGAGGACTCTGGTGATGGCCTTCATGGTTTGGATACAGCCAGTGGGCTGGATACTTCCCCTGAGTGGGACCTATCCTCTCCAGGGGAGTATACGGAGGAGGCTGCTACCTTTCACGCTGTGGTAAGAAAGGCAGCTAACTTTCTGGAACTGCATTTGCCGGTGGCAGAGGCGAAACAGAATTTGCTAACTGAGGTGCTACATCCGGCCTCTACTGCAGCAGAGCCTCTTTTGCCATTCAATGAGGCTTTGCTTGATCCGGTGTTAGAGGTGTGGAAGAAGCCAGTATCTTCCTCGGCTGTTCATAGGGCTGTGGCCAGGAGATATCGGGCTGCGCCATCTGACCCTGGCTTTCTGTCTAGACACCCTACGCCGGAGAGCTTGGTGGTGCAAGCCTCCTGTTCTTCTAGATCAGCGCCTGGATCTTTCCCGACGGTGCCAGGGGACAGGGACTCCAAAAAGTTGGATGCTCAATCCAAGAAGATATTTTCGTCTTGCAGTATGGCGTTGAAGGCCACCAACGCGACTTGCATTTTGGAGAGATACATCCATGCTCTTATGGACGACATATCATCTTCGTATACGGAGCTGCCCTAAGGACTTTTGAACATTGTTTCGGATTCCCAGGCTGCCGCAACCCAGATTCTGGATTGGATACGACTGACTCGGTGGCTAGGGCGATGGGCACGGCTGTGGTGGGCAGGAGGCAGGCTTGGCTCAGCAACTCAGGGTTCTCTGCGGACGTGCAGTCGACCCTGTTGGACCTCCTGTTTGATGGGGACAAACTGTTTGGAGCCAAAGCGGATTCGGCCTTGGAAAGATTTAAAGAAAGCAGAGCACCTGGTGCGGCCAGTTGCTTTACGCGTTTCCCCCCATACCCTTGATTCCTCGAGTATTGAGGAAAATTCGCCAAGACCGGGCCCAGGTAATCTTAATAGCTCCGGATTGGCCAAGGAGGGTGTGGTATTCCGACCTTCTCCAACTCTCAATGTGCCCTCCGCTCCATCTCCCTCTTAGGGCAGACCTCCTCTTGCAATCGCAGGGGCAGGTTTTACACCCCAACCTCCAGAGCCTGCACCTTCATGCCTGGAGATTGAACTGGGCAACCTGAGTTCCTTCTCTCTCCCACCTGATGTAGTGGATGTTATTTTAGGGGCCAGGCGACACTCCACTAAAACTAGCTACGCTAATAGGTGGTCTAAATTTGTGGTATGGTGTGGAGAGAGACAGATTGATCCCTTACGTGCTCATTTGTCAGATGTTTTATCTTTTGCTTTGTCTCTAGCGCAGAAAGGTTGTGCAGTGGCTACTATTAAAGGTTACTTGTCTGCCTTGTCAGCCTTCATTTGTCTGCCAGACCAACCATCGCTGTTTAAGTCCCCTATTGTTCTTAGATTCTTGAAGGGTCTTCTAAATAAATATCCTCCAAAACCATTCGTTATGCCTCAATGGGATTTGTCCTTGGTCCTGACTTTCCTTATGGGGTCCCCTTTTGAGCCTATGCATTCTTGCCCCTTAAGGTACTTAGTTATTAAAACAGTTTTCCTGGTGGCCATAACATCTGCAAGGAGAGTGAGTGAGTTGCAGGCTTTATCAGTGAAACCCCCTTATACAACATTTTATGCGGATAAGGTGGTGTTGAGGACCAAGGCTGCTTTCCTTCCGAAGGTTGTTTCACCCTTCCATTTGGCCCAGACAATAACTTTGTCCACGTTCTATCCTCCGCCTCATCCTTCAAAGGAAGAAGAAAGACTTTATCGCTTGGACCCAAAGAGGGCGTTAAGCTTCTACATTGACAGAATGAAGGATTTCAGGCTGGAGGATCAGCTGTTTATCGGATACGTGGGCAAGAGGAGAGGAAAGGCAGTCCACAAGAGAACACTCTCCAGGTGGGTTGTTCTTTGCATTAAAATCTGTTACTCTTTAGCAAAGAAGGATCCTCCTGATGGTATTAGAGCTCATTCCACAAGGGCTAAGTCGGCCACTTCGGCTTTGGCTAGGGGTGTTCCTGTGGTCGACATCTGCAAGGCCGCAACTTGGTCGTCCCTTCACACTTTTGTGAAGCACTACTGCTTGGACTCTGAGGTCAGAAGGGACGGCCATTTTGCACGGTCAGTGCTGCAGGATTTCTTGGTTTGACCATACAGGCACCCACCACCGAGTGCGGTACTGCTTTGGGACTCTATTCATTATGTGAGGAATCCACAGGTAGTTGTATCCATCAGAAGAACGAGTTACTTACCTTCGGTAACGACTTTTCTGGTGGATACATTAGCTACCTGTGGATTCCTCACGGTCCCACCCGCCTCCCCGTTGCCTTTTTGGTCTCACCAAGTAATCCTTGAGTGTGCTCCTCTTGGTCTTTAGGACTGCAATAGATCTTGTATATATGGATACTTCTATATGTATATATATATTTCTTCGTGTATATACATATTTGGTATATATAAATGTTTTTTAAAAAGATGCAAAAGTTTTATTAAATCTATAGCCATTTTATTGAAATGTTGTGTACTTTGCAATGTTATGAGATGTTGCCTTGATCTTTCATTGCATAGGGTTATTGTTCTCATGCACGTAAAAAGATTTTGGTACTGACGTCGGCACGTCGGCGAGGACTTCTTATTGAATGTATGACGTCAGACGGCGTCGCTTAGGCTAATGTGACGTCCTCGTCGACGTGCAGAAGCTAGGAAGCAGATTTCTGTCGAATGCTGGCGCCATGGGAGTATTCATTATGAGGAATCCACAGGTAGCAAATGTATCCACCAAAAAAGTCATTACCGAAGGTAAGTAACTTGTTCTTTTGTGCCCATTTCTCCAGGAACAGCATCTTGTCTTCCCATTTGAGGTTATTGTTATGCTATAACGAGTATTTACTTTGTTAGGAAGTTTGTTGTCAATTTTCTGTAGGGCCTGTGCTGTGCTGCACAAAAAATGATTGAGGAATGTTCTGCCATGATCCTGTTGGTTATGATAAGAGATGCAGGAGAGGTAGGACGGGATTGTTTTCAGTGATGAGCCAGATTAAGGGTGCAGTATTGAGCAAGAAGAACCAGGAGAGGCCTTGTCTCGCTAGGTATGCTGTGTAAAGTCTGCACTAGTTTGGGAGGTTTAGGCCCCCAAGTGTTTGTGGAAGTTGTAGTTTTTTAGTGCGATTTCTGTTTTTTTTTTTTTTTTTTTAAGTGCTGTAGAAAATCGTTAAGCAACACCACCACCAGGTGGTGAATCTGGTTGACCATTTATCTATTAATAATTGTAGCAAGAGATTTTTTTCATTATGGTCAAAAGATTCTCTAAAGTTTTGGTTGAATCAAATGTCTATGTACTTGGAGATACTCGTTAAGGTTTGGGTATAACAGAGTCTGCTTTGCTGTGAATAAAAGGATGTTGTCTGCATATGCTGCCACTCTTTGTCGACCTGCAGGAAATGGAATACTGGGGATAGAGGGTGTTAGAAATGGGGTCTCTATTTGGCAGTAGGTTTGCACCCTGTCCAAGCAGGGACCCTCACTCTAGTCTTGATAAGGGAGATACCCGCTCAGATAACCCCTGCTCACCCCCTTGGTAGCTTGGCACGAGCAGTCAGGCTTATCTCAGAAGCAATTTGTAAAGCATTTGCACCATAACACACAGTAATACAGTGAAAACACTACAAAAAGGTCGCCACACCAGTTTTAGAGCAATAGCCAATATTTATCTGTGTAAAACAAGACCAAATAGGATTAAAAAAATCCAACTTACAATAATAAAGATATGTTTTTTTGTAAGAATTAACTTAAAAAGACAGTTCCTTGAAATGGATTGCTCCACCTGGGGCTATCACAACATCGTGATCAACAAAACCAACAGTACAGGGCCGGCTGCGGCGTCGAGGGCTAGCTACAGTGTCGGGAAGACCCGCAAACAGTACCTTTGGATTTGTGGGGCGTCGTGATCTACGCGGTGAGCTCCGGAGAGCGGTGTCGCAGTGTTGGTGTGAGGGTAGTCAGGCCCTTGAAGTCACACGCGTAGTGTATCGAACTCCAGGTTGATGAAGTCAGGAGCGCTGGCGTGGATGGTGTCAGGGCTGCGGTGTTTAAGCGGGACGATGCAATGTGTGGTGCCCACAGGTCACGGTGCAGGCAGCGGCTTGGTGACTACGTCCAGTGACGTTGGTGAGACCAGGGCTGCAGTGTGAAGCAGGGCAGTGCAGTGCGGTGTGTGGTGTCGCCAGGTCACACTGCAGGCAGTGGTGTTGTAACTGAAGCGCTGTTTTCGACAGGCAAAGTTGGTGGTGCGGCACGGGGCAGACTCTGTGCGGCGTTCACGGGTCGCAGTGCAGGCAGGGATGTCTGGTGACGACACTGGAGTCGATGGTGCTGGCGTTGGTGGAGTGGGGCTGCGGTGCGGTTCAGGGTGGTGCTTCGAGTAACTAATGAGTGGTGTTCACAGGCCACAGTGCAGGCAGGGGTGTGGGTGTCAGCAGGAGCGTCTGGGATACCCAGGCTGTGATGTGAGCAAGGCGATGCCGGAGTGCAGGGCCCACAGGACGTGGTGCGAGCAGCTGCTCGGTGAAGCTGTCCGATGACTGCTTCTGTGAGACTAGTGTCGCGGTACGAAGCGGGGCAGTACGGCTCCGTGTGACCAATGTCAGCAGGTCACAGTGCAGGGCAGCGGCCTCGTTGACGGCATTGCAGTGGTTTTTCTCCTTGAACAGCACAAAAACCACAGTTCCCAGTGCTATAGGAAGATGAAACTGGCGTCTTTGATAACCCTGAGACTTCCAACAGGAGGCCTGCACAACTCCAAGCCCTCAGAGAACTTTCTCAAGCAGGATACACAGCAAAGTTCACCCTTTGCTCTCTTTTAAGGAAGAAGCAGCAACTGCAGGCCAGTCCAGCAAAGCAACGTAGCAAAGGGACAGTACTCCTCCTCCAGCTCTTTAGCTCTTCTCCTTGGCAGAGGTTCCTCTTGATTCCATCTAGATTCTAAAAGTCTGGAGTTTTGGGTCCAATATTTATACCCCTTTCTGCCATTGAAGTTGGCCAACTTCAAAGGAAAGTCTCAGTTGTTTGCAAGATCCTTCCTTGTCCAGGCCAGACCCCGGAAACACACCAAGATGCTGGAGACTGCATTGTAAGAGGGCAGGCACAGTCCTTTCAGGTGTAAGTGACCACACCTCCCTCCACTCTAGCTCAGATGGCTCATCAGGATATGCAGGCTACACCCCAGCTTCCTTTGTGTCACTGTCTAGAGGAGAGGGTTAAACAGCCCAACTGCTCTCAAACAGGGAATCCACAAACAGGCAGAGTCACAGGATGGTTTAAGCAAGAAAATGCATACTTCCTAAAAGTGGCATTTTCAAACTAACAATCTAAAAACAAATTTCAATAGAAGATGTATATTTGAATTGAGTTCAGGGACCCCAAACTCCAAATTTGTATCTGCTCTCAAAGGGAACCTTCACTTTAAAGTTATTTAAAGGCAGCCCCCATGTTAATCTATGAGAGAGATAGGCCTTGCAACACTAAAGACTGAGTTTAGCAGTATTTCACTGTTAGGACACGTAACACACATCAGTAAATGTCCCACCTTTAACGTACATTGCACCCTGCCCATGGGGCTACCTAGGGCCTACCTTAGAGGTTCCTGACATGTATAAAAAGGAAAGGTTTAGGCCTGGCAAGTGGGTACACTTGACAAGTCGAACTGGCAGTTTAAAACTGCACTCAGACACTGCAGTGACAGTTTTGAGCCATGTTTACAAGGCTACCCGTGTAGGTGGGACAATCAGTGCTGCAGGGCCTCTAGTAGTATTTGATTTACAGGCCCTGGGCACCTCTGGTGTGCTCTACTAGTGACTTACCAGTAAATCAAATATACCAATCATGAATGAACCAATCAACAGTACAATATATATAAGAGCACTTGCACTTTAGCACGGATTAGCAGTGGTAAAGTGCGCAGAGACAATAAGCCAGCACGAACAGACCTGAAGAAATAGGAGGAAGAAGGGAAAAAGTTTGGGGATAACCCTGCAAATGCATTGGGGGTTGCATGTAAAAAAACAAAAAGGCCACAAGACTTTGTCGAAGGCCTTTTTGGCGTCTAGTGCAATCACAGAGATGGGTTGGTTGAGGTGGTGGGCTTTGTGGGTAACATGACCAAATAGTCTTATATTGTCTGTGCTGAATCTACTTTTAATAAAGCCAGGTTGTGACTGGGGTATTACATTTTAGAGGACAGGTTCCAGTATGAGGGCAAGAAGTTTCACATTCATTTTACAGTCAGTGTTTAATAGCAATATTGGGTAGTTCTTGGTGGTCAGAGGGATATTCATCTTCCTTAGGGTAACAATAGTAGTGTCTTCTGCGGCAGTACTAGTAACCGATCCTGTGGATAAATGACAAGAAGTCCTTGAGGGGTGTGAGAAGTGTGGGTCCCCCAGGTGTGGTAGAAGTATGAGGGGAAAGCTTTAGGTGATTTAATTACATTTATAATCTCAGTGGGCTATAGATTCTTCTAGCCTGATTTTAGTTTTGTTGCCTGTAAATGGGATCTCATTGAGGTACTATAGGTAGGATCCTTCCTCCTTGGACGGAGAGCAGTGTTCATTAGTGATAGATGTTATCTTGGGGTGACTATAGTTCCCTATGTTAGGATGCTAGTAATTTTTAAAAAAATTGCATCCACAAAACGAAATACCTTTGTACAGTGAGGTGTGCTTTATTACTAATATTCTATTGTATTCATATTTTATAGCCGTTGGCTAGTTAGACGTGATCTTTTGGGGGTTTGGTTTAGATATTCCTCTAGGTTTTTAATTCGCTGTTCTACGTTATATAGATGGAGATTGTCTTGGTTGTTTTTTCCAAGACATGCTTGATAATGTGGCCATGGATGATGTAATTGAGGGCATCCCAAATTATTTGGGGATTAGGTCCAGAGTCCCTGTTGAATTTTAAGAATTGTGTAATTTCACATTTAATCTTATCCTTAAATAAAGGGTCTTCTCCAAGGAGATAATTCATGCTAAAGGTTTTCGGTTTGATTATGGAGTGAGAGACATTGTATAAGATGGATATGCAAGCATGGCCCAATATTTGGATTGGCTAAGTAGTGTGGTTAGAAGTATTGGGGATGTGGGATTTGTCCACTAAGATATAGCCTATACAAGAAAAGGAGTTAGGAGGTGAGAAAAGAATGTATAATCTTTGCCTGTTTGCCCTATACATCCTTCAGCTTATAGTTACTACATAAGTTTAGCAACTGTTTTCAGGATGTGCTTGGTCTGAAGAGGTAAGGGTAGTTCCTGTCTACGATACCATCCCATGGTATATTAGCCTCCCCATCCCTGACCAATAATCTTGGAGTTTATTGGAATGAGTGATAAACCTTTATTTAAGTGTGGCAAGAATATTCATTGTTAGTGGTGTAAAATGTTAACAGATTTCTGTGCTGCCTTTTCATAGTTTTGCTATTACCCATCTGCCTTCCGGGTCCATTCACGAAGAAGTAATTAACAAGCTAGAGGAGCTGGAGATAAGGGTGATGCCATTTTTTCTTTTTGACAGCTGGGGCACAGATGAGATCACTCCCCCAATTCTTCGTAGGAACATGGCTTCCTTAACAGCGACCTTTGTTTCTTCTAGGTGAATCAAGTCCCCTTTAAGTTTGTGGAGATAGTCTCGGATTTTCTGACATTTAATGGGATGATTTAAGTCCTTCACATTGAGAGATAATATATTTTTATGCATTTGTGATGGCTGGAAGTACTTGTTTGGGTGTGTCAGTAGTTGTGGAGTAGTTACTGAGGTTAGAGTAATGGTATTGATGCCCACACAAGGTAGGATGGGGGGGGTACACAGTTAGGGTGGAACTGGGTTGGCAGGAGGTGGAGAGTATGGGGAGTGGCGAGGGGGAGCCATAGGGAAGGAGAAACTGAGGGAAGAAATATAAGGAGAGATGGGGAGAGAAGAGAAAAGGAAAAAGAGGAGGAACAAGGGAAGGTAAGAAGCAAGATAAGAGTAAGAACAATGTTACAAAGGATACATAGGTACAACAACAAGTGTATAGGAGGTGGAGGCCACAAGGGGTCAAACCTAGAACCAATGAGGCTAGAAGCCACACCATTTGTGTGGTGTAAAGAGGCAAGATATGAATAACTGGCTTAACCTACATGCCGATTATGACGGGATGTAAACTGACTATAGTAGGGCATTGAACAATACCTGAGTGGTGATACCAGTAGACACAGTATTAGGTGTGTATGTGGTAGATAGGCATAGTGTAGATACAGACACATCTTGAGACTTGAGCAAGCACAGCTAATGGTAGCAAATGTTTTAGGTGCTTCTTGTTAATCTTCCTGAGTGTGGGGCCCACTGTTGTGTAGCTAGACTGAGTGGACCAGCTTAAAACCTTAAGATCCCCTAGGCGATCCATCCCTCTAGTAGGGTGTGATGCAGACGATAAGGTTGTAGCAGTATTCAGTCAGAGGTAGGTACAAGCATATCCTAAGGTAAGAACCGGTATAGCTTCAAACAATATAGCTTGGAATGTGAACCCTCACATCGTGGAATGTGAATAACGACCTAAAGAGTCTCGATAACAAATTCTAAGTGAACAGAGACTATATATTTGGGAGATTGGAGCATTGTGAGAACGAGTTAGTGTTTTAGGGGTCATCTTAACAATATCAGGAACTTAAAGGACTTCCACAAAAAGTAAAAGCCGGTGATTGAAAGTTGTTGCCAAACATGGGAGGAGTCCAACAGCAATGGAATGTCATGAGGGATGGCTAGCTATGTTATTTGTATATGGTTATGGTACGAGGAGCTTGTGGGAGATAATTCCGTTAAGGGAACATGATTAACCGGTTATGCTATAGTACTACAATAAGGGGTAGAGGAGTGTGATTAATAGCTGTTAATAGGAAATAATATGTATAAATAATGGGATATAATGTGGAATCTGTTAGTAACTTAGCCAATTAGAAGACCGTGCGTTTAAGTGTGGGAACTAGAGTTAATAGAGAACCTAAGTAGAATTAGTGGGTAATAACGTGATACAACTAAATATTCATTTTTGAGTCCTGAATTTCAGCAACAATGGGATCCAGATCTGTAGGGTTGTCAGAGAAGGACATTTTCGCATTAAAGATGATCTTGAGGCGAGCCGGACCAATAAATGTGAGTTGTATTGTGAGGTCCTTAAGTATCTTCTGCTGAGCTAGGAATGCTTTCTCCTTTTTAACAGTGTCCTTAGAGTAGCACTGGGAGATTTCAATGGAGGGACTATGCCAAGTGATCCTTTGAACCTTTTTCATATGGGATAGAGTCATTTCTGTAAGTGGGTAGCAGAGTTCTGAAGATCAAAGCCCTGGGTGAAGAGGTTCTCTTTGGTTTAAAAGTGGGGATTCTGTGGGACCTAATTATTTCAAACTCCTTTGTAAAGTTTATACAGGCAGAAGGTCCCAAAGGTAGCAGGAATCCACATTTAGTCAGGTGAGGGAGAAGGCTGTATTAAAAGTAGCAAGCAGTTTTTTAAAGAAATTGTGTGCTACAGCCTACCATTTTGAAGTCGGGCCCAACCTCCAACTATCATAAGGGTGCCATGTGTTGCGGTGCAAGTGTGGTCTGCATCTAGAGGCCCGAAGAGGATGAGGTAAGTGGTGCATCACAGTGCTGTATATTCAGCGCTGGTAGCAGAGATTGCCAGCGACATTTCTGGCCGGGGCTTTTAGTGAATGTGTGTTTTAGGCCGGTGTCATAAATACTGTCCTTTCTTCACAGAAAGAACTAGTGGGCAGCTAACAATAAAATGAGTCATCTGCTCTTAGATAACATTCCCCAGCCCAAAAGTTCATAGTGGCCTTTTTGAAACAAGTGCGTTGAACATGCTGTAATTTCAGACCTTCCCATTCTCCTACGAAGACTTTAAGAGCATTCGGAGTGGCTCACTTGAGTCATTTCTATATCTTAAAATGTATGGCGAGTAATATGAAGTGCTTAAATATATCTAGTTCTCCTGGGCGACCTTCAGAGTGCCTGGTTGAAACTGTGTTGTTCGTAGTTAAACACACCTGGGGCATGTTGGGTGAGGTGTTTGAGGTTTGAACGACATGGGGGGCGCACGGTTCACTTAATGTTATAGTGCATAACCACGGAGTGTAACTGATTCATTGAGAGTTTATATGGCATTTACTGCAGAGTAAATCCAGTCAGGCACCTAGTTGGAGATTGCATGAGAATATATGAATATTGCTGTGTAGAAAAGCATCCAAAAATAAAATCACAGATATTAATTTGAAATTATAGGTTTTGTGAAGGAGAAACTTGTGTAGGTTTTTAAATGAGTCCCTATTAAACTTGATCTCCTTTTAAACTTAATGCTGCAATGGAGGAATATATGAGCTAATAGCCAGGTAAAAATGTCTTGAATTTATACTGTGGTGGGAGTTGCAGTATTCCGTATTTACTGTACATTCCTACTAGCGAAAATGCTCTCCCACACATTGCATTTAATTTAAAGCTTGCGTGGCTGTACCACTATTGAAAATACTCGGAGACTTAGTGACTAGTGAGACCAGAGCACATATATAAAATATTGCAGCGTCAACAGTTTTACATAGCACGAAAAACCAAAAAAATACCTAAGCACTGGGTTTAGGGGAAGGGTTAACGGATTATCAAACCTAAAAACACCTACAAGAAAGAGCTCCTAAATAACACTTTACCCTCCAGTCTTGTCACCGCTTGTAGTTTATTCTAGATTCCAAATCCCCGAGATGGAACAAGCAGCTTTAGTTCTATTAATGACATGCAGAACTGGGAGACTTTTTCGCAAATTTTCAGTTTTATAGGGTTGATATGGTTGTAACTTGTTTTTTGAGTAGCTGGGTACATTTCCAAAACAATTTGTATGGACTAATGTGAAGATCTTGAACTTGTCTCTTGTTTCAGCTGAGAGCCATTGCATTCTACAGGGAGTTGGGGGAAGGGGTAACATGGTGCCTTTTGGGATTGTTACTAATGGCTCTAACAACTGCGTTCATTACCATTTGAAGTATTATGAGGTTTTCCCTCTTTGTACCTACACAAAGCGCACTAAAATAGTAAAGTGTTGCTCCACTGTCCTTGTGGTACTAGCGCGATCTAGCTCTTTTCTAAAAGGCTGTATTAATCTTGAAATCAAAAGATGGCAATTTGTGAACATTAGTAATTTTAGTGTTGCTTCTAGTGGGGCTGTGTGGGTCCAATTATACTACCTGAGTTCTGACTTCCCTTTGATTTGATATGGGATGTGACAACTGTAAAGGGAGGTACTCTTTCACTTTTTAGACAACCACTTTTCTGCCTTTTGTAATTCTCTTACCTTGGTTCAGACTTGGCCAAAGCTGTTTCAATTTGTTTTTTAAGCAAAACCTTCTCCTACTTGTGGTCTTGTTCTGGATTTTCCTTCAGGTGAAAGTTTACCTGACTACTGTTGGCATAGCTCTAGAAAATGATGTTCAACTTAACTAGGAACTTAGGCAACAGCTTTATGTCTGCCTTCAATTGGAGAGGCAGCAAATATAAGTCTGGTGGAACACCACAGACCTGCTTAGATTCAATTAAACTTGCCTTATCAGAAGAAGCTTTGCAGTCTTTGAAGACAGTCCTGAGTCCAAACTCCATACTGACATCCTTCAACTCCCCAGTCACCACTCATAATCTTTCATCAGGCTGTTATATTATAAATTGAGATCACTGTCCTCCTGTTACACCTCAAACTAGATTGTCATTTCCCCAAGAGATCTAAAGATCTGAATTACTTCTAAAATCGCTTTGTGGCTTTTTTTTTCTAGAAGTTCTAAAAGCAAAGGGGCTTTGGGAATGGGCTACACGGTTGATCCACGCCTCTTTGACCTGAATGTGCCTGGGGTGGCTCATACTTAAAAACCTGGTAGTCTGCAGTGAAATGTGCCAATATCTTCAAGCAGTCCTTTAACTTTAGATGGATTAGTCAAATCTGCAGGTGGTTGGATTCACCTGATTATGCGTGAATAACATTTTATTCACTGATGCGTAATGGAATAGTATCTTGTCACATTTGCTGTGCATTCAGAGACGGAGTGCAAATGTCAGGCTCTTTCTTTCAGGGATCTTCGTGTTTATTTTTCTTTCTCGGACTTCAAAACGGGAAAATTTGTGACAATCTGCTGAGTACTCCTTGAAGACAAGAAAGGATGTTCATTTTGTTTTTTTTATTGTGTGCTAGAAAAAAAGAACCGTGCTGATGTTTGATTATATCAGAATTAGTACAAATGAAGCTTAGTTTTTTTTTTTTTTTTTTTTTTTAATTCTGAAGTGTGGTGAAGAAAATGTCAATACGATAAAAACACATAATTACAATAAGTGATGACATTAGCACACATTATCATTTGCGTGCAGTAAAACTATACTTTGGTGCATATAATGGTCATTTCAATTGAAATGTGTTTCTGTGATGGCAGGCTGTCACCACACCATGCATACTCCACACTCCACTCTATGCCCTTCCACTTTATGCCACGCCACTCTATTTTACGAGACTCCACTTCAAGACATGCCCCTCCAATCTACGCCCCTCCACTCCACTCCCCTCCAGTCTGTCCCATCCCAATCTACCCTACCCCATTTCACTACAATGTACCTCAATCTACGCCACTCAAATCTACCCCAGCGCACGCCACTCCACTCTACCCCACCTTAATTTACTCACCCCATTCTACACCACTCAAACCCAGTGTACCTCACTCGAACCCAATCTACCTTTCTCAAACCCAATCTACCCCAATCCACTACAACCTTCCTCACTCCATTATACCCCACTCCACCCCAACCCACTCCAGTCTATGCCACTCCAACCTACTCCAGTCTGATCTACTCAACTCCACTTATTCTGATAGTCACCCCTCCAATCCACACTCCTGCACTCCACTCAAATTTTCCCCAGTCTGCTCCTATCTACCCCAGTCTACCCAACTCCACTCTACCCAAATCCACTCCATTCTACTTCTCTCGACTCCATCTTAGTCCATGTTAACCACCTCCATTCCAGTTTACCCCACTGCACTCCAAACTCCACTGCACTCTATCCAACTCCTCTCTGCTCTGTTCTACCCAACTCCAATCTACCATACTCTACTCCAACACACTCCACTCTATCCAAATCTACACCACTTCTCTTCAGTCTGCCACACTCCACTCCAATGTATCCCACTACACCCCACTTCAATATCTCACCCCACTTCACCACTCCACTCCAATATATCAATCCCCAATCTACCCCTGTCTGCTCCACTCCAGGCTACCCCACATCACTTCAATCTGCCCCACTCCACTCTAAGCCCCCCACCAAGTACCCCACTCCACTCAGCTGTCTTCAATCTCCCCACTCATTCTACCCCACTCCATTCCAATTTACCCTACTCTAGTCCACCCTAGTCTATCCCAATCCACTCCAGTCTACCAACTCCACTCCGCCCAGTCTACTCCAGTCTATCCCACTCCGCTGTACCCTGGTCTACCCACTCTGATCCACCCAGTCTACCCCATCCCACACCACCCTAATCTACCACACTCCATTTCAGTCTATCCCTCTCCATTCTACCCCAATCTACCACACTCTGCTCCATTCTAACCCAATCCACCCCACTCCAGTATACCCAACTGCACAATCTACCATACCCCATTCTACTTCAGTCTACTTTACCCCACTCCAGACTAACCCACTCCAGTCATCCCTTTTCAGTATGCCCCACTCCATTCTACCCCAATCTGTTCTACTCCAGTCTACCCCACTACACCCATTCTAATCCACCCAATCTACCCCACTCAACCCCAATCTACCGCCCTCCATTCTACGCTACCCAGTCTACCATATTCCACTTCACTCCATTTTACATCAGATGAAATACTTAAAGCCACTGAGTGTTCTGCTACTGGTAAGGCTCTTGGAGAAGATGGTTTTCCTGTTGACTTTTATAGGAACACTAAAACACACATGATTCCTTATGTGCTCATATTACTGTAATTTGTAAGCCTTGTAGGATCCCATGGAGCGCTCCAGCTATAGACCCATATCATTGATAAATTCTGACGTTAAAATACTTGTGAAAGTCTTAGCTATTCAGCCCAATTTGGTTAAAACTTCTTATTCATCAATCCGAGGTCGGTTTTGTTCCAGGTCGCTCTCCCAATAATCATCTCAATACAATATTACATTTATCATAGCAATTGCACAATAGAATGTCCTATTATTCTTAGGTGCAAAAAAAGCTTTTGATTGGGTGGAATGGGAATTACTCTAACAAACAGCATGCATTCTGCTTCTGCTGCTACTATATGTAATGGTTTTACTTCCCCATGTTTTCATATTTATCGTGGGATGCGAGAAGGATGCCTGTTGTCCCCATTACAGTTTCTTCTTGCTGTGGATCCATTAGTTATCGCAATAAGACAGGATACAAATATAAAAGTTATTACTTCTTTTGCTGATGAAATTATAGCCTTCTAGTATGCAGACAGTATTCTTTTGACTTTTACATCAAGAATCCTCAGCCTCTTCTTTGATTTCTCTTCTTAATAATGTTTCATCCTTTTCAAACTACAAAATTAATTGGTCTAAATGTGAAGCTCTGTCATTGATTAACTATACAATTATTGCTTCTATTGGTACTATTCCCCTCAAATGGAAATATCCTCAACTTAAATATCTTGGGATACTTCTTACCCCAGGTTTAAACAAAAAAGAAATGATGGTTGCTAATTGAAATCCTATCATTGATCAAGTTAAGAGACTCTCTTGAACCTCTCATTATGGGATAGAATACAGGTCATAAAATTGAATACAATTCCTAAATGCAATAATGTCTCTTATCTTCCCAAAGAAAACGGGATCTCATTTAAGTGGCGTAAAGTTACATTCGTCTACTTTGAAAGGTGGTCTCTGTCTTCCATATGTAGAAAAATACTGGATAGCTCTACAAGTGGCTCATTCAATGTATATGCTTTCAACATATCAAAATATCTCACTTTGGATTAGGCTTGAACAGTGTTTATTTAAAACCAATACTCCCCTTGCTATTCATTATACTAAAAGCCCTCATTTTACGAAATCCTCTAATCAACGTATACACTCTTCTCAGTTAGCTCGCTAAAAAGCACACAGAATCTCATGTTCTATTACATTCTCAGGCCCCATTTTGGAATAACACGGATATTTAATATATGGGGAAAGAACTTAATTTGCATATTTGGACTAAGCATAAAAGAAGCACAATTTCTGAATGCTTACACAACAAGATTCTGTAAAATACCTTAATTGCTAGAGGAATTTAATCTACCAGGATCACAGCTCAATAATTATATTGAATTAAGTTCTACTTTTAATTCAGTTTTGTCTAAATCCCAGCCTAAACTCCTAAGCTTACCAATCACACAACATATTCATACATGGAAGAACTTCAAGGGTACAGTTTCAGGTGTATACTCCATATAAATTAAATATTCATTTTCTATCGAAACATCTAATAACCGGAGATCTTGGTGGTCCTCTAAAAAGGAAAGGACAATACTACTGGAAAATTATAATAAAGGTCTCAGAAATTCACTTCTGAAATGTAACCACTTAAAAATTTTAGACCAGTGACACATGTCTTCCACTAAACTTTACGCAGCTAAACTTAGCCGTGACTCAAAATGTTGGTGATGCCAAGAACATGATTGTGACATAGTTCATATATTATGGGAATGTTCAAACAGTTGTCCTTTCGGGTCTCAAATTGAATATTATTTAAAGAAATATTCTCCTCTCTCTTACCCCTCAATTATCATTATCACATGATACAACAAATGTTACATCCATTTGTACACATACCTTTAAATGGCTTTCACATCTTTGTTTAGCGAAAATTAACATATTACAGTTTTGGAAGTCTGATACTGTTCCGATACTTAATTCCTGGTTGAAAGATGAGTGTGAAATAGCACATTGTGAGAAAACAATATATAAATTGAATGATAATATACATCATTTTGATTCTATTTGGAGTCCTTTCTTAGAACTGTAAAGATTGCTCTTATTTTCAAATATTATCTAGTCAATAATAGTTTACAACACATTTCTTTGATTCACCATCAAAATTATTGTAATAATTTATTATGTACTTGATCTGGTCTACTGTTAGTATGTGAAAACAACCTAGTTATTCGATATTTCTTTTTATTTCTATAGTTTCTTTGTATACTTTTTTTTTGTTTTTCCAAAGCAATATACTGTTGTAATGTTCACTGATATTATTTGTGTTTTATAGTTGAAAATTAATTAAAGAATTGTTACAGAAAAATAAATGAAAGTACTACTCTCAGCAACAGACACAGACTTTTTTGCTGCACTCTGATACTGTAGGTATCGTATTCCCTCATCCCACCCAGTCACTGGTGAAAAAAATTTAACCAGGAAAGTGGCCTCGGGCGCATGCTGCTAAAAATGAAAAGCAAGGGGCAAATGCCTCAGGGCTAGGACACAACTTTGCGCTCTTTAAAGTTGGCATTCCGACACCACGCGAAAATAACCTCCTCTTGTAAATACACAATAACAAGTGCTGTATAAAAGGGACAACAGAGGGATTTAACCAAATTGCACAGGGCATTCAGACCAAAGAGCAGGGGGTAATGAGAAGGGGCTGGGCTGGAAAGATAGGGCTCAGCCAAACTTGGACCAGTAAAGAGTCTTTACTCACCCAACAAATCTTTCACATAGATACCCTTCCTTATTTTGCGACTTCATGCGCCAAAGATATGAGCTAATAAATGAGACAAAGGACCACAAACATGCAGTCACCAAAGGATCCAGATAAATTTAGTTTGTATGAAATACAACAAAATAGATATGTCACGAAAAGGCACAGCAACAAGTATTGGCAAGGACAATAGGTCTTCCGTATGCAATTGTGTTTTAGCCATGTTGTCCGCAAGTGTGGCTGCTGTTCAGCTTGGCTAAAACTTAGAAGGGTGGGGTAGATTGGAGTGGGGTAGGACAGGCTGAGGTAAAGTGTAATGGGTTTGGTTGTCATAGAGTAGAATGGGGGTAGAATAGAATGGGTGGATTGGGATAGGACGGAGTAGGGTAGATTGGAGTGGCAACGTTGGGGGGATTAGCATTGTAGATTGAAGTGGGGTAGTTTGAACTGGGTTGGAGAGGGGTAGATTGGAGTGGAGTACAGCGGGGTAGATTAAAGTGGCATAGATTGGAATGGGGTAGATTGGAGTGGGGTGGATTGGGGAAGAGTGCAGGACAATGGATTGTGGTAGATTGGAGTGAGACGGGAGTGGGTTAGATTGAAGTATATTGATTGGAGCGGGGTAGAATGGAGTAGGTCAGAGTGGAGCTGAATAGAGTGGTGTGGGGTAGATTCATGTGGGTAGATTTGGTTAGGATGGGGTAGATTGGAGTGAAGAAGTAGATTCGGTGGATTGGATGGGGTAGATTGGAGTAGGGTAGTTTGGGTTGGAGTGGAGTATGTGGTGGATTTGGGTGAAGTAGGTTCGATTGGACTAGAGTGGGGAAGATTTGAGTGGCATGTTACATTTTTTCATAATGCCGCTGATGATCTATATATATATTTGTTTATTCGGTCTAAAAAAAAATTAGATCATTAAAATACAGAGTAACAATCCTACATAGTGATAATAAAAGCTTATAACCGGCGTTCAAATGGATACCGTTAGTACGTTTCTTGAAACTAAAACCAAAATCATAATTATTTTTATAAATACAATAAAAAGATCATACTAGGCAATAAGAGAAAATAAGTAAAAAAACTTGTGTCCATCCTTCAAATAAATACAGTTAATACATTCCCTGAAGCTATATGATGACAATGTTTTATAAAATGCCATGACAGCTGGGCTAAAACTTCATCTGTATAGGCTAATAGAGCCACAGCTTCTCATAAGAGGGACCGAATGCTCCTAAAATTCCTAAAAACCGCAGGAGGATTAGGGAAGATTCACGTCAATATCGGGAGATATACCACAGCTAAAACATTAAAAAGGGAAATATATCTATCTTCTTAAAAACCCCATCTATAGACCAGAGTAACTAGCCAACTTGGAGCCCCGTGGCTAAGATAAACCTACGGCGGATGGACCAGGCTTCAGACAGATGTTTGGTGACTGAGCTGACTACCAACGTAGATGTATCATATTTGCATATTCTGATAGCATTAGCTCGTTCCTGCAATAGTAAGGTTTTGCACAGAGGAATGATCCACCTCCCTCTGGGCCTTTTGTATAGAGGGCAGAAGAACATCACGTGCTTAGTTGTTTCCTTGCATTGATGACAAAGTATACATCTGTCAGTCGAAGGATTGCTTGATGACTAACGGGCCGTGTAGCTATTGACAGGCAAAGTGCCGTATCTTAGCGGGAGATATAGGGCGCAAGCACGAGCTGGCATAGGAAGGTCCATGAGGTTCATGTTTGACTTGGAGGAATTCTACTGTTAGCCTACCCTCCCTATTACGGTGGAAAAGATCTTCGTTAATTTTCTCCCAATATCTCCCTTTGACGAGTAGCCTAGCATTAGCAGGGATCAGCTCAGGATACTTCCAGTAATGAGGGAAACCTAGCTCATCCCAGTCGGATTTCATCTCCTTCAGCCAATAGATCTTTTCCAGTCCCTGTGGAGAATGGTTCAAGTTCGTCAGTTTTCCATAAATGTATCCAGTAAGAGAGCGGTCTCAGACCCACTGTGGCTTTGATGCTGTATAGTCCTAGGTCGAGTCTGAGAGGGGTCATTGGTGTGCCCATCCCTAACCAGGAGACATGTCTGAGAAAATGATTTTCTTTAGTTTGTAAAATGTCCAATTTTCTGTGGGAACCCCAAAGTTCTGCTCCGTACAGGGCCGCCGCACATTCTTCCATTTGATTGCCAGGAATCTCAGGACTTGGTCTATGGTGCTGACTGCAGGTCTGAACCCTGCCTGTAGATCACATATGGCTTCAGACTCTGAAACCCATTTATTGAGGTGAAGCAGAAGTTGCTTTGCATAGATTTTTTGAGAATTGCCTAGTAGGCTTATCGGTCGATAGTTGGCAGGATCATTACGACTACCTTTTTGGAGGATGGGAACTATCTCAGCCCTTTCCAAGATGATGGGGCAGAAGCTCCTGTTGCAACTACATTACAGATTAGATTTAGGTAGGGGGCCCAAATGTCAGGTCTTGCCTTGTATAGGTCACCCGGGATTTTATCGGGCCCGAGTGCCTTTCCCCAGTTCAGTGAAGTTATTGCAGCTCTGGTTTCAGCTGGTGTAAATTTGGTCGGGGTGGCCCCATGGATTGCACTGTCGTCCGGAGTCCTGAAGCCAAAGTGCTCAGCCCACACTGCAGAGAGGATTGAGGTACCGGGCAAAGAAAAAGAATCTCTGCTGTCATCTGCTATCAATTTCCAAAACCTAGAAGTATCGTTTGTGCTAGCAGTCTCCATAAAAGCTGCCCATCTGGCCTCCTCCCAGCATCTGCGCGACCTAGAGCATTCCTGTTTATATTCCTTCCTTACTTTTCTTCTAAGCTCTGGGTGGCCATCTTTCAATGTTCTCAATAGGTTGTGCTGGGCTACCCTACAGGCATTGCTAAACCACCGTGCACGGCACTTTTTCCTCGGTTTGCTAATAATCTCTTTTGTAAAAAGGGGCTTTAGAGAGTTAAACAGTTCTGTGTGAGCTGCTAATAGCCCATCGCCATCCTCTAAGTGTAAAAGCATGCGCTCCATTTGATCTGCTAATAGGCTGTATGTTGATGAGTGAGTCAGAGGAGGTAATAACAGACTCCCGTTTAACATTACGTCTGTTGTTTGACAGGGCGAGCTGTTGTGCATATGCCTTGGAATGGGGAGCTTCAAACAAAGGCAATAGGCCTCTGGTCGATAAAATCAGTGGGTCATGGTCACTCTCATCATGCTCTTGTACCCTCATATCAGACATGTGGCCCCACAATCGGATGTCCAGTAGCATATAGTCAATCTGGCTACTGTAGGCTCCACGCCTAAAAGTGGAGTGCAAGTTGGTGTCTGAGCGGGAGCGACCATTACACGCTCGGTGACCGTGAGTTAGGGTAATATCAGTAACTTGGTGCGCTATTCTATTCAATCTAGGTCTTTTATTTGACACTAACTACCCCAATAGGCATCCTCTTCTTTATATAGCTCTTGGGCCAGAGGGTTAGGCTCGAATGTAACGTTAAGGTCCCCTGCAATTAAGATGAAGTGTTGTTATGGAGATAGGTATCCAATATGGTCAGGGCATCAGAATCGTAGTGACTGCCCAAACTCCTATTATAGATATTGAAAATTAAGAGGTCTCTCCTTGAGGGTCGATACTAGTAAGCCCTGTAGGTCAGGGCAGCCCGTATTCATGACTTCAACCTTGCACCTGAGAGAACTGCTTAACCATATAAGTAGCCCTCCTGATGGTCTCCCAGGAGACACCTTGCGCGCTGCAACCCAGTAGCTTTTAAAGCCTGATCTATATTTGGGCCCCAGTGCCCATGTTTCTTGGAATAGACAAATCTGATAGTCATCAATAAATTGACCCCATCCTGGACTTTGCGGTTTACTCTCCAGCCCAGCTATGTTCCAACTAAGAACTGTAGTAAAAACATTTATTTTAGCATGACCGACTTGTCTTGGGGATTGATCACTAGAAGAGGGGATGCAGCTGATATCCTTGTTATCCCCCACAAACAGACAATGACCCTTTCTTTCTGGTCCTGTAATTTGCTCGCCCCACTGAGTGCGGAGCCAACCATATTCATGTCTGATGAATTGACAGAAGAGGTAAACCCAGAGATGCGAGAAACACTTGTCGTAAGGGGTCCCCCCTCCTTACTAACTGCGCAAGTGGTATTCTCGGTAATTCCCAGCTTGCAGGGATCTGTCAGGGTGAATGGTATGGATGGGATAAGACCACTAAGAACTAGGTGATCGGTATGCTCAATCTCATGGCAACTCATATCTGCTCCCCGCGATCCATCCCTGAGTCAATCTATCTCAGAAAGGGAGACTGAGGAGCGTCTAAGGCCTAGTTTGGGATCAGTCTGCAGCTGGATATCAGGGGAGACTCTGGGCGCCGTTGGCATCATATTATTCGCAACTATCGCTGGTGGAGGGTAAAGCACTTGCAGTCTGCACAGAGAGACTTCCCCTGCTAAAGGGTAGGGTCTATTAGCATTTAAAGAGAGCTGCTGGACAAGAGCAGGTGAATTAAAGTTGATGACAATACAGTCCCCTGTACCAATCATCTCCAGTGATCCCACCCTTCTCACCATCAGTATCGAAGGTATAATATGGAATGCAAACCTAGCATTTGCATGTAACCAATGTATAACCTTATTTTTCAGTTTGGTAAAGGATTCCGGGGATTTGGTCTTAAGTTCAGGGACATTGGTAATGACAAGGACGTATGGGCAAGACTCAGGTGGGAGATGCAGCGCTCCCGATCCAGTCCTGCTGATGTTCTGCACCGTCTTCAAGGTGCCTGCTGAGCGATGCTCATAAATGGGATTGGCTGCACCGACATTTGTTACTGTGTTGGTACAAGAAGCAGAGCCTCCAGTTTCTTTTGAGAGAGGGGCTGGGACCTTTGGGTACTTGTTCTTTAAGATAATAGCTGCTCTATCAGAAAGGTCCCCCTCATGATTGTTGGGAGGGAGGAGACCCTTGTTCATTAGAGCAGGGGATCTGCCGCCATTAGCGTGGGGATGGCTCAGGCGGGAGGGATAAGGATAAGATTGGATTTCTGCAGGTGGAGGAACTGCCGGCTGCTGAATCTTGATGAGTCCTTCCAATTTCTCCTTGATCGCTTGAAGACGAGCTGCTATACGGAGGAGCAGCTTGGTGAGCTCTTCTTTTATGAATACCATTTTATGGTCATTTGCCTGTCGTCCGTTAACAGTTTTTGAGGCGGTTGAGATAACTGCCTTCCTATGGGCCAGGCCCGGATTGGGAGAGCTCGAGACCTGTTTTTTTTTTTTATTTATTTTTTTATAATAGACTCCTTACGTTTCCTTTTCCCTTTGTTATTGGGGTCGGCAGTAATTAGGGACCTTCCTTTTGAAGGGCCCTAGGCTGGCAAAATTGATGCAGGTAGAGCAGTAGGTTCATTCAAAATTTCAGCCTGGTACTCCTGAGGGTTTCTAGAGGGGGTAGCAGGGGGGGGTAATCGATGCGGGCTGCGAATCTACTGACAGAGGGGGCTGTATGACTTGGCGGCTGAGGATGTGGGGCAGATAAGCGGTGCTGGACCAGTTCTATCTCTTTTTCGAATGCCCGACAGCCTTTTTGAACAAATCCATCTAGAGTTTTATTATTCCCATTCTTTTCTTCAGCTCCCGCCCCCCTCCGTCTGCCCATTTTTTTTCTCTTGTTTCAGGCCTCCTCGCTTGGACACTGCGAAAGCAAATGCGAATGCGAGTGGCCCTTCTGGCCCCACCAACTATTGTCCACCTAGAAACCCCTCACCTGGGATGGACTTGGAGCTCCTCAGGCCCTGTTGATTGTCAGGCTAATTTGGCGGTATTGGGCACAGACAGAAAAAGATAGAGATGTGGCCCGGCCTGGCCTCCTCCGGTCGCTGACGGGTGCAGGACGGGCCCACCCTTAGCCCAAGCTTTACCCGGGCGCGTCCCGCGGAAGCGGGCACAAGTTTAATTTTTAAAGGGGGCTGTTTCCCGCTCCTGGTTCCCGGCTGCAATCAGCGTGACCCGCGGCAGCGGGCGCGCACACAGTTGAAAGGGGCTTGGCTCTTGCCCCCCTACACAATCAGAAGGGATGCTTGACTCCCGCCAGTTGCCAAGGAAAAACACAGCGCTGATGATCTACTAAATCATGGTCTGAAAGACTACAAGGAAATATGTCTGTATTAGATACTAGCTGTTGGAGTGAAGGGGAAATTCAAAAATAACGGACTTTTGTCTGAATTGAATGTGGACAGGATGTCAAGGTGTAATTCCTTTTATTTGGATGGAACAGTCTCCCTGGTTCTTGGAGTGCATAATCTTAAATAAGATCAAGTAGAACGTGTCTGTCTTTAGTATGGTGTACATTAGGTATCCCTGTTCTATCAATAAATGGGTCAATGGTTAAATTCCAATCTCCTCCCAGTATTACACAAGTGGATCCAAAAGAAGATTTTAATCTACTGAGTCGAGATTGTAGGTCATTTTAGAATTAGTAGGAGCGTAAATTGAACCAACAATCAAAAAGTGTTACATTTTTGCCAAAATACCAATAAGTATCTTCCTTCTTAAATATTCCAAAGTTTGTGTGAATTTTTGTTTTTTTTACAAGGTACATTTTTGTTAAAGCATAAACAGCACATTTGTGTGTAGGGGTAAATCTTTAAATGATTTACTGGAATTGATACATGCGTGTGCGACATGTCTGACCCAATCTCTCTTCAGTTTGCCACTTTCTATTGCAGTAAGATAAGTTTCTTGTAGTAATGCTATGTCAGTTTTTGTTTTTTTGTTTTGTCCAAGAAAGGTGAGCATTTTTTCCTTTTACTGTATGTGACCATGAACATTTGAAGATACCATTTTTAATGGCTTTGTGGAGGAAGATTGCATGTTATAGATAACGTGGAAGGGGATAAAGAGAAGATGGAAAGAACAGGGGAGAAAAGGAAGATGAAGAAAGAAAAGGTAAAATGTTTGTACTGTAACTATGAAAGAATAATGAGACAAAGATTGAAAAGAAAAAAGTATTGATAGTGGAATATAAAATGACAGTATATTAGGGAATATTATTCTTTATAGAACTGTAGCAGAAATGTATGTAGAAAACAAATTTTAATATTATTTTTCAATCTGATTAGGAAAAACAAAGAGAAGTATCTTAAGAGAAAAACAAAGAAGGATATCCCATCAGAATTATGATTAATGGATAATTATTGATATCAGCAATCAGTGGAAAAAGGATTGTCCAACACAGTGATAAGACAACAATATGCACTTAAAAAAAAACCAAAAAAACAACTCTGGAGTGAGTATCTGGTGTCGCAGGATAAGGTGGGAGTGAAGGGACTGCACCAATAACAGGAAAAAAAGGATTAGCACATTTTGGATATCTCGTGCTTCACCAATAAAAATAATTAGAAGTAAAGAATAAATATTTTCTTCTAAAGATGAATAAAAGAAAGAGAAATATGTACCGTCAGCATGTCATAAATAACTAGAACAAATGATAATACGTATTATTTGTAAAGTCAGAATCCGATAATATCAAGCTTTCAAAGGCGATCTAGATTTATCTCTAGGTTGTGAATTCTTACAAGTTTTTAATTTACTGCCACAAGACCAAGTAAGTTGAACAGTTTCCCTTTGATCTCGGTCTTCTGCGTCTGAGGTGGAGGCAGTTGTCGAGTCATAAATCTTGGTCTCATCCACTTGCACATGTTACATTTCTAACCCTGTCATCCAGATCATTTAAGAAAGAATCTAAGGCATGGGGGTCTGAGAATGCTTTGTTTGGTCCTGGAAAGTTAAAATCATGATTGCTGGTTTAAGAAATCCATATTTAATCTTTTTCAGTCTATGGCATAGAGCTAAAAATGTTTTATTTTGAGATTTGTGGCTGCTGAGAAATCTGCTATAATAAGTTGTGATTTATTGTTTATGTAACAACCATGTTTCCTAGCTTCCGTGATAATCTGACAGGCATGTTGATGTACACAGCAGGCTAAGATATGTCGAGGATGTGTGGTACTGTTTGAGGGCTTCGAGCGAACACTATGAGCGTGTTGGAAATTGAGTTGAGAAGTAAAGTTAATGTTCATTAGGGTGGGAATTAAATTAGTATAAAATTGTTAAATATCGTCTTTTTTCTGATTGTTCCATGAGACCTATAATTCTGATGTTGTCTCTTCTACTGTGGTCTTCTAAATCAATAATTTTTGTTGTAAAAACCAGATGTCTTGACCAGTATCAAGACTTTTATCAATACGAGATTCAACATCCATCAGATGGCCTTCCATTATTTGCATACAAGATTGAAATGTATTTACCTCCGCTCTTAAACCTTGTACTTTTTGAGGATTTGCTGACACTGCTGAGTTTGCAGATGCTATCCAGTTTTTAATATCAAGTAACTGAGTAGAGTGTCCATTGCTGGTGATGGAATATCAGGTGAGTTTGCTATCGTATCCGAAGAAGCAGTATTAAGAGGGGTTAAGATTAAGGCCTTACTATATGGTAGTTGTCAAATATGTTTACATTTGGACATATAAATGGCAGTAAAAGAGAAAAAACGGATCCATTTTAATGAAAAAGTATCCAATAAATTTCTCTAAAAAAAAAAAAGAATGATCTTCACAATTTGGGCAAACAACCAAAATAAATCTCATTATTCTTGATATTGACATTATGTTCATAAAAATCACAATTTCAAATGAGGTTAATAATATTTTATAAATAATTTATAGGACACTAAACCTTTTCAATATTATGTTTGGAAGAAAGGTTTAATTCGTCCTCATTAAAATGCCCAAAGTGCTTATATTACCAGTCGTTTATAAAAACAGGTTTGTGATCAGAGGTTATTGTAAGTAACAAAAGAAATCTCAATTGTATCTCTTTTGCCCTATAAAGTGAGGGGGAAAAAAATTAAAAACTAATTCTGGGTGTGCCACACTTTTATAAGTTCAGCATATTGTGAATTTGCCACAAGTAGGGCCAGAAGTTAGAAGAGAACAGGATCTAAGCAGATATAAAAAAAATAGTATGTCCAAAGTAATTAAGGTCTGGTTGTAGGTCATTTGTAGGGGAAGCGCAAAGCGCTCAGTCCCCTGATGTAATCTCTTTGGGCTTCTAACCACGTCCATCCTCCAGCGTAGTTCCCCCTCCTACAATCAGGAAATGTGTTGAAGTAGGCATTTCTAAAAAGAATATCCAATTTGGAGAGATGCTGTGAGTTCCAAAGATGAAATCCAGTGCCAATGTAAGGAGAGGTGAGCAGGGAATTAAATATTGGTCTGCGGCCTCCCCTCCAATCACAGAGCACTAAGAAGCAACCATTTTCTGTGGTGTCAAGCTCCGCCCCTATACTTTAATTCTCACTGTCATTTGACACAAGTGTGTCCGGCAAGAGTAACATCCAAATATAGATGCTAATTCAGGTTTATGTGCAAAGATATAATCTAATTTTTCTAGTAAAAAACAGTGGAGATATTTAAGATTCCTAGGTTTCCAAATTTGTCAGAAAAATGTAGTGTAGTTCCAAAATATTCTTAATGCCGTGATTACAAAGTCACAGCCTTGCATGCTGGGGTGTAACAATGGTGATGTTTGCAGGCCTGGTTTTGTATCTGGTTAACACAGAGGTTGTACTTGCCAGCCACATAGCGTTTTGTGTTGGAGTTGCAGTGTGCAGGCAGTTGTTTCCCACAGCGTTTCTCTTTTCTGCCTGTGTTTCATGCAGACTGTACAGCCCTACCATGAGCCAACTTCAGAACAAAAGAGGCAGTCTATGACAACGTTTACTCACAAGGTTCTACAGTCTGAGCTTGCACCACTAGATGGTGAATGTGTGTTTGCCTTACCCTTGTAGCCTTCCATTTCCTGTTCCATTTCTTAAGGGGTGTGAGATGGTCATTCTCAACTGTTTATGAATACAAGTGGGCTTCTTGGTGAGGGTTTCCTAGTATGCTTTAATGACACACAACTTCACTCATGGCTCTTGTTCCTGTGGTCGTAAGTAGCAGCAAAGTCAGACGACCTTTTTAGGTCCATAATATTGTGAATTGGGTACACCAGCCAGGAACATCCTAAATGTTTCTGTGCTTAAATGATATGGAAATAAGCTTGATCAGTAGCTGTGCAGGAGTGAAATATAGCTAGTAATCTCATGAATATACCCACACAGCAGTTACATCTGTACAATATGATGTACATCTTTACACTTACTGCATCCAATAGCAATGATGCAATATCTCCAATATTAATCTCTTGCACATCTATTAGTCTAAATGTCTTATTTAGAAACTTTGTCTGACATAAATATTGAGCCCTTAATGTTATAAACAAAAATATAATTCCACAACGTTTATATTTTCAAATAACTCCAATGACACAATATTTTTCTAGACGGTATGTAGGACACAAAACTTGGGTTAGACCATATGATAAAAACAATTTTCTGGTGTCTTGCCCCACACGACCCTCACGTAAAGGCGTTTACTGACCATAATGCACAAAATCTGTAAATGAAACAAGAAAGTTGAATGCAAGGACAGAACATGGTGTCTGGAAAAGTTGCTTATATATGGGTGAAGTATCTATATCTGGCCAAATGATCGGATGAGCATTGGTGCTGCTTGAGCAACGTGGACAGAATCTTTATTTATTCAAACCTCATATTAACAACATACTTTATAACACGAAGAGGTGAGTCTCTGGCGCAGTAGCAGAGTTCGGTCCTCCTTAAGTCATCATTCTGGTAGAACTGAAGATTTTTATGCAGAGATGACCTATAACATTAGTCCACGGTAGGTACTGTACATAAATGTTGTAGTTGCTCCACCATTATAAATTTCGATTCTACTTGACAAAGGTGTACCCATAGTGCTAATCCTTTTCACATGCAAGACTACCATCTACATTGCTGGCGCATGATAGACTAACAGTTGGTAGCAGCTGATGTATAATTTGGGAAAAGGCCATTTTACTCCCGCCCGACCCTGACCAATAGCGGGGATAATGCCTACTGCTTCTACCAGATAAAACTGGTGTCAATTATGATTAAACCCCCTCCTGCTCTTGAGTGTAAGAGGAAAGGTACTTATTGGGATGCACCAAACGTTTGAGTACAACTTTATAGTGGTTAGTTGGTTTATCTACAACTGCCATTATTTCTGCATAAAATCTGGCCCATGTGTCCTGTTTGAAATTTCACCTTTTTAATTTGAGGTACCAGCACAGTGTAAGAAAGATACTTCATGAATGAGGAACATACCTGCTATTGCCGAGACCAGAAGGAGGTAGACAAGCTGGCATGCTGAGAACTTCCACATTTAAGCACCGAAGTATGGGACTACATGCACATGCTGCTGCTAGGGTTTACAGCAGGTAGCTGTGGTCAAGAGTAAGCTGTGTCAAATATTGACTGAACACTAAGCTCTGGTTGTGCTTAAGCTATATAACCTAGGTGAAGCTGCTGCCATATCACATAATGCACATGGAGTATTCAATGTCTCCTGTACCTTTCTCCGTATTGAAATGTCACATTACAGCTTTACGATGAGATTGAGCATTATTGACAATTGAACTTAGCAGGAGTAAGTCAGCCTCCTTTCTACATAAAACACTTAATTAACAATGATCATCATGGTGTCCCTCAACTACGTGTATTTGATGTACTATCCCACACCATCCTCTAAGAGAAAATCACAATTGTTTAACTTAGCTCCTCTTTTTTTGTTGTTGAGAATTTGCTTATTGGTTTTACAATAGGTTCAACATGAACAAAATTATAACATATAATAACCCTCCCCAGCCACATCCCACTCATTTGATAATATTAAATGCACATATTATTAAGCCATTAGGCTTGGTGTTTACACGTCTCCCTTCCCTTGAACAGTTCTCATAGCAGAAGTCACTGCACCCAAGGTGCTGCACCACGATATAACCTCTCCTCCCCCCAGTGAAGTATGCGGAATGTCGTAAGAGCACCCTGGAAAATGGGATCCACCCCATGGGTTTCAGATTTGGGTTGGGGGGGTGCACAGAACCAGGCCCACAAATCTATTGTGCCAAGAGTGATCCTCAGGGTATTGTGACTGAGATGTTGTCTGGGTGTTGAAGTAGATACGTGTCCAACAGGGCCCAGATGTCTCTAGGGCGCGACGAGGGTGGCTGTAGCTCAGTATGTGTCTCCAGCTGAATTTGAATGTATAGTTAATCACAGAGCCATTCTTTAAATTTGTGTGCCCTCCCTCTGCCCCATTTGCTTGCCACCCTCTGTTTGGCCAGAAGGAGGCTAAAGTCCACATATCTGCACTGCCCTCCCGTTATCTTCTCAGTGTACCCCAGTAGAGTAAGTAGTGGTCTGTTTCTGTTGAGTGGATATCATGGTGGATAGCGCCCTCTCAATTTCTTTCCAATAGTTCAGTACTGGGGGACATGACCAGGCCAAGTGCAGGAAATCTGCGTCCCCTGCCCCGCACCTGGCGCAGTTGTCATCTGACCTAAGGTTGTGGTGATAGTTTCGCTGGGGTGTGATACAGACGGTGCAGATATTTATAGTGTATGATCCTCAATCTACTGCTTGCCCTGATTCTACCAGTCTGCTGACAGCAATATGTCCATTGTGCATCTGATAATTGCATCTGTAACTCTTCCTCCCAACCCTTGCGCGCTCTCCCCTTAATGATCAACTGTTTTTGTTGTATTGATTGAAAGAGGATAGAAAGCAGGTGCTGTGGTGAGTTTACTTGCAACAGTGCAGGAAATGTATTCATCCTAAGCCGTTCTGAGGGGAAGGATGGTGTGAGGTGTCTGGAACGTTTAAGGGCCAGATATAGAAAGGTCTCTAGTGGGGATTGCAGCCTGTCCTGCGAGAATGCATCTTGTTCCCGAAAATGGGAATCAACATAGAGATCCTGCTCCGCCCACCCCTAATTTGAGAATGTTAAGCTTTGTTAGCAATTTCGCGCCTGCTGTTTCGCATGTCATCGATATTGCCTTGTGTCCCAGCAGCGGCATGTCTGGCGAATATAGCAGGTTGTTACCTGCTTGATTAGCTATTTTTTTCCAGGCTAGCTGTGTGCATGCCACCGTAGAGTCCTGAGGGGAGGTGACAACCATGTCTGGTCTCAAATATGCAGAATGGGGGACTGGTCTCATATATCCCTGTTCTACCAAATGTGCCATATGTGGAGGCGGGCGCTACCAGTAATGCGCAAAATGCGCTTGTGCACAATGGATAGTACAATTCAAGATCTGGAGCCTTGAAGTCCCCATATGCAATAGGTTTTAGACGTGGCTGTTCATCTGCCCAAGCCAGTCTAATCATCTGTGTTTTTAGCGCTAAAAAAAAGTTTAGTTGGTGGGAGCGGTATATTTAAAAAATAAGTAGAGTAGCTTGGGGAGTATGATCATTTTCATTGGTGATATCTGACCTGCCATCGAAAGAGGCAAGGCTATCCACTGCGTGACCATAGACTGTTTATCGTCCAGCATCACTCCATAATTCAAGCGCATCAGTTCCTGCTTATTACGAGTAATCTCTATGCCTAGGTAGCGGAGACTGGTGTCAGCCCATTGAAGGGGGAAGTCCGGACAGTAGCGTGTTGTACATGTAGTTAAAGGATATACATTTTATTTTTCCCCAGTTTATTTGGACTCCTGATATGTAGCCAAATTTGATAAATTCCCATAAAAAATGATTTAAGCTCTCAGCTGGGTTCCTTTGATCTAGTGTTACGTCATCTGCGTAGCGCAAGATTAGGATATGTCTAGTGGGGGTACGGATGGCATAGTCATTGTGATGTTGGTGGAGCATAGCCGCCAGGGGCTCCATCGCAGAGCAAATGGCAATGGCGACAATGGGCATCCTTGCCTGGTACTTGTTTCTATGCGAAATGGTGTGGATCGCATGCCATTTATCTGCACAGTGGCTGATGGGCCAGAATATAGTAATGCAGTCCAGGCGATATATGTATGTGGGAACTCCACACACTTTAATATCACCATTAGATAATCCCACTCAAGGGAGTCAAAGGCCTTTGTGCCATCTAAGAAGGCAGCAACAGCAGGAGTTTCAGGGTCTATGCTTTGTTGGATAGCGACAAAAGTGCGCAGATTATGTGATGTGGACCTACCCAGGACAAACCCAGATTAGTCCGGCCTAGTCAAGAAAGTCATCAGCAGACTTTGCGGGTCATTCTGACCCCGGCGGGCGGCAGGAGCCGCCCGCCTGGAGGGAACCGCCAGAATACCGCTGCGCGGTCAAAAGACCGCCGCGGGTATTCTGGGTTTCCCACTGGGCTGGCGGGCGACCGCCAAAAGGCCGCCCGCCAGCCCAGTGGGAAACACCCCTCCATGAGGATGCCGGCTCCGAATGGAGCCGGCGGAGTGGAGGATGTGCGACGGGTGCAGTAGCACCCGTCGCAAATTTCAGTGTCTGCTGAGCAGACACTGAAATTCAAAGTGGAGCCCTCTTACGGGGGCCCCTGCAGTGCCCATGCCATTGGCATGGGCACTGCAGGGGCCCCCAGGGGCCCCATGACACCCCTCACCGCCATCCTGTTCCTGGCGGGCGGAACCGCCAGGAACAGGATGGCGGTGAGGGGGTCGGAATCCCCATGGCGGCGCAGCAAGCTGCGCCGCCATGGCGGATTCCCATGGGCAGCGGAAAGTCGGCGGTACACCGCCGACTTTCCGCTTCTGGCCGCGGCTGTACCACCGCGGTCAGAATGCCCGGCGGAGCACCGCCAGCCTGTTGGCGGTGCTACCGCCGACCCCGACCGCCGGGGTCAGAATGACCCCCTTAATCTTTTGGCAAGTACCTTTCCAGAATCTTAACGTCGCAGTTGATGAGGGACACGGTCCATATGAGTTGCAGCTGGTGGCCAATTTGTTTGGTTTTAATAAGGTAATTAGAAGAGCTTCTCTCATGGTGGGTGGGGGAGAGCTCTCTCCTGTTTGGCTTCACTCTAAACTTCCTTCAGCCATGGAACGAGTAGGTCCACATAGGTCTTGTAAAAGTCGGCCGTATGCCTGGGGCCTTACCTGATTTTAGCTGTATTATGACTTCGCAGATTTCATCATGTTCGAGTTCAGCTGCAAGGAATTCCCGTTGAGTATCACTAAGCCAGGCCAATGCTACATCTTCTAAGTATCCATGTATATCGGGGGAGTTTTCACTAGTGGAGGAGCATAGGCGCTGATAATACATGACAAAGGTCTGAAGGATCTCAGGGGTGTCCCTAAGTAGGAGGCCAGAGGGGTCTCAAATCTCCAGTATAGTGTTCTCGAACCTAGCTGCACGGACGGTGTGGGCTAGGGCTCTATGTGGTCTCTCTCCCTTCCCATAGGAACGTGCTTGGGCGAATTTACCCTTAAATAGGAGACCTCACTTTGCGCTGTCTCCTGAAAGTCTGTTAATGTCTCCTGGCGGTGCCGTGCCACATTAGTGGAGTGCATCACAGCCTGCTGCGTCTCCAATCTCTTAATTTGTCAATCCAGGCGGGCGAGTGTGGAGCATATGTCTCGAAGGATGCATATGCCCTTTGCCAAGCAAAACCCTCTGAGTGTGACCTTTAAAGGCCTCCCACATCAAACCCAGCCTGGCCCCCGTGCCCTTGTTTCTGTCCAAAAGGTCCCCCATCTCCCTCCATCAGTTCCACGCGAAATGCGCCGTCCAACAACATAGTTCGAGATAGTCGCCAGGTCACGAGGGGAGCCTGCGCTGTGGGCAGTAATAGCTTGAGTTCGACCGGGGAGTGGTCCGAGTATGTGTGGGCTAAATGTGCGACTTCTGCAAGCCAGGGTACCATGGATTGGGATATGAACCAATAGTCCAATCTGGACCAGCTGGAATGTACAGCAGAGTAAAATGTGTCCTCTCTGTCCTGCAGGTGCAGCCAACACCAGCCGTTGTCCACTTATCGTGCGCTATGATGTGTGCTTTGAGCCGCTCTGCAGCCCTGTGGTTGTGGAGCATAGTCTCAGACCCTCTATACTTCTGGGGTCTATGTCAGATTGAAGTCCCCACTCCATGCAAGATATTTTGAGCCAACTTCCACCACGCAGCTCCATATTGAATCAAAGAAAGTGGGGTAGTCATTATTGGGTACCTAGCAGTTGACCATTGTGATGTGTTGTTGCGCTATATGGCCCCATATAATGGTGTATCTACCCTGTGAATCGTTCCTAGTGCCCAGAGGAATATATGGGGCACCTTTGCGTATTAAGATTTGTAGTGAATCCTAGTTTGTTTTAATGGGATACAGGAGTTAGCTTATCTCTTGGCTTGCAGACTCATGCCCCCGTCACCTAGTGACTTTTACCCTACTTAGCTTGCTCTGTTTTGGTGCTTTTATTTAATTCAATCTTTTAAGATGGCTGCCTTGTTTTTAGTTAGGCCCATGTTTTAATTTGCATTATCAGTGCCAAAGCGCTAAGGTGTCAATATGAAGCGACAAAGATAAACAAACTGTAGGTGTTCACTTGAGGTACTTTCCCTCTTCACGCTTTTGAGGGAATGTTTATATAAATTACCGTCCAAAGCATGCTGTGTTATCTATTGTTTGGGAACAGACCTACGTCAGGGGTTCAAGCAGATCTGTATAAATACTCCTCATGTAAATAGATAGTCAGAGGGATTCCGACCAGATGCTATCAATGCTGCACGTCGCCTTGCCGCTGACCCAGTCTTCGTTCGCATCCTTACGGAGTCTGAGCTAGAGACCTCATTCCAAGGTAATGAGGGTTGGGGGCTCTTCTCATGGACATGGTATTGGTAGATTAGGTTTAACACGAATAGCTTTCTTTTAGGTTAGAGATAAGGTACATAACATTAGGGTATTAGGGCATATTTCACATCTCATGTCTTCATGTTATTGCAAGATGGTGGGGCTCTTTGTGTTAATGACTCTTGTCTTTACCATTCTGTTTCTTGCACTGATCATTATCCTAATCATTGCAGTCCATGCAATTTATCGCAGATTGCAGTTTTGCTAAAATAAAACCTATTGAAACTTTACTGCATCTTCTTCATTGCCTTTGTTTGATTGTGACATGTTGGTAATGTGAAAAAGGGGTAATCTCCGTTTAAACATGACACTCCCTGAGATGTCACACTCTTGAGTCCATGCGTAAAGGCTGCCACAGATCACCTTTTACTATTTGGGTTTCTGGTGAGGTGCTGTTTGTGAGCCGGGAGGGTTGGGACGACAGTTGTGATTTATTGTAGGACCGGCATAGTCGCCTACAAACATAAGTACGGTCATCCTTAAACCAGCAGTCTTGCTAAGAGCAAGAGACCAACTACGACTGATTGTTGTACCCCATGAGTAAGAAGAATAGGTGGCATGTTGACTGTAGGAGGACCAGCGAGTCACAAATGCAACCTGCGTTCACCTTACAAAGTGGGTCTTCTGTAGGAGTGCGGTATGTATGCTGTGTCTCTCTAGGTATGCTAATATGTTGCCGCTTGCGCGGATCGGCCAATCCCCGCACGTTCCATGTCAAGCATTTTAGTGCGTGCCCACCTTTAATGAATTGGTTTAGTCCCTTGACCGCTGACAAGTTGATTTTCTGTCACCTGCTGGACTTGTTTCGGGAGGAGTGCGGTATGCAGCTGGGTAAGAGCGAGTGTGGTGTGCAGTTGAGATGTGTGTTGATGTTACCCTGGGTAACTGTTGAATTCACCCCCCCACCCACCTCAGGTGGGCCAATCCCACCCTGAATTACCCTCCCTTTGAAATCCCTAGACATAACTACAAGCTTGAAACACTGCATCTCCAAGGGTAATTGGGGGCTTCCCTGTGGGCAGCCAGCCAGGGACCCGTGTCAGACCCCTCAGATATCAGAGGGTGTCCAGGCATCGTGTGAAGTGCCCAGGGGTGCCTACTGTGACTAGCTAGTCATTGGTCCCAGAGCGAGGCATGGCGTTCAGTCGGCTTTATATAGGTAGTAGTTAATGGTTGTGCATGTCGTCTCGGGGGAGGGAGGGGCAGGGGCAACCCCACACCCAAGGCTATGATGGAGTCAGTCCTGGTACGACATGGTAGAAGCCTGTTCTGGATCTGGAGTCAGTCCTGGTACGACATGGTAGAAGCCTGTTCTGGATCTGCACAGCTTTGTCTCTTCGGCAACTCTCGCCCGCAGCTGCGTTTCAAATAGTCATTGGCCTGTTGCAGCATGGTGGAAATCATGTGTCTTCCATTATGTGTGATCTTTAGGCATGCTGGGTATAGCATGGCATAAGAAATGTTCGCTTGTCTCATTTTCTGCTTGACAGTAGTGTATTTTTTTAGAGCCTCCTGCACCGCTATGGTGAAATCTGGGTGGATCGAGATCTCGTGCCACCGAACTGTAGGGGGTCTTTTTCACAGCTCAACCTTAGTGCTGTGTCCCTGTCCCTATAGTTCAGCAAGCAGGCAATTATTGGCCTAGGCGGGGCCCTAGGTGGAGACTTAGCCACCAGGGCTCTGTGCGCTCTCTCCACTACCAGCATCCTGGAGAAGGCTTCCTCACTAAATAGTGATGAGCATGCGTTCCACATATTGTTCCACACATCCAGTATCCCTGGCTCCGGAACTCCTACAATGCGTAGATTATTTCTCCTGGACCTGGCTTACAAGTCTTCATATTTGTGCGCTATGATTTTAAGGAGTTTATCCATTTGCAGGAGTTGCTCGCTTTTTTTCTGCATTGTGTCTCCGACATGAGAAATGTGATGTTCCGTTTCAGATATACGCCCTGCCTGCCTTTCCAGCTTATTAGTGAGCAGGTCCAATCTGGTGGTAATATTGTCCATTTTGCTATCCTTACCATTTCTGAGTGCTGCCCCTGGACAGGCTGGGCATCATTATTGTCCATGGTTTCTGGAGGCACGCCAGTAGATTATTATTAATTTTGTTTTTGGCACCAAACTGTAGCTGCGGCTCCTTAGCATCAGATTTCACCATCCCAGCTGAACTGAAGATCCAGACCTGTGATGATTCCTCTTCCGCAGCGCGGAAGACAGGAACCCAATCAGGGCACCCACCCCGCTCCACAGTCACTGTCCTGTCAGAGCCGGTCCACGCACAGTACAGCAGAGAGCCGCTCAGCTGTTTTGATTCGCAGCACCTGTCAACATTGGCACGGGTAGCAGTTCATGCAGCTACAGGAGAGTGGCCCGGTCTGCTGTATTTCATCTGCTGGCGCCCAGTCCCACAGCTGTTGTCCGTCGTAGCGCCCCTATAGGTGGCGCCGCAGCGCCAAACACAGCACCGCCGTCCTACACCCTGGCACTAACACCAGGCCCGCTGTGGGTGCCCCAGTGCCAACCAGTCCACTTGCCGCCAAGGGGCGTGTCAGCCCCCCTCCTGGCTCCCAGCCGTGCTGTACCTTCTGGGTGCCGGCCCCGCTGACTCAGCACCAAGTCTGCCCCCGCAGTGACAGGCGTACTGTCCCGAGATCGGCCCAGCCAATCTCCTTGGGTCACGCGGTCACAGCACCCCAGCAGCACCGCACATCCATCCCTGGGAGAGGCCATCAGCATCCCGCCGCAATGTTCAGTGTCCCGGCAAGGGAATTCCCTGGAGCAGCAAAACAGGCGCGGCCATCTCGTGCGGTGGCTCTCTAGCACCCCCCCCCCTTAGCTCCTCTTTGAAAGTCGCAGACTAACATAGGAGATATTTGACCATACAATCAGTGCCCAGTGGTTTCTGTGTAGCTGTCAGGATTACCCAGTAACACCCTAGTTCATAAACCCTAGGGAACTGGCCTGACAAAGTAATACATTTCTTAATGTTTGGTAACTGATTTTGACCTAATCTTAAAGGAGACCCTCCTTTTTTCATAGGGTATCAAGGTCTGTGCTTCTAACTGTCCATCAGGTGGAATGATCATTTCACAGTTTAGTGTGTTGTTGTACAACCACCTATTTAAGATTTACTGTTGCAAGTGAAGCTTTTCTACAAGGGATTGTGTAGTTACAAGGCTGAATGATACATTAGCAAACATATAGCTTACAATTTTCCTTGATTGTTATGATTATTTTTACATTTAACATTTACATATATAGGCAAATTGAAACAAAATGTTTGCCCTTACTGACAGATACTTCAGTCAAGTAGTAAATCCCAAGGCCAGCAAAGGCCAGCAGCAGTTCAATCACTGAAACATGTCTGCAAGGAAAAGGCTACCAAATGGAGAAGTGTCCAAATTAAAGTTTAAAAAAAAAAAAAAAAAAAAAAAAATTGTGCTATGATGTGAGCAATGCTGGCCACATCTTAGTACTTTTTTTTAAGTCACTTTGCCAAGCAGCTTGTGCTACCGCCAAGAGATTTTGAATGGCGAAGCCTATTGGTTTTGCCGATGCTTGTTCTCATTTTGAGTACATTTTTCAATATTTGTATGCATGTAAATGGAGGACTAACTACTCGTTTAAATTGAATATCACAGTATGCAAATGAAATACTTGTCACTGGGGATGTAGACGTGAACTATAGTGCACACCACTACCAGTTGCAGGTAGTCATGCCAAAGATCATAATCCAACTGCTTTCTAAACTATAGAATCTCTGTAATTTGTACAGGATTTTAAAATGCGTATTTTTATTTTATGGGCTCTGTATCTAAATAAACCTGTATAACCTTAGTGCTGCACCAGTAACTGGGAGAACAAGCAGTTCCTTCTTTGCTGTGCTCTTCCCTATTCTGTGCTGACTGCAAAGTAGAGATATTATTGTAGACTCTGCGCCTGGAACGTGTGCAACCCTATCTGCAAACTACCATCACATCACTTTGCACATCTTTAGAATGAAATGGTCTGTTGCGAATCGAAAGTCCAAGGAAAATCAGCATCAGCAGAGCCATGTGGTTTCTCTCCTCTCAACTGGAGTAGGGCACATTCCCTTCCTTCCTACATTTCCCAAGTAGAAAAGTTAAGGCAAGGTGGATAATAACTTGTAATTTTAACCACAATATGTGGAAAGATGAGGTGAGAAGTTGAAATGTTCATTGAACTCCCTTCATCAAATAATGGCTCTTGTCTAGTGTACATAAAAGCAAGCAGTGTATCCTTATAGCATATTCAGCCTAAGATCCTCCTTGGAATCTGTTCATCTGGTCTACCAGGAGTTTATAAGTAGAGATTCCTTTGCCAGACCTCAACCGAGAACTTGCATTGTGCCCTCTATGAAAAAGGCAGCTGTAAACCCCTGACCAGAGCTTCTTGTCTGATGCCTCACAAACAATTGTCCCTTCTGACACTTCCTCCTATAATGTTCATTCTGCGGTATAGTGTTGCTCCACCATTTTATCCATGTATCAAAATCACTTTTCTATCCATGCAGACCTGAAACAAGGCTGTTAATGCAGATCATCTCTGCTTATTAGGGCCATTCTAAAGTGCCGCAAAAGACTAAGCACCATACCCATTTTCTACTTTTCTGAACTGTGTCTTAGTAAGCCTTAAAGGCAAACATCCTATAGTCATATTTCCACAACCTTAAATTTAGACATTAACCTATTGTAAGGAAATGCCTCCTTGGCATGGTTACCCCCTGACATTTTGCCTTTGCTGATGTTATGACTTGAAAGTGTGCTGGGACCCTGCTAACCAGGCCCCAGCACTAGTGTTCTTTCCCTAAACTGTACCTTTGTCTCCACAATTGGCACAAACCTGGCACTCAGGTAAGTCCCTTGTAACTGGTACCCCTGGTACCAAGGTCCCTGATGCCAAGGAAGGTCTCTAAGGGCTACAGCATGGTTTATACCACCCTGGGGACCCCTCACTCAGCACATGCACACTGCTTCACAGCTTGTGTGTGCTGGTGGGGAGAAAATGACTAAGTCAACATGGCACTCCCCTCAGAGTGCCATGCCAATCTCACACTGCCTGTGGCATAGGTAAGTCACCCCACTAGCAGGCCTTACAGCCCTAAGGCAGGGTGCACTATACCACAGGTGAGGGCATAGGTGCATGAGCACTATGCCCCTACAGTGTCTAAGCAAAACCTCAGACATTGTAAGTGCAAGGTAGCCATAAGAGTATATGGTCTGGGAGTTTGTCAAACACGAACTCCACAGTACCATAATGGCTACACTGAAAACTGGGAAGTTTGGTATCAAACTTCTCAGCACAATAAATGCACACTGATGCCAGTGTGCAATTTATTGTAAAACACACCCAGGGGGCATCTTAGAGATGCTCCCTGAAAACATACCTGACTTCCAGTGTAGGCTGACGAGGTTTTGCCAGCCTGCCACACACCAGACATGTTGCTGGCCACATGGGTAGAGTGCCTTTGTCACTCTGTGGCCAGGAACAAAGCCTGTACTGGGTGGAGGTGCTTCTCACCTCTCTCTGCAGGAACTGTAACACCTGGCGGTGAGGCTCAAAGGCTCACCCCCTTTGTTACCGCACCACAGGGCATCCCAGCTAGTGGAGATGCCCGCCCCTCCGGCCACTGCCCCCACTTTTGGCAGCAAGGCTGGAGGAGATAATTAGAAAAACAAGGAGGAGTCACCCACCAGTCGGGACAGCCCCTAAGGTATCCTGAGCTGAGGTGACCCGTACTTTTAGAAATCCTCCATCTTGTGGATGGAGGATTCCCCCAATAGGATTAGGGATGTGCCCCCCTCCCTACAGGGAGGAAGCACAAAGTGTGTGTAGCCACCCTCCCAGACCTAAACACACCCCTAAATTCAGTATTTAGGGGCTCCCCAGAACCTAGGAAACTAGATTCCTGCAACCTTAACAAGAAGGACTGCTGACCTGAAGCCCTGCAGTGAAGACGGAGACAACTGCTTTGGCCCCAGCCATACTGGCCTGTCTTCCAACTTCGAAGAAAACTGCAACAGCGACGAATCCAACAGGGACCAGGGACCTCTGAAGCCTCAGAGGACTGCCCTGCAACCAAGGACCAAGAAACTCCGGTGAACAGCGGCCCTGTTCAACAACCTGCAACTTTCTTGCAACAAAGAAACAACTTTAAAGACTTCACGTTTCCTGCCGGAAGCGTGAGACTTTCCACTCTGCACCCGAAGCCCCTGGCTCGACCTGCGGAAAACCAACACTACAGGGAGGACTCCCCGGCGACTGCAAGCCCGTGAGTAGCCAGAGACGACCCCCCTGAGCCCCCACAGCGACGCCTGCGGAGGAAATCCAGAGGCTCCCCCTGACTGCGACTGCCTGTAACAAGGGACCCGACGCCTGGAACCAACACTGCACCCGCAGCTCCCAGGACTTGAAGGAACCGAACTCCAGTGCAGGAGGCCCCCCCCTGTGCCTGCCTGCATCGTTGAAGAGACCCCCGGGTCTCCCCATTACTTCCTATCTAAAACCGACGCCTGTTTGCACTCTGCACTCGGCCGCCCCTGTGCCTCTGAGGGTGTACTTTCTATGCCTGCTTGTGTCTCCTCCCCCCCCCCCCCGGTGCCCTACAAAAAACCCCTGGTCTGCCCCCCCGAGGACGCGAGTACTTACCTGCTGGCAGACTGGAACCGGGGCACCCCTGTTCTCCATTGAAGCCTATGTGTTTTGGGCACGTCTTTGACCTCTGCATCTGACCGGCCCTCAGCTGCTGCGTGGTAACTTTGGGGTTACCTTGAACCCCCAACGGTGGGCTACCTTGGACCCAACTTTGAGACTTGTAAGTGTTTTACTTACCTGCAAAACTAACTTCTACTTACCTCCCCAGGAACTGTTGATTTTTGCAGTGTCCACTTTTAAAATAGCTTATTGCCATTTTTACAAAGACTGTACAAGCCATTGTGATTATTCAAAGTTCCTAGAGTACCTAAGTGAAATACCTTTCATTTGAAGTATTACTTGTACATCTTGAACCTGTGGTTCTTAAAATAAACTAAGAAAATATATTTTTCTATATAAAAACCTATTGGCCTGGAGTAAGTCTTTGAGTGTGTGTTCCTCATTTTTTGCCTGTGTGTGTACAATAAATGCTTAATACTACCATCTGATAAGCCTACTGCTCGACCACACTACCACAAAATAGAGCATTAGAATTATTTATTTTTGCCACTATCTTACCTCTAAGGGTTACCCTTGGACTCTGTGCATACTATTTTTTACTTTGAAATAGTATATAGAGAGCCAACTTCCTACACCTATACTAACATCATCGATATCATCACCGTTCTCCAGATGGAGACAAGATGATGTCCACCACCTATTAGAGCTGAAAACTATGTTCCAAGCCATCAGATCGATTTCTCCACCTAACATGTCGAGTGGCCTCTGTCTACATACACAACACCATTGCCATATTCTGTGATTTTCTTTTTTTATGTTTAATTCACTTCAACCCACTACAGACCAGGTTGCTCTCTGGGCAGGAAGGAATTATATACATCCTTTATTTTATTACAGTACTTGAACAGTACATTATCTAAATGTATGGAGTCTGGCATCCATAGGAATGTCTTTGGATCAGCTGGGTCCCAGAAGAGCTTTGAGGCTAACAAGATGGTGAATTTCCTAACTGGCTATGAGGATACTTACTAGTGTGGCTTCTCTCTGATCCGAATAGTCCTGGGCATGACCTATTATATCCTAGGGCTTTCTGCATCCGAGTAAAAACAGAAAGTTCGCTCTTCGTCAGTAGCTAGGGTTCCTTTTCTAAATGTGGCAGAGCTGGTTCTTGAAAAAGTAGCTCTTTACCATCTCAAATGTGAACAGCATTCAGTCTTGTGATTGTACAATTAGCTACGTAGTTATCTTCCCTTATTAATGTGTAAGAATGTATTACTTTGACTTTTCTTTAAAATCGGAGTGGGGATTAAGGGTCACATGTACAAAGCATGTCTCTAGTCACAAATGTGCCGATTCTCGGAATCGGCCTACTTGCGACTAGAAAAATGCTGTTTGGGATGTACAAAGCTCAAACTGCAATTCAGTAACTTCTTACTGAATCGCAATTTTGTTTTTGCGATTCGGTATTAGGAAGGGGCGTGTCCAGAGCGTCCCTTCCTAGTACTGAATCTCAATGGTATGAATTATTGTTTTGTGACCATGAATGCGGTCGCAAAACAATCGCAGTTATCACCAATTTCAATTTGATGCTAACCCATTTCCAAAGGGGACGGGGTCCCCAAGGGGCCCCTTCCCCTTTTTTTAATGCATGCAACAACGTTTTTGAAGAGCAGGCAGTGGTTCCACAGACCACTGAGTAATCTTCAAAAATGAAACTGAATCGTTTCATTTTTTTTCTTTTTAAACGCAGCCCGTTTTCCTTTATGGAAAACGGGCTGCATTTAAAAAAAATAAAACAAAAAAATACGTTTATTTAAAAGCAATCGCAGACATGATGGTCTGCTCACACCAGGAGGCCACCATCCCTGTGATTTTGCGATTCCCGGTAGGTCACAAATTGTGACCTACCTCGTTAATATTAATGAGGCAAGCCTATTTGCAACCCACCGGGAATCGCAAAAGAAGCTCACTGGAGCTTCTTACATTTGGAATTGCAATTCCCATGGAATTGCAATTAGGAAATCGCAAATCCAAATATTTATACATGGAGCCCTAAATGTCTAAGCAGCCCTTTTGGCAGTGTAATTTTTTGTTGTTTGTGTCGCTTAGCAGACTCAAACTCTCAAATTGTGACATTAAAATGTACTTGGGACCTAATTTAGCTTGCAGAGATATGAAGCCTCTTCTTTTCTTTGCCCAAACCTGTATTTCTTGTCCTTGCTGATGAAGCCAAAGCCCTACTTGATGTGATTACTTATTGTCAGCACAAGCAAAGCTTTAACTTGAAGTTATTTTTAAAAAAAAACATAAAAACACTACAAGACTAGGATTTTAATTAAGTGCATTGTTACGGCTAGCCCTCCGCAATGCAAGTGAGACTAAGGTAGCTATCAAACATACTGAACAAAAGGAAGAATCATCTCCTAGCTTCCACAGACCTCTTTCAATGTTAACCTTCTTATTCCTGTCAGAAGTGAATGTAGCTACATCTGCCGATGTTTCAACTTTTCCCCAGCCCTTTTCTGAACATAAATATGTCCCATATATGACTGTGTATTTATATTCCTCATTTCATCTGCACAACCTAATCTTTTTCTTTAGAGGGTGTAAATTGTTTGTATTTTGAATTAACAAATAATACACCTGCAATAGTAATGTATTATATCCCATATTTCACCCCAGTTACCACGTTTGCTAATATATTTTTAGGGGTGTATGCAGCTCATTGCTGATGGCAGTACTCGTAATTTGATAAGTGTAACGTATGTAAAAGCAAATATGAGCATTTATCTCCTATCAAAAAGTGAGAATCACATTTAGAAAACAGTGTAACAATAAAATTCAGCCAATATGGAAACACATTTAACTAATTAAGCATAAATGTATGATGGTAATGTTTTTTAAGTTAATTTTGCAGTGCCTGTAAGTTGTTCGAATTAAAGTAATATACTTTGAACGCATTGACTTTATTAGAAAAAATATATTTTTGTTTCCCATAAATAGCAGGTACGGTGGTCCCAGTTTGACTTGTTTATATTTCCAGTTGCAATTAATTTCATTAATTTGTGTCATAGCAGCTGCCTGAATTATGATGGCGTCTAGAGACAATCTTCTTATTGCAGTACTTGATAAGAAAGGTATTTCGAAAGATGTTTGCTGAGTAATTATGTAAGACAGGATCCAAATACTGTTGAGCCTGACCTTGTTTATTTCAGTATGTTTATTGAATTCTGCATGAACAATGTGGATGCGAGATAACTAATTATGGATCAGCAGCAGTGTATGACGCAGAGAACTGGGTTATGGAGGATAAGAGTGACCTACAAACAATAGAAAATGCTTTCTTACTGAGATTGTCAGTACCCCGCTCCACCCTTGCATTCATGGTTCATTGGGAATTGAGTGTTGATTTCTTATCAGATATCCTTGAAACCAAACCGCTAGTATTGTGGTGATCAGTTTGGTCTAAAGAAACCTAGTTTATTAAGCTAATCCTTAGATTGTGTTGGCCTGGCTATGATGAATAGACTTCTGTGGGCAAAGAATATGAAGCGGGCCCTGCTGAGTCTGGGCCAATCAGAGAGGTATTTATGGTCACAATCGTAAGATATTTCAAGGTATTCCAAAAAAGAGATTTGACAACATGTGTTTGAGGTCTGCCAGGTGAAGAGGGAAAAAGTAGATCTCTCTAAAACAGTGGGGCATTATATAACATTAAATGAACAGGTTGGATGTAAACCGTACCTTCTGTTATTCATAAATGTACAAGATAGGTACCTTTTTAAATTGTTTCCAGCTCCTTATTTTTCACTACCTGACTGCCTTTCCAAAACCGAGAGATGGGGTTTCATTAATCTAAAAATCGGAGCAGATCAATCAGCACCTAATGCTTTTTTGTAAATGTTATTGGTCTCCCAGAAAACCTTTTCTTAAACCCTTTTTTGTTCATGAGAATAAGCGATTACCCATATGAACCAGGGGATGTAAAAGTATGCCACAGGGTTACCAGGTTTATCTCTAGACTAACTGTATTAGAGCCTTATTAGACGATTCAGGGTCTCAATTATATAAAGGGGGGTTTGAGACGCTAAACCTCATTTTAGGTTGCCTATGACTCTAGCATTTAAATGGGTATGCTTATACTAGGATGGACGGACTTAATTTTAATGGTAATGATAGCCGCCAGATTTTGGTGAAATTATTTAATATGCTTATATTTTAGCGTTTCATGTGATGAATTTTTTGTCACACTTTATATTTTTCGTATGTCTTATATTTTTATCTTGAGTTGCTGCTTTTATAGTTCACACAACTTGTGGCGAATAAAGCTTTTTGACTTACTGACAAATATGAATAATATATTTGTGAATACAAGTTTCCTTATAAACATAGGGCAGAGTCCGAATCATCCTGAAGCACTAAATCTAAGAAAATAGTGCTTCTAGTACAAGGAAGTTCATGGTAAATTTGCACCTTTTCATTTAAAATTTATTGCACTTTTTTCAAGGTTTCAGCGTACAGGATGTGTGATTTGTACACATGTATTGCGATTACTGAAGCATTTCTAGTAGTACAAATATCCACTGTTAGAAATGGGGTCCTAGATGGCAGTGGTTTGCACCCTGTCCAAGTAGGGACCCTCACTTTAGTCCAGATAAGGGAGTTACACAGCTAACGATTCCTCTCCCCTTTGGTAGTTCGGCACATGCAGTCAGACTTATCTCAGAGGCAATGTGTAAAGTATTTGTACATACACACACACACACACACACACACACACACACACAGTAACAAGTGAAAACCCCACAAAAGTACTCTACACCAGTTTAGAAAAATAGCCAATATTTATCTGAGTAAAACAAGACCAAAACAACAAACACCCAACATACACAAGCAAAGATACAAATTTCCAAAAGATTAAGGGGCTTCTTGTGAGTTTGGCGGATGGTTGTTGCCGTCTGCCGAAGTTCAAACGGTGAGGTTACCGCCACACAGGCTACCTCCCTGCCGGCCCCATTAGTAGTTTCCCGCTAGTCTGGCAGGCAGAAATCTCAGCAGGAAACAGGCTACAGTATTGTCACCGGCTAATCGAGCCAGTGGCAAAGCTTTAGCCCGCAGGGTGCACTAGCACCCTCGCAATGTTCATTGTCTGCAAAGCAAGTGCACTTGTTCTCGGCCAGCCTTTTTATGGTGGTGTTACCACCATGAAAAGGCTGGCAGAGAACGAGGTTGTAATCCCCAGGTCAGTGCTGCTGCTGATCACCAGGGTTTTAATGTGGCAGTCCAGACATCCACTGTGAGTGTGGCGATCTATAGACCACCACACTCCTAATGACCCCCCTCAATATTAATTTAGCGCTTAGAAACATAATAGCTCCAACTGGGGCTATCATGGTGTCTTAACGGTCGTTCCCAACTGTCCGATTCCACTCGTGAGGGTGTGCGGGCCAGTCACGGAGTCACATGGACCCCAGGTACAGTACCTTGGAAAAAGAGGAAACAAAGACTTTGCATGGAGTCAGAGAGGTGAAGTATCGCCGGTGCAGCATCAGTTCCTTACTGCCACCGGGGAGGTGAGGTGTCAGTTCCTTATGGTGCAGGGGAGGTGATGCAGCATCAATGGCGAGGCATCTGTTCCTTATGATCCAGCAGGGTCGCTGAATCCAGCAGATCAAGACAGGAGGCTTCGACTTCACGGTGTTGCAATCACACCACTGGGCCACAGGTGCTGCGGCAGAGTTCGAGTGGGGTGTCATGGACGTCTGACACATGCACTCGAAATTCACTGTGTGGCGGGATTTCAGAGGTGCTGCAGCGCTGTTGAGCCTGTGGCACTGGTCTCAGTGAGTGGGGAACCACGGCTCTGGTGCAGGCAGCGGCACGGAGTCAGACATCGGCATTGCTTCTGTAGTCGCTCTGGAGTAGATGTCCTTGTTACTTCATGGTTACACCAGAACTCACTCCTAGGGCCCAGGAATTGGTTTTAGCACCACTTGGCGAGTCAGGACTCTCAGCAAGAGAGCCCAGGTGCTGGCAGATGATGAAATCTTTGATGTTCCTGAGTCTTCTTAACAGGAGGCAAGCTCAGTCCAAGCCCTTGGAGAATCTTTGGAAGCAGGTTGTAGAAAGCACAGTCCAGTCCTCTCATTCCCAGGACAGAAGCAGCAGGCCAGCACAACAAAGCAAAGGGCAGAGTGGCAGTCCCTCCTGCAGCATCCAGCTTTCCTTCCTGGCAGAATGTCCTCAGTCCAGAAGTGTTCTAACTTTGTGGGGTCAGAGATCCAGTACTTGTAGCCATTTCTGACTTTGAACTTCAAAGAAAGGTCTTTGCAGTGCACAAAGATCCTGCCTTTCCTGCCCTAGCCCCAGACACACTTCAGGGGGTTGGAAACTGCTTTGTGTGAGCACAGGCACAGGCCTATTCAGGTGCAAGTGTCCGCTCCTGTCTAGCTCTGGCAAAGACCCCCCTCGAGGTTTGCCAGTCAAGCGAGGAGCTGCCCAGTGATGAAGCATGACACCCATCTGGGTTGTGAGGGCTCTTGCTTCTGAGCTATCAAATTCCCCTGGTTTTCTTGCTCCAATCCATCCAGACCTACTGCCTGTTCGGTTTCTTTTTCTGATTTCTTTTAGGAACATAATACTCCACTTTTATACATGTACATAAAGAGAGCTCGTATGCTGAACCTCAACGTGCTCCCATTCCCCCCCCCCATTATTGTGTTCCTAGAGCCGTAAAGGCTCGGCCTCCAAAGAAAGACTTACAAAGTCGGGCCTGTTTTGAAGATGTAGTGAACTGAGGCTGTGCAGATGAGTACTTGGTGATTTTTGCTTAATGAAAGGAAGGAGCTTTATCAAAAAGACCATTATCAAAACAGCACAACACCTTAAACCGAACTCGAGCATGCACCAGAAGCCAGTTAAGACTGACAAATGTAGTTTTTCCTTTCGAAAAAACTGGTGCATCATTGGTTATTCTGGCTGCTTGCTTTTAGATGTATTGAAATCTCTGAAGATTTTTATTCAGACAAAGACATAGGGTGTTGCAATAAATCAGCCTGAAGCCGATTAAGGTGGATAGTCTTGGTTTTCTGCAATCAGTGCATGAAAGAGGAAGAAAAGGTCTTAATTTACGCAGCAAGATTGTGCAGTAGAATGTAAGTGCATAAGGGGGTTTTACCGACAAAGCCTGCAACTCACTCACTCTCCTTGCAGATGTGATAGCAACCAGGAAAACTGTTTTAAGAACTAACAATCTTAAGGGGCAAGAATGCATAGGCTCAAAAGGGGACCCCATAAGGAAAGTTAGGACCAAGGACAAATCCCATTGAGGCATAACGAAAGGATTTGGAGGAAATTTATTCATAAGGCCCTTCAAGAATCTAAGTACTATAGGAGATTTAAATAACGAAGGCTGGTCTGGAAGGCAAATGAAGGCTGACAAAGCAGACAAATAACCCTTAACAGTAGCCACTGCACAACCAAACCCCCCTGTGCTAAAGACAAAGCAAAAGATAAAACATCTGACAAATGAGCACGTAAGGGATCAATCTGTCTCTCTCCACACCATACCACAAATTTATACCACCTATTAGCGTAGACAGATTTAGTGGAGTGTCGCCTGGCCGCTAAGATAACATCCACTACATCAGGCGGGAGAGAAAAGGAACTCAGGTTGCCCCGCTCAATCTCCAGGCATGAAGGTGCAGGCTCTGGAGGTTGGGGTATAAAACCTGCCCCTGCGACTGCGAGAGGAGGTCTGCCCTGAGAGGGAGATGGAGCGGAGGGCACAGTGAGAGTTGGAGAAGATCGGAATACCACACCCTCCTTGGCCAATCTGGAGCAATTAAGATTACTTGGGCCCGGTCCTGGTGAATTTTCCTCAACACTCGAGGAATCAAGGGTATGGGGGGAAACGCGTAAAGCAACTGGTCGCACCAGGTTCTCTGAAATGCGTCCCCCAACGCTCCTTGCACCGGATACTGGAGGCTGCAGAATAACGGGCAGTGCGAGTTCTCCCGGGTGGCAAACAGATCTATCCGGGGAAACCCCCACATCTGGAATATTAGACGGACTTGATCTGGATGGAGACGCCACTCGTGGTCGGCCGAGAAATGGCGACTGAGACTGTCCGCACGTACATTCAAGATTCCGGCCAGATGATTTGCTACCAAGCAAATCTGATGGTCCTTTGCCCAGGACCATAGCCGAAGAGCTTCTCTCTGCAGAGAAGGTACGACCCCACTCCTCCCTGTTTGTTTATATACCACATCGCGGTAGTATTGTCCGTGAGGACCTGAACCGACTGACCACGAAGGGATGGGAGGAAGGCCTTGAGAGCCAGATGTACAGCCCGTAACTAACAGATTGATATGAAACATCTGTTCCTCTGGAGACCAAAGTCCTTTGATCTCCAGATCCCCCAGATGAGCTCCCCACCCTAGAGTGGAAGCATCCGTTATGACCGTGGTCACTGGTGGAGGCTGCGTGAACGGCCTTCCCCGGGAAAGATTGTCGTCCGCAATCCACCACTTCAAATCCCTGGCAGCATCTCTGGAGATCTTGACAGAACCTTCGAGATCTCCTTTGTGTTGAGACCACTGCCTTCGGAGGCACCACTGAAGAGCCCTCATGTGCCAGCGAGCATGCGTGACCAACAGTATGCAGGAGGCAAACAGACCGAGCAGACGTAGGACCTTGAGGACTGGAATGACCGCTCCACTTTGAAACATTGGAACCAACGCCTGAATGTCTTGAATCCGCTGAGGCGGAGGAAAGGCTCGATTCAATGTTGTATCCAGTACTGCCCCTATGAACAGGAGGCGTTGAGAGGGCTCTAGGTGAGATTTGGGCATGTTCACCGAAAAGCCCAGGTCGAACAACAACTGTGTTGTCGACTGCAGATGATGCAACACAAGCTCCGGCGACTTGGCTTTGATCAACCAGTCGTCCAGGTAAGGGAATACTGCTATCCCCTTCCTTCTGATCTCTGCCGCAACCACCGACATCACCTTCGTGAAGACTCGAGGTGCTGAACTAAGACCAAACGGGAGGACCGCAAACTGATAGTGCTGCGACCCTACCACAAACCGGAGATACATCCTGTGCGACTTGAGTATCGGGATATGAAAATAAGCATCCTGCAAGTCGACAGACACCATCCAATCTCCCTTGTTCAACGCCAAAAGCACCTGAGCTAGGGTCAGCATCTTGAACTTTTCCTATTTGAGGAACCAATTCAAAATCCTCAGGTCCAGGATTGGTCTCAACCGACCATCCTTCTTGGGAATCAGGAAGTACCTTGAATAACAACCTTGACCCTTTTCCTGCTCTGGAACCAACTCCACCGCGCCCTTTAAAAGGAGGACTTGAACCTCCTGTTCTAACAACAGGAGGTGTTCTTCTGAACAATAAGATGGGCGGGGCGGGATGGGGGGCAGAAACTCCCGAAAGGGAAGGGTGTAGCCTTTTCTCACAATGCTGGTAACCCAGGCGTCTGATGTGATGACCTCCCACTTGTGAAGAAAATACAGTAACCTTCCCCCTACAGGAGAGGAGTGAGTGGGAACTGGTGGAAGCCTAAGGCTGCTTCCCCTGCTGCACCCCTCCAGAGGAAGAGGAAGAGTGCTGCTGAGAGGCTCCTCTGGTACGGACCCTACCCCTCCCTCTAAAAGATCTAAAGGTGAAGGAGAGGTAGGCTGCTGGAATTTCCCCCGAAAGGAGAAGGAGGATGAGCCACGACCAAATCCTCAAAACCTCCTAAAAAATCTGGAGGAGGCAGAAGAAGTGGCTTGTAATCCTAACGACTTGGCCGTGGCCCTGCTCTCCTTAAATCTCTCCAAGGCTGAATCTGCCTTGACACCAAAGAGCTTGTCTCCATCAAAAGGGAGGTCCAACAGGGTCGACTGCACATCTGAAGAGAACCCTGAGTTGCGAAGCCAAGCCTGTCTTCTTGCAACCACAGCCGTGCCCATCGCTCTGGCCACCGCGTCAGTTGTATCCAACCCAGATTGGATAACTTGGGTTGCAGCAGCTTGAGCGTCTGACACGGGATTTAACAGCCCTTGAGGAACCTCTGCATGCGTAGATGTTATTTCGTCCATCAGAGCATAAATGTACCTCCCCAAAATACACGTAGCATTGGTGGACTTTAACGCCATGCTACAAGACGAGAACACTTTCTTGGATTGCATGTCCATCTTTTTGGAGTCCCTATCCGCTGGCACTGATGGAAAAGACCCAGGCGCAGATCTTGCCGAGCAGGAAGCCTGGACCACCAAGCTTTCAGGCGTAGGGTGTCTGGTAAGAAAGCCAGGGTCAGTTGGTGCAGCCCGATACCTCATGGCCACAGACCTATGGACAGCTGAGGAAGATACCGGCTTCTTCCAGACCTCCAACACAGGCTCCAGCAGCGCCTCGTTAAACGGCAAAAGAGGTTCTGCTGATGTAGAGGCCGGATGTAAAACCTCAGTCAGCAGATTTTGCTTCGCCTCAGTTACCGGCAAAGGCAGTTCCAGGAAGTTAGCTGCCTTCTTTATCACAGCATGAAAAGTGGCCGCCTCTTCAGTATACTCCCCTGGAGATGTCAAGTCCCACTCAGGGGAAGTATCAAGGCCACTAGCGGTGTCCAGCCCATGAAGACCCTTGCCAGAGTCCTCAATTTCTCCTTCCTCCAGGACCTGCTGATACTCTTGTTCTTCCAAGAGACGGAGAGCACGTCTCCTCGAATGCAGCCTTTCCTCGATCCTCGGCGTCGACATGGCGTCAGCAGATGTCGAAGAACGACGCCGATCACCGGATCCTTCCGACGCCGGGTCAACAGGCGCCACAGGTAGCTTCGGCGCCGAACCAGGAGTCGGATGAAGAGAAGACTGCTTCGGAGTCGCAGAAGGCCCAGACGGCGTCACTGGCCGAAACACCGAAGCCGCTGGAGTCGAAACCTCCGGAGCCGAAGTCTCCGGAGCCACCGGAGCCGACACCGAGCCCACATTCCCCAGGGGGAGAAAAGCCATGAAGGGTGCTGGTCGCAGCGGAGCCGGAGCACCCAAACTGAAAGCCAAAGGACCCGAAGGCCCAGCCGGTGCGCCACCTGGAGCCATCTGCTGAAAGATGGAAAACATTGCATTTAAAAATGCGGTATTATCGGCTCCAGGGGCCGGAAAAGCCGGATACTGGGGTGCCTGGATCGAAGGTGACACAGACGCCGGCCTCGACGTCTGCAACGTCGGAGAGAACATTTGAGGCTGTTGCACCTCAAATACTGAAGGCGGCTGGCCCGAAGACCCGGGCGAAGTCGGCGAGGCTGAAGAAGGCAACGGCGTCGACGGATGAGGAGTGACTGTGGGACTGACCTCCCAAGTCTTCAGACGCCGAGCGGATGGCGACCTCGACTGAGACCTCTCCTTACTCGACCGGCACCGTGATTCTCGATGACGTCGATGAGACTTCGGCGAGGAGGATTTTCTATGGTGCCTCTTCTCCTTTTTCTTCGACTTCGTCATAAAAAGTTTGGCCTCTCGCTCCTTCAGGGCTTTCGGATTCATGTGCTGACATGAATCACACCTGGCCACATCATGGTCGGAACTCAAACACCACAAACAGTCCGAATGTGGGTCAGTAACTGACATTTTGCCCCCACACTCTCGACAGGGCTTAAAACCTGACTTCCTCTGAGACATAGTAACCTCAGAGAAAAAACACAGCCAAAAACACACTAACTGCCGAACAGCAACAGTAGCTCCCTCGAAGATAACCGTTTCGAATGGCACGGAAAAAAGGGAACTGACGTCGGCACGTCGGCGAGGACCTCTTATTGCCTGTATGGCGTCAGACGGCGTCGCGTGGGAAAATGTGACGTCCTCGTCGACGTGCAGAAGCTAGGAAGAAGATTTCTGTCGAATGCTGGCGCAATGGGAGTATTCATTAGGTGAGGAATCCACAGGTAGCTAATGTATCCACCAGAAAAGTCGTTACCGAAGGTAAGTAACTCGTTCTTTTGTCACTTTCGTCATTAACTTTAAGTAAGGTGCCATATTATTAAAAGTGGGTAGATCTGTCATACTTTTTTTTCCATGTCAATTTAGCCTAGTAAGAAATACAGCCTCAGAGCTCTAGTTTATTTTGAAAACCTGAGATTGATTTAGTGGTCAAACCCTTTTTAAACCTGAGGATTTGACTATTGATTAGGAGAGGTTTTAGCACCAGAATTATCACCAGAGATAACACCAGATTGCCATTCCAGCCACTCTCTGTCTGAGAGCTGAGCTGATGCCGAAGGTGTCCCCGACCAAATGCACATATTCTCGATCCCCCGGCTGAGATCTGAGAAAGAACAGCTGAACTAGCTGATCAATGGTATGATGTGCGATTCATCGTGAGTAACTCAAAAGGCAGATTTCCTATTTAATGCTCTAGCTACAATTTAGCATAACGCCTTGAAATGGCATTGGGGACAGTTTACTAAAATGCTAGGAATGCTTCTGTTTTCGATGATCATAACATGCCTAACTGCATTAATTTTACATCCTGTATGGTTACCATTCGTACTCAAGGCTCAGGATTTTATAATGTTTTCATCTACTTGTCCTTGTTTCTTAGCGGCATCTTTGAGTGTGGTGTTCACAAGTAAAAGATTGTCTGGATAGCACTGTCACAAACTTGAATGGGACTGATAATAACCTGAAAACACTGCCTACTCAACATTGCTCAGCAGATCTGACAGGGCTGTGGTACAGCATGTTTCCCTTATTTGAATAATGATGCGCTGAACTAAGTCCTTGCTTCGAGGCGTAAGCAAACTGACCCCTCAGCTGTGGGAGCATCCCCAGTATTCATATCAACAGGTTCTGTTCAGTTCAGCCATTGACTTTTCTTTCTCTGAGTAACAGCATTCTGTGAGTGGAGGTTTTCTGCTCTTGCACAATGTGCACTCTCACAAAAAACGAGTCCTTGTACAGTTTTATAGAAAAAAACACTTGCCTCACCTCACTAAAGCTGACTTTCTCTGATGTTCTCCTACCGCTCCTGGCTCTGGGGGTCCTCCATGCCCTCCAGTGTGTCTGTTTCAGTGGCATGCAAGCACAGCACATCCAGCTGCCCGGCATTCAGAGTAGGGCACGCCTGCTGGCAGTGCCTGATCCTTGTAGCGTAACAGACACATCAACATTGCAAAGACAAAGTTGGAAGCGAACAGACGTATTGGCTTTACTAATGCTTGCTTCAGCCATGTTATGAATAGGGCTTTCAGTTTTATGGTATTTATATTTTTAACATTTCCGTCAGTATTTATCCATATTTATTTTGTGTTCTGTGAATTAATGAAGGTGTAAAATGCTATATTTCTACATTTATTTAACTAATAAAGGTGCGCTTATACTTTGACGCCTGTTGTGTTTTAGCAAATTAAGCAGCCACATTTAACATAACAATCCACCCTCAGGTCCATATTAGCATTATACTATAAATACATGTTTACATATGTTGCAATGTAAGGAAATGTCATCTTGTTTTTAACTCTCCATGCCATCTATCTGCCCAGTGGTTGCCTTGGAACAGATGAAAACGGTATGGAAAGTCACTCAAAAGAAACAGATTTTTCTGTATTTTTCCATTTTCAAAAATAAATACAGACATGAAACACTTTGGTTTCTGTCTGTATTTATCTGCAAAAAATCTGTAAAAAGGGAAAACAGGGAGCCTTAGTTATAAATTAGATGTGAATTAAACTAGCTCCAGTGACTGCTCAAAACGGAGAATGTACAGGCTAGAGTAGTAGTTTTTTTTTTTTTTTTTTTTTTGTAGTGCATTCACTTTATTTTAGCAGATGCTTTGGATTTTAAGAGATTAGAAAATGTCATCAAAGTAGATTGAGTGGTTTATTCTCAAATGGCACGAATGTGTGTTGGCAGAAATTGATGTAATACATTTGGTCTAGTGTTTGCAACCGTGAAGAGCATTTACAATTGAAACTGTTTTCGGAGGTATTTGCAGCCTCACACCTTTTTAATCGTATGCTGTTTTACAGACGCCTTGCCTTTGTGTGGTAATGCTTGTCTGAATCGCACTCGGAGAACATAGACGCGATTGGCCTGCCGATACCAAGATTTAGCCGACTTCTGATCAGTGTCAAGGGGATCCGTGCAGGGACAAATAAACAACGTGTCTTGTTCGTTTAGCATACCCAGTAAAGCTGAGGAGAGGCTTTGGCTTTGACGACTGGGGCGCCTTATTAGGACATCGTTTGTGTCCTCCCCAAATAAGCCCTTGTTCACTGTTGTTTATATGTATATGTGCAACAACCGTGATATCCATTAACCGAATACTATTGGGAGATTACAAAGAACCCAGTGTGACAAACTGAAAAACTGGGTGGTAAGAACCATCTGTGTCTTGGTAAACGTAGACTTGCATGGAATGAACAGTTATGCCCCATATTCTTTTTTTTATTTTTTTTTATCGATCTTATTGTATTATTCGTGTACAAACAGTTTAAATTGACAAAACCAGTATAACAGTTTCGCATACACTCGGTACTGAGACTCGTAATAAAATCGCACAGTAACATTTTGCATTTGATGATGGGAAGCATGCGACCAGGCCTGCATAAGTGATTGAGTGAATCCAGTAAATGCCCTTTTGGTATCTCTCCCTACTGTCTTTTTCCTTTTGAACACTGACCTCCCAGTTCTCATGTCGTCGCCCTGTTGTGTCTCCATTGTTACCAAATTTTGTTGAATTTCTTAGGCAATCTTCTTGCTTTGTAAATGGATTTTTCAGCTTGCATGCACCAATCCAGGTTCGGCGGAGCTTCACAGCCCCACAGTTTGAACACAACCTGTTTCACCATCACCAGGGGAATGTTGCAGAATAGGGGGTGGTAGTTGCTAAAGTCTGCCCATCCATATTCTTAGTAGCGCTCTTTGTGGTGTTATCTCTCGTGCCATGTCCAGTACTCTGGACAGTTGTATTGCCACTCCCTCCCAAACCCAGTGTATCTGGGGGCATTCCTATAACCTGTGAATTAGGGATCTGTTCTGGGTTCAGCCCTGCAAACAACCGTCGTCAATCCGGCCAGGGTTGTATAATGTAATCTCAGTAAAATAACCTCTGTGCAAGATTTTGAGGTGTACTAGACAGATACCTGAGCTGATTGAAGCTCTACATGGGTCTTGGACCAGCCATCATTATCAATGATCCCAAGATCTTTTTCTCATTGTTCACTGAGCACCGTCAATGGCGCCTGTGTTAAGTGTCTTATAAATATGAGGGATTCCGTGTTTGCAATGTAGATCTACTAGGTGATTGGCCACTTAACTGGGGTACTTGTGACCCCTCAAAACCTGTACTGTGCTAGTGAGCGCACCCTGTGTCGAGGACACAATCTTGGAACAGACCACTTCACCGCTTGGGGTGGCAACATCCATCAGTTACCCTCTGGGTCAGCAGTATCTAGTCTCTGTTGATGTTTACCTCTCTGCTGTATGAGGTATACCTCACAGTGCCCCTTTACTTTCCCCTGCCTGACACCACCGACTCCAGAGACGCGGGTGCTCTACTTCCCGATCTGCCCAGCAGCCTTTCTCCTCGCCAGGGCCCAGCCCTCTTGCTGCATACAGCAGGGTTTATGCTGGACAGCATGCACCTCACTTTGGTTTGTCTCAAGAGCAAAACCTGGTAGTAGAATCCTCTTTTCCGTTGATGGTGCCTCTCTGACTCCAACGCCTCGGCCACAAAGACTGATGCACAGCTGGCAAGGTCAATTTCCACCGTCCTCATGTTGGGGGAGGGGAGCAGTATGGGACTGAACAAGCTGGATTCTGCACTGCGTGAGTTCAGTTTGCTGCTGCTCTGTAGACCGCTGGCTCCCCTTCCCTCAACCAGTTTCTTGGGGGACCCAGGAGCTCTCCACTGCTGGGCCATGTTGGTTCAGCACTTCTCTTAGATGTAAGACCAGTCACAGTAAACAGAAATAAAACTGCATGACTGGCGCCGCAGCAATCCATGTCCAATCAGAAGTAATTACTTTGATATGCTACCCAGTAAGTTTATTTCCTACTAGGTGTACATCCTACTTGTCTGATCAGTCGTCTGGTTAGCTATGAATTATTGTTTCCTTGAAGACAGCCCTTTCATAAAAACAAATGAAGGGAGGACAACAGAACCTGAACACGGATGAAAAAACACTAATTGGAGCTAATAATTGTGCTTTTGTGCTTTCTTTTCCTGTTATAAGGAAATAACACTGGATATCTTTGACTTGCACCATCCATGCAAACACATTGCAAGTTATATGGCAACCAGTAAAAACTAGCCACAACTCATCTGGCACCGATTTACGCTTCGAATGCTTTAAGTGCAACTAGGGTAATTGAGCAATATCACTTTAGTTACTTCCGTTATTTATAAACGAAAGTCACACATCGAACAGTGTTCATTCCTCGTAGCATCAGATCGATAACCAGCACAACTCTGGTTAACCATTATGTAAATTATCATGTTACTCCCCAAAGCAATTGGCACTTACCAGGGCCACGTACACACCTACACATTAAACAAACATATTAAGCATATCTTCCATGTACCAACACAGCCCAAAGATTGCATAAAACCCATAAAAATAGGTCTACGCTGTCTTTAGATATTGGGCAAAGGACATGTTAGTGTCCCAAAAGATGCACAAAAAATTGCTAAAAGCCCTTTTACATACCTCTTGGATGCTAAAATTCACATACTCACACTTAAATATGGTACTACCTCCTAACCATGCATGTGCTAGAGCTCTGTAGCCAGAACAGGCAATCATAGCATGACTGTGACTAGTGAGAAAAGAAAATGTACAAATAACGATGAGAGCGAGTTTAGGCTGCATGTGGCAGAGATCAGCATGTTTCTCATAGATGAAAGTATTCGTCAGAAGGAGATGGTTGCAGTAGTTGAATTTATGACCCCTTGGCGCATATGTGAGAAAGGTGCTTCATAAAGGGCAGTTTTAGCAAATGTTTAGTGATGAGCTGACCTGAAAGCTGCGATGATGGCAGAGCTTAGCTTGCTGTTCATGTGCACCCTAATGTTACAGGTATGAGGGAGGCAAGTAGAAGGGAATGCTAAGAGGGGCTGAAGAAGGGGTTAAGTTGTTGGTAGTGTGTACAGAAATTGGACCTCTGAGCAACCCAAGTGTTAGAGGCAGTGTTTAGGCAAATCAATTGAACAATTATACACTATTATACACTATGAAACAGTATTGGTTAAAACAAGAACATGTGTTTGTGTCCCCCCCCACCCCATAGAATGATTTAATGCAAGTTAATGTCATGCACAATGTAAGATTTGCTCTTCTTGCAAGTCTGCTAGAAGACTCATAGTTCATCTAGGATTGTTGTGTAGCTGGAAAATGTCATTGTATTCTTGTGACTGTGACCCCAGGTTTACACCTTGACATGCTAGTTGAACATTGGGATATATTTGTGTGATAGTTGCATAAATAACAAATACAGTACTAATGCATTAGCTGTGTTCTGCGCTCTCTATCCATTCCAGTCCTGCTTTAAAGTCTACAAATAGCCATTTAGGTGTGTTTGCTAGTGGATTTCCCTTAGCTGTGTGTGTGAATCTGTGTGGTCTGAGAGCCGACGGATGGGGTGTCAGAACCCTTTTTTGGAGGATCCACGGAGCAGGCAGGGGTTACTGGGCCCAGCCGTTGTGTTTGAGACCTTTTAACTCCAGAAGTCCCGTGCCTGACCTACTATGGATCCTGCTCAACAGGGACAAGTAGCCCTTCTCTACTTGACTGTCAGTTGTAGCTGTGGCCAAGCAGTGATGGCTCCCTCGGGAAGGGGGAAGTGGAGGGGAGGTGGGGGTGTAGATACAAGTCAGTGAACACCACTCATAACTCAAGTGCAAACAGTACGAATAATGAATTGGTGCCCTGCCAAATACTTGCTTTTATAAGAAAAATACATATTTTATTCCTAACTCCACACATGCAATATTCAAATGCAAGAATACAATCCCCTTTGAACACTGGCTCTAGTTGTTAGGTGCATCCCTGCCCCACCCTCCTTCATGTAACGTTTTCTTTTCACTGGTGGCCACATTCAGTAAATGCACACTATTAGGCCATACTCAAGACTTCCCTTTGTTTCTTCAGGATTTGGGACAAAAATGTCTATTGTGCTACAGCACCTTCAGCCGTGAATCTTCTGGAGCCCCGGAGGTCTAATACAACGCTTACCCGCTCCTGCAACATGGAAGTATTTAGCATTACAGCGCAAGCCCTCAAACCCGGCACTTGTGAGATCAGATCCTGCTTGGAGAACTTGACTGCTCGTGGTAGAAGTGTCAGTTTAGGTGGGTGGAGGCTCACTCTCTGGAATGCTGAAGCTGCTCCCCCTATCAATCGGAGCAGCTTCCAACTCATAGCGGTGCAGTAAGTCAAGTCCTTCCCAGTGGGGGGTATTTAGTCAGGCTCCCTCCTGGATTCCCGCAAAGTCATGTCATACTCCTTGGTTTCCTCCTGGTCTACAGTGGTCAGTGAGGACAGGTCCTTTGGTGCGACTAGAGTCGCTGGTCATAGCCTCACTCCAGTCCTTGGTGAGAGCCCAAAGTATTTGATGATTTGGTCACGGCAGCCCTTCCTAGCTTACGGGTTGCCTCTGTGCCTTCTGGAAACGACATACTCAGTTGCAGTCATCCACACCACGACGGCCCCTCCTGTCATACAGGATTGCCTCTCAAGCATTCACAACACACTGGTCACACAATTTCTTCACTGGTGGCCCCAAGTAGCATACTGGACCACTGCAATGAGGCCTTTTGGGCTTAGTGCCCTACACACTGCCCTTAATACTTGGCTCAGTCTGCAGCAGCAGCCCTATCCTGGCAAATGGGGATTGCTGACAACAGGCCTACAGATATGCTACTGCCTGATTGGTGCACAGCTGAATCCTCAGACCTCACACAGGGAGTCCTCACGGTAGGGCTTCGCTATTGGACTTCGCTCCCTCCAGCACTGTCCTCTTTCTCACAGGGCACACTGGTCTTGGAAAGCAGGCAGGCGCTAGTGCCCCAGGGCAGGTGGTTTTGGTTTCCCTGGGTGATGTCCCCTCACCCAGCAGGGAGATTAGCAGACGTTGGCCCCCAGTCCTGGTCGCAGGCAAAAGTCTTGCAGAGCTTCCCCTTCACACACAGCCTTTCTGACTGCTTGGCAGATGACAATTTTTTGAAAAACTCAACCTCCTCTTATAGTAATTTTCCAGATACCAAATGTAATTTAGGGTCTAGGCCTTTGAAGTTTTATTTTTGACTTCTGCTTCTTTTGAATAGGGGCACTTATCCCTTTATACTTTATTCATGAAAGAGGTGTGTCACAGCTGGCCGAACCTCAAAGCTGATTGACCACAACACAATTCATGGGATGTACAAGAGGTCACACCTGGATGTCAGCCACAGTCATTTGTGCATCAAACGATGAATATCAGACACCCAGTCCTTCTCTTTATGATTCCCTTATCAGCCCCATTTCCCAATCTGAGATGTATCCAGGACCCTTCCATGTGATCTATCACTAAATCAACAAGCAGTCTTTTGAAATATGAAGGAAGTCTCCCCCTCTTCTCTCCAGTATGTCCCCACCCAGCTCACAGAAATGAAGAAATACACAAATCTGTCTGGGGAGATTCCCCTCATCTTCATATATTCACTAGGCAGGCCTGGGCTTCTCAAAGTGGAACCCAGGGTCCTCCATGCATTGTACCATTGCAGATACGCTATCTCAGTGTACATTCACAATACACTTTGGGTCCAGAACTGCTACCTCTATGCATTGTACCCTTACATGTACACATGCATTTAGTACACACAAGCTCCATGCATTGTACCATTGCAGATACGCTATCTCAGTGTACATTCACAATACACTTTGGGTCCAGAACTGCTACCTCTATGCATTGTACCCTTACATGTACACATGCATTTAGTACACACAAGCTGCACCCACTGTTCAACACTGAAGCTTTTCAGTCTTTAACCAGTGTGTTTTATTTACAAACACACACAATGCCTGCACACACACTCACTATGTGTGCACTGCACAGCAAGTCCCCCCTTCATGTATTTTACTTCACACAAGCATACAAACGCCTATGGCATGCTTTCCCTGTGCATGCACTGCACAACACTAAGGGGGTTATTACAACTTTGGAGGAGGTGTTAATCCGTCCCAAAAGTGACAGTAAAGTGACAGATATACCACCAGCCGTATTACGAGTTCCATAGGATATAATGGACTCGTAATACGGCTGGTGGTATATTCGTCACTTTACTGTCACTTTTGGGACGGATTAACACCTCCAAAGTTGTAATAACCCCCTAAATCTTTCATGTAATGTATTACTCTAGGGCATGCATAAACCCAGTACAAGTACCAGCCATCATTGCAGTGTATAGGGCAAGAGTGAGTTAAGCACATAGCAGCAGAACTTTAAATAGGTGAGTGAGCTTGTATGCCTCACTTCAGAGACACAGGGTAAAAGGTCCTGTTCACTATTACTGATCACTACATTGTTTGCTGCTGCTGCTGTGATGCATAACAACTGGTGAAGGCGTTCACCTTTCACCACTGTGAGGGTACCTCTTTGGGTGTCCTTCCTGGTCCAACAAACCGCAGTACGTGAGAGAGGTCTATGTCATGGTGCACACGCCCATGACAAAAATCAGCATTAGGGATCCAGAAAACAGTGCAGTTGGGCTCTGACGGCAGGGATACACGTCTTTACCATGCAGAGGCCTGTTCTGTCTCTACATGAAGGTAGATGGATGTGCCTTGTGAAAGATTGCTGAGAGTGCTTGAAAGATGTATACCCGTTTCACTTATTGATTCAGGTCTGATTTTTGTGGTTACATGTAGGGTGAGTTCCTTTAGAATGTGGTTACTTTTAAAGGCTTCTAGACTTCTGTGTTTGTTATTTTAAGCTTAATGTTCACATAAACCTTAAAGTTGCACAATATTAAGGTGAATAGGAGCTAAGCCTGACACTCTTCAATGTCTACATGAGCCCCCTCGCCGACATCGTACGCAAACACAGCATCATCATCATCACCTCCTACGCCGACACTCAACTGATACTTTCCCTCACCAAGGACCCCACCAGCGCTAAGACCAACCTGCAAGATGGAATGAAAGACGTCGCAGATTGGATGAAATTCAGCCGTCTGAAACTGAACTCTGACAAAACAGAAGTCCTCATCCTCGGAAACACCCCGACCGCCTGGGACGACTCCTGGTGGCCCACGGCCCTTGGCACCGCACCGACCCCCTCAGACCACGCACGCAACCTCGGTTTCATCTTGGACCCACTTCTCACCATGACCAAACAAGTCAACGCCGTATCATCCTCCTGCTTCCTCACCCTCCGCATGCTCCGAAAGATCTTCCGTTGGATCCCCGCCGACACCAGAAAGACCGTGACCCACGCCCTCGTCACGAGCTGCCTGGACTACGGCAACACACAATACGCAGGAACCACTGCTAAACTCCAGAAACGTCTTCAACGAATTCAAAACGCCTCCGCCCGCCTCATCCTCCACATACCCCACAACAGCCACATCTCCGCCCACCTGAGACACCTGCACTGGCTTCCCGTCCACAAAAGGATCACCTTCCAACTCCTCACCCACGCACACAAAGCCCTCCACAACAAGGGACCCGAACTCCTCAACCGCCGCCTCCGCTTCTACACTCCCACCCGTCCTCTTCGCTCCGCCAACCTCGCTCTCGCCGCCGTCCCTCGCATCCGCCGCACCACGGCGGTGGGAGGTCCTTCTCCTACCTGGCGGCCAAGACATGGAACTCCCTCCCCACCATCCTCAGGACCACCCAGGACCACTCCACTTTCCGGAGACTACTCAAGACCTGGCTCTTCGAGCAGCAGTAACCCCCTTCCCCCTAGCGCCTTGAGACCCGCACGGGTGAGTAGTGCGCTTTATAAATATTTATGATTTGATTAAGCAAATTTGCAATTGATGTTAATTCGTGCTTGTATAGGACACAGTGGCCAAAACTGACTCTGGCGCCAACATTTTGCTGCAGTTTTCAATGCTGAGATCAGACAAACTAAAGATATTTTCACGTTATGTACTTGTAGTAAAACAGTAAATATTGATCGGTCTTGCTACTTTTTGTATTCTATTGCAGTAGTACTGCGAAATAAGCATTATTTCTGTATTTAGTGTTTAAGTATGTGAAGTCTGCACGACCTCCAAATTTGGTTTCTAAACTTAAAAATTTCCAGATTGCCTAAGACGTTTGATTTTCTTTCCGCTTATCTAGGTGTAGCTTGACTTTTCGAAAAAGAACAGATACATTGAACGTGCAGATAATGTGTTCAGGACAGAAGGTAGACAGCTTTGTGTAGTCGGACTGTCCCTGTTAAACTTCTTGCTTCTTCCTGTCGGTCGTTGTGTGGTGAAAGTACATAGACCGCCTCGAACAACCGATGAAGCAGTGTCTGCTGTACTTAAAGAATGGTTTTCCGTTATCTCAGTGGTGCCCTTACATAATGCTGGGTGAGCCTCCATGCCGACTTTCTGCTAGTACAAGCTGCAGGTCTAGATATGATCTTGCAGCTGTGGCTGTAGAGGGAAGGACTCAGCCCCTTGGATGGAGCCTAAACCTTGACCGTCCCATTGCCATGCACTCTGTGGGACACACAATGTGGAGAGTTCCCATTGTGCTACGAGCCCCATCTCAGTATAACCAATCAAAGTTTGTATACAATTACCCTTTTGTGGTCCCATGTATGAACCCTTTTCAGAAAGGGTACAATAGTCTCTTGTCTTACAATCTGAAAAAAATGGCAAAGATACAATTATTCCTCCTATTATCTTTAGTATCTTTTAGGGAAAAGAAAACCGCTCAGCTTATGATCCGAAGCAAGGAAAGGAAAGTTTTTACTTATGAGTCCCCAAGAAGCCTAAAGGCAAAAACTTCCATGACATGTTGTTTGGTTCTTATTTCTATAGGCAAATTGATTTAGAATGTGGCTATTTTTTTACGTCTTCTAGACTTAAGTGTCTACCAAGTGATTTCTGCATGTTGTTTCAGGCTTGAAACCAATCAACATTATTTCATACTGTACATGACAGGATAATCGCGATGCAGCACAACAAGAGGGACCTGCTTGCATACTGGCAAACAGAACACAGTGAAAATTATAAACTTACTCAATTATTGCTTCATGCAAGCATAGCAGTGTTTTAAAGCCAGATGTTCACTGGCTGTATTACTGTACTTGGGAAAGATGGGGTCTCCTGAGGCACACACAAGTAAACCAGCATTTGCAATGCAATGGGCCTCGCATTTGCTATTGGCGTTGTAAATTCATAACTGGACTTTTCATGTCACTTCAATTGGTTAGCGATGCCTCAAATGAGGTCTTTTCCTGCCACATAATTTCAGTGGCCCTGCACATAACAAAAGCATTTCCATTTACCTTCTTCCTCGATCTGCAGCCAAAAATGAAAATGTTGCCATCTAGCATCTTAATTTAATCCTGCCATGCTAATTCCAATACGATGCCACTTTCACCACCCTACCATCAGTTGTTGGCTGGCTAACAATTCCCAAAACAAGACAGACATGGAGGAGTAACGAACGAACGAAAGAAATAAACTATAAGGGTCACCCAAACAAATCAAGAGTGTTCAAACAGTCATAGTGTAATAAGGATATTAAGTTGGCCTGAATCATGGTTATAACTGCAATAAGGAGAAATGAACAAAACATATACAAGTATATAAATCCAATAAAAACATTTATCTGAAATAAACATTTGGCATTAGACTGTAATGCTCAGAACTGCCCCTAGAAGACACCACAATGAAAATAGCACTTGTAAGAAACATGGTTGTGTCGCCATATAGTTAGCCCCTAGAGGCCATAACTGCATGAAAAGAAAATGACAAAGTATTGCAGTGTAACCATATATTTAGCCCCTAGAGGGTGTAGTGCATTATACATTTTCTGGGATAGCAGGCCTACTGCAATGATATTAGAAACAAGACCATTAAAGCACAAGCAACTCTGAGCTGTAAAACAAAAGTTCCAGCCATGAAAGATTAAAAGGACACTGAATGGAGGGATGTGTTATTATTTTGGGGTCCCCACTAACCTATAGCAGGTTGTTGTGAATGTTTTGAAGGTGGTACTATTGTCCTAGGACTACTACAGGCTGAGGTATGAGCACAAATGTTTTGTAAAAGAATGCCTTGCAAAGCATTATGGAAAAGAATGCCCTGCAAAGCAATATGGGACAACCAAGTTTGCAAATATTGTAGTATGCGGTCTTTCATTCTCAGAACAGTCCCTAGAGGACACCACAATGAAAATATCATTTGTAAGAAACCTGGTCATGTCACCATATACTTAGCCCCTAGAGGACGTAGTGCCTTACACGTTTTCATGCCTAGCAGGCCTACTGCAATATTAAAGCCCTTAGAACACAAACTACTCCAAGGTGTAAAATAAAAGTTCCAGCCCTAAGAGAGCTTAAAAAGAGTGAATGGTGGGAGGGGTTATTTTGGGGTCCCCACTAACCTAATTTGGGGATCCAGAAATGACCTAAACAGTTAGTGTGTCATACTGGACGTTTTGGGGGTGGCCCCATTGTCCTAGGGCCACCACAGGTTATGGGCAAACATGTTTTGGAAAAAAATGCTTGCAAAGCATTATGGGGTGACTTTTCCCGACTACAGTGAACATTGTAGTGTCGGCTCTCCTGCCGAGCCGATACTAAATCAGTTACAGAAACTGAGGTGTACCTTTTTCTAGCCCTCTCGGCAATCTTTCACACAGGGTGCCCTCTAACCCACATCGGCCTTCAGACCACACCGATACACACAGCCAGCTAAGGGAAATCCACTGGTAAAGAAGCTTACTTTACTTTTTGGGGGAATTTCTTGGATTTTAAATGTTTTTTAAATTTTAAATGTTTTTATATTGTTTGACCTATAAGCGGAAACAGTAAAATTACTTACTGCAAATTTATGCAGTTGACATCCCTATCCTCATTGCTAATATACCAGTTTGTAAGCCACATCCATAGCTGAGAGAAGGTTCTTCCTCTGCTTAAACTCAGCTAGAACCAAAGCCTTAATCAAAATAATTTTCCATTAAGTAATATTGTGTAGTTAGCCTGTAGGCACACGAAACAGCACTTATTGAATCAGAGGTGTTCAGCTGTGTAACCATTCCATGTGTTTTCGTGAGTTTCATAACACTGAGAAAAGATCATGCCTTTACCTGCCCCATAACTTTGAATTGTGGGGTGTCCGATCAGCAGTCATTACCCTGCTGGAAGTCAGTTTGCCACCAGAACAACAATCAGGAACTAGAATTGGTCTACAGTTGGCATATATTTACCCAGATTGACTCCGCAAGATGCTTGGATTTCTTTGCTTCAGGGTTTCAAGAGATGCTCGATATAGTTTATGTATGGCCCAGGCTAATCTAGCCTTCTCACCCTATCAGCAAAGAGGGATTTGTACTAAAAAAGATCACTATCCTTCCATAAGTGATGGTCATTTGCATAACAGACAGCAACTGTTACACAACTTTAGCAGCAACACTGCCCTAAGTTGAAATTAACCTTTCAAACTATTCTGGAGATGAGTGTTTCAAAATCACTCTGTCAAACTGTTCTAAAGACTCCCTCTAGTCTGTTAGCAGAAAGTGGATTAGTGTCAGGACACTCATGCTGGTATATTTCTAAGACTAATCTCCATAATATGGACTAAACTGTTTTGCTGTTGCTGAGGGGATACATCATTTATCAGTGTTGCCACCGACCTTCCATTGGTTTTTCAGAACCTGTGGGTGTTGGTGCAGTGGAGATCAAAGACTTCTGCTTTACTGAGTTCTTGACCGAAGGATCACTCATTGATAAATCTGTCTCCAGCAAACATTCTTTTTTCGGATTTCTGGTAACTGAATGGAACTCCAGTCATCCTGTAGGTGGTATTGTTAGAAAAATCACGTTTCTATCTTCATAGTGACTGCTTATTTGCAGCTTCAGTCAGCTAAGGTTTGCAGTTCTATTTCACCTCCCTTGAACCTGGAGAAAATAACTACTATGCACTGCTGACCACAGATTGGAAACAGTGGATGGGACAGATCAAGTTTATATTGTAGAATGCTCTGGTCCTCCCCTCCATGGTCTAGGACGAGGACTGACATGTATTTTTTACCACATTCCGACTTGTCTCTAAAGAAAACTTGTGTGATGATACACGCCAAGAAAGACTATTTAATTTATAAACCGGTGATAATGGGGCTGAAGGGACCCTCATCAGAGGGCCTACTAACATGGAATTCAAATGCAGTGAGGTAAATTGGTAAGAGTTTTCAAAGTATACTGTTCTCTTTTTCCATGACGCAAATATATATTTGAATCTTGAACATGTTATTCTTACCTCTTGTTGGTTAGTGCCTGGCAAACCTTTACCTTGGTTGTGTTAGCATAGTAGAACATATAACACAGATGCAGCTGCTATTAAAAAAATCCCCATTAGTATTTCTTCAAAAGGATTGCTGCTGCTAATGTGATAAAGGCAGCACTTGAGGGCAAGCCCTTAGACCAGAGATGGGATGGGGTGACTGAGGAGGGAAGATGAAAAAGAGGAAAGTGCAGATTGACTGCATGCTCAGGGTTGGTGAACCAAAAGCATAATTGGCTGGTCAGTGCATAATATGAGATCCTCCTTGCCTGAAAGCACAACATAGCACAAGTTAAGACCAGAAGAAGACTATATCTAAAACACACTAGAGTCCATGAAATCTAGTTGTCATAGGTACACTACTCTGAACTCCTCAGTTTTGTTGAAACATTGAAGAGTGTATGCGGAAGGCAAGCGCTTTTTTGTGGAAGTACAGAACGTCGGCCCAGTCAAAGCATGTACTCCTGGTTTCCAAAATGTGGACAGAACCAGGAGTACATCTTTTGATTGGGCAGAATTTGTGTTCGTCCACAAGAGGTGCTTGCCTGCCACACGCGTCCAGCTGTCTGAGCTTGAACTTTCAGGGGCACACACATGACAATGTAATGCTATTAAAGTATCTTGGGTAACTAAATACTTTATGGTGTTAATCTTTGCAGTAGCACAGATGAAAGGAGACCAGTCATTAACCTATATTGATTTTCACCTCTGGCTGGTCATTGCTTTTCATCTGACCTTTTAACCTACACCGATATTTTACAGTTCTTTGCTTCCACGCGAATACACCCCCTTGCTATCTACTTTCAGTGCTTCATGTTGCTGTAGTACTTTAAAGCCAGACCTAGTGGCATTGCTAGTGTTTGTTAAGGTTGGTTATGAAGTGTTTAAGTGACATAGTAATGTGGTTGAATTTGCCTGCAACTCGAGTGCTAGGTGGCTATTTCGTCTTACTTCCTTCACACTTGATATTATCTGTGGACCAACCGAAAGAAGGTTTGTTCAGAAAGCATTACTAGTAAAAACAGCTGCATTCGTGAATGTTTTTTAACCTGCGGAGTGCAGCACATTACTGCGTTCCGTGTACTTGCAAGCTGCCCGTAATGTGGAAACATAGATGCTAAATTAGCATGGATAAACGCAGTTACATTCCATGACCTTTGAATATCTGAAGATCGTTGTAACGATATGTGTAGGGTGGGAAAGACGTACATTTCTAAAGGGCAAAGGCCATAAACGCATTACTTATGGAGAGAAATGCCTCCTTTCATGAGTAGCAGTTGCTGCTTTAAAATGTTACCAGTGGGAGGAGATGTAGGTTTTTCCTGCTCAGTGAAAGTCGATGCTTTGTCGTTTGTCCAGGCATTCCTCATTGAAAGGCATAGCATGGCCCGTGCGGTGATCACCCCGCTCGTAATTATGCCCAGAAAACGAAAAATAATTTGAAGTCTGTATTATCGTTGAATTTGAACTGTCTGACGTTGCATGTTGCGAACTAAGGCACAGAAAAGTGCTACATTGATTGTTGCGAGTCTTCTTCCAGCTAACAGTAATAGCAGTCGTTAAGTGTGCACGGCATTACTGTTGTATGGCATATAGTAATGTCCCCTAACTCATTCCTGTCCAAAGAAATGGCAGTCCCCAAAAGCAATTAAAAATGTTCTGTTTATAATACGGTGTTGCCCCTGAGAATGCTAGACTTTGGGTGGGGTATAAGAATAGATCATTATGAAAGTCCGTGGAATTAACTTGTATTCGGGTTGGAAAAAGTCTACATTACTAATCCCAAAACAGGCCACATCATTATGTTGTTGTCAGAAAGAGGGGATTAACGGGTCTTTGTTGAATGCAGGCAGACCTCAATCAATGTACCTGTAAAGCGCGGCTATTCACCCATTAGGGTCTCAAGGCGCGGGGGCTCCCACTCTGTGGAGGCACAAAAGCTACAGGATGAGATGACTTTGGCGCAATTCGGCTGGAGCAGCAGAAAGGCTGCCAGGGCTGGGTCCAGGTTAGGTGCTTCTTTATTAGCTTTTGCTGCTCTTTAGTAGTGTTCTTCTTAGGCCAGCAGGAATCTGATTTCCTGGTAATAGGGGCTCCCCTAAATACTGCATTTAGGATAGTTTTGGGGAGTGTAGGATAGAAGCCAATGGACTGTTTGCCACTGGGGTCACTACACTCCCTATATGACCACTTCCTGTGGGAAGTGGGCATAACCCTGTCCCAGAGTTCCTGAATCTGCCAACACCAAAATGGTAAATTTCTAAAACTCGTGTCCGCATCAGGCAGAGCATCTCAGGGGTGGGACTGGCCCAAGGGGTGGTCACACCTCCCTGAATACAAAATTTCCCACCTGTCCAGGTGCCAAATGGGCCCTGGGGCAGGGGAGTCAGCACCTCCCCTGTGAGTGAAGCCAGTTCTGCATACCAAGGGCGGTGGGCCTCTTTGAAGCCCCCCTGTCTTGGAATGCAGATTCACAGGTCATTCGGTTGGATGAGGTGTGTAAGTACCTCTCCCAGAGTAGGCTTTATTGTTGACAGCCTGAAAGCAAAGGCTGTCACCCTAGAAAGTCAGACTTGTGTCTGGTGGTGGCAGGCTGGCTATAACTAGTCAGTTCCACAGAGGTAGTTGGAAGGTTTTCAACCTAAGGTGCCTTCTAAGGTGCCTTCTGGGTGCATGTATGATTAGATCCATCACTGGCATCAGTGAGGGTTTATTAATACAGAGTGTTTGATACCAAATATCCCTAGTTTCAGTGAAGCCACCATGCAGCTGTGAAACTCGTAGTGACCAGTGTCCAGCACATGTACTTGAAATGGTCTCTCTTCTCACTCACTATCTCTAAAAATCAACAGAGACATAGCAGGGGCATATCTGCTCTTCATGTGTCCTCACAAGCAATATAAAGCACCCTGCCCTAGGGCTGGAAGGCCTGCTGTAGGGCTGACTTGCATATATATATATATATATATATATATATATATATATATATATTGCATGCAGTGTTTAGGGGTCATGGCACACAGCTGTGTGCCATGTTGTGTTTTCACTTTTAGCAGCACCAAGAAACACAGCTTGCAATGGCAGCTTGCATGTGCTAGGTGAGGGGTCCCTGAGGGTGGCACAATACGTGCTGCGATCATTGGGGACCCTTCTTGGTACCATGGGTACCAGTTACTAGGGACTTATATGGTGGACCAATGCTATTGCCGATTGGAGAACAATTGCACAGTTTTAGGGTAGGAAATCTGGCACTGGGATCCTGGTTAGCAGAATTCTAGTGTACTCTCATTCAAAATTGCATTGAATACCAGGCAAAAAGTGGGGGTGACCATGTCAAAAAATGGCACTTGCCTGCTGTTTTCTTCCATGGTTGAGAATGTGGATTCTGCATAGGATTTCTGTCATTTTTAAAGTTTGTAAATTGACCTAAATACACTTTTTTGTAATGCAGTAGCACATTTCACTTCTCTAACCTAATAGTGGTTGAATTTGATGTTTCACATTTTCTCTATTTTAAGTTTGTGTACTCATTTCCCCGGTTTCTGAGTGAGGTATGCATGGTTTTTACATAATTAGATAAATAAGATTTAAAAAAAAAAGAAAAAAACCTTCAACAGATTGGCCAACAAGACACCACCTTAGGTTGGTATCCTTTGCTCAGAAAAAAGGCATGTCATATAAACGGATGGAATTTAAGGGGACTAAGGAGCCTGTCTTTGGCCTAGGGTTAATTTGTGCTGTGTAGGATTGAACTCTGGAGTCTGGCTTCTTTTTTGAGCCAAGGACACAAAATCTATCCTTAAATCCAAGAAATACCTGCTACTGAAGTTGTCATCAATCTAGTTTCAATTTCAATATGGGAGCAAACTGTGTGTGGGTGTGGGTGTATATTCAAGACACTAAAGCCCCCAAGTCAAAATCGGTCACTTGATAGACGGCAGTGCACATGTGGGTGGGGGAAGCCCATTACATCACACTGCTCACTTCCACATGATCCTCCTGGAAAACAAATAAGTACACACCTGTTTGACCACAGAAAATTGTTTCATTTTCTCAGCTGCAAGGCCCGGACCGACACATTTAGGGTGAGGCAAGTTGATTTCTTTTTATTTTTTATCTCCAGGTATTTGTTAAGAATGGGAAAGTGGAAACGAGATTGATCAGAAAGCCAACAGCTGGTAATATAATTTTGTACACCTCTAGTTTCCACCCTAAAAACACTATTTGTAATATCTCTTATGGTGAATTGTTGAGGGTAAAAAGAAACAGCAGCACGTGGCAGGATTGGGAAGCTGGTGAACATGAAACAATAGAACGCTTCCTGATTTGAGGTTACACTAAAGTTATTAAGACAGCAATAGCTAAGATGGCGGCGGTCAGTAGAGTCCATGTGGTTGTCATAGCAGGAACAGAGGAGGGAAACTTCTTGGACTAGGATGATCACCACATATAGTACTGAGCATTAAGAGCTGATCTTAATATTCAGAAAACATTGGCACCTTTTAAAGGTGGATCAGGTACTAAGTTCAACTTTGCCTACATCTCCCCAAATGACCTTTCGAAGAGCTCGTGCCATGAAGGATTTGCTTGTAATGAGAAGTTCTGAGATGAAGAGCAAAACAACTTGATTGTTGAGGAGAGGTTTTCACAGGTGCCACAAATGCAAGGCATGCAAATATGGTATAGAAATGGAGGCAGTTAAGTCACTTTTCTGCACCAGACCCATTGAATTTTATTGACCATACCAATGCAAGATAAAATTTGCCATATATGTGCCACAATGTGCTTGCAAATTACACAATGTAGTCAGCATGACATTGCAGGTCCATAAGAGGATACTGCAACATATAAGGGCAGCCATCAACAAGGACTGGCCGTATCCAGTAACAAAGCACATTTCGGAAAGTCATGGGTGGTGATGTTACCAGCTTGAAATATTTTGTTATAGATGCAGTTTCCCCAGAAACTTGGGGGGGGGAGGGGGGTGGGGGGTCTGAGAAAGGCATCTAAGGCAGACTGAAAGCAGGCACATTAAGAGATTTAATAGTAAAGCACCCAATGGCCAGAACACGGAGAAGGAGCTCTATACGTTCTTATGAATTGAGTTGTAATTGAGCCCAGTATGAGACAGGTGAAGACAGTTAAGAGTACTTCTGCCAGGAGTAATGGTGGATATAGTCATGCCAGAATGCAAGTTGTAAGATTGGTGTAATGAGGTTGGCATCGTTTTGAAGCAAATATAAGGGATGCAGGTATTGCCAGGCATGCGAGGAACATAACAGTATACACTACAGGTGGGCGCACAAATGAAGCAACTATGTTGGTGGGTAATGGGGGCTGTAACCAGGCCATACTTTCAAAGTTGGAAATTGACAGTACTTGTAAACAAAAGTGTGACTCAGTACATTGGCCCACTTGGGCATGATGGGTGATTGAGTTGAGTTGAAATAATAGTGAGACCGATTAATTATAAATATTTGTGGTCAGATTAGCTACTAGTGGGCAGCTTGAAACATTTCAGTGTGATTGTCAAACGTAGGAGTTAACCCACTTGGGTTTAATTGTAATAGGCAATGTTGGTATTTGACAAGGCAATTCTTTTTTAGATGTATACTCGAATGTTAACTGCTAGAGTGATAAATATGGATTTTTCACAAAGAGCACAACACAAAAACAAAAGTGGTTGATTTTTAAGGTTCCTGTCATGTGGGGTGTTCAAAATGAAATCGCATTCAGTTTCAGTGGGGCTTAATCATGAGTGATATCCAGTGTTTACCACCAGTCAGGAATAGAAAGATTGTGTGTGCTTTCAATATCCTTTAAGCACCACAAGTAGCATGCGTGGTAAAATGAACATTCATATTCACATTGTGATTAGGAAAGAAGGGTTAATCAACTCCCTTGCTGATATATAGTTGTCATTGAATTTGAACATATATGTATTTTAGAGTAATTAATCCCCCCCCCCCCCCCCTGTTTTTGCTGGTGCGTATAACATTGGGTTAGATAAATAGTTTTGGAAGTGGCGCTGCACGTCATGTGAGCAAGTCCAGTGTGGTGGCCGTAACCCGTTATGGTGGACTAACACCAAAATAAATTGTTGACGAAAGTAAGAGGTCTGTACCTGGCATCTTTTTGCCTAGGAGCGGCAGGATATCAATATCACTTTGGCGTTTGACACATTTTCACAACGTTTGGCAAAAACATGCCCTACTTTGTCTAGTTCTGCATGGAAAGTTTCGGGGTGATCTGTCAAGCAGGGGCAGAGAAGGGGTGGGAGTCACAAAATGTGTTTGAATGGTGTTTCCCACAGAGATTTCAGACACAACTACAGCTCATATTCCTGAACACAATTAAACCAAATTTGGCAAAAGGCTAGATCTTGGTCCAGAAAGATCTTTTTGCAATTTGGTGTAAACACCTGCAGTAATTTTGGAGTTATTATTGTGTTTATCTACCGACTCCGATCCTCGCCATATCCGATAGATCTCATGCTGAGATCATATTGGCTGCCAGCACTTCAGCCAGTAAGTGCTGGCAGCCATTTTGGGACTCACTCAGCCGTGTCCCAAGAAAAAAGTGTAAAAATAAATAAATATATATATATATATATATATATATATATATATATATATATATAAAAAAAATATATATATAAAAAAAATATATCCGCTGGGGACCAAAAACATATTTTTAGATTTTTGTCATGAAATAGCGATAGATTTGCAAATCTTTGGCAAAAACGAAAAAAGGCCTGGCTTTCCCTGTGCTGCTGCTTCAATTACTCTTCTTGTTTTCCTCCCCCATTTTTAAGTGCCTTCTCCTTGCTTTTCCCTCGTTCTCACTGCGTTCTCCTTGCCTTTTCACCTGTTTTTGGTCTTCTTCGCTTTTCCCTCATTTTCACTGCTTTCCCTTGCTCCCCTCCTCTGTTTTTTGAGTGCCTTCTCCATGCTTTTCCCTTGTGGCGTGGGGTTGGGTGCATGCAGCAGGACTGCAGCCAACCAAGCCACTGCTGCTAAAAAAAAAAAAAAAAAAAAAAAACACTGAAAAAAACAAAGGTTACATGGGTGTTCTAGTTGGGAATTAGCATTTAAAAAACCTTAAAAATTCACTCAAAAAAAATAAAAACAAAGGGTACAGCAACATTTATAGTTAAGATCAGAATTTACATGCACAAAACCATAGGTATTCAGCTGTTATAGTTGGTTATTTCAAGTAACGTAATATGATGTCATTGGTAGTGCATTGTAGGGATGTAAGTTCTAGTCCGCTAGGATAACTGAAGAATTTCTATGGTTTTGTGCGTGTAAAATCTGTATATGAATATGTAAGTGTTTATAGGTGTGTTTGTGTGTGTGTGTGTGTGTGTGTGTGTGTGTGTATATATATATCTGCGCACAAAAGCCCTCATTTTCACTTCGGCGGTCTTTTTGAAAGACCACCGGAGCCCCTGCAGCCAACAGACTGCCATATTAGGAGTCATTGGAGGACTTCTGCTCATTTATGGGTGGAAGTCTGACTCCGAAGAGGCAGTTGCATTGCCAGAACCCATCCCCTCCTGGAGAAGGTAAATGATTGTCTGAAGGACATGGGGCGGGGGTGAGGAGTGTTGGGTGCATGTGCGTGTATGTGTGCAGACGGGGGTGTATGAGTGTGTGTGGGCGAGTGAGTGGATAAGGGGGGTGCATATGTGTGAGTGTGGGTGTTAAATGGATGTGTACGGTTGGGGGGTGTTGGTGAGTGTGTATGCCGTGCAGGGGGTGTCTGCATACTCTCTCACATCCAGACACGTACCCACAGAGGGGGGATGTGAATGCGTGCGTGTATGTTATTGAATGTGAAAGTTTGTGCGCTTGAATGGGGGTGTGTCCCCATGTATGGGAGTGAATAGGGGGGGTGTCTGCATGTATGGGAGTGAGTGTGGGTTTCTTTGTGAATGTATGCATATGCTGAGGGGTGAGTATGTGAATGCATGTGTGTGTGAGAGGGTGGGGGGGGGGGGTGCCGGTGACAGGAATGGGGTTTCCTGTCACCGGGTCCATTTCTGCCACGGTTTTTGTCACGGGGTGACCGCCACAGAAAGCCTGGCAGTCTGCTGATTCATAATCCGGCTGGCAGGCTGAGGCCTGCCGCCGGGATGGAGGTGCTCACCGCCGGCCGCAGTAGTGCGACCTCACTGCCGGGCCAGGTGGCGTTGTGGAGGTTTGGCATCTGCCAAACCCCACAACTTGTGATGTGGCGGTCCTTCCTGCCGGGTCTGCGGGTCTTCCTCTCTGGAAGGTCATGCCAAAACTTTTTGGCTTCTCTCCTCTTGTTTTGCTGAATTCATTTTTGTTGGCTCTGTTTGGGTGCACTTTTACATTGCCAACCAGTGCTAAAGTGCTTGTGTTTGCTCCTTTAAACATGATAAAATTGTCTTATACCCAAATGGCACATTTAATGTACCTGCAAGTCCCTAGTACTTGGTACTCAGTACTACAGGTATCCAGGGCCTATAAACTAAATGCTACTAGTTGGCCTGCAGCACTTACTGTCCACCCATTTATGTAGCCCTTTTAACTATATTTGTAGTTTTAAACTGCCGTTTCGACCTGCAAAAAATGTTTTACCAGGCCTAAACCTTCATATTTAATACATGTCACCTCTACAATAGGATCTAAACTGCCCAAAGGGCAGGGTGCCTTGTATTTAAAAAGGTTGGACATGTACATTTAAACTTTACATGTCCTGATTGTAAAAAAAACAAAAAACAAAAAAACACTGAAATTCGTTTTTCACTATTGCAAGGGCCCCTCTCCCACAGGATAACATTGTGTTACTTATCACATTTAATAAGTGATACCTTTTGTTTGGGAGCAGGTGAGAATGCCATGTCTGGTGTCGGATTTTAAGTCACAATTCAGAAAATGCCGCTATTAGAAAATTGCCATTTTCATGCCCTAATCATTTAGTGCCTGTATTCTGGGTCACATGACTCTGTACTTGGCAGTTGGCCTTTGTATATTCCTCCCAGGCAGCCACACATTAGAGGGTCCAGGTGGTGACAGGATGGGTCATCTTCACTTGATGAGGGGGCAGAGCTGTGACCTTGTCACACTTGCCCTTCAAAGACCCTGTCTCAGTTCACACACACACACACACACACACACACAACCACACTCTAGCTTGTTGTTCCTACAGACAGACTGGGACCAGGGTAGGAAGCAGGACATTCCAGACACTTCTGTAGGTGGAAACTCCAAATGTTTATTCCACTTGAAAGTGGGCACCAGGTATAAAAAGGGGACTTTACTTCCCACTCTTCAGTACACTTCTGGATCAATGCATCCTACTAAAGAACTGCTGTGCCGCCAGAGTACTATCTTTCTGCCCGAGTCCTGCCTTTCTGTCTGAAAAATAAGACTGTACCCTTCATCCCAGGCTGAAGTGACTCCAAGGGCTAGCTGACTGATCTGTTTTGAGCTACAGGGACACAACAACCTCCAAAGGTCGGTCTATCTGCAGCTGCCCGCTGACCTGCTGCACTGGACCTGCCTGTGTCCTGCAGGTCTCTGCTGGGTTGAGGTCCTGATCCCCAAGAGGCGAAACTCTAGGTCCTGGACCTTTGGTGTGCTTCAGTTGAGCGCCTCTTCAAAGAAAAGGTGAAATTCTGACGTTTTGCGCCTGTGAACTTGCCTGTTTGCGCCAAGATCTTGGTAGACCTCCAATGCAAAGCTCCATGAACCTGACTCTTTATGGTACAGCAACCACCAGCGTCGTCCAGCACCTGAAGATCTGCTCTTCAGGCTACAGCTTTGACATCCGTAGTAATCGCCAACACGGAGTTCCAGCAATGAGTGTCAGCAACTCTTGGCAGGATCTTCGCTCTACAATGATGACCATCCAAGATGCTCTCCCTTCTCTTGTAGCCTACTCCACTGGAAACAGAACTCGACACAGAGGACTTTAGAGGGTAATTTTCCTAGCTGGCCCTCCCACACTCCATCTCAGTCTTCCTGAACTTGACTTTTAACCGGTTTTGCACAACAAGATAACCGCAAGTGGTGCTTTATGTTTTCAGGCGATATACTTACCTTAAATATTTGAAACTGCATATCTCTGGTTCTACTGATTAGATTTTTGTTATTTGTGGTGTTAATTTATTCAAATATACGCTGCTTTTCTAAATTAGTGTGGGATGTTTTGTGTATGGTGTTTCCTTTGCTTAAGTTACGCCGGACTGCTTGGGTGCCAACTAAACTACCAGAGGGTTAAGCACAAGGTAATTTGTTGACTTTTTGTGGTTTACCCGGATAAGAATTATTGCTGTTGCTTGAGTAGGGTTTCACCACACCTCAACCAACAACACAGTTTTTCACACACATACACACACTGTCCATCATCAAAACTTTGTGGCTAAGTTTTAGTCATAATAACACAATATTTTCACACAAATAACTTAAAAATATAGTAATCAAAAACAATAGAAATAAAAACAATTAATGCTTTCTTAGAAATATATAAGATCAAGTGTAATTCAGTAGGTCTTTACGAAGCCGGGAAATGCAACAGTTCAGGCCCAGAGACCCTCCAGCAGGCTGATCAAGCATGCATTCCCTACTTATGTTTGTCATTCCGAGGTCAGACTGTTAAATTGAAGATCTAATAAGATATAGATTGGATCTTGATATGAGCTACATCAGAATCTGTTTTTTCTAGACCAGTGATCAAGGATTGCTCGATGCTGGATAAAATGACAGCCATCCCAAGGCGTTTATACCTTAAACAAAAATATTTTAGATTTTTGCCAGTGTTTGTTACCATGGTGAGAGCCTGGCAGCTCCCCCAACAATAAAGTTTTACAAAAGCCATGTCAATACAAGACACGCATTGACAAAAACAAAAGACTGTCTACCAATTTCGGATTGATCAGGTTTGCCAATGCTTGTTTATTTTCATGTTTCCCATAATGTTGTTGAAACTGGTTACACTGTTTTTTCTTTTATGAATATTTTTTGGAAATAGCATGCATCAACGCATTTTACTAAATGATGTTTCAAAGAAATGGTATCAAACTTTTCACGGTAATTTAACAAAATGTTTTTTTTCCTAGTTGCATTGATTTTCTGAACATTTTATTTTGAAAGCAAAGGATCACCAGTCCTCCTTAGAAGCTTCTGCAAACATTTGCATCTAAGCGGAGAGCATTCTGGGAGCCTTATACGTAGCCTCATATTGTTAAACTTTTTAAACTTGTGTTCATATTTGTTTACTGAAACCACTGACAGTAGTGCAGTGCGAGCTAACAACATTTACTTACTGTGCTCACACTAATAACAAAGGCTTTGCATTGTGAACTATAGATAGGTCAAACAGCATTAACAAAGAAGCACAAATATTACCTCAACTGCAAACAGTTCCCTTCCCTGTAAACTGGCAGACAAAGGTTTTGTGCTGCAGGAGCTTGGGCCGCCTTCTCCTAAGGACAAACTAAGTATGAAAACATGTTGTCCTTGACCCCAAACAATGTCCTGGACGTCGGGCTATAGGACTTACACATCCCTGGCTTCCCAGAAACAGTACGTTGTTCTTTTATTCAAATGTGTTAACATCACACAATACAAACCTGCTATGTTTCTTATACAACATCTTTCCATAGAATTAACTTGTTTTGCTGTGATGAATTTAATTTGTACCGCAATGAAAATTAGAAAACGCTGTAAGAATGTAACTGTTTAATGGGAATGAATGAGACAAACTGTTCCAGTGTTTTAATAATATTTCTATTGCTTTATACTAAATTTTTTGCATGAAAATGTGGTGCTTTTATGGCTAATTCTTAGCTGAATAAAGTTTTGTTGACTGACTAAACATATACAGAAATATATATAAGGGATCAAGTACCCCGCCATACATTTCAAGGATTTTGCAAGTCATCGAGGGGATCCATAACCATATAGAGGAACAAGAGCAAAGGCTGTAAAGGTAATGGAATGACAGGGTGACCTGCAGTATCCTAATGTACACTAGGGGTACTTTATTCCTTATAATATATGGTCACACCATCACCTTTCCCACAAACCACTTAAAACCGTGGTGCGTATCTTTCATATGAAAGAGCAAGCGTGTTTGCAAACTAAGAATAAAAATAAAACATCTGGTTCAAAATTCAACACATCCAAAACCTGTTAGATATTTGTTATACACAGATATTAGAAACTGTTCAATAGAAGTCAGTTTTTATATAAAAAAAACAAAAAAGAAAAAAAAAAGCTTCAGTAGCTTTCATTTGTCTAATTGGTGCAAAAAAACAAACATTTTCTCTCAGCTTGTCATTGTAAGCTATTAAAATAGAGCAGAAGAAAGAAAAGCAACATTCAATTTTCCTTGCTTTAAACAGCTGCTTCAGTTATGCTCTGTGACCCGACCTGCCTTTCACCTTGGTTGTGGCTCTGACAGCAGGCATTGTGAGAACTCAACTGTAATAACTTAAAATATTCGAGGTCTGACTTCTTTTCTTTATAATAGGCAACTGGGTGCATCACAAGTTTCTGATTATGAAGAATTTAGAGAATTACGTTTATGTAGGGATTACAGACTATTTCGTATACAATTGGTACATTTGCATATATTCTATGTATATTTTTGCATTTATAAAACTGCGTATGTATACGTTTTATCCTCCCCTCTTTCAACCATGTTATTAAATTGCCTTTTTTGAGGGTCTCAGTTTAGTTCCTCTGTGTCCTCATCACACCGAAGAGCTTTCGGACTGTGGATTTTGTCATTAAGAGCAACAACAAAAAAAAAGTCATATACAAGGTTTTAAACTTAAGTTGGCGATAAGGTTACAGGACATGATGACCTTAAATATCAGTTAGAGGAGTTGGGGGAACCGAACCACACCTTAGCACAGATTACTGTTTACTAATGAAAGATAGTGCCACTTGTAACCCAGTGCCAATGAACTTAATGTAGGTCAAGAGAACCAGGAGCATTTTTCCAATAACATTTATCAAGTTTCATGGATAGGTGTATGCCTATACCTCAGATGTCATGCTGATAAAAAGAAATCTGGCCCAATAACGTAGCATATTTGGAACAAGTTTAGGGAAACACTGATTCACAAAAGTGTAGTATGCAATTGTGCTTGTTAATGGGGTTGTGAAGGTACCACTTTTTAAATTAAAAAATATCTGATGTTATTTTGAGGATTTGGTGATAGAACTACTTTGCTGGTGCACATCACAGGCCTCAAAAAGATCCATGCTGTAATGAGGCATAGTTTCACAAAGTTTTTAGTAAATCCCATCGACATTTGGGGTCAAAATCCAGTACTTGACTCACAAGATGAGGAATGGTGGGATTTTGCTTTTGTTGGTATTTACATACACAACTTCTGCCAGTATGGGAAAATGTATATGCAAACAGGTTTGCTTATTGAGGGAGAGGGGTTGTGGACTTTTGGGAGGAGTGTCCATGTTCAGAGGTTAGTGAACATCTTATAATGTACACGTTTGTAGTTATTCACAGGTTTCTGATGGATACAACTACCTGTGGATTCCTCACCTCATGAATACTCCCATGGCGCCAGCATTCGACGGAAATCTTCTTACTAGTCTCTGCACGTCGACGAGGACGTCACTCTAGCCCACGCGACGCCGTCTGACATCATACAGGCAATAAGAGGTCCTCGACGACGTGCGGACGTCAGTTCCCTTTTTTCCGTGCATTCGAAACGGTTATCTTCGAGGGAGCAACTGTTACTCTTGCGGTTACAGTGTATATCTTGCTGCGTAGTCTTTCGCTGTGGAAATAATGTCGCAGAGAAAGTCTGGATTTAAGCCTTGTCGTGAGTGTGGAGGCAAGATGTCGGTGACGGATCCTCATTCCGATTGCCTTTGGTGTTTGAGCTCCGACCACGACGTCTCGACTTGTGATTCATGTCAGCACATGAATCCAAAGGCCCTCAAGGAACGTGAGGCGAAGCTGTTTATGGCCAAGTCAAAGGGGAAACATCACAAGAAGTCTTCTTCCCCAAGACATCGGCGTCATCGAGACTCCCGGCGCCGTAGAGAATCTCGGCGTCATTCGAAGGAGACTCGTTCCAGGTCTCCGGATCGGCGCCGAAGGACATGGGAGGTCAGTCCCACGGTTACGCCGCATCCTTCGACGCCGTTGCCCTCTCCGGCGTCTCCAATTTCACCTGGACAGGCGTCGGTGATTGAGGTATTGGAGCCTCAAGTGTTTTCTCCGGCGCAGACGCCGAGGCCGGCGTCGGGGTCGCCTCCGAGACAGGCACCCCAGTATCCGGCTTTTCCCACCCCTGGAGCCGATAGTTCCGCATTCTTGAATGCGATGTATGCCATCTTCCAACAGATGGCTCCAGGGGGTGCTCCGGCTGGGCCTTTGGCCTTTTCTTTGGGTGATCCTGCACCTCTTTGGCCGGCACCCTTTATGCCCTTTCTCCCGTTTGGGACCGTGGGCTCGGCGCCAGTGTCGGCGCCGGTGGCCGCTCCGGTGGCGTCAGAAGGATTGGCCCCGGGGATTTCCATCCCGTCGACGTCGGGATTTCGGCCTGTGACTCCGGTGGGTCCATCTGCGGCAGTTGCTCTTCCGTCGGCGCCGAAGTTACCTGCGGCGCCGGATGCGGCGTCGGTGGCTTCTGAAGATCGGCGCCGATCTTCGACTTCGGCGGAGGCATTGTCGACTCCGCGTATTGAGCAACGACTTCATTCAAGGAGATGTGCTCTCCGTGTATTAGAAGAGCAGGAGTACCAACGAGTCCTAGAGGAAGGAGAGCTAGAGGACTCGGGTGATGGGCTCCGTGGACTGGAGTCGGCCAGTGGGCTGGACACTTCCCCTGAGTGGGACCTTTCGTCCCCGGGGGAATATACTGAGGAGGCTGCTTCCTTTCATGCAGTGGTACGGAAGGCAGCTAGTTTTTTGGACCTGCCTTTGCCGGTGGTGGAGGCAAAACAAAACCTTTTGACAGAGGTGTTACATCCGGCCTCAGCCGCGGCGGAGCCTCTGTTACCATTTAATGACGCTCTGCTGGATCCGGTGTTAGAGGTGTGGAAGAGGCCGGCATCTTCCCCAGCAGTTCACAGAGCCGTGGCCAGGAGGTATCGGACGGCTCCAACTGACCCTGGTTTCTTATCTAGGCACCCTACGCCGGAGAGCTTGGTGGTGCAGGCCTCCTGTTCGTCCAAGTCAGCGCCTGGTTCTTTTCCGACGGTGCCTGGGGACAGAGATTCAAAGAAGCTAGAGGCGCAGTCGAAGAAGATTTTTTCGTCCTGCAGTCTGGCATTAAAAGCCACCAATGCAACTTGTATCCTGGGGAGGTATATTCATGCTCTGATGGATGACATTTCCTCTTCGTTTACAGAGCTTCCTCAGGGTCTTTTGGATCTTGTCTCAAATGCCCAGGCTGCTGCGACCCAAATTATCCAGACGGGACTGGATACCACCGATTCGGTAGCCAGGGCAATGGGCACAACTGTGGTGGCAAGGAGACCGGCCTGGCTCCGTAACTCCGGCTTTTCGGCAGATGTACAGTCCACATTGTTGGATCTCCCGTTTGATGGGGACAAACTGTTTGGAGCTAAGGCTGATTCGGCCTTGGAACGTTTTAAGGAAAGCAGGGCCACGGCTAAGTCGTTAGGGCTCCAAGCTCCTCCTTCCACGGCCTCTTCCAGATTCTTCAGGAGGTTTCGTGGATTTGGGCGTGGCTCTTCCTCCTCTTCCTTTCGGGGGAGATATCAGCAACCTGCTTCTTCCCATCCCTATAGATCTTTCAGGGGGAGAGGTAGGGTCCGCACCAGAGGAGCCTCTCCGCAGCACTCTGCCTCTTCCTCATCCTCTGGCGGGGTGCAGCAGGGGAAGCAGCCTTAGGCTTCCACCATTTCCCACTCACTCCTCTCCTGTAGGGGGAAGATTACAGCATTTTCTCACCAAATGGAAGACTGTTACAACGGACACTTGGGTTCTCAGTGTTGTGGGAAAAGGCTACACCCTTCCCTTTCGGGAGTTCCCGTCCCTCATCCCGCCCCGCCCTTCGTATTGTTCAGAAGAACACCTCCTGTTGCTAGAACAGGAGGTGCAAGTCCTCCTTTCAAAGGGCGCGGTGGAGTTGGTCCCGGAGCAGGAAAGGGGTCGAGGAGTTTACTCAAGGTATTTCCTGATTCCCAAGAAGGATGGTCGTTTGAGACCAATTCTGGACCTGAGGATCTTGAATTGGTTCCTCAAGCAGGAAAAGTTCAAGATGCTGATACTAGCACAGGTACTTTTGGCGTTGAACATGGAAGACTGGATGGTGTCTGTCGACTTGCAGGATGCTTACTTTCATATCCCGATACTCAAGTCACACAGGAAGTATCTCCGGTTTGTGGTGGGATCGCAACACTATCAGTTTGCGGTCCTTCCGTTTGGTCTTACTTCAGCACCTCGAGTCTTCACGAAGGTGATGTCGGTGGTTGCGGCAGAACTCAGAAGGAAAGGGATAGCAGTATTCCCTTACTTGGACGACTGGTTGATCAAAGCCAAGTCCCCGGAGCTTGTGTCGCATCATCTGCAGTCAACAACCCAGTTGTTGTTCGACCTGGGTTTTTCGGTGAACGAGCCCAAATCTCACCTAGAGCCCTCTCAGCGCCTCCTGTTCATAGGGGCAGTACTGGATACAACATTGGGTCGGGCCTTTCCTCCGCCTCAGCGGATTCAAGATATTCAGGATTTGGTTCCAATGTTTCGAAATGGAGCGGTAGTTCCAGTCCTCAAGGTCCTTCGTCTGCTCGGTCTTTTTGCCTCCTGCATTCTGTTGGTCACGCATGCTCGCTGGCACATGAGGGCTCTTCAGTGGTGCCTCCGAAGGCAGTGGTCTCAACACAGAGGGGATCTAGAGGGTACTGTCAAGATCTCCAGAGATGCTGCTGTGGATTTGAAGTGGTGGATTGCAAGCAACAATCTTTCACAAGGAAAGCCGTTCCAGCAGTCGCCACCAGTGGCCACAGTCATAACGGATGCTTCCACTCTAGGGTGGGGAGCTCATCTGGGGGATCTGGAGATCAAAGGTCTTTGGTCTCCAGAGGAACAGATGTTTCATATCAATCTGTTGGAGTTACGGGCTGTACGTCTGGCTCTCAAGGCCTTCCTCCCTTCCCTTCGTGGTCAGTCGGTACAGGTCCTAACGGACAATACTACCACGATGTGGTACATAAACAAGCAGGGAGGAGTGGGGTCGTACCTTCTCTGCAGAGAAGCTCTTCGACTATGGTCCTGGGCAAAGGACCATCGGATTTGCTTGATAGCAAACCATCTGGCCGGAGTTTTGAATGTGCGTGCGGACAGTCTCAGTCGCCACTTCTCGGCAGACCACGAGTGGCGTCTCCATCCAGATCAAGTCAGTTTAATCTTCCAGAGGTGGGGGTTTCCTCGGATAGATCTGTTCGCCACTCGAGAGAACGCGCATTGTCCGTTGTTCTGCAGCCTTCAGTATCCGATGCAGGGAGCGTTGGGGGACGCGTTTCAAATAACCTGGTGCGGCCAGTTGCTTTACGCGTTTCCTCCCATACCCTTGATTCCTCGAGTATTGAGGAAGATTCGCCAAGACCGGGCTCTAGTAATCTTAATAGCTCCGGATTGGCCAAGGAGGGTGTGGTACTCCGACCTTCTCCAACTCTCAATGTGCCCGCCGCTCCGTCTCCCTTTCAGGGCAGACCTCCTCTCGCAGTCGCAGGGGCAGGTTCTACACCCCAACCTCCAGAGTCTGCACCTACATGCCTGGAGATTGAACGGGGCAACCTGAGTTCCTTCTCTCTCCCGCCTGAGGTAGTGGATGTTATATTAGCGGCCAGGCGACACTCCACTAAATCTATCTACGCTAATAGGTGGTCTAAATTTGTTGCGTGGTGTGGAGAGAGGCAGATTGATCCTTTGCATGCTCATCTATCGGACGTTTTGTCTTTTGCTCTATCTCTGGCGCAGAAAGGTTGTGCAGTGGCTACCATTAAGGGTTATTTATCGGCCTTGTCAGCCTTCATATGTCTTCCAGACCAACCATCTTTATTTAAATCCCCTATTGTTATCAGATTCTTGAAAGGTCTTCTAAATCAATATCCTCCAAAGCCATTCATTATGCCGCAATGGGATTTGTCCTTGGTCCTGACTTTCCTTATGGGGTCCCCTTTTGAACCTATGCATTCTTGCCCCTTGAGGTATTTGGTTTTAAAAACAGTCTTCCTGATAGCTATAACATCAGCAAGGAGAGTGAGTGAGTTGCAGGCCTTATCAGTAAAGCCCCCTTATACAACTTTTTATGGGGATAAGGTGGTGTTGAGGACCAAGGCTGCTTTCCTCCCGAAGGTTGTTTCACCCTTCCATTTGGCTCAGGCAATTACTTTGTCCACGTTTTATCCTCCGCCTCATCCTTCCAAAGAGGAAGAAAGACTGCACCGTCTGGATCCAAAGAGAGCGTTGAGCTTCTTTATTGATAGAACAAAGGATTTCAGGCTGGAGGATCAGCTGTTTATTGGATACGTGGGCAAGAGGAGAGGAAAGGCAGTCCACAAGAGAACACTATCCAGGTGGGTTGTTCTTTGCATTAAAATATGTTACTCTTTGGCAAAGAAGGATCCTCCTGAGGGCATTAGAGCTCATTCCACCAGAGCTAAGTCGGCCACTTCGGCCTTGGCCAGGGGTGTTCCTGTGGTCGACATCTGCAAGGCCGCAACTTGGTCGTCCCTTTACACTTTTGCAAAACATTACTGTTTGGATTCTGAGGTTAGAAGGGACGGCCATTTTGCACGGTCAGTGCTGCAGGATTTCTTGGTTTGACCATTTAGGCACCCACCGCCGGGCGTGGTACTGCTTTGGGACTCTATTCATGAGGTGAGGAATCCACAGGTAGTTGTATCCATCAGAAGAACGAGTTACTTACCTTCGGTAACGACTTTTCTGGTGGATACATTAGCTACCTGTGGATTCCTCACGGTCCCACCCGCCTCCCCGTTGCCTTTCTGGTCTTACCAAGTAATCCTTGAGTGCGCTCCTCTTGGTCTTTGAGGGTGCAATAGATGTGTATATAATATATTTATATATATGTATATATCTTTGTGTATATACTTGGTGTGTGTATATATTTTAAAAGAGAAAGTTTTATATATATATATATTTATATAAAAAGATTTACAGTTATTCATACAATGTTGTGTATTTTTACAATATAATGGGATGTTGCCTTGCTCTTTCATTGCATTGCTTGGTTGTTCTCATGCACGTAAAAAAAATGATTGGTACTGACGTCCGCACGTCGTCGAGGACCTCTTATTGCCTGTATGATGTCAGACGGCGTCGCGTGGGCTAGAGTGACGTCCTCGTCGACGTGCAGAGACTAGTAAGAAGATTTCCGTCTAATGCTGGCGCCATGGGAGTATTCATGAGGTGAGGAATCCACAGGTAGCTAATGTATCCACCAGAAAAGTCGTTACCGAAGGTAAGTAACTCGTTCTTCTGCCTGTTTATTCCCAGTCTGACAATGTTTAGAGATTTACTTCTGTAAAGGCAGGAAAATAATTTCAACTAATTTCAATTAAGTGAATTGTTAATTCTGCATGGGGTGAAAGTGCTTTTGAAGATTGTCCATATTAGGGCAAATGCTTTCAAACAATTGTAACACTAGATTTATGCTGATGCTGTGATCACCAAGACGTTCTCAAGCCTACCCTAGAAAATGTGTCCCCTTTACCATGATTGTCAACAAGACTGCTCTGTCAGTTAAATGTTCTCCTCCTACATCTTATCTGGCCTTCAAGCCACAAGCTCATAACCGGGGATTACCAACCCAGGCTTTCTTCCATTCAGTGTTGACATCTTAAGTACTGTTATATTGGCAAGTACTAAGACATGATTTTGCAGGTATTAAAAACGGTGGCATTGAGTACTGTATACATTGAACGAGTTGGCATTATGCAACTGGCAGCCTACAGCTTCAGAGGTGGTTTGTGCTGACGTTTGTAGAATGGTATCAGGACTGTCAGGTTCTTACTACGTTTCAATTTTTAAGAACCAAAGAATTGTTTCCAAGAGGCTCAACATACAGTAGGTTTCTCACTGCCGGCACTTCAATGAAGACTGCATTGCACGGTCTTGTGACAGTACGCAGATGCTGTTTTTATACCTAAGATGGCATAGGTGAAGAACAATCCCAGGAAAACCATTGGATTATGTTTATGCTTACCAAAGTTGCTGTCCTCAAAATGTAAATGTTTTATCTACTGCAGTATACTCTTTGATAACCTGGAGATGAATGGTGAAGAATCTGAGGCTTTGGACCCTTTTGTAGGGAAAGCCGTTCATTTCAAAGATCCCAGAGGCTTGCATGCAGCCAGTTTATCTCTTATTTGCTGTAAAAGCACTGTACTCCGTTCATGAGCCTTTATATGTTGTGCAACACCTACCTTTTGTTAGAATTTGGGTCTCAAGATGGCAGAGGTATGCACCCTCTCCCCGTAGGGACCACAGTCCCAGTCAGGGTAAGTCATTTACACACCATACATTAACCTGTGCTCACCATCTGGTAGCTCAGCACAGAGCAGACAGGCTTAACTTAGGAGGCAATGTGTAAAGGATTTGTGCATTACTTACCAGTTTGAAAAATATAGCTTAATGTAATGAATAAAACAAGAGCAAAACAAAAGAAATCCTATAAGTAGTAGAGAGATGATTTTTATAAAAACAAATATATATATATATATACATATACACACAAATATAGTGCCTAGAACAGTGCTTCCCAGCCTATGGTATGGGGACCCTTGGGGGTCCGCAAAGCCTCCTCAGGGGGTCCATGACTGGAAAATGTAATAATAACGGATTAGGGCTGCAGCTTTCAGTAATGACTTATTGGGGGGGTGGAGGGGCCTGGATTCCAATAATGATTCAGTGGGGGAGTCCCTGTGTTCCAGTACTGATGGAGAGGGTCCACAGAAGCCAAACGTTTGGGAACCACTGGCCTAGAAGCTTAAAACCCTAACCGGGGCTGTCTGGTCACACTAGACTGGGTCAAATCTGAAAAGTCAAGCCGACTGCGATGGCGCACAGGTCGGATACAGGGACCAACCTTGTCCTGCTGAAAATGTACCTTTGGGGTGGTGGGTACTTTAACATCGAAGTCCTGATGCGGGAAGCAGAGGAGGTGATGTGGTTCCGAACCGAGCTAGTTGGGGATGCATCGGCTGTGAATCTTTGACGTTGAAAGTGATGCGCCGTCAATGAGCTGCGCAGCAGACATTGCATCAGTGCTGAGGGCAATACATCAATTCCGAGCTGCGCAGCAGGCATTGCGAGATCCTCGTCCTCAGCAGCAGCGGCGCGTCGACATCTAGGAGGGATGCGGCAGATCCCATCAGCACAGTGAAGGCAGTGAGTGGATTTTGCACCAACAGCGGCAGAACCCATTTGCAAGGGCCCGGGACTGGAATGGTACCACTTGGCAGGGCAGGACTTACATCTGGCAGAGTCCAGAGGCTGTTGCATGGGGTGATTGGAGTCTTTGATGCCCCTGAGACTCAGGAACATAATGCAAGCCAGTAGGCCCTTTGAGCCACTTTGTTTCTGGGGATGTAGAGACGCAGGTCCAATCCTTCTCACTCCCAGGCAAGGAGGGCAGCCCTGCAGGCATGGCAGAGCAGGATTTCAGCAAAATCCAGCGTAGTCCAGCATAGTGACAGTCCTTCCAGCAGCATGTCAGTCTTTCTTCCTGGCAGAATTTCCTCAGGTCCAGAAGTGTACTGACTTGGTAGGTCAGAAGTCTAGTACTTATACCCAGTGGTGCCTTTGAAGTGGGGGAGACTTCAGAGAGAGGCTTTTGAGGTGTACAAAGTCCCTGATCTTCCTGACTGGCTCCAGACACACTACAGGAGATTATGCAGCCCTTTGTGAGGGCTCACATTACAGTCTGTTCAGGTGTCAGCTCGATGGGCCACTCTGCCACACCTAAGCTCCCTTTGTGTGTGGCTGTCTGGAGGGAATGTACAAGAGCACAGCGGTCACCCACCCACATGTGTATTCAGAGACAGGCAGAAGGCACTAGATGATTTAAAATAAGAAAATACCAACTTTCTAACAGTGGGTAAAATCCAACTTCACCATAAGTTGTGATTTTTTTAATTGTGATTCCAGAAATTAAACTTATAAAATGTAATAGGGTAATCCCAATGTTAAAAATGAGTTTGAGTTTTTCACTACCTGGACAACTAAAACGTAGAGCACATGTCCAAGTTTTTAAATACACTGCACCCTGCCCTCTGGGTTGTACAGGGCCTACCTTAGGGGTGACCTTTATGTATCAAAAACGAAGATTTGGGCCTGCAGGAGGGTTAACTTGCCAGGTCGACATGACTGTTTAAAATTGCACACTGGCTCTGCAATGGCAGACCTGAGTCCTGTGTCTTGCTTAAAGGGCTACTAGAGTGGGTAGCACAATCAGCGCTGCAGGCCTACCATTTGCATTCAGTTTACAAGCCTTGGGCAAATATAGTGCACTTTACTAGGGGATTACAAATAAATTAAATATGCAAGTTGTGGATAAGCCAAAATTATAGCTCTAGCACTGGTCAGCAGTGTTAAAGTTCCCAGAGTCATAAAGCCAGCAAAATGAAGTCAGCAAACAGACGGTCAGAAGACAAAAAAGTCAAGGGAGACTACTCTAATGATGCCAGGTCTAACACCTTACGTCTGTAAATCGTCCCCCTCCCAAACACTGCTGTCTGATTTTAAGTTGTAGATCTTGAGCTCTAAAAAAAAACTGCTGCCCCCGCGCTTTGGGACTGTTCATGGCCATTTCACTTCAGCAACCTCCCTAATCTAAGAGTTTACTTCAAACCAATGATTCTTTGCTCATATTGCTTAGTAAAATATACTTGTTTTACGTCTTTCCCACCAGACCACTTGTTCATACTCACTGTGCTAATTTATGCAATGCAGCTCGCTTGTGCACAGTAAATAATGGCTGTGGCTGAGCAGCTTCCAAAATAATGTTACTGCTAAAGACGGATAACAAGAGCAATGACCCCTGCAACAAATTCATTGTGTTTGTCTACTAAGGCAGAACAAAATAATTTTGATCCTTTTAGATCGGACACTGTACACACTGAATCAAGTTTAGTTGTTTGCAGATAATTTCCTCCTAAATCCCTACAGTTAAGCGTCTATTTAAGAAAAGAAAAAATACATTTGGTGTGCTAAGTGCTGATGTTTTGCTGCTTTGCTCTCTGTTCTAATGTAGAAATAGGAGTTAACATGTTGGTAAAAGAGAACCTTACTGTTCAATTACTGTTTCTACATAGAACACAGGTAATGCTTGTGAGACAAAGGGAAACTAAGTCTTGGATTCATTTTATGTGCTAATAAAAGCAGAAGAAAGGACCTGTTCCTCACTAGAATTGTCTTCTGCAGCATGCACTGCATTCACACAGGGATGTTTTTTGCAGTGGATGCTGCAGTTCCTACTCTGGACTGTTCTGAAGCAGATGATGTGCTCCTAATTCCTGAAGGCTCCACACAATCTCTTCTTACATTTTCTGGCACAGGCAGCTTGGAGTCTGAATTCCCGGTGGAACCTGAATGTTGTAGGGTGGTGTTTCTGAGTGGAGGGAACAGTAAAAGACACTAGAATTATGAAGTGGAAGCCTTGTATCAAGGATGAGAATTTCTTTTAATGTGGTAAAAGCTGACTAGTCTTTTAGGAAGTTTAGTTAGTATTATACCAGTGGAGTGTTGAGAGTTCCATTGAAGACCGTGAAGTGGCTAGGGGCTTATAATGGCTGGTATTAGCCTTCTCTTCCAACATTCCAATGTTTGTCTTTTTGTTTCTCCCTTTTTTCATTTTGAACATTCTAATGTTCAAACAGCCTTCTAGCCATCCTATCTCAAGATATACCATTTGTTAAGGCCCTCTGCCTTGTTATAGGTGTTTAGGTTCAAGGCCTTTAACAAACAGTTTAAATCCTGCAGTGGGCTATAAGACTTTAATAAAAGCTTTGGCAGTTGCTGGAGAATTGTCATCCTTCACAGGAATCAGTGCTGATTGAGGTCAACAGATCTCTGGACCCTGCACAGGATGTGTTAGAACCATACAACCCCATTTTAATACAAACCAAATAGATTACACAGTATGACCAATGTGGCCATACAAAGACTCCATTCAGAAATTAAGTTAAGGGTTTTGTTACAAACTTAAGCTCAGTCATGTAGACAATTCGCAAGACAAAGTAATAAAGATGCAGAATCACCAAGGGTTGCCCAAGGCGAAGAAATAAGTTCAGGCAAACTAACATTAGGATAACTAGGCACCTAACAAATAAAATACAAAATATTAATAAGATAACTTGAGGTGCAGAGAATAAGTGTTGCTCAGTCTTAATAAGAATCCAGGCAGTTTCATATAATCAATTTCAGTTTAGCTGGGCTTAGCAAAACCCTACAATTTAACCAATTCGGGAATAATGTGTGGGGCTGAACACTTGTGCGTGAAAGACAAAAAGACCAAAAAGGACAAAGAATTTGGAAGGGGGTAATTTTGGACAACAAATTAATTAACTATGGTGGGCAAAAAGTGGATAAAAAGGGAAAACGTCAGCATGTCAGAAGCTCGGTCAAGTGTCTCCTGTAAGGGTTAAGGAGAAAATCTGTCTCAGTAAGGCATTTCAAAGGGGCAAAGGCTGAAAGGAAGGTACCTCTCCAAAGGGCTCAGCGTTCAGGATTCTTCTTCGTAGATCTGAACAAAGTCCATCTGGATATGGACATATTAAAGTTCATACAGCAATCTGATGTCAATGCAACAGTTAATTTGATTTTGAAGAAGCAACATCCAATCAAAATCGGTCATACAATTCAAAGTTGAAACAACTCCAAATTTTCCCAAATCTGTCATGAGAACTGCATACGTCCATGTAGCTCCACACAAGATTGAAACACATGTTTAAATTGCTAGACTTTAATCCAGGATGTTCTAGATCCAAAGTTGAATTCTTACAACTCTGTGTAAAACAATAGCTGTTTATTACTATACTAGTCTTCTCGTAGGAACAAAGTCTGAAAGAAAGGTACACATTAGCAAGATGACTTGACACTTTCCGCACAATCAGGAAGTACAGGGCCTAGCAGGCCTCACTTAGGCTAATGTGAATGAATTAACACAGAACATTAATACATCAAATAAAACACATTTTATTTCACAAACTATAAATTCTGCATTAATGATTCTCCATTAGCATTCATGTTACAGTAACTTTAAATGAAAAGACGTAATACATTTCAGTCAGTATAACACAGAGCTACATTTCTCAATTTTTGCTAACATTTTAAACATTTATTAGAAATCCAGTATAGTTTCAATACAGGCTGTCAGTTTAGAGTCTAAATTATAACTCACTCAATTTAATCCTTCAAACATTTAATTAAACTTCAATACCACCTATGTCGAAGTCTATATTCTAAACCCATGCACACTAAAATGGCTTATTGGTGCATCACTTTACAATCAAACCAATAATACTTCAGTTAACATAATGCATACATTGTTACCTATAGATGATCACTGTGACTTGAGGGACAGCACTAAACTTATTTCTACATCACAGCTCAATCTGTGAAAAATGTGTGCAGATGAACAATGGATGCATATGTTCAAACACTGATAACGTCCTTCAAAAAACGATCTTACACTTTAATTTGTATATTAACCAGCATGTGTTTGTTAGGAAAGTGTGGCTCAAAATAAAGTTAATTTAGATGCAAGTTTTCATCCTCATGCACCTGCAAGCTTTTTGAAGTCATTAGCATTGCCCATTTAAATCACCTGTGCTTGCAGTCTACTGAGCGCCTCAAGAACATAGATTGCAGATTTGTTTATGCCTTCTCAGTATGAGCAGTTCACCAAGGCACATACTTCTGACGAGACTTGCAAGGATTGACTAAACATATGATTCAGGAGGCTTGGTAAAATCATTTTAAAGCATAATCTGCAAAGTGCACGTGCGTTCAGATTAGTCTGTCCACCCCCAAGTGGTATGTGGAATAAAAAGACTATTCATAAGAAATCATTGTGACACCTTAATCATGGAAGAAGCTGCTAAAGATTGTTGAAAAATGATTCCTTATGCGAGCAAACGTTAGCAAATTCAGTTACCTGGTCTGCGGCTCGTGGTAGGAAGCAAAGTTCAGTTGTTTTGTAACTGGGTTCGGCAGTTGAATAATTGAAAAGGTTACAGCCCGAGGTAAAAATGTACGCTCACGCGATCAGTTAAAAGATATTGTTAAACCTTAATGTTTGCTGAAAACACTTTTTTTTTTTTAAGAGCTGTTAGCTTCGACGTAGACATAATTTGCATCTGGTCATGTTCTAAACTGGTTCGGGCCAGTCTGAGAAAGTTAAATAGTGGCGAAAACCAGTAAAACATGATTACGTTCCTATCAGTCGTTGGCGAGGTTTTTAATGTGTAACTATCGTTAAATAATCTTAATTGCCGCAGTCTCTAAAGTAGGTGTTATACGAAATATGTTGCAGAAAAGAAAAACGGATACTTTAAATAGTTGTGTACAATTGATTTTAAACAAACGATCGTACTGTACTGACAACAGTTACTTTGAGACATTGCTCACTTTGTCCTTCCAGCACTGAGGTATTAAAACATAGCATCCATCTATTTGTTCAAAATATTGCAGGTTATCACAATACAAGCTTCCTTGTCAAACGGTCGAAAAACATTTGCCTATCGGTATCAACAATTTATAGAAATTGTAAACGTTTTCTCCATAAAGGCACAAAATAATACATGTACAAGTTCGTGTGTTAGTTGACTGCCATCAAAAATCTAATCACTATTTTGGGTGAGTACTTATATCGAATACAGTTGGTTATTTTGACGTTGAGGAATTTTAGAAGTTAGGCAAATGAGACAATCGCCTTTGGTATGAGGAAACGTATATTGCTCTGTGTATTTGTGCTGAAGTGTCTTGGCCCGAGTACATTAATTCAACTAAATGTTGATATTTTTTCAGGATTCTTGAAGGATGAAGAGAGGATTACTTTGAGGAATCCAACAGCTGGTCGAAAACCGGTAAGTTTGACTAGTGATATTATGTTTTGTGCATCTGACAACTGTTCACAATGCAGTACGGTGTGTGGTGACACATCAGGTGCAGTTAACGTGAAGGGCAATAGATGTTACTTAGCGGTTCCATGAAGGTGGAGTGTATATAGCAATACATTGTGATGGTGTTGTATAGCAGTCTCAAGTGAACATAAGTGTGTCCGGCGTAGGTCCAGGAAGGCTAGATCAACACATTTTCATTCTAACCAGTGACCATGTACATTTTTTTCATCTGGAATTACTGTAGGCATCTATAGCTTGAGTACATTTCCTGAAAATTTGCAATTGATCTGACACCCCAGAACCTATGTTGGACACCACCGGTAAATTCAGAAAGCAAATATGGCCTCTGCCTTGTCCTGCACCAGTGTCCTTGGTTGAGAGTCCATTTGTTGATCGTGGGCTGGCTTGCATCCCCTGGCTTTGATGAAACAATATCATACCATATATGGACATTTGTATGCCTCGCTACAAACCTCATAAAAAAGGACTTTTGGCACTAGAAAAAACGTGTTTAAGACACCAGACAGAAGGATGAAATGTGGATTAAAGAGCAAAATCAATCAACGAGGTCTTTAAGGTGTATCCAAATTTAAAACCATTTGTCTCTGGTCTTGGAGTCAAAGGTGGCCTCTTCCAGTACATGAAGTCAAGATGAAAAAAGGACTTCCCACCCCATTCCTTTTTTTGGGCAGTTTGGAGTCTCTAAAAAGAAGCATGGAGATTGGACTCCTGTGAAGGTTGATTCTTGTTGAGCTTATTAGTCAGATTAGAAAATCGATTTAAAAAATACCCACTTTGTAAGTAGGAGCGAGTGAAGACATCTGATACACCTAGCACAGAATGAAATGCGTTTTTAGATGATGCATCTAGTACTGGCATGGCAGTACTCTAATCTGGGATGGAGGAAAACATTGGTGAGGATGCCCATATGATTAGAAGATAGGAAACAATCCACCAAGCTAGCATGGAAAAGGCAGATCTTCAGGGCGGCTTATGTGTACTGAACACAAAAAGTTAAGTGCCCTTATATACTCCTAAGCTCTTTACAGCTGATGCAAGGGAGGGGTAATTGCCAAGTAAGTCAGACCAAAGAATGGAGTTGCACTGATTTTTGGGGCTTTAGTAATAACAAGGATCTCTGTTTTATAAGGATTTATCTTCTGGAAGTGGTAAGCCATTCAGTCACCGATGGCCTTCAGAGCTTTTCGGTGTTTCCCCAACACAGCTGTATTCTAACCCTACATCCATCAGGATCTGCATATAATCTGTATCAATAAGAACGAAAAACCTAACGTATGCTGTACGAAAGGCACCCATAGATAGACACCTACGTTTAAATTAGCTCCCTTTTTGTAGATTGAAAACTGATTAAAAGAAAGTATATACACTCAAGACACCAAAAAATAAATCTTTGTACTCCGGTTATATTGCACATTTTCTCAATGTTATCTCCAAGTTTGAATTTATATTTGAACATTTAGTAAAATAAAAACAACATAAACAATGAGTAACCCTTTAAAGGAGTTGAGTCCTGTTAAAACTGTAACAAAGGATTTATAGCCTTGACTAAGAATTCTGCTCGTCTCTGTAGTTTTCTGAAAGGCCCTTTTTGATGCACTTATACATAGCAAACCTTAATTGTTAAGTTTCAGTGGTAGACGAGTTAGATCCGAACCTGTAGATCACATTTTAGCTGTTGTAGTGAATTTAATTATTGGCTATGATTTACTTAATTTTCAACCTCCCGGGGCCAACAGCTAGACCCTGCTCTCAGACTGCCATGACCGCCCAACACACTTTGCACACAGCCCTGTGCCCAACCCACTGTGTCCATCTAACTACACTGTGCACAGCTTGCCTTTTACCCATTCCGTGCTCTCCACAGCCTTCGGCCAGGCCCGTTCCCAAACATGTTCCGCTGTGTACAGTGGGGTGCTGGTAGTAGAGTTTGCCTGGCCTTGCACTGAGTTTGATGGGTGCCAAATTTCATGAAGTTTAATTTAGCAGCAATAAAATTATTAGGGAATGAAACTCTAATTGGCCTACCAATTATTTTTGCACCCCATTGACTGATCTGATAAAATTGACATAATCAACACTAAGCTATACCCACAAAATATCTGCCAAATGTTGTGTAGATTCATTAAACATTGCCAAATTTGTTAACAAACTAACAGTTCTTTCAATCCACCACCCATCCCAGCATCCTTAATCTCCCCACCCTACTTTAGTAGGCGAGTATAACATTGAGCAAACTAAGAGTAGGTTAAGTCTCTGCCAAATTACATGTTGATCCATCAGACGGTGCTAATGATAATAGTAAATCAAAGTTTTGACCTTCTCATTAAGTCTTTCTTCCTCCACCTCCCAATTCCCTCAATGGATCTACACAGATTTTGAAATAGCGACACAGTGTGTAACTTGGTTTCTGTCTGCCACATTTAATGCAGATTGAACACACAGAGCTAAAGGTATCAACAAATGAAAGTTTATTGCACCAGCCACCCCACTCAATTTATAGAGTGGAACCAAGCTTGATATACCAAAAAGAAACAAGATTTCCAGGCTTTTGACACATTTTATGCAAAATAATCTTGCAGTGCCAATGTCATTAGCAGATGAATACTTTTTTTGCCTCCCTTTTAACTTTGGGGGGCAAGGGGACCCTCGCAGTCCTGTACATACTTAAATATAGTATGTCCATACCATTTCATGAAGATTCACTGAACGGTGCCTGAGTTATTAGTATATTTTAAAAAATTGACCCCACCCCTTTAACTTTGCAGTCATAATGGATCTTCACAAAATCTAATATACTTTCACTGGCAGTCACTTAAATTCTAATTTCAGGCCAAGTTTGTTGATTTGTTGTAAATCTGTTCAGTGGGGTTTTCTCTGTTTTGACAACCTTTCTAAAATGATCTAAAATATGAAATTAAACTTTTTCATCCCACCCATAACACAATCCTCCCCACCCCCCCAAGCTTGTTGGTTTGTTGTAAATATGTCCAGTGGGTTTTTCTTTGTTTTGACAACATTTCTAACAGGATCTAAAATATGAAATAAAACTCTTTCATCCACCCATAACATCCCCCCTCAAGCCCCACCCTCAGGTGGGGCAAAACATAGCTGACAGTGTTAGTAGATTGGCAGATTGTGTGCAACTCTCTCCACAGGGTCAAACATTAGGAGCAAACACTGCCTTTTCAATGCAAAGTGTGACTGAACCATAGCTATATAATGGTGACTGCCACTGTTGCATATCTTTATTCATCTTAACTTAAATATTTGTATTAGTTTTCAGATCAACACTGCATTCAAACTGAGAGACTAGGCTACTGGAACGTGCTAGGTGGTGTCGGGATATTTGAAAGATATGTTAAGGGCTTCTGAAATATTTAGATATTGTCCCTTAAATTCACAGTGTAAATGCTTCCAGAATCCAGACGAGGGGCAGTCACAGACAGTGCAGGGTAGGTAAGGGGCAACACCTGGGATTAGCGGAGACAATAAGAAATACTGAGACTCAAAGCCTCAAAAGGAACATGGGGCGCACAGATCAGTGAATAATTGGCCTAGAATCCACTCAGAAGAAAACAGTGATACAGTATGGTTGGTAGGGAATTACAAAACTGGTAACGTCTACCATACATCAGCAAAATATTGTCTAGCTTATAAACATTTATGACAACAAGAGCCATATTTTGTAGTGTAAAGTTTTATCAAGCAGTTGTTGTGAATTCTCCGGTGTACCCATAGTTGGTAGCAGATGTTCATTATATGGGATGCAGCATGGCCTGTATTTTTGCACTGAGTTGTACACATAGCTTTGTGATTAGTGTCAGAAAACTGTTTTTTAGCACTGAAGCCAATAGATATATAAAAGAAAACTTGGCAGTTGGCTCGCTATGATACTAGAATCGTTAATGCCAGCAGTTCTACTAAATCACAACATCATATGCAGTGCATTTGGAATCTTTATTTAGCTCCAAACTCCTTCAGTTATTTTATATTGTCCTTTATCTTTGGGGGTCATGGTCCAGAGTTGGCTCATTTTTGCTGGAGTAAATGTGTGCATGAATTGGTAGTTCATGACGGCACTCAAAATCTTCTGAACATTAGGTGGACTAAATAGTCATTGTTATTCACCAATAGTACCAGCACTTTCTACCTCAGCTTAGCCTCCACACCTTTTGTTTTGATAATCCTTTATCTGTTAGTGTAAATCTCAAGAGAATCAAACATGCTTCTTATCATCCTCAGATATTTGAATGGAGCCGTGGTGGACATTGTCCTCAGGTTAATCTGACCTCTGTCAAATTCCATAAGAAGGTACACTAGACAAATATTGAGACAGATCCATTTACAGTCAAATGTAGGAAATCAGACTCTGGCCAATCCATTCTGTGTTAAAGATTTAAATGATTTTATCAGAGCCATCGTGATTTTGGTGATCCCAGATGTAGATAGAAATTTAACAAAATTCTTTGAATGTTTCATAGTTTCTCATATTGGTAGTCACAAAGATTTATATGACCCCTGCTAAGTACTGTATCTCAAATTGATTTCTTCTCACTCTGCCCTGGAAAGAGTATATTAAGAGACAAACAATTAGATGAGTTGTAAACCTGCCAGCTCTACCCTGGAATCCCTGTTTCTTTAACGATAGTAATCCAAATTCCAGCAAAACTGACTAATACAGTCAAAGGATCCACTGACAATAACATTTGATATTGGGTTAGAGAGCGCACTGTAGGGCATAGAACCTCAGGTAGTGATAGAGGAACCAGATTTATCAACTCTTGGATGTGAGTTATGCTGTGAGGTGGAAGGGATGAGGTGAGGTTTGGGAGTAAATGAGGGAAAGATGAGGGATGCTAGGATTAAGGAAGGGAGTTTGCAAATGTCATGTTGGCTTGTATTTTAGTGCAGGAAATGATAGCAAATTATCTGCTAGTAGCAGAGACTGTGCGAAAACAGTCTGAACTGGGATTAAGAATGGAGACTCCAGTTGGCTTGAACAGGTGTGGAAAAAGGAAAAATATTTGAAGCGTTTAGTGAGGTAGCAGGAACATTTGTAGATGGGAGTTTGTAAACTGAGCAAGCCACGAATGGGATGGGTATATCTTTTGCCATTTCCGAGGGTGGACTAACATCCAGAACACATTTTGCAAAAGGAAGGGATGATCAAAGGTTAGACTTTGGATAGAGAAGATAACTTGTATAACACAATGAAAATACAATAGAAATATGCAGAGGGCATTGCTGGATGAGTCTGTGTGGGATACATCACAGCAGAAAGGTAGATGAACTCCAGCTATTTAGGTTTGATTTAGTGACAATTTTTGCCTGGAAATCGGGCAAATGGGGAAAGGGAATCTGTGTTGGTGCTGCACGGAAATCGCTCTTGTCATGTGGATAAGGGAGTAAGAGTAGAATTTTATTTTCTATGACAGTTGTTTTAGTATTCAGAGCCCAGGATTCTGTTGTATTTGAATCTTGCCTCTTTATGTACTGGTTTAGTACAGTGACATTTAGAGCAATTTTAGACACTTTGTATTGGAAGTCTAGGGGCTGGGAAAGGATGCAGTTGCACGGATGAGAATTGGTGAAAACAATGGTGTCAGCAGAGTTCCAGAAGTTGAGAGGGGATTACTTGATTGATGTCTATTCTATGTGCTTGCCATGGAAATACTGCGTTAGGTGGAGAAGTCTTGATTTTGGATCGCCATAGATCAAGGACCATCCTCAATAATGGCCTATGGTGGTCCTGTACACAGACTCCTAAAGCTCTTTAACAGTCTTATTTCAGTGAAGAAGATAAGAGGAAGCAGTCATACTTTTCTTGCATCAGGATGCTTTTGTGGAAGTAGCAACATAGTTGCATGGTATTAAGTTAGTGGAATAGGTCCTTTGGTGCTACGGGTGAGTAAAGGGCTGTGATGGGCTGTGGCTGAGGAGCTTTGATGGGACTATAATTAAACTATGTTTTGAGTAGCTGTGGCTGACAAGTTGAGTCGGCTGTAAAGAGTGAGTGAAGCTCGGAGCTCTTGGTGAGTGGATTTGAAAAAGCTTTGGGCAGAAGTGGTTGTGGGTAGCTATGGGAGAGAAGGCTTGTACTCACAGCTGTGGGTGAGGTGTTGTCTGAGGCAGCAGTAAGCGGAAATAGAGGCCCATTATGAGTGGATCTGAGTGCTGTTGAATGGGCTCAGTAGGGATTACAAAAACTAAGTGGCTGGGATGTGGCAGACTCATCTGCCACCATTGACATAAAAAATTAGTCAACTCTTCAGTTCTTTACCTCCCCTACTTGGGTTCTATCCTTATGCTCTGTTATTAAAACATGCTAGACAATGGTTACGTTAAAAAGTGTATATTTAGTATCGCAGAAAGTCTAATATATCCTCCGAGGTCCTATAGCTGACCCTTGTCTTTTCACCAAACTCCTATTTGAAGGGGTGAGACATTTTCCCAGCAGTTTGTGTAGCCTTTTCTTTTTTCGAAAATATATATTTTTAAAACAATGTAGCAATGTTTTGCTTAAAAAAATAAAGTAGTACCCTTTTTTAAAGTGTGCAGCACTGTGCCCTCCAAGGTAGTTGTCCTAATCTAAGCAGATCACAGCTTGCTTGCTTGGGATATTAAGTGCTGTGTTAGCTTCCTGCTCTAAGTGGGAACTAGTATAGCAGCAAAGTAATTTGTGTTTTAGAAGTTGTGTCTAGGACATTTATACATATAGGCTATATGAGACTCAGCTTCAAAGATTCTCCCTTCCACACGGAGTGTAATGTAGGCAGTTCATTCACTCAACTATGCTGTTACAGGAAAGTAACCTTTACATTTGACATTAGTGAGGGGAAATGCTTTTGAGAGGCAACTGAAAAGGATTAATAATTGTGCATGTCTTTCTCTTTATAAATCATCTACTCCTTTTTTCAGTCTTGTTTTGGTCAACTGAATCTCCTAATTTGGCTGCACATGAATGGCTTAAATCTTACCATCTACCTTCCTCGGGCCCTTGCAACAGTATCCACCGATTGACCGTAACTACCTCACCCTCTTAACTCTTTTCCATGCTATTTTGTTGCTTAGAAATTGAGATATCTATCTAAAGAGTGTGACTTTTAATGTAACAAAAAAGGAATGAGCAACTATATTTGTACCAAAATTGTTCACTGAAATGATCAAACATGAAATTCAAACCACAACGTCAGTTTTTAATGCATTGTTCGAGTAAACCCTGATTGAAGACGACTCTGTATAGCTAGCATGGAAAACTCCACAGCAAACTAGTCTGATATGGCATGGTGTTTGTTATGCACATAGGTGGAAGAGCTGGATGAGCTCTACAGTTGAATTTTCTAAAGGCTGTCACTTCAGATCATGTGAAGGAAAATAACATATTTAAATATAAAGTGAGAAAGGGTCTCTCTGCATTCTTATACACTACGCAGTAGCATACTTTAAATACTACATGAGGCAAATTTGTGGAGACTGCCAAAAACAATGGCAATAGTTTTCAGCCTAAAGATCTCGATCTAGAAGACCATGGAATACTGTGCTCAATTTTCTACTCATTGTTAAGCTAAGGCATGCATTACGCACATTTGTTCAAAGCATGTAAATTGTAAACTCTGCCAAGTCTTTCCTATGCATGAAGTAAATTGCAACCTCAAATATGTTGCCTTAAAACAAGGAAACTACAAGGTGAAGCCCATAGCACAATCTATTATAGTTTTTGGTACCAAAGCAGGTGAGCAGTCGTGTAAAATAAGTGTCTAACATATAGCACAAATCAAATACTTGGAATGTTAATGTACAGAAAAACAGTGAATGGATCATTTTGAAATACACTTGATCTGATGTGATGTATCAGCTGCTTTACAAGTGCTGATTTGTGTCCATATTTGAATACCTTTTCATCCTTTATAGTTAGTCTATACTGCTTTAGAGTTGATAATTTCTGAAAGTTGACTGGTATTATCTGCACTACAGAAGAAGCTTCTTGTGTTGTCAGGAAAAAAAACGTTCTAGATACAGTTCATTTCTAGTGGGGCTGATAGTACAATGCCACAGTTGCTGATTGTTTCATTCTGTACTCTTTAGGCCCCTTTTTATCCTCTGCATGTGTCTATTAGGTTTCTTTAAAGTATCTACAAGTAACCTTCTAAACTCACTGTTTGAGGTAGTTGATGTCTTCTCATTTGAGATTTTGTCTGGGCCAACATCTACTTAAAAAGATTGGTGCTGATGGTGAAAACCCTTTAAATGATCTGGCCACGTCAAATCTGCTACTGGTGATGAAAATCATGGAGCAGGTTGACACATGTCAGCTCATCATCGGGAGTCAAATCAACTCTGAGAAGATTCTCAGTTAGGAAGAGTCACACACATGCAACTGACCTAAGCCTGATTGACATGTAGGATAAGTTTCTACTATTGAAGTGAGGACCATTGTGTGGCTTTGATTTTCGTTGATTTCTCTGGAGCATGTAACCTAGCAGGTCAAGGTAAATCAGGTGCACACAAAAAGAAAATTAGACTGCCACAGTGTGTTTAGAAAGGTGACCTTTTTGGTGTGTTCCTTCCTAAAAGATAGAACACATGAAATTACATTTAGGTAGATTTATATGTAAGAGGATTGAGGAGAATTAGGGGTGAATGATTAGTCTTGACACTTTGTCCTCTGGGGGAAAGTGTAAATGCTCACCCTTAGCTGATCTAATCTGCATCTGCATCTGCACTGTCAAAAGCAGGCAGACGACGCTCCAATATTAATGCACTTACATGAACTCTCAAATAGAACTGCTTGAAATAGTGTCTTGACCTCCTGAGGTAGATGCAGGCCATTTATGTTTGCCTCAATGCAATAAGCTGTAGGGCTTCATAAGTCCAGTTATATTCATTCTTCTTTTGGCCTCTTAAATGATATAATCTCTGGATGTTGCTAAATTAAGCTTTAAAATGTCTGCAGTGTTATGTTATTCTTGGGTCAATACACTCTTTCTCTTTCACATAATACATCTACCTCAAATGTGTTATTACCCATACTCCCCAGCTACCCATGAAAATTCTAAAGGTAAGCTTCTTGTCATTTAAGTATGTATCTTTATTCTGATCACTACTCCACTTTGCGGAAGACAAGTCTTGTTATGATCTTAAGCCTCTTAAAGATGATGTCTCTTTTAGGGAGTGTGAAAGACCTTCAGATGTATTGTGGTTTGGCATCCTAGGATCTTTACTGATCTTCATAAATATAGATTATTTGGGTCTTCATGCTGGAGTATTCTACTTTTATGACTTTAGTGAATATAGTTATCCAGCACATGATCTCTAATAGAAACACTTGTCCGAATCATTCCAGGTTGTCAAAGTGGGTGTCCTGCTGTAACTTTAACATAGCAGTACAGGGCAGTGACAGCGTAAAGAAGGCCAGGGCAGTGGCCACTGTTGTAGCACAACCACCTCCGTAATATGGAGCCAAACTTCTGCCAATGGTGTGAAAGTGTTGTCTGCCTCACCCCTCCCAGAGAATCACACCTCTGATTTCGACCATGTGTCTTGTGGAAGAAAGTTTCAGAACTTTGCTCTTGCTAAAAGTGAGATAAGTTAACTTTAAAAGTTCTTTTTGTAGGCCTTGGGTGTACATTTGGACCAAACTGTCTCTGGAAAATGGTAACTATGGGATAATCCAAGAGAAACATTTTTAAAGCTCAGGATTCTTGTTTGAAAATGAAGGTTTTCTCAGATGCCCAGGTCTCACAAAGCTAAGGGCAGTATAATCTGCAGAATATTCTATGCCAAAACTCTCAGTGAGAAAGATGTGAGACTTCTATGATGGATAGAGAAAGATAGGCCTCTAAGCACCCCTCTTCTGGGGGTGATTCTAAAGCAAACTGCTAGAAAGCTGGAGAGAGAAAGGGGAAAAAAAATAAAGTCTGATGTAGTTGAATCCTGAAAAGAAAAACCAGGCTGAGGGAATCTCTTAGGTGACCCTGAGGAAAAAAGACACAAAGGTTTTAAACAAGTCTGCTGGCACACATTCTTAAGAAGAGTGTAAAAAGAAACCATTACTGACATCTATGCCACCACAGTCCTCTTTGCCGATTGAAAAATTGAAGCCCACTGACCGTCGATGGTAAGCCTGTTCACTACCATGACTGGTGACGATGAACCTTCATTGACAGCACTAGAGATGAAAAAAGTGGTGAGCCACAGGAAAAACTTTACTGCTACCACCATTGTGAAGAACAATATTGATGGACTCATAATTGAAGAAAGCAGACAACAGACCCTTTGACGAGACTGTCAATGACAAACCTGTCAACGGTACAGCCATCAATGACACCTCCATCAAGGACAACCTGACTGACAATTGTAGCCTTGATTGCTCCTTCAAACATGACTACTTTGACCGGAAAATGCTTCACCTTGGAAAATTCCACACTGCCACCAGGCAAGCTAATGGACACTGAAGCAGAATTCAGCTCTGATCCACATGACCGTTTTGGGGCAGCCTGTAGTCCAGGACAGGTTAAATGAAAGGACATAGAAAGAAAAACAGACATATTTGCCTGAACTGCAGCCTGAAGCCTTCCATCCAAGCATCCATCCACAACACTGTTAAGAAAGAGTTCTATATTTGGCACTATGACCCTTATCAGTCAGTGTACGAAAACGAAGAGCAGCATCCTATGACGGAGGTGCCGGTAGACCTTATAAATGACCTATGACAAATGATGCCAGACAGTTATTCACAATTCCCTCCAGGCTCTCAACCTCTGCCCACTCAAGTTTGCACCGACTTCACCTACACCAAGGGTCTTTACACAACAAGTCATTTGCCTTCAACTCCACGTCAACTAATACAGCAGTTAATAGATGTGCTCCAAGGACCTATCCAAGTCGACTCATCTGATGATAAAATTGCTGATGTACATAAGGGTGAAATGTTCTTATCAGATATACCAAGGGGTGAAAAGTGGGATGATTACATTCTCTGTTACTAGCCCACCCAGCTTGTAGATTCACGGTCAGAAGTCTTTCGCAAACTCCATGCTACAGTGGGTAGAGCAGCAAAGAGATTTTACTTGCCGTCAAAGTAACATTCCTGTTCTGTTAAATTTACTGACGGCCTCCAACTTTGCATATGTGAAACCACAGTAACTGGTAAGTAACTGGTAAGTAACTAATTTCATGCGATACAGAAATAAGATGAAACGTAAAATGTAATTTCCTTAATTTGACATAATGGCATTTAAAATAGTTTCCTCATCAAGGACAGCGGAACAGGGCATACAATTGATGTACTTAAAAGCGACTTTCAAGTACTGAGTCTGGCATAATATGTGCAGCTTTTCACCTGAATTATTAAGCACATTATTTTTGTCTTACTCTTTAGCTTGTGCAATGCACATGCAGGCAAATATCTTGTCACACCTGTATGCACTATAACCAAAAACTCACATGCCCCTTTTTCTGGATCCTTGTTTTGCCAGGAAACCACTTTCTGGGGAAAATATGACCTGTAGCCCACCCACTGTCTGTGTAATTGCAAACTCTATTTCATTAGATGAACAAGAGATGGAGCATAACTTTGTTTCCAGTGTGTAAGAAAAGTGCATTATTAGTTGGGTCTGCTTGTGAGACCTCACCAAGTAATGTCACCATTCCTTATCAGGTCCAGTTAAGCTCATTTAAATAAAATCTTAGCTCAGTCCTGGTTAACTGTGGCACAGAGCACTTAGGCTTAACTCAAAGTAAAACAAGTATAAAGCATTTATCACTACCAAAACAGATAATAAGTAAGGCACACAGCAAAGTAAAAACCGCGCTCCGATGTATAAAAGTAAGTTTTTTTTTTATCTTCAAATAGACACCAAACCCCAAAAAATCTGATGAAGAGAACCAGGGTTATGATGTTTGCAAGGTTCTCATAAACCTCTCTTCACTCAAAAAACAGCCTGAAAAGGTTTTGCAAAGTTTGTAAATCAATGTTTTTTACACTTATCAGTAGTCTGTGAGCCTTGAATTTGAAGGTCTGCGGCAAAGTCAACTTTTTAGGGCGACTCCAATGGAAGTCTGGTTCGAATACAGGTGCCAGGTTAATTGCAGTCATGGTTTGCCTTCATACTTAGAAACTTTTCTAACTATTTTGTATCTCAGTGGTGAGGTCGGCAGGGCCCTCTGCAGCTTTAGTCTGGCCTTGAGGTTGAAGAATCAGTGAAGTCTGGGGTCCTAGGGAAAGTCTTAGTTTTCAGCAGAATTCAACCTGGAAGTAGTGGTAGTCTATGAGCCTCAGGTCTCAGAAACCATTATATTTAGCTTTTAGCTCACAAGTTGCAGTTCTGTGACATGAATGAGTACACTCCAGCACCAACCAAGAGTCCAGGACATGAAAAGGACCTCTTGGGAGCTTGGACGCTATCTCTCAGCTACACCAGTAAGATGCACGACAAGTCCAGGGTGAACTGGTCTGCTGGGCACTTTGCAGGTTCAGGGCTTCTTCAGCTTTGGTATGCCCTGAAGGTTAATAGGAAGCTAGCTGGCTTGCCCTTGGAGTTCACCCACAGGTCCTTGGCACAAGTGGGAGCAGGTCTAGTTGGGGGTGGGGAGAGTTTGGGGGTGGAGGGGCAGTGTCTCCATGGGTACAACAGCAGGAGCACTCCTCTTTTCGATGGCCTGCCTTGGTCCAGAGCATAAAGCAGATGTGGCTTTCCTTGGTACAGCCTCTTTCTGGGGTCCACAGGTTCAGCCGGTAGTCATTCTTTTGTTCTTTGAGTTCAGCATTGTTCTGAGGTTGGAAGCCAGAAATTCCACTTTAAAGACAATTTTGAATATGTGAGTGGGGTGGACTCCCTAGCTAATGGGACTACTATTTCCACAGGGCAATCCTACCCACTTTTACATCACTTCTGTGGGGTTGGCACTAAACAATCCCTTGGTGCATATCTCTGCCCAAATCCAATATCCTTGATGTGTGTCCAGTATAATTAGCCACCCCTCCTGGTAAACAGTTTCTATAAAAGGTTTTTCCCCTCTGGAAGAGATGCCAGCCTATCTACCTATGTGGCCATAGGCAAGCCTGCACCCTTGACACCCCAAAATTGACGTCAGTCAGAATACCCACAATTCGATGAACTGGAGACTTTGGTAAACCTCAGTTCATGAGGCATTGTGCCCTCGTGTCAGGGCACCTCCCAACATACCAAAACATCAGTAAACGGAGTCAGATAGGTAAGAGCCCACTCCATAACTGAGTTCTAGATCAGTGGAATAGTTAAAGGGTTTTATTGCGAATTCAAAAGGAAGGCACTACTGACTTAATGCCATGAAGAGTCTCAATGAAAAGGACCATTCAGAGAAATGCTAAATCGGAAATTAATCTAAGCCCAAAATGGGAAGCAAAATCAAGAGAGAAATGGACAGCATCCTTAGTAGAAAAGAAAAGTCTCTTCCTTCACCTGCAAAATCAATGTTTTTTTATACTTTATTTTCGCATTTGAAATTAACACAACTACAAAATCACTGTGGTATGAGCAAATGTATTATTTCATCAGTAAATCAGAGCAGAGGACAATAAAATGATACATTTCCTTTACATCTTAGCACAATCCTGCAACAGGAATAATTTTTTTGCCTCTTTGGAGATGCTAGAACAAACTAGATACATTCACAATAATGTATTCTATGAACAAATTGGAGACAGGGATTTAGCAAAAAAAACTTGAAGAAATTGTTTGGTGACTGGGAAAGATTATTGAAGACTGCATGAACAATAACAATGGAAATAAACAAAATATTTTACTTGACTACATGCTGCAAAATATCAGGCAGTAAGATGTGCAGAGAGAAAAGCACAAGAGTGACGAGTTAAATCAATTTTGAACAAGATGGCACTTAGGCCCAAAATGACACCTAGTTGACAAAGGTCAGAAAAACACACCTACACAAGATACAGTACTTTTGTCTTTGAAACAAATTCTCTATCTGTGTGTACATGTGTAATCAACTGTCAAAATAAATTGTTGTTAATGATGCACAAAAATGTAAATACACAAAACCTCAACACCTGCACAAAGAAAGGCAGGCAATATGATTCACTTTAGCTTGTCAGAGGCCGTAGCGGCTTTGAAGCTGGGCCTTTTGTGGCCACAGCCCTCTGGCCATCCTGCTCGAGGAGATCCCACTTCCCCCATCCTATACTCCTGTTTTTCCCTGTTCATGAGTGCACATCACACCTCTTACCAGGAGGGCTGCAGGCTGTTTTTAGGTGACAACTGCTGTAGTTAATCAGAAAAGCCTCCTTGATCTTTGAGGTAAGAAAGTGTTAACTTTCTAAAGTCACCTTTGCATTAAACAGTTACTTACAATCCGACTTCAGCAATACGTTGGGTTTAATTAAACAATTAATTTGATACGTTGGAGTACTATATTTGGTGGTCCCACATGGGAGATAGCGTTCCGCAAATGGGGTAGTGAAACCTCATGTTAACCAGTCGGACAACCAGCCTTACCACAGTGAAAACAAAAATTTTGAGCTTTCTCTGTTGGACATGTAAAGTTTAAATTCAACATGTTCTTTTTAATATCGGACACCCTGCCTTATGGCTGACATAAACATATTGAAAAGGAAGGTTTGGACATGGCAAAAGGGTTATTTTGCCATGTGAAGTTGGCAGTTTAAGCCTGATTAAGCTGCAGTGGCAAACCTAGAGATAATGGTTTCACTTGTCAAAGCAGTGATGGCACAATACGTTTTGTAGTCCTCTGGTGACATTTAACTTACTAGCCCGGAGTACACCTTGTACCGTATACTAGGGATTTATAGGTAATTTAAATATTCTAATCCATTATTACCCTATTCCAAGTCTAGTTTTAGGGGTCCAGAGCTCCTGAACTGGGGCCTGGTCTGCAGAGCCCAGAGCACTTTAGGGTAAAAAAAACTAGCAGCATAAGGTACAAAAAAAAATACAGGAGTGGGGGGCCGTGATCATGCAAAATTGATAATTTCTCTACCACAGTGCATAGCAAATTCCGACTGGAGCAGACACTGAGACTCCCTCAGGTTAGGAAAACAAAAACATGCTATTTTCAAAGTGAACATTGAATCTTCATCTCTGCTCAAGCCTATAATGTTGACATGCAAAGGAGACATTGATAGCCTTTTAATTATTGTTTATTTTTCATTGCTGTCAAAGGCAAGTTCTGAACATCGCAGGCAGAAAGAAGTCCGGACAAAGTGGGAGAAAGAGGCTGAGGTACAACATTTAAAAAATCAGGGTCATTAACATGTATGTGTCACAACCACGTTCAGAGGGCCACAGGGCAAGCAGGAGCTACTGGACCCAACTGTGTGGCGGTCAAGGCATTTTTCTCCTGATGTCCCGGGATGCATCTTCCTATGGATCCTGAACAACTGGGCAATACCCCTTCAGCACTTGACTGTATCGTAGTGTGGGTTGAGCAGTCCAAGGCCTCTTGGAAAAGGGGTGGGTAGTCAACACAGGCTCACAATTCAAAATAATTTCAATAGCAGCTATAAAGGATTGTCCAGTCAAATACTTGCTTTTTTGACCAAAGGAGCATTTATATACGAACACAAAGTAAAATACTGCATACAGAGCAAATACAGAGTCCCTTGAGATCGGGGCTTTAGTGCTCGATAAGATGACCCTTGAGTCCCACTTCCCTCTCACTAACTATAGTGATTATTCCCCATTCACTATAGTTAGTGACATTCAGGTTAAGCTCCACTAATAGCCTGAGTCTCGGGAGTTCCACTCTAACTCTTCCAATGTCAAAAATGATCCAGAGCTTCCACTGGCCTTCCAGCCCTGTAATCAGTCATATCTGCTCCTGCGTGGGTTGGGCTAGTGGAGTCCCCAGGAGCGTTAGTGATGGTGAGTAGCACCTGCTCCTCTCAAGAGGCAGCAGCTGGATGTCCATAGTGGTTCCTCTGGTGAGCGGTTGTTTCTGTGACCCCTTTCACAGGTTTGTGGGGATCATCGCCAGGGTTTCGATCATCGGTCAGAATTCAGGCACCCATGAGTCACCACAGTATCCTCTCCTCTTGACGACGGTGAAACCAGGCAACATTCCTTGTTCTTCACAGTGGGCCCCCTCTGGCATACGGGGTCACCGACTTTATACCACACATGGGGGATGACGCGATTGTCCAAGCAATCATGCAATCTTAATGGTGGCTCCCTCTGGCCTGTGGGGTCGCCAACTTGAATCTCCACGTGTGTGATGACCCGAATAGTGCAGCAGCCGTCTCTTCACACCCACCACGGGGATCCACTCGCGAAAGTCCCCCACTGGACCTCTCTCCCTCCATGTGCTCTCCTCTTTCTCACAGGGCACACTGGTCTTGGCATGCATGCATGCATGCCGGCAGGCACGGGTTCTCCTGGGTATCTTGGATTTCCCTGGTAGATGTCCCCTTGCTCAGCTGGGAGAGTGGCAGGCCTTAGTTTCCAGTCCCAGTCTGAAGTCTTGTGGAGCTTCTCCTCAACAAACAGCATGGCTGGCTGCTTGACTGTTGACAGTTTTGGGGTCCTTGAGATTCCCTTCTTATAGGCCATTTGCAGACCCCAAAAGTCATTTTAGAGTCTTGAGTCTTAAGTTTGTTGGAGGTCTGCTTCCATTTGAATTATCCTCACCTCTGTGCTCTCGTCATCTGGAAAGCAGCCTGTCACAGCAGGAAAAACTCCAGATCTCATAGCCCCACAGCACAGACCATGGGAGTTACTAGAGGTTCACACCTGGATGTCGGCCCCAACCATACTCTAATACTCTCGCCAGCCCAATTTTGGGATGTGCCCGACCCCTTTTCAATGTCCTCTCCCTGAATCAGAGCATCCTCTGAAGTGTACTGAAAGCTGGCTCTTTTCTCCAGTGTGTGTCCCACCCAGCTCCCAGGAATACAGCATTCCACAAATCTGTCTGTGGGAGTTCTCTACCTGCTCATGCTCCTCCAGTCCGCCCTGGGTCTCACAAAATGGAACCCAGAGTCTTCCATGTATTGTTCCATTCACAGGCACACATACACCCAGTACACACATGCAGTCACACATGTGCTGCACAGTACTACATACTAACTTGATGTAAGACCAGGGTGGGTTAAAAACACAGCAGTGGAACTTTTCAATAGAGATTTGGTAGGTCTCACTCCAGTGACGCAGATTAGCAGGTTTGTTCACTTCTACTGATAACTCCTGACAAATGCAGTAAACATTTGCCACTATTAGGGTAGCACTTTAGGTGACCCTCCTGGTCCAACATGACCGCAGTCTGTGAGACAAGCCTATATTATGGCACATATTCATGATCCATGTTCACTCATAACAAAAATAGGCACCAGTGGTCCAGACAGCATTGGAGCTGGGGCACTCAGGTCGGGGGTACATGCCTGTCACCATGTGAGGGACTTTTCCGTCCCAACAGTACGCCACATGTGAAATGTGTTATGAGGGACACCAAGGTAGATGGTTGTAAAATATTTAATAGTGTTTTTAGTGTGTATGTTTAAGTTTTTAGGTTTATTTTCTTAGGGTAGGAAGGGATGATTTGCTAATAGTTGCTCCTTGATAGGTCAACAAGCAGCTGGCAATTGATCAGGTTTCTTCCCTAAAGACAACCATTATTGGTATCAGGGAGAAACTACTTGGCTTGAGAGTTTTAGAAATGGGGTCTCTAGTTGGCAGTGGTTGGCACCCTGTCCAAGTAAGGACCATCACTCTAGTCTGGGTAAGGAAGTCACCGAACTAAGATAGCCCCTACTCACCCCTTTGCTAGTTTGGCTCGTCTCAGTGGCAATGTGTAAAGTATTTGCACGCACACACAGTAACACAGTAAAAACACCAAAAAAGTACTCTACACCTTTTTACAAAAATCTAACATATACGAGTAAAGAACACTAAAGGTTTAGATGAGTCTTCATCCATAGGAATCGATGGTTGTATCTTTTTAGCACAAAGTATCTGGGATGCGTCAGTAGGCAATGCGGGCCAGAGTGGAGGTGAAGCTCCGCAAAGCGATGCATCGGTTTCTTACTGAGTAGGAGAGGTGATGCGTTGATTATTCCTTTGCAGGAGAGGCAATGCGTTGGTTCCTTATTGGTAGGGGAGGTGATGCGTCGATTCTTTCCTCGCAGGAAAGGAGTTGAATTCTGGACACGCAGCCTCGATTCCTTCCTGCTGTGCAGGGTTAATGAGAAATGTATGCCACGGGGACAATGCGTGGAAAATCCAGACATGCTGTGTTGATGGAGCGGTGGTGAAACAGGTGCTGTGCCAGTGCTGGAACTGTGGGACCGGCTCTGCGTCTATTCTCCAGCCACGAGACAGGTGCTGCATCAATTTTTCAGCTGCAGCACATCGGTGCATGGATTTTCTCCTTCTGGTCACCAGGTTGCACTTCCAGGGGCCCAGGCACGGGAGTTGGCACCACTTGGCAGGACACTCAGCAGAAGAGCCCAGGCACTGGCAAATTAAGTCTTTGACGTCCCTGAGACTTCTTAACAAGGGGCAAGTGCAATTCAAGCTCCTGGAGAACCTTGGAAAGCAGGATGTAGAAAGCAAAGTCCACTCCTTTCCCTCCCAGGACAGAAGCAGCAGGCCAGCACAACAAAGCGATAGGCAGAGTGGCAGTCCCTCCTACAGCATCCAGATCTTCATCCTGGCAGAATGCCCTCCGTCCAAATGTTTTCTAAGTATGTGGTGCCAGAGGTGCAGTACTGATACCCATTTCTGTCTTTGTAGTAGGCAAACTTTAAAGAGTAGTCACTGTAGTGCACAAGACCCTGCCTTTCCTGCCCTGGTGCCAGGCGCAACCCAGGAGGTTCGAGACTGCTTTGTGTGAGGACAGGCACAGCCCTATTCAGGTGCAAGTGTCAGCTCCTCCTACCACTCTAGCTCAGGAAGACCCATCGGGATATGCAGGGCACACCTCTGCCCCTTTGTGTGACTGTGTAGATTGAATTCAGAAACAGCCCAACTGTTATCCTGACCCAGCCTTGTATTCCACAGCAAGGCAGAGGCACAGAATGGTTAAGCAAGAAAATGCCCACTTTCTAAAGTTCAAAAAAACAACTTCACCAAAGGTTGAATTTTTAAATTGTGAGCTCAGAGACCCCAAACTCAAAATGTCTATCTGCTCCCAATGGGACATTACACTTAAAAGATATTTCAAGGCAATTCCCATGTTACAATATGGGAGAGATAGTCCTTGCAATAGTGAAAAACACATTTAGCAGTATTTCAGCAGCAGAACATGTATACCACACCAGGGCAGGTCCTAACTTTTAAATACACTGCAGCCTGCCCATGGGGTGGCTGCCGTGGGCCTGCTTTAGTAGTGACATACATGTAGTAAAAGGGAAGGTGTGGGCCTGGCAAATTGGTGCTCTTTCCAAGTCGCAATGGCAGTTTAAAACTGCCCAAACAGACTCTGCAGTGGCAGATCTGAGACATGCTTACAGGGATACTCACTTGGGTGGCACAATCAGTGCTGCAGGCCATCTAGTAGCATTGGATTTACAGGCCCTGGGCACACATTGTGCACTATACTAGGGGCTTACTAGTACATTAACTATACCAGACATGGATAAACCAATCACAAATAGAATTTAGACAGAGAACACTTGCACTTCAGCACTGGTTAGCAGTGGTAAAGTGCCCACAGTCCTATAGCCCACAATAAGAGGTCAGACAAAATAGAAGGAAGAAGGCGAAACGTTTGGGGCTAACCTTGCAAAAAGGGCCTGGTCCAACAGATAACCTCAATTTTATTGATCTTGAGAACAGTGTGGACCCCTAGCTTTCCTTTGCTCCTAAGGAACAATGCTTTGAAATTACCACAGTCCCCTGGAATGGATTTGCTTCTTCCTAGTGGGAGTGGTGTATAGAATAAAATAGGACAATATATTTATCAGCTGCCACATCTACCTGTGGAGTCTGGAGGACTTTGCATTTCAATGCACCGCTGTCTACTTGCTGCTGTTGTCCCACACAGTTGAGGAAGTGGAGGAGTTTACGATAAATCCTGGGTGCACCCAGTTCTTGATAGAGCACGAGAGGAACTTAGAGGGTTCTGTATGACTGACTTCTTAGTCAACCAACTCCTCTAGATATTGGCAATAACTTCCGTTTTATTTGTTAGTCATCAACACATGCATGCTAAGATTGGCCATTTCCCTCATTTACTGTATCAATACGCACTGGCAAAGCCAATAGATCATACCTTGGCAAACTGGTGCAATGGTTCAGTATTTTTATTCCAAGCATATGCTACAAAAATAAAAGGATAAGAAGAAAACAAACCACATCGTACGTCTGGCTGCTATGTGTTTGCAATACAAATGTACAATTCAAAAACAAAATCACTGATGTAGCTGTTTCACAAGTAAATAGCAAGCCTTTTGGTTGTGCCATGCACTGTATTATTAATTGTTAAGGGGATGATAATAAATTATTACATAACCAAGGAATCAAATCTCAGGCAGCTGAGATGTTAGTATTTCCTAAACTCTTTTTAACAGGTTTAAAGAGGAGATGGAAAATAGCTACTTACATTGGCATCGCAATTGGAAGCAACGTAAAGAGCTGGTATTTAAAGTTAATATAAAAATAAAAAGCACACTTTGAACCACATTTGTAAGAGAAGAGAAAGAAACTACTTTGGTCAAATATGAAAAATGTACACATACTTTGGCTTCGTTTTCATCGAGGGACTGCACAAATGGAACAGTGGCCTGATGCATTGCTACGTTCTGTATGCTGTGGTGGGCAGAAGCAAAACGTGAATGACAATTTAACAAGCTGATGGATGAAGATTGCTAGCCAAAAGCTACTTTCTGTATACATATTTTATATATGATTTAGCTAAAATACAAAAGCCGTGCGAGGCAGCTAAAACCAGACCTAAAAATTAGTCCAAGTTTTCGAGTAAAATGGGTATTAAGGCAGTTGTACCTTCTTGACTAAAGTACATGGAAACTGGAAAAACGCATTTGCTGGCAGTCTCCGGTTAATTATTGATTTTTTTTTAACTATTCAGATTTTAAGGTATGTAGGTTTCCACCACCGTTTTGCTTTTACTAAAATTATATGTAGGAAGATGTCCTGGTGTGTGGTGGACACCAATGGTATTTGCTCCTTATACCCGATCCAGGCAACCCTTTTTAGTGAGTGAGACAGTTTCTAGGAAGCCAAGGCTCTCTAGTGGTAGCTTTGGTGAGCAGCCAAACTTATATAGGAGGAGTGTAAAGCACTTGCAATACCACAGCGGTCACACAGCAATTTATCACACCTGAAAGGAACCCCACAATATTAGAAAAATGAAGGTACTTTATTACAGTAGCACTGACCTAGATTACTTATAGGTAGTTCTGCAGCTCGAGGTAAGTACACACTATATATACTCACACACAGTACTGGTTATGGATTAGCATAAGAAATAACAAGCATTGACAAGAAATAGCAGAAAATAGGTAGGGGCCCAAGGGGAGGGCCAAACCGTATACTAAAATGGTGGAATGTGAAGTGAGGGCCCCCCCACTCAATGATATGGAGTAGTTAGAAGGGAGTTGGCAGAACTTGGGACCCCAAGAGGTGAGTACCTAGTTGATTCCCAGCAACCAGGAGAGCAGAGGTAAGTTACCTAGTCTTCCCAAAGACTAACAAGGGGACTTGGAAAAGGAAGATTGCAAGACCGGGACCAGTCTGGTGGAACCCAACAGTGGATTTCCGAAGAAGAGAACTTGCAAAAGAATGGGACAGAGTCCAGTTCACGCAGGAGTGTCCAGGCGGGGCACGAGCCACTGCCCATCTGTCTGGGGATGACGATCCGCATCAATGAGGGAAGATGAAGATCAGCTGTGGATCCCAGGAGCTGCAGAGTGGTCCTTGGAGTCATGCAGATGTCCCACGTTGGTCACCGGGTTGCAATGGTCAAAGGTCAGATGGATCACCAACAAGCCTTGGCAAAGGCAACTCCAGGCAGAAGAGGACGAGCAAGGTCCAGGGGACTCGATCCTTGGAGGAAAGTCCAGGCAGACCCTGAGCAGTCAGGAGAGCCAGCAGAAGCAGTTGCAACCCCCACAAGCAACCCACTGGCAGCAGGTACAGTAAGTTACAGTGAGGCCCAGTCATCACACCTGGAGAGGAGTCCCACGTTGCTGAAGCAGCAGAGGAATGACGGTCCTTGCAAGGATGAAGTGCTGGGGGCCGGGGCTACTTGGAGCCTGAAGATCCCTTGGAGGAAGAATCAACAAGCCTTGGTTGTTGCAAGAGTCGCTGTTCACACGGGAACAATCCTGCAGGGAGAAGCAAGGGCTCACTGTCTCCCAAGTTGGACAGCAGGTAGAGATGACCAATAGGACCACTCAGACCCATCACGTGGTTTCAGGGAAGTGACTCCTTCACTCCAAGGGAGATTCCTTCTTGCTCCTTTGATGCAGCTAAAGGTTCGCCGGCGCCAGTGAATGCTCAGCCATCGAAATGTTGCAAATGCCTGAAGGAGCCAGTGAAACAATGTTGTACGGCGAGGTTGGCTCGGGTGTTATAGGCTTGTTTGGTTCCTGTGAAGTCCAGCAGCAGTTCCGGTGGCCAGGAGCAGAAGAGGTGGTTACTTAGGAGTCTTGGTGGAGTCTTGCATGTCGAATCTGGAGACCCATCTGCAAGGGAGTCCCTAAATAGCCCTAACAGGGGGCTTGGTCACTCTGCGGGGTGACCACCTATCAGAGGTGCTCACTGACATCAGGCACCTATCCTGACCAACCAGATGCTCCCAGGGGCCTCTGCACATCTTTCTGTCAAGATGGCAGAATCAAGTGGCTACCTGGAGGAGCTCTGGGCACCACCCCTCAGGTGGTGATGGACAGGGGAGTGTGCACTCCCCTTTCCTTTGTGTGCTTTCACGCCAAAGCAGGGACCTAGGGGTCCCTTGACTGGTGCAAACAGGATTATTCAAGGAGGGCGCCCAATGTGCCCTTCAAAGCAAGCCAAGGTGCGGGAGGCTACCCCTCCCAGCATTGTAACACCTATTTCCAAGGGAGAGGGTGTTGCCTCCCTCTTCCACAGGAAATCCTTTGTTCTGCCTTCCCCTGCTTGAGCTGGTCAAGCAGCAGGAGGGCAGAAACCTGTCTGAGGGGCTGCAGCAGCGAACCCTAAACGACTGGTAGGAGCAATAGTGTGGGGGGGGGAATCCTCTGAGGAGCCCCCAGAGTACATGTCCGAATACTGTCATTAGTATTGGGGTATGAATCTGACATGTTTGACACCAAAAAAGCCTAAGTTCGGAGTTACCATTATGTAGCTGTACCGCAGGCAGTGACCAGTTGCCAGTACAAGGGTAAAATGGCTTCCCCATACCTTTGATGTCCAGTCTTTGGAACTGAAGTTCAGATGGGCTTCTCGGCTCATGCAGGGGTGCCCTCTCACACAGGGACCTGCATCCTGCCCTCTGGGCTAGGCGGGCCTACCATAGGGGTGACGTAGTGACCTGGTGCAGTGACAAGCAGTGAAAGGGTGCTTGCACCTTTTCACTCAGGCTGCACTGGCAGGCGTAGTTTGCATGGGCTCCCACACATGCTGAAGCCCATGGGGGGGGATGTGACCCCTGGTGTACCAATGCCCTGGGTACCTTAGCACCATATACTAGGGACTTACAGGGGTACATCGCTATGCCAATTGTGTGGTGTAAGGAGTACCCAGTGAAAACAGTTTAAATACACTGATAAACAGGCAAAAGTGGGGTATACATGCCAAAAAGGGTGACTTCCCTACATTATATACTTAATTATAAGGTTTTTCAGGCAGCCCTCTTTATTCATTGGTCCACTATTCTCATTCATATATTTCTTCCACTTAGTACAGTATACAGCAAAGGGCATTGGGCCAGCCAACTTTGGCCATTCGCTAAGTTTACTGTGAGTGACTGCGCTCTGCCTTTTCACAAGGCATGTAGCACATGCACACACAGTTGTTCCTTTCAGTTTCAGAGACTACTATGGCAATTTTTACTTTTTACTTTTTACTTTTTGAGACCTGAAAAATATTTTTGCTTTTAGCAGCTTTCCAAACAAAGCTTTGCACAAGTAATGACAAAACATAACCAGCATTGACAGTCAAACATCTGGCAGCCAATTCTAGATCTATTTGCTTTGCCGGTGCTTGTTTTACTTGAAAGTGACACTTGTGTAGTACTAGTCTATAGTCTTTGACTGCCCTACATCCGTTTGATTTTACCTTTCATTAGCACTTGATTCACTGCACATTAGACTCTTGCCCACGTATGCTTTCTTAAGTATCTTGACTAATTGTATTGTTTTAGTTGTATCTGTAATACTTGTATTGTTTTGTCACGCGTGTGTATGTATGTATGTATGTATATATATATATATATATATATATATATATATATATATATATATATACACACACACACACACGTTTGCAGACGTAAGTGTTTTGTTTGGTGGCAATGACATTTTGCTTAGGAAATATGTTGAGCTAGTTTTTTTTTTCTTAGGGGCATTAGAGGAAATGGACGTGGCTGCGCCGAGGCTGCTTGCTTTTGGCTGTTTTCAACATGGAAGTGAAAAATCAGCTTCTGTTATTGCATTGGAGTATTTTCTATTTATGACAAAGTTGTTTGATCTGCAGCTTAACCTTGCATTTTAGTAGGGTAGAAGCCTATTCTTCGGACCTTTGTTTAAAGACAGTTGGTAATAAGATCGGGTATTTGCGGCTCCTCACCCACTGCTTAACTTGAGCTAGGTGCAGGTGGGGCCTAACAGAACTCATTTTGGGAGCCCGGAACTTATTTTTCCTCATTAGCTGCATAAAGGGGGAAGAAGGAGAAAGATGGAAAACCTGTCAAAAAAGAACAAATCTGAGAGTCTATTAAAGAGGCCTGAAGTGGATTCCAGACTATGGAGCCTTGGTATTCGGTGCACTAGTGCCAGCCGGGGGATAATGAGCAGAGCTGTGGGCCAAACACTTAGGGCCTGATTATGATTTTGGCGCACAAAAAAAACTGTCTGCCGAAATCCCGACAGGTAGGTTGCCACCAGTGTAGCAGCTTCCCCGCCAAGCCCATTTTGAGTTTCCGGTTGGGTCAGCGGGCAGAACCTCAGTTTCTGCCCACTGGCCCAGGGGGAAACCGCCTACGTCATTGTCTCCAGCTAGTAATAGAGCCGGTGGCAATGCTGTAATGCGTAGGGTGCAAATGCAAAGTGCATGGGCAGTGCAGGGGCCCAACTGGGCCCCCCTGTACCCGGTCTCCGCCAGCCTTTTCATGGCAGTATTACCGCTGGGGCCACTAATCCTGGCGGTGCTGGCGGACCAACTGTGGCGCAGCTGCCGCTGTCATAATGTGGCGCTCGGACCACCACCGTGAGTCTGGTGGTCAGTAGACTGTAAGACTCGTAACAATGCCCTTATTCTTTTAAAAATTAATACTGTCATCATATATACATAAAGGTTTTCCACCTGTTTTTTTCCTGTCTGATTCAAATGTCATACATAGATTCTTATGAATGTTTACATTGTTTACTTTTCCACTTTTAAAGACCTTTAGCCTTTTTGCTTTTTCATCTTAATACGCTCATTAAATATTCGGTTCAATATGGCTTTTTCCAGACCTTGAAGTTCCTTTCTTTTAATTTTTTTTTTTTTAATTCTTTTAGTAAGCACTTATGCACCTATAGACACACTCTGGAAATAGCAGTGCTACTATCCAAGCATATTGTGTGGATTATCTTACTTTTCTTTGAATATATAATTTACTGTTTCACCTCACTGTGTCATTCAGTAGCTAAAATATACTGCCTGTCCCCTTTCGCTCACCTGTTGATTTCCCAAAGCGGGCCCGTCAAAATCCACGCAAGGCCTTAGGACGAAGGTGCTGCCATAAAAAAATGCTTCATACCAAGATTATACTCATTTACTGCTTGTTCCTGTTGAGCTAAATTGAAGATATGTTTTGAGGTGTGGTGCCAAATAGTTGTGGCACGGACGGAGCAAAATAAAATCTACATTATGCTTTTTAGCTCCCAGAGAATCAACACCCAAATAAATTCATATGGCCTCTTGAGTTTTTAATAGTGGTCTTCCTTTCTCAGCACTCTCATGTTCTAATGGTTGTCCTAAGTGGCCCAGTTTGTTGTTTTTACAGATTGCCTGCAACCACTTCACCTCTGCTCTTCTTTCCCATTTGAGAGCCATCTGCACCACACTGATTACGACTTAGGTACACTTACTTGCATCCTATTTCTTACGTGCCCTCCTCCTCACTATATAGATTTAACGTGCAAGGCGCTTGTGCAGCTCATAGTGAACGTGTTGTATACTACACTTACTTTAAGGGGTTTTGGTTGTTCTGTTTTCCTGCAAATAATTATTTTGCTCCAAAACCATCTAATGTTGGAGGGAGGCGTTGTCAATCACATCTTGAATCATTCTCCGCAAGTGTGTATTAGCATCACCATGAGCGACTTACTTATATCTGAAAGCAGCCCGAGAGTGGTCAGGTTCAACCTGGGATCCAATGATGACAAAAGCATTTGAACAATGGATGCTAAAAAAAAGTTACTTTGATTTTTGACCATCCATTTTTGTTGCTTTTATCTGAGCTCCCCACCAGTAAAATCAGTATGTTTGGCAGTTGTAAGGCATGTAAATGTTGAATTTGCAGGACAAACAATGCTTGTTCCTATTTTCAGTACAGCCTTTTCATTGCTAGCAGCAAGCCACAATGTTTCATGGCAGCAGACCTCAGCAAGGCTTTGCTCTCAGACTTTCTCAAGAGAACTAAAGCTCACGTTTCAAGTGTTCTTGTGGACCTTTGGCTCCTCCTGCAGTTGCACTTCGCCCTCAATCAGTCATCAATAAGGATGCACATCACTTGTAAGGTTTTGAGTGTCTTCATACTGCCTCATTTGTCACTGCTCTTGTCAATTGCTTTGAGCTCCGTAACTGTTAAGCAGCACAGCGTATTACACTAAAGTTTCTGGGCAATGTTCTTTTGGAATATGTTATGGCAGAACCCCTGCTGCCTGGCTTCTCTTGTGAAATTAGAATAGAACTTTCACCCCAGAACACTCTGACATACCAAGGTACTTTTAATGCTTTTTTTTTGTTGATTTCTTTGACATTTTTGTTATAGCTTGGTGGCAAGGGCTGTGCCCATGACCCAAGTTATAGACCCAAGCCACAGGTGAGGGCTTATAACAAGGGAGGGGGTGCTTACTATAGCCTTATAGCCCATTTCGATTAGCAGCTCCTAAAGGCCCCCAATTCAGCTTCTAGACACAAGCCATAGTTGAGGGCTTATAAACGAGGGAGGCATTCTGCTTTAGGCTATACTCGTCATTAGAACGCTGCAATGTTGTGACCTCCAATGAAGATGCTAGAGTGATTCAGGGCCAATAATGGCTGATATAGACCTGCAAATCAAGCATTCCAAAGTTAGTCTTTCTGTTTCTTCCTGTTTAATTTATACAATTTTACCCTCAGTGGGTGGAATGTTCTAATAGCCTTGCAGGCCTTCTGCCTCAGGCTAATACCAGCTGTTAAAGGCATTCATCTGTGTGCAGCTCAGGCCTAGAACTCTGGGTGAGGGGCCTTTAACAACTGGACTAACCCTTGGCAGCAGGCTCCAAGGCTACAGTCTAGCCGGAAACAAAATGGCAGTAATGTTATTGAAACATTACGCCTATGGAGGGTAAAATGGGAAGAAATGGAAAGACAAGCGCTGGGATGTTGGAGCAAAAGCTTTGTACCAGCAAATTTGCATTCCTTCTCAACTACATTGTTTTCAGTGTTGCTCCAGTCATTCCAGTTTCTAATTTTAGTTCCTGCCTTTTAGTCCTTGCATCATATTACTTGTAAGTTTTCCTTTAGTTTGCCTGTGCGGTTTTCACTCTGTGACTTTGACTTTGTTTTTCCCCTCCTAACAATGGTCAGTGTTAGAAGCACTGTGAAAGCTTTAACTAGAAAATTTGTCAGATGTTTGGACTTAGTGTTATTTTACTTTGCATCACTGGATACCAAATATTGCCATATAAAGGGTTTACACTGGTGAGTGGCACACAGTGTAAGTGATTTGTCGCCATTGTGTCTTGCCTCATCATGGACCATGATCTCTACATAACCTGCTGGATCCAAAATCAAATCCTGTTTGAGATCATGTTTTCAATGGGTCAGTGAAATGAGTAACACTGAGAGGCCTAACAAGAAATCATATTAAGAAAGCTCTACCAGAAATGCCAATTTGTGGAATATGATCCATAAATGGTCATTATTATTTTTCTTGCTATTTTTTAGGTTTTGTTTACAAATAACAGAATCTTCCCTCCATTGGTATGCTGCAGGGAATAGAGCGAGTTGACTTATTGCTGACAGTAGAGTAGGTATGCCAATTTCTTTACCAGCACTAAAATAATATGGTTTAATCCAGAGATGTGCCTTGTTAAATTTGTTTGGGTTAATGATATTGGAGGTTTCACATACTCAAGACAGCATTTACAGGCAAGTGAGCCTCTAAGTTCTAACCTTAGTGTGTCCTTTTGGACGTATATCGCTCAGACTGATAAAAAGAAATGGCACTGAGTTGGATGACTGTAATATTTGCCATTAAAAATGCAACAAACCTGTGAACATGAGGAATAAAGCTGGTTCATCAAGTTAATCTGAAAAAACTAAAATGATTGCTTATAGGTTTCCCCGTACCTTTTCCACTTTAATAGATCCATAGATTTTCCCTGAATAGTCCAGCTGCAAAATACTTAATCGCCAGATGCTCCACTGTAGCAAAACAGTTGCCAACCTCCATTTAGCTAATAAGAGGGCAAGCTGGGAAAACCTGTATGGGAGTTTCCGACCTCTAGGCTGTTGCATCACTCCCAGCAAGCATGCCAACAGTGTTAGAGGTATCGCTATATTGGTAGCATGTGTGATTCTAGGGATCACGTCCTTCCAAAAACCCCGGATCCCCGCACAGTTTCAAGCCAGGATCATGAATGCCCCACATCATGCACATTTTACTTTTTTGGTGGGGTCAATTATGCTCATCTTTCATACGATGTAGGAAATTAAAGTGGAGCAGTTTAAAGCGCTGATTGCAGTCAACTGTTCATACCAACTAACAGACTTGTGCCCTATCAGCATCTGTAATGAGTACTTCCAGGTCCCCTTCCCAGTTCCTACGTGCCACATATGAAGTATTTACCATCTCTTTGCATAGTACCTTGTAAAATATGATCAAGTGTTTCCCCTCTCCTCATTGACTCAGCCCCCCCAGGACTACAGAGGCCCTTGGTGCTGCAGGAAACCACACCCATAACTCTATAGTAACTCTTTCCAACACAGCATTCTAAAGCAACTGGGCCTGTGTCTCCCGGAATGCAATAAAGATTTCTCCAGGCTATAGATCCCCTTCCATCTGACATCCTCCTATCCTTCATCGATTCATGGGCATACCCTCCTCCAGCAATTTAAACGGGCCAAATTCAAGAGCTTAAGCACTTTGTCAAAGGGGGCTCTGTTTACCACCTTCTCTACCACCTCTTTCCACATCACTGCTGCCTGCTTGACTAAATAAGGAGTGGGAAGTCCGATCTGCCCCCGCATCAGTTGGCACGCCAGACTGTCCTCCCAGCATGTCTATGTACAATCGTCTCTCCCAGTTATCGTGGTTCGTCAGCCAGCATGCTGCTTGCTGTAGTGTCGCATAATAATAGAAACGCACATCTGGAATGGCCAGGACTCCACATTCCAAATGTTGCATAAGTGCTGACATGGCTACCCTACTATGCTTCCCAGCCCATATTAACACAACCAATAGGCTGTCTAGAAGGCGCAAGAACGGGGGTTCCAGTGGAAACACCGCATTTTGAAGGAGATAAAGACATCAGGGAAGAAAAAGCATTTTGGCCACCGCTGCCCGGCCTATGTCAAATGGGGGAAGTGTGTTTCAGAACCGGATTGAACCCTCCAGCCCATTCAACACCTTATTGACATTGAGAAGTTTACATAATGCCTCCGTGTGTGTGACCTACATTCTGAATTGGTTTTGCTTGAATTTAATTTTCAGCTGTTCTGTGATATCCGTGATGCTTACTCACATGTACAGGTGAGGAAACGTTGGAGTCTACTGATTTATGTGAAGCCAAAAAAGTATCTGGGTATCATGGGCATAAGCATAAAAGTCAAAAATCTAAGATTTGACAAGTGTGGTCGAGGGGAGCCACATAGTTAAGTAATGGTGCCCCAAGGGTCCTAACAAGGACCCTTGGGGCACCGTTGATCAAATGGGTTTAAAAATACACATAAAAGAAGGTAATGCAGATGCTTGCATTCTGTTCTCCCAAAAAAAAAAAAAAGATTGAAACCACTTCCATTCTTTGCCAGCAATACCTATATCCAATAGCAGGGAGAATTAATGAATGATCGACAGTACTGTATGCAGCTGATAAATTTAATGGAATATGGCTGCAGTACGTTCAGTCTAGGATAGCACCTAGATCATAAAGGTTATCAGCACTCTTTGATTCCCATGAGTGGGTCAAAATCTAGCTTGAGCATTAAGGTTCTTGTTCACTTAAATATATTCGGGCATCTGAGCACTGACTTCTTTTTCCAAGGTGTTTAACAAAGTTAGCAGAATGGATATTCACAATAGTTGTCCTGGACACTAGGGTCTACAGTCGTTCTTTCTTTTTTTCATTTTTTAAAAAGGCCCAAGAATAGCTTGTTTCAGGGTGGCTGGGAGTCGCAGAGCCCAGTTAAGTTCTGGTCTACTCCATTTAATATGTTTTATTGTGTATGAATGAAGGAGATCTGAATTGGAGAAGCCATGCTTTTTCAAGTTTTCAGGCTTGAGAGGGAAATGCCTTAAATGAAGTAGTCTCTACTATAGAGATTCTCAAGTGCAGGCTGGTCATAGCTATGTTTTACCAACTTGAATTTGAGACTCATTTAACGAATTCAAAGATGTCTTCACTAGTGCCATTGAAGAGAAGTGGAGGTGAAATTTGAGTGTAGAAAAGGAGGCCCTGATGGAGTCTGTTAACGAAAACAGTGGTTCCTGCCTTACAAATCTGAAACTAATGTGGTGCCATGGAACTGGCACAGACATGATTAGCAAACTCCTTGCCAATTGTTAAGACCTCTCTGGATTTGTTGAAAGATTAGCCGATTTGAAGAGGGCAGTACATAGCTCTGGTCCCCCCATGTACAAATGTACACTTTTTATGAATTGTACCATATTCTGTTCCTTTTTCAAAGGATTATGTTATCTTCCATTTTCCCTCTTGCCTTGTATGCTGGATAGCTTAATTGCCTCGAACTTCAGTTTAAATCATAAATCAGGAAGACCTTAAAGACCTATTGTATTAATGAATCAATGCTTATCAAAGCCGACGGATGTTTGGACCCTGCAACAGAGTGTGGTAGAACCATTCAACTCAATTCCCATACAGATCAATTAAGTTAAACAGTATGACTCATGTGACCATACAGTCAGAAATAAAGTTAAGAAGTTTATTACAAACACAGTCATGTAAATCACTCTCAGGACAAAGTCCTAAAGAAACAGAATCAGCAAGGGCTTGCCAGAGGCGAATGAATAAATTCAGGCGGACTAACTTTATTAAGACTAAGCATTCAATAAGAAAAACAGAAAACATTAATAAAATCAATTGTGACATAAAAAGTAAAGATTGCTCAGGCTTATCAAGCATCAGTCAGTTTCAAATCATTAAAGTTATAATTTTTAGATGAGCAAAGGAAAAACCCTACCATGGCCGAATTAAGGATTAAAGTGTGGGGCGGAACACATGTGAACAAAAAGGGCAAAAAGAATTTAGAAAAAGAAAATCTCGGACAAAAGGGTACAAACGAAGGTGGGCAAAAGATAGGTAAAAAGGGAAAGCGTCAGCCTAACAGAAGCTCGGTCAGGAGCCTTCTGAAAGGGATTAGGAAAGATGATCTAATTCTCATTGGGGCATCATAAAGAGGCAAGCAGAGAGAAATCCACCTCTCAAAGGGACATAGTATGTGGGGTTCTTCAGCAAGGGTTCTGGTCGAAAGGCATCTGGAAAATCTGACCAAAGTCCAACTGGTCATCAATATATTTGCATAAAGCAATTTGATTCGCTCCCAAAAGCAATACATATTACGTTGAAGGGGCATCAGCCAATAGTAATCGATCCCAATAGGTTGCAACATTTACTTCCATTCCCAGGTCTGTCATGGGAACATCATCCATCCATTTAGTTCCACACAGGATTGAAACATTTGTATAATTTATTACTCCATCTATTCAGTGTGTTCCGATGTTAAGAAAACAGTTGCACCTTCACTCTGTCTAAATAGTAGAGCCTGTTACCAAAGCTAGTCTTTTATCATGGGAACGAAGTCTGAAAGAAAGCTCACGTTATGGAAAAAATGAATCAGCATTTCCTGCACAGTCACGAAATACAAACTAACAGGCCTCACTTAGGCTAACGTAAGTGAATTAAAGCAGTACATTTAATTAATACGTTTAATAAACACTTCTAATTTGCACTTGTAAGTTCAACATTAATAATACTTTATGAGGATTTCATTCACTTTAAACGAGTAAAATAAGTTTTTTAATGCATTTCCTTAAGTATAATGGGGAAGTACATTCCTTCCATGTTTGCATACAAGTTTGTCATTAATCATTCGAAATTCAGTATCGTTTCAATATATTCTGTTAGTCTAAGGCCTAAACTATAACATCATGTCATTTAAATCTTGTAAACACTTAATTTATAAGCGATACCAACAGGATTGTTAACACTAGTTTAAGCGGATGCACATTATTATAGAGTTGTCAGTGCAATTTCTACATTCAAACTATTATTACTTTGATTAACATAATGCATATATTGTCACATATTGATGACTTCTGTGACATGAGAGAGCACTAAAATTACAAGTACATCAGCTATATTTCTTCAGTTTTGCACGGACGTGAGTGTTTTTATTAAATATAAAGGGATGTAATTGGTGTATAACATTTGAAAATAAAATAGATGCTGCTATTATAATTCCAAGGATATCTTTGAATAAAGAGAATGGCCAATGAAAAAATAAAAAGATCCACTGTGTCCTTCCTCATGCAGGAACTAAAGACATAAAGAACTACATGTTGAGATTGACTATACTGCAAGACCCTAGAAAAGATTGACCATCTGTGTAATCAATAGAACCTGCCCAAATACTGAAATCTCCAAGCACAACTATTTTGGAGGCTTTCAAAATAAATGTGGTGGAGATCTCAACGAAGAAACTATTAAATATGGTTATAAATTCAGGCGGACTAACAATAAGACTAAACATTCAATAAGAAAAACAAAGCATTAATAAAATCAATTGTGATCATAGTTTCAGAATAGCAAAACGAGGGGTCACCCTAAATTAAGCAGGAAGTGTGCATCTTTTCTTGCTTGGAAATTGTGGAAGACAACAACGCTGTCTTCATAAATAAGATCATCTACTCTCATTACCATGCTGCAGTCTAAGTGAGCAATTTTTATAAATGGGAGATATTGATAAATCAACAGATTGGAAAAAGTACATCAAGCTCGCCAAATGCAGGCATTTATTTGATGGTCAGGAGGTGATTAAAAAATATAAACTGAAGCACGGGTAACCACTACTCCAGCCACATCTGTAGGCTTTGTCAAGAATCAATATTCAGGCCAGGGGAAGAGCAAGATTTCAGTTGAAGGCGATACTGGAATTAAATAAACAATCCGATCAAAGTCTGTGCAATTGTAAGTTAAACAAATGTACAGTGAGGAGTAAACAAGATAAGGGCTGTCAGCCAGCAGTACCCTAAATGGTGAAATGGGAATCTTTCACAATAATTCCCTCTTGCATGTATTATTTATGTGTTATTGTAAATACGAGCAAAGGTTAAGTTGGATTTCAGGTTTATAACTCTGCATTCATTCTTGATCGGATGTCTGATGGATATGCTTGTGGATGTGCAGCTAGTTCACCATGACACATGTACATGTGTGGCAATTTTAAAATCGGTTTTCCGACAGAAAAAACATCCCAAAATGGCTTTGAGTTCAAGCAAATTTGTCATAATGTCAGAATGCCTTGTAACATACAGTGGCCGTTTTGGCTTGTTTTCTTTTGTTTTGTGTAAGTTTAATGTTTCAAAATGGCAGATGACTATTTTGAATGGTCAATTAAATTACAAAAAAGTAAATATGAGAGTGCAGGAACAAAGGTGGTAATGGCGCGGTAACTATGTGCAGCTGTTGGGTCATGCAAAAGTAAAAATAAATTTATTTCAAGAATGAAAATAAAAATTGGGGAAGGGGGATGAGAATGTGGTAGTATGAAAAGCTGCAGGAACGGATGGCAGAAAAGTGGAAGAACTGTTGGGGAGATGAAAAACAATGAAAGCGGGGAAGGTTGGCAGTGGAACAGGTTAGGTGATGAAAAATGGAAGCCAGTAAAGGGGTGGAATAGAGCAGCATAAGAAGTGAGGGAAGAAACATACACTATTGCTAGAAGTGGGCAGCAATTGAGATGAGATACAAATTGAATTACCAGCAAACCGATAAACTAGAAACCAGCCTTCTTACCAGGGTGCCGGCTCCCTCAAAGAAATGAAATGTGTGCAACTGGTTAGTTTGCATGTGTAAACGCTGCTTGAATCCTGGTATAGGTGTTAATTGATAGAGTTCACTTTAACGTGACCAAAGTGAAAGATTACTTTTTTTTTTTTAGAGGTGTTCTTAGGGTGTTCCAAGCTGAGCTGTGAAGTGTGTGCTTATAATGGGCAGTTGTAAAACTGAACTAGGTGCAGTTTGCATATTACTAAAATCAACACTATGAAAATCCCTTTTTTGTCCTCTACCTAAATTTATTTCCACATTTTGTGGCAGCCTATCTTATACTGTCTGTAATTCAAATTTAAAGTAGTGACTTACACATTCACAGTACTTTCTGTGATGGGCAGGGACCTCTTAGCACTAAAAGACAAAATACACTATTCTCTGCTAACCAAACAGGATTAAATTCCATGTGCCCCTGGTTGCCCATCCATACATCTTCAGTGTTCACAATAATCAACAGAGGCTTCATAATATCAAATAGTGTATTTCTCACTGATTAGTTAACTTGCATTTATTTTTAATTTAAGGTGTGAGTTATTATGTGTGCAGTTACCTGATGGTGAAAGATCAACAAAATATTCACAATATTTTCTTCTTTTTAGCTACACTGGTGATTTCACCTACGTGCTCACTGATCCCACACTAATTGGACTCAGGATAACACATGGTTTCCCGTAATCCCTCACCTTCATTGTGAACCTTTTTAAGGTTGAGCATAGCAGCGCACCAGCGCTGCTCTTCTCAACATGTTGTAATCTGCTCTGTGGGCTTTAACCATGCCTATCTCACACCCATCACTTTCATGTGTTCCTGGGCCAATAATCCCTTGATGTTGTTGTTGGTAAATGTTTTTGTTTGACCTGCCTTCAGGCACTTTTGTTACTGCCTTGGAGACTGACTCTGTTACATGGATTATTGCACGATCTACACGGTACCTTAATGTGGCGCACTATTTTATTTTATTTTGCCTCGCTGCTTCAAAGTTATGGCGGAATGTTGTTTCTTCTTCCTTGGTTTCGGGCATATTGTTTCTTTGCAATGCCTGTGGGGTCTTTTTTCAGTTTTATGTAGAGCAAGCTTGACACAAAAGTATTGAAGTGCTTTATTTACTTTTTTGCAGTTTTATGTAGCGCAAGCGCAATACAAAGGTATTACAGCGGTTTAGATGAGCACCGGTTACATTACACAAGAACACATTCATTTTTGGTAGCAAGGAGAGTTTAAGTGAGTTCCCCAGAATCACAGGATGTTGAGCCGGCGCTAAGACTCTGTGTCCCACAGCTCCAAAGTCAGCAGCTCTGGCCTTTACACCCCATCCTCTCCAGTAGGGTTCTTTGTCTTCTACTGGTGCGTGTTGAGGCAGTCTGGGAATAACTTTTTTTTAATATGTAATATCTTCGTAATATAGGTTCTGCCATTTCATAGCGCTGCAAATGAGGTTCCATTCTTAACAAAATCACTAATTCATTTGCATCAACCGTGCAGAGATGAAGAGGTGAAAAGGCGAGGTCGAGATTGTAATCTGACATTCTTGTTCTGTTAAGACCTCTGCAGTGTGTGTATTAACCAACTGACTTGAGTAGAGCGTAACACTGGGTGATAGAACGTGCTCTTGGTAACCTCCGGAGGGTCACCAACCAAGCATATAGGTTAGTTCTAGGCAAGAAGATGGCAAAAAGGGGTTGTCTCCAAAATGTTGGAAAAGGAGTCATGATTTCAGACCCAAACACTTCATGGCCTCAAGCTTGATAGCAAAAAACATCAAGCTTTGGATGTAAATTGGACCTCTTCCAATAGAGTTCAGTTAGCGCAAACTCAATACAAAGATATTACAGAGATTTACATGAGCACTAGTTACATCACACAAGAACACATTCGTTTTTGGTACAAAGGGGAAATGAAGTGATTTGCCCAGAATCACAGGATGTTGAGCCGGTGCAGAGACTCAAACCATGTTCCCCAGCTCCAAAGTTGGCAGCTGTGGTCCTTACCTCACATCCTCTCCCCTAGGGTTCTTTGTATGGTGCGTGTTGGGGCAGTCTGGGAGTAACTCTTTTTCTTTTTAGGTACCGCATGGTAAAACAGGTTATGCCATTTCATAGCACTGCAAAGCAGGTGCCATTCTTAACAAAATCGCTCTAATTCATTTTCAGTTAAGCTGCCTCTCCTGTTAGTCTCTTTGTATACAGCAGGGGCGGCTCCTCCATAAGGGCGGAGGAGCGTTGTCCCACCCCCACAAGCAGTGGCAGCTGCAAACCTTGTTTACGATAAACGATTCTAAACTATGTTTATGGATGTTTTTTGGGGGGGAAAGGGGGCGGGGCCACGGGGTGACATGCACTGAGGGGGAGTGCATGTGTGTTTGGCCGGCTGTCTAGGGCCGGCCAAACACACATATGTACAGTGGTCTCTCTCACAGCTGCGACTGGTGTACAGTCAATGTTTTTAAAAGTTAGGTTGGTATTGCCAATGTAGAGGAATAATTTATTTAAAAGTTTAAAACAGAGAAATATATGTCTGTCCCCTTTTCTTTGCTCCTAACTCTTTTGACCCCCTCATTCTCTGGGTTAGATGCCATGAAGGTTCCTCTTTGTGGCTTGTTTGGTGCTATAAAAGTTTAGGTAAATGTACTAGTAAGGGTTGCATCTATGGGATATCACAGCCAGTCTGTAGGAATGATGCAAAACACTCCCAAGGTGATGGCCTTGTTGTGTTCTCTCTCCTGCAGTGACAGGCCTGGGAGGGTTGCTGTGCCTCCTGGCATAGATCCACTACACTCCAAACCAAAACACATAGGTAAAAGACATTGTAATTTACAGCGCCAATAGCTCTAATTCTCACAAATGGGAGGCCTGTTGCAATGCAAATGCTTGTTTGTTTTAGATGTGTCAGATTTACTTGTGATCTGTATTTACTTAACCCAGTCTACTATTCATCTGACAGAATTGGACAGAGCCACTGTCCTCAGGTGCAAAAGGAGGATTGAGGCAAAAAAAGTAATGTAGTCAGTTGCTTCACCTGGGTTCAATTCTTTGCTCACCCACATGACTAAAGTGTGTGATTTAAGTCAAGTCAACTTACTTAATGTGTCTAGTTTACTTGATAGTGACATTTAAGAGCACTTTCGTGTTATTCTGTTTAAGATGGATCCTATACAAAAATCTCACTTGTGTATGCTTTAACAGTCTGTACTGTTACACCAGCCATAAATATATTATTGGCCATGATATTAAGGGCAACAGACAAGTGCTTCTTTTTGCTCACTCCTGGCTTTGTGAGTAGGGAGGATTATCAAATGTTTTTAAAGTTCATGTTTAGAAACGTATTCTTCAAATAAGTATCAGAGCAAAGTTGTTATCTAACACACTAAACTAAAACACTTCCATGTCTTAAAGAAACACTTTATACACACTAAATTCTTCATCATGTTCATATATTTTGTTTTATCTGAAATTTGCATCCCAAAAAGTCTGAAGATTTTACATGTTCTTTGGCACTTAGGGAGACCCCTCCATAAGCACTAACAATGCACCATCAGAGTTTGACAGATTTGACACTGTCACCCCCACCATCTGCTCTGCCTCCATTTTTTTTTAGATTTGATGTCCAGAGGAGGGCGAAGTGAGAAGGTGGAAAAGTCACTTACCTTAGTGTTTCTCAAACTGGTTGCTGTAGGTATTGAATGTTTATTAATATAATCAAAGGTTTGCTGTTGCTTTCTCTCTTAGACAGACTGGGTAGGTTTGGATATGGGCGATGCACTGGACATCGTGGTCATGGGCATCAATTTACTGTTGAACAAGAACATAATGCACCATTCCAATGTAGCTTACTTATAGGTCTGTCTCATGTAGCACAGTGCAGAAAAATAGTAAATAAGTGTGATTTAAAAAATAGTAAATAAATGCATTAATAACGTAACCACCTCTGAGTGTCTATAAAGTTGACCTTTTGTCCTGCATTTTTGACTTATTGTCCTGAATTTTTACAGTCCTGTTTTGAATTGTCTTCCATGCCAGGTGGTCATACTACCCTGCACCTTCAAAGTCAAAGTGTGTATCCAGTGATGAGTTGAGTGATGTGATGTGATGTGATAGGGTGAGCCCAATTAAAAACGAGCATATAGTGATCAGCGGAGTCGAGAATCCTGGCCAGATTTAAAGACGTGGTAACTAGCGCAGGGTGAAACTCTTATTTGGCATACAAGAAATCGGCCAATCTTTTAAATGCACCTACAGTGTGATGTTAAGTTACACAAAAAAGAACAGTCAAATTCGCTCTACCTAGAAACACACAGATTTTTTGTTCTTGTACTTAACGGGGTTGTCCCTGGCAAAACGAGGTCTGGAGAAAACCACTCAAACTGTCTATGAACCGAGATGTTTGTGTGGTACTCACTGAATTTTATGCACTAGGGAGAACCACACCAACATGGCCATTTTTCTCTTCCGTGCAAGGCATTTCGTAGATTTTGTTCGCATTTGCTTACTTATACCAAAGAAAATAAATGCCCCGCTCTTCTGGCAACAGAGTGCCTAAAACACAGGAGACTGGTAGATATTTTGACAAAGGACAACCAGATGTATTTCTGCTACCGGGAGCTCAGATAGGCCAAAGCTAGCAAGAGCTTCATTTTACTTTTATCACATACTTACTCTTAATTTAAGAGTTGCAGCCGAACCCCCCCCCCCCCCCACCCCCCTATTTCCTCGGGAAGTACTAAGCCTGAAGGAGGTAATGCTGTAGAACTAATCCTGTGACGCAGTAACCTACCGGTGGCGTCGAATCTGAATATAGCACTCATTTTATAATTACTTTTTCCTTTTACCACCGAGCTCAATGTCAGACCCTTTATTCCCTAATGTTTGTTAATCCAGTTTGGCGGTTTGTTTTCAGCTGCTAAAACCCGAGTAAGTGTGCCATCCCAGCAAGGTCTACCGAAGGGAATGTGCAGAAGATTGTTAAAACGATTGTCAAAAGTAAAATCAATCAGTTTATTTTGTTTACAGAAAACAGTGTTTACTGTGCTTTGATTTCTGTGCTCTGAGTGTTAAGATTGTCGTTTTCTTTAATCTACATCTGACGGATGTTTCCGAAAGCGCTTTGATTCTGTGTTGATTACTTTTGCAACCGCAATCACAGCTGCAAATTGAAACAGATGTTGCTACTGCTAATCTTTCAAGTGTGCACAGCGATGCTTACTGAAATCAGGGATATGTCTTCGAGGCTACTTGATTCAATGAATGCCACTGTTTTTTTTGGGTTTTTTTTTACCCAGGGATTGCTTCAGAATTTAACCCAGTAGGTAGCAGGCACACGTGTAGGCGCTCTCCAACACCCTGCCTCTCCCCAAACTTCCTCTCCTCTGCAGATTCACCCTGATGCCTGTTGAATAAGAAGCAAATTGAGGTAGAAGAAAACCGACCGCCTCTTGTGCAGGGGCTGTGCGTTAATGATTTTCCAAGCTAGCCATGTTCGATGTAGCATTTCTAACGATCAGAGCAAATTTTTTAATTATGCACTTTGACAACAGTTCAATCCAAGGTGCCCTTTCAACAAAATCATGGTCAAAACTTTGACTATTGTGCGCCTTACGTCTGTTCTTAAGATTTGTGTAGATTTTACTCGTTAGAGGGCTTTTCTAAAAATGTCCATGACTGTCTGTAGAAATCTATACAAATCATACATTTTCCGACTAAGGAGGCACCACTTTTACTTATTGAGGAATATATGTATAAGCATTTCCAGCGCGGTTATGCCTGTTAAACGGGGTCTCTGGCAGTGGTTTTCACCCTGTCCAAGTAGAGTCCCTCACCCTAGTCATGGTGAGGAAGTCACACAACTAAGATAATCTCCTGCTTGGTAAGAGCAGTAAGGCTTATTTCAGAGGCAATGTGTAAAGTATTTGTACACACAGACACAGTGAAAACACCACAAAAATACTCCACGCCAGTTTAGAAAAATAGCCAATATTTATCGAAGTAAAACCCGACCAAACCAACGAAAGTCCATCATACACAAGCAATGACACAAATTTTAAAAGTTTAAACGCCAGTAAAAGCTAAGAAACAAAATAGCTCAAAGTGGGGCTATCATGACGCCTTGACAGTCGTTCCCAACAGTCTGAAACCACTTGCCAGGGAGTGCGTGCTGGTCACAGAGTTGCATGAACCCCAGGTACCTTGGAAAATGAGTAAACAGACATTGCACGGAGTCCGGTAGGTGAGGAGTCGCTGGAGCTAATGCTGCATTGGTTCCTTATTGTTACTGGGGAGAGGTGAGTCATCGGTTCCTTACTGCTAGGCAGAGGAGGTCAGTTGTCAGTTCCTTACAGTTGCAGGGGAGGTGATGCGGCATCAGTGGCGAGGCGTTGGTTTCTTACGACAAGGTGGGCTCATTTCATCCAGCAGATCAAGATACAAGGCGTTGACTTCACGGTGTTGCGATCACACCATGGAGCCACAACTGCGGCAGCATTGGGCCTGCCACATTAGTTGCATTCAGTGTACTCAGCGGGGATCACTGCTCCGGCACAAGCAGCGACTTGGAGTTTGACAGCTGCGCCGGTTACAAAGTTGCTTTGGAGTCAATGTGTTTGTTTCTTCTTGGTTACACCAGAACTCACTCCCAAAGGCCCAAGAACTGGATTTAGCACCAGTTGGCAAGTCCGGACTCTCAGCAAGAGTGCACAGGTGCTGGTAGATGAAGTCTTTGGTGTCCCTGAGATTTCCAACAGGAGGCAAGCACAGTCCAAGTCCTTGGAGAACCTTTGAAGCAGGATGCAGAAAGCAAAGTCCAGTCCTTTCAACCCCAGGACAGAAGCAACAGGCCAGCACAGCAAAGCAACAGGCAGAGTGGCAGTCTCTCCTACAGCATCTAGCTCTCCTTTCTGGCAGAATGTCCTCAGTCCAGAAGGATTCTAACTTTGTGGGTTCAGAGGCCCAGTACTTATACCCATTTCTGCCTTTGAAGTAGGAAAACTTCAAAGGAAAGTCTTTGTAGTGCACAAGACCCTGCCTTTCCTGCCCTGGTCCCAGATACACTCCAGGGGGGTTCAAGACTGCTTTGTGTAAGGACAGGAACAGCCCTATTCAGTTGCATGTGTCAGCTCCTCCCACCACTCTAGACCAGGAAGACCCATCAGGATATGCAGGGCACACCTCGGCTCCCTTTGTGTGACTGTCTAGAGTGAATTCCAGAAACAGCCCAACTGTCATCCTGAGCTAGACCTGGATTTCACAGTCACACAGAGGCACCAAAGAGTTAAGCAAAAAAATACCCACTTTATAAAATTTGGCATCATTTTCAAACTTGCCATTTAAAAACCAACTTCATCAAAAGGTGCATCTTTAAATTGTGAGCGCAAAGACCCCAAACTCCACATCTCTCTCTGCTCCTAATGGGAAAATGACACTTAAGATATTTCAAGGCAATCCTTATGTTACCCTATGGGAGAGATGGGACTTGCAATAGTGAAAACTTAATTTAGTAGTATTTCGCTATCTGTACAAGTAAAACACACCTTTTTTAATTTACTGCACTGTGCCCACGGGGCTGCTTTAGGCCTACCTTAGGAGTGACTTAATTGTAATAAAAGGGAAGGATTGGGCCTAGCAAGACGGTGCACTTGCCAGGTCGAACTGGCAGTTCAAAACTGCACACACACACTGCAGTGGCAGGTCTGAGACATGTTTACAGAGCTACTCCTGAGTATGGCACAATCAGTGCTGCAGGCCCACTAGTAGCATTTGATTTAGGGGCCCTGGGCACACATGGTGCACTATACTGGGGACTTACTAGCAAATCAGATATGCCAATCATGGATAAACCCATGCCGTCTAGACAGGGAGCACTTGCATTTAAGCACCGGTCAGCAGTGCTAAAGTGCCCAGAGTCCTAAAGCCAGCAAAAACTAAATTCAGCACAGGATCAAAAACCGGTCAGATGCAAAAACGATAGGGGAAACTACTCCAGAGCTGACGGGCCTAACAGCTGTGCAAAATATTTGTGAATTCTTAATACTTCAATAGACTCCTCCTTTCCAAAGCTTCCCCTAAACCGGTTGCTGAGGAAAATTCACCATGGGTGCTGCTGTTTTCAAAGTTTTAAATGAAATTGCATGGAGGACAATCTGGCACCCTGATTTTTATGAATGAGTTTTCATTCTATATATACAACTTTGTACCTAACACCTAGGTTCCCCTTCCAACTTCCCTAGTCACAAATTGTCTTTACAGCCAAAGGGATAACTCCCCTCCCTCGACCCCTTTCATTCCCATTTTATATCATACCACCTATATGTTTCTTTGAAGTCATATTCAATAAATATTGTTTATGTGCCTCATTACTTCTCGGTTCCTTCTTTCTGTGAATCGAGGATTAATTCAGTGATAAGTGTTGCATACTCATGGTCCAGTGGCTTTCATCATGTATTTGTGTGTTAACATGATGTAAACAAGTATTGGCAAAGCCTATACAAGTCACTTATGCAAGGGATGGTCTTCGTCAATGTTTTGTTATCCATTTAGGTACAGAAGGATGGCTGTTGTGCAACCTGGTAGAAAGTCCCTCAAAAAAAAAAAATGCTTTGACACAGCCAGTGCTGGCCACATTAATGTTTTTTTTTTTTTTTTTTTTTTAATTGTGTGAGAGAAGGCAAGGGTTAACACAGAAGGAGGGAGAGCCAGCACAGAGAGTGGGTGACGATGGAGGAAGTTCTATAACGCGACTAGCTAGAGCCAAGTAATTATTATTCTTTTTTTTCTTTTTTTTTTTCTAATAGGCTGCAGGGGTGACAAAACACACACACACACAAACACACACACAGCAGAGGGAAGGCGGACGTGTTGGATGAGCATAACAGACAATTGAAGTGTAGAGGGCGGCGGAAGGAAGAAACCCCTAGACAACAGGGATATATTTTTTTTATGTTTATCTTTTTCTTTTTTTTTTTTTTTTATATATGGGGAGCGACCCCTTAGGCAATAGTCACTCCCCTGGGGGGCATATTTATTTTCGGATATTTCTGCAGAAACCACTTAAGCACCAGGGATTGGTGTGTGTGTTTTGTTTGGGGAGGCAGCCCCTTGGTCAAGGGTCACTCCCCATGGTGGTAAACACCCGGAAGAACGAGTCTGGAACCACGAGGTTGTGAAAAACGAAAGCGAAACAACGCTTTTATTTTCCACGACTTCATGGTTTTGGTACCTTAACCACGCATGTCTGAACAACGTACATGCGTGGTTAAGGTACAGAAGGGAGTCGGAGTGGACGTGGTGAAGGAGGAGGTAAGTTGGACTGGGGCTGTTTTTTTGGGGGGGCTGGGGGTGATTAGGGTTTAGGGGGGCAGGGTTTAGGTTTTAGGGGCATGGTGGGGACTCAGGGTATTTTTAGTTTTTGGGGTGGAGGCTAGGGGTTATTAGGGTTGGGGGGTCAGGGTTTAGGTTTAAGCGGTGGGGGGCTGGGGTGGCAGCATGCTGGGTCGTGCATGCTGATTGCTAATGCTTTTATCAGGAATACGTTTAGAACGGTAAGATCATTGTAAACGCATTCGTGGTAACGGCATTAGTGGTTAGAACAAGGTCGTTGTTTCAACCTCGTTGTTGAGCCACGGGTGGTTTCGGCACCCGTGGTTCTGAGATATAACCCCCATGGGAGCTACATTGCTGTTGGCCATATCTGCCCCCCCAGATCAGCCTATTTTTGGAAGGCCCATCTGCCCCCAAGCGGGGGCAGAAAGCCCACCAGAGACCAGGGAAAACTTATTTTCAAAATAAATGGGGCCAGTGTTTTTCTGCCCAACGGTGGGTAGATGGGGCAATTACCCCAGACCCACTCCCCAGGGGACAGAAAGCATACTAGATACCAGGGAATTTAAAAAGATATATAAAATAGTGGGGTGGGGGCATAACCAGGCCCAGAACGGGCCTGGTTATGCCCCCACCCCTACTGACAGGGGTAACAGTCTTTCAGCTACTCCGCACACTAAACATCTTATCCCACGGCAAGCAAGAGGACATTTGATTATTTTGGGTTTTGGTTTTACATTTGGACCATGAGCGCTTGGCTAACTCTCAAAATCCTCCTACTTGGAATAGGGAGGGCTGCACTTTTTGGACTTTGGGACACTGCCATGTAGAAAAATCCACAAGACCTAGACACATCTGAAAACTATACATCTGGGTGATTCCAGGGTGGTGTGTTTCACATGCACCACAGACCATTTTCTTACCGACAATGCCCTGCAAACCTCCACCTTTGCTGGAAATCTTCCCCACATTTTTGTGATGGACCCTCCCGGAATCTGCAGGAATCCACACATTTCCTACCACCTAGCATTGTCTCATCTATACTGATAGAAATGCTGCTGCACTTGTCAGCCTAAAAATGTTTTTTTTTTCCAAACTGCCCTTTTGGACCCGCTTTGGTTCCCCCTCAATTTCAACAGGTTTTTGTCTCTTCCCTGTCACAGGCCCTTGGCCCGTCTACACAAGTGAGGTATCATTTTTACCGGGAGACTGAGGGGAAAGTTGGGTGGTAGGAAATCCCACACAGAAATGTGTGAAAATTGTGATTTTTTTTTTTTTTTTTTTAGCTAAATTTTAGGTTTGCTGAGGATTCTGGATAAGAAAACATTGGGGGATCCACACAAGCCACACTCCCTGGATTTTGTCGGTGTCTAGTTTTCAGAAATGTTTGGGTTTGGTAGGTTTCCCTGTATGGCTGCTGAGCCCAGGACCAAAAATGCAGGTTCCCCCTCCCCGAGCCCAGCAAAAACAGGTAGTTTAGTATTTGATAATTTTGATGTGTCCACATAGAATTTGTGGCTCTTTGTGTCACCGAAATGTGAGGAAAAAGTGTTTTTGTTTTTTTTTTTAGCCACAATTTGAGGTTTGCAAAGGATTCTGGGTAACAGAAACTGGTGAGAGCCCCACAAGTCACCCCATCTTGGATTCCCCTAGGTGTCTAGTTTTAAAAAATGCGCTGGTTTGGTAGGTTTCCCTAGGTGCCGGCTGAGCTAGAGGCCAAAATCTACAGCTATGCACTTTGCAAAAAACACGTCCGATTTCAATGTAAAAACGTGAGGTGTCCATGTTGTGTTTCCTGTTGCGAGCATTAGGCCTACCCACACAAGTGAGGTACCATTTTTATCGGGAGACTTGGGGGAACACAGAATAGCAAAACAAGTATTATTGCCCCTTGTCTTTTTCTAAATTTTTTCCTTCCAAATGTAAGACAGTGTATAAAAAAAAAAGTCTATTTAAGAAATGCCCTGTAATTCACATGCCAGTATGGGCACCCCGGGATTCAGAGATGTGCAAATAACCACTGCTTCTCAACACCTTATCTTGTGCCCATTTTGGAAGTACAAAGGTTTTCTTGATACATATTTTTCACTCTTTATATTTCACCAAATGAATTGCTGGCTACCGGGTATAGAATGAAAACCCATTTCAAGGTGCAGCTCATTTATTGGCTCTGGGTACCTAAGGTTCTTGATGAACCTACAAGCCCAATATATCCCTGCAACTAGAAGAGTCCAGCAGACATAACTTTATATTGTTTTTAAAAATCTGACATTGCAGGAAAAAGTTAGAGTAAAACGTGAAACATGGCAGTTTTTACCCTCAATTTCATTTTCTTAATTTCAGCTGTTATTTTTTGTAGGAAAACCTTGTAGGATCTACCCCTTGCGGAATTCAGAATTTTGTCTACTTTTCAGAAATGTTTAGCTTTCTGGGATCCATCATTGGTTTCACACCCATATCTGTCACTAACTGGAAGGAGGCTGAAAGCACAAAAAATGGTAAAAATGGGGTATGTCAAAATAGCAAAATGGCAAAATTGTGTTGAAAAATGGGTTTTTCTGATTCAAGTCTGCTGGGAAGCTGATGATTTTAGCACCGCAAACCCAAAGTTGATGCCATTTTCAGGGGAAAAAACCACAAGCCTTCTTCTGCAGCCCTTTTTTCCAATTTGTTGTAAAAAAAAAAAGGACACACATTTGGTGTGGGTAGCTGACAATGTCAAAAGGTTATGAGGGCCTAAGCGTGAACTGCCACAAATATCTAAAAATGGCCTGGCAACTGAGGGGAAAAGGCCTGGCAGCCAAGGGGTTAAAAATAAATATTGCCTCCTGAATCGCAGTCCACTCACGTTTGGTAATGGTTCTTGGAGACATTCTTGGAGACATTGTTTTGTCATAAGATTCCAGTTTATGAAAGATAGCATTTCTTATAAATATCAAATGTCCAGAATATTAACTGTATTTTTTTTAGTCTCTACCTTGCATCCGCACACACCTATAAAAGTGAAAAGTTGCAATAACATTTTCTAGGTCAAGTACAATTCGTCTTATAATTGCAAGAGTAAATTGTTTCTCCAGTAGCCCTAAAGCACATTCTGTGTTTATCCTCCTTCTTAATGAAGGATTCTTTTACTCCTTCATAAGACTTGAAACTTGTCTAGCAAGGTTTGTAAACTTTATTGGTGCCACTGGCACCCTGCATTTCAAAGCACAAATGTTTAAGGGTATAGTCTTCCTTCCACTTGTTTTTCTTGTCCATTCGACACCCTTTCAAGTACTCTTAGTCCTAACATACCTGAGACATTAGAGCATGTGGAGAGGGAAGTGATGAAATAGATACCACAACTTCCAGCCTTGGATAGCTGAACCAGCCTCCAAGAAGTCAAAATATCCCATTGGTTACACTTAATTTATAGACTTAGGTCCACGATGCATATATATATATTGAGAACAAGGTCATACACAACTTTAATATAGATCATAACATGTTTGTACGAGTGACCAGAATAAACCACTGTAGCAGCACAAAAGTGCCTTTAAATGATGCACCAAGTAAATGATGCCATAGCAGCAGCAGTAACTGCCCAAAAATCCAGCATGTCTTATCACTCAAATATCCACATTTTGAAAATGTACTCTGTCCCAAAATATCAGCTTATTTTCTGAAACTGAAATTTTCTGTCCCCAGACATTCTTTTACATTATTTTCAAGATATAGCAGACACAGTTAACATTTAAGTCCAATTTCAGTTCCGGATCCATTAACTGTGAGGATGCGTAGAAAATAGTTCAAATCCTTTTATTGGCACGCAATATTTTTCTTGTATGGTCGATACGTGTTTCATCACATCCATGACTTTGTCAAGGCTGTGGAAAGTTAATAAAATCTCACACTCTTTATATCCTAGATGACAAGGGTACATGAGGTAGAAATCAAATCCACAAGATTGCGGTAACGATGGTGAGTACCTTCATTACAGAGTCACAAGACCCCAAAGAAACACTGTGAATAAAGAAAGAAATGAAGGACACCTAGTGTCACATGCAGATTAATTGCTGATCCAAGAAGCCCATTCAACACCTAAACAATATTGTGCATTCATTAGAAACGTGATAGTATATTCAAAAGTAATTTACTCGAGTATCAAAGAGACTAATGTTCTCCTACAAAAGGGGTAAGGTAAAGTAAGAGCAAAAAGTGAGACCAGAGGGGGTGGCTGACCTAATAACAATTGGGTTTTTTTCACGTATTTTGGTGACTTTGTAGGATGATTACATACCAGTCTGCACCGAAAACCTTTTTTGAGAGAAAAGAAGATAATGTAAAATACATGGAAGACAATGGAGAACTTCTGTCTTAGAACAATCCTCTTTAATCATAGAAAGGCAACCTGCTGTGAGTTGAGCAGTAGGATGTAAAAGTAATATCTTAGTCACAGAAGGGAAACTCCAGAGACGTCTACTTCAAAGTTGCATTCTTTCATACAGTGACTTCATAAGATGATTCAGTATGAACCCATACCCACGAAAATATGAGAATGAACATAAAGTGAAACCAGTGGGAAATGTTAAAGATTTCAAGTCATTGAAGCATACTGTATGCAAAAAAGGACAACCTACCATAAGGCCAGCAGTAAGCCATAAAGGAAATGTCTAGTCAAACAAGGGTAACTCCAGAGACGTCTATTACAAACTTGCATTCAGTCTTGTGAAATAGTAACATTAGGGCTGCCATGATAGATGAGGATTTGTTATACCGAACCCGCCACATAATCCATTGACTGTGAGAAACTAAAATCATAAATAACTTATTGAAAGTCACAGAAAACCTACAGGGAAAGTAATCATAAAAGTAGTGACAGTTCCAAAACGTTTTAATGGGTATTGTACAAGAAGGCCGATAGTAGGGTCAGGTATAGCTGGAAACAAAACAGAAACATGGTATAAGTATGCCGGGCTGACTGTAGGTGATACAAATATTAAAACCTGCCCAATACTAAAGGCATAACCTAATGAGCTACCCACGAACCAATGCTAGTTCTGTGTTGTCCTAGAGAGACGTGGCTTCGCCCTGCACAGACCCCCGAGTTTCCCTTGTGTGACCAAGATATTACTTTTACGGCTCACTGCCTGCTTTGTGGTAGGTTGGCTTTCTATGATTAAAGAGAATGGTTCTATGTTGGAGTTTTCTATCGTCTTCCATGTATTTTACATTATGTTCTTTTCTCTCAAAAACATTTTTCGGTGCTGACTTATATTCATCCTATGAAGTCACCAAAATATGCGAAAGGACCAATTTTTATTATACCAGTCTCATCTCTCGTCCAATGTGAGTGGCTCAAGGTTTTAGGCCCTTTCACGGCCGGCACCTGACGAAACCAAGCCAGCCTGTACAATTTTGAAAACCAGACACCTTGGGGTATCCAGGGTGGGCTGACTTGTGTGGCTCACACAAGGTCCTGTTTTACCCAGAAACCCTCGCAAACCTCAAACTTTGATTAAAAACACATTTCCACATATTTGTGTTATGGAAAGTTCTGGAATCTCTGTGGAGTCACAAACTTCCTCGTACCCAGCATTCCCCCAGGTCTCCTGATTAAAAAAAAGGCACCTATCTTGTAGAGGTGGACCTAGTGACTGTGACCCGAAATGGCCCAAAATGCAACATGGATGCAGCACATTTTTCCACCAAAAACTGACCCTTTTTTCCCCAAAGGGGGTAGCTCTATTTTGGACATTAGCTTAGCCGGAACCTATGGAAACCTAGAAAACTTTGTACATTTTTTAAAACTAAACACCCAGGTGTAATCAGGATGAGCTGACTTGTGGGGCTCATACCATGCTTTTTTTACCTAGAATCCGTTGCAAACCTCAAACGTTCACAAAAAATATAATTCCCTCACGTTTCTATGAAACTTCTGGGACTTGCGGGAACTCAAAAACTCCCTTCCACCCACCATTCCCACAGGTCTCCCGAAACAAAATGGGACCTCACTTGTGTGGGTCGGCGTAGTAGTTGCAACAGGAAATGGCCCAAAATGCACAAGGACACAGTGCATTTTTCCACCGAAAACTGACCCTTTATTCCCAGTGGGGTTAGTTCGAGATTTTGGACCCTAGCTCAGCCAGCACTTAGGGAAACCTAGCCAACCTGTGCATTTTTCTAAAACTATACACCTAGAGGTAGCCAAGGTGGGCTGACGTGTGTCTCTCACCACGTTTGACCCAGAATCCCTTGCAAACCTCAGACTTTCACTAAAAACATATTTTCCTTACATTTCTGTGATGAAAAGTCCTGGAATCTGCATGCAGTCACAGATTTCCTACCACCCAGCATTCCACAAGTCTCCCTAGGAAAAAGGTGCTGTGGATGGGTCAAGTGCCCACATTAGGGAAGAGACCAAAATGTATTGTGGGGCTAATGATGACAATGCTGGGTGTACTAAATAGAACTGGGATTGGCAACCATGTAGGGAAACCTATCAAACCCAGACACTTTGGAAAAGTAGACATCAAGGGGAGAGGAGCAAGGTATCGCTTATGTGAATCCTCCAAAGTTTTCTTATCCAGATTACCCTGAAAAAGTGAAAAATTTAAGAAAAACACATTTTTTCCTTTCATTTCTGTGTCGTAAAATACATGTGTGCAGGGATCCGCAAACTTCCTACCACCCCTGCTCACACACTTGTCCGTATAAAAATGCTACCCTACTGCTTATCTAGTGAGCTTCCAGCACTATATAAAAAAAAATATGAACTCCGCTTTAAAGAAGTAAACCGTTTTGACTCTAAGGGCCTCATTATGAGTTTGGTGGGTGGCGGATGCGTTCCACGAAACTCTTTAGGTCGGAAGACCACCAGTTCGGTTTTCCACCTGCTTGCCCTATTATGCATTTCCCGCTGGCTCAGCAGGCGGAAACTGCGTTTTCCCCCACTGGCTGAATGAGAAACTACCCACAACATTGACACTGGCTCGTGATCGAGATGGCGTCATTGTTACAGTGCATCAGGTGCGACAGCACCTGTCGTGCTTTTAACTGCTTGTAATTAAAGCAGTAAAAATAGCAACGGGCTGACCATGGGGGCCCCTGCACTGCCCACGGCAAGTGCAAATACCTGTGGGCACGGGACTCATAGTCCCCAGGGCAACACTGCTTGCAGCACTGCCGTGGCGGATTAACAAAGCCGGCACCGCCAGGCCGTTGGTTGGCAAAAAAGTGGCAGTGCTGGCAGTCGGACCGTGGCGCTTTCGCCACGGTCATAATGTGGCTGTTGGACCGCCACCATGAATCTGGCAGTCCTAGGACCGCCAGGCTCTTAATTAGGGCCTAAATCTTCTAAATAGCTGACAGCAACTGTTTCCAGCTGGTTAAAGGTAGAAAATATCGCCTTTTGAAGTTGTGTGAATCGTCAAGTGTTTCCTGTTACTATCTACTGCTGCTCACAGAATGTGTAGGGGGCAGTTCTTGTCAATTAACTTGGAAAAGTGCACACATGGGGCAGCTATTTTATAATAAATGTTAAGTGCCTATGCTTTAACCATTGAAAACTTGTTGGTGACCCCTAACGTCTTTGGCGTTTGTCAATCTCATGTCATAATGTTGGATTCTAGCACCTTTTTTTTCCCATGAAGGTCCCCATACATATTTTATTGGTCTTCGTGTTTGCAGCGCATGTGGTTTACTGCGTGGCACATCTTTTTATGTTCTATTTTTCGTTCACCCATAAAACTGGTTATGGTTGTTGGACGGACTGAGAAACCAAGATAAGCCATTGTGCATAGTTTAAAGTTACAGAAAGATAATGTGATTATTGGGAACCTTCCTAAAACAACATTGAAGTATGTCCTACGCCCAGCAACCTTTTCTGTAAGAAAAAAAGGATATGGAATTATGTGTTTGTAAGAGGATTTGTCTTTATTTGTGCAATAATTAAATACCAGAGTGCTTTCTGATAAGTCCCATGTGGGATTTGGCAAGTTCAGTTAGACCTTTTGCTGAAATACCAGGAGGGATGAAATGGGAACTCAACTTGTAAGCTACGGAACCCACTTTTATTATTGGCTTTTGTTGGTGGTTACTCGTGCAACTAAAGAGCACAGTCTCTTTGTTAGTCTTATTAAATCAGAATGGCTTCTCTGTTCTTAGGAGAGAGGCAACATAGTGTGTGGGTTATTGTTCTTTCATTTGGTCGTGGTATAAATATATCTGCCTGTCAACATGACTTACTAGTTATGTCTCATAGGACGGTCGCCTTTCTGTACATGAATATTGTGTCTCCTATTTTGCTTCATAGCTCTTATCTAATATTTTTTGATGTTATGTTTGCCTTTTTGTTTTTCAGGAGTTTTCTGCTGATGCTCTTCTTATGGATGGGATAATTTAATCTTGTCCATTAGAGGTCCCTTTGTTTGGGTTCCTGGTTTGTAAACAATGCAGTACTTAATCTCTCTGACTATGTCACAGCTGGAAGGTTGTTTTAAGAGTTCATTTTTACCATTTGCAACATATATTATACCTTTCCTTGGTTGTTGTGGGGCTTAAGTATAGTTTGTACCTTGCCGTGAATTTGCTCTGTCTACACCATGGCTTTCTGTTAACTTGTTCCATGCTTTTTGCATTTTCTTGGATGAAAGCTGGTGTGTGGTACCCCCATCCTGCAGTGTTAAAATAAGACATCAATATACTAGACCTGATTGGGTCTCTGAACACCAGGGCCATTGTGCCCTTACTGGAGCTGCGTGCCTCTTTGCATCAACGTTCCACACCAGAGATTACAGATCCTCACAGGGTAAGAGAATGGATACCCTTAAAGAACTGCTCCCTCTGTACCCTTTTTTGGATCACCACGAGATTTGTAACCTCTGTTTCTTTCCTGGCTAAGTTGATGCATCGTGAAGCTTGTCATTTTCCGGTCAAAAAAATCTATATAGTACAGAAGGTAGAGCTATTAGGCACACAGAAAAATGCACCAGCATTCTGCAGCCTACAAGCCTGTCATCTTTGGTGAACTAGACCCCATCATTGCCAAGGAAGATGAGGATGCTGGCCCTTCAGGCATTCAGCTGCACCAGACGTTGTTCGTTCCAAGGGGCATCTTTTCCAGCACTCCTACCCCAAGGAAGAAGAGACTTCACAGATTTCACCTTACCCCAAGACCAGCAGCCCTCGAACCAAGACATTTGCCAGTGTCGTAAGTACTGTCAGCTCTGATACTCACTCCAAGCCTCCCAGGCAGCCTCATACTGAGGCAGATAATCACTCCAGAGGGTGTCTGGTGTCGAGCCCCATGCACAAAACACAGCATTTAAGGCCTCTGCTGCCTACAGTCAACAACAAACTAAAGCCCCAGATTTAAAAAAGGGCCCAACCAAGGGCATGAAGCTCAAGGCCACAAACAAGCCTCAATATCATTCAAAGCTGATGGCTCCTTTTATGCCTACCACCAATACCTTGTCAACGTCAAGCCATCATCAATGCTCAGAAGCCCCTTGATGACCAGTTCTAAGATCTTGAGCAGCCAATTCTCCAAAGGCTGCAGGAGGAGCTCGATTTGAGGCAGAAGGACCTCTTTATCGATTTTCTTACTGGGAAGAGTTTGGTGAAACCACATCTACCGAAACTTAAAAAGAAAGTGCCTCGGAAGAGGAGACAGGCATTTGACCAAGAACCTGCACCTCAAGCCCCTTAGGGCATATGCCCAAAAACCTTTTAGAATGAGGCACTAGCTCTCACCCTTATGCTCCACCAACAGAACCATGTATACCACCTCCACTGCCTCCACCAGAGTGATCACCACACTCCAGTCCCTTCGACCTACTGATCCTTATCGTATACACTTTGAATACAGACCCACCTTCCCCCACCTTCCCCCCCCCCTCTTCCACAACACCACCACCTTCTGGACCTGTCAGGGCCACAGACCTGCCACTCACAGACACGTCCCCCCCTCCCCCACGACCAGTCAGGGCCTCAACTGTGTCGGTCCCTAAGATAACACAGCCTATCACATGGTCATCCAGTGAAAAGCCACCATTCAATAGGTGGACATGTATGTACTCTGAGAGGAGGAGGATTTCAGTGTTGAGACACTATTCAAGTCAGAGTGGACGTTGCCGTTTCTGTCAAAGCTGAAGGGCATGCACAAGTATGCCCAGAGACATTCATGGGACCAATGAAGGCCTGAAAGACCTCAAACCCCTCCTCCCCTAAACTCCCGCCCTCCCTCTCTAACCCTGTCTATATCAGGGGCTATGCCTCACACAACTCCCTGGTCGTTCATACCACCCACAAGCAGGCATGTACCCAAGCCACATGGGACACCCCTCTGCTTGACAAGGTGAGCAAGATGCTAGATTCAGCTGCTAAATGTGGCTAGAGGGGCAGATACTGGCAGGTGCACAGCCTGCTCTGTGTGGCTCCTCTCCCCTACAATAAAGCCTAGTGGAAGGAAATGCAGCAGCTAGTGAAATATCTTGCGAATGAGTTCAGGAAGAGGGGGAAGGAGATAGTGTCTGAAGGCAAGACCGTCTCCAGTGATATCCATCCATTGCCGCATAGATACTGTGGACACAGCCTCCTGGTTGTGAGGGGGGAGGGAGGAGGGTTCCACACCTGTGTCCTGGTCAGGTGTTCTGCCTTAATTTAGATGTTCAGTAGCATCTCAGTTTGCCCTTCAACAGGCAATTCCAACTTGGGGCCTCAGGTTGATGCAATGCAAGAGAAGATAAGGAAAGGCACTGATATTGAGAAATCCATGAGTGCCCTTTGAACTTTGATTTCCAGAGCCTCCTTTCGGAAGGGCCAAAGCATCTTCCCCTGATTCCATCCATTCATTCCAGAGGCAGAAGCAGCGTTTCCACCAGCAGGCAGGCAGTGGGGTACACCATTGGTACCTTCAGGGGCAATAATAAAGCCATGGTGAGAAGTGGCTCCTGCAAAGGAGCTTCCAGCTCTTAGAATTGACTTGTCCCTTCTTCCTCCCACCTTAATCACATGCCACATGTTGAGAGAAGATAGCTAGATTTCCTCTCTTGCAGAGAGGAGGAAATCCTGTTTCAGTGGGTACTTAGTGGTTCACCACAACCTCTGCCTAGAGTTCCTCTCACGCCCTCCCAACATCACACCTCGCAAAGATACCCTCAACAGAGGACATCTCTGTTTTCTAGAGGAAGAGGTCCAGGCACTCCTCCACAAAGGTGCCATGGAAAGAGTTCCGCCTCATCAATGAGGCATGGGTGTCTACTCTTTTATTTCTTCATTCCCAAGAAGGACGGCTCCCTCAGGCCTATCTCCGTAACCTCAATCGATACATCATGTGGGAACATTTCTGCATGAAAACTCTACAGGATGTCCTCCCTCTGCTGCTCCAACAGGGTGACTACATGACTGCACTAACCTGAAGGATGCATGTTCTCCCTACCTTCACCTTAGGGTAAGTGGACATCATTACCCATTTGAAGTGTTGCCTTTGGGGTTGCCACCGCTCAAGGGTCTTCACAAAGGTTTACCAGCTCATCTTAGGACGGGTGGGTATCCACATTTTCCATTAACTCAAGGTGTGATCTCCCTACTTCATGGCCTGGAATTCACTATAAATACCACCAAGTCTCCCCTACAACAACTGCAGGTTGAGCCCTTCCTGGGGTCCATACTCAATTAAGTTACAGGCAGAGCATATCCCAACTGGCAGAGCGTGTTAGCATTCAAGCAGCTCCTGCCTCTTTTTCAGCCAGTCTTCAGATCGGACAGAACTGTCATATGCCTCCTAAGGATGATGCTTCTTGCATCTCACGAGTACACCATGCCCGACTTCACATGTGCCCACTGCATGAATGCCTCTCTGGTCAGTGGTCACAAACAGAAGATCACTGGGAAGATCCAGTTTTGGTAAACACCCATTTCTCTCTGCAGTGTTAGAACAGCAATAACCTGTACCAGGGCAGGCCTTTCTCAGACCCTGTTCTGCAAATCTCCATTACCACAACTGGGAGGCCCATCTCAACCATAGGACAATACTGGAGGTTTGTCCACCTTTCTCATCGACGGGGATGGCACATCAACTATCTTGAACTGCTAACTATACTTCTCTCTCTTAAGACATTCCTTCAAAACATTCAGAGCAAGTTAGGCCATACCAAGACAGACAACATGAAAGCAGAGTATTACCTTCAGAAGCATAGTCACTTGTACTCTCCCCTGCTCTCCGAGCTGGCATTGGAGACTTTTCACTGGGCTCTCCACCATCAGATACATCTTTTGGTGGAGTAGCTTTTGAAAGTGGACAGCAAACTAACAGATCTGTTCAGGAGGACACATCAAGTGGGGATTCGACCTGCAATCTTACTTGAGTACTTTTAGTGCTGAGAACACCCCACAGTTGGACTTGTTCACCATTCCTGTAAATGAAAAATACTCAAAATTTGTTCCAGGTACCCATAGATCATGGGCAATGCACTGTGAATGAACTGATCAGGGATCTTTGCATAAGCTTTTCTGCCTCTTCCACTGCTTACATATGTGGTATGGAAGATGTCACAAACATTTCTAACCCTTATTGTGGTGGTGCCCAAGTGGACGAAGACAGCCCGGGTACTCAAAACTCCTTGAGATGTCCACTAGCCCCCACGAGAAGCTCCAAAACGGGGTGGACGTTCTCACTTGGAATCAAGGCAAAATAGAACACCCAGACCCCAAGCAGCATTCTGCCATCCAAGGTCTTAAAATGTGGTTACCTGCATCTCCTGCAAAAATGCATAGATATTCTGTGTGAATCGCCCAGGCCTACCTGATTGGGGGGGTAGATCCTTCGCCTATAGAGCAACTAAGATCTCGAACTCTCCCCCCCCCCCTTGGAACTTCGTCATGACATGTCAGAATCTTCTTTTTGTAGAAAATGTAAAACTGTATTGTTCCCTGATTAGGTCTGTTCCTCTTACCTAGTGATCTTCCTCAGCGCTGGGAGGCCTTCGGGTAGCCATGCGCTCTACAAATCCTCGAAACTAAACTAAAATACCAAGTTATGCTGCAAAATGCAAGACGTTTGTCCACTATTGTCTCCAACCACATGAAGCCTCTTAAACCTAGCTTACAGGACATCATTTGTTATTCTCTCCAGCTACAAATGCTAGATTTCCACACTTTTATGCCGTTACATCAACCAGCCATGGCTGTTTAAATGCAGAACGGGTAACACTCCTCCCTTTTTTGCATCCAAATGATTATAGCCTTTATGGAGGTCCTCAAGTGGAACATCCCTCCCAGACATCTCCCTGCATAGAAGCTCAGCATGGTCCTTAATCATGCAACCCCCCCATCCCCATTAAGCCCATGCTGTCTTGCCTCTTTCAGTTTCTATTCTGGGAAGTAGCTTTCTTTGTAACCTTAGCTTCCTTCAGGTGAATAAGTGAGTTGCAGGCTCACACTCCAAAAAACCCTCATTCAGGTCCACAGAAACAGGATTTTTCTCAGAAGCAACTCAGAGTTTCTTCCTAAATAGGTTTCTCTTTTCTACCTCAACCAGACTATTGAGGTGTCAATCTGTTACTCTCAACCAAACTTAGTAGTTTAGAAAGCCTTTAATTTCCAACTTGTTAAATGCACTCTTATGTTTTTACATCAACAGGATCAAGCTCTTCTGCAGGAACAAATTGTGTTTTGTGGGGCTTTGCCAAGGTTAGAAGGGCCAGCCTATTTCTAAGGATGTATTGCTAGGTGGATAACAAGTGCATCCAGTAGCCAAAGGAGGCCTACTTACCTCCAGGATGTATTCTACACACAAGAAAGCAGTAAGCATGGTCTTGCTTGGTAATACCCCCCTAGGTGACATGTAAAGTGGCCACTTAGTCAACCCTGCACATATTCACTAAACATTGTTGTGTGGATATCTTAGCTCGCCAGCAGGTTATGGTTGGCCAGACCCACATCTGCATCACCCACATGCTAGCTCATAGGGATTAATGCTTTATAGTCTATATTGAGCATGTGTATTTACAGCAACACATGGTATGAATGGAAAATGTTACTTGCCCTGTGAACATCTGCTCATAGTACATAGTGCTATATATTCACAGAAGCATCTGGCTCTACTTAAAAATGTTTATTACTAAACTTACTTTCACAGTACACATGGTGGACCATACTGTGTTCATTGATTAGTCCATACTTGCACTCATCCGCTGTGTGAAAAATTCTCTAACTTGGTCAGTACTCATGTGCATTGTGCACTACGGGGTGAGGCACAAAGTCCCTGTGACTTGGAAGCCTTTCTTTGAAGAAAAACAACTAGCAAACGTCCAAGCCCAACACTAGATGGCAGGAGTATGCAGAATATGGGAATCTACAGCACTACATGCTACAAACAGATTGTTACCGGGTGAGTAACATTTTCTTTTCAACAAAGACTGGATTTCTTTCAGATGGCATAATAGTATCTCCTGATTTATTAGTGCCTATGTAATAACTTAGATCACCAAACTCACAGATGTGAGATATGCATCCAATGAAATACTTTATTATTATTATTTTTTTAAATCTAAACCCAACAGGGTAAGTGGCATTGTAACAGTTCATAGCATACATGTAACACCAGCGGTCGTGTCAAAAGAGCCTGATTTAGAGTTTGGTGGAGGGGGTTACTCTGTCACAAGCATGACCGCTATCCCGTCCGCCGTACTGTGATCCCATTATAGCCTATGGAGAAGGTAATACGCCGGATGGGATATATATCATGTTTGTGAAAGAGTGACCCGTCTGCCAAATTCTGAATCAGGCCCATTCTTTCTCATTCATCACTGCTATTCCTTTTCATGATGTAAATGTAAGCTCTGCTATTATGTTTTTCTTAGTCCTGCTAATTATCTGAGTTGAGGTTCATTAAAAATGTCCTCCTTAATTACCCCCTGTTTGTTCTTATCAGCAGTGAGGGTTCCTATGTATCACCACTTCGGTCCTTATTCGCCAATAACTGCAGGAACAGTACTCTTCCTCTGCACAGCAGTCAACCATTATTTCCCAATCACTCCATATTTTATGTCCATGAATGTGGGGCATGGTACAAATAAGACTAACTGGCTAGAATTGGCATGTCTTCCATGAGTCCATAAAAGCTAGGCATCCATTACCTAAGTAACAAATATTGTTATTCCCTGGTCTTATCCCAAATTCATATTTTAAAAAGTTAGCATATTTGAAAAGGGCATCTAAACAAATTAATTAACTCTTCATTGTAAGCATTTCTAGTAACTTGGTCTTGCTCATACTAATATAGCATTATTTAGCATTAGGTAGGATTTATTATGTCCTACACTGTGTTTTGTTTAGAAAATATGTCGGATTGAAATTTGTGCCGAAGGCTCATTTTTTATTCCCATGCAACTAGAAACTTTTGTAGACCTCCCAACTCACACGGTACCACCGTGTGACACACAATTTTGGCTCCACTCACGCTGTCTTCCGGGGTGGAGCCAATATCACACGGTAGCAGGGAAAATTAGCTGAAAACCCCTGTTTTCAGCTCATTTTCAGAGGCTTTTAACTGCCAATGTTTATTAGTGTGTGTGAAAACACCCCAGGATATCGGCAGCCAGCAGCCTCAGCAAGCTTTTTTTTTTTTTTTTGGGAGGAGGTTTGGGGCTGGGGTGGGAGCAAAAGTGCCTCTTAGGTGCTTCTCGGCACGAGGCCCCGCCCCCTCCTCACACTGTGAGGTTTTTGGTGAAGTTGGCAGGTCTGCTTTTGCCTTTTCAAAATATCCCTTTTAAAACTAGATCACAACTTGATGCAGTACAGTAGCCTTGTAATAATATAGAGAGCCCAAACCATCTTTTGCTAAGTCAAACTGATTTTGTTTCATGATAACCTAATTTTTTCTTACTTGCCAAACAAAAAAAGTGTAGATTGTGTATTTTGCAGCAAAAGATATCCTCAACGTGTTGTGTTAGACATCTGAAGACCTAAAATAATTCAGGCAGAATAATCATTTCGATAGTGTTCACTTTGCCTCCTAATGTGCATTGCACTTGATTTGTATCTTAGCTAGTTCTTTCATATATCGAACAATCCACATCACAATTTCTTTTTGTAATGTTCCTGTAAAGGTTCGAAGTGCTTCTTCAGATAACTTCTAGATAGGAGTTTCTCATGACTAGAGTGTGGAGTGATAAGTTGATGAAGATGGTAGAGACCTGCATTAATAGGGGTTAGCTGATTACTGATATGCTTGTGTATGGAGAGACAGAACATGCATCTCAGTCTGATATGCAAACTATACATTGATCAAGCTTGAAGTTGGTGTGACTTTGCAGCTTCCTTCACCTCCCTGATGGCCTATACGTTTTGCTGTGTTTTATGTACTGCGTTTTATCAAATTAACCCCCTTTTTAGCAAGCCTGCATTTTCTTTTAAAACCAATAATGTTGTTGAAAGAAAAACTACTCCAAAGTATACAATATCAATTAACTACACTTGTTTATTTTATTTTTATTTTGTATCATTAATTAGGAAATTATGTATATCACGTTTAACAGTTCCACAACTGAGTAATAATTTTCTCACCAGCATACAATATACCCTTTTAGTCTACAGCTTTATAATTAATATTTTTTTTCATTTCATCCTATTCGTATTATGAAACGTTCCAGAAATATGTGAAGATGGAACAAACCTGTTTTTCCCCCTTGTTACATTAAATGCTTATGAAATCAAGTGAATGTGAAATGCACCATTCAGCTTTATTAAAAATGTGAATCAAGGCCTAAGAATCCTTAAGGAAAAACAGACTGTTTAGGGGTTACACACATGTAACAGTCATTCCGCTTTTTCAAATGCCTAATCAGCATCAATTGATGATTTAGCAGTGATGTGTTCACTGCTTTTAACTATGTAAATCAACGTGATCAATTGATAATGTCACTGCCTTGTCTTTCAGACTCAAGCCTTCTTTGATTTATTGGAGTCGTTTTCGTAAGAATGTTGTTTTATCGCTTCATGTGTTAACAAAGGATTGTTTGCATCTACCTTGATTAAGGAGATTGGACAATAATCTTAACAATATTCCACATTTTTGGCTTAAATTATAATAATATTAAAGCTGTTTTCAAATATTGGGGAATTGCCTTTTAAACATAGAACCATTTTTGGCAACACCTTATCCTCTAAAGTTAAATCACCACTATTTTGTCCATGTTCACTTTAAAGCTAGAAAACCTTCCTAAAGGTAGGTCCCCTCTGCCAGTCTGGAAATAGAGGCCACTAAATAAGTCATTGCCATAATGAAATCATGTGGAGATATTGAGTTTTTCAGTGCCCTCATGCATGATCCATTTTTTCCCCAGAAACTGTCATTCTCTAATTAGCTGTGACTGGCGCTCACTTAACAAAAAGACCATTGGTCAAAAGAGTCATCCCTCTCGTGTACCTCTAAATCATTTTACGGTATTTGTCATGCATTCATTTAGCAGGTACTTGTAGTCATTGGGAAAGAATTGTTTTGAATTGTGAATCCTCTTCTCTCTAGAGTCAGGGTTATAGTGGCATAGTACTGCCCACTGTGAGAACGGCATCAAGAAGAATACTGAAACTCTTCACATTTGATTGGATTTAACGATCATTAAATCAGTCTAGCGCAGTGCAATTAATTCAGATGGTTCTACAAAAAGGTTCCCCAATTCTTCGTACCAACAAGCAAGCACAGCCTTGCTGGTAGTAAATTGTAAGGCTGCAGAGCAGGGATAGCAAATCAGTATTTACACTTGTAGGTTAAAGAGTTAATGTAGGTTTAGTACATCATTCCTGATGGACACCCGAGAAGAGATGGTGTGAGGAAGAGAAATCTGCGTCTCCATACTGTGGTTGCCAAGCCTTGTCCTAAGTGGGATGATGGATTCAGATTTATATTAAATTAATAATGTGTGTATAATGGGAAGGTGTTTTTTATTAATTGAAAACCACTGAACAGGTTTATGGTTTCATCACTTGACCTAGGGAATAAATAAATTATTTGATTTTCGTCTTGGCAACATAGCTCATGCTGAGTTGAGGATTAATGAAAGGGCTCTGTAGTTCAAGGATTGCATCTCATTTTCCAGCACCATATGAGGAAAGCTGAAACAAAGTGTAGGATGCACAAGGTGTTCAGCGTCCACAAAGCACATTAGTCTCCAGGTTTATACTAACCTATAAGCATCAATTAAGGACATAGCTATCAAACTGACACAACAATGTGATGTAAGCTAATTCAGAACAGTAATATAAAATGCACACAACAAAATACACAGCCCACCATGGAAATCATGGTGAAATTGCAAAGATACCCATTTTCGGGGAATCACTAATTAAGCAAGGGGGGGCAGTTTTAAAAAGTAGCTATTCTCAAGAAAATGCTACTAGCACAGGAGATTCACTATTTATTGACTCACTGAATTGCGCTTCATAGTGCAGCGTTCATGTCGGGTGCTACTGAAATCACAGAACGCTTCTGCACATAGAGGAAGGTAGAGATTTCCATAGAGTGCAATCCAGGGTACGTACACTGCAATTCTTTCTGAAATGGCCTCCGGAGAGCTTAGTGAGCCAGAAGCGGATAAAGAGATTTACAGAAGCGAACAGATTGACTGTCAAAGTCACAAAGGCGAAAGACAAACATTGTGGAAAAAGCGCTTGAAGTCCCAAATGACATCAGAAAAGTGGTATCGGCCAGGTCACATACCAAATTATGTGCAGGGAGGGTAGTCGCATACGAGGTAGAAGAACGGCACAAGCATTGGAATGGCGTGAAATGACAAGCAAAGAAGCTTGCAACCAATGTCTTCCAGGCGGCTAGGTGGACAGGTGAAGGCCTCTGATACCTCTGTAAACCCTGGTAGAGGGCACCCCGATACCCGAGGCAGGGTGCAGTGTACTTGTAACTGACTAATCTGCCAAGGATGCTGTGACAGAGGATTTAGGAAGGGTGTGAGGCAAAAGTAATAAACACAAATCCCATGGCCCGTGGATGAATTGAAATCTGGAAAGGTGTACCCATGAATACGGACGCTTTTATAGAATCCAGTACTTGGTGCACTACCACAAGGCGATGCACCTGGGACATGAAGCCTGTTACTACCAAAACTCATCCCCTAAAAGTAATAGCCATAATCACGATGACCTTATGGTTACACCGTTAACATACAAGCTACCATTCCTTTGGTATGTAATGTACAAAGTAGATGACACTTCAGTTCCTCTTCAGAGGCATTTTCACACAAGTGTGCGCCGGAGAGGAGGCCATCCAGGTCTGTGCTCATACTAGGCATCATGATACAAGTGGCAGGGCCAAGCATAGAAAGCCTTAAGTCGAAGTAGATTGTTGTGCAATCTTCACCCAGTGTAACCTAGCCGATGTGTGCCCCTGTACTGTTAGCTTCCCATGCCATGGCCACTAAGCAGAATGCAAGTCTGTCACTTCTGTGCACATGGCAGGAAAATGCTTTGTGTGCAGAAGAGCAGCTTTTGTGCTTTTTACACGATGTTGGTCGCCTTTTGAGTGAACATGTGTGTCTTTACAGAGGCATGCAGTGACAAAGTGCAAGTGCAGGGTATGAGTAGGGAAAGGAAGGCCCTAGCTCAGCCTATATTGTGTAACACAGGCTACACTCACTACATGCCCACACAGGGCCGTAAATCGCCATATGAGTCAATTCCATGTCCATCTTAAGCGTACGAACTGTCAACTGTAGGAGGCAACACAGGCCTAGCACAGTTGTTACAATCTATTGCAGCCATAGGCCATTCCACTGCTGTCACAAGCAGCACATTAAACTGTCAGCTTAATCCGGCTGGCAGTGAGCATTGGGAGTGTGCCACCCTCATCATCACCAAACACAAAGAGCTATAGTAGTGTATGCAGGGAAAGCCATGGGGGCGATGTGGACATGGGGCATTGTGAACATGCACATGCCAGTGTTAGCAGACTTTTTATTTTAAAATGTAGTACATGCTTTAATTTATTGATGTTATTGTGTTTTCAAGACTTCAGTTGAACTGTCGTTTTTGCTGCCACTGCATCCATTAAAGTTACATAAAGTTAATGTATGTTTTAAAGTTGTTAGTGGTCTCTTTGAACTGTGGCTCTCTTGCCTCAAAAAATAGTTATTCATGCCCCCTGACACCCCCATGGATCATTTGCCATCTTACATATGTGCTGCCTCAGGATTGTCATTTTCGTCCTCAGTGTCATTTTTATGCATCTGTATGTTATGCTACGTGGTACATGGAGCAGTGGTCTTGCAGAATGTCACTGGCCTATATTAAAGTGCACCACCTTATTCGTGAAACACAGGAATGTCCCTTTCAGAATCTCAGATGTATGTTTTATCACATTTCTTGGGCTTCTGTGAGCACTGTTTTACCTACTGGGTTGGAGATAGGTTGTAGACATTGTCCATTGGCAAAGACAATGCGCTTTGGTACCATGTGCAGGGATTTCATAAAGCACATGCTTTAGTACAGCCTTACTGCGTAGTCTTAGGTCGTTATGATCTCTGTTCTATACTCAGAAGTGACTTGGACTGATTAAATGTATGGCTGTCATGTATGCTGGTTGGGTGCTTAGCCACTAAAGTCACTGATAATATAAATTGCGTAATGGGGGGTGGTGGGGAATTGTTTGGGACATCAGTCCCTGACGGTGCTAATTATACTGCACTCGTAATATAGGAGTGCTCTATTTGTCACATCTCTGAATAGTCTCGGGCTATGCTCATACAGAACATTTGTTTGTATGCGATCTGCATAGGCTACACTACTAATCATTCTAGGAGGGCGGAAATTCCATTTTGTTTTACTTCTGATTACAGCAGAGATTGCTGGGAGTGTGCGTGGAATTTTGTATACGTTGCCGGTTTCCTCGACAACAAATGTAAATAAATGTTTGTTAATTTATGAGCAGTCCTAATTGTATGCTTATGCAAGTTCACAGGCCAGCGGGGAAACGTCTGTGATTTTCTTTTTAGGACTGAGCTCTTAATTTTTACATGCTCCATCAAACACATTGTATTTTAAGATGGCTTGTTAAGCAATTGGTATTAAAATTTGTCCTTCAAAATTAAAATATAATTGAGCGAAAGTTTCACATTAGTTCGCTTTTTTCAAGTTGCACATAAGTTTGGGTACATGTTATTTTACAAGCAAACAATCGCTAATGTTGCTTCGAATCATTTGCTTGTATTTCCTAATTGAGTATTTCGACACCACAATTAATAACCACAAATTAAGTTTAATAATTTGTTGTGTTGTATTGTAAACTCGCATCAAAAGGGCATGCCCTTTCGGGGCATGAGGCTACTTGTCTAGTGGACAAAAAAAAACAAGGTTTGTCATGCTTGACCCCAAACAATAGGTCCTGGGCTAGAGGAATTTCTCATCCCTGATTTGACCTGATCTTCATTTGAGTATTATCAGTTTATCTGTGGAGTGCTATTGGTCTTTAATTAGTTACTTAAGGGAATTTGCATTGTTACCATACTTTTATGAGCCTCTGATGTTTTCATTAGGGATATATTTGTTTAGATTCCTAAAGCACACTATCCATACTTGAATTGCCTAGGTAGCTAGGTATGGCTTCAGACTTATTTTTTTATTTATTTTTTTAAACAGCTCCCAGACAAAAACTAGTTGCTGCATATTGGTATTTTGGTTGTGCTTTACATTTACTGTATTCTTTTAAATTAGATTAAACCGGGTTGTGACCTTCTACACTTCATTTCAAAGCCATCCTCCCGTCGGTTATTGCGTTTTGTGTATTTCCCTGTCGTATTCTGAATGATCATGTTGTTGCCCAGAATAGGATTTAGGTTTCTGGCAGCTTGGGTGTGTGACTGCTGTCTCGGTTTACATTATAAAAAGGCAAGCTTGCCTTACCTCTTAAAATCATACGCATATATTCCACACCTCCCATAAGATGATTTTACCCAGGTTTATTTGAAAATGTTAACCGCTCAGACATGAAAATCATACCCCGGGCTCTAACGGGCACCTAATCCTGGTTGACGACACATTATCGCAAAGCAACTCTTTTTGTTTTTAAACACATTACTTTTATTAATCTTTCTAACTAAGGGAAACGTTTGCTTACCATTATAAAATTATAGTAAGAAGAGGCTGTACAATGAAAAATATTGTAGAGTGCAAAACATAACACATGTACAGACCTCCTCAATGGAGTAATAAATGGAGGCATTGAATTTGCTGTCTCGTCCAGAAGAAATCTCGATCATTCTGTTCTCCCTTCATTCACATAATGGCAAATCTGCCATGCCTTGTCCAGGGAACACAGCACAACTATGTTAACCTGGGAGCCAATAGCGGCAATAGAGAGCATAACATGACAGAAGAGGTGAAAAGAACTGGACAACAAAATGAAGTAAAACTGAAAGTGTGCCCACGGATTTAAGAAGGTGCAGGTAGGCAGCAGAAGTGTTCACTTGCATGAATGAGTCCTTTTTGCTCAGGGCAAATATTTAATTTGCGCTATCCAAGGTAATTTGGGTTATAAATTATTTATTGAGTTTCAGCAAGTCCTTCTTAATTATAGTCTGTTTTACCAAAAAACAAAAGTTCCTTCTGAGTTCTCCCTCAAACTGCTGTGTCCCAGTCCAAACGTGACTTCACGTGTGCTCTGTGTTGAACTAAAAATTTGAACCCGCAAGCCCACGTTGGCTATAAAAGGGGGCAAAGCATCAGCTCAGGTTCTTGCAAAACATCAAACCCCTTAACCCATACACTGATCTAAAGCATGTGGTTCAAGCACTTACTTTGCCAAAGCTGGAATAAGGAAACTCACTATGGGAAGGTAGTCCTAAACTACACTAAGGCCTTTTTATAGGTGAGACTCGAGACAGATTTGGAGTGCGAACTCCCTCCACTTGAAGTTTCACCATTCAGAATTGCAAAGACCCCTAGGCAATGTGGGCCCGGGTCACGAGCTGATTTTGGCCGTATTGTGAAAGACCAAGTATCAAATCAAGATGTCTTTTAAATTCTGTATTCATCTTGTCACATTTGCTGTACTTCAGAGACTGAGGCCAAAGGTTGGGCTATGTCTTTTGATAAATTGCTACTTATTTTTGACACAGGAGAAAGATTGGTGTTTGCAGGCCGAGAAAGAAAAGTAGAGGGAATTATGTGACAATCTGGCTGGGGAACAGGAAGTGTGAAAGGGAAGGCTGCAGGATATCATTTTTTGTAACACAACAACATGTAAACTGTGGAGGAGCTTTACACATTTAGCAGTCAGGAAAGCAAAAATGAAGCACATTTTTTTATTTTTGAAGTGCAATGGAAACAAAGATTTTGTTGGTATCAAAACAAATCAAGACACTAAATGGTGCACAAATGATATTCATTGAAACATGATTTCCAAACATTATCATTTGTGTGCAATATAATTTAATCAGTAAAACTATGTCTGTGCAAACTTACTGGCCATTTCAATAAAAAATATGAATGATGGTGCGCTACAGCAAGACTAGGTGGGTCGCAAATGTTTGTCATTTTTAAAAGTGGGTCGTGGTTCCAAAAAGTTTGGGAAGCACTGCTCTAAAGCAATAGTTTTCTGGATGTGTTTCTAGAACATAGAATTCCATCTCATATGTCACCAGGACACCTATCTTGTACACTTAAAACACAATTAAAGTACTTGTTGCTTCCAAACTACCTCATTCCCCAAGTGTCCATGTTGGTATCAAATTGCTTGAAATTTTGAAAGTCTTCAGCAGTAATTAAGACTGATATATATCCAAGGCCACTGGAACTGTGATTCTGTTGCCACAGCGTTTTCTGCATAGTTATGAATTTGCCCCATAATTCACCTTCTGCTGCATAGTGTGTAGATTTAAATACCAAATGTTTCTAATGGTTACTTCTAATTACAGATTCCTCACCTTGTGAATACATCCGGAAGGCAGACTGGTTGTATAGATTTTTGTCAGCAATTCCCTCATGCCCTGATAGGAGGCATCATGTGGCTCTTTGTCGGATTCATCCCACCCAGTATGTGACCTTGGGGCCACATTTTAACCACCACCCTTCTCATGTCCACGTCAGTTCCTTTCTTTCTGTGCCTTCTGGACATGGATCCAGAGGGCGTGCCCATAATTTTATTACTTGACAAACTTTTATTCTAGGGTGTGCCTCTATCTCTCATATAAAAAATTGTGAAGATGAGGAAACATCTCAACCTAGTGGCTCTGAATTGGGGCAAGAGAGCGTGGTACCCAGAACTTCTGGCCATGAGCATCTGTCCTCCTATTCGGCATTCTCTTGGGAGTACCTATTCGCTCAACAACAGGTCCTTACGTGAGCCTGCACAGCTTGTCCCTCCGTGCCTGGAGACTGAGCAGCCAAAGTTAACAGCCTTCGATCTCCCTCATGAAGCTGGAAATGTGATTCTGGCAGCCAGGTTTCCCTTTATAAAGATCTTCTATGTGTCCCACTGGGAGAAGTTTGTTACTTGGTGTTCTTCCCAGCATGTCCAACCCTTACAGGACCAGTTGTTGAATGTGCTCCTTGCCTCCCATCTCCAGCCCAGCAAAGCCTTGCTGTGGCAACAGTTAAAGGTTCTTCGATTGCCTTATCAGCTTATCCTCGATTTCCTGACCAGCCATCTCTTTAAATCACCCACCAAAACTCTTTGTGATGAGCCGCTGGGACCTCATTCTGGTTCTCACATTCTTGATGTGCACTCCATTGGAGCCAATAAACAGTTGTCCTCTAAGGTCTGAGTTGTCCCCTAAGGTCGCTCGCATTAAAGCAGTATTCCTTTTTGAAATCACATCTGCTCCTTGAGTGAGTGAGCTGCAGGCACTTACTCTCAAGCACCCATACACCACCTTTTCCAGAACAGCTGGTGCTAAGGACCAAGGTAGTGTTCCTTTTAACACCTTTCTACGTTCTGCAGTCTATCACCCTGTCAGCATTCTTGAATTCTTTTCCTCATCCACCCAAATCAAATCATAAATATTTATAAAGCGTGCTACTCACCCGTGCAGGTCTCAAGGCGCTAGGGGAAAGGGGTTACTGCTGCTCGAAGAGCCAGGTCTTGAGTAGTCTCCGGAAAGCGGAGTGGTCCTGGGTGGTCCTGAGGATGGTAGGGAGGGAGTTCCATGTCTTGGCAGCCAGGTAGGAGAAGGACCTCCCACCCGCCGTGGTGCGGCGGATGCGAGGGACGGCGGCGAGAGCGATGTTTGGCGGAGCAAAGAGGACGGGTGGGCGTGTAGAAGCTGAGGCGGCGGTTGAGGTATTCGTGTCCTTTGTTGTGGAGGGCTTTGTGTGCGTGGGTGAGGAGTCGGAAGGTGATCCTTTTGTTGACAGGAAGCCAGTGCAGGTGTCTCAGGTGGGCGGAGATGTGGCTGTTGCAGGTATGTTGAGGATGAGGCGGGCGGAGGCGTTTTGAATTCGTTGCAGACGTTTCTGGAGTTTAGTGGTGGTTCCTGCGTATAGGGTGTTGCCGTAGTCCAGGCGGCTCGTGACGAGGGCGTGGGTCACGGTCTTTCGTGTGTCAGCGGGAATACAACGGAAGATCTTTTGGAGCATGCAGAGGGTGAGGAAGCAGGAGGATGATACGGCGTTGACTTGTTTGGTCATGGTGAGAAGTGGGTCCAAGATGAAGCCGAGGTTGCGTGCGTGGTCTGAGGGGGTCGGTGCGGTGCCAAGGGCCGTGGGCCACCAGGAGTCGTCCCAGGCGGTCGGGGTGTTTCCGAGGATGAGGACTTCCGTTTTGTCTGAGTTCAGTTTCAGACGGCTGAGTTTCATCCAATCTGCGACGTCTTTCATTCCATCTTGCAGGTTGGTCTTGGCACTGGTGGGGTCCTTGGTGAGGGAAGGTATCAGTTGAGTGTCGTCGGCGTAGGAGGTGATGATGATGCTGTGTTTGCGTACGATGTCGGCGAGGGGGCTCATGTAGACATTGAAGAGTGTCGGGCTGAGCGAGGAGCCTTGTGGGACGCCGCTGATGATCTCGGTGGGGTCTGAGCGAAAAGGTGGGAGGCAAACTCTTTGGGAGCGGTTGGAGAGGAAGGAGGTCATCCAGTCCAGGGCCTGTCCGTGGATCCCGGTGGAGCGGAGGCGGGTTATTAGGGTGCAGTGACAGACGGTGTCGAAGGCAGCCGAGAGATCGAGGAGGATGAGGGCGACTGTTTCTCCGTTGTCCATCAGGGTTCTGATGTCGTCTGTGACTGAGATGAGGGCGGTTTCTGTGCTGTGATTGGCTCGGAATCCGGACTGAGAGGGGTCGAGTAGGCTGTTGTCTTCAAGGAAGTTGGTAGGTTGCTTGTTGACGGCGCCCGATGAGAGCGCTGAGCTTCTACGTTGATTGCACCAAGGGTCACCAGGTTGAGGAGTAGCTCTTTGTGGGTTTTCCGGGATAAAGAGGAGGCTAAGAGCAGTGCAGAAATGGCCCATCTCCATATTTTCTTTTGTATAAAGATCTGCTATGGACTGGCTAAGAAGGGCTGTGGGTTCATTCCATCAGAGTCCAAACTTGCTACCAGAGTTCCGGTTATGGATATTTCTCTGTGACGTAGTTCACACTTTCATGAAGCACTACTGCCTGAATAGCGAAGTTTGGCGGGGGTGTCGGCGGCTATTCACCCATTCAGTCTGTGGGATTTCCTGACCTAAGCCATTCCACAGACTTTGTGGGTTTTCTGGGATAAAGAGGTGGCTTAGAGCAGAGCAGAAATGGACTATGTCCATATTTTCTTTTGTATAAAGATCTGCTATGGTCTGGCTAAGAAACAATCTCCAGAAGGGTTGTGGGTTCATTCAATCAGAGCCCAAACCTGCTACCAGAGTTCAGGTTTTGGATATTTCTCAGGCTGTGATGTAGTTCACACATTCACGAAGCACTACTGCCTGAACAGCCAGGTTCGGCAGAAGAATCTATTTGCCCATTAAGTCTGTGAGATTTCCTGGCCTAAGCCATTCCACAGACCCACCATCTGGGGAGGTACTGCTCTGGAATCTATTCACAAGGTGAGGAATCTGTAGAAGTATCCATTAGAACATGGGTACTCACAAACTTTTTCTCGGGGGCCAAAATTGCAGTATGGTTTGCGGCCGAGGGCCGCACTGAAGTGACAGCGGGGGGTGGGGCTTAGAGGGGGAACAACCACCCCACCCCCTTTTTCAAAACAATGCCCCTACCCCAGTAACACACACACACAGCGCGCACACATACAGCGCCATCTGCTCTCACCCCTACCCCAGTAACACACACAGCGCGCACACATACAGCGCCATCTGCTCTCACCCCTACCCCAGTAACACACACAGCGCGCACACACACAGCGCCATCTGCTCTCACCCCTACCCCAGTAACACACACAGCGCCATCTGCTCTCACCCCTACCCCAGTAACACACACTGCGCCATCTGCACACAGCGCATCTGCTCCCACCCCTACCCCAGTAACACACACAGCGCCATCTGCTCTCACCCCTACCCCAGTAACACACACTGCGCCATCTGCTCTCACCCCTACCCCAGTAACACACACTGCGCCATCTGCACACAGCGCCATCTGCTCCCACCCCTACCCCAGTAACACACACAGCACCATCTGCACACAGCGCCATCTGCTCTCACCCCTACCCCAGTAACACACACTGCGCCATCTGCACACAGCGCCATCTGCTCCCACCCCTACCCCAGTAACACACACAGCGCCATCTGCTCCCACCCCTACCCCAGTAACACACACAGCGCCATCTGCACACAGCGCCATCTGCTCTCACCCCTGCCCCAGTAACACACACAGCGCCATCTGCTCTCACCCCTACCCCAGTAACACACACAGCGCCATCTGCTCTCACCCCTACCCCAGTAACACACACACACAGCACACACACACAGCGCAATCTGCTCTCACGCCTACCCCAGTAACACACACTACATTAAAAACAAATAAATAAATAACCAAAGAGCCTTACCTGACTCAAAGCACTGTAAAGATGCCACAAATGTGGAACAGCAGGCAGGCAGGCGGGCAGCAGACGTGGAGCCGGTGACAGGAAGCAGACGACCAAAGCCCCATAAAAGTTAGCTGCAAGCGCTGACTTTTATGGGGCTTTGGCTTCCAGGATCGTCAGGGCAACGCCATAAACAATGGCCGCCGTATGTAAACAGAGGAGGGCCGCGGGAGCATGCTCCCGCGGCCCTCTTCTATGTTTACATACTGCTGCCATTATGATGTGGGGTTTGGTGTGCGTCTCGCGGGCCGCCAAGCTAGGTCTGTGGGGCCGTTAGTTACCTTTGGTAATGCTCTTTCTGGGTGATAATCTATCTAGCCATAGATTCCACACAACTCATCTACCTCTCCGTTCTGTGAAATGGATTTCTATGATCCACACTATAAAGAGTTCAATTAGAGATCTGCAGGCTAGCACAATCTGATTACTAAGGGCTCTGTGCCTGACAGTGCAGACAGATATCCAAAAGAAACTGACATCGACATGTGTAGGTGGTGGTTACATTGTCGCCCTGTCATCACTCATTGAGTGGGCTGGAGCAGACAAGATGCCATCTACCGGCTCACGAGGGAATCGCTCAGGAAAAAACTCTATATCAGTCTGACTTTTTACAAGTGATGTGAAGTTGTGGAAGAATGTTTGCAGAACATATTAGACTTCTGTGCTGTGCAGGGAACACAGTTAAAGGATCTTGCAGGGTGCATGCCTTTCAATATTGTAGATATTTAGTGGTACCTTCTAATCTTTATTTTATATATCCTTATCAGGGAATTGTGTCGTGAGGGTTTCCTGAGTCAGAGTTAGTCTGCTTTGTCACTATGGCCTGCAGTGCATGTTCCTCCTCTGTACTGTCCTGTTCTACATTTCTGGTACTCTCTGCAGTACTATATTCCAGGATCTTTGAGCGTTGACACTTGCGGTGAGCCACCTGAATTGATATTACGAAGTTAGAATAATATGCTATTATCTGCTTTGCTGAATACACTTGGATTTGAGAAATACTTTGTACTGTCTTTGCTTAGGATGTATTAACAGCTTCCTACTTATCTGTGGTTGCTGCGGATGCGTAACAGGATCTCACATTGTGGGTGCTCCTTGGTCTCCCTATGGAAATGTTTTCTCCTCTTCCATTCTCTCACCTCAGATGTCTACATGCAAATACAGAGCTGTGCTTGGGAAAGACTTAAAATGACTGATCTGGTTTGGTTTATGTGCCTTCCTCACTGATGCTCAGAAGCTTGAAACAATATTTGTATAAAATTTGTGTAAGTTTTGAAACTTATACCTCCTCAGATTTCCTCTGTAGTTTGCATTGCTGTGTTTCTGGATTTGCACACATATCTACACTAGGATGCTGGAAAAACATACTTTTTATTATTTTTTTTAATCGTGTTGCCCTGTTGCGCTCATTGAGGATTGAGGCTAATTCGGCAGATGTGGTTGTGTTGGACTAAATTAGACCTCAGCACTCAAGTTTCATTTTTGTGTACACAATTTCATTGTATTTGTACACTGTGAACAACATACAACAGTAACATTTAGCATAATACTGTCCAGAAACTACTCAAGCAATATCAAATGAGATAGACAGCAAGTCTAAACCTAAACATTAACTTTCTAAGTTCCTAGCTCACAAAAAAAGTGATGGCAGTTACTTTTAGCATAAACCACGTTAAATTCAAAATTGGTCCATCTCACTGTCGCATGTAAATTGTAAAATTTTCACTGCCTGATATGATCACTGGTGGGGATTTTGGAATTTGCACTTTGTAAGTTTCTTGGATGATGATCCAAATGGAGGCCTGGCACATGGGGCCTGATTAAGAGTCTGGCGGTATCAAGACTGACAGACTCGTGGCGGCGGTCAGACCGCTGCGGCGGTCCAACTGCCACATTATGATCCTGGCAGGCCGACCGCCAGGGGATCGCCGTCTCTGGCAGGATCTCTGATCCCGACAGAATGACGCCAGTCTTGGTTTTGCTCAGCCAGGGCGGTGCTGAAGCCAGTGTCCCCATGCTGATTTCAGCCTTGTTCTCTGCCAGACTTTTCATGGTGGTCTGACTGTCATGAAAAGGCTGGTGGAGAACAAGTGCAGGGGGGGCCACTGCCCTGCCCAGCACCCTTTAAATATGCACTATTTGCTGTGCAGAAAGTGCGCATTTATAGGGTGCTGGTGACCCTGTGTGCAGCAGCATTGCCGCTGGCTCAGTTATCAATTATCAAGCTTCCGATGAGGCTGAGGTCGGTCTCCTCATTGGAAGCTTGACGATGAGATGTTTCCGACCGCCAAACTCGTATTGATCCTTATAGTGTCTTAAATACATGGAGCATTGCTGTGTCTTTAATTTTAACGCAATGGTCTGTTGGATTTCTTTCTTATTTATTGGTGCTTCTTGAGAATCTGTATGTTATTGCATCAACCTAGGGACCTGGATCACTAATAATTACCTCTATTGCTACCCTCCACTCTCCTTCCTTGTTCTGTAGAGATCTTTGCAGAGCCTATTAAAAGCTTAATGTTGTGTTTCCTTGTAAAATATACTGGCCTGCTGGTCTTCAATTTCCCTCATATAAAGTTTTTATCCTAAATCCCTCTTTCCACCTTGTTTATGTTTCTAACATTCAGAAATCCGCCGACCCTGGTAATTTGGAAGGTTGATTTTAGTAAGCCTTTTAGAATGCTTGGTTCTCTTTTGTATTCATCTGCTTTAAACAGGGGTCCTATGTCAGGATGTAAGCAAATCCTGTGATTGATCTTGGGTAGGCATAATATTGATTGGGTTACACACAATGTGTTTTTTATTCTGCAATGGCTAATGCTCAAGAGATGTTTCTCTTCGATTGTCCTGGCCCCTTGATATACCTCTGTTAAAAAAAATTTTTTAAAGTTATAATATTTCAGGAACCGTGAGACCTATATACTTCATTTTGGTGTCAAAACATAGGTTCTGGGGGTCAAGTAGTCTTTTAGAGACTGAAAATAACTTTTCAGAGCAGCCCTTCTGCCAGTTCCCAAAATGGCGGCTCTATCATGATGTGCTTTAGCCACCATATTGGTAATTTATTTTAATTTTGTTTTTGTTTCAGGTTTTCGTTGATTCAAATTCATAAACATGAGTGAAGCAGGTGGTAGCAGAGGATCTTTACCCCCTGACAGAGTTTTGCTAACTACAAAATCTGAGGAATCCTTCAGGAAAGAAAAATGTTTCATATGCCAAAGTAATCCGAAAGAAAACCTAACATCAACTGGGGCAGAATAGAAAAGAGTTTGTGATGCTGCAGAAATCCGCAAGACAAAGTTCACAAAAGATTGAAACTAATGGGTGAAGAGGATCAAATATTTTATCATTGTAACAAGTGCTACATGTCACATACAATGGAAAAAAAAGCCTGGAAAAATTCTTCAAAAAATAACAGAAACCAGTGAATCACAGGAAGAATCGGAGTCTTCTGAGAAAGTGAAAACAACCAAACCCAATGCCCATCCAAAATCAGCAGGAACCATTTCACAAAACGTCCTGAAAGATTTTAGATTTTGGAGTTAATGACAAATTTTGTGATGCCCCAGAGCTCCGCAAATCATGGGAGTCGACAAGAATGCCTTCTGTTGTCCTAACATTTTTTTACATCATTGTTTAATATAGGCAAAGCAAAACTTTTACAAACTAAAGTTCTTGAGTTCAGAACAGAAGCCAACAACATTGATGATGGCTTTGAAGATATAAGCGAAGAAGTGGAAGACATTCTCATGAACCGACACATGTGCTGTGCAAATGTACTGTCTTTTCCGAATCATGTTTTATGAATGACATCACGGCAAACTTAAAACTCCAATACACATGATGTCCACACGATCTATGACAAGTGCAAAAGTAGAGAGCTAAACACTTCAATGAATAGGATTGGTGTACCAACAAGTTTTAATGACATAAAAGGATGTGGAATTAACAAAGTATCTACTTTTCCACGGGACAGGTTGCTTTATAAATCTACTTGTCCTGTAAAAACAAGTCTACTTGTATCTTTGGTTCCATGTAGTGCAGCGACAAATTATGGCAGCAATCTCATTATGTAAAAGCTTTGATAATAACCTCTCTGATTACTATAATATGGTTTGAATGCTAGCAATTTCAAGCACTACTATAGCAACTAACTTATTTTCCCACCTTTATGCAGATTTACATACTGGGGCTGGAGAAAGCAGTAAGCAAGGTTCCAGGGCTGGAATGCCTTTGAGTCTTTGCAAACCTGCAACTTTGCATGTTTTAGGAATTTTCACCAGCACTTCTCTAATCTTTTCCCACTGAGAAAGGTTGATGAATTACTCCTGACAAGGGCAGAAGTATTGGGTTGGGGGAAAAGTGAACTTGTTAGTGCACAATAGATTTACGCATGAGCAAATCTACACATGAATATTTGCTCATGCTAAAATACAGTTCACACATTTTCTAAGAGTAAGATTTCCTGGTCTACTTTTGTAAATTCTTGTGAATTCATGAAAGCCACTAATGCAAAGACATACACCATGGTTGCACTTTTGCGACTTTCTTTAGGAATTGGGCCCCTAAATAGGTCTGGTGTTAACCAAGAAATTATTTTTTAATTAAAATGTTATTTCTGTCTATTTATCGGCTGCCTTTAATGTGAGTGATGGCATTCTGATCTTCCACAAGTAGCATGTTGGAGCTCAACGTAGTCTTGTTCAGTGCCCGGAACTACTGGGGCTATGTGTTCATTTTCAGACCAATTTTTTTCATATTTGCATTTGTTTTCTTGGGCATTTTATTTTGAAGACAAGGATCATCAAACTTGCTTACAAGCTTCTACAAACATTTGCATCTAATCAGAGAGCATTCTGGGAGCATTATTGGTATCCTCAGTTTGTTAAACTTTTCAAACGTGTGTACACTTTTTTTTTTTACTGGAACCACTGTTCATAGTGCATTGTGACCTTGCAATGATTTAGCACGCTCACCCTCATAAAGGTTTTGCATGCAGCTCATGCTGTAAAATCTTGTGAATCCGACAGCACACCACTTCCAAGTCACTTTACCAGGAAAGGATTTACAATGGCTTCTCTTGATTTTGAAGACAGCTCTCCTCGGTCTAGAACATCCAGCACACATTACACTGCCATGGTGCTTTTTCAAGACTTTACCAATGAAGTAGCTGCTGGAAAACAAGCTGTGTCAGCTGTAGGCATAAACAAACAAGGCTGCAAACTTATAACACAACTGCCTTGCCAACCTTTGCAAAATCATTACAAGCCATCAACCTGACCAAGTCTACCAGAAAGTTTCAAAGTGGCTGAGGAAATGGAGCTTCTACTTGATGCTACAGTCTGCAAAGCTGATTTAACTGAGTTTATCATATCGCTTATTCGGTGTGGACTGAAGGATGAAAAAAAGCCAGTTCCTCTGTGGGCTGGAATTCATGCTCTGATTTTTCAGAATACCATCCCACTGAAGAGGGTTGGGTTTTTGCCACTAATACCATCTCCAGTCACAAACTACGCAACAGTATACACAACTCAATAAAAAAATTGGAAATGCACATGCTCAGCTTGAAGACCAGCCTACCCTGCCATTTTTCTGCAACAGAGGTGTTTTCTATATTGTAGCTGACAATTTTATGAGCAATCCAGTAGAATTTGATGATCTCTATCCAATGATGGGCATTTTCCACTTGGCAAAAGTTGTGTTGCGGTATTCAGGAAGTTATCTCAGTGGATGTGGAATAGACAATGCACTTACTGAAGTTGAAATCTTTGTAAGGAAAACTGTGCAGTCAGTATTGAGCAAACTCATGTTTGTTTGTAGGAACATTGCGTTGGAATGTTTTCTGGAACAAGAAAAACTAATTAGGTTTTGCATAGCTTATCTCAGGGTGCACTTCATTCAAAAGACATAATGCAAAGCCAGGCAATGTTCATTACACTCTGTTCAAAATCAGAAAGCCAAATTTATAGAGTTTGTCAAAGAAGTGAAGAAAATTCATAACTTTGCAAGTACTGGGGAAATGTTTTAAACATGATAGCTCTAGTGAAGAACTCAGTAAATGCTGATCAGGAAGGTGATTTGGAGGTGCATGTGAAGACTGTGGAGTCACTGTTTCGCAAATTTTATAGCATAAACTACATCAGATATGGGTCCTGGTATTTGGGAAGATTGAAGAAACTATAGGTGAAATAACCATACCTCTACAGAAAAGTCATCCAAAAACATTTTGTGGTGAAAAACCAAGAGGGAAGGTTTAATGCTGTGGCTCCAGATATAATACTGGAGCAGCTGAGGCAGATCACAGAAAAACTCCAAGGGAATTGTTGGTCAGACACGTAAAAGTGAATATGTTGCTCAATGGCAGCTATTTTATCACAAAGTCCTTTCTATTTGCAATGTTTTCAGAGAGATGCTAAATGCAAAATGTATGGATCATTGTGAAACTGTTCCTCACCATAAACTTGTGGCAAAGAGAGGGGATAATTTTAATAAGCATGTTGACAGCCTTCTTCAGTTCATGCAGCAGCAAGGAAACCCCCTCGAAATGACTGAACCTGTATGTGGATAGCGATATAAAGACACATCTAATAGATGACCTGGAACATGGATCCAAACTGTACGCAAAAATGAAGCAGAAAGACAAAAAGCTGTTTGACATAATCACTAAATCTAAATTTCTATGTTTTAATTGCCATAGTAAGAGTTTCGTCCAACAAGCCACTACAGAACAGGTTACTAAACAAACAACGTTCGCAAGCATCTAGAAAGATGGATGTAGCAAAAGAAAGCAGTGTATTTATCAAGGACATTCTGTTGCATGGTCTTCTTCCATCAAACACATTATTTGATGGAGAAGCTGCAACCAAACCAGTGAATCACAAACTTGTACAAGAGCTTGAAAAAAACTTACACTGGAAGAATTTAAATTTTAAACGGTGTTCTCAATGAAAACTGCTGTTGCGAACAATCAAGATTTCATCAATGCAAAACTTAGGGGATGTCCTTCAGACTGTTCGACAGATATCAGTCAGTGTGCACCTTGCAAGAAACGCTCATTGACATTGACAGTTATTTTGAACTAACTGTCAAAGAATGTGAGAGAATCAGGCATGTGTGTAAGTGGGACAATTGACCTTGCCTGCATCAAAAATTGAACACCTATATCTGTGCAATTTCACATTCTAGTCATCAACATCGAACAAGATGAACTTGGAGATGTTAACTCACCAAAACATTGCTGATGCTTCAGTGAACACTGAATTTTCAATTATTGCAAGTGGAATGATTGTCAATGAGGAGCTGGTGTCTCCAGAACGAGATTAAAAAAATACCTTCTGGGTGTGGAAAATGAGTTCGGACTGTCACACATTTAACTATCTTCGATACAGTGAGTTCAAGAAATCAGCCCCACTAAGTGACCTTCCACCAGTGCGATATTGTGTGCATAGACACATTAAAAGAGCATACTACTTGATAAGAAGATGTGCAAGCGTTTTGGATTTAGCATATGTAGAGAAAGATCCGTTTGCATTTGGTTGGGAAAATATTGATGGGGTGCTAAGACCTACAAGAATTTCTAAAGCCTCAACACACAGAACTTATATGTCCATGTACTTGTTAAACCTGTGCTACAAAAAGATGTCATTGTCAATATGCTCTTCTCAAATGTTCAGTATTCTGAAAACATGTCACAAGTAATTGCCGAAACAAATGAAGTTAACTATGAAAATGTGTTTGAAACAGGAGTGATAAACATTTTCTTTTCATAGTCAGATCATAAACATTGTTTGGTGTATACATAAAAGGATTAAATGCCATTTTTATTTGTTTCATTTCTATGTCTCTTTTTCCTCTATTTAGCTGCAGTTTTGGAGAATGGCAGAAGGGTTTCTCTGAGAAGTTATTTTCTGTCTCTATAAGACAACTTGACCCCCGAAACCTATGTTTTGACACATAATGAAGTATATAGGTCTCATGGTTCCTGAAATATTATATCATCACTTCAACACATCTACCATTTTTTTTAAATGTCCTGAAAAAATCGGACCGATCAGCAATGTCTACTCAAACGAAATCACTTCTCCAATGATCCAAAAACACAAATCAAAAATTAAAATCTCTTCACCTTTTTTTTTTTACGGAGGTATATCGGGCTGGAATTTGGAGCTGAACTCACTTAATTGAGCCAGTGGAGGCCACCAGCACTTATTTTTCCTCATCAGACCTTTCAAGAGTGCATGAGAGAGAAACACACAAATCGGAATGACAGGACAGAGGAAGCATGCTGGAACCTGCAAAAGTGAGATAAAAAGGCGGGGAATGTCCAGAATTGGATTAAAGAGGCATACGGTTGATTGAAGATAGTTAATAGTGCTGACTGCTGACTTCCCATTTGAACTTTGGGCACCAGCATCCCAAGAAAACATTTGGTGTTGCCGGACTGTGGCAGTAAAACAGTTCTGTTCCTCGGAGGCCATTAGGCATAATTGTAACATTTGTAAGTTAATCATTCTCCAGTGATTACTGTCTTCCTTGTTCACAATAAATAATGTAATCCAGGAGAGAAGGGCATTTGTGACAATTGTGCGTCTACATATTGCTGTCCTAAACTTCCTCTTCCCCTTCCTCTGGAGAAAAGAAAATAGCTTTAGATGCTTTCATTACTTTTCTCAGGGTCTTTCTGTGATGCTCTTTCCAGTTTCTTTGCGTCTGGAATGTCTAGGTGTGCTTTTTCACTGTTCTAGTTAAGGCAGTGACCTATAGGGAAGAACCACGTGTAATAGAGCTTTTTACCTTATAATTCTGCAACTACTTAACTGAATTGCTGCTGTCTCAGAAGTGTGCTGGTGTGAGTTCTGACATTTCTTCTATAGAGTCATTATCCGGATTTCCAAGTTGGTGTTGGATAAAGCTGTAGGTTGATGTCAGTCACAGTGCGTAAAGTTTGTATCCTTAAATGCAATCATGTGTTCTGACCTATTTCAGGGCAGTTCAAATTCATTTCAACTATGTGTTTTCTTAGCCTTGTGATATTGTGGTGCTTTAGTTTTCCCCCTATAAATTATGCGATAGTTTGCATGGATAAATGCTTTGATATGTATCCAACTGTTTGCTCGCCCAGTACGTAATCATGTATTAGTCAACCATGAGCTGATTCATTAATATATTTCAAAAAGGCTAGGACACCAGAAGGTGATAAATGAACAAGTTTTGATTAATCTGAACTGTCAATGTTGGTACATTTAATTCCATTATTTTAGTTTGCCTGTGTCAGAACTGACGGGCCAATTATGTGCAAATCAATGTTGAGCCTTCCGCTAAAGTCTGTTGAGCCAGATATACAAAGCTCCCTCTCCTCTAAAAGAAAAATAGCAGGCTACAGATGTTTTGGCCTTGCTGGGCCTCATCACTGAGGTGCAGAAGTAGCCGATATAGCAAACGCGATTGGATCCTGCACTACATATGGTTGGTTCTTTTCTGTAGTGACACTGACATGGTAAAAAGTAATGGAATGTTGTGTACACGCAATACATCACAGGCTGTACTGGCAAATAATTCTAAGATGTCTGGCACTACACGTTGCAGTCATCCATTTCTCTAGTGGGCTCAACTGCTCGTATAGTCTCCTACAAAGAGCAGCAGCTAAGCTCCGGTGGCTCAAAACTTGATTATGAAGAAGTCCGATTCATCACTCGTTTAAGCTTTTATCAGCTTCGTATTTTCTTTTTTTGCTGTACTTGACTTGAGACTGAATTGCTATCCAATTGCGTCCACAAAGTTGTACATAACATGCGCTGGGGGCACATATTCATCACCCTGGCTGAACCAAATTATTGACGTCAATGGTTTGCTGTACTCCTTTTACACATTATCCATCACACCCATCCTGTGTTCATTGCAAACTTTAGGCATTCGTTGAAATGCCCCCTTCACTATTTTCTTGGCTTGCTTTGGATAATTACTCTTTTTTTTACCAAATCTCCGGGGTAGATGGTTGCCACTAAGTCTAGATTGAGTTCAGCAGCTCTAACACTTGAGAACTTTTACCTGAAAGGTGTGATGATTTCTGCATTCTTAATGTACTGGAGAGCTTAAGCATAATTTGGAGATGGGGGAAAAATGCATCTTTCACCTAAAAGCATAAGGCTCGAAATGTAGATTAACGGGGATAGTTAATCCCAAAAGATAGTTAATCACAAAAGAAATGGGCAACGTTTAAGTCTTAAAAGTTTTTTATGAAAAACCTATTCGTCAAAGATATCTTGTCTATGGACAAGCCTATAAAATTAATGAACCTAATAGATGCGTGCATGATGGATAACTGTTTGCATTATTTTAGAATTGTGAGCCCTGAAAAATCGTTGGGACAGTGTTGGCTGATGAATAAAATACTAGTGGCTACATAATAATTCAGTGATAAACAGGAAAGAAATTAATGAAAACTCCCTCCGAACTTTGTTTAATAAGTCATAGGAGACATTAATACAAAGCAGAATTTGGCTTGCTCTTTTTTATATGTGATGATGTCCAGCCAGCATATAGAGATAAATGTTTGGTCTGTATTTGTAGCCCCAGTTCTTGCATCTTTAGTGGACAGGATGCCTGTTTAAGTAGTTAACACCCTAAGGAAAACCTAGGTTTTCATATCAATATAGACAAGTGTGGTCAAAAGAAAGGTGTGCCTCTATTGCCTACTCTGGTTTCCTCTATATTATTACCAGAAACGTTGGCACTTATTTTCAACAAAAAGTTTTATAATTCCTAATTACATACAAGCTGCAGTTACTTTCTACATATGGTTCTGTTAATACTTGCATTATAGAAATAACTTCTTGGTGGTTTCTAGCGCTTTTTCTTGTGATTAATTTGCACTGGAATTTCTATAAAACTAACAACATTAATTTTGGGGAAAATTATATAAGGGTCTAGGTCAAATTTTCTTATGTCTGGTGTTAGCCAAGACCGTTTCATTTTACTAAAAGTATATATAATTACATATATAGGAGCCTTTAGCCAGCCCTCTTCATCCATTGGTCCACTGTTGTAATTCACATTTCTGTTCTGCACGTTACAGTATACAGCATTTGGACAGTGTCAGCCCTGTAAAGTCATTGGATAACTTCACTTTTCTTTGCTTCGGTGAACATTAATATAGAAATAGCCAAAAAACATGCAACTGCTGCAAAATTGCACTGTCCCTGGGCATGGCAGTTATTCATATTTTTGAAGTGACATTTTACGACTGTTCTTTAACAAGATTGTAGATGGAAACATTCTGGGCTCTTGAAGAGATATGTTTTTTTTTTTTTATATATTATGCATCAAAAGGAAGTTGGGGAGATCCAAAGAATTGTAGGTTGGCAGCACCATTGTGTAGTGACACTAAATTCTTCCTCAAGCCTCTGTATGATCATTTATCAAAATAGATTAGTTTCTGTCTTGGAATTTCATTAAATATAGAAAGAAGTTTACATTTGCTAAAACATTAGCCCTGACATTGTTTTCTAGATAATTGTCATATTTGCATGCTTCATCAAGTAACCTGTGGCAAACAAAGGCAAATGAGGATAATTAAAAACTAGTTTGTCTAATCAGGGAATGGACAGTTGTCTGTCACTACTTTGACACCTGCGCATGGACGTATGGTTGAGAAGCAGAAGGCTTTTCCACATATTTACATTAATAATGGGCTAGGTTACGCTGGGATGTATTTTGTTTTTGTTTTTCAGTCTGAATATGGCAGCCCTGGGTAGCCAATCAGAGATTTGCAATGTTTTCAACTAAAGTTGAGGTATTTAAAATTGATACTTTAAAGGACGCAGGTGATTGGTAAATGTTTGAAAAATGCTTGCTGATCTTTAAAGACAATTTTCACACTTAAATAATTAGAAATGTAGTAATTACATGAATGTACATTCAAATACAGAGTAGTTGTTAGGAAGAAATTGAATTTGCAATGATGTCAGGGAGGTTCGTATTCCAGCACTGTAAAATTGTGTGTATCATTTTTCGGGTTGGCTATTTGCCATGCCCTGAGTTGGAGTTGACGTTTGGAACAATGTTGATTAAAAGCAAACTCTGTACATACAGGTTAGACCAGGGGAAGTATTTGTTTCTGTGGCTGCTGCATTTTCAGCATGATTATGAATTCACCCGACCGCAATATAAACCAACATCTGCTGTATAATGTGCTGATTTCAGATCTATCCTGTACTCCCATAATATTTACAACACCAAAGTGTATGCTACCTTCCCATTAAGGTAGACAAAGGGCTAATCTGCTACCTGGCTTTCTTTGGGAACAAAGTTTGAATACTGAAGAAAAAAACATTTTTAAGAAGCAATCTTTCTTGTCCCCTGTGAGATCTGCCTTTCCATGCAAATCCTATTTGCTGTAGAAAGGAACCTGGTAACCTTGTCCTCTGAATAAGAATTCCTCGCCCACTGCTTGTTGCGTTGGTGTGAAGAGCTCCTGATAGCAGGGCTGGTTGAGAAAACTCAACCTCTTCAAACATTGTGGAAAACATTATGGCTGAACATCATCTTAATATTTTGTTTACCGTTTTTAAAGCTATAAACTTGTAAACAAAAGAGCATATCAATTTCAACCCTTCCAAGGAAAGGTTGGTATTGGAATTGCCAAGCAGACAGGTGACTGTCCTGAAATAACTGCGTCAGTCAATTTCAAAATTTGTGTAAGGAAAACCAAAGTTTCCCAATATGTATCCAAGTAGAGTAAGTTATTCAGCTATCCCACTATGCAAGAAAATTCACAATTGGAGGCTTTATCTCTAAAGCTCTGGCTGCAGTGTCGCCAAAAGCAGGACTAGAATGTTCAAATTTCATTCTGTTATGATGAAACGTATATAAGGTCTTAGGAAATGAGAAGCAAAACCCTTCCACTATATCCTGAAGCTATTCTGAACAGTGGATGTCAATCCCAAGTTGTCCAATATCACCATCCTATGATTATCCAAGACTAGAGAGGGCCACTAGCACTCTTGCACAATCCCTTTTCCTTGGTGTTTATCAGTTAAGGCACTTCTGATGGCCTCTAATAATGTGTGTCTGAAACTGCTGATACCCTTTGAGTGTTAGCACTCACAATGGGGAAAGCAGCCAGCTCTGAAAGGGATCTACCCATTGTACCCCTAACCAAGTCTGTTTGTAAGAATGTTTCAATAAGTTTCATCTGCTTCTATTCATCTGCTTTTCTACAACATTTAAAATCCTCTGAAGGGTGTTGGGTGGTATATCCTTTGAACTTGCCTGAATAAGAATGCTCAGAATATGTCTAAGGAAGTGGTAAACACGGCTCCACCGTGTAAAAGAAAATATTACTTGAACTACCAGAAGAGTTCTTCATGGACCTTAATACCATATCTAAAACAGAATGCACACAAACTGATCTGGATTTTTCTGTGGCTGTGGAATCACCAGACTCCACCACATGATGTATGAACCTAGTTGGGGTCCTGTCAACAACCTCTTTTACTTTATAATATTATTTGTCAAGCCTTTGAGGGACAAACTAAGACTGTGTACCCAGTCCCTGCGTGCCCCCTGCCTGCCAGCTGCTGTATGCCTCATTCATGGCCTGGCCTGCAACTTGTATCTGTCACCTCTGCGCTTACCCTTTTGCTCATATAAATGTTCCTTCCAACACTAGCACGGGCTCCTGCACTGACCAGGGAAGAACCCCCATTAGGGAGCGCTGTAGATCATGAAATGATGGGTAGGTCTGCACTCAATAGAAACCAATGCAGAGAAGACAGTACAGCAGGGGTTGTGTGGAAAGCACGATACCGCAAGTAGTAGGTTAAACGTCTTGTTTCCTTTATTAAAATAAGCGGTTCTTAATAGGAGCAATGCCGGCACACCACGCACTGGCAACCGTCCCCAGCAACTGTCCAAACTCCCCCCAAACATTCTATTCCCTATTTGATTTCCATTCCATTACGACCCCCACATTCTAATCCCCACACATATTCCCCCTCAACAAAAACATTTTATTTTTCTATAATAAAAAACAAAACACATATTAAATATATATCAATAACAATTCTCTGTTTAACACAAATCGCAATTATTTACTTTCCATAACAAATTCTTTAAGGTAACTTCCTTTCTCTCTGACTTTTCCGAATAGAAACAGTATGACACCCAGATCCAACACCATCACCATCATCAGAGCGCACCACATCCGATTGCAAAACAGGCTCATTCCCCCATAAATATCCATTAACCGCATCTTGTCCGCTGCACTCCTTCCCCTCATGAATGCCACTTCCTTTGCTCAAACTCACATGCCGCAAATTACGTATTCTCCCATCTTCAAGCTTAACAGCACCATCCAAAACTTTCATCATTTTCACAGGATTCGACCACTGAGCAGCCCCTTTACATATTAAGCCAGGATTCCTCACACGTACATACTGTCCAACTACCAAATGTGGTATGGACCTTCCATTACATTATGAACTCTATTCAGCACCTTGCCTTGATACTCTGGTACTCGTTCCCTCACAGAATTAAAGTCCTCTGTAGCCGACTCTTTATTTTTTGTTCTACAACCACCAAGGAATTCATTTAGAAGATGGTTTCCGTCCCTTCAATAGCTCAAAAGGTGTCATGCCCATAACAGAATGGGGTGTAATCCTGCAAGATAACAACATACTTTGGATGGCCTCCTTCCAAGATAAATTGGATGCTAATGCTAACCGTATAGCCTCCTTGACTACCCTTAGAATTCTTTCGACCTGAACATTTCCTTCTGGATGACACAATGAGACCCCCACATGGTTCCCCCCACAACTCTATAGGAAATACTGCATCTTCCCAGAAACAAGTTGTACCCCATTATCCGAAACAATTGTTTCTGGAATGCCTTCCCTTGCAAATACATCTTTCAAAAATTCAGTGACCGTATCAGTAGTTACATTGCCAACCATACGAACCTCCGGCCATTTGGAAAAGTAATCAATCAGGACAATACCATATGATTCCTCAGCAGGTAGAGTAACAAACGGTCCCAGGAAATCAGTTGGTACCTTCTGCCACGTCCCATCAGACAATTCAACCTTCTGTAACAGTACCACCAAAGGTTTAACAGTCTTATCACTCAACATACACGCACTACACTCTTACCCAACGATCCACCATACCATCCAGAACTGCCCACCAAACATTTTCCTCAATTTTTTCACCTGGTACTTGCCATACCCCCCATGACCGTCATGCCCCAACCTAACAATAGTTCCTTGCATTCCATAGGAAGGTACTATTTTGTCACCCTTCAAAATGATCTCATTAGACACTGACAATTCATCCTTAACTTTCCAATATGTACTACATTCACCTTGCAAAAGCTGTTCTGACGGCCACCCCTTCAAGATGAATTCTCTCACTTTCAACAAAATCTCATACTTCTGCATTTCCTCCATCCACACACATTCAGATATCCCCAATTCCATTTTCTCATTTTGCAGAAGCATCACATCATCATGAGTAAACGGCACATCACATTCACCATCATCAACCTCCTCAACCCTTCCAGTGGCCAGACGTAATCGAGACAACCCATCCGCCACAGTTACTTTTCCCCAGAAGTTGCAAAATGTCAAAATGATACATTTGTAATTTCAAAGCAAGTCTTGCTAACCTTGGAGTAAGTTTTGTTTTCCACCTCCCGAACTCAAGATGTTAACCAGAAGTTTATGGTCTGTGCAAATCTTGAATTTACACCCCCATGTATACATTCTAAATCGTTGCACCGCCCAAGTAGCAGCCTACAACTCCCTTTCAATCACAGAATAGTTCCTCTCTGCATGGGATAAAGTACGAGATGTATATGCAACTACCCATGAACTTCCTTTTCTCTGAGATAATACTGCACCGATACCATACCCACAAGCATCCACTGATGCAATACTTTCTGCAGCTTCAGCAAATGATCTTAAACAAGATGCATTCTCAATTTCTTCTTTTATAATTGCAAATTCCTCAGCATGTACTTGTTCCCAGAAAAATGTTGCATTTTTCCTTAGTAACGCTTGAAGATTCTCCACCTTGGATCCATGGTTTTCCACAAATTGAGAATAAAATTCAGTCGGCCCCAAAAAATATAGCAATTGCTCTTTACATTTCGGTTCCAGAGCTTCATGAATAGACTTCACATGGTTGATCTTGGGTTGAATGCCTTCCTTAGAAATAATATGACCTAAATATTCCACTTGTTTTCTCCAAATTTACACTTTTGGTCTTTCACTGTTGATTGTAGTCTTTTAATGCTTGCAACAGTGCCTTTAAAATGAAGTCATGCTCAATTTTATCCTTTCCATATATTAATATATTGTCTTGAAACACTTTTGCACCATTTATATTTTAAAGTATTTTGGATAATTCTCTTTGGAAAACTGCGGATGCACTAGCAATCCAAATGGCACCTTTTATACTGGAACATCTCATCTGGCGTAAATAAACGCTGTACAATGCATAGAATCTGGATTCAATTGTATCTGATAACCATTTGCCAGATCGATAGTTGAAAACACTGTAGCATCACCAATGGATGACATTAATTCCTGTAAATTAGGCAATGGAAAAGCATCTACCCAAATAGCATCATTGAGTTCTCGCAAGTCCACACACTGCCTGAGATCCCCACTCGATTTCCAGAAATTACAATTGGAGAAACCCAATCAGAGCTTTCGATAGGTTCAATAATGTCTTTGTCGCCCAAGTCTCGTAACATATTCTTCAATTTCCCTCTAAAGTTAAGTGGAACATTCCTTAATTTTTGTCTTACAGGAATGGCTTTCTCTTTTAACACACTAGTATGTTGGAAATTCTTCATACTACCCAGCTGACTACTGAAAACTCTTGGAATTTTTTTTTAAACCAGAATGCGAATCATTATTAGTCCGCAAATTACACACATTTACAGCATACACCAGTGGACTAACACTAGGGTCTGCCTTCAACCCAAGTTCACATCTATGTGGCCAACCCAAAATTGTAGTCCAACTTTCAGCTAGAAGTACCTCTCCTGTACATTTCCTCCCAGCAAATTCAAACTCTGCTTGCATTTTGCCCACTATCGCAATTTTATGACCAGAATAACTAAAAGGACTGTTTTTTGTGCTTTGCAATTCTCTGCCAGGCTACAACTGGTTAAATGGAGTTTTCCCCATTATAGTATACCATGCACATGAATCCACCATAACATCCACCTGCATGCCATCAATACACTTAGGTAACTGAACACTTCTCCCTTTGACATTGCTACTCTGTATACTTAACACCATATTTTGCATACCATTTTCGAGTCCATCATCATCAACATCCTCCATAATACCACTCACCTTCTTCCCAAAACCTTTGCACAATTGTGAAAAATGTCCCTTCTTACATGTATTAATAATTTTGACAATAGCTGGACATCCCTTAAAATTTGCAATATGCGTACTAGCACCACACCTGAAACGCACCTTAGCATTATTGGTCATGCCAATTTTGTTACCTCCACTAGCAGAATGAACTACAACCCTTTTTTTTTTTTCCTTACAATCCATCACCACCCACAGCACATACTCTACAACCGCCAATTTTCTTTTCTCGTGACCTGCTACCTCTATAGCCGTTTTCAATGATACTTCTCCTGATTACCATAATTTCTCCTGTATTTTTTTAGATGGTCTTCACCAATAATTGGTCTCTTACAACCTGGTTGTAAGTCATGTGCTCAGAAGTACAAGTAACCGCAAGTCCTCTTAACACCGCCATATGCTGGTCAATGGATTCATCATCTTTCTGTTCCTTGCAATAGAACTTATACCTTTGCATAACCATGTTAATCTTACTGCCGTACTTCTCCTGTAATTGTTTAAAAGCACATTTGTACACATCTTCTTCATTAACGTTATCTACAGGCGGAAGATTTTTAAATTCTCTCAATCCAATAGCCCCCAATCGATGGTTAAGTAATGACAAATGTCTTTCTGGCGTACATTCACCATCCTCCAATACATCCACGTACACTTCAAATAAATCTAACCATAATTCCCATTGAACAGGAGGATCTCCTGGCTCAGCCAAGAAGGGTGGAGGGTTAATACTAGACATAATGCACAAATATGCACAAATATCCAAAGGCAAATAACTGAAGATAGAAAGAAAGAAAACAAACAAAAAAAACAATATATAAAAAAAAAAACTAGGATGAAATCCACTATGCAATAATTATAATTTTCTCATACTCCAGTAATTATAAGATAGGCTCCAACAGATGTGCCCACCACCGTGAACTTGACCAAGGAAGAATACTGGAACAGTGCAGTTCAATAAAGTGCAGTTAATGTGCCATTCAATTCAGTATGTCACAATATGTAGTAGATCGGCATGAAGGTGTGCCAATCACTGCGAAAGTAAAATTGTCCAATGCACAATTCACTCGACAGGCATAGAGGTGTGCCTATCACTGTATAAGTCATTGTTAGGCATACAAAGTTTCCCAACCAGTCATATGGCCGCCAGCACGCAGCGCAACGTGGTTTCTAGGGAAATTTGGGCACACTCCTACCCATAATTCTATGCGCTTCCAGTACACGGCCGTCTGCATGTGCAGTGAAATTGCTCAGCTTCGCTCTAATACACTGGAAAACGGCTCGGGGGGATCGCAGAGTACAAAAAACGCACAGCCCACGGTGTCCGCTCCGTTCCAGTACAATGAAGATGCCTCCAGAAGATCGCCAAGTGAAAAATGCATGGCACTTCACCACCGACTGGGAATCACGGTGACACTGATCCTGCCTGCCTCGTTGCCATTGTGGAAAGCACAATACCACAAGTAGTAGATTAAACGCCTTATTTTCTTTATTAAAATAAGCAATTCGTAATAGGAGAAATGCCGGCACAACATGCACCAGCAACTGTCCAACTCCCCCCAAACATTCTATTCCCCATTCAAGTTCCATTTCATTATGACCACTACATTCCAATCACCACACGTTGTTACAAGAAACAGATGAGCAGTCCTGAATTTTGGGAACTCCAGGCATAGGCCAGCCTCCCACAGTGAGAAGCGGACTACTTCATAGCACCTCCATGACCCAAAGGCCTTGGGAAAAGCACAGCAAGCAGTTCAAGGAACTTTGTAGGCCCTTTGGAATGACCAGAATTAGGACTTGAAGAGTATACAGGGAAAAAAACAGGTAGGGAGAAAATTAATCATGGGTGATAAAGGTGTAATCAAACATTGAGGACCAACACACTCATGCAGACAATGGACAGGCAGGGGCCTGACGAGATTGGGGATTAGAGACCCCAGCAACCTCTCACAGAAGGTTGAAAACACAATGGTCATCAGGTGAACAAACTGCACAAATCACCAGGTTGGGGCAGTCACTTGAAATCGAAGATTGCCCTGGTGTAGTACGAATAGGGTGGGAAATTGTACACTATTCATTTAGAGTATTGAATGGTTTTGTTTAGTATGACAGAGGACGGTGTAATGAAAAGGCCCTCGGTTGTTACTAAGTTCTTTAGGAATGTGATGGGATGGGAGGATTTACTTGAATTAGTAAAGTTTGAAAAAACACAACTTGCGTTAAGTACAGCAAAAGCGAAGATGCCAAGTGTAGCACATGCATAGCCGACCCCCCAAAGTGGAACAGTTCCCAATGGGCAACTACTGGTATCCTACTTTACATTATAAACTATGGGGACTCAACTCACACTGAAGAGGGGGGTGGTATGGAGGTCCATTAGGTTTTCAAATTTAGACATATGTCTCCAAGAGATGCATGATACAAGACTGGACCATAATAAGATAAAGCATGGATACTGTGCAATGTCTTTCTATTCTTCCTTGGTACATTAAGCATAATGGGGTTTCCATTTACCTGTGGCTAAGACTTCCCATTACAATGCAGGGCATCTAAAATGATAGGGATAGAAGATATATCTTAGTCCAGTGTACCATGGAGGAAAGCACATTAACTCTAGCTTCAGTGTATGCCCATAACACTGCACAAGACCATTTCCTCATTGACTTGATGAAGATCCTGGGGGACTAATCAGGGACCTCAATTTAGTGTATGACCTTCAAAAATAGGACGATGAGTGGTAGAGGTCACAGGTACCTTCTCAAAAAGACTTAAAAGAAAACTGAAAGAATTGGGACTCTGAGTTATATGCAAAGACCACACATTCTCGTATATCATATTAGTTAGTAACCCCCTTGTCCCATTCGCTCAGGAAGTGACCACAGGCCTGAAAGGGGTCTCTGACTATGCATATCTTACAGGAGACATTGACCATCGCTTGAAACATAGTAAAGCTGCCACACAGCGTCTACACACCAGATTGTTCCAGGACCCTGTACAGCAGAGCAGATTACTGAATATTTTGATGTTAACAATAATGACGAAACCAACTCCATCCCTTCCCCACCACTGCTCTCAGTCATAAATTCCTTTTATTTGGCATAAACCTTAAAAGTATAAAAACAGTAGAGTGTACAAATTCATTTAAAAAAAGGGTTTCCTATTACATAACACATTCACATACCAAATTCCTGATTCAATCTAATTCTTGTTAACCCGCTCTACTTACATAATTCCTTAAATTATTTAACCCTTAAACCAATTTCATTTCTGGACTTAATCTTCCGGACGCACCATGCCAACCAAGTTATTCCGCATATAATTCTAACAGGACTTAGGTCCTTACGATATCAAAGTGCAGTGTGCTAAACAAATTATCCCACATACAATTCTAATAAAACTCCAGTTCTTACAAATTCCTAAAGTGCAATTTCCAATATAAAGTGCTCAGCATTTTACTTCACGCCTCGCTATAACGTGGCAAATCTTCTATAATACCTTCCACCAATATAATTTTAAAATAATCAATTATAGAGATTAAAACTCTCCAATCTCTTTAGCTTCCTACATTATGCCAGACCCTATAAGTCCGGTTAAAACACCTCTTAAACCATTTAGAAATAGGCCCAGAGCACAGGTTACATTAAAAAAATCTCATGTCTATAAGTAGCCTCAACGCTTGATCACAGCTAATAATATTATATTCCTTAAAAATTGGTTTTAAAAACTTCTTAAGCACTTCTAAAAAACAATAACCGTCCAAAAGTAGGTTTTGCATACTATATTTGTGTTGTAAGCCACTTGTGCATAGGCCCTGGGTATCCTTAAGAAATGTTTTTACTTTAGGATCCCTATAGCCTGGATTCAACCCAATTTGAAACTGTAACACTAAGGGGGTCATTCTGACTTTGGCGGGCGGCAGAGGCCGCCCGCCAAAGTAACCCCGTCGGAAGACCGCGGGGGTCATAACGACTTTCCCGCTGGGCCGGCGGGCGACCGCCAAAAGGGTGCCCGCCGGCCCAGCGGGAAAGACCCTGCAACAAGGAAGCCGGCTCCGAATGGAGCCGGCAGAGTTGCAGGGGTGCGACGGGTGCAGTTGCACCCGTCGCGATTTTCACTGTCTGCAAAGCAGACAGTGAAAATCTTTATGGGGCCCTGTTAGGGGGCCCCTGCACTGCCCCACGACACCCGTTCCCGCCATCCTGTTTCTGGCGGTGTAAACCGCCAGAAACAGGCTGGCGGGAAGGGGGTCGGAATCCCCATGGCGGCGCTGCAACCGCCAGACCCCCTTTTCTGACCGTGGCTTTACCGCCGCGGTCAGAATGGCCCTGGAAGCACCGCCAGCCTGTTGGCGGTGCTTCCGTGTCCCTCCACCCTGGCGGTCCATGACCGCCAGTGTTGGAATGAGGGCCTAAGTCCCTTAATCTTGGGTTGGGTAGTGCCTCTATATAGGGAAATTTTCCGCCTACCATAGCCTGAGTTGAAATTTTGCTCTCTAAATACTTCAGATCTACTTCTCTTGCCCTTTCCTTCGCCATTATTCATAGATTTTGTTTCAAGATTTGTGCACCACACCACTGGTTGCCGGGTAACCCTAAGAGGATCAGATCTTTTCTAACCGTCCTCTCACTTGTAACACCCAATGTAACTCACTTCTTGTTATTTCTTTTTTGCACAATCTCGCGATTTTACAAATCCCTTCATCTCTTATACTCAGCCAAAACGTCTGTGCAGCTTGTACCTGTGCAGCTGGTAAGTCCATGCCGTCAGTTGACATTCTACTCTTATAGCTTGTAGCATACTTGATGGGGGCAATGAGAGCATACGCTTTACGCAAATGCTTTCTTCTGTCTCCCAGTTTAGTTTCCCAGAAAATGTTAAAACTTCCACCCCATATTGAAACTGGGGACGTATATGGCATTAAAAGCAAAAATAACCGGCTGGAGGGAAGGACCCCCATACTTACTACTGAATTGTTTCAATCCCCAAACTGATGATAAAGCTTTATTTTTTAGGGCTTCAATATGATCTTTCCATCTCAATTTTGCGTCAAACCACATACTTATATATTTATATTTTTTTACCTTCTCTATTTTTTTTCTCCTCCAAGGCGGTAGGTGAATACACTTTTTTCTCTTTCCCTATAGACATTTTCGTTGTATCCATATTTACTACCATTTTTTTTCCTTTGACAATAGGGAGTAGAACACCTCCAGTTTCCTTTGTAGCCCTACCTCGGTCATATCCATTAGCACTAGATCAGCATATAATAAGCAGGAAACATGTACGCCATCTATTTTTGGGCTTAGGCCTTAAACCTCCTGCAACAACACTGGCAGGTCTGACAGAAATAATGTGAATAATATTGGGGCCAACACACAGCCTTGTCGAAGACCATTCCTTATGGGGATCCTTTTTGAAAGTGAACCACTCATGTCTAAAATTACTTGGGCCCAATTTTGTGAATGGAGACCCTGAAGGAGAAATAATACATCTAAATCAATCCCTAACTGTTTTAGCTTATCCCATCATTTCCTATCTACCAAATCAAATGCGGCACGAAAATCAACGAAACAACAAAACATACTTCCTCGCATTTTAATTGACTTTTTTTTGCTAGTGCCCACAGACTGAAGCAGTGGTCAATTGTGGAGTGCCCTTCTTTAAATCCACCTTGTTCTACTGGAATCAAAGCATTATCCTCTGCCCTTTCTTTAATTAGCCCCAGCAGTATCTTCGTAAATACCTTTTTCACCTACGTCTAATAGGCTTATCAGCCGGTAATTTTTTGGTTGTGTTGGATCCTCCTTTTCTTGGATCGGTCTGATTATGGCACCCTTCCAATTCTCTGGAAAACGGCCATAATCAAAAATTTACAACACATAGTGTGAAAAACTTTTGTGCACCAATCTGTTCTTTTTTTATTATTATTGTTGGAAGATTGTCTGGACCTGCCACTTTAGTTTGTTTCAAAGCTGCAATAGTTTCTTTTATTTTTTGTGGGACAAAAGCTAATCTCGTTTTCTCACCAAGCCTCCTAGTAACCCTATCACCTTCCTCATCATTGATACCTTTGTATATAGTAGGCAAATATTTATGCCAGTCCTCTTCTCCTACCAAACACTGCATCGTTCCTGACATTTTCCCCTCCCTTACCAGCTGCCAAAAGGCCCTTATATTCCGTGTTCTTATCACCTCAATCATTGTATCCCAATTTTTATTAACATATTCCCTTTTCCTCTGTCTTATAATTGTTTTGTAACTTGTTTTGCCTGATGGAGTTTTTCTATATCGACGGAGGGTCTTATCTTACATTCCCTTTCTAATCTTCGCATCTTTTGCTTTTTACGCCTACATTCCCAAGTAAACCATATTTTGCTAGTATTCATCTGATATGGTTCTCCCTTCATCTTTCCCTCTTGCTGTATTTTTAATTTGTTTTTTAAGCAGTCAACCATTAACGCAATACCCCTATTATAGTCTTTAGAGAAATCTTTTGGATCTTCTTCCATACTAAGGTTTGGATAGTTTACTATCAATTTGTTGAGTGCTTATAGACTACTTTCTGTAAGCAGAGTCGTAATCCTGCGAGGGTACTCAACAAGCACTATCAATGCCTTTTCTCTTTCTTTTTGGGTTTTATCAGCTGATCGTATTATTAAACGGAGTGGCCAGTGATCACTGCCCTCTATATGCTTGACTTGGAAGTCCAGCACTTCTTTAAAAAAAAAAAAACAGGTGTTTACCAAAGCATAATCAATAGGGCATACCTGATTGCCTATGCAAAAAGTCTGTTTTGCCAGGCGATCCATCTTCATGCGTCCATTTAGAAAAAACATACCTAAGGATCCTAAGGTTCTTACTAAGGACAAATCCTGAGCAGAACATTATACATTTTGAAAGATGCTGTTGGGGATTTGTGCAGCTGCCAATGGCTCCTTGTACAATTTATCACTGCTATCAGGATCAAGCTTATGATTAAAATCTCCCAGCATTAGTCCAGTAACCTGCTTTACCAATGCATAGTAGTTCCAAATCTTCCTCAAACAGACCCCGTTGGATATCATAGTCATACATGTTCCCCGGTTGTATTAAGACATTGATAATCATAAGCTGTTTAGCAACTCCAATTACATTATAGAGATCTACTTGGCCTGCCAATAATCGGCGACAATTGGTTTTTATTTATGTGAACTTATTCGCTATTCTAGTTGAGGCAAGGGTTATCAGGCCCCCCTGATGGGCGTCCTACCCCTTGCTGTGTTGCTCCCCTAAAAAGCCTCAGAAAACCATCTACTAGTTCAGGTTCGTCGCACAGTCAAGTTTCCTGGAAGCACATTATATCCTACTTTTCAAACTCTCCTTTAAAAAAAAATCTTGTTTTAAGTGTTTATTATAACCTCCCAAATTCCAAGATAAGATCAAATGGCTGTGCGCGGGTCTTAATTCCTAGTCCACATCACTCAATTCTGCCCCACTATACTTATCATGGGGGCTTTCAAGGGGCTCAAAACAATTCCTCCACTGTGTGTCTTTATACTCTGTAACTACAGTTACACTTAAACTGCCATTGTTTCCATCCACGCACCTTGTGCGATTTTTATTATTTAAAAAATTACACTGCACTTGATTTGGGAACAGACCTGCATGACACATGAGGGCTCTCCTATCTTGTGTCTCACCCTCTAACTCACTTTGCTGCACTAATCTTACACCCTCATTCATTAGCCCCGCCTCAGCTTGCAGTACCAATCGTCTAATGCAATCAGAGTAGAAGAGTGCTTTAGTCACCTCTTCCCCCCCCTCCGGGCCTAATATAAATCCTATTTGCCTTATATCCTCTGACTCAATCTCAAATAGGCCTGGACACAAGGCCATAACTTCTAAAAGGCGGGTATGATTCAAGGGTTTTAACTTCCTTCACCATTTCCTCCTGATCTCTCTTCCCCAAGGCTCCAAATATATCCACCTACATTTCCTTCCACTAGGAATGTCCTGCTCCCTCTTGATCTCAGGCCCGTTGGGTGAGAACGAGACCCCGCTCTTCACAGAGCAAATTGGCTTATCTAAATCTCTGCATCCCCTCCTTCTTACTGATCTCATAACATTGTTCTCTCCCTCTAAACCACTACTTTCCACTCTTTCTTCTAATTCTTCCATTACTTATATTTCCACTTCTACCCCTTGACTTTCTTTTTCCTCGCTGACTAAGTTCTCTGTGGGGGTATACTAGGTATTTTTTGTGATGTGGCTCCTTGCTCTAGGGCTACTACTTCCCACTCTTGGCCACAGTCAGTCCGTAAGGTGTTAGCCTGAACTGCCTGCACTATCTTTCCCTCTCTCCCTACAGATGTTTTGCTCCCAATGTTGCCCTGCTTACTTCGCTTCCTACATTGGGGTTTATTGTGGAGACTATGCAAACCATATCCCTTTCTCCTCCATCTGCGATTCCTCTATATCACCAGCATTGGATGTTTGGAAACATATACTGACTGTTGATTTAATTACTGTATTATGGCTGTCTCCTCGCTTTCTTTATTTTGTTCAGAGGGGGGTCAAGGGTGTCTATTCCTTGATCCCTTTTTTCCAATACAGGTCGTACTAATGCTGGTATACTACTATTAATACATTTCAGCTCATTTGTAATCCCTTGCAATTGATTATTATATACTTTACCAAAACTATTTTTTGCTGTCAGCACTTCTAAAATTGCTTGCAGGTTCTTTTACATCTAGTAGTGACTCAGAGGGTACGGCAGTGGTATCTAACGCAAATGCAGACTGTCTGCCCAAGGGGGAAGACGGCATAAGTGCACTTATTTCTCTCTCCTCTCTGCCAAGTCCCTCCAAGCCTCCTATAAGACCCTCCCTCTCTTCCATTCTCTCAGAGCCAAGCCAGGGCAGGACAGGGGTCCCTGTTCTAATCTTATACCAACCCTGGCTTGCGGTGGGGGGCGTGGGGATGAAGACTGCTTAGGTTCCAATGAAACCTTACGCCCATTTGCCTCCTCTAGCCCCTCCTCTAGGAATAAATCTTCTATTTGCATTAAGTCTGAGATCTGAGAGTCATTCCTTCAGGGTCAAGCAATTGCACTCTGATTAGGATCAAAGATATTATTTCCCTCTGATGCCTGTGATATATAATGAGTCTTTTTAAAATAATTACCCAACAAATTCTCTGATACTCCCAGTGGGGTCACTAAGGGTTTTTCACCGCCATCTCCATTGTCTCTGGGTATCCTTCTGATCCAACAACTAAGGTATATTTCCTCCTTCACCTTCTTCATAATTCCCCTGTAATACCTCTGAGAGCTGAAGCACCCTCAAAGTCTCCTTTGATTTAAGACCTGTCTTTGGTCCCTTTTTTATGCCACGTGCTCGAGCTTTGCTCACCAGCATACTGTGTACTGTATACTGTATACCAATACTATTCTAGGCACTGGGTAATATTTCACGATAAATCACAGTACTCCACACCCCACGAGCTACACTGTAGGGGTTCTTTTAATTCTTACTTTGATCAAACAGGCCGCTTCTGTAGGGGTCCGTACGATTCGCGGGAGGAGCAACAAGCTACGAGGAATTCCTGAGGAGCGCGCGCCGCACCGCGCTTCTCTTTCTGCTGCCGCTTTGACGATCTTCTGACTCTAACCACTCCTCTGGGATACATTTGAGGTAGTCCTCAGACGAAAGTGCATTGCTTTGATAGCACACCTTCATAAACGTCAATTAAGGCAAGTATATTGGAGAAGGATTTGAGAGAGAGAGAATACAAGGAAGGTGCCCATTATGGCAGTGCTGTGGAACCGAACTAAAATCCAGGGTTAGCTGAGAGCATTTTACACCAGTACGGGTAGAACTCTCCATGTTGTATCTTAAGAAAAGCTTCTACATTGCTGAAATTAAATAGGTCCTTCCCTGGCTCAACAGTGGAAAGCAAATGGGAAAGGGAATACTTTTAGGAAATTAAGACAGGAGATGTAAGAATTTCTAGGGCAGAGTGGAATAAATTGGAAATCTTTTTTGCCTTTTTTTTATTAAGAATTGTAGAGTTAAATTAAGTAATTGGATCACTTTGACTCCATTGATCTTTAACAGTAAAACACTGCAAGTCCTTTTGCCCATTAATGTTACTGGAAGTAAGACAGCAATAACCTGGGTCGAAAATGCACAACATAAAACTACAAGGAATACAGTAACTTCGAATCATAAATAAAATAGTTGTGCAATCCAAATTCTTGAGGAAGTGTTGTATAAATATTGATCAACGGATCCAGCCACCTCCTATTCGCCGCAAAGTAATCATTTTTCTGTGAACTGTTGTTCAGATCCCAGAGCTCCCTATATGGGTTTAATGTAGGACACAAATCTCTAAATATTCAGATAGTACTTGCCAGAATAAAAAATCATGAGTTTTGCAGCTCGTGCGATTATAGATGCCTGGCCTTTTTTGTTAAGAAAACTTTATATATGTTTTATGTCAGCGTCCGTTTACTTTGACCCTTTGATGTAGTAAGGGGTTCCTTGTTAAACTTTGATCCATAAATGACAATTAAATGTGTAGGGAACGTTGTTCTTCTCAATTACGCTGCATTGAAATTCATTGCTTTCTTGGCCATCTTCCCAGTTTAACTCGTTTCTGTGCGGAAATCATGGCATAAATAAAATTTCTATGAATACACATGTAAAACGCACACACCATGCCACATCTGAATACTATATAAACCACATAATAACTTGTGGTTATGTTATGCTTCAAGCCCCTGTGTTGCACTACAAGCAGACATATGACATTCCATTAGGGGAGTAGTTTTGTTTATAGTGTTTTCATGCTGTTTTTATCCAAGTTCAAAATGATTACTCACACAGAAGCCGTTTTCGATAAAGAGCGCATTCAATTAAACTTAAATAGCGTTTATGATTTCAAAAAGAGAGGCAAGCTTCTGACCGGTTTGCTGGAAATAACCTTTACCGTGGCTGCATACGTCATGCGCTGAACAGGGCGCCCTCAGGTGTCGAGTCATAGCTTACACGATTGGAATGCACTGGTCGTCTTGGCAGCTCATTTCTCTCAAAAAGGGAACTAACTGGTAAAGCGAGTGCTACCCCTCCCAGCATACCGTGAAAGCTGCTTTCGGTGACACACCCCGTTCCTCGCGGGGAGGGCGGCTCTGGGTCGGCCTCGCACCATTGGCCCGCGCGCCTGCACGGGCGGAAATGTATCCGCCCACAAGTGTCACTGCAGGCTTCCTCTCCTGGGCTGGGCCTCCCGCTAAACACTTTTACCACTTCTTTCACAGAACTGCGGACGTCCCTTCGGTCTGAAGGCTGCCACTTCGGGGAAGAAACAGTCCTGCGAGCGCCCGGTTTTTGGTAAGTAAAACCTGCATTTTAGAACGCCGAAACGGTTTGCTTATTCACTTTTCAGAGCCTGGTGCGTGTCGGTGTATCTCGCTTTCATACAACCCTCCTCCCCCCCCCCCCCCCCCCCCAATTGTCTCCAAGTTTATCTAGCTAGACTTCTCAAAACCATACCTGAGAATGAAAAAACGAGAATGGTTTTGCCTGCCTTAGACGCCTGCTTACCACTGTTTTTCTTCTGCTTTGGAAACCGGTAACGTTTCCGTGAAGTGTACGACTTTCAAGTTTAGATCACATGCTGTAAACAAACCCCGTGCCTGAAACCTCAGTCAAAGGCACCAGTAACGCGCTTGCAGCTCATTTCCCTGTGCTGGCAGTCTGTTTTCTTCGTGTCAACAGTTGTCCCGAGTCGAGTTTTTGTTAGCGCAACAGGGATTGTAGGTACGTTTCATTCAATTCGGGTTCTTGTCTACTAATGTTTAGGGAGTGTTGGTTTTGAATCAGACCCCCGAGTTGCTGTTTTCATTGTGGCTCAAGGACACGAACATAGCTCTCTTGGTTAACAAAAGAGTAATGTTGCTCTATTCGGCCCTCTGAAATAAATTGGTTTTCTCATTTATAAAAATTGAAGCTGCTGTTGGTTGTACTGGGAAAAGGGTTCAAGGTTCTTGGGAAGATTTACCTGAGCCAGGAAATGTTGTCTGCACACGTGCACCTATCATCAGTAAGTGTATATCAGTTGTGAGTCAGCACTCGAAGATTGCAAGTTGCCAGGCGCCAGTACCTCCTACAGTCGTTTTTTCCCTCTGTTATAGTTGCTACTGGAATCTTAACTACATTTTTTCCGGGAAAAGCCAAAACGTCTGGTTGTACAGGTGCATTTCCCGATGGTAAATACACAACTACACCTACCAGAACGCACAAGGAAACAGTCCTGGGGAAACTAATCCACACCTGACGAGACCACTTGAGATCTCTGTTTACAGGCGTGGCCTTTGTTTTTTTTACTGTTATTTAGGAAGTGCTCCACTTTGAGTCACTGTGTTATTAATACATTCACTCAACGTTGAAATGGCAAGGAGCAAATTCTTTCAGCGTGGATGCGCTAAAAAAAAAAAAGAAAAACACAGAAACTGACTTGACTGAATGGGAGAAGTTCTTATTGTAAGCAGATTCGGGAATAATTGCCCCGGGGGCTTGGTAGCCGCGCCAGAACTGCAGCTTCTTTGGCTAGCAGACGGATATAAATAAACAAATCCGGCTCATACAGTAATGTTGTTGTTGGCAGCTTTTAGAATTGTGTTTACATTTCGTGTCCTTGGCGAAGTGGTGATCTTATCTCTGTTGGTGGTGTGGTATCTCCTGTTCACATCCTGGAGTTCGCACCATTCTGTGACCGTCGTTCCGTTGTGTGCAGTCTAGTTTTACCGACTGTGCCTTGTGCATTCACCCGATACATAAGTTTATTTTAAATGCTTATTGCTTCCATTCTCCAGCTTCCATTGCGATTTTAAAATTACTTTTTCATCACCTCCATTATTGCATTTGTTTACCACTGATACAACAGTGGGCAGGGGCGCAACTAGACCCTGCTTTTGGTGGTGGTGGGGGGGGGGAACAGGGCGTAGCCGGCGGCTAACACACCAAGCAGTGGAGGCTGAGCAAATATTTTAAACAGTTCAGAGCCAATACAACAAGCTGTGTATTTTAAAAATATTGGACAAACCCAATAATACTAGAACAGACTTATTTTGTGGATTTTACAATATTTATAGGTTACTTACTGAGGACTTTAAAGGAGGTTTGAGAGTAACAATCAGTTTGAACAGATTTTAGTGCATAGCATATTACAGCAATTTTCAAACAGTTACTTCAGGATGTTGGCCCTTTATGCCAATCATCTGTCAATTCTTTCTTGGCAGGATAACACGCTCATTTATAATTGCATATCAAGAAATATGCTCTTGTCTGATTGGTGACCAAAGGTATGATTACAGTCTGCTCACCTTCTACAAACCCTCCAGACACCTCCGCTCAGCTGGACTCCTACTCGCACACATCCCACACAAACAGAAATGGATCCGGAGGCCGAGCCTTCTACTAGAGCCCCTTCTTGAGTTCTGCAAGCAGCTAAATACCTGGCTCTTTGAATAGCCCTGCCTGGCCTAGGTAAGGCTAGACTCTCACCTGTTTAGTGCCCCTCCCAGGTGATAGTGCGTGCTACAAATACGTATAACATAACACAGCGAAGAAGAAAGAAAAAGGGGAACACAAATATATGTGCACCTTCGATACACGTATGCTCCAGGGTGAGGGGGGCTGTAGAGATGACCATGTCAACAATTCTAAAAATTGTAATTTCGACTCTGTCTTCAAGGCACTAAATCAGGGTTGCTTGCTTCCCCACCCTTTTCTCACAGTTTACAAAATATAGACACTTATGGTTAAGTAACATTTCCTTTGAGGGAGGGACTCCAGAATTCTGCTGTCAGCCTACACTTGCTCATATTCCAGAGATATCACCTGCAGGAGATGAACTTCAAGACTGCATTTCTGCTCAACTTTCTTGTGAAAGTATCCACTCATGCTGCATCCAGGGGGTGTCAATGGGCGACATAAAACCAGTGCATAAATAGAATTCTGAGTGCACATTGCAGCCCAAGTTAGGAATGTTTTAGTATGAGATGAAGGGGTCCGTGACTGCTTAGGAAATGTAATAATATTAACAGATTAGGTCCCCAGCTTTAAGTAATGGCTCACTGGGTGCCCTCTCAGCTAAACTGCTCTTCTTATTTTTGTCACGGCTTTCTTGAGACTGTTTTCTGGTTCTTACTGTTAATTGTTTCAGTATGCCTTTTGCTTAGCAGTGGTTTCATTGCAACACCATCTTAACTCGCCAAAGTTTCCTTGTAGTGTTGCTTTGGTTTACTTGTCTCCTTGTACAACCCTTTTTATGCACCACCCCCTCTGTTTTTCTGTCCTTCACCCATACCCTGGGCTTCGTAAGTTTTTCCTTTATGTGTGATAACTGTTCCACCAACACTACAGTGGATTCAATAAACAACACATAGTCTCCTTGATTTTTGGGTAAATAATCTTTGGCAAGAAGTGTTTAACTTCTGTTACAGTACAGGTATAAAGATGTTTTTATTTTCTTGTTTTTTTCTAATGGCCCTAAAGGCACATCTTTTGATCATTCTGAAGCAGTAGATGTACAGCAAGAATAGTGGGAACTAAATAGTAGCAGTGTAACACACCCTGGGCCATTCTGCTTCTGCCCTCCCACCTCACCCCACCCTGGGCCATTCTGCTTCTGCCCTCTCACCTCACCCCACCCTGGGCCATTCTGCTTCTGCACTCCCACCTCAACACACCCTGGACCGTCCTGCTTCTGCCCTCCCATCCCACCTGTGGCGGTGTTGCTTCTTCCATTCCATCCCACACTTGGCAGCACAGCTTCTATGCCCTGGGCCGTGTTACTTCCACCCTCCCAACTCCGCATGTCCATTTTGCTTCTCACTTGTCTGTCTTGCTTCTTCCCTCTCAGCCGTTGTCTGTGCTACCCACCCACCATAAGCATAAAAAAAAGTGCTATGATGTGTCCAGGGCACCTTTTTGCAAACATTTAGCCATGCTGCACAGAAGAACAACATGGCTAAAAACATTAGAAAAGCCAATAGGTCTTGCATATGCAAGACCTATTGGCTTTGCCAATGCTTGTTTTAACTTCTAATCTGCCTCTTCCTTGCCTTCTTATTTTCATCTAACCCCCTTTCACCGCACATCAACCGCTGCTCTCAACAGACATCCCTCCAATTCTCTCAACAGACCACTTGGCAGCATCCTGGGGGATCCAAGTGGTTTGGAGGAGAAGCAAAAATGCTGATGTTAAGAGGCTGGGTCACTGGTATTTCTCTGTTTGCAGATCAGTCTCTGGCAGATTAAGTAAGACCTCCCTGGTGCTTCATTTTGTTCACCAGCAGTAGCGACGGCGCCACATTGCCTTTTGTCCTGAGTGCTATCCTAGCAAAGGCCGACTCTGCTTTCACCTTGTGTTGAAACTTGTGCAACATGCCTGCCTTCCAGACAGTCTGCTCTAAGAATCCCACGATGATGTGACACTTGTGCCAAAAATTTGCTTTGTATTGCATGTTAGTTTGAACTTAGCTGATTATGTGGTCTTGGAATTGCATAGTTAAAATACAAAAAGAGAGCTATTCGTTTTTGGCGTACAGGTTACTGAGATGGCAGAAGATATATTATTTAGGGTGTTATAGAACAGGTTGTCTGGAAGGCATTCCTGCATCACATGATTTTATGCAAATGTTAAAGGGCTTTGCAAAGAAAGGTCTTTTTGCATTTTCACCCCCACATTTTTGGACTGATGCTGCTTATTTTTCGGCTTGTAGTGTACTGAGTCCTGCAAACCAGATCTCAGTGCTAGTGATCTGACCACATCGAAAGTATGTCGAATTGGATACACCAAATGGGCAAGGCAAAGCTTATTTATAAGTCCTTAGCATATAGTACCCAGGGCATGTAAGGCAGAGTGTCTACTCAGGGCTGCTGCACTGTTTGTGCCACCTTTCCTGTGACAAGACACAAAATGGTTCCCAGCCTCCTGCTGCAGTCTAGAAGGGCACCGTTCTCAGTGTCAGTTCGACTTTGCCAATTAAACTCATGGCAACGCCACCATGTCCCTCAACGTTATATGTAAGTCTCCCTCAAGGAAGGCCTGAAGAGCCCTAGGGCAGGGAGCTATATTTTGTTAATTGAGGCATATCTACTTAGATATGCCTTGACAGAAACATTTCCAAATTGTCGTTTTGCTGTCTGTAAAGTTGGTAGACCAATTCACTAACACAAGGTTACCAGGTGGCATCCACACCAGGCTTCCTTTTGACTGGGACTGCCAAACTGAGTCATGTGAGGTATCAAATTAATTGTGACATTAAATGTGATCTGGTGCTCAGGTTGAAATTATTGTCTCTATAGATAGTTGGCCACTTTTAGAAAAGTGACTATTCTGTGGTTTGCTCGTCCAGCTGCCTCACCAAGCCACACACATAGAGACAGCTTTTTGACCACCTGTAGAGACGTCTAAACTGCTCCCAGGCTCAAGGACAAAGGCAGTGCTGCAGCAGCAAGGTTTTTACCACCTCTGCCAGGATGGCCACTCATGGGATTAACCCGAAGGTGTGCTTAAAAGGGGAAGCTGCCGTTGATGGGCCACCTGGCCCAACACCCCTGAGCAGGATACCTTTTGTTTTTGTAGACAGTATGGAGACAGGGCCAGAGGTGGGAAACTCTCCTCCGAGCCAGTTTTGCCGTGGGTGTGTTTTCCCTGGTTAGCCACACCTCTAGGGTGTTTCTCGCAACTGAGGAAGAGTCATGCCATCTTGGGGGCAAGCATGTGGCATTCTAGAACAGCCAGATGCCGCACATCACTACAGCTTCGTCACTAGGTAGGTGGGGGACCCAGTAGGCCATTGGCTAGTGACTGCATGGTCCCCTCAGGGCATGTTTCTGGGATAAATGTAGCACCCTGGCACGTTGACCCTCAGTACTCGCTGGATCTGGAAAGAGGATGAGAGGAAGACCACTCAGCACCCGTTGGAAGCACACAAAATGAGGTTGCCAAGCTAGAGCGACTGCCTCTGCTAAACCTTGGGCTAGTAGAGTTTGGGACCCTGCCCTCCATGCCTACTCGGGTAAACGCTGATCCCCCGGCTCCAGACTGAAGCACAGACTCTAAGAGTCAGTTGGCAGGCACCCTAGAACAGCACTGGGGACAATACAGCTGCAGATGTCTTGCATGTACCAGACATCTGGTACCCCCAAGGACAATTTGGAGATAGCCAAAAGGTGCACCTGTGTCTGCTGGACTCATGAGTGTTGGTTGTGACCAGATTCATCATCCAGGAGGGACAGCAGCCTCCACCAAAGATTTGCACCATTACCATTATGTTGCAAAAGTGCAAAGTTGGAATCAGCATCCATCAGAACCCTGCAAAGAGGATTTTGTGGGACTCCATACTCTGTGACCAGAGTTGCCTCCACTCAGCTGTGGACCAATGACTCGACTGGACTTCATCCCTTTGGACCGCACAGCACCCCTAGCATCTTTGAGCCTGTATCCATCAGCATCATTATCGTCTATGGCGATCATCCTGTAAGGTTTGGATCTTTCACTAAAGACACTCTAGTGACAAGGTAACTGTCCAAAGTATCCTCTCTGGCACCCTGGACTTTTGTTCTGTAGGACCTAGTTGCCTATCTCGGGCCAGAGTTGTCAGACAAATTTTTCCAAACTTAAACAAAATTGTCCAAAGCTTTTTGTTGACTAGTGCCTGTTTTCGGTTGATCCTAAAGTTATTTATTCCTTTAAAAGCCTATATCTCCAGAACCCTCCAATGGATTTTGATGATCAAGGTCTCTAAAGGTAACATAAAAATCTAATTGTTTTTTCCTACCCTGCTACTCTGGTGTCTTGTTTATTTCTGTTTGGTGTTGTTAAATGCTTTGCCCCTTGTTCTTTTGCTAAGCCTTATTGCTCGCAGCCACAGCTACCTAGGGTTGTGCATAAAGTTGAGTAAACATACCTAACTGGACCCAAAACTATATTTGTGAGTGTACTGCTTGTTAGGGCTATCCAGCCATACCATATATTCCACCCCAAATCCTCGCAGGCTGCAATAGGTTTGCGGACACCAATAAGGAGTTAAAGGAAGCTCTTTTCTTTTTGTAAGTTAACACCTTCCTTGTTCCTAATCATGAAGAAGATTGGATGGTCCTTTAAGATTCATACCAGTTACTAAAATTTTAGTATCTCTTCCAGCATCAAATATCTGAGTTGTACTGCATGTAGACATGTTTATATTATGGTTTTCTTGGGTTATAGTGTGCACAAGTGTAATAAGCCTGGATTGGGATTGTGAGTTATTTTCTCAGTTTATCTCTCAAGTTAATAGGGTCATCAGGAGTAGTTGCATCACTTGTGTTAACAACTCCATAAAGGTTTGTTTCAGGTCTTGTGATTACAGCAAAATCATTTGCATTTTTTTGTGCCAGGTACTCTTGGCTCCCAGCCAAAACCCATTAGCAAACTGAAAAGAACCCATAACCACACTGTACATCCCATAATGCTGTGCCACACAGACTGTTACCATAGCCTTTAGGGCCCTGGTCAGAGAATAACCTGCTTCAAAATATGTTGCATCCTCTAGAAGGCTGTGCATGAAGAATTGCAGTACCCTTTCTGTTACTATAGAAATGTATGCAGGTAGTAAGCCTAACGTTGATCTTTCTGAACTTGCTAACCATCATGACAGCTGGATACTAATGGTTCAGTGCAAGATCTTACAAATGCTCTGCTTGTAAACCTTTGCCTATGAACCGGGCTATCCTTGATCTTAGATGTTTCTTGAAGTTCCATGCCCTCACTACTTGTTCCCTGAAGCAGTTTAAAAAGTCTGTAAACACTAAAAGTGCTATGTAGAAATCCTAAATAAAAACAAGCATTTGCATTGCAATGGGTCTCACGATTGCTCGAGTTACAGCTGTTAGCGCTGTAAACTCCTAACAAAACTTTTCTTGCTACATAAACTGAAAGTGAAAAGTAAAACAATTTCACTTAAGTGTGCCGACAGCCGCCATGAGCGCAAAGCAGACACACAAGGAAACAGAAGTTCACTTGCAGTGAAAAGTATACCGGCAAAAGTGCAATTATTCATGTAACTGGCAAAAGTGCACATATCCATGTAACAGGGATGATGTCATGCAAAGTGCTCTACTACTGCCCAGCGAGATCGGGCTGCCTATGAATTAAAGAGAACATGTAGTCCAGAAACCATACTGAAAACATGGAGCCATGTATGTTTTCAGAAGTTGGCAGGTGCGCTCCAGGCGGGCTAAACACTGGAAAAGGCATAACGTATGCATGCCTTTCACTAATTGAATCAAGCGAATTTAAAAGACAAGCCCACTAACTAACCAAACTGATGAGCATGGTTAAAAGCCCACAGAGAGATTACACCAAGGTCAGAGCGCTTTGCGCTCGATCCTTAACACACAATGCTGTCTCAGGAATTTGGCATTTTAAAATGCCTACTCCTTGCCTCATTACTTGCCAATCAATTTGCAAAGCAACCAAAACTACTTTGAAGCAATGCTACAATGCTTAGTATACATGTCAGTGTCCTCTTTATGACCTAACGGAAATTAATGTGTGACTAGCCTGAAAAAAGAATAGGAAAATGACAAACCAATCTGCATTACAAAAAAGATGATTTAGAAAACAAGATCAATAACATATCAAAGAGAAATGGCATGACCATTGGGTCTTGCATAAGACAGCCCACATGCTGTCTGTTCTAAGATGCTATGTAACTTGCAGTGGGATTGGAGCTTGTTCATTGCTTACCTTTGTCACTCATTTCCTTGCTTCTCACTCATTAGCCATGTGGACTTGGCTTTCTCTTCTTGTGTTTATCCTGCCCCTAGAGCGTGGATACATGACCATGTCCTTTCACTGCTCGCTTTTCTAGTCACTACTTTGTTCTACTACTTTGTTCTACTTTTTTCTTCTTAGTGCTTTTGTTTTCCTAATACCTCCCTTGTGTACTTTTCCCCTGCACCCCAGTGAGGCTCTTGCCCTTGTGTGCTTCTTCCCCCAAATCACCCTTCTTCCCAGCCCCTGTCAAATTGCTTTCTTAGTCAATTGATCCCCCCTTTAATTCACTGTTGCTCTTTCCCCGTTGCTCGCCAATCCCCTCCCTACTTTGTTCTCTTCCAGTTTCCTGCCACCCCAGCATCCTCTGTTGTTTCCCCTCCAGTTGTTCTGTTGCTTCCTGCCACTTTGACCTTTCCGTGTTGGAAGTAAATAACGATTGTAAATGTAGAGGCTCGCTCAAGAGCGTACACTACATTCCATATATTTCCAAATAGGAAAATTGGGAATATAGGTCAGCTAGCGAAAAACAGACTGGAAAGTGTTGCTAGGTAAAAAGTAAAAACTGACTGATGGTGTCATAAGTGACATGGGTCAGTTGGCATGTCTGGGCAAGCAGAAACCAGCATTGGCAGAGCTAATGGGTCTCGTCATTAAGACCTATTGATTTTGCCAGTGGTTTTTAGCCATGCTGTACAGCATCCCGAATGGTCACATGGGTGAGACTGTTGGCTTTTCCAGTGCTTGTAATTACTGTATAACCAGCAGTGCTATGAATATAGTAATTTGCATTGATGAAAATCAGAAATGATGCACCTTTTTGTTTTCACCTACATGTAACTAAAATGAAATGAATTGCATGGAGAAGGGAAAAGTCAGCTAAGTTAGTGCAAGAAAACCCAGAGAAAGAGGACTCCGCATCCCCCTCTCGTACAAGAATCTGCACTTCTCCTCCCCACCCTACAATAACTGAAAGCAGATGTTCTGGCTCTGCTTGCAATTCAAACTCTTCCCAAAAAGCCTCACCCCTCCTAAGCCCCTAGAAGGAAAAGCAAAATGACATCAGAAGAAATGGGGGATGGATTCGTTCTTGCTAGTGCATGTATGTTTAAGAACATGATCATGTGCTCCCTGCTTCCAGATAAAAGCAAGATGAGTAACGGAAGTCCCAGTGACTTGGTTCCATTCACCCTCCCAATGGCAACAATAAGGGAATAGTGGAAAGAAGGAAGGAGCTGCAAAATGCCAGCCAATAAATACACACCCTAGGTTGGCATAACCGTCCGTTCCTGAGAGTTCAGTGGTTTAATTTTCAGTCAGTATACAACGGCAAAGAACACTAATTGAACCCTACTGCCACGAGGTCTGTGTGAGGTGGGGAACCTTAAGTTATGTAATGATAAGTTCGGATCTCAGCACTTGATGCTTTTGTTGATTTGGCCCTACAACAGACATATTGTCATCTTCTTGGCTACTTAATTTACTTGGACGCTTTTGTTAATTACTTTAATGGAAGCTAGTTTGTGTTGAACTCCATGTGCAAATGGAACACATAGTGTGTGTGTTATTATTATTATTATAATTAATGTGTGTGTGTATATGTATATATATATATGTGTGTGTGCATATATGTATATATATAGTATTACCTACTGGCAGTCCCCACTATGTAGTTATAGTTAGGACCATGTTTCCATAGAAAAGGCATTTTTTGACTTGCCTGTGTCTTTGGCACCGTTTGACAAATCTTCACAAAATTTTCCAATGTTTGGTGTAAATCCGTTCAGTAGTTTTAGAGCTATCAAAGGGATTACAAATTGATATATTTCTGGCCAGGACAACTTCGCGAAGATAAGGAGCTTGTGCATAGCTAATGCAGAGCTGTGATTGACTGCCAACACTTCAAACCAGGAAGTGTTGGCAGCCATCTTAGGACTGTGCTTCAGCCGAGTCCCAAAAGAGAGAGGGACCAGGTTAGGGACACACTGACCGCTTAGCTCCCCCTCACTGCCTACAGCCCCAGGGACTGCCACATCTCCGGGGCAAATGTTAAAAAAGAAAAGGTTTTTTTGGGTCACGCATCCCCCAAGCACCACCACCTCCCTGGTGCTTTTTTTATTTATTTATTTTTGCTCCTGGAGGGAGCAGACAGGGGGTTGCACTCGTCCACCTTCGAGGAGCTACTAATGGCCTTGGGGACCGCCACCCTCCAGGGACGACTCCTGCAATGTCCTGGGGTTCCCACCCCGGGACATAGCTGTCTGCTGTGGCTTGGCTGCAGCTTTGACCACTGCTGCCAAGCCCGAGCAGAGGTTTCATTTGTGTCTCTGCCTTCGGAGATGCAGGCAGGGAGACAAAGACAACTACTCTTAAAGGGAGGGAGCTATTTTAGCATCTCTCTCTCTGTGAGCCACAAGAGGCGGGGAGCCAGCTGGGACTGTGGGGGCTTTCAGGCCCCCCCCCCCCTCCCGTGGTCCCCAAAATTTGTGTGCCCAGAGTTCCAAAAACACATTTCCCCATTCCTTTTTCTGTACCGATTTTGAGAAGCAATAGCACTGAAACCACTGGACGTAAGTACATCAGATTTGGCAGAAAGGTAGCTCTTGGTCCAGAAAGATCCCTTTTTGTTAATTTGTGTAAATCCGTTCAGGAGTTTTCTACTTACTACATGAAAACCAAATTTGTATATATAGGGATGTGGATCACCTATGGAGTCTCCTTAGATTCGGAGGAAAAGCAAGGCCCTAATTGGCTGGCCGCAACCTGACACAAATATTAGCATGCGTGTTAAAAAAAAAACATACAAGTTCACTGAAAAATACAAAAGTTACAGGGACGTCATAGTTAGGTTGACATTTTAGCCATACAGAACCATAGAAATTCAGGGGGAGGGAGGTTGTATAATGTATTTAAGTGTGTGTGTCCCCGCCAGGGGACCAAGATCCACCCACAAAGCCATGAACTTTGTTCACTTTTCAAATGAGTAAATAAAGGTGTGACAGTTGTAGATTTTCTGGCATACTAGCTGCATGTGTGGTTGTTTAGACATTGATACATTTAGAGTGTTTGCCATGCCCACGTGTAAACACTTTAAAAAAAGCGTATTTCCTCTTTCAAACATTTTGTTCTTTTTCTCTCTTGGGAATATTTTTCTGTGGAGAAGCCTCTTGCCCCATACAATTTTGAGGTTGTTCATTTTTCTTTCCCACCCTGGACAGTAAATTAGTCCTGCCCTTGACAAGAAAAATCTTCCACCGTGTCCAGGGCGAAATTAGGCCTTATAAAAAATAAAAATAAAGAAAAAGTTAATTGTCAAAAACTCCGGAGTTTGTAAGTGTTGTCTGGCTTTCTAGGGTATTCCCCACCCTTTTGACAGTTGAGGTCATCTTAGGGAAACAGATGGTTTTGACAGTCGGGAGCTTAAGTTCTTCAGGCAGTTTCTGCACTCGAGTGGTAAACTTTCAAGGCAAATCACAAAAGCGGAGACCTCAATGTTTTTATATACAAGACAGTGGATTAACCAGCACACAGCATCTGCCTTTCAGCATATACCTTCAATTCCCCTGTTCATTCCTCATTGGCTTGAGTATGCATGCATTATGTGCATGGTGTGCTCCTAGTTGCAAGAGAGAAACACTGTACATGGGCGAAGACAGGAATACAACCAGTGAATCAGGGAGGTTGACTAATAACTGTTATGATTTAGCCTTCTTTAAAGAAGTGCCTTGAGCTCTATCTCAAATTAAAGAAGGGTCGGGCTGTATTGATGATACAATGAGATCCTAGGTGGATATATGTGGAAGGCCTGTCAGTTTTTTCTTTCTTGGCCTTCTTCATCGATTATGTTTGGGATGTATGTGTGCCAAAGGCTACGGAGATGGTAAGCTTGTCAGCCAGATAGGATAGGAACCTTTCACTAGTTGTAATGGTTTTGTAAGATGATGCATGTGGTATTGAAGGTGGTGTGGCCTCCCAAAAGGAGCCAGTGCTGATCTTTTAGTAGAGTTTTGATGTTCTGAAATTTCTTATGACTTAAGAAATTTACTATGGCTTAAATGTTTGATGCTGGTATTGGAGCCATTGTGGAGTCTGGGTGTCCACTGAGCAGGATGTTGCCATTATCTAGAGGCCAGTGTACTTGGGTTGGAACAGTAAAGCCACTTTGTGGAAAAAAAGATTTTACTTACCTTTGTTATCTGTTATGTTGAAACACTCTGCTGTCAATCAAGTGACTATTAGAGTTCTTCCCAAATCGTATAATCTTATTTCACTGAACATTGAATATTAGGTCCAGTATTTGGGCCAAAGCAAAATAGTTCATTTTTAAGAATTTAAAGATCATAACTTCGTAAGTAACCTTTATAAATTCAATTACTGCATTGTCAGGCTTTGTTAATGTTTTCATCTTTGATTATGGACATTTGTACTTTGCACATTCCTCGATTGATACGGCCCCATATGTCTTTCAGTCGCCTGGTAACTTTCCACATGGTTCGAGCTTCAGCCTTAAACACCTGAGCATATTACATTTTCTGTTAGTAGTACCTTGATTTAAATGGGCAAAAAAAAAAAACAGACTTCTGAGCACAAGCCACTTTCTTGCACATGAATCATCAATTCAGTCGATCGAGGGTATGGTATAGTGCTACAAATATAACTGTATGCTAATTACTGTGTAGGCTTCCTGCATACTCCGATCTTTGCAGGCGAAATGAGTCCTTGAGAAGGAAGTTCTTGTGCATCTTCCTACAGAACATTAATTCTTGAACGTTCCGAGCGTTACTCGAGGGAATTGCATTCAGAGTAAGCAATATTGGGGAAAGCCTTTCGATCAGTCTTCATCCTTGTGTTAGGGAAAGATCGAAGCTTTCATATCAGTTGAAAGGAGCCAACTTTAAGATGATGGTCAAGAATGATTTGCATTTGGCTGGTCTATGTCTAGAGAGGTATAGTGGTTGCAAAATGATGGACTGGGGGTGTGGCCCTGTGGCTGAGATTAAAGCATTCCGTTCATTACCTGTAGGTTGACCACCCGTCCGCCCGTAATTTCGCCATGCCGTCCATTGTCCGTGATGAAAAGCTTAATGGACAGCATTTGTCGTTAATTTTAGCCTTTCACCAAAAGGACAAAGAACAGCAGGACGAAATTACGTGCAGGTTAGTTACCCCATCTGGAGTGGAAGGCAGGGAGTCTTCTGTGCTCAGAGGGAGGGAGGGGCAGACAGATAAGAAACAGACCTTCTCACAAGTGTGTCTCCTTCCCTAAAGAAGTGCAAATGTGGGCAACTGGTAAATCTGCAAATGTAAAGGGGCTTGAAAACCTGCATCCACTTTAACCAAAGGAGTCACTTGAAGCTTTCTGATGGCAAAGATAAGGTGAGCTGTGGAGTGTGTAGTTTTAATGGAGTGTTATAAAAAATGTTAGTACTAGGTATAAACTGTATATTATTCAAATCTGTATTTGAGATGCACGTTTTTTAAATTTAAACAACATGTATTTGTGCATTTTGTAGCAGCCTATATTATGATGTAATTGTATTTATATAGCGCTTACTATTCCTGACGAGGCGTTGAATGCATGTTTAAAATAAGGACTTACACATTCACAGTTCTTTTAGGGGCCTCAGTATCTCATAGTACTAACAAATGTTGGCAAAGCCAATACGTCTCCTCCACGCAAGAGTTATTGGCTTTGCCAATGTGTTTTAACCATGTTATACACAAGACTGGCTGCTGTTCATGGCTAAAAGTTAGTGGCATAGTGGTGTGGAGTGGAGAAGAGCGGCATAGGAGCAGTGGCATAGAGCCCAGTGGTGCAGGGTACAGTGCAGTTGTTTAGAGTGCATTGGTGTGGAGTGCAGTGGTTTAGAGTGCAGTGGCGTGGAGTGGCGTGGGACGGAGTAGAGTGGCATACAATAGAGTTGCAGAGAGTGCAGTAGTGCAGTGGCATAGAGTGCACAGTAGACTCGTGTGGCAGAGAGTGCAGTGGCATAGTATAGAGTATAGTGCTGTAGAGTGAACTCACGTAGAGTGGAGTGATGTAGAGTGTCAGAGTGCAGTAACATAGAATGCAGTAGTACAGAGTAGATTGGTGTACAGTACAGTAGCGGAGAGTGAAATGTTGCAGAGTAGAGTGTCAGTGCAGTTATGTCAAGTGGAGTAGAGTGGCGCAGAGTACAGTGGTGCAGAGTAGAGGGCAGTGGCGTACAGTGCAGTGGTACGAGTGGCATGGGGTAGGATAGCATAGAGTGCAGTGGTGTAGAGTGGCATACAATAGAGTGCCAGAGAGTGCTGTAAAGCAGAGTGGTGCAGTGTCATAGAGAGCAGAGTAGACTCGTGAGATAAATATGGAGTCCCAGATGTACACTCTAGTGCTGTGAGACTACAGACAAGTTGTGGGTACCTCCCATCCTGACATTAGGTGTGAGACTGTCGCCTACACCATCTGCCCTGCCTCTTTAAAAAAAAAATTAGGTTGAAAGTCCATGAGCGGTTGGGGAAAGCCAGATGTTTTTGTTCAATTTGTTTAAACTAGCATAAGGTTAATTACCTTTGTTTCCCAAACTGTTTGCCAGGGTTTTTAAAATGTTGAGAAACATAATCGAAAATTTGCTGTTACTTTCTCTTCAAGAAAGATTGGGTAGATTTGGGTAGGGGGTTATGGCCTTGCTGCAGTACTGAAGGGAATTAATTTACTGCTGAACAAGGACGTAATGGGACACCGGAATGTATTATACAGGAAGCAATCACAAAAGGACCACAGTGAATAAATAGTGCTATGTTAAAAAAAAAAAAAGAGTAAATAAATGCACTGACAACATACTGAGGCATGGCTTCTTTTGCGCGTGTGTGTGTGTAAAACTGACGTTTGTTCTTGAATTTCTGTCCTGAATTTTGACCCTTTGTCCTGAATTTTTGTCCTGAATTTTGACCCTTTGTCCTGAATTTTTTTACAGTCCTGTCCTGAATTTGCATCAATGCCAGGTGATCACCCTATTACATTGCTGCCTTTAACAACCAACTCTGTATTCTCCTCTTATAACCAGAGTGTGGTGTTAAAAGGCATTTTGGCAAAGCAAACATCTCTGAACCTTGAATCATTTTATCCAAGCACCTGTTCAGAGCTATTAATATGTTCGTTTTCTGGATGATGACCACAACAATCATGTTTCTAAGACAAGCAACCATTAGAATTTGGTGTTTTGATAAGCTTTTAAAATGCTAGTTTTCATCTGCCTTCCACATAGCTGCAGCAGTAAATTAAGCACCAAAACATGGCACAACTGATGTGATCAACCTAATCGTGATCCTCTTTTTTTGATTGTGTCTAAACACGCTAGTGAGACTTTTGGGTGAAATGCCTTTCCTGGTTGTTTTACCTCAGTTGTTCTGATAGTCAACAAGCTGCGAAATAAGCACATTGATATTTTAGGCGTAATAGTGCTGGAAATGAAGGCATTTGAGGGAATTCTAGAGGCGGGAATAAAATGAAGGACTGGCATTTTTGGATAGTGACTAATGAGCACTGGGCCTGTACCTGTTTTTCTGACTCATGTACATTCGAAAGAACAATTACTCTTACACCCTGAGCGACACGCTGCATTCCTTCATAATATGATGCTAAGCGCAAAGCAATATTCTCTACTTTCCTGTTACCCACCAGACGCCGGGTGTCTAGTGGTTCCATGATCCTTGAAATCGATGAAGAAAGTGAGCACGAAGGCCAGATACAAAGTGCCAGATAAGGGTTAGCCAGTCTGGCCCTCGGGTATCGTTAACTACTCTCAGGCCCAATTCCCGGCTGCCTCGAAGGAACATAGCACTCGGCCTTCAAAGGAGTTTCATATCCCCCAAGTGCTGCTAATTTTCTATGCCCCGTGCCTACATACAAACGTTTGACCAAGACAAGTTAAGCTAGTAACTCATTTAGAGTTCTTTAAAATTGTTGACAGTCTGCCTGCTGACAGAAAGGACCCCTAGGATTTGTTGAAGTTCATAAAACAAGCTTAGCGGGTAGAAGTGCCTCGAATGAGCAAAAATGGAGAAATATGCACTACAATAATCGTTACTTGATCTGAGGAGAGGTTACAAAATGCGCGGAGCACATCTATGTTTTTGAACAGTAAGAATATATTTTAAAATCGTTGCCTGCTTACACACATCTCCAACAAACCATCCTACTCCCAACTTAAAGTGGAGAGCAATGTAAACTTCAACATTTGCTTGGAGGCCACCTTCGAAGAAGACTAAGAACATTGGAAGAAACGAGGTGTATGACCAGGCACACACTTCAGCTAATGATTGGCGAGAGGCTCCAAACACAAGAGACAAGATGGAAGTATCATGTATTTTTCTGACAATGGTGTTTGTTGGAATATGCGCTGGAGTTTAAATGATTACCTTGCTGTGTTGTGTGCTGGATATTATTTTTATGGTAATACCAAAACAAGTATAACACAAAAAATGATTAATGTAAAAGATCCTTGTACACCTAGCTTAAAAGTGTAAAGCAAGAAGTTGGTTTACCTGATTAAATGCATCGATTATTATATTCTGTTTAGCAGGGATGATTTACCTGTTAAAAGCAAAGTTGAGATCTTTTGAGTCTTGACATGAGAAACTAGGAAAACATGGGATGAGGTTTAACTGTATTACTCCTAGTTAAGAGATCTATGCACTGATGATTTTTTTTTTTTTTTTTTAAATCAGATAAGCACTTTGATTTACACAGTACTGAAGCATTCATTTACAAGATCGCTACAAGCCTGTTCTCCTGCTAGGAGAACTGTTTTACTAGGCATTTCAGGCGAACCATCCTGCAAGCATGATTGTTGAAAAATTATTTTATCAAGCCGAACCTCTGCTGTGGAGCAGAAACTCAAATCAGTGCTTGCGGAAAACATTGATGGTACTGGATGTCACAACATAATGTCCTTATGTATGTGAATTTAGAAATAGTCCTTAAGTGTGTGAATTTAGAAAGACACGGACTGAGAGACAGCACTTGTGCAGTGTGCTATGACTGAACAGAAGTTTGTGAATATAGTTGCAGTGGCTTCTTGAGAAACATTGTAAGATAATAATGCATCATAAAAATTGTTCATGGAAGTCAAAAGTGTGAAGAAAATCTTCACAAAAACAGAATAAGGAAAATGAGAGTAAGATTTAGCAGACCTAAAAATCCCTCTACCCTTTAGAATTGACAGTGGCTACTGTAATGTTACTTTGCTCATGTTAAAAAGCGCTTATGCTTCTGAGTAACAAAGCACTGCTTTAAAAGTGATAGCAACAATAAGGCATGCTCTGGAATACACCTCTTAAATCACACAAAGATATTGACTGAGGTCTTGTAACTAACCAGTCACTATCATGCGCTTGTACTTTAAGATCTGTTCGAGCCCTTCTTGGGAAATGTGGTGGCTTTAAGGACCTGGAAAGGCTTAAAAAACAGTAGCATTATTTAGTGAATCAAATTTCCAAGGTTCAGAAGGGAATAATGCGATAAACTATTTAGAGAAGTTAAGGAGCAAATTCTATTTTTCCCAGCTTTCCTAACTTTACAGGGAGTGCAGAATTATTAGGCAAGTTGTATTTTTGAGGATTAATTTTATTATTGAACAACAACCATGTTCTCAATGAACCCAAAAAACTCATTAATATCAAAGCTGAATATTTTTGGAAGTAGTTTTTAGTTTGTTTTTAGTTTTAGCTATGTTAGGGGGATATCTGTGTGTGCAGGTGACTATTACTGTGCATAATTATTAGGCAACTTAACAAAAAAAAATATATACCCATTTCAATTATTTATTATTACCAGTGAAACCAATATAACATCTCAACATTCACAAATATACATTTCTGACATTCAAAAACAAAACAAAAACAAATCAGTGACCAATATAGCCACCTTTCTTTGCAAGGACACTCAAAAGCCTGCCATCCATGGATTCTGTCAGTGTTTTGATCTGTTCACCATCAACATTGCGTGCAGCAGCAACCACAGCCTCCCAGACACTGTTCAGAGAGGTGTACTGTTTTCCCTCCTTGTAAATCTCACATTTGATGATGGACCATAGGTTCTCAATGGGGTTCAGATCAGGTGAACAAGGAGGCCATGTCGTTAGATTTCCTTCTTTTATACCCATTCTTGCCAGCCACGCTGTGGAGTACTTGGACGCGTGTGATGGAGCATTGTCCTGCATGAAAATTATGTTTTTCTTGAAGGATGCAGACTTCTTCCTGTACCACTGCTTGAAGAAGGTGTCTTCCAGGAACTGGCAGTAGGACTGGGAGTTGAGCTTGACTCCATCCTCAACCCGAAAATGCCCCACAAGCTCATCTTTGATGATACCAGCCCAAACCAGTACTCCACCTCCACCTTGCTGGCGTCTGAGTCGGACTGGAGCTCTCTGCCCTTTACCAATCCAGCCACGGGCCCATCCATCTGGCCCATCAAGACTCACTCTCATTTCATCAGTCCATAAAACCTTAGAAAAATCAGTCTTGAGATATTTCTTGGCCCAGTCTTGACGTTTCAGCTTGTGTGTCTTGTTCAGTGGTGGTCGTCTTTCAGCCTTTCTTACCTTGGCCATGTCTCTGAGTATTGCACACCTTGTGCTTTTGGGCACTCCAGTGATGTTGCAGCTCTGAAATATGGCCAAACTGGTGGCAAGTGGCATCGTGGCAGCTGCACGCTTGACTTTTCTCAGTTCATGGGCAGTTATTTTGCGCCTTGGTTTTTCCACACGCTTCTTGCGACCCTGTTGACTATTTTGAATGAAACGCTTGATTGTTCGATGATCACGCTTCAGAAGCTTTGCAATTTTAAGAGTGCTGCATCCCTCTGCAAGATATCTCACTATTTTTGACTTTTCTGAGCCTGTCAAGTCCTTCTTTTGACCCATTTTGCCAAAGGAAAGGAAGTTGCCTAATAATTATGCACACCTGATATAGGGTGTTGATGTCATTAGACCACACCCCTTCTCATTACAGAGATGCACATCACCTAATATGCTTAATTGGTAGTAGGCTTTCGAGCCTATACAGCTTGGAGTAAGACAACATGCATAAAGAGGATGATGTGGTCAAAATACTCATTTGCCTAATAATTCTGCACTCCCTGTATTTTGAATACCTGGGTGTGTTGTTTAGCTGACATTATTAGATTTTTTTTTTTCTCTTATCGCAGCAAAATAACGTACTGCAGTTACATCAGTGGTATGAGACATTTTGGTATATTGTTACTTGGCAAGAATATAAACGTCCATTGTGCTTTGCAGGGTGTCACATCAACACCAACACTCTCCCTGAGTGCCAGCATAAGATAACAGATCAGGGAAAGGCCAAGGGCAGCACCCACATGGCTCTGTGAATCTCAACCAACTCTTAGCTTGCCGTCTTCAGCCTAACTCTCCATACATGTCTGTCCCTCCATCACTCGATTTCTATTTGTTAAGGTAGCCCTTGAGAGATCCCTATTAGCCAACCGATTTTGCCATGAAGTGTTACAGAGTGGCATAGTTCTCTATTGTGGTGTGGCATTCAGTCCCTACTGGTAGCCATGTTGCGACCGGGCTATGAAATAAGCCACCACTGGATCCCCATTGGTTGCTTAACTACCATCAGCATTATTGCTGCTTGCTCTTCAGTTCAGGCTGGAATGCCCCAAACATCCCAACTGGGCGATCAGTGACTCCCGAATATCCTGTTGTGTTAATTCATATAATCTTCTACCTACTGCCCCCAGTATACTAATGCCAGTGGACATTGTCATACAAGTTATAAAAATTGGCTGGGGAGGTTCAACATTTATGGCTTTTGGGATTGCGTGTAAGCTCAAATCTATGTAAGGTCGCTGAAGAGTAGTACGTACATTTTCTGTATTTAAAGTACAGTAACTTGTGCCTGCGATTTGGGGAGCAAATGTTGTGCCAGAATTACTGCCATTCGTCCATAATCTTTACCCATCAATCAAACTCCCACTTCCTTCCAGAATGTAAAGTTGTTTCTGTCTGCTCAGTGATGCTCATTTCATACAGCATTGTACTCCACCATCGCGTAGCTTGCATCCGAAGCAACTGCTTAAGTGTTTTTTTTCTTTAATTCTTCCAAGCTTAAAATGTACCTTCTAATAAATGTGAAACTAAAAATTCTTTAACATCATAAGCTACAATTTGAAAACTACCAGCATAGCTTTGTCTAAGGCTGGTATCATAGAATCCATTGGTCACATGTGAGGAGAGGAATCAACTTAAATTTAAGGCAGTAGAGGAAATCCCTACTCCTCGAAATGCATCTTACCTAATACCTGTGAAGTTACAGAGCATAAGCATCTGAGCATCACTCTGAGTATTGGGGAAAAACTGCACACAACCAGGGCAGGAACCTAGGCCAAATTACCCACAGAGCCCACGCCACTGCTCTATTTCCTGTGTACTGCTTTGCTACTCATATCCTCACCAACTCGCTCTCCCTGTTGCTCCCGTGCCCCGTCCATCACTTCTCCGCCCCTCCCCACACTGCTCATCTTATGTAGCTTATTGCACATTACCGTTTGGCAGATTTGCTTTCCCATGCTCCTATTCCTCAGTTTCTCCGCCACACCATCCCTTTGTTTCATGAGGTATGTTTTTTAGGTTTTGGTGCCAACGTCTTTAAAAGTCGAGACCTATTTGTTTTGGCAGGGCTTATCTCTTTCTATGCATTTAAACTGTCTGATGCCCAGGAAGCATACCGAGATCCTCCGAGGTTGTGTGAAGGACCCTTTCCATAACCTTTATACGCCGGCAAGTTCCTTCTGCTAACCTGCACCTGAAACGGTCTGCTGGTGTTACAATGCTGGTACTAGGATGCTGCCATATGGTTTGGGGGATTCCATAAGGTACTTAGTTTACCACAGCCTTGGAAAGGTTTCCCAGTTTAAATAGACACTGCTTGCCCTAAAAGAACATCGTGTGAATCTTTTGTGCATGCACTTAACTACTGCTGGATCGCTGTTGGGGTCAATGGCTATTAAGACCCAAGTCTTATATAAACTCGGAAATTGAAAATACTTGATGTACACTACTAAGATTAGGAGCTTGATAGCTTACTCATAGCTTGATATTTGGCATGAATGAAACGTTTCTGTACAATTTTTCGTTCTTTTACAAATATTTTTAACTTGTTTTTGTATAGCACAGTTTGCAGATGTTTTACCACCAATAGCACTGCACTATATAGTTGTATTCCATTTACGAACCTATGAAGAATTGAATGCTGAGTTGATCTTGCTGGGATATATTGCTTGCTCAGCAAATTTATTTTTCTTTTACCAGCACTCTATTCTTGTCTTCTTTCTTCTCATTTTTTTGGCATTGTTCAGTGTTCCTTCCTTGCTGGCAGATCTAGCCACAGCATTATTGTAAGTTCCCTTGTGGTCAGTGTCCTGCCAGTGCACCGGGTATGCCAAGACGTGGGTCCCGGGCTCACTGTGCCACTGGATTCAAGCTAGCCTGGCTGATGAGGGGTGAAACCCCGAAACCGGTCCCAGGATGCTTGTTTCCGGTCCAGGGAGAACCTAGCCTGGCAGTTCGGGCTGGACTGTTCCCATGAGGAACAGGGTCAAGACTGATTTGCATATGGCTGGGTTCAAACTGGGGTGGCATGGTGAGCAAAATAATGGATGGATTAAACCCAGATCTGTGACTGGGGGTGAATGTTTGATTGGTTCCGCATACCGTCCATCCAGTTACGCTATCCCACAGCGTTTGTGTTTTGCTTGGCAGATCTAGCCACAGCATTATTGTAAGTTCCCTTGTGGTCCGTGTCCTGCCATGTCATTTGTTTCATTGTAACTGGTGTTTACTTTGCATCACAAGCACAAAAGAATGTGGTTGGTGCAATCTTAAGTTTGCTAGGTATGGTATTACATGCCTGTCCCTGCGTTGGAATGTTATCTTTTCCTGTGCTCTAGTTCACGCCCCTATCTTTGGCCAGTTTAATTATTATCTATTTTGTTTGTGTTTAGGTTATTTTCTTTACCCTTCCTTGTCCTGCTTGCTCTTTGCTTTCCCTCCTTACTTTTTCATATCTCCTTTGCTTCACTTCGAGTTACACTTAGCCTGTTGGTTTCTGTTCTGCTGTTTTAGCCTATTAGGCCATGGTGTTGTATTAAGAAACGCATTCTTCTCTCCTTTCAGTTAAGATCCTCCGTATAGATAAATTCTGATTTCGTTTTTTGATAGCTTTTGTTAGGTGCCATTCAAACAGAGAACAGAAAATATTTGTGTGGATTCATTCACAGTGACATCCAATATCAAGCCTGAACCTGGCACAGGGTGAACGAGGAGCCTGGTTTCTTACTCTTCATTGGAGTACAGAGTGCTGACCTTGATTGCATTTATCTATGCCTTTGGGCAAGTGCCGATAATGCCAGTGTTGTACTGCAGAACATCTTGCACAAGCTCTAAAGTTGTGGATTCAGAGCACAAATAATCATTCTGTCTTGGCTAAGGAAAACGTAATAAATGCAATATTTTTTAAGTCCCCCCCCCCCCGCTTTCTTTAATCTGTTGATGTGCTCTTTAAGATCACTTCTATCTGAAATTGAATCTTGCAGAGCATCTTTGAAGCAAGTCTCCTTTTCACTTTTACCTAGTTTAGCACTGAATGATAAATAGCTGCACATTCCTCGTTTTTAAGCGAACTTCTACTTATGATCCAGCTCTCATATTCTGGTACACAGCTGGGACTTCGTTCCTCACCTCTGTGTTGGCGACTTTCTTTTTTGGCCAGTGAATCTTCCATTGATAAGCCTTCAAGGCAGTAGAAAGAGCCATTGAAAGCAGATTGGTATAGTCCAAAAAATTAACGCTTTGAGTTGAAATTATCCCTATCTTCCTTGATCTGAGTACTAATATGTGGAGACTTTGTTAAAACATAAGAGATGAGTTGTTGGCTTGGAATAATATTCCCTGTTGTGGGATTGTCGGGTTTTCCCGAACGTTGTAATAAGTTTGCCAGTTAAAAATGTGGACCCTGCAAATTGAGAAGGGTTAGTCTTATTTCACAAGGTGCCATTGCTTCCTGTTAATATTTCCGATAGCTTGCGAAGGCACTTATTAGGAATCTTGCTAATCCTACAGTTTTCCTTAATTTGTCTGAAATATGTGAAATTGGGAGTCCTATGTGCTTATCAACGGTGGTGCAAATGGCCGAGCCCCTCTTATTCCTTTTTCCTGGAGAATAAATCCGAGCTCATGGGCTTTTGAAGATAAAACCTAACACTGTTTTTGGTTACTGAAAATAATATTTCACATACTATACTGTTAGTATTATGTTGCCATCGTGTCCACTAAAAAGGCGAAGCTAAAAAAATCTATAATATCGTTTTGCATAGCGCAGAGTAACAACCAACATTCATCGAAAGCACGGGATACCTGCAGTCAGGAAGTGGACTTTTCTAATCGCACGCCTTGGTTTGGAGAAAAAAACATCTGTTTATATAGAAATGGACTTTTCTAATCGCACGCCTTGGTTTGGAGAAAAAAACATCTGTTTATAGAAATGGATGCGAAGAAGAGGAACTGCCTTTATAGTAAATGCGTGTTTGTCCGAGAATGTGCATCTAGGATACTTTTCAGCTGCTCTGTATATTTCTGGCTCGTGTTAAAGCCTGCGTGATGAAGACTGGTGCCACATTACGGACCGGCTTAGTACGGCTGCCCTACATTTGGATGAGCAGAACGCCTGGTGCTTAAGGATTCTAGTTGAGACTTGGTTTTCACAAGTGCAGACCTGCCGAGGATCCTGCTCCGGGCACGCTTTAACGCAAGGGTTTGTTGCAGGCATTAGCATTGAGTTGGGTGTCTGTGGGGCAGAATGTGGAATATGGGTGTGCTTACAGAGCCTCTCCGAAACAAATGTCCGACTGGAGTTTATGCAAGATTCATTTTGAAGTGAAATCACGATAAAGGGCTCGTCTCAAAAGTGCGAAGAGTTTTATTTTTTGGGATAATGTTTAGTGATATTCTTAACTACAGCATGCCACAATTTTTATGCTGCCTACAACCATTGTATGTACGTACATTTCCTAACCATATTGTCTGAAACTCCAAAATTAATTCAAATATATCCGGGTTTTTGCAGCTTCAGAATGTGTATTTTTTTTTTTTTTTTTTTTTTTTAGGCCTCTCCTCACTTGTACGACTGAGCTTCTAGTTATTAGGAGGGTTTGTAGTGGGACACAGATCTTTGTCTACTGCCATATTTAGCTTTGAGTGATGCACGAGGGGAAGATCTGTTATTACAGGAGGGCCCTACCTCAGCCACACACACAAAAACTCTAAACCTTGTTGCAGGTATTTGGATGGTGGCACCCTCGGACCGATTATTGAGAGGATAAGTCTGTCATAAGATTAGACTCTAACATCTTCATTACCGGTTGCTTGAAGAGCGGAGTCGTTTCCTCTGGTATTTGGAAGAAACGTGAGTGTCCGATGATGTGACGTGGGAGAAGGAGAGTCTTTGTTCTAGGCCTCTGTCCTCGGAGCCTACCTCTGGGTTGGCTCCGCACAGCCCCAAGTTTCTGGGTGCCAGAGCCACCCCACCCAATTGAAGGAATTTTACGAGGCCATGCGCCTCATCTTTGGCCAGTTCTGCACCGACGGCTCTGGCCTCCGCTCCAGAGGGCACCCAGGGATCTGCTTCCGAACTGGCGTTGGTCCTACCATTGTGACCTTCCCTGACAACGGTTATGCCTTTAGCACTCCTGACATCACGTAGGTGGCGTCGATCCTATACTCATTGCCAACTCTGATACTGAGCCATACCGGTGTCGCCCAATATGGATTCCAACTTGGGTCGATCACGAATGGGGTCTCCATCCGGAGGTGGCACATGGTCTCTTTGAGCAGTGTGGAGAGCTTTGGATAGATCTGTTCACCTCCGCAGAGAACACACAATGTCAGCTGTTTTGCATGTTGGCGTTTCCAAGGTGGCAATTGTTCGGCAACGCTTTTCGTCTAAAGTGGATCACAGGCCTTCTTTATGCCTTTCCCCTCAATGCCACTTCTACCCAGAGTGCTCAAGATGATCAAGAAGGACTGGGCCCCCAAGTCATTCTTGTGGCTCCGGACTGGGCACGAAGAGTATGGTATCCTGAGCTCTTGAACATGGCCATCAATTCCCCGATCAGGTTGACACTTTGGGAGGATCTTCTGTCGCAGCAGCAAGCTAGGGACGGTTCTCCACCCAAACCTGTTCCGTCTCCGTCTTCTTGCGTGGAGATTGAGTGGTGGCAGTTGACAACTTTTTACCTTGCTCCCGAAGTCTGTGATGTGATGTTGGCAGCCAGACATCCCTCCATCAAAACGTTATAGGCCTGTTGTTGGAACAAGTTTGTGGCATGGTGTACAGACAAGTCTGTGGACCCGCTCTTTTCCCCTCTTTATGAGGGTCTTTTGTTTGTTAATCTCTGGCCCAACAGGGCTCTGCTCTGGGCACCCTCAAGGGTTGTCTGCCGTCTTGACTTTCCTCTGATTGCCTGACCAACCCTCCTTGTTTAAATCTCCTATTGTTGGAAGATCTCTTAAGGGTTTTACCCATCTGTTTCTTTCTTTTTCGTTCATAATGCCTCAGTCGGATGTGAACATAGTTCTTACTTTTCTTGTCTGTGCTCTTTTTGAGCCACTTCACAACTGCCCACTTTGCCTGCTTACTCTAAAAACAGGCTCGCAAGGTGAGTGAGTTACAGGCTCTTTCCCCAAAGCCACCTTTCATCCCCATCCATCCTGACAAGGTCATGCTTTGTACCAGGGCTTCCTTTCTACCTAAGGTGGTCACCCCCTTTCATATAGGCCGGTCGAACACTCTTCCTACTTTTTATGCACCCCCCACATCCTTCTAAGGAATAAGACTGCACAGCCTGGACCTAAAAGAGCATTTGCATTCTGTCTTGATCGTACCAAAGAGTTATGGGTGGATGATCAACTTTGAGGGTTAGGTGGGGCGGAGAAAAGTTGGGCTGTAAAGAAGTTAACCATCTCCAGATGGGTTGTTCTCTGCATTAAAATGTGCTACGCTTTGGCTAAAAAGCGAGCCCTGGAGGGCTTGCACGCTCACTGTACTAGAGCAACAGCTGCAACCACTGCGTTAGCATGCAAAGTCCCAGTCCTGGACATCTGCCTGACAGCAGCGTGGGAGTCCTTGCACATGTTTACCAAACACTACTGTCTGGACAGCCAAGTCCAAAGAGACGGGTATTTAGCCCGTTTGGTCCTGCAGGACTTCCTAGTATGAACTTGGATTGCAGACCCTCCTCCTGGGATAGTATTGCTTGGGGGTCTATTCTAAGGCAAGGAATCTGCAACTAGAAGTCTGTCAGGTAAACAAGTTACTTACCTTCGGTAACAAATTATCTGCAGGCCTCAAAGTCATAAAAATGTCACCAGACCTGCAGGTCGAGTAGCTTGAATAATCTACTCGACCTAACTGTAATGTACTTGACCCAGAAACGGGTCTCAAATTGTGTAGTCCTAGGCAAATATTTTATTTTACTGTCTCCTTTTTTTAATCCTCACATATGAGTGCACCTTCAATTTTGTGAGTTCAGCATTTCTGCTGCTGCTGCAAAAAATCCTCTTTTGTTTGATTAAATACCCTACATGTTTGCTCCATGTATAATAAATCTAGCCCACATATAGGGTACACATGATCCATGAATGACTTGCCTCTTACTTTACTAATAGCTTTGCCATCAGGACAGAAGGGTTTCTCAGTTTGTTTAAACACTCACTTTAAATATATTACAAAGGCATGATGTGGTAGTGCACTGCCATTTACAGACCGTAAATTTCCAAGAAATGTCCAAAAACCTTCCCACTAACTTGCAGCTTTACTGATAAAACTATATAGTGTATTAACAATAATCTGTGTAAATTGGGTTGCAGAAAACAGTTCTCACTTGTCCATCACCAAGTAAAGTGTTCTGGCTTGTTTCATCCTATTAAAATATTCTTTTCATTACACAGAAGTACAAAAAATGTATTTCACAGGTACTGTAATATATTTTGAAATGTTTGTGAAATTGACTTAGTTGTATAAATGTGGTGTATTAGGAAAAACCTGTACCAAAAACCTTTTATTTCACACAGGTGAGACAGTTCACCTTACTTTTCCTTGTGACTGTAGAGTTTCAGGATTTTGTATTTGAATTGCAAGAAGACAAACTGATGTTTAACCTCTGTCTCTGAATACAGAGTAAATGTGACAAGTATAAGATTTAAAGGCATCTTAATTGCTAATTCAGTTTCTGACTGGACAGAACACCTCTTCTTTGTCCACTTGCCAGAAGGGTGAGTGGAATATTAAAATAGCTCAACCTCATAGTGAGTGGTAGTAGATTTTTCGAGCCCTGATCTGGTAGAGACATATTCTAGTTACAGATTCCTTACGGACTCATCCATCCCCCACTCCCCCCTCTGCGAACTGATTTCTAGGGACAGGGACTTTTCTTTCAGGGCCCTAGTTCTGGCAGCCCAGGGTCGGTGTTCTTCATGGCTTTGCGCTTCTGGCGTCGAAAGTTGTGAAAGTAACTGAAAACTGCACGCCAGGTTGGTGCTCGTATATGAGACCTGAAGTCATATCTGGCAACCACAAGGACAACGACTGACATGAAGTCGACCGATTCCACCTAATGGTGCGCAGGGGTACTGGTTGAAGAAAGATCTCTAGATCCAGCCTGCCGCCTGGGGTAAATATTAAGGTAAATCTGCAATTAGAATGTCTCCAACAGATAATTTGTTATCGAAGGTAAGTAACTTGTTCGTTTCTGTCATCCTGGATTTGGAGTGCTTTTGGTAAAAGGATTTATGCCCTGTTGAGATACAATATTCTTGTAGCTGCCTATGTGAAAGCTCAGTAAATAAGATACATTTTGGCTTCTGGAAAAAAAAAAGCCTCTATAGGCTTCAAATCATTTAGATACTTTTGAGTTTCATTCTAAGTGTTGTAAAAATTTCTCTCTTACGCTGAACATTGGGCGTCTAGTGTTCCATTCAATACAGCTCACTTTAACTGTGCCAGTGTGCTTATTTTAAAATACTATTTAATATCACGTTTATTCCTGAATGTGACTGTTTTCTTATTTTCCTCATTTCGTCTGCGACCTGTTAAGATATTTGAACATGAAGTGATCTCCGTGAATGGAGTGTTTTAACTCTGCATGAGGCCTTTTTATATCGATGAGCTGCTAGTGTCTCGGGCCTCTTAACAACTATAGATGCGTCTCAATTCCCGCATTTGATTTCCATAATAGTTTTGTCGCCTTTTGCCTTTATCACTTTTATGGCCCCTCCGAATTTGCTGTGCCCTCTCTTCATATTCCTCTTACTCTTGCCTAGGTTTTTTAACTGGACTGCGTTGGCACAAACCCCACTACGAGTATAGGTAACATAACTGTGAGGAGATAAGCAGTATTTTTGCGACTCTGCTTCCTTTGTAGACCGCAACAAAGTGCCTTATTACTAATACTCTGTTTGGGAAAGTCTGCCTTGATGCCATGCAGTACTACAGCAGCCACCCTTGGCTTGAACCAGTCTCCTTGGCTTTATCTATCAGTCCACATTCTACTCATCCAGTTAACCGCTCCCACTATGGCAGCCTCTATGTTACATGCAGGGTATGAGGCAAGTAATTGCACATCTCCTAGTTTATGTGACAGCATGTCTGTGACAATCCTCTCAATGACTTATGCTGCACTTGTCAAGTTCAGGGTCCCCGATACCAGATCTTCCACGCAAGGCAATGCTTTTAGCAGCATTTATTTACATTGAGTCATGCCGCCATCCTCCTTCCACTGCTGCTCCAGTGCCAGTCATTCAACAGCTGCCTGCCTCTGCACATGGCTGGGACACACACATATATTTATATTACCCAGCGCATCATCTGTATCTTTATGTATAGTGGGCATTTGATTTGTATACAGCAAACATCCTGACTGTTAAATTAGAGAGGACCAGGACAAGACATTTGTCATGCTTCCCCTTCTAGAAACAATTCTAGGGTAGTGTTCGTGGACATCATGAGCGAAGCAGTGACACCATCACACATGTGCAATAGGTGGTCACTACAAAGGCCATTTTCTGAGCAGAATGTTACTCCATTCAGGAAGAAAAACAAACAGTGTCTTGTATTGTACGTTTTTTGGTTTCCACTTGTCAGCTAGTTTAAAGGAGACTGTGAGCCTATCAGCTCAGTGATGGACAGTTTGTTGTATCTGGAGAGACTGTTTTCTGTCATATTATTGCTGGAAGACATGTCCCACGTGTCTCACGAAGACTAATTAATAGGCTTACAATGAATAATAGAATTGTGTCTTGACTGGAATTAACCTTATATGCCTTCACTGAGATTTGAAGAATATCGCTAAAGATATGCCTTCACATATTTCTGGTGATGACGTTGGTGCTGGCATGAATACACTAAGGAACTCTGTCTCGGAGGCCAGGCATAAGGTATTATAGATCACAATGGTTCTCGGATGCAGCAGCGAGGCTTCTTTTCAGTCTTCCATCTTGGGACTCTTTTTCCACAGCTCTCTGTCCTCTCTGTGGGTTTCCATTATGCAGCTCAGTTTCTCTCACTGCTTCTGCATCTTGCAGTGCTCCCCACGGTGCAATGTTATATTGTCCCTGGTGTTAACCTTCGCTCGAACATCTAGGGCTAGATAGAAATCCTATATTTCAAGACCCCTCTACTTGCCGATGGAATATTTTACGTGCAGTCTACTAAACTCGAACTTGAACTTGCATTAGGAATAGCTGCACTTATTTTCTATAGGACCGTTAAGACATGGATGATACCATCATATAAGCTACCATTCAAAAACAGTAATTGAGACTCTGGACTGCTGCCAGCTGTGGCCATAAAAATAATTTGTATATCCATCTATTTTGTATCTCCATCTATGCATGCTCTTCATAAGATTTCTGTAGCCAGCAAAGTTTCCCTCAAGGTCTTTTCTATGGTTCCCCATGTATTCGTTCAATGGTTTTGCCTCCGCTCTCCCACACTTCAGAAAAAAATAATCTGCGCCCCCCATCTCTTGAAATCTTTAATGACCATCTACAATTTTTTTTTTTTTTTTTTTTTTTTTTACTTAATCCTGCCCTTCCTCGTTACTCTTGTTATACGTATTGACTGTTTCCACCAATTCACTCTGGTATGCTATTTTATAAGAACGTTTTATGGATGTAATACATAAATGTATAAACGCATTTAAAGAACACTGCTTTCTCATCACTAAAGCAAAATCCTCTGTCTACATTCAGGTGTCCGTGTGTTTATTTTGCAGATATTCCTGTTCTTGAACAGGTTACTAAATTGTAGGTGAATCTCAAGCTTGTGAAATTTCCCTACCAGTAATTTTCATTTCTCTATTGTAAGGGAACCTCAGATGAAACTTTTCCTAGAGAGTGTGCTTGCACTGTGAACGAGTTTGCCAACTTACAGGCCCCTCAAACATTTTATTGGATTTAGATAGTAGTGTAGCATTTCACGCTTTGCAAACAACGTCTGTGGAAAAAGATTGTTTAGTACTTTTGTTTTTTTTCCAAAGTGCATGGCACTGTGAAAAAGCTCTTAAAGCTAAGTGATTTATTTTTAGATAATTTTTGGCAGCATTTTGAAGTTGTGTGAAGATAGTTTAAGCTCCATGAAGAACACACAAGTGTTTTGAAAAAGGAGTTAGATCTAGGACTTGAGTACCGACTAAAGCATGAGTATTCCCCCCACCCCCTTTTTTTTTTTTTAATGTTGACGCCTAGCAGACCGCATAGCTGTCGGGCTTGCTAATGTCTTCAGGACATTCTAAAAGCTTCCTTGGGAATGCATTTCACCCGTTCCTTACCACTTAGGTAAGTGGTTTGTAACTCGCATCTGCTTGCTTACTATTTGCTGGCTTTATTTGTTTTAGGCTGTCCAAATTGAGTTCATCCCTGCCATTGTCTAAACCCTGTTTACTGTATTCTTCCACCAGTACTGGATTTCTGTAAACAGTCCTTTATATCTAGTTTTCACACTTGCTGTGCACTCAGACATATGTCAAATGTCAGGCTCTCTTTTCCCAGGGAACTTGGTGTTTACTTTTCTTTCTCTTACTTTATTTCTTATGACAGTCCTGGATACAGGGACTATGCTTGAGGAAGGCTGTATGATTTTTTTTTGTTCCTCCACACAAGAACATTTTAAATGTCTGTAATTGAATTGTGCAGATATTTCACAATATATTAGAAATGGAAAGCACAAATGAAGCACATTTTTAAGTAATTGTGAAGTGTGGTGGAAGCAAATATCTTAATACAATCAATTAAAAAAAAAATGATGCACCAAGTGATGATATTTTCACACATTGTTGTGTGCTGTATACTTCTATCATTAAAACTATCTGTGCAAATGTAATGGTCATTTCAATTAAAGATGTATTTTCCGTTATAGCAGTACACTAAAACACCATGCATACTCCACATTACGCCACTCTGCTCTGCACTACTGCACTCTAACCTGCTTCACTGCACTCTACGCTAATCTACGCTGCACCACTGTACTCTGTCACTATACTCTGCAGCACTTTATGCCACTGCACTCTACACCATTGTACTTGTATCACTGCTCTCTACGTCACTCCACTGTGCAGCACTGCACTCCACATCACTCTACTATACACCACTGCACTTTCCGACAGTCTACTCAGCAACACTACACTCGCTGCCACTTTCCTCCACTGCACTCTACTCTGCACCATTGCAATCTACCCCACTCTTTGCCACTACATTCTGCATCACTCCACGCTACCCTGCTCCACTCCACCTACACCACGCCACTTCACTCTATGCAACTCTACTCTGCAGCACTGCACTCTCTTCTACTGAACTTTTCACCACTCTGCTCCGCACAACTGTACTCTATGCCACTATGCTGTACACCACTTTACATAACTGGACTATAAGCCAGTGCAATCTATACCACTACACCCTGTGCTGCTCTTATCTACTCTGCACCACTACACTATGGCAGTGCACTCTCCGCCACTGCTCTCAATGCCACTACACTCTGTGCTACTCAAATCTGCTGTGATCCACTGCACTATGACACAGCACTATATGCCCCTTCATACCTCTCTACTGAACGCTGCGCCACTCTAAGCCAGTGCACTCACTCTACCCCACTTCTGTCTAGGCCTCTCCACTCTTCTCTGTACTATACCACTTCACTCTGCAACACTGCATTCTATGCCAGTTTTACTTTGCAACACTTCTCTGTGCAACTGCAGTCTACCTTTCACCACTCAGCATTTCACTCTGCCACTCCTCTTCACACTATTCTGTTACTACACTCTACACCACTCTATTCTAAACCACTGCACTCTTCGCCAATGCACTCAACTCCACCGCACTATACGCCAACTAATCTGCACCACTACACATTATGCCACTATACTCTGCAACGCTACCCCTCCACCCTATGCATACTTTACACCATTGCACTCCACGTCACTGCCCTCTACACCACTCTATTTTGCTCTGTACCACTCGACTTCTGGCCACTGCAGTCAATGCCACTGAAATCTACGACACTCTGCTCTGCAAGACTGCATTCTCCACCACTGAACACTAAGCCGCACTACATCATTGCTGTGTCACTGCATGCCCCTTTATTCTACTGTACCACTGCACTCTATGCCACTCTTCTCTATACCAATGCACTTCACGTCACTACACTCTGCAGCCCTCCATGCCACTCTAATCTGTTCTGCACCACTGTACTCTAGGCCACTGCACTGTACACCACTCTACTTTACGCCACTGCACTCTGCAACTCTATTCTACAATTCCACACCTCTGCACTCTACCCTGCACCTTTCTACTTTACCCCGCACCATTCCATGCCACTTCAGTTTGCTCCACACTATGCCACTGCAGTCTGCTGTGCACCACTCTATGCCAAAGCAATCTGACAATGCCCTCTCCACCACTTTACTGAAAACCAATTGTTTTTCCATATCTACTCCGCACCACTGCACTTTACCGCACGTCATTCTAGGCCTCTCTACGACACTACACTCTGCAATACTCCACTCTGTTGCTTTGATCCATTAAACTTTGCTCCACTATAGAACTACTCCACTCTGCGACGCCCTACACAACTCCCTGTATGCCACTCCATGCCACTTTACTCCACTCTATTCTATGGCACACTACTTCACTATACTCCACTCTCTGCCATTTGTCTCTATGCCAGTCCAGTCTACTCGACAAGTGTACTCCACTCATTCCACTCTCCTACACTACTCCATTCGGCCACTCTACTCTGACAGTCTTTTTCTCTCTGCGCCACTCTGCTCTATAACACTGTACTCCATGCAACACCCTCTATGCCACTCTGCTCTATACCACTCCGCTCTATACCACTCCACAGCACTCGGACACACTACTCCACTTGGTCACTGACTCTACTTCACTTTGAGCCCTTTCACTTTACAACACTACTCCCTCCACAACCCTCAACTCCCTTCCACTTCACTGTACACCAATCTACACTTCTCTACGCAACTTCTTAACACTCCACTCCAGTTTGACACTCCATACCTCTCTCCTTTACCCCACGTACCTTTATCCATACGGAACACCGGTCATGCTGGTGTACAACATGGTTAAAACATATTGGCAAAGCAAATAGCTTTTGCATATACAAGACCTATTGGCTTTACCAGTGCTTGTTGCATACAGTATTGAACATATTCTCACTAGCTGAGTTATTCTGTAACCTCCAGTCATTTCCTTATCTTTTTAAAATCCACCATTGGGATTGCGACAAATTCTGAACAGGTGCAGCTCTGTAACTATTTTATTTAGTACTTAGTAGAGCATAACTATTGAATAATGCATTTGAACTAATAAATAATTTATCCAATAATTTATATTTCTGTTGTTGATCTTGCATAGTAAATATCACATTATCTGATAAGTTTAAAGAAATGCAAGAATTTGGCTAGCATTAACTGATTTTGATTTAAATGAATTTCTCCTTAGGGGCAGTCTGTTATGTGATGGGGTGAACTTGTTCAGATTTTGTAACAGATTTGTTAAAGCACACATTGGCTGTGTGCAATTCAATAAAACAACTATACAACCACAGCACAGACTACAAACAAATTGGCCAGGACTTGAGCCTGTCTATCCCTTCACAAGTATTGTCCCTTGGGGTGGATGCTCTTCTCATCCTCCTCTTGGTTGTTTGACATACAGTATTAGCAATAGGAGTTGTGATTGATTATTAACATCTGCAACTCTGCTTACAAAGATTTGCCATCTACAGTGTCTGATATATGAGCTTAACACCGAAAGAAGGATGAGGGGTTGAAGTCAAGTAGAAGACATAGAGGAGAGCATAATTCTGTTAAGCCGTCTCTCTGGTTCTTTGAACGTTACCGCTGCAGATTAGTGAGCCTCATAATTTGTACTCCTTTTGTTTGGTTTAACCTGGCAGTGACGATGCACTTCATTTAGGGTTTTGCCAGAATTTAGGAGAATGCACGCATTTGGTTTCCAGGTAATGGATAATGGTTTAATGCCCCATGCCCATATCTTGCTCTCTGTGCTTATGTCCCTTGTTTTGTTGGGTGTTTTTCTCTACTTTCATCTACTAACCAAGCACACACCAGTCACAGTTAACGTTTTCTGCCTTTTCGTGTTGCTTTTTCATGCCTACATCTTTTGGGGGTCCCCAAACAGAGCTAAGACATGTTGTTTTGGGGGTTGTGACCTATCCAAAGACCTCATGCCAATGCCCATTTGCTCTTCCCTACGTCCAGCACACTTGAAAGTAAATACCTATAATTTAATTACATTTCCAGAATTCGACATATTTGTAAGCTTTTGTTTCGGCAACATTCCATCTACACAAGATTTTGGGTCAGTGTTTTCATAATATGCCAGTAATCAGACTTTAATTTAGCCACATATTCTATCCTGTACCAGTTCTGACTATGCCTTTCTTCCACTGGTACAGACACAAAGTTTCTGTACTTGTACTTCTCAATTTTCAACTGATGCAAACTAGGGATTAGTCCTGTACTATTCCAAATTTGTTCAACACTGGTGCAAAAAGACTGAAAAAATCTAAGCATTTAGTTTAAGGGCTTCTAAGATTGGAACACTTCTGCATCCCGAAGAAAATTATTGGGGCCACAATAGGTGCACAACCTACTGAACTTGATCTAGGTTTGTGTTTCGGAGGCAGGTAATTTATAAATCTGAAACATTTACAATTCAGTCTTGTATTGTTAGGCACCGATTCCTTTCTAGATTGTTGTGTGAATGTTCCACCCAAAGTTATAAGGCTTCTCTTTTTGTGGGAATCCTTCTGTTTCGAGAAAAGACTTTGAACTGTTCATTGTAATTTCTGATGAAGCCTGATGATGATGTAGCAATGACCCTGGACAAGCCAGAACTTCCTATGGGTGTGATTCAACTCATTCCTACATGGTTGAACTTTGGTACACAGATAGAAGCATTTATGTAGGGTACAACCTTTATGTAGTTTTAGTCCAGCTTTTAAAATGTGCCATTATTGGTCATTATTAACTGTATTTTTAATACATTAACTTCTCCCTCCTGCTTTTTAAAATTTCAGGAGTTCATGGTATCTTCTGAACGTCAAAGTCCACAGTGGTGATTTTCAGTCTTTATCTACCCAAGTACAGTGAGTAGTTCTGTAAATACTTTAAATTCTAGGGTTAACTTTACAGAATGGTTCTGCATCACTCACCAACTTATCTAGTACCCCTTTTGGCAAAATACGACAGGTTGCTGTACCTAGTTCTTATCAGTGGATACAGCTGCTTTCTCCCTACTTGGTTTGTACAATTCACTGTTATTCAGTTATGTAATCTAAAACAAATTAATGTATGTGTATAAGTGTTTGTGTGTATCTATATTCATGAAACATCTCTCGTGCCAAAAATTCATAAAAATAATATGGTTTGTCTATTAAGTTCTAGCACATTTACCTCAATGTACACTTGGATTGAAAAGTCCATTATAGCCATTGTTTAAATATTCCAGAGGGACCACCACTCCATTGTGTAAGTGACTCTCACAGCGTACAGCCAGTGGGTATTCTGCGGTTATGACACTGCTTCTTCAGTGCTAAGTGTCATTATTTTCTGGTCACTTCCCACAAATTCACCTGTGTGATATATTGCATTTCAGCTCTCCTGGGAGGTTGTGTATTTCCTTGGACACTCATCCTCCTACCCCACCATACCCCCCTTTTTAAACTTCTTGCCCCAGATATCCCAGCGCCCTCTAACACCATGGTCTATTACCTAACCTCATCGTTCATCTGTTGATCGTCTGCCCTCCCTCCCCGTCCTGCTCTGCTTGCGACTTCCAATTTTTTTATTTTTTTTTATTGTTTTAACAGGAAATTGCTATGGGCTAGGCTGTTCGTTTTTTGTTCCATAGCACATTCTCTTTTTAACAATAAACTTTCCGTCTGGAATTAGCACTCAGTAATGGCCATTTTTCTTTTACCGAACAGGCCCATTGGCTTTGCCAATGCTTTGGTTTTGTGAGAGGATCTTGTACATTTAAGATAAAATGTGTTGTTGCTTTTTAGGATAGATGGATAGATAGATGGATATCAGGGTGTACAGGACTGTGAAACTGATATACAGAACCTATTTTTATGTGAAACCCTAAAGAATGGATGGATAAGCTGCCATTGTGTGGTTTGCTTCCAGTCTGAATACTTCTGCCAGAGTGTATTGGCAGGGAGAATGTATACGCACTTGCGATCGGTCTGTTTCCAATAAACAAAACAGTGAATTTAGGTGCAGTGCCCAGTCTGGCACATTCGCAATCCATGGGCCATGTAGTTGACGGGTCTCCACAGATTGAGCACCGGGGCCTGGGGCTAGCCAGGAAGTTACAGTACTACAGCTAGGCCTTAATAACCTTAGTAGATATAGCTGTAGCTCTGGGCTAGAGAAGGGGCTACGGCCAAGTTATCATTGTAAGGAATAGCAGTATCAGAATAATTATTTAGTACGCCAGTGTGTTTTACCTATGGAAATATGACTGACTGGGTATGCAAGGTACACATCTTGTAGCTATACATTAGACCAGATTCTTGAATCTTCCAGCAGTCTCGAAGATAACACGGATACTTTCTAAAATGGGATCTTGAGGCAGTGGGAGCAGAGGGCTGGGGAGGGAGGCCATGAGTAACCAGGCATGTGGCTTTTAAGTGCTTCTTACATGTTGAGATGAAAAGGGCATTTTCTTTCTGGGCGTGTCCTAACTCTCCTCCCTGCCCTTAATCTCTCTGGCGCTGCAGCTTCCCGTGAATCTTCTGCTTATCCTGATTTGCTGCGGGTGGCATATTCGCAATACTTTGGACGTTTACCAGGGTTTTGTTACTCATAACCTTGCATGACTCAGTTGTGGTTTTGTCAGTTGAGGCATGACTGCCACCCGGGCTCATGATGAATCGTCGATTTCGTCACGAAGATTAGTGAACGTTTCGTTTTTTTCTTACTTGGTACTGCACGTTTTGTGTTTTATGTATACATAGTGTATATCACTTAACAAACATGGTGAGCTTTAGGAGCCCGTCGTGTTTTTTTTCGTCTTCTGACTTCTCTGGAGATTGCTTGCTGCACAACAGTCGTTCCCAGGCCCATCCGTCTGTTGACACGGGAGTTCCCTGGCTTTCAGGGCCCCGCTTTTACCCCTGCCTATCAACATGTATAGTCATCGCAGTGTGGCAATCAAGGTGGTAACCATGCCAGCAGTCAACATACCTAGAAAATTAGCAGAATTGGGTGCCTCCCCAGACACTAATGTAAGATCCCTTCCCTTGTGATAAAATGTGGGTTGCTGAATCTTGGAGAGCACATTTCTTTCTAAGTGAATCACTTTAAATAATTTTCGTTTGCTTTCTCTTGAAGTGTCTTTCACTGTTCTTCAATCTTTCTGGAACCCACATCAGTGCTCCGCAAGCTGTCTCTTTAATCTCTTGTTAGCTTTCATTTCCTACTTCTACGTCTCCCCGTATTTGCGTTAATTCCTTCACTTATCTGTTCTTCACCTGCTTTATAAACCATTTCATGTGCTCCGCCCCAACATTTCTATTTTTCGTTTTATCTACCACTTTTTCTCCCTCGCGTCTGGTTCTGATTTATTGTTTATAAGATACAAACTTTCTGCTCCTGCAACATGACACACATTCAGTTGCATGCAGAAGGCGCCCATATTTCTCTTCAGATTCTCCGTTCAGTTCTGTGCTCTCAAATTAATGGTAGGTTGCTCCCTGACGGGGGGTGGAGGGGAGGGGGGAATAATCATGAAAAAATGAACTAGATTGAAACTATGACATAATATAAGGTATATATAATTTGCCCATCCATATGGAAAGGTACAGGAATAAGAGAGCAGTCGGCAAAATAGTTACTTTGAGCAGTGCACTCCTTTAGGTCTATTCTGCAGATCATCACGGACTCCTTGTGATGGCCCAGGTGCCTCAAATTGATGAATGTGTGCCTAATAAACAGATGAAACTAGAATCCATCAGGCTGTTGGAATACATTCAGGATAGCTAAATAGAAGAATTACAAGTTCTAACATACTATCTAAGGATGTTTTTTTTTGGTCTCGTAGAGAGTACCCTTGACTTGGCCAATCCACTCCCCGGCAGATGTGAAGTGATATATCCATGGTTTCTGCATAAGGGCTAATAGTAGCAGTCTAGAACAGTGGTTCCCAACCTGTGGTCTACAACGGCTTAGAAAATTGTATAATATTAACAGATTAGGTCCCCAGCTTTCAGTAATGACTCAGTGGGGGATCCCCAGATTCCAGTAATGATTCAGTGGGGGTCCCTGGGCTCCATTAATGGTAAAGTGTGGTTCCAGAGAAGTCAAAAGGTTGGGGACCACTGGTCTAGAACCATCTTGTCCAGATAGATATCAATAAGCATTGCAAAAGATCTTACAAATGAGACGGTGACTGATTTGTAATCTCCTGTTAATGACTGATACGTTTGTCCTTCCCCCGTCATTCACCAAAGGTATAATTTTTCATCTAGTGATATGTTTTCAAGATAGCAGTACATTTCACCCAATATTTAACCATCAGCGGGTGACATCCTGCCAACAGGAATCCAAAAAACAAACCACATTTGCTTGTTGTACACCAACTGTTGGGCAGTAACATATTAGCTCAGTTTGGTAATTGGTTTTGTTACCTCATTTCAAGTTCCCGTATCCACTGCACAAGGCTGTCTGTGGGATGATGGCAAGGTGACCATGACGGAGCTGAGCTCCTGACCTAGTTAAGAGAAATTCTTCTAATCTTTAGACACCTATAATTCCCCTTTCCTCCAGCCACGGTGCCATTGGGATTTGTTCTTCCTATAAGACACTGTTGTGACATGAATGTTTCAGTTTGGAAGACTGCGTTTCAGGAATTAAGTAATGATAGCCTTTGACTACCTTGGAAACTCCATACACCAGGGAGGACACTGCTGCAGCTCTTTCCACTGTCTGTCTTCATACTTCTCAAGCAAAGCCCTAGACATGCTGTGTGCTAGCTTGAGATCTGCCATGAGTCTGTTGGAAATGGGCAGAATCTGAAAGGTGCATAATACTGCTGAACTGTTGTGTGAAAGTGTGGGTGGGCTAATTCAGGAATATGGCTGTTTTAATTGTGAAGCATTTGATTCCGGCATGGCATAATATTAGTATATTGGTACGCTGTCCACTCTCTCTGCTACATTGCTTTTGGTTATCAGGTTGCAAATATATTCTTGAGTTGTATCCTAGGTTGCATGAAGGGTGAGGAACCTAACTAGGTTCTAGTACTTGGTTTGACTGTTGGTGATGCTCTGTTCGGATAAGGAAGGTTGTACTTGCTGGCTCACAGTGCCTCTTCACAAAAATAGTGTTGACAAACTGATCGCTGCAAGATCTGAAGTAGGACTTTCTCTGATTGAGCGCCTTGAGCTCCCAGGAAGTGACTTCTGATAATGAGCACAGGGACTCTTGCATTTTAACAGACCAGCATTATTGAACATACTTTAAAGGTGTCCTTCGATATGAACGTAAAATGTAATATGAAAGGAGTCTGAGTCTGTTCAGAGTATGCTTATTGACAGCAGCACCTACTTCATTTAGAATGCCAAAGCTCTGGGATTCACCCTTAACAGGTGTGTGAACCTCCAGAACCATATCTCCTCCATGGGAAGAGTGCCGAATTCCAGCTAAGACTTCTTTGGGGAATCTGAAATCTCATACCAGCACACAGCCTTAAATCAGTTGCCCACACACTTGTGCTTTCAGACTATATTACGGAATTCCACTCCTTTCTGGCATTCCCAAAGTTCACCTAAATCCTCTCAGAACAGTCCTTCATGCAGCAGCCCGCTTCATGGCGGGTCACAAGAAATTTACAGGTCACATTTGCCCAATTCTGCACTTCTTCAGTGACTTCCCAGAGGAGTAGGGCTAAATTTAAAGCTGTGTAGCTGTCTGCATCTCTCCTAAAGCCCCTCCACTCCTCTTTACCCTCATAACTCTCAGAGAAACTGAATAACTCCGATGCCGGCCAATACTAAAAGATACATTTCTCCTCCTCGAACTCCTTACTTTTGAGCACAAGTGATACATAAACCAATCCTTCTCTGTAAGCGCTTCAAGAACATGGAACTCTTCTCCCGCCGAGCCTCCATCTGACAAGTCAAGTTCCCTTAAAAAAAAGACTGAAAAGCATTTCCCTTTGAACGATACCTAACCTAACCCTCTTCTACCCTCTCACGATCCTCCCAAGTGCAAACCAACCTCAACCAGCACAAACTATGATGATGATTTTGTGGTACTGTACCACCTGCCTGTCTCGGCTGCGTTTTACAATGAATATATATGAAACGCTCTACCTCACGCAGAGTCTAACCTGGTGTTCTTGCCACTTTTAATGTACGTGTACATTTTCTATTTGTTATTGATTCATTCTGCTTTATTGTAAAACGCTCTGATACTTTTGTGATTTTATATAGCACGGACATGGCCAATAGGTAAGTAATGAGTAGATGAGGAGACACATGAAAGTTAAACTGGAGATGTGCATTTTTACATTATAGTGCTCTTGACTTTTCAGAAGTATTCGTAATCCATAATTTAATCCATATTAAGGAGATTGATTGGTCTGTAAGAACCTCTGTGAGCAGTTGTTTCATTGGGCTTTAAAAGAACACATTTCTTCTCTAGTTAAATGAGGATGAATTTAATCTCCTAAATAAATTAGATTATATAAATTTGCCAAGTTGGTAAACCTTTCTGAAAAGTTTTATAAATCTCATTTAGGAATGCATTGGTTACCAGAGATATACAATGAAAGAGAGCTTCAGTAGTGATTTTCTTCATCCGTTATTGGTTCAGTCAACCAAACAAGGCATTGTCCAGTACTCTTAATGTGGTTTCTATCAACTTCTACAAAAATAACGATATAAAGAAACCCTATTTCCTTTCCGCCTATGGTTGGCGTTTCCAGCAGTTCAGCGAGGCAGAAGCGAAAGCTCTCACCTCCCTGAACCTCATCACCAAACTATGAAGTTTGATACAGGGAATTGGAGGGGAGGATGGGCTAAGACCGGAAATTTGAGTTGGTTGAGGGAGAGTGTCTACACTCTGGTTATCTGAGACTTCTGAATCCCGGTGTACCTTCAGAGTAGCCTGAGGGGAGGAACAGAATTAGTGTGAAGGTGAATACGATTCCCAATTTGAAGCTGAATACTGCCTTAGAATGACACAGTACATGACTGGGTGTGATCCTGCTGACTCATTTTATGATGAGCTACTGTGATCACTCTCAAGCAGCTTTTTTTATGGAATGACTGCGATGCTACTTCTCAAGTAGTTATATTCATAAGCTTTTTCAGCCATGCTTACCTCTGTCAGCCACAGTTTCAAGTAGTATCCAGGCATGCAAGAGACGGTTAAGCACTTAATTATTTTGATGATTACACCTTTAAAATATTATTTAAATTAAGTCCCTTAAATTGCAAGGAAACCCATCTTCTTGATATGTTATTTTGATAGGTTTATTGATAACTTATATTCTGAATTAATACATGAGTTAGCAGGCCGCCCCGGATCTCAGAAAGACTGACAGGCTGAAATCAGTGTCACTTAGAACATGATAACTGTAAACCTGGGAATTTTGCATGCCTGCAACTGCTGATCGTGTGAGTCATTGGATGACCTGGGTGATAACGATGCAATGTAGAATACCCGACGAGCAGATGCACTACGAAGGGGCAGTGACCCGACAGAACATACTGCATCACAGTTGATGGGCTAAGTGCAAAATAACAAGGCGCACTTTTAAGGAGACTTCTAACAGTTCCTTACAATGATTTGACAGTTTCTTGCTCCAGTCCCGTAATTGTTTAACCCTCCCGCACACACCCCACCTGTAGCTTCTAGGCCCGTTTGATGAGGAGGAGGGTCCCTGGTAGAAGGTACATGATGAGATTACAGGGTCAGTTTCTTGCCATTCTTCAGCTCCGAAAATTGCTTGTGCGTGAGTAATGGAGACCGGTGTGTCTTTTCCAGGATGATGTTTAGTGATGCAGATTGAGATAAAAAATTAAAGTTGAGTTTATTGTCTCGATGGCATGTTTTTCTGTTGCTGCGCTTGTGGTCCATATGTAGGTCGGAGTGTGGTTAAGGCTGTAGGCCAGGGGCAGAACCGACAAGTAGATTTGAAATTTGTCTCCAAACACCTTGGAATGTTCAATATTATTGATTGCATGTTTAGTGCTGGTGTTCCATTGAGGGGTAGTGCTTATTCAATGCTCTTTCTGTCTGCTGCAGCTGGAGTTAAATCACTTCAGTGAGAAGACTTTCTGTTTCTAGGTCTTTTTAGGGTTTTCCTCCAAAAAGCTTGAAAAAAAAAAAACCTTAACAGGCTTCTGTGCAGTCCCATTAAAACAGGACTCTTTAGGTCTGGCCTAGAGACTGCTGTAGCTGGTTTTCCAGGGTCATGCGTTCCAAATAGTCTCTAATAAAATACGTGTGTGTATATCACTCCAAAAAACTCGAAGGTTACAGGTATGTTATGGTTACGAAATTGAAACAAAAACCTTAAATTTAATAGTTAAAAAAAAAAAAAGGTTACAGGGAGGTTATAGCTGGGTTCAGATTTTAAACACATAAAAACACTGAAATTCAGCACTTAGTTATCTCAAGAAACGGTAACACGTGCCTCAAAGTAACTATAACTCGTACCCCTGCCATGCAGTTTTCTCATCAATAATTTTACTGCAAATGGTGCAGTGATTTTATCAATGATGTCATAGATGTCATGACTGTAATGTATGGGGTAATTAGCAATGCAAAGTTAGGTAGCAAGTCATAGCTGTCTTAGGGAAGGAGTTACAGTTTCTCTTGATAACTATAACTGCTGAATTTCTAAGGTTTTAGGTGTGTAAAATCTGAACCAGAATAGAACGCCCCTTAACCTTTTTTTTTTTTAAGTGAATTTCTGCGTTTTTTTAATTTATTTTTTTATTCCATTTCCGAACTATGCCCCTGTAACATTTGTTTAAGTGAATTTCTAGTTTTTTTTAACCTGAAGTTTTTTTTACCATAAGGGCCAGGCCTCGTACTAGGCCCTGTGCCCAACCCCAGACATGTACCCAACCCCACTCTGTATTTGTGAGTGGCAGTATTGGTGTGTGAACGGGGGGGTGAGTGCCTGTGTGGGTCTGTGACTGGGTGTGCAAGTGGTTTGTTGCGCCTGTGAGTGGGTGTGAGAGTGGTTTGTTGTGCCTGTGAGTGGGTGTGAGAGAGGTTATGCAAGTGTGGGAGTTTGAGTGTGTGTGGTTTTGCGGGTCTGTGAGTGTTAGTGTGTGGCTGTATGGGTGTGTGAGGTGGGGTATGAGGTGGGGTATGAGGTGGCTGTGCAGTTCTGAGTGTGTGAGTGGCTATACAGTGTGTGGGTCTGAGTGGGTGTGTGTGTGAGTGGCTGTGTGGGTATGTGGATGGGTGTGGTTTTGCGGGTCTCGGAGTGTGTGAGTGGTTTTATAGGTCTGTGAGTGGGTGCATGGCCGTATAGATGTATGAGTGGCTGTGCAGGTTTGTGAGTTGGTATGGTAGTGGTTGTGTGGGTCTGATTGGCTGTATAGGTGGCTCTGTGGGTCTGAGTGGGTGTGTGAGTGGACCTGTCAGTGGGTGTATGAGTGGCTGTGTAGGTCTGTGAGTGGGTGTAATAGTGGTTTTCCGATTTTGTGAGTGGCTGTATGGGTGTGAGTGGTTGTGTAAGTGGACGTGTGAGTGTATGAATGGGGGGTGTGAGTCTGACAGGATTTTTTTTTTTATTTTTTTTTTTAAATTGGGGTCTGGATCCACTGATCCATTGCCTATTCTCATGTCGGGCTGCACCGAATGGCGCTGGATCTGTGGATCGTCACATGCCTTCCAAAAAAACATTTAAGGCAATTTCTTGCCTGTGAGGGTGCTCTCTAACAGACCCCACTATGGGTCTCATGGGTTTAAGGTTCCTCTACTGTTCCCCTTCAGTCACTTATCCTTATTTTTTCCCCAGGAGCAAGTCCTGATACACAAAATGGTGGCCACAACTCTTGCTCTCAGGTTATGGCCAGCCTATCCCGACATTGCTGTTGGTGCTTAGATCCATGGATCTGCCGCAGCGGATCTGCGTCACTAGATATACATACATCTTTTTTCTTTAATAACTGCAAAAGTACTGAACAAATTCACACCAAATTAGAAAGATCTTTCTGGATGAAGATCTAGCTTTTTTGCCAAATGTGGTGTAATGCCATCCAGCGGTTTGGACTGTAGTCATGTCTAAAATCGCTATGGGGAACATGTGCTTCGGGGGACCCCCCCCCGCCTTTCTCTTGGCACCCAAATGGGGAAAAAAGGGGTCCCAAAACTCAAAATCCCAGTCATTTTCAATAGTTTTTTAGGGATGGCTACAGCAAAACTGGGGAACAGAATTAGACCGAATTTGACAAGAAGCTAGCTCTTGGTACACTGATTGTGCTTTTTGTGATTTGGTGTAAATCAGTTTAGCAGTTTTTGAGACATTAAGCTTTGGGTATGTTTATGTATGTGTATATACACACTGTCCCTCCCTCGTGTCTTCCTTTCTTCAATCATTAGTCTGTTCAAATGCCATTGTTTTTCTTAACTGTAAGTAATGGCATTTTGCTTTTGCACAGTCGCTTAGTGAAGTAATATATTTAAGTAACTTTGAGGGCTGGTCGGTCAATCAGTGTTGTGATTTCAGCTTTCATGTTTAGTTTTGTGTTTTTTTTTTTTTTTTTTTACCAATTTGTTTTTGCTACAAGTGTTCTTGTTTTTTGCCAACTTTTCACTCTATCTTTAGGCAGATGACATTTTTAGGTCGCAGCCTTTGCTAAAGGCATCTTGAGGACATTCAGAAAGTTGATCTAGGAATGCATTTTACCTGTTGCTTGCCATTGACTCTGTGGTTTGTAACTCACACTTTCCTGCTTTCAATTTACTGGCTGTTTGTTTTAGGATGGCCAGCTTAAGTTTGGTCCTTCCCTAGCCAAAACCTTATTCACAGAATCCTTCAAAGTGGTCCTTTTCTGTAAACCGGGCTGTATATCCTGTTGTTTTGTCACATTTGCTGTGCATTCAAAGACCAGTTCAAATGCCAGGCGCTGTATTCCAAGGGCACTTGTTTACTCTTCTTTCTCTGACTTAAAAGTGAGAGGATTTATGTAACAATCTTGCTGGATAGTGTGGGTACGAAAGAGTTATCTTCTAGTACACCCCAACATTTAAATGAACTGTGTAAGTAGTTCAGAATATATCAAAATTATGAACGCACAAATGGCACACATTTTTTGTTATTTCTGAAGAGTGTTGGAAACAAATACTTTATGATAAGAACTAACCCTTAAACTAGGAGAAGCATTTTCCACACATTTTCGTCTATGCACTGTGTAGTTTTGTTAGTGAAGCTGTGTATCTGGGCAAATGCATTGGCAATTTCAATTCAAAATGTGTTGTCTGTAATGGCAGTGTGCTACCACCCCATGAATACTCCACTCTACACCAGTGTACTCAATCTGCACCACACCACTGCTCTCTTCTCCACTTCACGCTGCACCTCTACTCTAGCCTGTACCACTCTGTGGCAATGCACTCTTCACTACTCTGTACCACTGGACATTTCGCCACTGCACTTCAGTCTTGGCCACACCAATCTCCTCTGCATAACTGCACTCTATGCAATGCACTTTACTCTGTATCACAACTCCATGACCCTGCACTCACCGCCACTCCACTGTATGCCACTCTACGCAACTGCAGTCTGTTCTGCACCACTCAACTCTACACCACTTCACTCTACTCTGAAACAGTCTACGCATCTGCGCTCTTCGTTACTCTACTCCACTCTGTACCACTCCACACCACTGCACTCTACGCCACTCTACTCTTAAACACTGCATTCTAAGCCATTGTACTTTACGGCCATTGCTCTCTATGCCACTCTCCTTCACTCTTCTTCTCTGCACTCTGAAACGCTACTCTGCAACACTGCACTTTCAGCTACTGAGCTCTACGCCACTCTGCTCCATTCTACACCACTGCAGTGTATGGCACTGTACTCCACTCTGCACCACTGCACTCTGCCGTTCGACTCTACTTTGAGCCACTGCCCTCTGCATCACTCTACCCTATGTAACTCCGCACCACTCTATGCCACTGCACTCTTCACCACTCTAATCTGCCCTGAATTCAATGCCACTGCACTCGACACCACTATACTCTGCAGCACCCCAAGTCAGTGCACTCTGCACCAGCCACTCTGTGCCACTCCAGTGTATGCCACTCTACGAAACTCCACATAGTGCTCTCTGCCACTCCACTCTACAATACTCTGCTCTTCACCATTCTAGTCTAAGGCTCTCCACCCCACCCTTATCCATGCCACTAACTTTAAGCCATGCTGAACAGTAGGCAGGCTGTTGCACAACATGGCTAAAAACACATTTGCAAAGCCTCTTGTATAGGCGAGACCCATTGGCTTTGCCAGCGATTGTTGCTTTTTGTTATGGCTACGTATTTACCGTCTGTTCTATTGTATACATTTGGGAAAAAAAAACAAGCATTTACAATGCAACGGGTCTCGCGTTTGCTCATGTTAGAGCTGATCGCGTTGTAAACTCCTAACACGACTTTTCACTTATCGGGCAAAAGTGCATTTATGTACATAACCCGAAAAAGTGAAATTAACTATGTAAAGCGCTCGACTTCTGCCAAGCGAGATCGCGCTCGTAAATTAGAGAAAAAGAAGTCCACAAGCCCGATGGAAAACAGCGAGCCTCGCATGTTTTCTGTACTTGGTCGCTGCGCTCGAGGAGGGCTAGCCACCAGAAAAGGAATGAGTTATGCCTGCCTTCGACTAATGAAAGCAAGCAGATTTTTTTAGGCAAGTCCACGAACCAATAAAAAACACTGACGTGAAGTTGACAAGGCTCCAAGCCCTTTTCTAAATACAAAAGAGTCTTGCTGCGATATGCATGCGTGAGCGCACGCAACGCAGGCTCGACCCTAAAAATGGAAAGTTTGAGTTGCTTCCTTGAGTTACAGGACAGATATTTCCCATTCTAAGTGAACAAGGGTTCTAAATTAATGGTCATTGCCACATATTTTGCGAATTTATAAGTTAGGATAAATCCTGTTTTCAAAGGTCATTCTTTATCAAGGCAAATGAAGTTCTGATTTTTTTTGGTCTTCAACAAGTGCATCTAGTTCCAGAAATACATAAGAATAGTAACAAAGAATTTCCGATGCAAATGTCTACACTACATTTTAGCATTAAAAAAACCTGCATGCGCATCGGGAAAATATTTTCGCCAATGAGAAACCCATTCCCTGGCCACAGAGAATGAATTTCCTACTATGGACTGCTATGAGTTTTAAATGTTGTTTTGTTGTGCCAAAAACGGCTACCGGCATGTGTAAGTTATACCTAAAAGAGCGAATGGCTTTGTGAAACATTTCGGTCTACGTTTTACCTTTTTTTTTTTTTTTTCTGCTAAAGTTTTGTTTATTTTTCTACTCTACGATATAGATTTTGATCTTGGTATGGTCTCAGGTTGAACCTGGGACGGACGATTTTAACACATGCTGTTGTCACAAAAGCCAGCACTCTCTAAATATGTGTTTTCCCCTTATTGTGCTAGATCAGCAGTGAGGGGTGAAGGTAAAATCAAGCGTGTCTTGGAGCTGCGGCTTCAGTTACTTCCGTGGTGATCTGATGATGTGTATTCAAAGCTCAGTTAAAACCATTTCCTAAAAAGATAACGCGTGTGACACGTATTTGGAGCAGCTTAAGTCTTTTGGTTGAAAGCCCGCCTTTTTGTAGAAGACATTTTATTATCTGTTTCCTTGTGAAACATCTATATTCTTGTTGCATGCCATGGTATCAGATTAACATCTTGAATCCATGTTTAAGTGTTTGGAGGCACCTCAGAGTGCCAGTTACTGCATGTGTTGTCGCCTCGATCACAGGTTTTCTATGGTTCTTGTTGGCTGACTTGCTGTTACATGTTGCTCTTTAACCTACATGTAATTAAATAATACAGACACCTTACATGAAAAATTAATGCAAATTAAAGTAATATGTGGAACTGCGTTGTTTGGTAGGTAAGCTTAGTTGGTTAACGCGATGCCTATAGAATTCATATGTCTGTGTGAGTAACTGGAGGGTCACCAAATTAAATCCTGGTTGGAGCACAGGGGAAAAGTAATGTTTATTTTTAATGCGAGGACCCATCCTGTGATAGTAAGCCCTTCGAAGTATGCAAGTCATTAGTTTAACATGATTACAAACAGTATGCATAAGCTAGGCATAGACGATGCAAAGCATGATAGTCTGCTGAAAAATGTGCACAAATACTTTGAAAGAAAGCATTTTCCAGTAATCTTTTCCAAATGTGTTTTCTTTTCTGCCCCCTAATCCACACCCTACTGCGACTCCTTGGGAGTGACATGGCATAGATGCAGCGCTTCACACACCCCACCCAGCCTGTACTTTTTGCCCCCTGAGAAATTGAGTAGCGATAGCATACATCCTGGGGCTGTGGGTCAGACAATGTCAGCCAGTGACAAAATTCACTGTGGGTTATGGTATTCCTAGCACAACCTGCACACCCACACACAAAGTAGTTCCCTTATATGCCATTATCCACTGTGGCAAATTGTGCTTTTGCAGACTTGTAGACCATGTAATTTTGCTTTTGGCATGTGTTTTTTTTTTTTTTTTTTTTAAAGATTTCCTAGGGCATGTCAGGTTCATGAACAATAGAGTTTTACAAAACCATTACAAAACAAGCATTGATAAATCTGAAAGATTGATGGTCAATGCTAGCCCACTTGGTTTGCACGAATCTGCCTCCTGGGCATGCACCTCTCACAGGAGTTGCCTCTTATCAAAATAGTTCTTTCCTACCTCGGTGTAGGATGATAATCAGCAAGAGATGCACAGAACTGCAGTTTACCCTGAGTAAAGAGAAATGTACTTTTTTTGTAGCTGTGAAAAGTACTCTGCAGTAAACTCAGGATGTGCTAGTTTATTTGAAATGTCGTATGTTGCGGATTAGGGGGTAGCAGTGCTGTTGAACAACATTCTACAACAATCCCTCTTAAATAGTTAAGATTAATACCTTTTTTAATACAGTTCTTTATACTGCATGTTTGCATTTTGAGTGCTTTACATAACAGGTATTAATATTACCGAATTTATGATATACAAAGGTTGCCGGTCATGGCGTTGGGCTTTTTTTTTCTTTTTTTGTGGTCACTATTATTTTTTGTTAATAACAAGTTTAAAAAGCCCCACTAAACAACGACGTAGTCGTGCAATAATAATTCCCCTAAGGAACCTGGAGCCACCTTTTGTGTCACCGCGAAGAAAACAGGCGACTCCCACCTGCAGTCCGCCCAAAAAATCTTCCATGGGTTCACAAACTACTCAGCCTGGAAACTGATTGCTGTGCTTGCAATCATCCGTAGTACCAATTTTTAGCCATCACAGGAATTAAATATTAATTGTGGTTTTCAGGTGATAGCTCAATCAGCAGATAATAGACCTCCCAAATAAAACAAATAAATAAAAAATTGCTGTCAAGGTGACTTTCATTAATGTCCCCACCGACAATGTTATATTTTGGCAAAATAAAAACAGTCTCTGTGTATTTTTATGCCTAATTTAGGAGGTTGTTTTTTCTAAATCTTATAAACCTTGACAGTTTTTGAAGCTTATCTATTTAAAATTGTTGCCCAGCACTACCAGTCCCTTCAGTCAAGGTTTGTGGTACTGAAAAAAATAAACATGTCACTTTTGCTGTTTATTCCACTGCAAAAATATGCTTTTGTATATAGTGATGGTGATTGGCTGGAGCTTTTTTTTTCTTTTGTTGCTGTACATGTCTGTCTCATAACTGCCTGACCTGAACCCATGCCTTAGTGCTTCAGAATATCTTCTGATTGCTGAGAGGTTTAGCTGAGATCAGTTGGCATTTGCATAATTTCTAGGCCTAGGCGAAATTTTAATTACACAGTCTTCATTGACATAATTTTGTGTAACAAAATGTATGCAAAATTACACCATACATGTTATTTTGGGGGGAAGTTTTAACTTGAGGTATACTTTTCGGGTAATTTTTTAACATGAACCACTTTTAGTAGCAAGATGTTTTTTACCTGAGTAAACCGTTTATTTTTATTGCAAAACTACAAATATGAACGTGACCATTGGTGTTTTGAGCATGAACGGCAGTTCATTTACCTTGGCGGTCAACAAACATTTCAGGTATACTTTTTAACTTATGGTCTTTTTGGGTAATTTATGAGTGGAAAACTACAAATCTGGGTTGAATATTTGCCTGAACTTGCCGTTTGGGCAATTTTTTGAGTGAGAAGCATTTTGTGTAATTTTGCATAATTATGCTTAAGCAAATTACACACGTTTTGCACAACTTTAGTAATTCCATGCTCTAAAATACTTATTTTGGGTGGGTGGGCAAAAGTGATTGCAGATCTTTTGACCTGGGATGGTGGCCTTTTGCTTTCGTCTCTCAATTAGGTACGTTGAGTGATAGACAGCTGGTTGTTTGTTTCCGCTGGATTCCTGTAATAGTTGTAGCCGTTTAAAAATGTACTTCTGCACGTGTGTGTTTTTTATGGGGGAACGGGGGCAGGTGATGTAAGGTTCGCACAGACTTTAATCATCAATATCAATTTCGCAGTGGTGTTTAGCAGTATTATGCTAGAGTATACATCCTCTCCCAGTGCCATTGGAAACAAAATTATCTTCTGTCACCAGGAATAGTTTTGAGTTTTGAATACTAACTTGCCTATATCTAATTCGTTTTTGGTGTTACCCCAACAAATTTGTGCAGCAGTTAGACGTTACTGTATCTCTGGGAGATGATCGTTTTATTTTTTTCTTAAACTAGCTTCCATATCTTTGACTTGGAATAATTCTCCCAAAATCTCCAGTGAACCTTTCTCAAAAAATACAAGAATTATTCAATTTCTTTATATTTTAACAAAAGATTTGATGGGTGCTTCTAACTAGTTTTTATTCGCAAATAGTATCTTATGTTACTTGCTACATTTTTACATACAGGCCAGAGTTATTACTTGTGATGTTGGTGGAATAATCGGGGCTAAGGAGCTGCATATTTTGTATCTCAAAAGATCTGCACACTCTTATCCAAACTGTGATGTCCTTCCTACGCATACACCTTTGCTTAGTTTAAAAAAAACGGGGTGTATACAAATAAATACAAATATAACCTCTTTTCCAAGTAATGATCCAGTCTCGTCTATGGCAGTACGAATTTGGGCATTTTTCTTAGTTTGGTATGCTGCAGTTGGTCTGAACAGGTGTTGGCTAAGCCAGTAGGTCTCGTATCAGTTACTTAATGCAAATTCTTGTTTTGTTATATTTTTGCAACACTTTGTTGCTGGAGAAGCTGCTGGACCCTTGCCAATCTTTGGAAAAAAAAAAAAATTGGCTTAAAGCAAAAGCATTTTTTGTCTCAAAGCACACATTGCTATCAGGGTGCACTTCAGGAATCTAGTTTAACACATTAGTCAAAAAGGGAAGGGAGAGTTAAGGATTATAGGTTCACTTCACATCCAACGTCAATATAGATAATAAAAAAACGTGAACCTCAAATCAAAATTAAGTTCTAGAAAGTTGTTGAGGACTCAGTTGAACACCCTCATCAGTGTATTCAACTTCAGAAGCGGTATATTTTTTCTGCTGGGGTGATTTTGTGGTTAGCATCATCATAAGGTCCTTTTTCACCTGAGTGTCCCATTCTCCAGGTAAAAAAGGCCTCCTTCCTGGAGGTAAACTCTCCTGTTAGAACGAATGTGATGTGAGGCTGAATTAAAATGATCTCCAATCCATAAGTGTTTTTAAAAAAGATAACACGGGACGGGATAAGGTTAAAAGGAAGGCGATGTTAGGACGAATTACTGCGGATCTTGTGCATCAGGTCGACATGTTTCAGCCGTTAGTATCCTATACTTGTTGGCAGCTTTCGTCAGGACCAGGTGAGTAGAGGTTGATCTCAGTTTATGAGCATCCTTGGTAAGTACTTGTTAACTTATATACATGTCATCCAGAGGGCTATTCCAAATGGACATATCGCAGTTGAGGCCCAATCAAGTAGCCTTTTTAAGTGGGAGACCGAACCTCACAGGATCGAGAGAACCGCCAGGTCCATGCACATTTATGTCCCGATTATCACGAGTGGTTCTCAGCGTCTCTCTTTCCCAGCAGCCATAGCAGAATCTAGTTTGTGACCGATGTGCTCTATGTGAAAGAGCAGAATGGCGTCATTCACAATGAAGTAAGTCTGTCGCTGACCCATTGCCCTGTGCTGTAAGCTGTAGTGGCTGGACTGAAAATGTGCTTGCCACAGTAGCAAACAAATGGATTAAGAGGGCTTTGTCAAAGCCCCAATAAGTTTGTATATTATGCATATCATTCTAGAAAGTTAAAAAGGCTTGGACATTACTAGCCCTAGAAAGCATTTGGAAAGCAAGTAGATCTCACTTTTGGGACCTATTTACCAAAAGGCACTGGCAAGGCAATTTACATCTTTGGCATGATGCTGTGCAGCAGGACCAGAATAAAAATTCAAAAGCCAGACAAATTGTGTCGTGGATCGGCCATGCTTGTCACTTTTTGTATGCAGACACACATAATATTATGCATATGTGCTTACAAAGTAATGCAGGTGCCATTATTTCCTATTTTCAGATCACTAAATAAATAGAAACGTTATTTTTCTTTAGTGGAGGGGCCAGCAGCTATTTGCTTACAACATGGGGGTACAGCTACTCCGAATGCGGGGGTGGGTATTTGGTGAGGGAGAGAGCTTTAAAACACATGCACTCTCATGGAGAGCAACAAAATTGTTCCCTCAAATTGAGCAGTTAAAAAATGGAATCCAGTCAGAGTATCCCAGCAGCGGGGCAAACACAAGATGGACAAGAAAAAACATCGAACTATAAACAAATGGGAGTAACAATAAATCCAGCCATTGGTTGGTTAGCATTGCCCGGTCTAAGTGCCTGCTTGAAGTACTTGAATTTAAAAAACGGAAGTGCGGGTACCTGATACCAGACTACCTACTTGGTTGCTCTTAAAATTAAAAAACATAAGGGTAGGTGCTCACTACCTTACAGTACCAGGCCTATTTAAAACACTGCTTGTAAATTCTTGATATGCTCATAAATAGGTATTTTGGAGCCAGTGCTCTTTGCTAGGCTCGACCTGTAAGTGAGTTTGGAATTCTCAGAAAGAGTAAAGTTACTACCTTAGTTTTACAGTTTTGCCTGCTGTTCACATTTCGTACTCAGTTTACCACCGAAAATATTAGCACGGTCATGGGCAAATCTGGTTTTATTACCACTGTGCGGATTGAAGCCATGCAGTGTAATTACTTGCAGGGCCAGCTCCAGGGGGGTTCGACCAGTGACATGGCACCAGATGCTGACTTTGAGAGGATGTGCCATGTTTCCAAGTGTATTATAGTTTTAAAAGCCCCTGCTTCAGCCTTCCTTGCCTCCAGCAATTTTCAGGCAACAATAAAAATGTAAAGATAAGTCTGGTGATTAATGTTCCGTAGGAGAGAGTTCAGAGTTTTCTCTGAAATGTTTGTTGCACAGGGGGTTAATATGCCTCCTGCAAAGAACATATACTATGAAGATCACAAAGTGCAAATAACTCAGATAGATCATTGGGTTACTGCTTTTGTCAGATCGTTTTGTTACTTATAGTTTATAAGTTAAAATCCATATATAAAACAGTGAGCAATTTACTGTCCTCAAAGAACTGCATGCAAGGTATAGATTAGATCGATGAAGCATTGTTTTTTTTTCCAGTCTCTCAATATCCTAATGTTGCAAAAAGAGTTCATTTGGGTATAAATCAGTTATTATTAAAGAGAACACCCAACCGTGTTGTTATATTTTAAATTCTCAATTTGTGCTTCTCCAGACCAAACACTCTTAAACTATACCATCTACTGGTATGGATGACATGCTACTCCTACACCTTGTAGTGCTTGGTCTTATGTAACATTTCTTATACACTGATGTACACTTAGGATTGATTGTGTAATTTGTGTGTGATATAAAGTGCTCTGACACCCTACACTGGAATGAGTGGTGCTGCAAAAACGAATTAAATGCACCTGAGAGAGAATGGTTATGTGGACCTGTTCAAAAGGTGGTAGTGAGGGAATCGCTGCCGGAGGTGGTCACTGGGGGCCGCCAACAAACATTGTCTCACAGGGCCCGCCAGCACTAAGGATGGACCTGGTGACGTGTTTTTTTTTTTTATTCCGAGTTTGTGCTAGCAGGAAAGCGTAGATCTGCTGTTAGTTTTGTGCTCCTCTGTTTCTTTGTGTGGGTTCAGTATGTTGCTGGCTTCCAATCTAAAGTACGTTTCTGTTCCGCAGTAACTATTACTCTCCCGCCCTTTGTTTGTTCCTGGGAGCACAGCCCAGCCTTTTGTTTTAATATACTTAGTTTTTAAAATGTCGCTTTACTGTTGGTCTTCTCCAGGTTGAGAAAGTGGTGAGCATCACGCTAGCCTGAAGCGCCCCTCCTTCCTGTTCGGCGACCCACGTGCCAAACAGGGAAAGGTTTACATGCTGCTTCTATTACCCGAAAGGACATGCGTAGAAAGGAGGGAAGAGACCTCAGCACAAGACTGGTCTTTCTCCGAGGTAGCTCCGGACCGGCTTGTTTTTGGTATAATATTTCCCGTTCTCCGGTGCATTGTCATGCTTACTTGGGTATGGCGTTTGGGGGGTTTTGTGCCTTTTACTTTTTCCACGTATTCAGGGGAACACTGTAGTGACATTTATGATTAAAGCCGAAATACCCTTGCCCATTGGTGGTGCCTCCAGCGAGTTGGCTTTAGTGCTGTTGTGCAGGAGGTGCAGAGGGTAGCTATCCCTAGTGCAACAGATGGAGTGGCACCGAGGTCCAAGGCTTTGAGTAGCTCACTTCACCCCCAGATTAGTGCTATTTTTTATTACCAAATTCGGGAGTTTGGGGGCTTGGAGGGGACCTTCCTTGCATTAGAACTTAGTTATGCTCTTGTTATGCCATTCGTTAGGAGTCATCTGTCCCTAAAATCACAATGGTTTGGGTAGCCTGTGGAAGGCCTACTTGCGGAGTGAAGGGATAACTTTGTACAACATGGACAATATTTTTCCTCTAAAGTTACACCTCAACCCCCAGCAGTATTTCACAGCTTAACTGCGCACTCTCTTGGTGCCAGATACTAATTAACCTTGTGGAAAACCATTGTAGCACAAACCATACTGGAGGAAGTGGCATAATACAAACTGATGGAGCCCCATGCAGAATGTGACAAGGGGCCCAAAGTTTCCAATATCCCTCAAATATTCATGGGCTTTGAGCTGAATCAGGCCCCCTTAACGGGCTGTGGGGCCCCTGTGCCACAGGGGCCTATGTTACGCCCCAGGCTGAAATGTTTTAACACCATGTCAGGGGTTTAAGTAACTGGGCTATCGAAATGGAAAGTGGCGCTTGGGTCAATGCACTAGTTTTCTAATGGAATGGTCCCATCACAATCCCATTAACTGCATATCAAATAAGACACCTTAAATGAAAAGAAAATGCAAGTTAACTAATCAGTAAGAGGTGCTTTGTTTTACCTTGCCTCTATTAATCACTGCGCATGCGTGTGTGTGCCTGGGTGCCACAGAACTGAATTCTAGTTGGTGCAGTGTGGAATAGTGACTTGTATGTTTATAGTGTTACAAATTCCCATCCCAGCACTGTGAATATTTACACCATTATTTAAAACTTGCATTGCACACAGTATAGGATAGGCTACTACAAAAGGCACAAAAAGATGTAGTGATTCCAAAATGTAGATTTGAGTAATATCCAAACTCTACCTAGTGCAAATATGTTGCTAACTGTTCCTTAAAAGCACACACTCAACAGCAATTCAGGTCACCTTGCAGTATGTCCCAAAAAGAATACTATTCAAGTGACTCCATCAATGAAAGGCAATACAGGGTTCCAAGTAGTCTTTACATTTACAGATTAACCAAATGTGCACATTGAAATCTCTCAGGCAGTAGGCACCCTGGCTGTCTACCTTGGCGTCTCACCCCGCAGGAGACTCTTTCCCCTTCAGCTGAGGCATCTCTAATGTCGGAATTAACAAATCTGTTAGGGTTCCTTTTTAATGTAAAGTAGGGGAAATGTTTTTACCAAAATGCAGAAGTATGGGTACGTCTTTCCCCTGAGATCCTACGCACTTCGACCACTGAGTGACAGTAAGAAATATGATAGAAAGCTATTATGCTTGGAGATAAACTGACCATGTGGCTGCTTCTCCCGTAGTTCAGTCGAACTTAAAAGAGAATAGCACAGAGGATTGAACATTTTTGTGGAGTGACCATATGACAGCACGATTGTTTAGTGAATAGTAGGATTTCTTTACATAAACATCAGCGCGTGGGTGGTACTGCCACTTCAGATTGATATACAAATATGTGTTCTGCAACTAGTTGTTTCTATTTCTCCATTGTCGACATGGTTTGAGATCACTGCTCTGAGGGCAGGGGGTGAAAATCTTCATAAAGGATATTCTGTTCCTTTCTTTGCTTAGCTGTTCTCACAGTAAGCAAAGCCGGTTTGTTTCATTTCAGAAAAGACTTGAGTGCCTAAGACCTGCCAGTTACTTGAAGCTTTAAAAGACATTCAGCATGAAAGAAGTGGCATACTAGAATTAAGCCTTTAGCAAAACTGTAGTTATGTGCTGCCGGTTTTTGCAAGAGATGGTGTCCTTTCAGATTGTACATGCCAGAGAGGCAAAAAGTATGTTTATTATATCAAAACTTAGTAAGATCCTGCTACGGTAGTACACATACCTAGTCCAGTAATGTGCAAGGTGGGCCTGGTTGGTAATTTAGAATTAAGTGAGATGTCTTATCACTATTCTATTGATGTCTAGATTAAATTTAATCTCATAATGTTCCTTTGAGACTTTAACCAATTCTTCCATTGATAGTCCCTGCTTAAACATCAACTCCCCGCAATAATGGATGTAATTCAAAAATAAGTGTTAAAAACTTGTCAAACAAGGTGGTTGGGGTATGCCAGACCTATGTTGTGCAGTGTTTTGTAGGTGTGGATCAGGAGCTTGTATATGGTGTGCTTGTTGACTTGGAGCCAGTGTAAGACTCTGAGGTGGGAGGAGATGTGGCTGTGTCGGGGATGTCCAGGATGAGTCTGGCTGCTGCATTCTGGATTCTTTGTTGCTGTGATTGAAGTTTCTTGGTAATGCCGGCATAGTGCGTTGCCGTAGTCCAGTTTGCTAGTGACGAGTACGTGGGTGACTCTCTTCCTCTTGTCGGAGGGAATCCACTTGAAAATCTTCCACAGGAGTCAGGTGGTGTGGAAGCATGACGAAGAGATGGCGTTGACTTGTCGGGTCATGGATAGAGAGGAGTCCAGGATGTTGCCCATGGTGCATGGTCCATGGGGCGGGGGCGTTTCCTAGAGCGGTGGGCCACCAGGAATCATTCCAGGCAGAAGGGGTTTGAGTCGATTGCGAGGATCTCTGTCTTGTCCGAATTGAGTTTGAGGCAGCTGGCTTCCATACAGGCGGCAGCTGCTCTCGCCCCGTTGTGGAAATTTCTCTTGGCCATTTCAGAGTCCTCGCACAGGGCGAGGATCAGTTGGGTGTAGTTGGCGTAGGATGCTATGTTTAGCCTGTGTTGTTTGATGATCTTGGCAAGTGGGTCATGTAGATGTTGAAAAGCGTAGGGCTGAGTGAAGATCTTTGGGGCACTGCGAAGGATGCATCTTTGGATTCTGATGTGAATGGTGGTAGTCTGACACTCTGGGGCTCATTACGTCTTCGGTGGATGGAAAAGCCTGTCCGCCGAAGTCCTGACGGGCAGGTTGCCACTGGATCAGCGGGAAACCACCAGCAGCATTGTCTCAGGTTCATAACTGAGCCGGCGTCAATGCTGTTGTGCGTAGGGTGCACCAGCACCTCATTGTCATGTTTGCCATCACGGCGGGGCCCTCCTGGGCCCCCCTAAACCCCTTCTCCATCAGCCTTTACATGGCTAGGCTACTGCCATGTAATCGCCGGCGGAGAAGGGACTCTTAATCCCCAAGGCAGTGCTGTTTGTGGCACTGCCCTGGCAGATCAACTGCTAGTATTGCCTGCCCCTCCTGTGGAGGAAAACAGTCTGTCGCCAGGGCCATAATCAGCCCCTCTGTGTTCTTCCTGTGAGGAAGGACCTGATCCAATCCAGTGCTTTATCTCGGATGCTGGCGTCGTATAGTCTGTCGCAGAGGCTGAAGTAGGACACGGTGTCAAATGCAGCTTAGCGATCGAGGAGGATGAGGGTGGCCATGTCTCAGTGGTCCAGTATGATGCGTATGTTGCCAGTGGCTGTTAGGAGTGTGGTTTCAGTGCTGTGGTTGCTTCTGAATCCGGATATGGATGTGTCTAGGATATGGTGTGTCTCGAGGAATTCAGTTAGTTGCTGGTTGATGCCTTTCTCTGTTTGGCTGGGAAAGGGAGCAGAGATGGGTCTGTAGCTCTTCAGCTCCCGTGGGTCTGAGGGTGTTTCTTGAGTAGCGGGTGGTTCTCGGCATGCTTTCAGTCTGAGAGGAATGTGGCAGTCTGGAAGGATCGGTTGATGGTTTGGCAGAGCTCCGGTGCTATGGTGGCGCAGGGCAGGTTGAATATGTGATGAGGGCACGGATCCGAGGGTGCTTCCAACACTCACACATACCACTGCGAGTCGCTTTTAGGAAGGGATGCCCTTACCATGCCCCTTCCTAATACCGAATCACAAACCCTAGTAAAAAAGTACATGTACATGTAAAAAAGCTTTTTAGCTGACCCAAACAGGCCGATTCTCCATTTGCGACTTTAAAAAAACCTTTTGTACATGTGACCCTTACTCCTTTCAACAAACTTAGCGAAAGAATGATTTGTTCTTTTAAAAAAAAAAAAAAAAAAAAAACTTTACAATTTTAGGAACATTTGTATGGTACTAGGAAAGTGAGCCTTTCTTTTGTTCTTTCTCTATTTTGCATGCTTCCACTGTATGCATACAAATTTGTTTCCTTATAGTTTTTTTTCTTACAACAACCAAGCTGTTACTTATCGCTATAATTTCCATCACTCTAATATCAATAGCTGCATCTGACCCACTGTCTAGTCCCAAGGGGCACGGCTTCTCTAGTTTGGGCTGCCAGAGCTTACAGATATTGAATATTAATGAATGTTCACCCCTATTCCTTTCTCCCTGCCTCCACTCCCCACTATCACATTGCCTTGCACATAATTCCTCAAAGGCTTAGCTGTTGGTTGATGTCAAGTCCCGGAAGCTGACAGGTTTCTTTATTTCTTTCCTGGTTTGTCTAGTTTCTGAACATTGTGGACAATAAAATAAAACATGTAAGCCACAGTCTCCCTTATTTCTTATGAATGACACAATATTGTCAGATGTTTACATCACCAACCCCAGCCCCCTTCCTGTAGCCTTTATCCTAGGAGCCAAGCAGTAGTATTTTAAATGGTTTCAAAAGATGATCTCTGACATGGCCCCTTCTTTCTACTTTTAAACTGTAATCTACTCTTACGAGCCTCTAAAAGAACAAAAGGCTGATCAGCCTTCAAGATTCCAGCGGAACCTTTGCCGGCAGGTGCCTTAACCACAGGCCCTTTCTCACTTTGCCAAAAATTTATTGTTTGGACGTTGCTTGATGCAACATTAATATGCATGTAATACTTTAATTTGTTATGCTTTCTAGTCCTTAAACTACACAATACAGTGTCTGGGCTGCAAGCCACTTTTACCACTACATTTGAATGCACGAAACATCCTTCGCTGCCCTGTTTACAACGTCCACTTTCTATCCATGTAATTTCAGTTTCGGTAGGGAAGAATAGACCCAACTGAAAGCGGTCTTCTTTTTCTGTTAAAACCTGCCTGCCTCATAACTGTGGAAGAACTGATCTTAATGATTTGACCGATTGAGTCTGTTTTTTGTTAGGTGTATTAAGCACTGTGAGAAAACTTGAGTAATTCTTGTTGGTAATTAAATGTCACCTGAAGCCTGCCAGTAAGAACCTTAGATGACAACGGTCTAATCTGGCCTTGGACATTATCCAGTATATTAGCACAGGATTGAATTATCTGGAGGTATTTGGTGGTTCAGTCGAGTCCTGAACTCAGCTGGTTTATTCGGACTAAGTTCTGTTTAGATGTGTAGTGTTGTATAATGGTTTGCAGTAATGGCATGTAGGGCTGTGTTAAACTTGCTAATATCCCCCTAAGTGCTATTTATGTGCCATTTTAGATGGCGTGGAGAGATCTATCTAATGTATTGTGTTGGAATTTCTTGTGCGTTATTGCTTGGTGTTATGTGCTGTTGTGAGCCACCGTGGCACCCAGCTGTATGCCATGTCTTCACTGTTTGTGGAGTTCTGCCTAATCCTGTATTACAAAGTGAAGCCTTAGAAAATAAGGCTGGGTTGCTATATAGCAAGAAGTTTAGGCTTAAGCACAAGAAATCCATATGTTCCTACTGTGCCTGTAACGCTGCTGTATGACTCCAGAAGGATGAGTTTCACCACTGTAGTGTTGGTGCAGTGGTCAGAACACTACTGACTGTTTATGCACAGATTAGATAAAGCACAGACTGAGGCATGTCAGTATGCTGCCATTGCACCTCATCCTTTAGATCAGTGGTTCCCACCCTTTTGACTTCAGTGGACCCCCACTTTATCATTACTGAAACCAGGGGACCCCCACTGAATCATTATTGGAAACAAGTTTACCCCAGTTGAGTCATTATTGAAAGCTGGGGACCTAATCTGTTAATATTTTTTTATTTTCTAAGCAGTTGCAGGCCCCCTGAGAAGGCTTTACAGACCCCTAGGGGTTCCCAGACCACAGGTTTGGAACCACTGCTTTAGATGCAGGGAGCTCTGCTTCTGGTACACACGTGTCTTTGATTCTGAGCTGCTCCCCATTCACCTGCGATATTATCCGCCCCACAGGACTGCCAAATAGTGCAACTGCTGATTTTTTCTTTTTTTTTTAAATGCTAACCTTAAGTTTGTGGTCATGAAATATATTTGTACTGGCTACAGGACATCAGACTTTTTTCTTAATAGATCACCAAATGAAAGGTGTGATGACAACCAGTTTGAATCCTCACTAACCTTGTCTTATATGAACTGATCACCCTAAAGAATCAAATGTTCTGTAATCCTTCATCAACAGTGAAACCATAAAAGAATCTTGCAGGAGTAGCTTATTCTTATGGTTTAGCAGGCTTGTTCTCATTCAAGGGTATTTGTACAGCTACAAACATTTTTCAATGGCTTTTTATTATCATCTCCAAGTACACGTAAACAAACAACATTCTGATATTTTTCTCTCAGAGCAATGTTTCATGCTTTGGTTTGAAGAAAACTCGGATATCCCAGTGTCCATTCCAGCCTTACACCTCCTTTAGTTGCCCCTTCGTGCTATTGACCGCACCCCAATGTACAAAGAATGTTTATTCCTGCTTCCTACCTCTTGATTTTTCATCACTTTTTGTGTCCACAGAGTTGTTCATTGATTTACCCTCATCTACCACTTGTTAACTAGTTCTAATTAGCTCCATGCACATATTGCCCCTCTACTTTCAGAATATTGCACACTTCTGGCAGTGACTCTTGGAAAAATAAAAAAACTGGGTATTAGTAATAATGTACAACAGTAGTAAATTGCACTCTACTAAACATTAAATGCAATAGAATCTCATAGTGTTCTATTTTTTCTTGTATTGCAACTACCCGGCAGCTGGGGTCCGAAATGCGCATGAGGGCAAGGGAGATTGGGTTTAATTGATTTGAAAAATGACCGATTGTTTGGGTGGTACCCTTGCTCTACAATTTCCATCTGTACAACATTGATTTCCGCCTCTGTTATGATTTTTAAGTTCATGCCTTTTACTAGTTCTTGCTGGTCCTTGTTTTTTCGTGTCCTGCTCCGGAATCATACATGAGATTGCCTGTCGTGCATCATCCAAATCAGTATTCCACCCATGGTGTTAGTCTGTTCATGGCTGGTTGGCAAGGAGACGAGTTTGTTGCCTTACCTCGTGTTCGTTGCTCTTGATTATTTGTCTCTTTCCAGGTGCTGGTGTTCTAGGGCAAATGTGCATTTAGTGTAGGCTTCCTTTCCCCTTTTAATTGGCACTGACTGTTATCCTCCACCTGCTGAACCAGTTATTGTTCAAGCTGGTATGATGTTGTTCCTTGTCCTCCTTTAGTCTTCTTATGGTATTACATTTATCAATTCGTGTTTGCCTAGTTTTCACTGACTAAGATTCACTATCATGAAATAGGTATATTTTCCCTACACGTCTTTGCAGTGTTTTCTCTCCATTTTCATAATTCAGGTTTAAAAGAGATGTATATGCTTTTGTTGATGTAGGGTGTTTGCATTTTTAATGGTTGTATTGTTTATGCCCGTGCTTACATGATTTCACTGTGATCATTCTGAGTGTCATGAGAGTTTTCAGAACGCCTGGTCACTTTGACTTGAGTCTGGAGCCAACCGAACACTGTCTGATCGTTGGTCTGTTAGCCTGCAGTTTCCTTTTGGGAATAAAAGGATTTTATTATATAACTTCTCCATGTGGGTATTTTTGTCCACTGAAATGATCATGCTACACAGATCATCAGCCATGTGACAGCATCTATTGCAGCTCAATTGGGAAACGAAATGCTGGTGACAGCGTGAGCAGCCAGTCTGATGGTAATAGGGAACTTTCTGTATATTGCAATATCTAGCATGTCTCGCCCTCTCTCTAATTAAAAATATATATGACCATGTCATGAGTGACCTAACGTGAAGTCATGTGCAGTGCAGGTGAGTGTTAGGTGTGGTATCTATAACTGCTGAATTTCTGTGGTTTTGTGCGAGTAAATTCAGTGAATTTCTAAGGTTTTTAAATTCTATTTTCTAATTATAACATCCCTGTAACCTTTGGTTTTTCCAGTGATTTTCAACTTTTTTTTTATATTCCATATCCTAACTATAACGTCTGTTTATTATTTAATGTACTCACTGCTGGGCTGTGTGTTCATAGCTGGAGAGCTGCAGAATCGAATCCTGGTTGGAGCAGTGGAGAATAGTGACTTAGTTAGTTTGTTTTGGTAATTTGTAACACGTTACTATGCTTAGTTGCTTAATCAAGTAAGTGGTTGTTAATTTTGTGAAGACGTGATTGTATTTCCGTGTATCAACAATGCATCTCTAAAGTAGGTGGTTAATGAGCTTCAGAAATCGTTTTAGTATGTTGTTTATCAGCCGAGGAATTATGATGGAAGATGATACATACCCCTATTGTGTATCAGGCAGTGTTTCTAGGTGATTTTTCCATGTTAAAGCATTCTTATATATGAAATTGTGCTCAAATGTTCCAGGGGTTATTGTTTTTTAATTTGCAAATTTGTTGCGAAATGTTGCATTACGTATATTCTGGTATTGAGGATATTCACGAATTTGGTGTATTTTCCAAAAAGTGTAAAACACACATATTCCCATATTGTAATTAATTTTTGAGATCAGTAGTTTACTATTTTATTGTATACATTTGTATTTCTGTAGGTAACTTTTTATTGTCAAACACTTATTCTATTTGCGGTATTCGAGACAACAGTTATTCGCGACGACATTGGCGTTAGCGAAAATCACATGACATAACAAAAAGATTTGATTTGTCAGGACACTTTTCAGTAATCTTAAAAAAAAAAAAAAAAAAAAAAAAAAGTTCCAACCCAGTTGTCTCTTTTTCACACTTTCAGTGCAGATATTGGAAGATTATTTTGAGATGTCCTTTATTTTGCACTGCTAGAACTCTTTCAGTTTTTTTTGTATATAATCTTCTATCGAATGGCATCTGGAGGAAGTGAGGAGGAGGAGCCACACCCCCAGGATGAAAACTCTTCAGATGAAGAACCAGCACCAAAACGCCAATCCATCATGTGGGATTTTTTCACAATCCGCTGGGAGGAAAAAAGCTGTCACTCAAGTGCTTCTCGTGAAACAAAACTCTTTCGAACAGAGACACTCAAAAAAATATTCATGTGGGACTACCAGCAGCATGTTGTCCCATTTAAAAACTTACTGTAGTAGACACCTGGGAAGAGCACATAGGGAGAGAAGTGCTGATGAACCAGCAACTTCAATTCACGGCTGAAGTAGGGCAATATCTGCCTGAAAAGTCCCAAGAACTGAGGAGAGTAGGGACATTTTGTTTAGACTGTAGTAAGGTGCTTACAGTAGGCGAACAGTCTGATACTGTTTTGGAGGCAGGGAAAAAAACACTTTTTTTTTTTTTTTTTTTTACTGGCCCCACTCGTTACCCTGTTTTTGAGTTTCTCCAGATAATGTTTTTTTACTAGTTGCCAATATATTAAAGAAAAAAACAAAAATACAAAAGGCAAAAAAAAAAAGTTGCTCGTTAGTAGCCACCTTTCATGATAAAAAACTGTGTATATATAAGGAAGAGTGGCTTTAAAAGTGAGTGACTGAGGGTGTAAGTGGCTGTATTGGTGAGTGACACGGTGTATCAGTGTTTGAGTGGCTGTGTGAGTGAGTGATTGGCTGTGTGGGTAGCTGTAAGAGTGAATGAGTGGGTGCGTGAGCTGCTGTATGAGTGTGATAGTGGGTATGTAAGTGCCTGTATGAGTGAATTAGGGTGGTGTCCATATGGGTGAGTGAGTGAGCTTGTGAGGGCCTGTATGACTGAGTGATAGTGTGTGGCTGTCGGGGTGAGTGACTGTGAATGAGTGGCTGACTGGGAGTGTGAGTAGCTGTATGAGTAAGTGACTGCCTCTGAGTGGCTGTATGAGTAGTTGTATGATTGAACGATTGGGGACATAAGCTGCTCTGAGTGAGATAGTGGCTGTGTGAGGGCCTGTCTGATAGAGTGAGTGGCTGTATGGGTGCAGTGTTTGGCTGTGCAACCAGCTGTATGGGTGAGCGGGTGTGTGAGTGTCTATATGGGTAAGTGAGTGCCTGTATCATTGAGTATGTGAGAGTGACTGTCTGAGTGAATGTGTGAGTAGCTGTATTAGTAACTGAGTGGCTGTATGAGTGACTGGCCATATGAGTAGCTGTATGAGTGAACGCTTGGCGTGAGCTGCTGTATGAGTGTGTGTGTGAGTGGCTGTATGAGTCAGACTGTATGGGTGAGTGGGTGCGTGAGTGGCTGTATGGGTGAGTGACTGTGGTAGTGCCTGTATGAGTGAGTGACTGGGTGTGTGAGTGGCTGTGGGGGTGAGTGACTAGTTGTGAGTGGCTGTATGAGTCAGACTGTATTGGTGAGTGATTTGGTGTGTGAGTGACTGGGTGTGTGAGGGGCTGTATGAGTGAGTGACTTGGTGTGTGTGGCTGTGGAGGTAAGTGACTTGTGGTGAAAGACTTGTGGTGAGTGGCTGTATGAGTGAACAAGTGGGGCTGTGTGAGCGGCTGTATGAGTACAATAGTGGGTATGTGAGTGTCTGTGTGAGTGTCTAGATGGCTGAGTGAGTGGGTCTGTGAGTGGCTGTATGATTGAGTTTGTTGTGCTAGTGGCTTTATGGGTGAGTGATTGGGTGTCTTAGTGCCTGTATAAGTGAGTGATTGGTTGGTGAGAGCTTGTATAAGTGAGTGACTAGGTGTATGAGTGGCTGTGTGGGGGAGTGACTGGGTGTGAGTGGCTGTATGGATGTGTGGCTGGCTGTGTGAGTGGCTGAATGAGTGAGCGAGTGGGGGCACCAGATGCTGTATGAGTGACTGAGTGGGAGTGGCTGAATTAAGGGTTGACTGGGAGTGTGAGTGGCGGTATGGGTGAGTGGCTGGGTGCGCTAATACCAGTTTGTGTGAGTAGCTATATGAGTTACTGACTGGGAGTATTGAGTTTATGGATAAGTATGTGCCTGGAGAAAGTAATGTATGCATGTGTGTGATTGGACATGCCAGTGTATGACTGAGTGTCTTTTTCAGTGTGTCAGTCTGTAACAGTGTGTGTCTGAGTGTGTTGGTGTATTAATGTACGTAAAAGAGTGTATGCTTGACTGTTTAGAGGAGTTATTAGATGTTTTCGTAGCTGGATATGTAAGTGATTGGGTGTGCCAGTTGCTACATAGTAGACTGAGTGGGTGTGTTAGCTACTGTATGCATAGCAGGAGTCAATGAGAATTAGTTGCCACATCCTGTTGAGCATAGTTCTTTGGAGGACAGACTGTCGGCAAAGTATGTCAGGTGCTCTTTGTGTGAGAAGACCCTCTCCAGGAGTACCTCAACAAATACTTATGTGGCACTACACGTTTGTTGACCATTCGGAAGAGATTTCAGTGCAACCACTGTTGAAAAGAATATAAATTAGTATTACATTTACACATTTCCAGAAACAGAACAGTGCACATTACATATAATGTAATAGTACATCACATTATTGTAAAACATTTTATTTTCCCTTTTTCTGTTCTCAGCTACTATTATTGTACAACTTGAATGTTGCATCATATAAGGATTCATCATTGAACAGTTCGGTGGGGGGGAACTATTGCATGACTTATAGAATTAAAAAAAAAAACTGGACAGTATATCAGTACAAATAAGAGACCTATACATGCCCTCAATACAAACACTTGATTTACGTACAATTTGTAAACAAATCTACTAAATTTTCGTTCTGACCTGCGATTTCATTTGTATTTGTGCCCTTCTTGTACCCCACTTAGTTTCTGCTGCTGTTCTTGCTGCCATTCTTCTCCCTCCGGCTCTTGCCGGTTCCCCGTCCCTGCTGCTGCGCCCCCTGAGGCCCCGCCCGCTTGCGTTCCCATTGGCCACCCCCTCCCACCTGCTCCTCCCTCCCACGTCCCCTTTTTAGTGGCGGCTGCTGCGCGGCACAAAGAGTAACCCCTGACCTACCTTACGGCCAGGCAACGTCTCCTCAACGTCGAGCAGATCCTCCATTCTGCCCTCGTGTCCCTGACCCCGTCCTTGCTGACCTTGCTGCCGCTGTGGTAGGAGTATTTAGCATTCTTTGCACTTGCTCTGTATTTCAAATTTCGTTCTGACCTGTGATTTCATTTGTACTCGTGCCCTTCTTGTGCCCCACTTCGTTTCTGCTGCTGTTTTTGCTGCCTTTCTTCTTCCTCTGGCTCTTGCCGGTTCCCCGTCCCTGCCGCTGCGTCCCCTGTCCGACAACACAGAACACCTATACTTCTTAATTCACATAAACGCCAACACCACCCTCGGAGGAACCCTTATTTACAGACCACCAGGCCCCCTCCCCCCTTTCTGCGACGCCATCACTGATACTATCAGCTCTCACACCCTCACCTCCACAGACTATATTCTCCTTTGTGACTTCAACTTTCACCTGGAAAACACCCACGACCACAACTCCACAGTCCTGCTAGATAACCTCACGAACCTAGGACTCAAACAACTGGTCACCTCAACCACTCACTCAGAAGGACACACGCTGAATGCAATCTTCACCTCCAGCAACCACATCACAGTCACACACACACCACTGAACTCCACTGGACCGACCACCACTGCGTCCACTTTTCCTTCACGAAACCCCCCACCCACTACCGGCAGCACCCCACCCCCTACCAAATGTGGGACAAGATCCCCATAGAACACCTGAATGCCGAGCTCACACAAAACCCACCCCCTTCACAAACGACCCCAACATCGCTGCTCACAACCTCACGCACTGGCTAACAACCTGCGCAGACTCCCTCGCCTCACTGAAAAGTAACAATAACACCTGCAACATTAGACCGCCCCCTGGTTCACCACTGAACTCCAAGCGTGAATGCCGCAAAACTGAGAAAGCATGGTGCCAAGAGCCCTCCACGAACAACTTCTCCACCCTCAAAACTGCCATACGCAAACACCACCAACTCATCCAGACCACCAAAAGGGTTTACTACAAAGAACGCATAGATAGTAACTCGCATAACAGCAAGGAATTCTTTACCATCATCAAAGAGCTCACCAAACCCAAATCCTGCACCATCGACCCCCCCCCCCCCACACACATCCTCTGCATCTCCCTCTCTAACTACTTTCACCACAAAATCTTAGACATACACAACAGTTTCACCCCATCTGCTCCCACCATCACCACCACAGACATGACCGACAACACAACACCCCCCCCTACTCCTCACCGGGACCCACACCAACGAAGAAGAAACCGAAAAAAACATGAACTCCATTCAGGTTCCCCCACAGACCCCTGCCCCTACCACAACTTCAACAAAGCCAGCCCAATCATCGCCCCCTAGCTCCGCGCCGTAATCAACAGCTCCTTCGATGCCACAACCTTCCCAGACACCTGGAAGCACGCCGAAGTCACCGCACTCCTCAAAAATCCCAAAGCAGACACAGAAGACCTCACCAACTACCGCCCCATCCCTCTTCTCCCCTTCCCCGCCAAAGTCGCTGAGAAGATAGTGAACGCCCAACTGTCTCACTTTCTAGAGGAAAACAACGCACTCGACTCCTCCCAGTCTTGATTTTGCAAGAACCACAGCATTGAGACCGCCCTCATCACCTCCACCGACATCAGAACAAGAGTCGACAAGGGCGAGACCACCGCTCACCTCCTCCTGGACCTCTCCACAGCCTTCGACACAGTTTGCCACCAAATCCTCCGCGCACGCCTTTCCGACACAGGAATCCGGTACAAGGCCCTAGACTGGCTTTACTCCTTCCTCGCCGAATGCACCCAGAAAGTCCGCCTCCCACCCTTCCAGTCCCCAGCAACCAAGATCATCTTCGGGGTCCCCCAAGGGTCCTCCCTCAGCCCTACCCTCTTCAAAATTTACATGGCCCCGCTCGCCAACATCCTCCGCCCCCACGGAATCACCATCATATCGTACGCAGACGGCACCCAGCTCGTCATCTCCCTCACCAGGAACCCTTCCACTGCCAAGACAAACCTCCACGCCGGACTCCTCGACACTGCCAAATGGATGTCAGCAAGCCTCCTCAAACTCAACTCCAACAAAACAGAGATCATCATCTTCGGCCCCAACAAGACGGTATGGAACGACTACTGGTGGCCCACTGCCCTCTGATCACCCCAAACACCCTCCACCCACGCACACAGCCTTGTTATTATCCTAGACTCATCTCTCTCCATGGCCCAGCAAATCAACACAATATCATCCGCCTGTTTCAACACCCTTCGCATGCTATGGAAGACCTTCAAATGGATTCCCATGGAAACAAGAAAAACTATCACCCAGGCACTCATCAGCAGCAGATTAGACTACGGAAACGCCCTCTACGCTGGTACCACAGCCAAGCTTCAGCAGAAACTCCAACTTATCTAGAACGCAGCTGCACGTCTCATCCTCTCCCTCCCACGCCACAAACACATCTCCCCTCACTTCAGATCCCTTCACTGGCTGCCCATCAGAAAAAGGTTTGTCTTCAAAGTCCTCATCCAAGCTCACAAATCCCTCCACAACACTGGACCAGCCTACTTCAATGAATGAGTGAACTTCCACACACCCACTTGTTTCCTCCGCTCTGCTGACCTCTCCCTCGCCACAGTCCCATGCATCCAACGTACCACCTCCGGAGGCGGATCCTTCTACCTCGCCTCCAAGACCTGGAACTCACTCCCCACCAACCTACGCAAGACCCAGGACCTCCTGACCTTCAGAAAGCTCCTACAAACATGGCTTTTTAAGCAGCAATACGGCATTCCCCCCACTCCCCTACAGCGCCTTGAGACCCTCCCGGTGAGTAGCATGCTTAATACATTTTTTGATTGATTGATTGATTGTGCTAGTAGCATGCATGTGTGGCGATGCATGCTGGTGCCGGTGGAATAACGCATGCTTCATTTGCTTTGCCTTTTTATTTACTGACCCAAGATGGCAGCTACCACTTGGATCAATAAAAAAAAGTGGGGTGTTGGCTTCAGTAGGGTGGGTGGGCGTAAAGCATTGCACAAGGGTGAAGGCATCACAGAGAAAGCAAATGATGAAGAAAAGAACAGCTGCACACAAGAGTGAGCACATTGCGGGGTAGAAGCAAATAAGGGTGAGAGCAACAGGAGGTGCAGGAAGGGTGGGGGAGAATTGTGAGAGGGAGCACTGTGTGAGAGCACAACACAACGCATGCAGGTTTGTTCTTTTAGATGGGGAGCACACATTGGAGAGTGCTGGGAAACATGTACATTCTCATGGAGCGTGCAATCAAAACAAAGTAAAAAGTTTCCTTAATGTGGGCAGAGGGAGGCTACAAGACAAAAGAGGGACAAGGAAAGCTGGTGAATAAGAAACTAGCAAATGAGTGACTGTAAAGCCAGCTAGAGATAGCAGTGGGTAGGCTGTACACTCTCAATAGTCTTAACACAACGAGAGAAGGGAAGAGAGAGGGTATGGACCTCATACTGCCTTCCCAAAGTACAAAGTGTGGGGTCTGACTAGGTGTGCCATTGAGCGTCACCCTTCGAAGCAGTAAGTCGACGCGGGGCTCGGCCCGCACCCACCTTTTGCGGCATCCCCTGGCGACATCCTCGGACAGATAAGGCCTTACCTTCTGATTTGCCCTATATTGACAGGATAAGAGACAACTTTTTTCTTTTTCCTCCTATAATCTGTGGCACTAAGTTCCACCTTAAAGTTTTATCCAGTGTGACTAATTGTAATGCATGGTTATTTGCCTGTTTTAGCATGCTTTTTCACTTTTTCGTGTCCAGTAGTTTGCCGTGTCTAGTTTCACGTACATGCAGTTTCTATGTCTTATTTGAATATCTGTTCTGTTCCATCTACAGTCCCACATGGTTAAATGATCCACAGGTAGGCCCTTCGTATTACCCTAATTTTGCACTTCTTAATGAGGTAGGCCCATTCCTTCTTTCAGCACACAACTCGTTAGTGCATGAATCTAGGGATCCTAGGCCCTGATGAATGCCTCCAGACCTCCCTTGGCTTTAGTTACCGGGCAGAAACATGTTGGGCAGTAAACTGTAGGTGCCTCTTCGAGTCATTACCCTCTAGAAACGTCCCACTGTTTTTTTAAATCACACCAACAGTCACCACGAATAAAAGTGCAATATGATACAGGTGACTGATTAGGTGATTTTAGATTCTCTGTAGTACAACTGGATCCCACTATTATCCAGATAATAATTATCTCTGCACTCCCTCCAAGTTCTTTTAACGACGAGGTTGAGTCCATCCAGTTGGGGCTAGTTGGTCAAATGATGATGAAGCATGATACTATATATATAGTGTGTGAGACCACCTAGTCCGTAAGGAGAAATTCCCCTCCTGATAACCACATTCAGCACACAAATAAGTCCCGATGTTCGGGATACACAGAGGGTCCAGGGCAATTTAACTCTACTTGGTACCCACGTAAACACCGTATACTCCTTGTGCAGGTGGTCACTCTCACAATAGGTTTTTTGCAACCAGACATCTTGCGATGTTATGTAAGATGAGATCTAAATAGACAAATAAGCTTAGTTTTGCTTTGAGTCTGCTGTTGGCAACCCTGAAGGAGCTGTAGTAAATGTCTAGGAGATTAATAAATGCACAAGAACGAATTTTATGCACATTTTGAAAAAGTTCAGAAATTCTTGGGTTTCCTCTTTTTAAGTGATCGACAGCAGTTGCAAAATGGTATGTAGTTAATGTGTTTTTTTTTATCTCCTACTTCTGCTAGCTCATTTTTTCAGTGCATTTCCTCTTGATTTGCAAGAGACTGTGCACATTGGAACTCCGTTATAGAGTCAGTCTATAATATAAAGCAGAACAGAAACTTGTATAAGATCGGGGTACTTATAATGAACCTTACCAGTCATACTATTCGAATATAAATAATTCTTCACACCTAACTTTGGAAGAGAGGAAGATAATAGTGAATAGTTGGTATGCACGTCCAGTTTGTGGTGAGTTAGAAGATAAATCGAGTGTGTATTCATGGTAAGTATAATAGCTTAAAATCCGAGCAAGAAGGGTGCCAATTCACACTACTATTTAGCCCTCTCGGAGCACGGAATCCGTCACGAAACCCGGTTGTGAATGAAAATGTGATCTATTTCCGCATTTAACGTGAGTGTTTTTGTTGTGACTTCGAGGTTGAATTTAAAACAAAAAAGCATACCCAAGAGAGGAGGGCAAGAAACGCGGCTCAGGATATTCCTATGAAAGAACTCTCTGGCCTTTCAGTCAAGGCACTAAGGCTCTCTCAGGTGATTTATATCCTCTAGCACGTTTCCGGTGCATTCCTCCCTTCTCATTATAAGGACTCTGCAGCAGTGTGTGGATAATCCGTTGGCTCAAGCGTGAGCAAACCTTGAGTTTTTGTGGCATCCAATGCAAACCTCTAACAAGCATTCGCAGAGCCAGTAGGTCTGGTGTTGGCTCCTAACCTTTCAACTCTCAAAGTGCTTGTGTTTTTCTTATCATGTTTTTGACGAGCTGCAGGACCTACGCCAATGTAATGAACATTGGTTAAAAGCAAAAAAAATGTTTTGCCTTCACAAAACACACTGTCATATTATTCCCTGTAAGAAATCGGGTCATTGGTTGAGAGGGGTGGAAGCCCCACTCAGACAACAACCAGAATCCAAAAAGTAATTAAATTAACCTGTGCATAATTCTCTAGTAGCTTGGCACAAAGCAGTCCTGCTTAACTTAAAGGTGATGTGTAAAGTATTTATTCAACATATAAACAATAATGTGAGAACACTATACAAGAAAAATGCTTGCCATTTTAAAAAACAAAGTACATTTAAAAAAAAAAAAAAACAATGACAGAACTCTAATTTGTAGAAACAGAATTATTCAGTTTTAAAGCTTTTAAGTGAAAATAGTTCCTTAAAAGCACAAGTGTCTCTCTTGATCACCTGATCTCTCTAAACTGGGGGAAAATCCAAGTGCATGCTGACCGTGATGGGGTGTGGGTAGGATACAGGAGCCAGGGTACTCCCACTGAAAAGTTACCTCCTGTATCCAGTGCTGAGGGTTCCGTTCATGTTGGAGGAGGCCAAAACAATGCGGCTGAGGATTGCAGATGGTCATCCCTGTAGTGCAAAGAGCAGGTCGAGCACCACAAGTGGTCATCACTGCAAAACAAAGAGCTGGTAGTCGCCGCAAGCTCCTCTTGCTGTAGTGCAGAGTGCAGGTCTTGTGTTGCTGGACACCATAGACTGTCGTCGGCATAAGGAACAGGTCTCACCGGAACAAACCTCAGTATTTTCACCGTGTGTTCAGAAAGAGTACTCCGATGCCAGCCAACGGACCAAGACCTGAGGAGGCACTTCTTGGGGACTCAGTCCAGCAGGTCCAGTTGCAAGTGCAGTTGCAGCAGGTCAGCTGGGCAGGAAGGCCTCTGAAGCTTATTGTATCCCTGTAGCTTACCCAGGAGGTATGCCATCTGACCCTTGGAGTGACTCTGGTTCGTCTGGGGTGGAGCAAAGCAGGTGCAGACTTCCTTCTCAGACAGCAGGCTGTCTTTCAAGCAGCAGGTCATTCCTTCTTTAACATTCACAGGCCCTGGAGTGTTCTTATGAGTGATTCTGGTGCCAGCCTTTGTGTGGTGGGACTCCCTATCCTACCCCCACATCTAGTTCTGGAAAGTTCTTCCTCTGTCAATATTCCGAAGTGTCTGTTGTGACAAAAGACCAGGCTGGCCTGGTATAGGTTTCGTGTTTGTGTGTGTGTCTGGGTCTGTGTCTGTAAGAAATTCACAAACCCCAACAGCAGAGCCATTCACAGTCATGTAACCCAGGACACTGGCATAAAGCACAAAGGGTTGGGTCAAGAAAATGGGAATTTTTTTAACGTGACATTTTCAGAATTGTGACTCAAAATCCGACTTTACCATTGAAGAGAATTTCAAATTACAATTCATTGGAGTGTATACAGCATATTTGTCTGCTCCCAATCCAGAGTTATCCCTTATTATGCCTACTAAGGTAATCCAGTTTTAGTCATTGCAAGAGATAGTCTATGAAAAACAACTTTTAGTAGTTTTACACTGACCGGCCCTGTAAACCTTAATTACGCAAATCTGACTTTTTAAATACAATGCATCTTGCCCTGAGAGTATAAAGCCTACCTTAGGAGCAGGTTTTAAGTATTGAAAGGTTTAGGCCTGGCAAGAGTTTTATTTTGCCAGGTCAAAATGGAAGTTTAAAATACAGGCTTCAGTGGGAGGTCTGAGACATGTTTGACAAGGCTACTTTAGTAGATGGCACACTTCTAGAGGCCCATTGGTAGCATGTAATTTACAAGCCCTGTGTACATATAGTACCATTTGCTAGGGACGTACAAGTAAACTAAATGTGCCAATTAGGTGTAGGCCTATTTTACCATGTTTGAAATAGAGCACATACACTTTACCTCTGTTTAGCAGTGGTAAAGTGTACAGAGTCCTAAAGCTAACCAAAACAATTTCAGCAAAACTGGTGGGGGTGGTGAAGGCAAATGGTTCGGGTGAATTCCACATCCCAGGAGGTCCGGTCTAACAGTTCCTAGTACTTGAAGGACTGTGCGAATGAGCTATTTGTGAAAGAGGGGAATGCCGTCGCTCACTGTGAAGATAGTCAATGGCTGAAGTGGGCTGACTTGCTGCCCCATGCTGTAGTACAGCAGTCCTTAACCTTTTGTCTTCTTTGGACCCCATGATTCACTACTGGAAACTGGGGATCCCAACTAAGCAATTTTATGATTTGAACCTCAAGGCAAGGCAGTACACAAAAACATTAAAACAAGTGTATATCAGACAAATACTCACATTCTGAAATATTGTATTTAATTAACAAAAAATATGCAGAAATAGAAATTTTAATGGAAAGGTTGAAGTGTTTAAAAATAAAAAATAAAAGGTATATTCACTTCTAAAAGACAGAGCAATATGCTATTCACACTCATTTTGTATTTTTGCTCCAGTGCACACTTTCTGTGGGAGTATGCTAATGCTGCTGTTGAAGTCACCACTTAGCCATACTAAATTTGTTTTGCTGTACTTAAACGGATTCCACAAATGAGGATTCCAACTTAATTTTTATGATGCAATTTTAGGTTCCCTCAGTTACAAAGCTTCATAGCAGCAATTTCAATCCTGCTTTTTAGGATTGCTAGCGCGCCTGGTCCTTTGTAAGTAAACTTACAAGGGGACGCGTATAGGTCGATGAACCTTTTGAAACGCATGGAGTATCCTAGTCATGTAGTGACCTGTAATCAATAACTAACCTCAATAATCAATAGACATTCTATAGGAAAACAGCCCAGCTCAGTAATGAGTTAAACAATATTTATTTCCCTATTGATTACAATTCTAAATGATCCTTTAGTTCATTCTTTATTCAATTCACCCAGTTATTATTTTGTTAACGAAAAACATTATCGCATAACTTGAAGAAAAACCATATGCATAAAGCATCTAACACAATTCAAGAATCAGTATTAATAGCAGAATTCAGCTACTAGTTTGTCAGTCAAGTCCAGCTGTCGACGTCATCCCTAACAGCCTTCCTAGCCAAGATTAACATCAGCATGTGGCACTTCATGCAAAAACATTTTAGAGAAAAACATTAATTTGGAAAAATCTATCTAAGTGAGAAATCTATAATAAGCGCAGTTGGTACCTAGAAGGAAGGCACAATTTGTCAGTTAAATTTTCATAGCTACCTCTCCAGGATGGATCAGCAACAAGTCAGTCTTCATCTTCAGGTCATCAATTAGTCAGCCACGCATCAGGCTCACAGATTATGAGCCCAACGACAGAACCTCGGACAGCGTCTCCTGACATCATCAATTTTCCCCTCGCATCTGCTAAAAGTCTCTCGCATCTCCTCTTTAGCCCCTTGTCATGACTTTTTATTAGGGTCTCCCAGTCCATCCCCATAATTCCTAATTGATCAGTCAGCGGATATGATTTTAACCTATAGTATTTGTTTACCAAATCTACTAATTTCAATATCCGTCTGTTCACAAGATGTAGATTGGTTCGCCATACGATGTCCTCATCATCCGGCTCTTCGGGTATCGAAATTGTTGCATGTTCCTTCTTCCGTCAGTATTTTCATTGTTCAAGTCCTGGGAAAGTACATTTAGCCTGCCCTACACATAATTGTATCAAATTGTCTTCATCATCTCCTGTCCGCCGGTACATTGCAGAAAATTCTAGCTAAGCAACTTAGCATCGGGTGGGTCAAGGCCAGTTCTGGCAGCTTCTTTGCAAACGCGATTATTTTCTGCACTCTGTTGTGCAAGGCCTAGGGAGACTAGGCCTTCAGTTCGGCTAAGTTAATACTACAAATTAAAGTAAAACATAGGTTATACTTTTCAATATGACATACTACTACATTTTTCTCATATTTTTCATTATTTCAGACAGTTTCAGTTATATTAGTACAATCTTGTACACATGGCGGTCGTATCCTGAGGGCACAATTTCAAATGTGCACATTATTTTCTCTACGATTGATTTCTCTACATATTTTCATTATTAATACACACAAACATCATTAATGATTTTCTTAATTAGCATATCTGCTTCAACAGGAATGTATACTTGGTTTAATTTTCCAAATGGCGGGCTGTCGCCGTGATGGGGTTTCGCTGACCACAGGTTAAGCATCTCTGCTGTTTTGGGTGGAAGAAAGATGTGAATGACAGAAAAACAGACTCATGGATGAAGAGGGGTGAATAAAAGCTCAAGGGAGTAGGCTAGATATATAATTTTAGTAAAGTAATCAGGTCTTAGTTAACACCAGAAATCAAAATGCTTTTTTTTTTTAATAACTCATCATATTTGAATAGTGTTTACATACTGGGATTTGTTTTATGGTCTGTGACGCCTTTTATGACTTAATGTTTACACAAATCTGAACTTACTTTTAAGACCGGCATGATGGTATCCTGCTTCTCTTTTATTTGCTATCATACTTCATTAGCAATACAAGATCACTGCAAACCCCATGTTCACAAGGGTGTTTAAGCCCCAGGCCATGTCAGACCTAAATATCGTCTAGTAGATGTTGGTACTTTATTTACTGCCTCCATCTGTTGCTTTGAATTTGGTCCAAAATGCCGAACTTAAAACTCCACATTGTCTCAGACTATTTTTCTCCAACTCCATCACATATCATTGTATTTCCTGATTTAAAAAAACATGATTTAAAGAGGGTCCTATTAAGCTTCTTCAAAGCTTGTCAAGTCAGCCGGTTTATTTGGGGGATTTACCCCATTAAATGCACAAATATATATTACCATCATTTAATTAATACGATAAACAACAAGAAGTATTTTAAAAAATATTGACTTTTTAACTACAGCTATAGTCTCATTATTATGCCCTATGGGCCACACTTTAAACAGTACTTCTTTCTAAAATACAACAGAGAAGAAAGAAACTTGGCTGAGCTAAGGGATATGGTTTCTCGTGTCTGATCATAGTTTTCTTAAGGCCAATATATATTGTGTAACCCCCATCCAGTTACAGACTTGCAAAATAGGAATTGCACCTCGCAGTTAGGAAGGGGCTTTTCCCTTCTTAATTGCGACTTCAAGACCCATGTATTATTGTTTTGTGACAGTGAATGCGGTCGCAAAACAAGCAGTTACCACAAATTTCAAGTTGCTGGTAAGCCATTCACAAATGGGAAGGAGTCCCCGAGGGACCCCTTCCCCTCTGTGAATGTGGTTGCCAGCATTTCATTTGTTCTGACCAGGAGACCAGGACCACTGCCTACTCTGGAAAAAATGAAAAGGTATATTTTCATTTTTGTTTTTTAAAAGCATCCCGGTCTCCTCCCCCCCTCCCCAGATAGCAGGCTGCATTAAAAAATATATAGTTCTTTATTGACAAACCACTCCCAGACATGGTTATCTGCTAACCCTAGCATGGCACCATCCCTGTGGTTGTTGCCATTTACAAATTGGTCCCAAATTGTGACCTGCATCATGAATATTGATGAGGCAGGTCCCTTGCGACCCTTTTGCAAATAGCAAACAGAGCGCTTGACACTGTTGTACATTTTGTTTTGCGACTCATGATTTGCAAAAAATTGCAATTTGCGAGTCACAAGGCAAAGTGGTCTTGCATCTGGCCCCACATATCCAAGTTTAATATAAAGTTGCTTAGCTGTAGAAGAATCAAAGAAGGGAGCAAATATGGTTGCACTTTTGAATCTAAAAATTGGTCTGTGTAGGCATCTATGTCTAGCGGTTACTTACTCCCTCCCTGAAACGTACAACCAATATTTTACTTTGAAGTATTCCTTGGTTATCCTTGGAACTTGTCTCGTTATTCGATAGTACTTTTAAAAAGATGTTCTGTAGGACGACATCTCTTTTTCTATACTGTAATAGGTGCCAGTAAACCAGAGGCCTAACATTCGCCTTGTCGGCTATGCTTTTTACTCCCAAACCCAAATATAATAGCAGTAGTGGGACATTTATGGGGCACGTTGACTAGGGACTTCAGGAATTTATAGTCTGATGTTGATAGATTGGTTACTTTATGTCCCCACAGTACTCTGCACCATGTAGATCTGCCCTCCGAGCTTTGACATTATATGTTTATAAGGCTGGGGAGACTGATCTTGAGGAGGTTGGCTTGATTTGGTATCACAATTTTGCTGTAATTGTAGTGCACTTTGGTGGTCTGACAAGACCATGACGTACTTGTTCATAGGTTTTACCTCCAAATAGTCCATTACCCTTTTGATCTGAGATTCTCCTGTCAATAGTGCGCCCCAGTAGGTTTTATGGGGGTTGGAAACATGTATTTGTTTTTGTGTGGTTTTGGGGTTCACTTCCAATCCACTCTGATTCCAGAAGTCTACGGTCCAAAATAAGGGGGCCTGCAGACCCATAGGTGTTTTTGAGATTAGTAACATGTCTTCCAGAAAACACAGGGCTATTACCCTGAAATTATCTCATTCGGGGGTCATTTATGCATGTTTTGAGATGGTTCAGTACATCATTCATGTATAAGGAAAACAGTGCTGGGTCTTCAAAGCTTATCCAACATAGAGAAGGTCCTCTTAGCTTGGTTTAAATTAAAACTACTTAATACACAAATTACTTGATCAATCCACAACCAGCAAAATATCCTGTAGTCTGGCCCGCAGCTTGAAGGCCTTTGCCCCACAAGCCCCATCTACCACAAACACTACCTCATCAGTGTGTGACTGATGGATATAATTTAGCAATGCTTGTGTTATTGGTGCCTCAAATGGTTAGCGCGAGTGAGCTTATTACCTTTCTTTTTCCGACAGCACGTTTATGTTAAATAAATGCTGCCTTTTAATTTGAGATACCTAGAATTTAGGATATCTCAAATAAAAGAGGTCGCCCCTGTATTTTTCCCCAACCGTGTCCTTTGCTCGCGGGTCACCTTTGCTTTACTTGGCTACGATCTCCTCGGCCACATTAATCGGTCACGCGCTGTTGTACTGAAACCGAATGGTAAAGCCGAGGGAAAGAACCCTTTACAAAGGAAACGTGATGAGTATCACTGTACTTCAACCAACATTCTTTCCGCGCCGTATGTTCTCTCAGTTGGTAAGTCATCGTCTTTATCGAAAACTAATTGAAAGAACAGAAAACAAATGATGTGCTTACACTAGTGCCCGTTCAGGCCTTTGTATACAATTTTGCCGAGCACCTGCAAGCAGATCTTCCACGTTTTCCTTTAGGGATTCTGGTCAGTGGCCTTGGCAACGGCAAACTGTTTCCATTCAGATGTGAAGATTTTTCAGCGCCTGCCTTGCACAACGCTTGATTCCAATTGCTGTTGCGAGAGTGTGTTTCAAGTTGTTACACTTCGCTTTCCTGGCCGTGGTTCACTGCCTGCCATTTTTTTTGTGTCCAGTTGAGGCCAAGCCTGCTCCTGGCACTGCACAAATTTATGCTTTCTTATTGAGCAACCCTGAATGTTCTTCCCCCGCTCCACGTGCCCTCGCCCCCGTCTCCTTGTGACTCAGCTTTCACAACTTCTCTTCCTGTGTTTTATCTTTGGAGCCTTACTCAACCTCAGTGCGTTGCCTGCACCCACTGTTTTTCAGGGGTTTCCTGCCTCCCTAATCTATTTGCTTTTTCTCCACAATTTCTTTACATTTAAACACAGGTCGCATCGGCTAGACTTATATATGTAATACAAATTAGAAAACCTGGTATTCCTATTCCAATATCAAAGAAAAACATATTAGCCAAAAGTCTATTTACTTCAGTTTTTGACCATGCCTGAAACTGTAAAAAATAGGGTTTTAAAAACGTAATAGGGGTAGTTTTATAAAAGGGGCAATCTGCGAGAACATTACATATCGTGCAATTCACATTTAAGAAACATTGACAAACTGCTTTTATCCCGTGCATGTTATACCATTCTCATCGAGAGAAAATTTTTATACCCCGTTTGGGGTCGAGTAGATTTCAAATTCACATTTGTTAAATGATGAAGTGTTGTCACAGTTGACAATTGACTGCCTCTCTGCACTCCGTGCACATTCAGCCGTGGCAGCCTCTCAAACAAACAATGTGAACTATACTATCCTAAATGGACAGTAAATTGGTTCCTGTGTGTCAGTGCTTTCAGCGTTATAGTGCCAGATAACCTTGTTCTGAAAATCGTTGTTTACAGGAACACATGAACTTTATATAGACTTGAATGAATACTCCAAGTCCAGGAAGCAGGAAAAAGATTCTCACTCCCACCCTTCACTCAGGTCTAGATGACTACACCTGCAGAGTGATACCCCGCTGGAAGCTAAACAGAGGAAGGACAGTACCAATAGACTAACCTGTGTCACTACATTTAGTCCAGCGAGTAGTGACATTAAAAAGGTTCAGAAACACCACTGGGAACTTTCCCTCTTTAAAAAAAAAAAAAAAAAAAAAAAAAAAGTTAAGAATGTGAAAGATGCATTAGTGAGAGCAGCCTTACCACAACCTGCAAATTACAGATGTGGACAATGTTCAGCATTCAAATTTAGTTTTAATACGAGTGACTTTTGATATGATGATGTATTTACTTTGGCTTCTTTCAGTAATTGAAACACAAGATGTGATATATGTAATCTGGTGTCCATGTAATTTAATGTACATAGGGAAAATCACACAGATAATAAGGTACAGAATTCTGCAGCCTAAGAGTAGAATAAAATGTAAAACCGTGGGGACACCCCTGGTGGAGCATTATCGAGACATCAACATAACAATGAGGAGATGAGATGGCAAGTCATCGAACAAGTGACCTTGGGACCCAGAGGGGGAGATAAACATATCCTACTTTAAAAACGTGAACATTATTGGATGGAGAAATGTGGAACAATAACCAACGGGCTCAACACATTGAATGATTGGAGACAGACTTCTACAATGTGAATGGGCCCTTTCGGATGTATATTTAGGTATCTGTAAAATGAAAGTATGAGCCATGTATTCTTTGGGCGAGATGATTACACGTTGTCACCTAATGATCGTTTTTAATAATATGAAAATAATTCTGGACATATATGATTTTCATCCTCTTATATCACATAACTATAGAAAATTGTTTGAGTAATGTTAATTTGCCACATCTATGGTTTTCCACATCACATATAGATAGGAATGGAAGTATATTGAGAACAACACATATTGATCCTAGCAGTGATTGTTGTAATTAAGGTTAGGCTTGCCCCATACCTCTTGTGACAAATCTGGTTTCTCAAAGCAAAATCCTCAGTTAAAATTAGCGGGCGTTCACAGGCTGTCGCGTGCACGCTACACATGGCCTGATTCTATTTAAACAGGCAGTTATGGCGCGATTTGGAAGTTGTAAGGTGGCGTCCTCCCACGCACCGTGACAGAGTAATTCTGATCAAGTAATTTTATATGGGGAACTTGGGGATACATCAGGGGCCCTTGTAGAATCTAGATCTGTGGCTTCAGGGAAATCCACTCTGTGTTAAGGTTGTAGAAAAAGAGGTCGATCCGAGGGAGACCGAATCGAGGTGGATCGGAGGAATGATTCCATCAAAATCTATACAAGGATGGGCATGCAAAGTCAGTTCTTGTGGTGAGTGAACAGACAGCATTAAATATACTTCTGTGTAAATGTTGAGAGAGAAAAGGATATACCAAGCACAGCAAAGATGCATAAGGGCTGTTCACACATTAGTCATTTTTCATGTGTTGTTAGAAGAAAGATAACAATTTGGAACAATATTGCTGAGATTTATTGGGCACAATATTGTCTCTATAGCTCACTATAATATTATCACGCAAGGAAGGGAATGAAAAAGTGAAGTGTTTAGCAATTCAAAGACATACAAGGATTGTCTGTTTCCCTTTTAGGAGGAACAACTAGACTGCCAATAGGAAAACTTTAGTGAAAATCAGTGGAAGAGTAGGTAAGTGGCTACATTTTGTAGGTTTCAAATAAATAAAATGAAATCTACATAATGGTAACCATATATCCTTACGAAATGATTAAGGAAGAAATTTACATTTTATTTGTTTTAGGTGCTTCTAACACAGATAATCTCAGTCCTGATGATGACCCATTACTGATTTATGCTAATATTCAGGGTTGAAATGTCGACATATTTTTTATGTGGAGTCACGTAGAAATAAATGATGACTTTGGGACACCTGGAATTAAGGAGTCCTTCAGAAGATCACTGTACTTTTCTAACCACACCTTGTACTTTGTATATATAACACTTCGGCACTTTTTCACATCTCACTCTCAATGCATCACAATTATAGGAGCACCTAAATCTGTTTTAAATTAAAAATCAGTTTTAATGTCAAAGAAGTGAAATTGATGAAAGAATAAAAATTATGCATTAATCTAGCAATACCATACTGAGACAAAAGCCGTCTTTTTTTCTGATAATTGCTTTGGTCTGTGCTGTGGAAGTCAAGGCATACACTTTCCCCTTGGGGCAAAAAATGTTTTGCTTTGTATTTACTTACCCAGGGGTCACTGGCTTTGCCTCATTTTTTTTTTAAATAATACAACTGCAGAGTGGGCACATTCGTTTTGCAGGCCATTTTAATTGACAGTAACTCCAAAATTACGTACGTAAATGGACATACTTGTTGTGAGTGGAACACTTTACAAACAGAAGATCGCTACTGAAATAATGAGAAGCTTGGACAATGATCCCTTCGTCATGTACTTCCCATCATATCAAAGACTTGAACAAAGGAAACCCCATCTTTGCCATACAAGTCTATAAAAGTCTTCTTGCAGTGCCCGGAATCACCAGATTTGAAATGATAGTTTGTCATGTAACTGACTATGCTTTGATCATGGGCCAGGCAGTGTTAATTGTGTGGCTTTTAGCAAGACTTTCCTTGCACTACCGTCCCAGAGCAGTTTTAATGCCATGGTTTTGCATCTGTCACAAGTTGTAGTCAGAATAGTTATTGCTTCTAAAGTGTGCCACATTAGCTATACTGGCTCAGATGGACCTAACACAGATAAACTGAACTAGAGTACCACAAGACCAGCGAACAGAATTATTTTTAGAGCTTTACAGAAAGCAAAGTGACATGTCATGGTTCTGAGACAAAATGCATGACAGACTTTCCCACAAAATAAATTGTGGCGAGTGCCCTTCATTTATGAACCCTTCTGTTTTTTATGACTGAGCAGGAACTGTATTTAAAGATTGCAGTGATGGGTATAGTTCTAAAGCCTGGTCCTATGAAACCAGGATCCATGACATTAAGTGCATAATGAGCCATGGATGAAGCTTAGAAGTTGATCCTTAGCCAGCTCAGGAGCTGGTGTAACATCCGCAGAGCTGTGGTGAGACAGACATATTGTGGCTGGGAAACAAGATACTGGCATCTTCTGATGATGCATGTTGCAGTTTGTTCTGTGCCTCTTGGTGAGTCTAAGATCTACTCCATTGGCATAACTTAGCCTAGTATCATTTAAGACTACTGAAACAGAAGGACTTATTGTGTTGTCTGTGAATATAAAATTCGATCTTCATGTACAATAATGAAATTAAAATCTGGGTTCTAGCCCTATGTTCTCTGGAACAAAGATTTTCCCAGGCGAATGAGTGAGTCGAAAGTGCATTATGCTGCACATATCTCAGTTTTGTGACTTAGGGCCTGATTATGACCTTAGCGGAGGGGATTACTCCGTCACAACGTGATGGAAATCCTGTCCACCATATTACAAGTTCCGTTATATCCTATGGAACTTGTAAAATGATGGGCGGGATATCCGTCACGTTTGTGACGGCGTAATCCCCTCCGCCAAGGTCGTAATCAGGCCCTTAGTATTTTCTGCAGACCCTGCCACTCTTGAGAAGTGGGACGTGTAGTAGCAGGTTAATTTTTAACGTAGCAAACACAATGGTACAGCTGCATGAAGGCACATGTAACTAATATGTGCGGCAATCTCCTCCCCAATAGGTGCTCACACACATGCACCAGAAAACCTACACCACTGGAGATGGTTACTGGGAGTCTGGCTGACACTAGTGGCACTCAGAACCGGTTGACACTATCTGCTCTTTCAGTCAATGCACTGCTGATGGGGCCATGGCATGTGAAAGAAAATGCCTTTCAAGGCTGTGGGGTGGAAAGACAGAGTTCTCACTCTGTCTGAACAACCAGTTCCACAGAAGCTAACTGGTTTAAATAAAGGTAACTTTTGCTGCTCTTGCACAATGGGGGTCTGAGCTCCAAGGCCAATCTCATAGCAGTGTATGTTGTGTAACAATCTACCACAGAATTACAGTCAAATCTAGAACCTATTGTCCCCACCAAATTAAGGTAAGAAGGGGTAAAGCTTTGCTAAGAAAAATAAAGTTGAAATGGAAAGAATGACGAAAAAAACCATTGAATCAAAAAGTCGTAAAATGTTTGTTTCCTCGCCACCATCCAGAGAGCCTTGTATCAGTAGTATTCAGCAGTAGTCAACAGTGCACCAAGAAAGTTGAACTCGCCTCGGATTTTCAGAGACAGTTAACTGCGTGATTCAAGTTGCCTCCCAGTGTCAATTTTGCTGGTGTTTAATTATATGGCTAGTGTGCTAACTTGGACATCCAGTTTCTAAGCAGGTGTTTTTAATGGTTACTTGGGTTGCCTGAATGGCTGCCTCAAACTGGTGCACATCTCAGCAGCTCTCCATCAGCACACCTTTTAACAGAGTTTCTCTGACCTTTCTTCAAGGGTTTCTGTACCTTCTCCGTCTTTGAGCCTACCTGGTTTCTTAGAGGGTGAGATTCTCCCTATCTGAGGCGTCTTCTAATAGTCAAATACGCTAGTACCTTTTTGGTCCAGTATGAGCTGCTTATTAACAAGCAGTATGAGCTGCTTAGTAATACGCCTGTAGGAATCCCTCCCAGGCCCAGAACACCTCCTCGTTCGATAATAGCCCACATCTTCAACTTTGGAGACCATGATGATTCTTCAAGCAACACGCTGTGCCCCTCCGGTCAAGTTTGAGAACAGTTATTCATTTTTTCCCTATATTTCACACTCCAAGTTCAGCAGCTTCGATGTAACTTTTAAGGTGAAACGGGTCTTGAGGGAGCGAGACCTCAAATACTCAGTGATGTTTCCAGGGCAGCTCAGAGTGGTAGTAGAAGGGAAAACTTGACACTTTGTGACCCGGAAGGTGGCATGGGACTGGCTACATTGATAAGACAAGCCAAGGGGGCATGACCGCTGAGCCAGTCTCACAGATGGCGACATGATCAGGTCGATCCAGTCCATAGACAGGATGATGATGAAACTAGACACAACAGCGGTGAACACAGCAACAAGCGTTTGGGAGGCAATGCCACAGGGGCCCCAACAAGACTGGTTCGATGGAGTGGGCCAAGACCGACAACAGCACGAATAATCCCAGTCACAGAGTACCAGCGCCACAAACCAAAATTTATAGGACGATGTTGATGAAGTTGCGCGTCTGACAGAGCCAAATGATTCTTGGTAACAGTGTGTCCGTGGGGGAGGCAGTTGCTGGTAGTTACCACTGTCACCTACTCTTTAAGTATTGGTTATGGGCGACAGGCACTCTGCAAAGTTGTGGGGGGCAGTTTTAAATCCGCTATGCAGGGAGGCATTGTGGGGGAATGAGTTTAGGAGTTTTGCCTTTTATCATTGTTTATTTTGGGAGGTAAAGTTTTTTTTTTTTTTTTTTTTTTTTTTTTTTTTACAGCACTGACCACTGTACCAGCATGCGGAGGCATCTTCATTAACACACATGGGTGGTCGGGCTGACAAGCTGGCCATGAAGCTGTTACCCTGGAATGTGAATAGCCTGAGAGACAGTTAAGCGTGGAGTCATTCTGAAAGATGCCAAGTGACAAGCACCTGATGTGGTCCTTCTACATGAGACCCACCTGAAGGGTAACATATATAGAGCGCCAGACAGATGGGGTTACAAATTAGTTGTGCATGCATGATATACCACGGGCTCCAGATGGGTGTTTTAATAAAGAGGTTGCTTCCGCTTATGATTCATCCGGTCTTGCCAGGCACCAATGGGAGATGCATTGCTCTTACGAGGGGTTGGGAGGGGGTTGACCGTCAATGTCTGCTTGGTCTATGTCCCACCACGCCTACATGATGCTACGCTGCCCCACTTGAATGCTCTACTATGTCAACTGCTGGGGGGGTGGTGGGGTTGGGGGTGGGAGGGGGAGGAATCTTCCTGCTGCCCACTGTTTGGTTTCCTTACAAGCCTTTGGGCTGACTGCCTGGTGGCCCATAACCCCACGTAACAGCAATTCACATTCCACTTTGGGGCACATGGCAGCCTTTCCCGTATTGACCGTCTTCTTGACTTTGCACACCACCTTCATTATTTCTCAGAGGTCCATCATCTGGATAGAGGTGTTTGCTCTTGTGGGTTGGTCCCAAAACACGTGTCATATCACTTATCCCCTGGTAACTTAAGTTGCCCAATGTTAGAAAGGAATTAATAGGCGCAATGAAGCATTATCTTTCTGAGAATGAGACTTTAATTGACTCCCATCTGACACTCCGGGGGCATATAAGGTAGTAGTTAAAGGTCAGGCACTCTTGTTCATTGTTAGACACACAAAAGAAAAAGGGGCTGTGCTCGAAACACTGGAAAGGGGACTTAACTCACAGAATAATACTGTGTGGCCAGTTATTTGCTCCTGTTTAAACAGAAAGAATATAGGTACATGGTGATCGATGCCGCCCTGAGGAGCCATAGGGCCACGCAACACCACTTGTATGAGGTTGAAAACAATGCTGGCACGGCAAGATAGACCAGGCGAGGCACATGCGTTCACTGCCTACTACGCCCAGTTATACTCCCCAGCTGTGACAACCACAGTGGAGGAGTCCCAGGAGTTCCTGTCTGATATCCACCTGCCAAGCCACCTGACCTAGGACCACGTTTTTCTTGAAGAGGAGATAAGCGAATGATGAGTAAAGCACCTAATGAAAGGTGCTGTTGAGGTGGTGGACACAATGGTACTTTTTACTATATGATATTGGACTGTCCAATACTGCAAAGCTTTTGGGTGGTGGTGGTTGCATGTATGGGTGAGGTGTGTGATGATTCCCTCAGTGCCTCTGCAAAGTGGTGTCTCCTGAATATCCGGAAGGAAACAGATCTGCTCCGTATGGAGCATATATGAATCATCCTAGGGTTGGCTGTATCTAAATGGAATGTTTCAAGATTGTGGGATGCGGAACAAGCCCTGCAGTCCTGAAGTGGGCTAAGATCTTGGAAAATTGGCAAAACTACAGAAGTAATATATCCTCCAGAGCTCACCCCTGTCACTTTGGAGGAATTTCTGCCCAAGGTGGGCTTTTCAAGCATTGCTGTTGGCGATGTTGAGGGGGCGGAATGGTTTAATGCCGCAGTGAAGACAATGTCAAAGAAATTACCAGTGAGATTTTTGTATTCGTTTTTATTGAAATGCCAATAAAAAGATCTGTGTAAAATGAAAATTAAAAAAAAACTATATGAACTATTTATGAGGGGCATGCATCGCTGACTAGCTGAAAAACAACTGACTAAAACTCAACACAGACAAAACAGAATGCTTATCTTCAGGAACAGTATCTTCCCATGTAATGACTCCTGGTGGCTTTCTGGACTAGGACCCTCACCCACTCCGACAGACCACACTCACAACCTTTGCATCCTCCTGGACAGCAAACTTACCATGGGAAAAACCAGATCAACACAGTCTCTTCTGCCTGCTTCTTCACTCTTTGCATGCTCCATAAGATCTTCAAATGCCTCCACGTCAACACCAGACAAACTGTCACTCAAGCCCTGGTTGCCAGTTGGCTGGACTACAGCAACACACTCTACGTAGGAATCACCACACACCTCCTTAAGAGACTGCAGACCACACAGAATCCAGCGGCCAGACTCATCCTTAACCTCCTTAAACGTTTCCACACCAACCCCACCTCAAGATGTTCCACTGATTTCCCCATTCAAAAGGGATGTCAATTTTAGATGCTGATCCACACCTACAAAGTCCTTCACAATCAAAGACCTGCATACATCAAGCACTGTGTGAACTTCCACCACCCTCCAGACACCTGCCCTCTGCTTCCCTCAGCAACCGTAGAGAACACTACTCCTACTTTGAGGCAATATCCTCTTGGACACACACTCACACTTTCTTTCTTTCTTTCTTTCTTTTCTGATATTGGTAATTCACCCCTTTTTAGACAGCACTTAGTAGATTGTAAGCAGTGTAATTATGGTGTGAGTAGGGATCTCTGCTTCTCTAGCTAAAATAGTGTTATAGTTATTGAACCGTTTCAGCTGTCTACAGGCAAGGACAATGCCATCTCTTTTGTCTATAAAATAGATTAGTTCTCATGCCGGTAAGGCATATTCATCCCAAATTACCTACTGTATTAAAAATGTTGAGGGTTGAACCTGCGAGTGCATGCGCCAGCACATATATGTCTCGCTTGCGAGACAGTTGTCTACAGTAAAGGGCTTGGAGCCCACCTGTCGCTTACCATTTGTTGGCTTGCGTGGCACTCTGCTTTACAGCCTTGTAATTTGTCACTACAGGACTTGCATCATTTCCTTTCCTCTGTCTGGAGCAGGGACCAAGCACTGATTGATTCAGTTTAATTGGTGCCCATCCGCTGCTCCAGACATGACTGAGTACTATTTTTTTCTTTATAACTTCTAGTGCCCTGCAAACAGAAGGCATGTGCGACTGTCAAAAACTTACCCAGCAGGACATACATAATTGCTACGTTTTTTATTTTTTATATCTAACTTTTTTTAATTTTTATTTATTTTGCCAAGTTGTCTCATTTCAATTTATAATCGTGTTTTCTATTGTTTTTGCTCGTGGGCGCTGTTTTCAAAAGATGACGATTATCTTGTTCTAAATATTGTAAAGCAACATTTTTTCTTTATGTATAATTTCTGAAATGATGCTCTAACACATAATCGCGCAGTACACCCTAATTCGACCTACTACAATCCACCCCAACCTAATTCACTTCAACCCGTCCCACTCCAGTCCTTCCAACCTGCCACAATTTAATCTGCCCCACTTCAGTTCGCCCCACTCCAATCCAAAACAATCTGCCCCACCTCAATCCAAAACAATCTGCCCCACTCCAGTTTGCCCAATCCAAAACAATCAGCCCCACTGTAAGCTGCTGCACTCCAATCCAAAACAGTAGGTCGGACTCCAGTGTGCCCCACTTCAATTCAATCTGCCCCACTCTAGTCCAAAACAATCTGTTCCACTCCAGTCCACCCAATTCACTCAACTCCAGTCCACCCCAATTCACTCAACTCCAGTCCACCCCAATTCACTCCACTACAATCTGCCCTATACCAATTCACCCTATTACAGTCTGCCCCACCCCAATCTACCCCACTCCGATCTGCCCCGCTCAATCCAAAACAATGTGCACTACTTTAGTCTGTCCCCCTCCAATGTAAAACAATCTGCCCCACTGTAGTCTGCCCTCCCTCCAATCCTACCCCTCTCCAGCCTCCCCCACTCCACCCTGCCCCACCACAGTCCAGTCCACCCCACTACAGCCCAGTCCTCCCCACACCAATACAACCCAACCCAATCCAGCAGTCCAATCTACCCCGCTCCAATCAATATACCTCTGCCCCAATCTGATACACCCCAATCTTTTCCACTCCAGTCCAATCCACCCCACTCCCCCAGTCCACCCTACTCAAATGTAACTCATTCCAATCTACCTCATGCAACCCACTCCAGCCCAACCCTCCCCACTCCAATCCACCCCTCTCCAATCAAGTATTTTGCAACCCAATCCACCTCACTCCAGTCCACCCACACACCCCACTCCATACCTCTCCAATATAATCCACTTCAATCTGCCCCCAATCCAATCCACATTAATCCACCTTAGTCCAGTCCAAACCACCCTAACCTATCCCACTCCAATCCACCCATCTCCAATTAATCCACCCTACTCCAACCCACCCCACTCAACTCGCCCTAGTCCACTCGGATCCACCCCACTCCAATCCACCCCACCTCAATCCATTCCACCCCAATCCACTCCAGTCCAACACACCCCACTGCAGTCCAATACACCCCATCCCATTTCAGTCCCCCTCACTCAAATCCACTCCACCCCATCTCATCCTACTCCAATCCACCCCATTCACTCCAATACACCACACTACTCCAATCCACCCCACTCTATCCCAGTCCACCCTACCCCATCCCAGTTCAGTCCAGCCCACTCCACTCCAGTCATCAAGCCGACTTCACTCCACCCCAATCCAGTCCACCCTACTTCATTCCAATCCTCCCAATCACCATCTAGTCTACCCCACTCCAATCCAGTGAATCTAGTCCATCCCACTCCAATCCAGTGAATCTAATCCATCCCACTCCAATCCAGTGAATCCAATCTACCTCACTCCAATCCAATATACACCACTCCAGTCCAATCCACCCCATCCCAATTACTCAAATCTAAACCACCCACTCCAATCCAACCCACTCAAATCCACCTCACCCCATTTCAGTCCACTCTATTCCAATCCATTCCACCCCACCCTAATTCAGTCCACCACACACTATTCCAATCAAATCCACCCACTACCTCAGTCCAGTCCAACCCACTCAACCCTATTTCACCCTACTCCACTATACGAAACTCTGCCACTGAACACTACTCCCCTCACTCAACACTGTACTCAACCTACCCCACTCGACTACACCACTCCACTACACCAACAAATCCACTCTACTCCCCCACTTCACTCTGACACTCCACACCACTAACTTTTAGCCTTGCTGGACAGCAGCCGCACTGGTGTACAACATGACAAAACACATTGCCAAAGCCAGTAGCTCTTGTATAGGCGTGATCTATTGGCTTTGCCAATGCTGGTTATGTTTGAGTCGGGCCTAGCAGAAAAATGCTATTTGTCAGCCCACAGCTGTCCACTGCATGACATTTGTTTTAGGCTGCTGGGCCTAGTTTTATAACTGGCAAAGATCAAACGGGAAAGGAACCAGGAACAACTACACTTGTGTGCGTCTTCCACTGACAGCCTAGTCCTAGTGTCGGTACACGGTGATGACAGGCCTATATTAACAAAGGATTCACAGAAAGAAACAAATACAGCATATAAACAGAGCGCTATAGGTCTGAGCCTGTCAGGAGTGTCCTTGCATCAGAGGTCTGAATAAAAAGAGTAAGCGAGGGGAACACAATATCGATGACTGAATTTACCGCAGCGTTCCTCAGTTTTCTCCTGGATCTGGTCCAGGAAGGCGTTGACTTGCAGCATCTCAAATAAAGATTTTTGTCCTTTTCTCAGGGAAACGCACTTCATTAAAAAATATATCAGTACCAAAAAACGTGTGTGCCTCTGAAAGTGTTTATTAATTCATAGAAATCCCTTTGACTTGTAGTTCTTGCCGTTCAAAATGCATGAAATCATTCACCACCGTTACCGACTGGAGTGCCGCACAATAGTTGTCTTTACATTTTGATAAGCTTGGTGACCAGTGATTACGGATTTCAAAAGTAATAAATGTGTGCTTCCCTGGGGGTGCCTCTGGCACATTGAAGTTACCTGCGTGATTCGTGTGTATATATAATTATATTTTATATGTTCATTGTCCTCCGATATCTCATTTAAAAGCCTTGTACCCGAGAGCTTTTCAGTCTTGAACCTTAAAGCTGTTATTTCTGGCTACCTTTTCTTGGCTTTCACGTAGTGCTTTCAATTCAACCTCCTTAATTATTTTAGGATTTGCTGCACGTTTCGAGGTTTCAACCAGATTTACTAATGTATAATGGAGTTGGTAACAACACTGATTGAAGGCCTACTTATATGAAATACACCAGAACGAGAAAGTGCGAGTTCTGACGAGAGAAAATGGAGCTGCATTCACGAATCCCAACAGTAGTGTTTTGTAAGGAAAATGATTTTACGACATGCAAGGACTATGTAACAGATAAGAATCTGATGCCGCGTCCAAGCTACGTGCCGTTGTTCTGATGCTTACACAATATCTTACTATTTTTGTAACAAACCTACTCGAGCAATTTTTACATAGATAACTTGCCACAGAGTGAATTCTCTCGTGTTTCGCTTTCCTTTTCACCAGTATGATCACTTCAGTGAGATGTGTATGAACAAATCGGTTTCGAACGTTTGCGGTACATTTGGCAGTGAAACTGTATAACAAAGAACAAAGCTACTAGGTCCGAGACCTCATTAGAAGTCAGGTGTTTGGCCTTGGCACCGCTATCCGCTCCCTTTTAAGGCTACGTGCATAATTCCGTTTGCGAAAGACGCGAGTTTTACAGTTGCTGGCTTTGTGCCATCGCAAATGTAAATACATGGATTTTGGCTTTAAAGAATATTGATCACGCTCTCCGATCAATGAGCACCACAAGCATTCAAACTGTACTGCTTCACCATATGAAACGTGTCTGAGGCTGGTCCTGCATAGTCTTTAAACATTACACGGTTAGTGCAGCGTAGATGTTTTGCACGACCGTGGGACAAAGAAAAATGCAGGAGAGCGGAGGATGTAAGCGCTGCAGACTCAACCCTCCTTTGAGTCTGGCGAAATGGAAAGGTTTCGAAGGGTGATTCCATTTAACTCAATGGGGAGAAACTATTCTTTCCAGTCGAGAAAGGTTTTCACGACGAGTGATCCAATTCAGGTTAATGGGAGATATTTTGCACGTTTTAAAGGGTGAAAATTAGTCCTTGCAAGGTGACACTTTTAACGTGAGGGTGAGTTGGGTGGTATGTCATGCAGGGAAGATGTGCTGCTAGAGTCGCATGGTTAGCATGGTGGGAAGAGGAAGAGAAAGCTGCAGGAGTTAGTTGGGGCTGGGGGTAGGCAGGAGATTGATTGTGCAGGCTTGGCAGAAACAATTCAGGAGTCAGCAGTGAGAAGGGGCTGCAAGAACGTGTATTGAGGTGGAAAGAGGAAAGGTCCACTGCCTTACCCCTATTGGCCCAGTCCTTTGTACACCATCTGTGTTCCCAAAAATGTAATAATCATTCCACGCAAGTCAGATTGAGGGGTGACTAGATGCGAAAAGTTTGCTTGGGGATGGGGGCTTGGCATTATAAAGTTTAAAGACAACTGGTGTAGATTCACACTCTTTTCAAATGTAGTTTTCCCATCTGAATTTAAGTGATCCCATGGGTTTTTATTTCTCTTGCAAGGTCTTTTGTCACCTTACGGGGGGCTTAGAGGACACCCTATTGCTTACCATGTTTGCTTTATTGTCACTCATTTGTTTTCTTCAACTGCCATGGTTTCCCTGGTTTTCCTGTATGTCCCACCTGCCAGAGCATCGGCCCATTACTTATATCCTTCCACTGCTCGCTTTTTCAGGTGCTGCTTTTCTTTTTGTTTAAGCAATCTATGAAAGCATGTTTTTTTCTTCTTTTTGCTGTCTTCCTTGTGTTCTTCTCCACCCTCCATGTTTCCTCCAGTCCCTCCATTGTCCATTTGCTTGCCCTAGCCCCTCAAGGCCTCCCACTGTTGTCTCAGTGCATGCTTTAGCCCCTCCAGCCCACCATCCATTGTCTGTCTGATTGCCCTTCGGTCCTACCTACTATCCTCTCTTGTCCGTGTGGTTGCCCTCGCCCACTCTCCATTGTCCTTATGCTTGCCCCCAGACCATCGAGCGCCCTCTCTCTGCACCCTCGGCCCTTCCCAGCCATCCTCCTTTGTCTGCTTGCCCTAGACCCTTCTGGCCACCTGCTATTGTCCACGTGCTCCGCCACGATCTATTGGCTGTCCTCGCCCTCCACCTGTGTCCTTTTCTCCCGCTCTATCCCCTTCCTCTGACTTGCCTCGGGGAAGCACACGGCTAAAAGTAAAGGCTTAAACTTTTTGTTATTTAAAACACTTTGTCTTCCTTATAGCACTATTTTGAAATTAATCAGATTTGGCAATAGTGCATGACTACAAAACATGACAATAGCTCTCATAGATGTTGGCATGGCCAGCGCTAGTTTAATTTTGACCATACCCCTTGATTTTTTTTTTATTTGAAGCCTTGATGTGTTCCAGTCTCAGTCTTATAGTCTTATTATTGTGCGATTTGTCAAATTGTTTGAACTGATTTTTTCAGTTCCATAAATAGTTTAGAGTGTTGGTAGAATATTACAGTCATCTTTGGAAAAACGCTATTGTGTGTGTGTTCTTGACCATTACCATCTATTCAGCTTTTTCTGCTTATGTATTCTATGTAGCCATGTCTGGATCTTCCAGATTTGTCCCCATGTTCATTGAACTTTGCTCCATGCCTATCAAGGGTCCTAATATTCTGCTTCTCCCATTTTGTACTGTTGAACTTGCTGGTCCTGTCTGGGATGATGTATTGTATATGTAGTTTAGCCTGGGATTCTTTCCCTTTCTTCCAAATTTCCTGTTTTTTGTATTGTTAGGATTGACATCACCGGTCTACTTTTGACTTTTGCCTTGTATGACTCCGAGGGGACCAATTTTGTATTTCTCTTGTAATCTTGTTTGTATTTTCGTGTGTTTGATAACATGAGTCATCTAAGTATAGGGTTAGCTTATTATCCTTTGGCAAGTCGAAGGTTAAATATAGTTTTTTTATAAGTTCACTTCGAAGCTTTGATCACTAGGGGATTAAAAAAAAGACTCGAACAACTGGTAGTAAATTTCAGAGGCCTTGTGTAATCTGTTTTGTGCCGGTGAAAATCATTAAATACTGTTTTTCATGTTTGTGGTTTGCATAATTTGTTCTTTGCTATAGTTAAATTGTCTTTACTAGAAAATTACCAGAGGTGTACTACACGTAGAAGCACAAATTATGAATCTTCAAGTATTTAAACAATGTACTAATGTCTTGCAAATTTTCAGACATTTGCCTTAGATGTCCAGGAACCTTTAACACGTCTGGGACGTAAACATTTCATCCATGACTTATGGAACAGGTCTGTTGATTTCATAAGCATGTTTCGACGTTCACATTGCCTTTTAAAACATCCTGCTTTGCGGTACAGCAAGTCTGCATTTCATTAAATTGGGTAGTTAATCTCTCAGAACAACGGAAAAGTAAACCTTCTACAAATGCAGTTTTGTAGCCTCAAATGTGTTTTTGGCTAATTTGGGGATCATTTTGTTAGAAGTCATTGAAAATTGATTGTAGAGTTACATTGACATTGGCCTCAGGAGGGCATTCCAATGAAGGAATAGTAGGTGGGAAGGGTGGAATAAAGCCAGAGAGCCCATGGAGACAGCAAATTGGAAAAAGCATCACAACACTAGATCCTATTGAAGATGCGTAATTTGTCTTCCGTGTGGGCTTGTTACTGTAGCTGATGGAGCAAACACAATGTGACAAATGTGGGATTGTAGTTTTTTTTCTTTCAATTTTTATTTAGAAAGTTCTTAAACCAGGTACAGAGTTAACAGTAGATCATCATTGTCACCTTTTGAATGAATAAATATCAATAATAACCTCATTACAATGCTTTTTGCATAACTAGACAGAATAACGGTTGCAAATCGAAATGTAACAAAGCCGTTTTGAATTACTACTCATATCTCATTAGTTTCCTGCTCAGCTGCAATGTTGTTTGATTTCAGTGAGGCTCGTTGTGTAAAATAGGATGTGCAATATCGTCCTCATTCCCAGACGGCAGGGAAGGGGTAGGCCGACACAATCCAGACCTATGAAAAGACAGAGACATGTACCCCGGCCACCTCTCTGGTGACAAGTGCTTTTAATTATGGTACAGAAGGGAGCACATGCTTTTCATTTATATCCATATGCAACAGGGGCCTGTCCTTTCCATACTTTGTATCCTCTCATATCATATACAAGGCGGCCATAAAGCGTTATTTGATATGAAATGTCCCTTGTCAAATGAGTCAAGACATATCATGGAGTAGGGGACCGTAAAGCGTTATGAATAAATTAGGATGCCAAAAAAAGGGGTCCTGTAATTTCCACTCATTGCATATGGATAGGAACAAGGCTTTTCTGATACCCTTGAAGCAGAGTCCCAAGATGGCTGCCAACACTTCCTGGTTGAGGTGTTGGCAGCCAATCCGAGCTCTGCAGATCTCTGCACAAGCTTTTATTATTCAAGAAGCCGTCGTGGAGGAACTGCTGCCCTAGATCTACAAGTTTGTTTTTCCTTTAATTTCTCTTAATCTATTGAACGGATTTTCACCAAATAATAAAACTCGTAATCACCGAACCAAAAGCCACCATTCTGCCAAATTTGGTGTAGTTCAGTCCAGCTGTTCGGGCTGTAGTCGTGTTCAAAACTCCTATGGGAAAAACAATTTTTTTGACCCTTTCTTTTTCTCAGCCCCCTCTCGACGGATTACCCAGAAACTTTCAGTGCGCAACAAGAATCATTCGTCAAATGGTGGCAAAGGTACAGGCAAGTAAAAAAAATAAATAAATAATAATTTCTATGGTAACATGGTCCTAACTATAACTCTATAACTGTGTGTGTGTGTATATGTGTGTGTGTCTATATATATATATATATATATATATATATATATATATATATATATGTGTGTATATATATGTTCGATGGCATGTGTAGCTGCAGATACACATGCTGTGCACATCCCGCCATCTGGTGTTGGGCTCGGAGTGTTACAAGTTGTTTTTCTTCGAAGAAGTCTTTTCGAGTCACGAGACCGAGGGACTCCTCCCCTTTCGACTCCATTGCGCATGGGCGTCGACTCCATCTTAGATTGTTTTTTTTCCGCCATCGGGTTCGGACGTGTTCCTTTTCGCTCCGTGTTTCGGGTCGGAAAGTTAGTTAGAATCTCGGAAAAATCGTCGGTATTGTTTGCGTTCGGTATCGGGTTAGTTACAACAGATCGACACCGACTTTTGAAGAGCTCCGGTGGCCCTTCGGGGTTTTCTCGATCCCCTGTCGGGGCCTGGTCGCGCCTGGCCACGTGTCTCGTCAAGGCTGATGGAACGGACCCCATTCCGCTTCTGCCCAAAATGCCATAACAAGTATCCATATACAGATCAGCATCTGGTCTGTAACTTGTGTTTGTCGCCCGAACACAAGGAAGATACTTGTGAGGCCTGTCGAGCGTTTCGGTCCAGGAAGACACTAAGAGACCGAAGAGCAAGGAGACTGCAAATGGCGTCGACGTCGACAGGACAAGAGCGTTTCGAGGAGGAGGAAGAAACATTCTCCATCCATGAATCAGACTCGGATGAGATCGATCCCGAACAAACGCCGAAAACCGTGAGTAAGACGTCGAAACACAAGACTCACGAAAAAACCACTAAAGCCCAGGGGACGTCACCGCCAACAGGCCATGGCTTAACCCAAAAAATAGGTGACCGATCATCGGTACCGAAAAAGGGCACGCTGGTGGCGAAGTCATCCGACTCCGGTCGAGATACCGCCACACAGCAATCTCGGGCTCGAGATAGTGGCTCCGAGCAGGTTCGGCACAGACAGCGGCACCGAAATGAGTCGGCACCGAGAGACCACGACGCCGAAAACAAAATAGGTTTTGTCGGAACCGAAAAAAGTAGCCGAAAAGGTTTCGATACAGAAACATCCGGCTTCGGAACCGAAAACAAGTTCCTACACAGAGGAACAAGGACTGTCCTCGCAAATGAAAATACATAGATTTGGACAGGAATTAGAGACAATGGAGCCAGACTACACCCAAAGACGGCTCCACATCCAAAAAGAAACGGGAAAGATCAGCACTCTCCCTCCTATTAGGATGAAACGCAAACTTGCCTTCCAGGAGAAAGACAAGCAGCCACAGGCAAAGGTGGCTAAACAAGTAACCCCGCCACCATCTCCACAATGCTCTCCGCAACCATCACCGGTAGCCACTCCACCTATGATGCAATCCCCGACCCACACAGGGATGAGTCAAGATGACCCTGGCGCATGGGACCTTTATGATGCACCAGTGTCAGATAATAGTCCTGACTGTTATCCAGGTAGACCGTCGCCACCAGAAGATAGTACAGCCTATGCACAAGTGGTGTCAAGGGCAGCGGCATTTCATAATGTCTGCTTACATGCAGAGCCCATTGAAGACGACTTTCTATTTAATACTCTGTCGTCCACACACAGCCAATACCAGAGTCTTCCCATGCTACCCGGGATGCTAAAACACTCCAAACAAGTGTTTGAGGAGCCTGTAAAAGGAAGGGCCATTACTCCAAGAGTGGAGAAAAAATATAAACCGCCACCAACAGACCCCGTGTACATCACACAACAGCTAACACCAGACTCAGTTGTAGTAGGGGCAGCTCGCAAGAGAGCAAACTCACATACTTCAGGAGATGCACCACCTCCAGATAAAGAAAGTCGCAAATTCGACGCAGCAGGCAAAAGGGTGGCGGCACAGGCAGCAAACCAGTGGCGTATTGCAAATTCACAGGCTTTGTTGGCCAGATACGATAGGGCTCATTGGGACGAAATGCAACATTTTATAGAACATTTGCCCAAGGAGTTCCAGAAAAGAGCACAGCAAGTAGTAGAAGAAGGACAGAGTATCTCCAACAATCAGATACGGTCAGCTATGGATGCTGCAGACACAGCTGCTAGAACTGTCAACACAGCAGTAACAATAAGGAGACATGCATGGCTGCGTACATCAGGATTTAAACCAGAAATACAGCAAGCTGTGCTAAATATGCCATTTAATGGACAGCAGTTGTTTGGGCCGGAGGTGGACACTGCGATCGAAAAACGTAAAGGACACTGACACGGCCAAAGCCATGGGCGCACTCTACTCCCCACAGAGCAGAGGCGCATTTCGAAAAACACAGTTTCGGGGGGGTTTCGAGGGCAAAGCACAGAACCCACGACCTCACAAACAAGGCCCACTTATCAGAGCCAATATCTGCGTGGAAGTTTTCGGGGACAATATAGAGGGGGACAGTTTCAAAAAAATAGAGGAAAGTTCCAAAGTCCCAAAACTCCTCAAAATAAACAGTGACTTACAAGTCACACATCCCCAACACATAACACCTGTGGGGGGGAGACTAAGCAAATTTTACAAACATTGGGAGTAAATAACAACAGATACTTGGGTACTGGCAATTATCCAGCATGGTTATTGCATAGAATTTCTCAAATTCCCCCCAAACGTCCCACCGAAAACACACAATATGTCAAAACAACATATAGATCTTCTAGGACTAGAAGTTCAGGCGTTGCTACACAAAGAGGCAATAGAATTAGTACCAAACAAACAAAAAGGAACAGGAGTTTACTCTCTGTACTTTCTCATACCCAAAAAAGACAAGAGTCTAAGACCTATATTAGATCTCAGAACATTAAATACCTACATCAAATCAGATCACTTTCACATGGTGACATTATAGGACGTAATCCAACTGCTCAAACAACAAGACTACATGACAACACTAGACCTAAAGGATGCATATTTCCATATACCGATACATCCTTCACACAGAAAGTACTTACGGTTTGTATTCCGAGGGGTACACTACCAATTCAAGGTGTTGCCATTCGGAATAACAACTGCTCCAAGAGTTTTTACATAATGCCTAGCAGTCGTAGCTGCACATATCAGAAGGCAGCAAATACATGTGTTCCCGTACCTAGACGATTGGTTAATCAAAACAAACACGCTAGAACGGTGTTCACAACACACAAAGTATGTCATAGAAACCCTCCACAAACTAGGTTTCTCAATCAACTATACAAAGTCACACCTTCTGCCGTGTCAAACACAGAAATACTTAGGGGCGACAATCAACACAGCAAAAGGTATTGCCACGCCAAGCCCACAAAGGGTTCAGGCTTTTCACCATTTAATACAGACCATGTATCCAAAACAAAGAATACAAGTCAAGACAGTGATGAAACTCATAGGCATGATGTCCTCATGCATAGCCATTGTCCCAAACGCAAGGTTACACATGCGGCCCTTACAACAGTGCCTAGCATCACAATGGTCACAGGCACAGGGTCAACTTCTAGACCTGGTGTTGGTAGACCGCCAAACATACATCTCGCTTCAATGGTGGAACAGTATAAATTTAAACCAAGGGCGGCCTTTCCAAGACCCAGTGCCACAATATGTAATAACCATTGATGCCTCCATGATAGGGTGGGGAGCACACCTCAATCAACACAGCATCCAAGGACAATGGGACACTCAGCAAAAACAGTTTCACGTAAATCACTTAGAACTATTTTCCGTATTTCTAGCGCTGAAAGCATTTCAACCAATAATAAGCCACAAACACATTCTTGTCAAAACAGACAACATGACAACGATGTATTACCTAAACAAACAGGGAGGGACACACTCAACGCAGTTGTGTCTCCTAACACAAAAAATATGGCATTGGGCGATTCACAACCACATTCGCCTAATAGCACAATTCATTCCAGGAATTCAGAATCAGTTAGCAGACAATCTCTCTCGGGATCACCAACAGATCCACGAATGGGAGATTCACCCCCAAATACTAAACATTTACTTCCAGAGGTGGGGAACACCACAAATAGATCTATTTGCAACAAAAGAAAACGCAAAATGCCAAAAATTCGCATCCAGGTACCCACAAGATCAGTCTCAGGGCAATGCGTTATGGATGAGTTGGTCAGGGATATTTGCTTACGCTTTTCCCCCTCTCCCACTCCTTCCATATCTAGTAAACAAGTTGAGTCAAAACAAACTCAAACTCAACTAATAGCGCCAACATGGGCAAGACAACCCTGGTACACAACACTACTAGACCTCTCAGTAGTGCCTCATGTCAAACTACCAAACAGACCAGATCTGTTAACGCAACACAAACAGCAGATCAGACACCCAAATCCAGCATCGCTGAATCTAGCAATTTGGCTCCTGAAGTCCTAGAGTTCGGACACTTAGACCTTACACAGGAATGTATGGAGGTCATAAAACAAGCTAGGAAACCTACCACTAGATATTGCTATGCAAATAAGTGGAAAAGATTTGTTTATTACTGCCATAATAATCAAATTCAACCCCTACACGCATCTGCCAAAGACATCGTAAAATACTTACTGCATTTGCAAAAGTCAAAGCTAGCTTTTTCTTCCATTAAGATACATCTTACCGCAATTTCAGCTTCCCTGTAATTAAGCACTCAACTTCACTATTTAGGATACCAGTCATAAAAGCGTTTATGGAGGGCCTAAAGAGAATTATACCACCAAGAACACCACCAGTTCCTTCATGGAACCTCAACATTGTCTTAACACGACTCATGGGTCCACCTTTCGAGCCCATGCACTCTTGTGAAATGCAATACTTAACATGGAAAGTTGCATTTTTAATTGCCATCACATCTTTAAGAAGAGTAAGTGAGATTCAAGCATTTACCATACAAGAACCATTTATTCAAATACACAAGCATAAAGTAGTTCTACGAAAAAATCCTAAATTTTTACCAAAAGTCATATCACCGTTCCACTTAAATCAAACAGTAGAATTACCAGTGTTCTTCCCACAGCCAGACTCTGTAGCTGAAAGAGCACTACATACATTAGACATCAAAAGAGCGTTAATGTACTACATTGACAGAACAAAACTAATTCGAAAAACAAAGCAACTATTTATTGCTTTCCAAAAACCTCATACAGGAAATCCAATTTCTAAACAAGGCATTGCTAGATGGATAGTGAAGTGCATTCAAACCTGTTATCTTAAAGCAAAAAGAGAACTGCCTATTACACCAAAGGCACACTCAACTAGAAAGAAAGGTGCTACCATGGCCTTTCTAGGAAACATTCCAATGACCGAAATATGTAAGGCAGCTACATGGTCTACGCCTCATACATTTACCAAACACTACTGTGTAGATGTACTAACAGCACAACAAGCCACAGTAGGCCAAGCGGTACTACGAACATTGTTTCAAACAACTTCAACTCCTACAGGCTGAACCACCGCTTTTGGGGAGATAACTGCTTACTAGTCTATGCACAGCATGTGTATCTGCAGCTACACATGCCATCGAACGGAAAATGTCACTTACCCAGTGTACATCTGTTCGTGGCATTAGTCGCTGCAGATTCACATGCGCCCACCCGCCTCCCCGGGAGCCTGTAGCCGTTTAGAAGTTGATCTTGAACATCTGTATATTTGTAAATATATTACTTTAAACTACATTATGTACATTACTCCATTGCATGGGCACTATTACTAGCATACACAACTCCTAGCTCACCCTCTGCGGGAGAAAACAATCTAAATTGGAGTCGACGCCCATGCGCAATGGAGTCGAAAGGGGAGGAGTCCCTCGGTCTCGTGACTCGAAAAGACTTCTTCGATGAAAAACAACTTGTAACACTCCGAGCCCAACACCAGATGGCGGGATGTGCACAGCATGTGAATCTGCAGCGACTAATGCCACGAACAGATGTACACTGGGTAAGTGACATTTTCCATATATATGTATGTATATATATATAGATATATAGATATATAGATATATAGATATATAGATATAGATATATATAGTGCCGGTCACCAGTAGGTAGTTATAGTTAGAACCGTGTTTTCACAGAAAAAGCATTTTTGACTTTCCAAAATCTTTGTTGCCGTTTGAAGAATCTTCACAAAATGTTCCCAAAAAGTTTTGCAGTGATTTTTGTTGGGCATGGGAAGTTTGGGGGTGATGCATCAAGCCGTGGCTGAAAAAGTTGGGGTGGGGGGGTGTAAAAAGTTGCATTTCCCATGTTAATTTCCCTAGGAACCTTAGACACATCTACAGTCCCAGCCACTGGTCGGAATTACACCAAACTTGGCTCACACTTACGCTTATTTGGTGTAAATCTGCTCAGTAGTTTTTGAGAGATATGTGAAATCCAAATTTGTATATCTCTGGTGGTGGCATCTTTGCCACTAATTAGCAAAAATTAGGGAAATTTTCAAAATGATGCGTGCGAAGAGAAGTACTGTAATTGGCTGACCGCAACCTGACTAGAAAGCTCCGACCGCCATTTTATTTCACGGGACATGGTCCTCGGGGGTGAAAATCCAAAATGAAAGGTACCCTGACAACAGGGGAGTGATATAGGTGTGTTTTGGGGGTAAGCTATGGGTTTTACATAATTTTTCGTCACCATGCGCAATATTCATGAAAATTCACGAATTTTCACAAATTGTTTGCAAAAGATTTGCAAATATGAAAAAAATGGAAAGAAAAACGAGACTCATTCATAAACGAATTCATTCACTCATACATGCACTCAGGGACTCGTGTGCCCTCTCACACAACCCACTCAGACACTCATGCACCCACTTAGACGCACTCAGACTCTCACAACCACTTCCACTCACAGATCGAGATAGGCTCTGTGGCCAGCCTGCACTGCCTGCAGCCAAAGGCCACGTGTTGTGTGGTGTGGGGCTTAGTGGTTATAAGGGCTTGGCTGCAAGGCCTGGCCTTGCCATCAACCCTGCCACAGATGGTCTCAGGGGTTGAAATAACTTACATTAATTAAAATTAATTTATGTTTGAAAAAAACATAGAAATTCACTGAAAAAAAAACCTACGTTTACAAGGACGTTATAGTTAGGTTCTGAATTTACTCATACAAAGCCAAAGAAATTCAGCACTCCTAGTTGGAGTTCTTTCAGGTGACTATAACTCGCGCCTTAAGGCATCTATAACTCTTGCCTTAGCCATGCACATATAAATACTCCACATATTGTATAATTGATGACATCTTGTACAACACCTTTGATATTATCACTGCAACATTTGTAATAAAATTATTGATAAGAAAACTGTGCATGGCAAGGGAAGGAGTTAGTTACTTTAGGGGACGAGTTATAGTTACTTGAACAAACTCTGCTGAATTTCTGTGGTTTTGTAGGAGTAAATTCAGAACCTAACTGTTATGTCCCTGTAACCTTTGTTTTTTTGTTTTCAGCAAGAGAGAAGAGTGTGTGTGTGTTAGTGTGTTAGTGTGTTAGTGTGTGTTAGTTATCCACTGAGGTGCTTTGGGTCAGCCTTTTTAATCCATTGGCCTGTCTAACAGTTAATCAACTTTTGCTCTTGCCCACCGACTTAGCCACTGGCTCATTTGCAGTCTAACTGGTAGTATTTAGCCAGATCGCGTGTGACGTCCACCTAAAAGGAAGTCTACAACAGTGCCAGAACGTTTGGGTCAGGACCTTGTTATTGCTTTTTACTTTCAATCCCTCTTGTGTTTTAAACTATGCCTTAGGTTTATAGTAATTCAAAGCCAAGTATACCCTTTCTGCACCAATTGGAATCCTATTTTCCTATGATCTGCATTAAAAATAAAACGAGTTTCTAGTCCTGTTTTAAATACACCTGCTGGCTTTGAATCATCATTCTATTCTGTTAAAACTACATTTGATGGTTAATTTATTCGTAAATGTAAATTTTTTGTTGCATATTTATGACTACCTCTTTAGGCATGCTCTTGCCTAATCTCGCTGATCGATTCAACAGCCAAGAATTTAGGCCATTTGATACTGGGCAAATTAGAATCCTGGGCAGAGGCCAATTCCTTTTTTAGTCCAGTTCAATATGGCTTTCACCCAGGTTAAGGCACTGTAGAGCAGGCCTTAAATCTCACACTTATCCTAGGCAAATATGTCAAAGCCAGGAGAGGGGCTCTGCATATAGCTTTTATGGGCCTCTCCTGTGTTTGTGACCTTGTGGATAGGGAAATGCTGTGGCATCTGAGGAAATAAGCTGGTTTCAAAACTCCATGATTGGATCTTTCTAGGTGCCTACATTGGGACTCCTCAACTAGAGTGCGTTACTCACGAACTGGTGAATGCACAGCACCAATAAGGGTGGCGGTGGGGTTAGGCAGGGTTGCATATTAGCTCCCTTCCTCTTTTTAATGTACATAAATTCCCTGGAAAGGACCTTAAGAACATGCAACAAAGATGTTCCTAGAATTGGCACCCAGGTAGTCCCGGTTCTGCTGTATGCAGATGATGCAGTTCTTTTAGCGCACACAACAAACTGCCTACCAGTGCTCTTAAATGTTTTTAATTAGTTTTCCGGTCTTAAGCTAAAGGTGAATCAGCAAAAATCCTTTGTCTTATGGCCCTAAAAAGCACTAAATAAAAAAATTAAAAAATGATTGGAAAGAGACCAATTGCTTAAGTAGCTACTTCTAATTGTTTAGATATTTTATTGGACGCAAATGGGCGATGGGATAGGTTATTGATTCATAGAGCACAAAAAATTTAGTCAGCAGGTAATGCTATCTTCAGATTTGCAAAAAGGCTAGATCGGAAGTCGTACAGGAGATTGTTCAGCTTTATAAAAGCAAATGTTTAGTAGTGGGTAAATATGGAGGTAGAGTCTGGGGTTATGCTGCTACAGAGAAATTCCAGGCAGTAGAAAATTGTTTTGTGTGCAAGCTCTTGGCTATCCCCTAGAGCCACTGAGAGTTTCATTTCACATATAGAATTAGGATTACATTTTATAGAGGGCCTGATTAGCCTGGCACCACTCCTATGGTTAAAAATGAGTAAACCAGATGGAAATTTTTCAAGGCAGGTGTTAGTGGAATATTTATGCCTGGATAACATGCCTGCAATCCCATGGCTAGGTTATATTAAAAAAACAAAAAACACCTTTTACAGCTTGGGTTGTAAACATTTATTCAATAGTCCTGAAAGTATCGGCTCTAAATACAAAATATTACTGGAAGATGCTTATAAGTCTTAGAGAGAGGACCCTGGATATGCCGTCAGTAACCAAGTATATGCAGATATTTAAAATTGTGGATATGGAACCCTATCTAACCCGGTTAATCCATCTTCAGTTTAGATTCTATCTTACCAGGCTAAGACTAAATTCTGTCAATTTTTTACTGACTTTTCCCACAGCAGACTATTAGTACACTTCCCTTCTGTGCTGCTCTTCAGATGCTGTCACTTCCCAATCCACCCTGCTCTTTATGCTCTTTTGCACACCGATTCCTTCCAAACACACTTTTTGTGCCCGGTTCTCTTCACAAGACACTTCAAATCTTATAAAGACGAATTGATTTACTTGCAATCCCTTTCTTCTATTGAAATTTGCTCTTCTGTTCTCAGTTTCATTGTTGCCGCTAATACTCTGAAAATAACTTATGTACTTTAATGATCAGTTGATGCATGTTAAAATTGTACATGTTTTTAAACCTTTTGCTATTTATGAATTTTATCTGTTGATTGGTTGGTTTTACTGATAATTTATTTTAACTATTTTAAACCAGTCTTGATGTGTATATGTATTTTACATTGTTATTTCGCTTCGATGCTCATACCCATTGGCCGAATAAAGATATTCTTGACTTAACCCAGTGAAGTCTATGTATGTGCCACTTTGTCTGGTAGTTTTTAGGCGTTCAAATCATAATACATTATCACTTCATGCCACTTTGTGATGGTAAGCTGGGTAAATTGGTGCCTTCTGGATTTCAGGCTCTCTGTTTAAAATTGGTGTTTTTTTTTTTTGTTTTTTTTGAGACCATGCTTGAAGTTTATCGTGATCTTCCTTTCCCATACCTGGCTTGATTTCGTATTGAGTAAAATGAAGTGTCCTAAACGTTGTTAGAATTTAAATCTCTCCCTTTCTCTCAACAGAAATGATAATTTGGATAACAACATTTCGAGTTCAAGTTAGTGGTGCATTTCTGAGGAAGATCACAAGTTACCTGAAGTGTTAAGTTTGCTTGCATCATTAAGAAGTTCACACTCCACCTTTTGCTGCATGCTTGACAAGATGAGCACTGAAAGGCGAGGGTTCTTGCTGTACTGCAAAGAAAGGGACTGATGTGCACTTTAGAGGTAAAGGACTGAAGATTTGCCCATTAATAAGATGAAGGAAGTGGTGCACTGGTCACCGAAAGAGGTGGCTGCTTGGCTTACAGAAACGGGCATGCAAGAATACTCTGAGACTTTTCAGAATCTTAATGGGCAGAGCTTGCTAAAGCTAACAGAGGAGGACTTTAAGAGGCCACCTTTATCGCGGGTTACTTCGGACAATGGCCAACAGCTACTGGAGATGATAGAAACATTAAAGATTGAACACCACATCGAGGAACACAAGAATGGACATGCTAATGGGCATCTAAGTATCGGCACTGCCGCCCCAAACTGTGACAACAGCTTTACCAGCAAAAGCAAAAAGAATGTAATGCCAAATGGATACAGGAAGGAGATGGTCCAGATTCCCATGCCAGAGCCAGAGCGATTCAATGCATTTCCTGCTGAATGGGGAAAAACGTGTCTGGCTTTTTTCTATGCACTTTGTTGTTTCATCTTTACCACAGTGATGATTTCGGTTGTCCATGAAAGAGTGCCTCCCAAGGAGGAGCAACCTCCACTACCAGACACGTTTTTTGATCATTTTAACAGAGTGGAGTGGGCCTTTTCTATATGTGAAATTAATGGGATGGTCCTCGTGGGCGTATGGTTAATCCAGTGGCTTTTTTTAAAACACAAGTAAGTAAGCCGTTTACTAAGTATTTATAGACACTTTGTTGCCATATGTAGACCAACTTGCTCCAATGTAATAAATAGTGTTTTAATCTAGAATTAAGATATTTTGTCACCTTCTTTGAATGCATTTGAAAAGATAACGTGGCAGTGTAAACACTTTTGCATTAAAACCATGGTTTTCTGAACGGCCACTGGTAATCAGAGAACATCTATTTGCTGAATTTCATATTATTTGCTGAAGGGCTTCATGCATGTTTAGCATTGTTAAGTCACTAAAAATAGGAGTTGCCTACTGCAATTATCAGATGTTGCACTGGTGCAAAACCCGTGTAAGGTGCAATACGACCAAAGTGTAAGCTTTCATTTTTGGCTGGTGATGCCATTCATTGCTTATATATTTGGGAATGCTTTTATGCAAACCTTTGAGTGATGATGTGGGGATTTGATGTTGAGTGACTAGTATGGAAGTTTCTTGTTGGTTGAGCAATTTGGACTAAGGTTTACTTGTGATATTTGTTTCAAATCGTAAAGGGAATGGTTATTAATAAGTCAAATGTTTATCAGCTACTGGGTACAGTTTGAATAAACCTGCGGAGGAAGGAAAGAAAGACTTAGCCAAAAGTGGTTGTTTGGAAGGAAGTAGTACATCAATTCACCCCCAGTAAGAATGCTGCGTCTTAAGTACGCTCATTGTGCACACATTGAAGTAGTTTTATCTGTTGTGTAGTTTAACTTGTCCTAGTCTTAGCATGCATTCGGGCTACGTGTCACACTTGCTTTCAGTAACTTGAACACTCTAAAAGAGAATGAAACACTGCAATGACTTGAAACTTGTCTCTGTACCTTGACAAACAATGCAGCGAGCTTTGCAACTGATGAGTATTATTTTTTGCAAACATATACACATCATGAAACCATTCTCAGAACAATGCAGTCATTAGGACGGAATTATAATGTTTACACATTTTCAGTTAGCATTCCTTCCCCGTGCTTCTAACTATTTGATAAACTAGATAATACGTACTTGCATTTTTTTTGTTGTCTTACTTCACACCATCACACTTCCTTAGTTGTTCTCTTAAAGTAGATGTATTTAGACGTTTTACTTAAAGGTTAACTAGGAAGCTGAAGGTGTTTACTGCACTTTCCTTTCATTGGTAAAGGGCTGGGTGCTGTGCAATAAACCTCATCAGATATATACTCTGCTATATATAAGGTAGGAGATACCAACAGAAAAAAAGTATCAGTCTGTACTGTGCTGTGTACAAATGGCGCTCTTTAATGAGTTAAATCGTGCAGTTAGCAATCAGGATTTCTCACAGAGCCACCCAACGATTGATTTTAGTGTCAATGCTTTCACCACTTTTCCTTCGAATTTGTTGATTTTTATGATAAGAGCCGGATGGACAATTAACACAGAGGTATAGCTTAAACTGTGGGGTGTTTCTTTTGTCTAGCCGAAGTAATGCTGGAACGTCTCGCATGGTAACCTGATGGTAGAAGTGACTACTTGCTCCATGGAGGAGCACTATAAATGAGTGTGCTCTTGTGAATCAAGCAATGTCTCTTGCATTATTGATCCTTGGGTTAGAGTGCCATCCTGGTAGCCAAAATCCCTAATGATTGGTTCCTCTTTTAGTAAGTCTGCTAAATGAAGCGTAGTGTTAAAAAGTATTTATTAATTAAAGATATCAGGAAAACCGTGGGCAACTGTAGATTTTGTGTAGTTAAGTCAGCTATCAGCATTTCTGGCTAAATTATCCTCATCTTTGGCAGCACGAATAAGTTGTAGGAAACAAGCAATAAAATACTACAAAAGGTAGGTTCAGAAGCGAACTGCAAATTAGCCACCTTGCTAGATAATTCCTCCATCAAAACAGGCGTTCAGCAAAAATCTCAACAAAAGCGTTTTTCCAATAAATATTGCAACATCATGAAATTGCAGCTGTCAGCATTGCACAGTTCCACACACCCTTAGTTTTGAGGTAGTTTCCAATATTTTACTTTATTGCCTGCAAAGATTAAATTTGGCTTAAGGGAACTGGTTTTAAGCACACACACATTTTATATATTATGAGATGTTAACTGCGATACTATAACTCGGTATGTTTAAAATGGTGCATAATTGAATAACTGAATAGTAGGTGCATAATTGCATATTTGCCACGTGTTAATATGGTAGTTAAACAAGCCTGAACAGTCACTTCCAACAGCAGAGTTACACGTATTAGCCATCACTAGCCATGGTCACTGCTAAGCTAATTCTTCTTCTTTGTTTAAGGTTTTAATAACTGCTACAGCATCCTTTTACTTTGCCTGCTTCAAAAATAACAATTCCTTTAAGAAGAGAAAGATATGAATAAGAAATTAATGATTTGATGCTTGTCTAAACAGGTCGATCGGAGTCCCTTTAGAAGATCAATAATAGATGTTTTTCAGTGGAATTGTATCTGATAGAAAGAATCTACAGCTAGAATAGTTATGGAATAAGAACAGAAGACAACAGACTGCTTTGCAAAAATACCTTTTATGACCTCATGCCCCTTTCTTTTGTCCTGCTTGCGGGTCTTGTCCATATTTATCCAGTATGGTAGCGCTACCTATAGTGTAAGTTCTTTGCCCCTTACAACTTACTTCTTGCATGGCATCTTAGCTTTTGTGACTGTTAGTGTGTGGTCTCCTTGCTGGAATTGTGCAGATGGCAGTCCATTGTAAAAAAGGACATTTGCAAACTAAGGGCCAGATGTAGCAAGCAGTTTTGTCCATTCTGTGTCTATGGGAAAATGTGTTCGTACATATGGCCCTAAGATCCCAATACAAATAACAGCATACCATTGCTTGATAGGCAGAGCCTGTTGTTTGCCTCCGCTTTTGCAGATAATGGATGTGCCACTTAACAATCGTCTAGTATTAAAGGACCCAACAGTATTTTCCCAATACAATAGTAGCAACTAAGGAGTCCTTACCGCATCCATGCTGAAGACACAGCTCCGATTACACTTGCTCAGAATAAAATAATAAAAAGTTATGCTCAGGGACCACAAATGATGCAAATCTTTCCATAGAAAATACTGCTATAACTGCAACAATATTAGGTTTCTGGAAGTCTCTGAGCTCTGGACAATTGGAAGAAGTAACAAGAGGGAGTTTTGTGAAAATGTTCCTTCATTGTGGTGCTAAGTACCTTTCTTGGTCCAGTATTCCCAGCCCATTCATGCACTCCACTCAACAGAAAAGGCAGCTGCCCCATTATTATTATATTTAATGACACCACCAAATATACTCCATCTCTAACTGAAATTTCTCTTATGTCTATCCCACATCAGTTATATTTGAAGGCACCAGTCTCAGCATTAAAAGGACTAACAGTTGAAAATGTGGAGCCAAGCAAATCGCAAACTTGAGATCTGTTTACTCCTCCTGCATGCCGAACGCACAAGGATCAGATTCCCCCAGTGAAGCTGTAAGACATCCTAGTCTTGAAAAAATATGATCAGAAAAGTGCGAACTACTTAAAATCAAGGGAGGAACTGAGGAAAATAAAAACCTTTGCATGGCGTAAAACCAAAGTTGGCTGAGGCGTTCATCAGAAAGGGAAAATGAGTGCCCAATAATAGAAATTCCCAAATTATTGTGGGGTAGAAAATGTGTGGTAAAAGTTACCTTCATGAGTAATTGAGCAGGTGCATTGAACTGAAGAAGACCAACTCAACTCTGAGCTATTGATGACCCTCTGAAAGTACTGTGTGATCTATGGAATCAGCTAAATGAGGATTATGAACCTTAGGGTGGAAGGAGTGAGTGAGCCCCCTATTACTCAAAGTATTCAGCAAATTCTGAAATACAGTCTAAGCAGTTTTGCCATTGCTCACAAAGCAATGACAGCTAATACTGAGGGTAATTATGCAAAAGAACATCAAGTCTGAGTGAAGGAGTTTCATCAGGAGCCCATCATACCATGCAAAAGTATAGCTTGATAACGCATTGCAAGAAAGACAATGGTAGATTATGGAGAGACTTAACAAATTGCATGAGTGAGGTATACTAAAAATGGGATAATATGAATCTGGTGAACATATGGCAGACTTGAGTAGGAGACGTGAGAAAGGCAAAGGGGGCGGGGGGTACCTTGATTCACTATGTAAAAGCATGAAGACAGTTCTGGGTGGGAGGGATGGAATACAGAACTGTATTACAGGATGAGACAGCGATCAAGCCTTGAAAATCCGGCAGTGGAGCAGGAGGGGGGATTTTCAGGCAATGCAAGTTAGCAGGTGACATAAGTTGTTAAGAGTGGCAGACACCTGACCTTCTCGTCTCAATATGAAGAGGCATAGGCGAGGGTACTGGGCCTGAATTATGACCAGCTTGTCCAGTGAGTTGGGGAGGAACCTAGAGGAGGCTTATGAGGACACAGAGATGTTTAGCTTCTTCCATATGTAGAGTCACAACTTCGGTCCTAGCCCATGACTCCAGTGTTTTTTGCCAGACCTTGCTGAAGGGAGGGGGAGATGGGTTTTTCATTTCATGGTGATAGTACACTTCAGAAGTATTAGGGCCAGATCAAGAAAAAGGACAGCTGTTTTAAGTTTCCTAGGCCTTTTTGTAAATGCCCAGGGCTCCAGCCACCCACAAGTCCACTCTCTGCAGACATGTGTAAATGATAATCTCTGTCTCACCTTACCCCAGTATGACTGCAAGTGAGGACAATCCCACATCATATGTTTAGGATCTGACTCCGGGACACCAAATCTAGCACAGGTTTCCAAGGCTCCAGGGGCTGCAACAAGATCTGGTGTGGCCAGTGAGGGCCATGGACAAACAGTTAACGGGTCTTCATCCATTCCTCTATCACATGTAATGAGTTTGAGTTGGTAGATGGCTGGCTCAGACTCTTCCAGCCCGCACTTATGAAAGATATGGCACTGAAGACCATATATGAGAAACCATCCCATTCTAAACGTCAAATTGTTTCAGTAAGGCCTGAAAAAGCATGAGCAGACAGGTTTGAAAAGATTGCCCAAGGTGGAGATTCTGGCATGACCCCTGTACTGCAGGTCACGTCTGGTCAGGCACCCTAATCCTTTGGGAAGACCCAACTGAGTTTTAATGGAAGCATTGGAAGAAGAGCCTCCTGGTAATCCAGTGACCCGTAACTAAGCATTTCTGAGCCACCCGTTGAAGGTGGGGAAAGGTCACCTTTTATGCATGCCCTTGTGGAAGTCAAGAGGAAGTGTGCCGACAGCCAGCAGGATAGGCATTGATCCTGGGCCGCCAGAAAATAGAACTAGAAGTTCGCGGCACTGGGGCCTCTCTGATCAGGTGGAAGCTGTGATTGCGGGGTATTGGCACCAGACGGGGGCAGTTTTGCCAGAACAGTTCACTGAGCAGCTTATCACAGTATTGCCAACCCAGTACTATCGAGAGGTTGGTGAAATGGTAGAGAAGGCACGGAAGCATCACTATCTTGGAGACTGCTATCCTCCCTGCTGCTTGCACCCAAATGAATGATACCGCGGCGGTGAGGATTACCATCAGGTTGGACTTTCTCAGCATGAGATGTATGGATTCCCAAGTTTCATAAGAATATATCCTTCCACCTCACTGGGCCCTCCCCTAGATCCAAGCATATCAGAGCTGCAAAAGGAGAAAGGGCAGGATTTACTCGCAAACATAATCTTGTTCCGAAAGTAGTTAAGAGATGGTCTTTGCTGGATCGGCATACCCTTAAGGTAGAACAGCACTAATTGCATTTAATGTTCCGTGGCTACTTAACATTGCCCTGCACTGTCTAGAGGCAAAACATATAATAGCCACGCACCCTTTTTATTTTATATCCTGATTTCTCTGACGTTTGTCAAACCTGTTACCTCTGACCATTTAGAGGCTGACATAGCTGAAGGTGTGGTAAATAGAAATTCAAACTCTGACACAGCTGAAAATAGTGTTATGCACAGAAGTATGGATTCCATTGACTAAAGAAATTCTAAAATGATAAACTACAGAATCTGTGTCATAAGACATCAAGCCATAAATCAACAACTGCATTGGATTCCTGTAACTTTGGGAGAAGGTGTGTCCTAAGGACAGAGGCCCTCACTCACCCAAGTGGCATGCTTTGTCATGGGGTCTCCTCACCATGGTTCTTTAAAGGTCAACATGTTTAGCTCTCCCTGGGAAACTTTTGAGGAGGTCTGCATGCCTAGATACTGTGAGTTAGATGGAACCTAACAAGTTAAGTGTGTGAAGGACAGTTAATGGTGCAGCTGTTTAATTTGAAATTGTATTATTACATACATAAAATTGTGTTTAAGATTCTGTGCATCCAAACTCTTGGTTTGGTGTCAACATGGTTCTGCCCTCTGATCTAAGGCCATGTTGTGTACCGAGCTATGTGCTCGTGCCACGTCTATCCTAACCCAATACTTAGGTGTTGGTGGTCTAATCATGTCTCAATAAAAAAGAGAAATAATAGAAAGGAGAACTCTGATCCTTGCCTGGAATGGTGGAGCTACCATTCTGCTGGCCTGTAAAATGCACAAAGAAAAACAGACATTTTAATTACTTAATGGTAATACATCAAAGTGTGTTGTCCACACTGTTTAGCAATTAATAAAGTTATTTTGTGATAGATATTGTTATTGGGGGGCTGCTCCTGTCCTGCTGTGGAAAAAATAAAACTTGACAACCTCTCTATTGTTCTGCAGATGCAAAACCTGATCACTGTTATTGCAAATCATTTCTCTGATGACATTTGCACTGCCCCTCCATTGCAGCTCCAAAACAGAATGTATATAGTATTATGTATCCTCTGATCCCAGCATACCCTATTTCACTTTTGCCTTATCCAGTGGGTTACAGGGACCTTATAGTTAAGCTCACATTTCACTCGTCCAAAGCCCGTGAAAATCAGAAGTTATAGTTATCTTAGCTAACTATAATTTATGCCCCCGCAATGCAGTGCTTATGACCTTACATATTACATCACTCATGACATGGTCAGTAGCATCACTGATGTACTACTTCCTCCACAACTCTTGAGTGTCTGGCATGCGTGCTTTGTGCAGAGGGAAAATTAGCAGCTATGCAGTCCGTTGCTAGTTAGATTCGTAGCTTAACTTGCTATTTAGAATAAAATATGCCAGCTGTTAATTGAAAATAATATATAAAAGGCGACTCAGTGGCATCTGCATAGAGGAGTTTGTAGTCCCCGCCCCCTCTCCCCCCCATTGAGGTTGAGAAATACCACTGAAGGCAAGCTTTCTGTCCCTTTTGGGTACTGTTATATCTTTTAAGTGAGATTTTTTAGCATTTGCTTGTTTGGCTCCCTATACCAAGAAAGACGGTTTTCCAAACCACCTGGAAACTGAAATAGACTACACTAGCCAAATGCTTTTTTGCACGTCTTTTTCAAAGCTTGTATGCTCCAAACAAACTTGTGATTTAAAAACTATGTCCGAGCTATTTTTTAAATACAAAAAATCCATCCCGGTCTAAACAAAAATGCAACCAACATTCAAATAATCCGCTTGTTTGCAAACATTAAAATGGCTAGCAAAAAAAATAGGAAGCAAAAGCATACAATTCGAGCGGAGGATTCTGTTTCAGTTCACGATATATCACTGTGGTTTCCATTTGCTTGGTCTATCCCGTACTGTTGTCAGTTTCGCCTGCATGCTTTTGTGTTGGTGGGCATGTATTCTTCATGTTGTTCGTTTTTTTTTTAAATTATTTATTTCAGATTTAATTCTCAGTCTCCCACTCGGGCAAAGAATGAAACTGAATAATTCTCCCCTGAAGTGAATGAGAGATTGGGCGCAATTGGATATCAAAAGGAAGGGATATGAGACTCTTGTAGAGTAAATACAAAGCATAGGATCAGGCAGAAATGTAAGTGTAACTGGTAAATTGGAACTGAAAGTCGCAACTGGATTAGAATTGGAGGTACAGAAGTGAATTTAAAAGAGGTAGAACTGTTTTGGATAAAGAGAAGAGGAAGAGAACCTGATCCCCAAAACCAGTGAAATTGCTTATGCTTTAAATTGTTGACACCCGTAGACCTGGTTATGAAAATAATGGATATCGTGCATGATTCAATGGGGTGCATTCTTCATACCGTGATCACTATAGCTCAAAGCGCACCTTAATATGAAATTAATGAGACGCCGCAACAAACAAAAATAAACCGGCACAGTGATGGAAGTGGAGAATAAAAATTAAATTGTAGGGTGTAATAGTCAACAAATTACATGCTCGATGAATAGTGCGAACGTTTATAAAAATTCTACATGTATCATCAAAATTCTCAGTCCTGTAGGGAAGTATGGGGTATTGCTGAGTTTCTTAAAAACTATTGGAGGAACGATTAGCCTTTAAAGTAGATGGGGGGGGGGGGGGGTCAGTGTGAGCTCTGATTAGGCATACCTCTACAGTACCTTGGGAACCAATAAGAATACTTAATGTCGTTCATTTCAGGATTAGCGATCGAATATTAGGAGTGAAAAATAGATCATGAATTCTTAGTACTTCACTATAATGTTGTATAACTCAAATACCCTGCTGATCAAAAACTGCAGCTACATATTGGCCACGTTAAATAGAAAAGTAATCATACATATTTGCATTGCCATGCCGTATTAAAGCAATGAGAATGGAAGAGTTGAGTTTTGAAGGCTCGTATGTTTAACGAGAGCTGAAAAAGAAGAAAAGTATAAGGATAGGAAAAATACACGGGCAGAGGGAAGGGATGAAAATGTAGTTGAGAGAACTTGTGATAGAAAGTGGAAATATGGGCTGTCTCGACCCAATGTAATGAAGAAAGATCATAATTAAATAGAACACCCTATATTGCTTTAAGGTATCACATGACATGCCAGGATTGTAAACTGTTTGTGACTGATTAAAAAGTAGATAGGCTGCCACCCTAATACTTGTATACTATGGAGGGCATACATCAGAGTCAACCCGCTTCAGCCATTGGCTCTCTTGCTCAGAGTGACCACATTCCACCTGATCAAATTCCCTCGAACAGAAATTCTTGTCAGAGCCAGAGAGGTGGAGGTAGCCCAATACTTGATTATGCCAGTGATTTCTCATTTCTATTATGTACCTTTTTATATTTTTGGTCATCCCACTTTGTTTAAACTGTCTCCAGGTTACTGTAATTCAAAGCCAATAGTACCATTTATTTTCTCTAATAGTAATCATTTTCCTGTGATGTGCATTAAAACCAGAGGTTTCTGTGCATATTCTAGATATGACTGTCTGCTAGGAATCATGAGTACAGTCCAGTATGAATTAGATGTGATGGCAACTTTTTTGAAGTTTTTTTTTTTTCAAGTATGTTCCTTCCCTGTTTGACTGTGGCATGTTTTCCTTTTTTTATGGTTGAGCGTGCAAGCGTACTAGACCCTGATGTAATCTCTCTGTGGGCTTTTAACCACACCAAGCTCTAAGTCGAAGAAATTTGCGAGACCCATCGAATTGCAAATGCTTGTTCTTCATTGTTGTCACACATTTTTTATTTTTTTTAAATTATCTATTGCATCAGCTTGGCATTATATTTCCAGTGTTTGTTGTTACTGGTATGAGGGCTATATTTTTCTCACCAGTTTTCAATGAAATTGAGGGATTTGGATTTTGTAATGTCATGTGCTTTGAAAGTTTTGGAGTAATTAAAAATAATTTCAATAATGTTACATTTTCAATGTCACTGTGGTAGACCTCCGCATGGAAGGACACGAGACTGGCATTGATTGATTAAAAGCATTTGAACGGTATCAATCCATTTGCGTTTTGCACATGGAAAAGCGCCAGTCAGTAGTAAATCTGGCAGAGTTTAATGTAAATTTTACACTCCAGCATTTGTGCTGAATTGTTCATTGTAGAGCAATGGGAGAAAGGGTTACCAGTCTGCCATTACAAATAGAAGATGGCTCAGCTGTTGGTGAAAGAGGGGGTGTCCAAAAATATCACTGGCTAGGATGATGCTTGAATTGGGCCCCAGCTTTTAAGAGTTCGTAGATAAATCTAATTAATATGGTGCCATAGACTTGCACAATAGATCATAAGGGTAACTGGGATTAATGGCGCTCTCTCATACAGTATGTCAATGGGATAAGTCCAACATATGTTGTTCCCCGGAGAGAAGAGCCACCCAGTCTTCCTTAATTTAGAAACTCCAAATTTGCAAAGGATGCTCCAGGCACTCAATTTCATTTGTAGTCCACATTTTATTCTTTCCTCAAAGAATTCCCATATTTCATACAAGCCAAAACCTTTTCTTCAAAACAATTTCCATTTAACATGACCAAGCCAACACATGTTTAGTCAGTGCTTCATGTGTAGCAGCTGACTTTCTCTCAGGGCTGGAAAAATCATGCACTACTATTCTTATCTAAAATCGGATACTATCACTATTGTGACATGAGGAAAGGAAGGGATTGTAAGTGAAAAACTGAAACACACTGAGAACCTCTATGCCTTATCCGTAGTTATCTATACACCTGTGTATAGTAAGTCACTCATTTCTTATTGTACATACATTGGTAGCATATCATATCCTCAGTGATAATACAATTCGATTTCCAAATATTTTGGGTATACTACCCATAATAATCCACATGCCAGAGTGCGAGTAAGCTTTCCTAGTGTATATGAGTAGAAGTACACTAACGTTTACTGTCCTTACATACCTAAGCGTCTTGTACATTAATTTTCTGTATCCCACTAGTCTATCTGACAAGGTAACACGAAGTCCTATAGACAGCTATCTGTAAACCGAATTGAATATATTACAAACAAATCCAACGTTGTGTGCCCATATAAAAGCCAGTCCCACTTGTCACATCTTACCTATTATAATGTGTTTGACGTATATCACGCCCCTCTTGATTTGGAATGTATCTGAATACACAATAATACTAGATTATAAATTGGTTGTTACAAGGATAGCTAATAGTTCCATATTAGAGGTCTAGTCTCAAATTATTGGTATTTCTAACACAATATAGTGATCTCATTCTAGTTCAGTCACTGCTCAGTGCTTATAATAAGTAACGAGCATTTGCAATACAATGGGTCTCACATTTGCTCGAGTTAGAGCCATTAGCGTTTCTAAATTCCTAACTAGACTTTTCTTGCCACATAAATTGAAAAAGAAAAGTAAAAAAGTTGACATAAGCAGGTCAGTTCAAAGTACCACAGCCTCCATGAGCGTGATCGCGAAGGAGAGACAAATGGAAAAACAATTTCTCTCACAGTCAGACCTGTTGGCAAACGTGCAATTATCCATGTAACCGGGTCGGTCCCCAAGGCAGTAACAAAACTGCCCAAAGGCGGGACAAAAGTAAAGCGTTTACCAATGTTATCAAAGGATTTTTGAAAGGCAAGCCAATGAACGAGTGAAACCGATGGGTGTGAGGAGGGCGTGGTTAAAAGCTCACATAGATACCAGCACATCGGAAAAGCAGCACTTGCGCACTGCTATGCTCAACCTAAAAATGGATACCCATGTTTACTAATAATATCTGCTTGTATTGCCAGTTCAATCCTGAGCTTCTATTTATGTTGAACGCAATAATTTTAATGTCATATAAGCGTGACATCCGGTATCATAATGAAAAAAGATCTGATGTTACAGGTTCTAAACTTCGTAACCGACGACTTTTATTCAGATATCTATCACCTAAAAATGACCCCCAAAAGAAAACCATATTGTCCAACCAAAAGTTGCTACCCGGGTGTGTGCTTCCATCAATTATGGTGTATATCCCGAAGTGGCATGGTTCATCGGCGCCATCCTAGAGTTCCTGTTTATGTGGAACACAGTGACATTGTCAGTAACTTTGAAGTAGGACTAGGCAATAAAGCCCATTGTCCGAAAGTCACAGTAATCATTTAGGAGAGAAACTGAGTATCTGAGATTTAGCAGCGCCATTTTAGCCGACCCAGTGTAATCGAAGTGGGACTAATAATCGAGTAGGACTGATTATCTGAAAATGGCAACAGCCTCATAGGTGTCCCGAGATAGTCAGAATGGGGCTAAACACAAAGTAATGATAGTAAAAATTAGAACTAGGTATCTAAAATAAGCAGCACCATCATCGGTGTTCCAATAGTAAGTTAAAACTAACTATACTGGTAAGGCTACACCTCTGACTATGCTCCTTGCAAGTCCAGTTTACCGGCATTCCTACGTGTCTAACGGTAATTACCGTTCTCCCATATTATCATACCACAAGTGAGTTGAAGTAACGGGGGAAGGAAACGAACAGAGAAACGTAAAAGTTAATGAAGGTGCTACCCCAAAGGTGCCCCTTCCAACTCACCCGCTTCTGCCATAGACGTGTTAGGAAGAAATGGACAACACCAGCTTGGACAAATCCAGAAGAGTTCGTGTTACAGCCGCCCCTTATTCACAGTCGCCAATATTGTTCCCTTATGGCTTCTTTTTCTCCATGTCCTTGAGAATCTGAACCTCGTGTTCTCCTTTCATAAAGGAGAACTCGAGAGTCTATGTGGTGGGGGAACTGGCATCGTCTCCAGGGCCAGGGAGCCTCTCCAGGTGATAGAAGATTGGCCGTGACAAGCACTGAGCTGCATATTGGTAGGAGACGATTGACAAGTGTTCAGAGGGAGTGAAGTGCATTCGGTGTTTACCAATTGTACTAATCCTATGTCTCTCCGCTGATGGCGAGTGGAAACCGAGCGGGATGGCAAGCGATGATCAGCAAGTTGTTCCTCAGCCCAGCTGCTCACAGAGGAATATTGAGACCTGAACCACCATCAAGATGTTGTGGCAAATTCTAGGGTTCAGGAGTTAGATTTTTGCTACCTAGGTTACCAAGCTCGTGGTAACGAGAAAAACAACATAGTAGGCCTATGAATTGTGCCTGCGGGCTGTCTCTCTTGCGTGTTTTCTGTCAATTTTTGGGAACATTTAGCGTGTCACCTGTAACTTGTACCCTCGCCGGGACCTCATTTTCAGGGTAGAGCCTTTAATTTCAAAGCTGGTAATTCCTTGAAAAGCATCTGCTGACAACAGCCTACCTCGAGTCACCTGGTGTCGCTTCAGTGTCGTCCCATGCCACAGTCCACTCTGTTGCCATATCAGTCAAATTAATATTACTAAGCAAAGACAGTGGCTAGGAAGTTGCGTCTTTACTTTTTTCTTGTAGGCTCTTGATTGTTACCCAGTTTCCTGGTCGACAGATGATGCCCTTTTTTACTTTTTGTTTATACTTCATATTAAGCTTAAATACCACTGGAGGATGTGCGTGCATACACGTGGGTTGTGTGATGTTTTTATTTATGGTGTCATACCTCACTTTTTCCGTTTCCGACCCCCCTACATGATAGACGTTATTACCCTATTTGAAAGTACTCAGTTTATTGGCCTTGGAAGGATGAAAGGCTCATCTAGAGAGAAAACAAAGCTAAGTGTACTGAAAGCTTAATTCATGTGACACAATAAAACATGTGGCCTCTGTATAATACCATAACACCAGATATAAGGAATGGCCTGTTTTTTCCTAGTTATGGATATACGTTTGAGAACATTCCCGAGGACTTACAAAGTAATTCGCTGGCAGCTGCCCGAATAATTTAATAATCCTTTTCCTAGCAGGTGTATGACGAAATATGTCCGTGAGTTTCTACCAACAAGGGTATGTTATCCGACGTGATAGGTTCAAGTCGCCCCCTTTAAAGTCTGTATTTTGTCTTGCTATTGCAGCAAAGATAGAGTAAGTCACGCAGGTAAAAGAGGTCTACGGCAAGTGATTTCTGTGTCGGAATCAATAGTTTCATCACCGAGTGATTCGATTGTTTTCTTTTATTAATCATGTTTGAGTGTACGAGACAAAAAAGCGAAAAAGTGGTATGATATGGCATGCAATCATTGGGATCCAGCATTACAGGTTTAGCTCAACGGAATCAGTCGATACCACACATGCCTCTATCGCGCGGATTTTACGCTTTGACGTTTACAACACGTAATACGGCATGGCGCTTTACCACGCAGTTTCAGTAGTATTGATTGAGATAAATATAAATATGTGGTGTATTCACTTCTATTGTACAAAACACAATGTATATTTCTGGTTTCTTCCTAGTTCTGCCTCTGTTCCTCTGAATTGCGTTCGTTTGCCCCACCTGTTCAGGTGTTTGTGTTGTTGCCTCCCTATTTTGTATGTTGGTATTTCTTGAGGCTTGCAGTGAGCGAGCCCCTGCGCACATTCTTATCGCATTCTTTTTTTGACATCATACCTCTTGACCCAGGTACAGTAAAGCTGATATATATTAGTTTGTGTCCAGTGCGTAATTTGAACCGGTGATTTCGGGTGCGAGGCACTGGCACTTCGTTTTCTGCATCAGGCATTTACTGCGAGCAAAAGACATATGGGAAAGAGAGAGGAAGAGAAAAATGAAAAAGCGTCACAAAGGGAGAAAGCAGAAAGCTGCAAGAATGAGCTCAAGGGGCAAGGAGTGCCTGTAAATGGATTAAAGAGGCCCGAAATGGCTTTAGGTTTACTATGCCTCAACAGTCAGTGCTCGCACACTTAAATGAGCAGCCACATGTTTCAAAAGAGAGCTTTGGGCACCAGCACGTTTTTGTATAGAAATTAAGCACTGTTTGTATCCAAATCTATGGATAAGAGAAGCAGGAAGAGCCTATACTTTGTAGCACTGCGTCCCAGAATGGCCTGATCTGGGGGTATTCCCAAATTGTCTGAAGTTCGCCTGTTTACCATGGCATCTCAGACAGTCTTGAAAAGCCACCATGCCAATTTTCCATTATGACACCTCTGTTTGACCGGTAAATGTTTTTAAGACAAGTAAGTCTGAATTGGGTGGCTATAGTGCTTCGCACTGTGCCATTTTGGCCTCCTTCCATCTTCCTCAGTGAACTCATCCACTTCTCTCTCAGGGGCCGCCCTCAATGTCTCAAATGTACCTGGGGTATGGATTACCAAGTGATTAGTCCTTGAATGTTACATTCTAGACCTACTGAGTTTATTAATTAAGCCCCATCACATTTTTGACAGCCTTCCAGTCTGTAGGGATGTCTGAATTGGTTGATAAACCAAGCATGAACAGTTTAGCACTTTGGCCTAATATTTATGATCTTTGTTAGTCATGGGCAAAGGCATTTCAGTTGGTGAAAAGCTTTACAGTACACTGGTAATTCAAAACCTTTATATTTTTTTGCGAAATACAGGCATGGAGGGCAGGATTGGGGGATCAATTTATGAAAGTTTGTATTAAAAGCAACTAACAAACTTTAAATCAAAATTGGTTGCACGATCTGAGCCAAACATCAATTTTTGACCATTCACTGGCATTATTTTAGGTACAGTTGCAGTAGGCCGGCCTGCTTTGGTCATTTGTGGATAAATATTAATCACAATCTCACCTAGTTGTTCTCATTGGCCCATTCTTTGGTAACCGTATTGGAGTTCGCATTACATGGAAGATGGGGTAGTTGACAATAGCAATATTTCTGGTTTGAGTGAGAGAGGGTCTGAAGCTGAATTAGGTATCTGAAGAGAAAGCCAATGGTTGTATAATTGAGTTGGTTGGTGGCAGCTCACTGGATCAGTTTGTAAAGCTGCATGGGAGTGTTTGACGAGTTGTTTACTAGTGACTTGCCTGGGCATTTTGACGTTTTTGCAGAGACGTTTGGAGTTAAAGATGGGAGTTTCATCATTTACCAATAGTAAAGATGCATTGAAGGTTTCAACAGTTAATTGCAGTTTGTTGATAATTCTTGGTTTTGGTTGCCAAGAAGATAGGCCTGGTTGACTGCTGCCTATTTGAAGTTTGTTTTAGATCTGTGCCAGACATCCTCTAGTTGAATACAGTTGCCCGTTTTTGGTGAGAACAGAGTTGAAGTGGTAGGCATCGCAAGTGTGGAGTACAGTGGCGCAGAACCAACTCCCTCTGTAGCTTTGGAGAGCATGTTAGCAACCAGAGTAGACAAGGTATCAGTCAAGAGGATCAGGAGGTTGACATTCAGAGAATTATTTTACTATGCACCTGAATAATGTTGTTGAGGCTGTTCGCTGCTGTTTTTGGACGCAGCGGTCGTTTAGAATTTGCCTGATGGGAGAAAGATGCAGTGTCCTGACAGACCTACATCATGTGGATGGACCCTAGTAAGGTGACTATCAAGTTTCTGGAAGAGACATCCATGTATTATTCCTAGATGTGATCAGGTGCTGTGGTGAAGCCCCTTGAGATTCTGGAATAGAGGTCTGAGTTTGGAGGTAGCATGCCAGCCAGACTGCTTCATCCAGACACTGAAATTGCTTATCTAATTTTATTTGGGTGTGACTGTTCAAGTCTTTGAAACGGAAGCGAAAGGGGTTCCATAGCAAATCTTGTTCTAGATGGGTAGATGGTAATTAAGGGGTGTGGTTTCTTCACTAATGGAAAGGCAACGATGGGAGTGACTAATACCACTGCTTACTTATTCCAAGTTGGCACTAAATGAAGTTGGTTGCCGTGTATGTTCGGCCAAGTCCCAGTGAAGAAGCGGTCTGCTGAGGCTTTGACTGAGGTTACAGATAAATGTGTCCTGCATGCTGACAAAGCACCACTGAGTGAAATGTTAGTCGTGTAGCTGATGATTCGCGTAGTGGTAGTGAGGCCTCATCTGAATACATTTGTATGTATTGAGGTCCTACGTTAAGGACAGTATTTGGAGAGTGTGATGTACCTAAAAAGGTTCAGCATTTACATCCATGGCCTCCTGCTTCCACCTGTATGGATTACCTTCGAGGCTGGAGATGGTTTCCTGGATAAATAGCTCAATTACAAGCCCTTGGTACATGCCTCTTTGTCTAACACGCTTCACCTCTGACTGAGGTACCTTTATGACTTCGAAACCAGTCTCGTGCGGTTCAGGCCAATCCACCAGTGTTATAAATTGCATCAAACGCTTTAGCACAGATGTGGTACTGGTGATGCCAAAGGTGGCAGACAACCTCTGTGACTTGCAACGCAATCATCCGCCATTTAATTGATAGAAACACCGGAAGGTTCTCGGAACACACGCCATATCTTCCGGTTTTAAATAAACACTATGCATGTTTTTCTCTCGATAGTTAATTTCATAATTTTTCAGTAGGAGCAAAGAAAAGCATCACAGTAAGTACAAATATAGTATGTAATGCAGAGTTAAAAAAAAAACTTCTGCATATTTTGTAGATGTTTCTTCTAGTATTTCTGTTTAATATAGATTTTTTTTTATTAGCTAATAAGAGCCATAACCATTGTCCGGGACATGCTTCTCTAATAACAGGTAAGGATATCTATCTCCTTGGTAGGTTGTTACTTCAATGCCCCATGCCTTCAGAAACTTTTCATTCAAGGATCTGGGCAGGGAGATCCTAAAGCTGCAAAAGTAACGAAGATTGGGTCCGAATGCGGTCTCCCTCTTGCTTGTAAAAACTTTATAGTGAGGATATCTTCGGAGATTGCGTGATCTAGGCCGGGTAGTGCCTTTATCAATTTTAAGATACTTGTGCGGTTAAATACGTCCTGAGGACCCCTAGACTTGTTTATCTGCACTCTTGCTATTGACTGTTAATGATAATGAACCGTACCGGTTAAATGATGCTTGGCAATCATTTGTTCTGCAAATACACTTGTCATTGTCTGCATGCAAGAGAATGGTCAGAATAGTCTATGTTGGACACAGATTTGTTTTTCCCCACACTTCATGGTTGGTGTATTACATGTTGCTTTCTGTTTTAGTTTACATTAGCTTTTCCAAATTATGCTTTAAACCTTAATTTTGTGTGGTTGGCTTTATTTTTGCTATTTGTTTGTAAATTACCCAGTCCTTTGAGAGTATTTGCTCCCTTTTGTTTAAACTTTAAACTGCCCATTTTGCCCATTGTGGTGTTTTCAGTCTCCCCCATCTTTTAAGGTTCCACAGAGATTCAGTTAAGTAGCCAAGGAAGTTGGGGGCTAGAGTGAAGGGATGTGTATGGTCATAGGTTTGTGGTTGCAGCAGAGCAGGCTCGAACACAAACCCTAATTGACTCAAGTGGAGGACTAAAATTGCTGTATCAGGGCAGCATGGGGTATCAAGGATTATAGGGAATAGGGAGATGCAAGTATACCATACACTTGGTCAAACTCTAATGTAGGGTTTGAGACTATATGAGAAGCTGAAACATGCTGGATGTTGGAAAGAGTTGCAAACAGAGAGCACGCTCCAGTTCCTGCAGGATAACTTTGAGGGTCTTGATGGGAAGGACAGAGACAAGCAGGATGCAAGACTGCAAGGAAGTGGAGAAAAATGTTAGGAATGTTAGCTCTCCTGGATGTTTCTTGGGGCTACAAGATAGAGTGGCAGGTGGAAAACAATAGACATGAAGACAGAGGAGTTTCAATGTGAGGTTTACCATGCAGTAGGAAAGGAGGGACATTACTACTTTAGTAGCACATAGATATGTGCTAAACCGCAAGTTCAAGATGAGAATTTGGTGCAGATGTGAGAAAGGGATACTGCTTGGGTAAGAGGCATACATTTATTTATGCAAGAGGCATAGTGGTTAAGTTAGAAGAAGAGGAGACCAGTTCCATTTTGAGCAAATTTTGCTGTGCGTCGGGGTGTCCGGTGAGGGGTACTAGAGGTACAAGGAATGAAAGACCTAGAATAGAAGGCAATTATATTTTATTTACATATGAGCATAAGATGCATTCGAGCTAATGAGTAAGAGGCAAGCCAGATGGAAGTGTTGAGTGCAAAAAGGAGAGGAAGAGACGCTATGGCAGCTGGACCAGATGAGGTTTTACTGGTACTGGACCTAGGAGAGTGAATAAAAACACAAGATCTGATTGAGAGGGTGCAGAGAGATTTGAAGGTGCACAGGTACCCAGATTCTCCACCTAGACCTCCAAGCAGAAACACATTTGAGAGGCAGAATAGAATCGTAAATGATGGCCGTATTTGGTGGGCAAAAATAGGAGGACAAAAATCAGCTAAATATGATATGGAAATGGAAATTTGAGAAACGGTTTCAAAGTCCATGAATATTCGCACAAATTATCATGTATTTAAATAGCACTAGTAACATTGGAAGACAATTGTTTTACCTTTTGATTCACCTTTCAGAGAGAATCCTTAGCTGCAGCATGTACCATACATAAGCAATTATCTTCTGACGATCTGACTTTTATTTTCATTATATTATAGGTCTATTATTGGCAGAAGATTTTTCTGTCTAGTGGGCACGCTCTACCTTTACCGGTGTATTACAATGTACGTAACTACACTCCCAGTACCTGGAAAGCATTTCCACTGTTCTCCTAAGGTAAGTTTGCTTCTCTTAGTTTACTTTGAATGATGATGTGATTCTGCATCCAAAGTGCAGATTTGAAATTTGGTTTGGCAAGCCTACCTTAACAGTTAAACACACCATTTGAATCCAGACACCTAGTGAAATATAGGAAAGGGCATCTGGTTAACCTTCTGTGAGCTATTACTGGCCCAGAACAGGTCACAGGTGTACTCAGTACCCCAGATCCGGTACTCATTGGGCACGGTTTGTGCTTCGGCTCTGCAAGCACAAGGCATTTCTTGGCAGTACGCTGTTCCCAGTAGCCCTTCCTTTTGATGCCCATTCCCAAGTTACCCACTGTTTGTTGCCTGCTGCTAAGCCGTGTAGGTATGTGGTACACGTTATGCAGTGCACCTGCAGAGCCTACTTCCCAGTGAGCATAGCCTGCTGCCATGTCCACTGGGAAATAGTGCATTGTATGTGCGCAGTCTCCCCTGTATACAGTGCCCTCTTGGCACACACAATCTTCTTGGCTCAAAGTCTATTCCTTTTACCCTTGCCTATGTTCACCAGTAGGCATCATTTTCAGGTAGCTGTTCTTGACTTTGTGATATTCAAGAGCTCCATATGAGGATATCACTGTAAAATGGGATCTGTTTCTTTTAACTCTGCCTAGTGCAATCTGCAGACAGTTAAGCAAGATCAAACCTAGGTGGATGTATTTTGCTCAGTACCCACTGATATTAGTGCAGGATTAAAGTTAACATCAGTTGTAAGGGGCAATGCTCATGTCAGTCTACGTCTGGCAGGAAAAATACATTTGTATAGTAGTTTGTGATCCAAAAGTAGGGTTTGCACATCAAGTGGTCACTTTTTATCCATTTGTTCCAGGGAGTAAAGGGAGAATTTTCCACCTAAGCTGGGAATCGCAGAGTCTTTCTTGAAGATTAGTGTGGGTATGGCGCAATGTAGGGGGAGTGCTTGCCCACTCTACTGCCACATAAATTTATTAAAACTCCTTTTTCGGACTATAGGGCCACATGTACTTATGTCAGTTTTTTCAACGTGCAAATTTGCAAGTTCTAGCGACTCGCAATTTGTGAGTCACAAAATCTGATGTACAACAGTGCCTCAGACACTGTCAGTGATTCCTAAATGAATCACAAGGGACCTGCCTCGTTAATATTCATGAGGCAAGTCGCAAACTGCAACTCATTTGGGAATGGCCACATGCACATGGAGGGTAGCCTGTTGTGGTCAGAACACCACCACATCTGTGACTTTTTTAAATAAAGCAGTTTTTTTTTTTTTTTTTTTTTAATGCATCCCGTTTTCCTTAAAGTTTCACTGCCTGCCCTGAAAAAATGTTTGTTCCCCCATTCACAAAGGGGTCTCTTGGGGACCCCTTCCCGTTTTCGAAGGGGTTAACACCAATTTGAAATTGGTGTTAACTGCAATTGTTTTGGGACTGCATTCAGTCAGACATACCACTGCGACTTCCAATTAGGAAGGGACACCCTTGGCACGCCCCTTCCTAATTGCGATTCACAAACTTATTTTGCAATTTGGTTAATATATTACTGAATCGCAGAATAGCATTTGTGCGTACCAAAATGCTATTTTCAGTGCTTAAACGGCCCAATTCACAGAATCGGGCCGCTTGCACACAGAAAATGGCTTTCTACATTTGGCCCATAGCCTGGTTTACAAACTGTAAATTGATATCCAAGGACACATTTCAGCCTCAAATGTTGGTTTTTCAGCGAGTTTACACATCCACTGACAAGACACTTTTTTTCTAAGAGCATGTAAAGGATTTAGATTAAAACAACAAAAGGGGGCAAAGTCTGCCTACTGGCTATACTGTTGCCCAAGTGTAGTGGGTTTTTCCTTTAGAAGAGAGAAAAATACATAGGGGAATTCTACCATTTGGGGTCAGCTGAGTTAACCAACGCCCACCACCAAGTTTTCTGGCACACAACGCAGGTGGGCAGATAATTACTTTTTGACAGATGCATGCAGATTCATCAAGTGGAAGGAAGCTACTAGCAAAAAAATATTTTTTTTTCCTTTGTACTAACTTTCTAATCCATGAACTATGCAGTCACTGTTTTCAGGATTGCTTTCAATACATTTATTAAAAAGACCGCAATCTACAATAAAATGCATGAGCTGCAATAATTAGGATAATGAGGAACAACAAAATGTTGTGAAAATCGGTGATGTGACTATAAAAACTACCAACATATTGTAATGACATGGATCTATCATTCCTACCTAATCTCTAGCCCCTAGCGAGAGCGGGCCGGTGTACACCAAAATCAGGTTGTGCAGTATCCATGAAAAGCACACCCGCGTTACCTTGGTACAAGGTCAGGCCTCCACTCTCTAGATCAGACTCCTTAGAGACACGAAGGCTGAGTTTGGCCTCCAGCTGGCATGCAGTATGGATGGGAAATTTTGGCTGAAACTCCCTCTTATGCCCTTTGTCCTACAAGATGACTATATACAGGACATGTTCTGTTCTTGCACAGAAGTCTGGCGCGGTTATGTACCTAATCGCTGGACTGCTTATGCAGTCTTGTGGCGGCAATACAAAATATTATCCTGTATGTACCTCACATTCTGTTCTTATTAACCCGGAGTACAAGAGCACAGTGAAGAATGTCATCCATAACACTCATACTGACTTTCTTGCAGAATAACAACGAATTATGACCATAAAAACACTGCTTCTAAAACAAGCTGTGCTAAAATGAATAAGCAATGAATAAATAAATATAGAACATTATCTAGGTAAAAGGGCACAGGCCACAAGCCTAAGCTAAGCCTAACACTGTGCGCAGGCAGGGAGCTAAAAAGTGACCCATGGTAAGTTCATGTATATAAATTGCACTAGTAGTTATGTGCACTTTTTTTTGGTTAGTTTCTATGATCTGTCTGGTGGGTGTGTACCACTCTGACTGCACTAATTGGGTTTACTATCAATCTGTCCTAATTTATTCATTACGCTTTAAGTTCCCCCATTTTAATTAATTGCAATCACCATCTTTGTTCTTACTTTAGGTCTTCCTATTCTCCTTACATCCTGATGAGACCCCGCAATAATTTGAGGGTCGAAACGTCGTCTACTGCGCTATAAGGAGCCTAGTGGCTTGACCCTTTGCATTGCAATTGGGTCTAGGAATCTGATGTATTAATGTTCTAGGTCGTTTGCTGGATTTTTGAAACTTCTTGTTCTTAATAGTTTTTTGTATGTTTTTCACTGTTTTTGCTGACTGAGAGTTCCACTGCATTTAAGGCACCGTGATCATTTTTTAGACGCTTGTTGCTACAATATATTAACTAAGACATCAACAATCAGTGTTGTTCTTATTCTTTGTACTGTACTTTGAGGTGTTGCCTATACCTGCCATTGAGCCATTAACACAATTGTGCTATTTCTTCATTGAATATACAGATATCACTAACACGAACTGTTGTTTTGCTTAAAGCAAAAATATGAAGGTTAGGGATAGAAATATTGATGTGCAGGTTTCACCACTGAGAAGCTGCCCAAGGGTGGGGCAGCATTAGTCATTTGTCTTGGTGGTGTAGCATGAGAGGATTTTTTGTAGATTAGTTGTATGTTGGAGTTGGAGTTGATGAAAATGCAGTCTGATGTTTCTGAGGCCACCAAGACAAGTGTCCTGCCTGGCCTGCATAGTAAGTCTGAAGGGTGGAATTAGCCATGCTATCTTAGTGCCTTTGAAGGATCAATAGGTTTTTGCAGGATTCTGCTACAGTTTCGGAATGCCTACTGATTTGAAATCTTTTGACTGTGAGTGTCTTTTTAATGTTTGTGAACTTAGCACATTTTGAAAAGCACCCAAAGTTGAGTAATAGTGTAGGGAGGAGAAGGTAGACTGGGTGGACACTGCCAAAGGCCAAGCTCCATAGCCTCAGAGGCCATGCTGATGGGTGTACCGTTTGAACCTTTACATAGTTGTCTGTTGAGACTCCTTACGATAGACTGTTTTTCGTGTAGTGGTCGCGTTAGCTAGATGTGTTACTGAGCTGCAAGCTTTGAGTGTTAGACCTCAGTATACCACTTTTCATGCCAACAAGGGCAGCTTTCCTGCCAAAGGTAGTGACTCCTTTTCATTTTGGGGAGTCCACCACTCTTCTGTTCTTTTACCCTCCTCCCCAAACCTCTAGGGAAGCGGGAAGGCTGCATCGTCTGGATCCAAAGAGTGTTGAGTTTCTGCATGGACAGGACCAGAGCATTTAGAATGGACGATCAGCTGTTCATCGGCTACGTAGTCCAAATGAAGGGCAATGCCATCCACAAAAGAACATTGTCAAGTTGGGTAAGCCTTTTCATCAAACTATGTTATGCTTTGGCATAGAAAGAACCTTCTGAGGTTATAAGAGCTCATTTGACCAGAGCTAAGTCTGCTACATCAGCTTTGGTTAGAGGTGTACTAATTGTAGACATTTGCAAAGCGGCGACTTGTGCTTCCCTCCACACTTTCGCAAAGTATTACTGCTTGGATTCATAAGTGAGGAGGGACGGCCATTTTGCCCGTTAAGTGCTATGGGATTTCTTAGTATAAACAGACAGGTACCCACCTTGGAGTGCCGGACTGCTTTGGGACTCTGTTGAAAAGGTGAGGAATCCACAGGTAGATGTATCCATCAGAAGAACAAGTTACTTACCTTTGACACTTTTTCTGGTGGGTACAGTATCTACCTGTGGATTTCCTCACTGACCCTCCCACCTCCCCCGTTGCCTGTCTGGATATCCAAGAAGGAAAGCGGTTGTATATTCTGTTTGTATTGAAACTGGTCAATATGGAATATGTCTTTTTAATATGAGTGTATATAAATCTTTGAGTTGGGTATGCACATACTGTGCTTGTGATGTTGGCGTTCACCTGTTCGCCTTGAAGGCACGAAAAAAGTGGGTGAAACTGACGCCAGCACGCCAGCAAGGACTCCTTATGCTCTGATGACGTCAGACAGAGTCTCGTGCGGAGCTGTTTCATTGTGATGTTCTCGTCGACGTGGAGAGCTAGAGAGAAAAAAATTCCATCGAATGCTGGCGCATTGTGGGTATTCAAAAGGTGAGGAATCCATGGGTAGGGACTGTATTCACCAGGAAAAAGTGCTACCGAAGGTAAGTAACTTGTTCTTTTAGGACCTACTCAATTGACAAAGAACATATGTTCTGATCAGTCAGAAAGAGAAGGAGCAATGACGATGCTGCTAAATCTTATTCTTGTCACATTTGCTCTGTGTTCTGAGACAGAGGACAAAAGTAATTTTGTCTTACAATTAATTTTCCTTCTGACTGCAAAGTTCCAGGATTTTGTCAGGTTTTTAAATGTGTGTTAAGAAAAAAACTAAGTCATATGTACAAACATTTTACAATTAATTTCAGTAGTTGTGAACGCTCATTGTTTGTACTTCTGTGTGATGAAAAAAATATTTTAATACGATGAAAACAAATCAGAACTTTTTACTTAATGTGCAAAGAATAAATATGTTTTCTGAAACCAGATTTTCACAGATTAATACATTATATAGCTTTATTAGTAAAGCTGTAAGTTAGTGGGAAGGTTTTTGGTAATTTCTTGGACATTTTCTGTCTGTAAATGACGGTGTGTGACCACGTCATGCTTTTGTAATACATTTATTAAACCTGAGTGTTTAACACTCATGACCTGGTAGCAATGCTGTTAGTAAACTAATAGGTAGGTAATGTGTCCCCTATATATGGGCTTGATTATTTTTATACATGGAGCAAATGTTTAGTCTGTTTAATCAAACATAGCAGATTTTTTGTACAGCAGAAATTCTGAGCTCACATATTTGAAGGTACACATGTAAGAACGAAGAAAAAGGCTACACTGTAAACTAAAATATTTGCCTAGCATCACACAATTTGAGACACTTTTACGGGTCCAGTACATTACAGGTATGGTCAAGTAGATTACTCAAATTACTCAACCTGCAGGTCTAGTAACATTTTTATGATTTTCCAAGGCCGGCCAGGGTCAATGATAGTTGCTTTGCAAGACTCCTATTGACCTTAGTTAGATGCCAAAATGCCACACACTACTCCCAGCCACATGTGGTGGTAGCATTTTTATAAGGACGAGTGCTGAACGCTGGGTGATAGTTTTGTAGATTCCTTCCGATTCTGGACGTTTGTCACAGAAATGCAAGGAAAATCTACAATTTTAAGCAAAGTTTGAGGATTGCAGGGCATTGTGGGTAAGAAAGCTGTGTGGGATCCACACAAGGCAACCCACCCTTGACTCCTCTGGGTGTCTAGTTTTCAGAAATGTCTGGGTTAAGTAGATTTCCCTCTGCGGCAGTCAATGCCCATTGACTAATCTGATCGGCTTTGTGATGGGAAATGTTAGACTCCACATTATATTGTAGTGCTTTTACTGTTGCGGGGAATAAGCCTACCTGTACAAGTGAGGTGCTATTTTTATCTGGAGGCTTGGGTGAATGGTAGGACATGTGTGGCTCTCTGCAGAGTCCAGAACTTACCATCACAAAAATATGAGGAAAATGTATTTTTCAATCATAGTTTGAGATTTGCAACGGCCTCTGGGTAAGAAAACCCAGCAGGATACCACATGTCACCCCACTCTGGATTCTCAAAAGTGTCTGCTTTTAAAAAATTTACAGTTTTGCTAGGGTTCCGTGTATGCCAACTGAGCTAGGGCCCAAAAACCACAGCCAGCCACGTTACAAAAAAGGGTTGGTTTTCAGTGGAGAAATGTGATGTGTCCATGTTGCGTTTTAGGGCCTTTCCTTTTGTGGGCTCTTGACGTACTCACTCAAGTGAGGTACCATTTTTATCATTAGACTTGGGGGAATACTGGGTGGTAGGAAGCTTGTGCGTCCCTGCAGATTCCAGAAAGTTTCCTCACAGAATGTGAGGGAAATGTGGGGTTTTAGCCAAACGTTAAGGTTTACAAGGGCTTCTGAGTAGGAAAACCTGGTGGGAGCCACAGAAGTCACCCCACACTGGATTCCCCTGTATCAAGCTTAATAAAATGTACAGGTTTGCTAGGTTTTCTGATGTGTCTGCTGAGCTAGGGCCCAAAATTCACAGCTACCCATATTCTAAAAGTCCGCTTTCAGTGGAAAATGTTCATGTGTGGATGTTGTTAGGGCCCTTTCTTATTTCAGGCACTAGACCTACCCACACAATTGAGGTACCATTTTTATTGAGAGACACATAGGAATACAGAATTGTAGAGCATTTGTTATTACCAATTGCATTTCTCTGCATGTGTGCCTACCAAATGTAAGCCAGTGTGTTAAAAAGGCAAATAAAGTTCTTGCCTTCCCCGCAGCTGTGATAATATCTATCCAGTTGCCTGAGTTTGAACTTTCGCAGGCACACACAACATAGTAATGCTATTTAAGTGTTTTAGATAACTAGACAATTTGTTGTTTTTGTTTGGCAGCAACACAGATTGAGGAGAGCAGTTATTAACCTACTTGGATTTATAGGTCCAGTTTACAGTGCAACTGTCACATTCCTTTTAATCTACACAAATGTTAATCTGCAGTTCTTTTCTTCACACAAAAATGCATATTCATGCCCATGTTATATACTTCTTATTCTTCTATTACTATACATGATTTTAAAGCCAGACCTTGTGCCATTGCTTGTGCCAGTTTTAGACAGTGGGAACTTGCTAAATATGTTCTAGTTGTTTATTTATATGATTACCTTCTTCACAGTGTACTATCGCCTTTCATCCGAAATGACGTTATATTCACCATATTGTTATGTTTACTATAAGTGCAATTTTTTTTTAAAAAGGAAAGAGAATGCTTAAGCCTGACAGGTTCATGCCTATTACTATCCATTCCTACGGTATCTGTGGTCTAACAAAGGTTTCTTTAGCCAAGGTAGCCACCATTGTCCATGGAGATGTGGCAGTGAAGTGCCGTTGCTCTATGGTCGTTAGGACAGTCTCCCATGATAGCTTATACTGCTGTTGCAGCTTGGCATTTTCACCTGTAATGCCTGGGCAATCGAGCTCTCAGGTGCAGGATCTCGGATTCCCCGAAGTAGCGCGTGGTTTTCCTGGCTGCCAGGGCACATTTTTCTGTTAGTTAAAAATGAATTGAAATGAGTGGTTTTGTGGCAAAATTAATTTTCGTGCTGACCATTTGTGTAAATGTGTTTTATGCTGCCTTAGGTATAAAATGGTATTTATTCTAAATAAAAGCTATTGCTTGATTTTGTTTCTTCTCATTATTAGACCTGTTGGCTAGGAAATGTATTTACACATCCAGTGAGTTACCCAGTTTTGTTGAACGGTTTATTGTGCTTTATTTGTCCGCTCTAGACTGCAATCCAGCTCATTAAATTGTGATGGTGATAATATGAAAGGCAAGGCAGGCCGAAGGCCCCATTGCAATAGGTAGAATGTTGTTGGAATATTGGGTGATCTACGTTTAGGTGCATGCGGCAGTCGGTGCCAGGAGTGGCGTTTTTTGGCACCGCGTGCTTAAAATTGTTACAGCCCAGTACCTGATCTCCAGCCGCCTGAGAGGTAGTAAATATGGTGCTCCGAACAGGATAGTCCAGTCAGCACTTCAGTTGAATGATGGAGAAGAATCCCTGAACCTTAAGCGCTAATGACCTCCATAAGTAGGGATTTGAAAATAGGCTGTGAACTGTGTAGTAATTCACGTCAGCGCCACCGCCCTCCTCCCCGCCTCTCGGATCCGTGGCCGGCTGCTTCTTCAAGCTGAGGATTAGGCCTGTGCAGACTTTGGTGCCTCCTTTAACATTAATGATTTTCCTTGCGGCCTCTCAGTCGTGCCGTGTCTGCTTGTTAGTAATCAAATTATTCACCGCATGCCTCCTGTTTCCAAGAGACACAATATTGAGTCCAGAGGCACTGAACGAGCTAAATCAATTTCCTGATTGAAGCCCAAGAACGACGGCTGTTTAGCAGATATACGAGCAAAACTGAGCAACCCTAACAGGAAAAAAACGTGCTGATTAGCGACTGCGAAGGCCAAAAAATTGCATATTGTGATCAGCGTCACCCTCTTTTGAAATGGTGTGTTGGCTTACAGGAAAGACCGGTTAAAATGACAATTTTCGTTTCCTTCTGGTGACGTGCAAGCTATTGTTACTGGTGCTTAATGCTTTCTAAAAGAAAACTGTTGGTTTCCCCATGACTAGAATCTTTCACCGATCAATAGCATTTTGTTTTTCTGTCATTTGTAGCACTAGGCACATCACTATATTCACTTGAAGCCATTCAAGCTTAGGTAACGCTGTGTGCAGCTTGAAATCCTTAACGTATGATTGTACCATTATCCATGAAACATTGAGGTGGCTGCCTAATAAATGCTTTCATTTATTCATATATCTTGCCAGCAATGGTGCAGTTGTTCTCTAAGACCTATTCCCGAATGGAGATGAAGTACATTTTTATTTCTTTGCTCCTTATGCAGAGATCGACACTTATTACGCCAGCCCCTTTAGATTGAGGGATCAGTGAAATCCCATCCCTCTTGAATTCCTACAGTTCCTAAGGGTATGTGTACAGTAGTTGATCCAGATGGTGTTGAATGGATCCATTTTTCAGAGTGGGGCCGATATTGTTATAAAACATGTAGAGCCAAAAATATGGCCTTTTCTGTTCCACTAATACACTTTCACGACCTTTTCCCCCATTTCAGTACTGGGAGGAAAAGTATTTTAATCCATTTTCTGATCAAACAATAACATTGACCCGATAGGTAATTCCTTAATCTTAACACTATATTGAGTCACACATCTTATTATGGTTAAGGATTTTGACAGGAAATTATCACACACCAAGATTTTGTGGGTTTTAGTAAGGATGTCAGCCTAGCCCTAAATTAACTTGGAAAATTATCTCCGATGTCAACACTTTACTGTGTGAAAACCGGAAGCATATGTCAAATTTTTTTTAAGAAAAAGTTAAGATTTTCAGTTTCAAAATAGCTATTATAATATTTTCAAACCATCAAATACATAAAGCCTTCTAGTTGCAAAATAGCTCTGCTCTGCGGCCACTTACATCACCCAAGATGTTAATGTGCCTGCTGAATAGGCGGACGGACACCATTTACATTGTCGGCAAAAACCGCTTCTTTACCAATTTGTGCTTTATCTAAATAATTTTAGTTTTGAAAGTTTAGCATAGTTCTGCTGTTAACGGTAGGTGTTTGTCTTCATTCATTACCTTTACATCCATCAAAAACCTATCATTTTTTTAAATCGACATTTTGTCAACCTTTCAATGCATAGACCTATAGAGTACCTATGGGAAGCTGCATACGGTGCTCTGCCACTGCACCAAAGACACATAAGGAGGGGTCTGCAATGAATACTCAATCATTTTACTTGCGCCCCTCATTAAAATAGCAGCAATGGAACCGATTGACAGCAGTGTGCATTGCATACGGTTGTTGATCACTGTTTATTTTGAGTATATTGCCGGCTTCAGTAGAGAACGGTCACATGCCAGTTGACACACTGTAAATAATATGGAGTAGCAGCGAAGTATGCCCCATCCCTACAACAAAGCTTAAAATATAGGTCAGTTAAACATCGTCACATATTGAATGTACTCATTCACACCGAAGCTTAATTTGTGCTGATCTTTGCCAAAGACCCTCACCTATTTCCTAACACAGGCAGTTATTTCTGACAGTTCACCACGTGGTGACGTGGTCTTGTTTTTTTTTTTAAGCAGAGTACAACAGCGTATAAACATTCAGTATACATTAAAGAAACAAAACAAAAAACTAAGTGACCATGGCCATTCTCACGGCTTCGGGCAGGGTGGAATCATCCACATTGCCGCATCTGTAGGAGTGGTGGTGAGTGCTGTCTGGGTCCGTGGCTGGTGACCGCTGCATTGCCCTCCTGTGAATTACCCTTGACACCAGCGCTTATTTGTCTTTACAAATTAAACCATGGCCTGCATCTTCCCAAGATTTGCATGTTCCATTTGTCCAGAAACGACACAACTGGCATTTAACCAATGTTATAGTGATGATAAATTAAATTGAAACTTTATCCTTTCTTTTACTTATGCCAGTTTGAAAAAGTAGCCTCATGCACCTCACGCCAGTGAAGATTCAGATTTTTTTTAAAATTTGCGCATCATAGATTGTATGACATAAGGGACAAACTACCTTTACTAAACACGCCCCCATTAGTGATTAGTGATTATTTATTTGACGCATAAAAGCAAGAGAGGTCGTTGTCCTGCCCCCTTTATAAAGTCACAGGAGACGGTTGTGTCTTGCTGAATACTAATTTGGTGCACTGTTTTTATACCGTATGCCTTCAAATACATGCATCCACCTAATTTTAAGGGTGCCATGTACAATGTAATTGTCAGCGTGTATTATTTGCATTTGGTAGTCAACTAAACATCAAGATTGTAGACTACACTGAATCTATTGCGCTTAATTTGAGCCGGTGGCGTCCACCTGCACTTATTTTTCCACAGCGGAAGTTTCCCGAGAGAAGGAGAGAAGACACACAACGGGGAGAGCAGTAGTTAGAGAAAGCCTGAAAAGACGTCACAAAGAACGAGAGCAGGGACCGATATGAGTGAGATGAAGGGGCATGAATTGTCTGGCAGTGTATTTAAGACTTCACAGCCTGGGTGTTGTGTGCGCTGAAGAGTTATTGGAACCAGCACTCCTGTTTTTTGCAAATCAAGCACTAAGTAAGATGTATTATTTTTATTACCCTAACATACTAGTCCGCAAGAAGATTACACTAAAGTCGATAAACTGAAATAACAGCCAAGCTGTCCCATAAAGATTATGCATTTAGCAAGGACATTTTGGGCATGCATCAAAAACTAGTGTGGTGTAGTTCGTACGAGAAAATAACTCCACTGAGAAAAGTAAGGCTGCATTGTCTTTGGATTTTGTGATCAAATAGCACTGACCAGGGCTTGCTTTAGGACAGTGCAACTGGTGCTGCCGCACTGGGCGCTGACCTGGGTAGGTGACGGTGACCTTGGGAGAGGGCGCCATGTTTAGCAGTAATTCAAGATTTAAAAACACTTGCTGCGCAGTTCTTTGTATCCAGCTTTCAGACAGCACTACAAAAGTTAAGACAGCACAATCCTGTGATTAATGTTCATGCTAGAGACACAATGGAGTTTTGTCTAGTGTCAGTTTTGATTCTCCATCACGTAGCAGAGTGGTGATATCCCTGCTGCAAATAAAGCGTACAGTCCAGATCACAGATCTATATTTTTCGTGAATAGGTTAATGGATTTCTGCTTTTGTCACATAAATTATTTTGTTACCACAGTTCATAAGACACAACCATAATATAGAACTGTGCCTGTGTCGAAAGTTCATTAAAGAGCTGCATGCAAACTGCATAAAATAGGGTAGTATTGTGATTTGATTCGATTCAATTACTTGTTAAGAGAATTACAACCTTGTATCAATTGCTTCATGCTTCGGGCTGGAATTTCTAACAGAATAATTTTTTTGTTCAGCATCCAGCCGAGCCTTATGAAAGTAAAAAAATGTAGATACGATCGGGGTGTCTGGTAGTCTTAGACATCTTCAGTCATAAGAGGTTTCTCTTGATTGAGACCTTTGGAGTTTGGTGTCACCCCACTGGAATGGAGCTTATCCTTTTTGTCTTATATTTTACAAATGCTGTTCTTATGCACAGTCACCTCTTCTCCAGTTAAAATCCGTAGATAAGTCCTCTAGTGCTTGACGATGTACCCCTCTTTCTTTAAACATCTACCACCATTCTTTAAGAAAACGGAACCTTTGAATATTTCTGGATATTATGAATTACGCTAATGAGACCAGATTATTTTAAGAAGAAGCAGTTTGCAGCAAATATCCTTCCGAATTACATTGTGCTCTGCTTTGGAAACTGATCCCTATCTGCTACCTTTTGTTTGTTTTGCTACTACTACTGCTGGTTGGTTTCTAAAGAATTGTTTGTCAATATGCATAATTCCCACTACAGAGGGGATTTTAAATTTTGTTAGCAGTAAAAAAGTTAAATTCTGTGGTGTAGATGCTAGTCATGTCACTGAACCCCTAGAAATCATGTGCAGTCCCAGGTCATCCTATTCTGGGATGATTCTTCTCCAGCATGAAGGTTACCTTCACAGGACATACTCTCCATTGACAACTAATTACTGGGTCAAAGAAAGCACTATGTTGGTCATTTAATTTTCCATTATCATAATTTAACTTTTTACTACAGGATCCAGTCAGGATGCTTTAGAATGGGTGTTTCCCACTAAGGAGTAGATGGTCCGCAGGAAACCAGACTGTTGTTTGGCATGTGTTGTTGTAACTACACATGCTCTGCATGCTCCTGCCATATTGTGTTGGGTTCAGAGAGTTGCAAGTTGTTTTTCTTCAAAGAAGCATTTTCGAGTGACGGGATCGAGTGACTCTTCCTTCTCAGTGATGCGATGAATGGGCATCGACTCCTTTGTTATATTGTTTTCTCTCCGCCATTAGGTTTGGACATGTCTCTCCACTCCGTTCTCTCTTTGCTCCGGTTTCAGAACCTTTCTTCCATCTTTCCTAAAATAGACGGTAAGCACTTTTCTACTATTGCTCTCGTCTCACTCCGTTGATCCAGGAACTGACAGAATGCCTTGCGGGGCTTCTTCACCCATTCAGGCCTACCTCACTGTGTGGCACTTACCAGTATGCCGTACTGATGGAACGAGTGTCATTTCGATTCTGTCCTTGGTGCCACTCCAAAATCGCGCACACCACCCAACATCTGGTTTTAACCTGCACCTCTCCCCGACCATCAAGAATCCTCCTGCAACACTTGCAGATCCTTTCGGTCGAAAAAGACAGTTCGAGACTGGAGAGCTCTCCGACTAGACATGGAGCATAAGACCCCAGAAGACACTCCAGACATCTTCAGGGAGAACCACAACCACAAGGAACCCGAACTGTGTAGGAGGCCTTTTCCATCTATTACTCAGACTCCAACATCCAGTCGGTTATCAAAAGCCATGAGGTGACATTGGCGCAACCTTTGAGTACAGTGCCCCCTCCTGCCCCGTCAATACTTTCAAAAGGCCCATTATCAAGGTAGTCGGATCGCCACTGCCTCTAGGCCATTTCAGCTCTGAAAGCCAGGCTCCTATGCCTCTCCCTCCAGTTCAGAACCAAAACCTTCTAGAGCCAAGACTCAGTCTTCAGCATCAACGTCTTCCTCCTCTTCAGTTTGAAATGTGGTCATTTCAATCCGAACCTCTGCACCAACACCTTCGACTCTGAGGCTAGCTTTCACCCTCACTTCGGCTCAGACTGAAGGACACCGACTCAAAGCTTTGGTCCCGAAAACCAGGGACACCACCTCTTTGGAGCAGACAGACTCAGGCCAATCCTTGGCCACACCCTCCCCTTTTGAAACCATTTTGGAGACCGTGGATGCTAGTTGGCACCACCTCCATATTCAGGAGGGTACAGGGCACATCATCGCTTCTCCCCCTGTTAGTTTTAAATGTAAACTCACTTTTCTGCAGGCCCTGGACACCTCTCCTCCTCCAAAGAAGGCCAAGAACAAGGCTGCCACTTTACACAAGCCTTTTTCTCTTCCTCCTCGTCCTCCCCCTTCAACTTCTCCTCCTCCTTTACCTGCTTCTCCTCCACCCAGTCATTCACCTGCCTCTCCTACTGCAGAAGATTTCACACCACAGGGTTCTCTGCTATTCACAGGGTGATTTAAGTGGGACACAACAGGACCCAGATCATTGGGATGCCTATGACCCTGATTATCCACAGATCCAGATCTATACTTAGCACAACCCTCACCGGCAGAGGATGCTACATCCTACCAGCAGCCGCTTTTCACAATGTCAAGCCTCACAGGGACCCCATTGAGCAGGACTTTCTATTTGATACCCTAACGTCCACACACAGGGATATCCAGTTCCTACCCGTGCTCATACATGCTTCGACATGGGGACAAATTCTTTAAGGAGCCAGTTCACTCTAGGGATATCACCCCTTGAGTTGACAAAAAATACAAACCCACTCTTTCTGATCCACCATACATAAGGTCTCAAGTCCTGCCAGATTCCATTGTGGCTACATGTAAGCGAGCCAGTAGTCAGGCCACAGGGGACTCTCCTCCCCCAGACAAGGAGAGTAAAGTGATATATGCCACACAAAAGAAGATGGTTGAGCAGGCTGCTAATTGCTGGCACGTTGCCAACTAACAAGCCCTACTTGCAAGATATGATCGAGCTCGCTGGGATGAGATGGAGGAGTTCCTCCACTATCGCCCAGATGAGCACCACAAAAGAGGACAACATATTGTCACAGAAGGGCAAACAGTCATTAAAAATCTATTAGATGTGCCCTTAATGCTGCAGACACCACTGCACATGATATCAACTCTAGCGTCCTTGTAGGGAGACATGCCTGACTTAGATGCTCAGGTTTTAATCCTGAGGTTCAACAAGCCATGCTAAACTTGCCCTTTGATAAGGAGCACCTTTTCTGCCCTCAAGTGGTCACCACCCTTAAGAAGCTGAAAAGACACTGATACCGCTAAGGCCATGGGTACTTAACAGTCCTCCTTCCAAAGAGATACTTTTGATCACCTCACATCCAGAGGTGGTTACAAAGCAACAACCTCAGAGGCCTACACCTCCAAGACCAGGCAGCCTTAAAGCTCCTACTCACATGGCTTCTATAAAGGCCTCTATGTAGAGGCCCCTTTAGAGGTAGCAGCATACGAGGTAGAGGTAAGGGCGCCATTACCTGTGCCTCTACATCAACAGTACCTACTTACCCCCCCCTTCAAGAAGTGATTCCCCTCTTACAATAGGGCGACTTCATGACCACCCTTGATCTCAAGGAGGCTTCTTCCATATTCCCATCCACCCTGAACGCCGCAAATATCTCAAATTTGTGATTGCGGGAAATCACTACCATTTCAAAGTTCTTCCCTTTGGGGCCACTACGGCTCCTGGAGTCTTCACAAAATGCTAAGCAATAGTGGCAGCACATCTGAGGAGGCAAAACGTACATGTGTTCCCTTACCTAGATGACTGGCTCATCAAAGCTAGCACATTGGCACAATGCCAGCGTCACACTCAGATGTAAATGTTTCGCACTCAACTTTCTCAAATCCCACCTTCAACTTTGCCAGATACAGCCCTATCTAGGAGCCATCATCAATGCACAATTGGGGATAGCATACCCCAATCCAGCTTGTGTTCACAGCTTCCAGTCTCTCCTCCTGCAGTTTCGAGAGAACTCTTCATACGCGGTCAGGTCTGTGATGCGCCTTTAAGGGGTGATGGCCTCCTGTATTGCCATCTTTCCCCATGACAGACTTCGCATGCATCCTCTACAGCACTGTCTCTGGTAAGTGGACTCACCACAGGGTCACTGGGAAGATCTAGTGTTAGACCTCCGTACTTGCCGCTCTCTGCAATGGTGTAACACCACCAACCTATAGAAAAGTTGTTTTTTTCTGTACCCTGTGTCCCAGATCATACTGATGAGACGCCTCACAGGCTGAGGAGCTCACCTTCAAGAGCTCTCAGTACAAGGCCATTGGAGCCGTCATCAACCCCCACACAAACTTCCTAGACCTTCAGGCAGTATTTCTATCCATGAGAGAATTCCTTCATCGCCTCTCACAAAGTTGTCCTAGTTTGCACAGACAACATGACAGCAGTGACTACCTTCAAAAATGGGGGTGGGGGCCACACGTTCTCTCGAGTTATCACAACTCTCTGACAATAGGGAAATGAGCTCTCCACTGTCACATACACCGAGTGCCAGAGTTCCTCCCAGGAACAGACAAGAACTTTGCAGTCCTGCTCAGCAGCATGCAGCAACAAGTCCACAAATGGGAAATTCACCCGCAAGTCCTTTAAACATACTTCCGAAAGTGGGGCACACCTTAAATAGATCTCTTTGCCACAGCAGAAAAATGCCAAAACTTTGCCTACCGGCATCCTCATCCCTTATCAAAGGGCAATGCTCTATGGATAAACTGGTCAAGGATATTTGCCAGTACTTTTCCTCCTCTCATTCCCTTTCTAGTGTGACGGATCAGGCGCAAAAGTCTCAACATGATCCTCGTTGCTCCCATATAGGCACGCCAGCCTTGGTTCACCACAGTATTGGATCGCCTAGTGGTTCCCAACGAGAAATTTTCCAACAGGCCCTAGCTTCTCACTCAAAACCATGGTCAGGTTAGGCATCCAGATCCCAAATCGCTCATATATGGCTCCTGAGGCCATAGAGTTTGGTTTACCTGGACCACCTTGCAGAATGCAAGGACTTTCTCAGAGAAGCTTGTAAACTTGCTACCATAGCATGTTATGCTTCAAAGTGGAAATGGTTTGTTTGCTACTGTCAACCAAAACTCATTAATCCCATTAAAGCAACTGTCCAAGATATTGTCTGCCACTTGCTTCATCTACAGAAAGCTAATTTAGCTTACTCTGCCATTTATTTACATCTCACAACCATAACTGCATACTTACAAAACCGGCAACATACATCCCTCTTTAGGATCACAGTAATCCAAGCATTCATGGAAGGTCTTAAACGGGTTATTCCACCAAGACTGCCCCCTACATCATCTTGGAACCAAACATTGTCCTTACCAGGCTTACGGGTCCTATGTCCTCTTCACTACCTCTCATGGAAAGTAGCCTTTTTAGTCACCATAACATCTGTTGCTTTAATAGGCTCCAGGCTCTAACTCTGGAAGAGCTATTCTTCCAAATACATCGGGACAAGGTGGTTCTTCGCACCAATCTGAAGTTCCTCCTTAAAATGGTCTCTCAATTCCATTGTAATCCATTGAGTTGTCTGTCTTCTTTCTGCATCCTGCCTCAGTTGCCGAAAGAGCCCTTCACACTCTATTCGTTAAACATGCATTACTGTTCTACAGTGACAGAGCTAAAGAGTTTAGTAAGAGTAAACAGCTCTTCGTTGCTTTTTCACTGCCTTATGAAGGCAATCCAATATCAAAGAATAGCGTAGCTAGGTGGATAGTAAAATGTGTTCAAACTTGTTATGCTAAAGCAAAAATATAATTTACTGTTACTTCCAGAGCACACTCTACCAGGAAGAAGGGAACCACTGTTGTTTCCCTTGGAAATGTACCTATAGCTGACATTTTGCAAGGCAGCTACATGGTCTACAGAGCATACATTTACAAAACACTGTTGCGTAGATGTACTTGCACGACAGCAACCCAAAGTAGGCCAAGCAAAACTAAGAACACTTTTCCAGTTAACTGCTACTGGCATGAAAGGACTTCTTTACAGTCTATGCAGAGCATTTGTATCTACAGACACACATGCCATCGAACGGAAAATGTTACTTACCCAGTAAGCATCTGTTTGTAGCATGGTACTGTAGATTCACATGTGCCCTCCCTGGACGCCTGTGACCATTTGTTTCCCTTATACTTGTATATAGTTGTACATATATAGTTACATTTGCATGGACATCTTTCTTTATACTTCCTCTACATTCCTTTTCTCAGTCGCCTGTGGAGAAAACAATCGAACAAAGGAATCCATGCACAGTACCACCCAGATTGAGGAGTCACTTGATCTTGTGACTTGAAAATGCTTCTTCGAAGGAAAACAACTTGCAACACTCAGAACACAACAGTAAATGGCAGGAGCACACAAAACATGTGAATCTCCAGCACTACATACCAAATACATATGCTTACTGGGTAAGTAACATTCTCCTGCCTCCCGCTGCAGAGAGTGTTAGTGTGATAGTTTCACTCCCTTTCTAGGCATGATGGCTTCAAGCAATAATTAAGTAGTGTGGTTGAGCATGACTCAGTCAAGACAATGATTTCAGCAAATTGCACTGCGAGGTAGAGTGGCTTCCTTTCTGGGTGTGTAATGGCAGTGCAGGTCTTCCCCACACTCTTGTAAAATGGATGCTTTGCACTCGGGAACTGAATCAGACTCCTCTAGTGATATCAGTATGAAAAGTCCCATTCAAGCGAGGAGTGTTCACCTCCATGTTCTTTTGTTGGTGGTCGTTGAATCTACCTTCCATCTGGTACCAGTGAGGGTTGAAAAATAGGCATTGCCTTAAGCAAGTGCTGAGCCCACAAGAGAAAGTGAAAGAGAGCAAGGTTCCTAAAGTAGCACAACTGCATGTCAACCCACTAGTATTTATGCATAAGAACCACGTGTTTTGAAGCTAGCCACTGTATCCCAGCTGCGTCTGGGTGCATCTGTCTGAATAGTCCCTCTGGTTGGTGGCTGTCTTGTTGAGTCTGCTGTTAAAAAAAAACAAAAAAAACATGGGATATGTGATTTGTCTTTCCTGGTACTTTGAATTCCAGAGGTCAAGAAGTGGGGCATAGGGAGAACCCATACAGATTTTCACCGAGTATTCCAGCACTACCACTGCACTGGACTTCCTTGATGGAGGAATTCCTCTTTGTGATGCCTGTTTCTTGAAAAGTCAACCAAGTGGTGGACCCATTCGGCCAAGATTAGGATTGCAGTGAGGTTTACTCAAATGAACCAGTAGGCGAGTTCTCCAGCATACACTTTCACTTCCTGATTTTTTTTTTTTTTTTTTTGACTGTCTTTAATTTTACGTTTAAAGGTCCCACCAAGAAGCTCTGAACCTACTACATTTCTGGTCATTCCATCTAGGATGACTCACTTAGCACAGAAGTGATGGAAGGACCTTCTTCTGTAAATCAGAGCCACTTGGAATGTTATTCCATCACTTGTAACTTATCTTTATCAACAGAGACGTATCAAAACATTCTTAGCCTCTCTTCAAAACGTATACTAACGATGTAGACCACGTCCCCTCTGAAAGGGAGCACAAATAATGTTACAATGATTTCGTCCTTTTATGTATGAAGAACCAAGATTCTGCATTTGACGAGGGCACATATGATCAGCTACCAACTCTTCAAGCAGCTGAAACACTATTGGGGTCTATCAGACATGGCAGTTTCTAAATTGTAGAATGCGTTGAGACCCTAAACCTGTTGCAAGTACCTTCAGTATTGTAATTAGAGCTCCCAGTCTTGTGGTATTTATTTTTTAACATTTCCGTCTGTATTTATCCACATTTATTTTCTGGCCATCTTATTGGTAATTATCCATATTTATTTAGTGTTTTGAGAAGTCATAAAATGGTATATTTCCATATTTATTTAACTGATCAATATCGATTCAAACTTTGATCAGTTTCGCATTTTAGCAAATTAGCAGCCAAATATTAGAGAACATTACACTCACAGATAAATATTAGCATTTTATACAAATATATGTTAACATATGCCTGTATTTAAGGAAATACCATCCTGTATTTTAACGTCCCATGATGGTCTCATTTGGGCTGTTAAATGGTCATAATGTGGGGATTCATTTACTATAATGTGATCATTTCCTCTGGTAAAAAAATATTGCATCGAGCATGGCCAACCTGTGGCTTAATTGTTTGTCTTTAATTAGCTGCACCGATTCCAAAAAGCAGGGGGACACAACATACATGTGAAGGTAATAGCACTATTCTTAATGATCTAAATACAGTAGCAGAGGACAAGTATCCAACTTCACTAACCAAAGGAATGTATTTGCGTCTTACCAAAACCATGACCCAAGCCAGTGCAATAACCTTGCATTTGGCACCGACCCTGGACCCAGAGGTTCAGTATGAAAGTATCTGTTGAACCATCAGCTCTCCACTGTGGCCTCACAGTAAAAGCATACTTCCTCCTTGTTGACCGGTCTCTTGCTTTGTAGGTAGGATTGCGCTATATACATCTAGATACATATTTGCCAGAAGACGTCAGTTGCATAAAATCGGATGTATGTGACAACATCCAGCAGCCTTACTAACAAGCATTTTCAAAGCCAATAGGTGTTATTGGCTTTGCCAGTGCATTTTGTAAAAGCTAAATATTTTTGCCTATGATCAGCTACATCAGCAGAAACAAAAAGAAAATAAATAGCATTTATGCATAGTGACCATGCCGGAGCCAGTATTATTCAGTAGGTACACGCATGTGTGATTAATTAGCCATACCCACGCATGCGTGCGCTTACTGAATTATGCAAGTGACATTTTGTTATTTACCTATCCAAGATGGCGCGGACTCCTCTTGGATTAGTAAATTAAAATAAATAAATTGCGCTGAAGCCCATTCCTCCAAGTTGAGCAGTCCTCCACCCAGTGGGAGCTGCAAAGCCCTCTAAGAAATATGGAAAAAAGTATAACGTGCTGTGAGGGGTAGGCACGCAACAGAGGTGTGGGTGGGGTAGGCAGCAGAGTGGGTGGTGGAGAAAAATTAAATAAAAATAAAGCGAATGGGGCCATAAAGGAGAGGAACATGGCACACAAGGAAGAGAGCAATACAGCATGGTGGGAATTAGTGGAAAGAAAAGCACATGAAAAAGCAGGAAACGAAGGAGAGTGCAACATGGAGCGCAGGAAGTGGGTATTTGACTGGAAGGAGAAGTACATGAGGAAGTGAGCGGGAAAACACGTGCACTTTCATGGACAGTTTAATGAAAAAGAAAAAAAATAGTTCCTAAAAAGTGATCAGTGGGAAGATAAAACTCGGCTGATCAAACAGGATCGTAAGGAGGATATGCTCCAGGGGAGGAATGAACACAATAGGAAGAGGAAGACAAGCCACGGAAAAGAACCAAGCACATTAATAATAAAGCCAACCAGTAGTAAGCAGTGTTCATGTTCTAAGCCCACTAAGTTTAGTATGGTCAAGAAGATGCCTACAGACAGCTAAAAGCTTTCTGGTAGCCTACACCTAATAACTAGTCCAAGGCCAGTCCCACGAATCTGTCTTTTTTCTAGCCAAATATGTACAGGCTTTACCAATTGCTTACTTTTCTAACTGCGTGCTTTTTCACATGCTGTCATGACCGTGGCTTCCTTCATTCCCTATGTCAAGCTAAAAAAAGAAACCAAGGCAGCTGTATTACAGAACACAGTTAACGTCTCTTAGTAGCAGGATGTATGTGGATGGTATTCTCCTGGCTACAGAGCTCCCACAGCGGTTGGCAATTCAATTACTCCCTTAAAAGGTTCCCAGAAGATGTGTTTTTTCCTTTCAGTAATGAGCGTTATTGAATTGTACTGCTGCTGTAAACCCTATGACATAGTGTGGTACACAACGTTATACTCAGACAAGGCCGTCACATTAGTTGGCAGATTTTCTCTGCTTCCTAGAAGTGTAGGCCCGGCTGATTATGCTTTTAAATAATGATACCACGCGTTCATTTCAAAATTGCATTTTGGTTATGACTGAGAAGCTGTAGTTACATCTTATGCTGCATTACTACAAAATAAATCTGTTTTATTGTTCTAAGTGCACCTCCTACTTGGTAGTGCCTGCAGCTTTCTTTTGCATGAACAGTACAGAAACTTCATTGGAAATTGCGAATTAAATTTTAAGAAATTACCATACTTAAGATGTTTCAGTGAAACATTTATGTTCAAAACCTGCCCACTACTTACTTTCAGGGACTTCATTTGCAATGCATGAGAACATTGCTTTCTTGCGGATGGTACTTAAAAGTGGTGTAAAGTGCAACACCTGGGTTCCTCAACCCAGACTTAACTGTGTATCTGGACAGAAAGGGTGCATGTTGGTCCACTGTTTACCACAAAACTATATTGAGGACTTCGACAGCCCCTGCACCCAGATTTCACATTCAACTTATATTGCTTTCCAGGTTCCTGGACTGAGCATAGACCCTTTGTTCTGCACGACTGGCTTTCTTGATGGGCAAGGGTTTATTGCCCCGACAACAACTAGATGTCTGTATTTGACACAAAATACTCTCTACTCCCGGTAATTCTCTATGTACCTACTAAAGTAGTGTCTACTGCGGCCACAAAGCCTCCAGTTAATCGGGTCATTTCTAAAGGCTAAGTGCAGGAAGGTGGCTTTCTCCTGAGTGTGTGTGTGTGTTGGGGGGGAGGGGGTGGCAAGGAGGGGTGGGACAGGAGGCTCTGCATCCACAGTTGTCCAGTTAGCTTAGTCAGCTTCTTGCAGAAGTGTCTTAACTTGACACCCTAGAGTATGTCTGTAGCAAAGTGTAGACCACTCATATGCAGTTACTAAATGTTACAGGTTGAGCAGTCTAACCTGTGGGATCCAGATCTGCAGTTTAAGGAATGAAGTACGTTATTTGGACCAAGGATTTGTTTTAGAATATCAGTCTCAGCAGGCCTGTGGTAAACGTGTCCAGTAGCAGCAACAGCCTATGAATGTGAACTCCCTTACTGAAATAGTTTGAATTGTGGCATCCAGATTCAATGCACAGGCGGAGGGTTTGACTCCCACCCACCATTCCTCTAACATGCAGTCTGCTATAGGCACACTCAGTGTAGCCTGTAGCTTCCATCAAAGTAATTGAATTTTTGACAACCCCAACCCAACCTGCCAACAGCTAGAAATCTGGTTTCTTCTTCTTCCTTGTCATGTTAACACTCAGGCCAGACTACTGCTGGGAAGTGGCGAGGAATGTGATGTATGTGTGGAACAGGTGATAAACTGGCCTACAGGTCAGAATCTCTCCTGCTGCTTGACTGGATGCTGTAGTGAGGTCACAGTGGCAGAAGAAATCTGAGGTGGGTGTTGTAGTTCCTGGTTTGTGGCATTCCTGAATTGCTGTGAGTTTGCTCAAGCAATACGATCTGGGCACTTCTCCTTTTGCTTTAGACCCTCCTATTGACAGTCCCCATCGGGAATAAAGACAACAAAAAGTAGGCCTTGATGAGACAAATGTTTTGTTTTCTTTTTTTCTCCTAAGTCTCTTACTAAAGTGGGTGACCATAGAGATGAGGGACGGGATATGACCAGAGACCTGTCATGTGACAAGTTCATTTGTATGGTATTGAGAAACAATCTTCATACCTTAAAAACTAGATTTAAGAAATTGTCTAGATAAGACTGAAGGCCATGCAAGCACACTTACAAACAAGCCTGAAGTTCCTGAGGTTGCTCTGGAATGAGGAAATGTAAAACCGCCACTCTTAAACCTTATGAGAAACTGTGAACTCTTGCACTAATTTAAAGATTGTCTTGCACTCCATTGTAGAAATGATGTTAAATGTTGAGATGCTGTAGGATTCCTTTATGGCCTCGAACTTTTTTATCCTGCATTTCCTGACTTGTTCAAGTAGATGATGTTCCAAAGACTGTAGTGCAGGGTTCCTGGTGTTAGAGGTACTTAAAGGTAAACTGCCTGAAATGGTTAGTGTTGAAATTGTTGTATTTCTGCTAGAGGGTCTGGCACTATTCTTAAAGGGATCCATCTTGTGTCCTGCAGAACCTGGCAGTGCAATCCTTGGTCTTAAATGCTGCAATAGAGAAAAGGGTCATAAGTAGGTGGCAAACAGGACTCTTCTATTTCAGATTTGAGTAGGAGCATGCACTCAGAAGAAAGATCTGCCAGCAAGTTCCTCAAAAATACACAAAGCCTAGATTTGGGGCATCAGTTTCACATCCGCACAGAAAATAGCGTTTACCTAACTAGAATCAAATGAGAATATTAATGGGAGCTTCTGTAGGTTTAAATAGAGGCCTTCTGAACTGAAGGTCAAGTTTACTACTTAATTCTTCAGTCTAGCAGTGTTCTCACATCCACTGGAAAGGTATTTCCAAATATTGGAGATGCCTCTTTCTGGGTATTTTGTTTGTGTGTTGATTTTTTTTTTTTTTTTTTTTTTTTTTTAATGTCCTCATTCGCGTTATACACTTCCAGACTGACCTCCAAGCTTTTCGTCTGCTGATGTAAGCCACCCTTGAGGCGACCAAATCTTCTTAAGGAAGGGGGATATCATCTTAAGTGTACAAACTGCCCGCCACCACGTCTTGACCCAGAGTGGCTATAATCATTGGACCATCTCACAAGACCATCCTGTACAAAGCCACTCTTTTTAACCCTTTGGTGTTACACCCTGTCTTGTCCTGCTAACCACCCTGTCGGGGGGGGGGGCACAGTTTCTCTACATTTATTTGTTTGCATGGGAGCGATTTAATTCCATCTTACAAACATAGATCACTGAATTCAGACTTGAAGGGGCCAGCTGGGGATATCCACTCTTTACATATTTCTCTTCTGCCCAATAAGGTAAAATAGAACAGCAGTTTATTATCATAACCCTGAGGATCTCCCACTTCCAGCGACCATCCAAAAATGATTTGTTCTGGGCTTACCTCCATACAAGTGTGGAATACAATGCTTAGCACCTTACCGACCTCTCCCCAGAACATCATAGGCATACAATGATATATATTCTATTCACAACCACCATAAGTTAAAGGTTTAATCATCTGCTCTCTCCTAATCTTCCCTTCTAAGGGCTCAATGTATTGATTGAGTAGTTAAGGAGAGAGGGGGCAACCTGCCTGGTCCCTCTTGTTACGTTAAAACTTGCTGTTAAGTTTCCATTCTGCAGAATTCTAGCTGACGGGGTCTTCTACATTTCCCATATTACCCTTCAAAAATTGTCTCCCAAATTGTAATGGCCTACAAGAGTATCTAGATAGTGCCAATTCAGCCTGTCGAACGCCTTAGTGACGCCCAACTTTATTATAGCCATGGGGTCCTTATTTACTGCCGCCAAATCGATGGTCCCTATTAATTCACGAGTTAAATCGTGCATAAATCTCCTTTTTTAAAAACCTTTTCTGATCTCTATCAATTCTCCAACAACTATTAACCAAAATGTTTGCAAATAACTTATAACTCTTATTTATAAGAGAAATTGACCTATATAACTCGCACATTAAGGGGTCTTTTTCTGGTTTTAAAATCTGCATAATCACATACTCTTCACGAGTTCGGGAGAGGGTCTCTCTCTTGAAAAATTCCAACATAATTCAAAACCGGACTTATTACATCCTTTAGCATCTGGTAAAACTCATTTTGGAACCCATCAGGCCATGCTGCCTTCCCCTTCTTGGTCTTACTAATCGTCTGCCGTACCTCCTCTAAAGTTATTACCTTATCTAGACTCTCCTTCTCCTCTTCTGAGAGTTTTAACACTGCCAGACACTCCAGCCATTCATTAACCTAAGACTTTATTGTCTTTGAATCCTTTATATATAGAGTACCAAAAAAGTCTAGGAAGGCCTGTTGAACCTACCACATTCTCCCCTAATCTGTTCCCTGTGGTCCTGCACTTTACCTCTCTCACTTCATTCCTCACTGAATCTGCCTTAATTTTCCACATCAGAAGTTTTCCTGCACTTTGGCTATAGTCAATCTGTGCTATCTTACTAGCCTCCCATCGGGCCCTAAACCTAACTTCCACAACAGCAGCCAAAATAGCCCTCTGTTCCTGAATCGCCTTCAACAGGGCCTCATTTATCACCTCTGGGTCCTGCTGATCCCTGAGTTTTCTTTCCGAGAAAGCAATCTCCTGCTCTAACTCCACAACTGCTTTCCTATGTTCCCCATTTTTCTGGTCTGAGAGGCTGATCAAGACACCCCTTATAAGGGCTTTGAGAGTCCCATACTACATGTAATGCATGTATTTAATATTGGTCTCAAACACATTCAACGGCCTGTGCTCTTAAAATCTTTATAACTTCCTGTTCATTTAATAACAAGCAATCTAATGTCTTTCTTAAACTTTTAGCAGCTTCTATCTTCAACTCCAAAACCACTGCTGCATGATCAGACAGATGGGGAACCAGATGTTGGACATTTTGTATATCTGCCTTAAGAGGTTGATCTACCAGGAAGTAATCTGTCCTTGACCGATGTTTATACTTCTTGTTGTGGAGTGTATATCCCCTTTCTACTTCTCTCCTCTCTCTCTCCAAATGTCAGACGGGGCAAGTGGTTTTATTAGGGACCTGATGTATACCAGAGACTTGGAGCAACCTGTGACCTATTATTGCTTGACCTGTCCAAAAGGTTATCCATCACACCATTGAAATCACCTGACATTATTGGATTGGGGGGGTCGGGTCTAACAACTCAAAGCATATATTTTGCAAGGGTTCAATGTCATCTGCATTTGGGCCATAGTAATCCACCAGCATGTATGTCCTTCCATATATTTTAATCCTTGCTAATCCATTTTCCCTTTCTTTCGGCCTTATAATCCAATATAAAAGCCCTTGACTGTTTCTTAATGAGAATAATCTCTCTTTTTGTGTAACCAGTTTGGTCCGTACATGCAATCTGCTGCACCCAGTCCCACAAAAAAGGTTAAAAAAATAAAGAAAAGGTTTGAGGAAAGAGTCACTCTTCGCTCTGGTGGTGGGGTCCAAGCAGGACCCCCCCACAGAGCTAAAAAGCATTTTTGCTTTCATTTTTGCTGCAGAATTGCAGGAGAAATAGTTACTTGTGCCCTAAGGTAACTATAACTTATGCACTGCTCATTACCCCACAAATTATGGCACTCATGACATCTTTGATAACATCGTTGATAATATCAATGTAATAATTGCAGTTTGACCAAAAAAAGTACATTGCAGGGGTGCGAGTTATAGTTCGCTTAGGGCACAATAATAGTTACTTGAGGTAAATCGAACTATAATTGGTGAATTTCTATGATTTCGTACATTTAAAATGAGCCTAACTATAACGTCCCTATAACCTTTGGTTTTTAAGTGAATATATATACTCTGTAATATGGTATTTAATAACATTATTGAATATTTTGAGGGATGGCCCACAGTGGATGAACTACTACGGTAAGAAATAGCCTAATATACACTGAATAAATAGATTGTTCCATGGTATTATTTCATGTTCACTTGCCTAAACAAAATACATCTTACCAAAACCAGGATGCAACAGGTTATATTTGTGCATTATATCAAAGTAATTCTTAACTGGAGTATTTGAGGCAGTAGAAAGTGTTTTTCTCATGTCAGATTTGCGATTCTGTGGTAGCAGGTTCGATTTGACCTTTGCGCTGCAGTAAATGTTTGATTATGCTTTCATTAGGAGAGTTGCTCGAGTTAATGGGTCACATTTATTTTCACTTCAATGATATATATTTACCATAGGATGAATTACCTGTGACCAGATGTGCCCTGTTGTATCGGTCCTTTGAAAAATTCTGATTTTGGAGAGGATGAGGTTGAAAATATTCCAGTCCTGTGATGTTACAAAGAAGGAAAGATCCAATATGGCTCTGTATGGAATACTTGTAAATCATTTATAATGTCCAGCACCAGACATTCATAGACTCAAACCTGACTTTTCCTTTTTCGGAGCATATGATTGAACAGACTAAGGGGGTTATTCTAACTTTGGAGGAGTGTTAATCCGTCCCAAAAGTGACGGTAAAGTGACGGATATACCACCAGCCGTATTACGAGTTCCATAGGATATAATGGACTCGTAATACGTCTGGTGGTAAATCCGTCACTTTTCCGTCACTTTTGGGACGGATTAACACCTCCTCCAAAGTTAGAATAACCCCCTAAGTGTTTTGACAGTATGTGTAGAAGCATCACACTATGTAATGCCTCTTGGCCCTGCCTTCTCCATCAGAAACAGTGCTTCTTTCTTGATGACACAAACAGCATACACTGTGCAAGTCAGCTCAGGCTTTTTTAGGTTGAACACTCAAGCGCTTTGACCTGTTGTAAGTCTTGTGGGCTTTTAACCCCGCCTACCTCATGCTCATCACTTTTCTCTCCTTTGTGGGCTTGCCTTTCAAAAATCCTTTACAATCATTGGTAAATGCTTTACGTTTGTCCCTCCTTGGGGAGGTTTTGTTACCGCCTTGCAGACTGACCCTGTTACATGGATAACTGCCCGATTGCCTATATGTTTGACTGAGCGAACTTTTGTCCTTTTGTGTGTCTACTTCGCACTCATGGCGGCCATGGCTCTTTGAATCGGCTCACTTATGTCAACTGTTTTACTTTTCATTTTCGATTGATGTGACAAGAAAATTCCAGTTAGGAATTTACAACACCAGTAGCTCTAACTCGAGCAAATGCGAGACACATTGCATTGCAAATGCTTGTTTTTCTACATACCATCATCTGTCTGGGAAAGACAATGAGAGATAGGACAAACAGAACACAGGGCATTGAGATGTCTGATTAACAATACTGTATTCTCTTGTTACTACGCTAGTGCTGGAATCGTACTGATAACTTTATATCATCACCTGTAATAAAAAAATAAAAAGCAGAGTACCGCTCGGACCTGTTTTGTATGTACATTGTTTCAGTTACTTTGTGCTTTGTTTGTCTTTAGGACACCGAAAGTAATGGAATTAAGTATTTTTCTTTTGTCTTTCACCAGCTGTTGGGAGATTGGGAAGCCCAGCTGAGGAGGATAATGAAGATGATCGCAGGAGGAGGGCTTTCTATCACAGGGTCACACACCTTGTGTGGAGACTATCTGTACAGTGGTCACACTGTCATATTAACACTCACCTACATGTTTATCAAAGAGTGTAAGTGGAATACAGATTTTGTTATATAAGGAGACTTGTATCGGGTTACAAAACAGTACTAATCATGCATACTTTTGCTACGTTTTCCATTATTGCAACAGTGAGTGCTGCCATGTTACTGATTTTGCTGGTTTCCAATTGTTAATTTCAATCATTTGAAGTTTGCTTGATTTCATTATTGCTCTTTTGTGATTTTTCATAATTTTGCATGATTCAGATGGGCCGATGTTCGTCTCAGATTTCTTATTGTGTTGTTTTCTTTTTTTTAATGTCTTTACTGTTATTTTGTTTTTTGAAAGAGACAAATCTAAGATACAGGATTCCAACCAGTTATGATGACCATGCTGTCCCCTGCAACAATTAAAAAAATCTTAACAATTGTAGCTGTAAAATTTAGGCTGTTAAAGAGCTCTGTGTGTGTGTTGAGTACATTTCTGAGGAGAATACTTTCTATAGGGTGAGTCATCATAGTACCAGCTCTAGCTCCTACCTTACTAGACCTATTCAATCAATAACTATAATTCAATTAGTTGAACATCTTCACCAATTAAATTTAAAGGAAAACACAATAGAGAAAAAGAAATAAAACATTTGGACTCTTGGAGTTGCAGTGGTAGGATTATAATGTATCAAAGTTCTCATCATCTAGTGGGAAAGGTCTGTTTGAGGGGGGGCTTCCCTTGCTGTAGATCTTCCTGTTTGTTGTCATGTTTCTGTTCCATATGTTTGGTGATAACATTGCTCTGATCTTTGTTAGAGGTGGTGCAGATGTGTTCAAGGACCCTCTTCTTGAGCTCACAGGTCGTGTTTCCCACATATGAGTTTGCATGGTCATTCAATTACATGTACTGCATATTTACTTTTGCATGTAATGTGCTGTTGTATTTTCCATGATTGGCCGTTTGCTTGGGTGAATTCTTTCATTTTAATTGCTCCGCACCACCACTAACAAAGACAGAAAAGCAATGCTGTAGCCAAACATATGGAACAGAAACATGACAGCAAATGGGAAGATCTACGGTACTGTGCAATAGATAAAATCGTACAGTCCAAGAGAGGTGGAAACAAAGAGAAACTCCTCAATTCTCAAAATGCTATGGCCCTGATTGACAGTCCACCAAAGCAGTGGCAAACCATAAAACAAATAAAGCCCAATGGCTGGAGGGGGAAACACAAAGGCCACTCTGTACTTTTTTTATTGTAGCTTTTTGAAAAATTGTGGGCATGAGTTTTTCTAAACAGATACATCCATCACACACCAGACCTGAAAATCGTAGGTCTACAAGAGTAAGGCCTTCATTAAGGTGCATATTTCAGTGTAATCTAGTTTGCCACGTACATCCATCTGGATAAATTTATTTTGCTGTCTGTTCATTTACTGTTGACTTCAAAAGATTTGCCATACAGTTGGCTTACTTAATTTATTATATGTCTTTAGGACAGCTTATCAAGCACTGTTGATATGGTTCATGAACACATCTTTGGGAACCACCCTCATACGCTGATCACCAATGTCATTGCCTATTAATGACCGAGTCACAACCTCATTGCTGTTACCAGAAGCACTTCTGGTATGCTGGACAGTTCTTAATTTTTCCTTTGTATGGTGTGCATGCAAATATAATTCACTGACATTTGGAGAAGTATGCAGGAGAAGTATGCAGGGTCAGATTGGGATCAAAAATAGGCTCGGGCAACCCTACATTAGAGACCAACATTCACACATCGCAGCCTTTCATGATACACTGCTGCATTAGTATTGGGGGACTCATTTTTGGTATGGTAAATTAGGCACTTTAAAGCTTATAAGGGGGTCATTAATATTGGTCAAGACTAGAAAAACTGCATCTTTGAAATCTGAATACTTACTTGCAGTGCTGATGTCTTGCACAACAAAGTGAGTTTATCCTTTCCCATCTAACTGTGTCCTAGACGCTGACCATCATAGAAATGTAGTCTAAAGCCAAGATGGAAGAGTGTAGGTGATCCTGCATTGGTCAGTCCTTGGGTTTTGGGGGGGTGGGGCAGGGAGTGGGATTGAAAGGTGAAATAGGTGGTCTCATGTAGTTGGTGCTCTGGGTCTGTAATTCTACTGGCTTGGGTGAGTTACAGAAAACAAACAGCTGGGAAACCCTGCAAGGTTTTGGGTAGGATGTTTGTGGTTGGACTCCTTCTTCGACCTTAGTAACTGACGTAGGCCCCTGAAGGCTGTGATTTCTTCCTCTTAGGCAGGACTGGAGGTTTATGGGATATAAGGAGTTGAAGAAGTGGGCTGTAGCAGTACTATGCTAAAGCATGATCTTCTGTCTACCCGGGGGCTGCGTAGCACTTGCTATTTCCAGTTGTGACCTCTAGATCCTGCTGGTAGTGGGCACTGCAGAATCCAGCTTGTTTCAGCTCTTTCTGGTGAAAATGGGCATTGAAATTAAGAGATAGGAAGGAAATCTTTATATTAGCACTTTTCTTCCCTCTAGACGCTTCTGGCTGGATAAGAGAGGGGTGAGGTAAGAACAGTAATAGTGACTTGGAGGATGCTTAGTGTAGCAGTGCATAATATGAAAACATGCCCATAGTGCTTGAGGGTGTAGTTTTCATTGCTAAATATTTGTGAATACACATAAATCCCTCTTCACCATTTGCACGCTTGCTGCAACAGTGAAAATTAAAGCACTGCTCTGAGGATTTCCAATGTTATGTTAGCGGAAATAAAATAATTTTCTGTTTAATTCTGTTCCTGTGCCTTTCTTTCTCTGGCTAGGTAGTAATCTCAACCTCTGCTGAGTAAGCATAATAGGAAGGACAGTGTGGTGATGTAAATGCCAGATAGAAATGTAGAGGGAAGATGGAGGTAGAGGCAGTGATAATGTAGAGAGATAGGTGAGATAAGGAGGCACATAAGGTCAAAAGAGAATGGCAAGGTGGACAGAAAGAATGATATTGAGAGGTAGAAAAGGGAGCGGTCGATAGAAAGGGACTTTGGAGTGAATGAGGTAGGTATATACAGAGTGATAGGGATACTAAAATGTTAAGAGGTGGGGTGCACAAAGGGATGAGGTGGAGATAAAGGTATTGTAGGAAGAGGGTTCAATTGGAGAGAGCTATAGACAGAGGACTGTAAAGGTAGACAGGCAAAGAGATGAGATAGCAGTACAGAGAAATGCATAATAGAGACAGTGGTGAGGTATACAGAGGGCAGAGCGACAAGTTTAGCGTAGAGAGATAGGTTTGGTAAAGTGGAAAGTGAAGAAGAGAGAAAGGTAAATTGAAAGAGATGAGTATCGGGTAAAGAGTTTCTTTGTACAGAAAAGAGATGAAGTAGGGAGACAGATGAAGTAGAGAAAGAGGGATTCAAACAGAGGAAGAGTGAGAGTGTGTGGAAAAGCCCGAGAGGTGACGTAGAGAGACATAAAAAGAAAGAGGCAGAGAGGTATATTATAAAGTTGTCCAGATACAGATTTGAAAGAGAGTGAAAAAATGCAATGATAGTCCAAGAAGAGGTCTAGTGGTAGAGAAAGAGAGCTAGTAGCAAAGGAGTACGTTTGGGAGAGATGTGACTTAAGAGGAGAGAGAGGTAAAAATAAGTGGAGAGGTGAGACAGTGATCAGATGAGGTTAATTGAGAGGTTGGGTACTGAGAGAAAGAGAAATGTAGGGGATAGAAAGATTGAGTCGTGTATAAGACAAAGTAGAGAGAGAAAGTCTAGAGAAGGAGTGGAGAGATAAAGAAATAGATACAGTTGAGAGAGGGGCACATTAGACGGAGGAGGTGGACAGGGCAGCACAATGAAAATTACAATGATGTGTTGATAAAGGGGTGCGATGGAGATGGAGTAGAAAGAAAAAGATGTGGAGGTAGACACAGATAGTGGGAAAAAGAGAGAGAGGTGGTGACAGGTGTGACATAGGGAGCTGTATATTAAACAGAGCTGAGGTAGACTAAAATGTGGTAGAAAAAGCTGCAATAGAAATTGAGTGTTAGATTAATGGAGGTGTAGAGATCAATGAAGAGATGGGGAAAGAAAGCGGTGAGGTAGAAGAGCTGGAGTCCAGTAGGGGAGAGATCTGAGAAAGAAAGATAAGTGAGGTGTAGAAAGTGTTATAGAGAGTAATACAATAGGTAACATAAAGGTAGTGAGAGAGTGGGGGGAAGGTAGATCTGTGATTTAGTGACTGGTGAGCTAGAGAGAAATGAGACATAAAAAGATCTGTAGAAAAAGAAAGGAAATAGCCAAAAGTGAAGTACAAAGTAAACATAGGGAGGTAAGGTGAAGAGTAAGTTAGAGGGAGGTAGACAAAAAGTAGAGCTCAGTAAAGACGAGTGAAGGCAGATACTGAGTGACGCTGGAACAAAAGTTGGGTGAGGAGAGAAGGGTAGACCGTGGAGAGACATGGACAGAAAGAGAGGCAACCGAAGAGAGATAAAGATTATTATAAAAAGTTAGAGATGAGAAAAAAAGAGTGAGGTTGTTATTTTCAGGAGGGCGTTGGAAGAGGGATGACTTAATAGTTGTCCAAATTGTGCATTCCTTAAAACATCTCTGGTTGTTTTATTGCTTGGAAAAGCTGGAGAGTGACAAAGGTGGCCCAGCCATAGGGAGGTGAGGTCTTACTGTTGGGGAGGGGAAGAACATCATCGAACATTGCTAAGACCCTTATTAGAAATTCAGATATTGTCTCAAATTATTCCAGTGTGTTTAGAAGTCTCTTAGCTGTCCTACATTTAAAGTGGAACCTGCTTAGAAGTGACAGTACTCATTGAATGTGTTGTAAACAACCTTGTGTGCTCCAAAGGTTGGGGAAGGGGTCTACTTAGTTTGGTTCACGGTTGAGTTCTAGGGCATAAGCAGCAATGAGTGTACAGGCCTTGTTAACAGGCAGTGGCCCATGAAAGCTCCTAGTGTATGTTGGCTCTTACTGGTAATGTGATCCAGCAAAAGGGCACAGGGAGTCATGGTTGCATGTGACATCTGGTGTGACCTGCCGGGTAAGTGTTCTAATAAAGGCAAAACTAAATCATCCTTATGAGGTAGGAATATTGGGTACTCTTCAATTGGATAAAAGGGACATTTGAATACACAGTGCTTACAAAAATGTACAGTGAAGCACTGTATTAAAGCCATCTTCTGCAAATACACACTAGAGATACTCTTACCTGTTTATCATGTGTAGTCCCCGGTGCAGAGCTTGCATCACAAAAAATGAAAACACACCACTTGTACACCCCCACTGAGGAAGCACAGCCAGTGTGACACATCACAAAATTCTCTACTGCTCACCTTCTTGCACTCTCTAACTCAGCAGTGCGCCTTCTTTGTGTTCTCATTTTTACTGTCTCTAATATCTTGACCTCTCTTCCACTCACCCATACTACTCCTTGTGTAACTTTCTCTCATCTACTATTACCACAATTGTAGTCTTACCGTCCAGCACTTTATTTCTAATTTTCTCTCTTTGTGTCTTTCTGTGCTTCTTTCTCTTTCCAATTGCCCTATCTCTGTCTTTTCCTCTCTCCTAGCCCCCACGTCTCTGGCTCTATCTCCTCCCTTACAGCCTCTTCTCTACCCTTTCTCTGCCCCCTTATCCTTTAACTTCTCTATCCTAGTCCTCCCTCCTTGCCTCCTCGCGTAGGCCCAAAGTCCGTGGGCTTTCAGTAACAGCACTGCTGCAGGGCATGTGAGTGAGCCTGACGGGCTGGGGCAAGGCAGTGCAAAGCAGTGTCCTGCAAGGAAGAGTGTGTGTGAAATGGCCTACCTCGTCTGGGCTCCAGTGAAGCTGTTTAAGGCACCATAACCCCCGCACTCGGCCCACTCCCATTCGTGCAAATTCCACATCTGTCTCTGAATAAACTAACACTAGCCAGGTGCTTATATTTTACTGGGGGACTACTTGGCCGCAGTTTTATTACATGCATGGATTCTTACAGTACATCATTAACCTGGTAAATCACAGTGGTCAGTCCTATTTCGAGACGACAAGGCCATAAACATTATTTACAGTGTCTCAACTCATTCTTAGTGCCACAGATAATTCTTGACATAATCATAAATCATAACTGGGAGATATGTCATAAATCATGGTTGATAGGCCATAACATCATCTCTCCAGTACATCACTCATTTTGACATGATCATAAACACATTGCTGCCCAATAGGTCATAAACATCAACGGTTGACATGTCCTCGGTCATCTCTGCCATACGTCAATCAAGTACTTGTCATTTGCTTGTCACAATCCTGCCACCTGTTATTGTTGAGGCCATCTTCCATGCCGTTTTTTGGGGTCATATAGTTTTTGTTGGTTCCTCCTCTGATTGTGAGGGGGTCATCCTCTTACTGCCGTTAGGCTCAACTTGCTGCCTTGTCCATTTTGTGGCCTGCTAACTTGTGGGCCTGGGCTGCGAGTACTGTGCTCCGCGTACTCCCTATCTGTCTACTTACCCTGCCGTAAAGCATCCCAAGGTAAGTGGCTTTCCTCTGGCACACCATCCTCCGGTGTGCCTCCTTTACCAACCAGCATACCCTCTTTACCGCCACGCCGCATGAGGGGCTCACCTCCCCATGTGACTCCCCCTTTTATACTTTGACGTTTTGCTCTTTCCTCCACTCTTCAGTGCAGCTCCGCCATTGGGTTTCATTGTTGCACCTCAGTGTCCCGGCTGTCAGGCCTCCCAAGGATCACTGTTATGGCAACGCATTCCTTTCTGCCGGCCTAGCGGACACTTTTATGCTTGAAAGACTGTCTCTGCCACCCTGGCGGTGGTCTCCCGACCTTTTACTTCTCTTGTAAACCCGTACTCATGTCTGGTACTTGCTAGGCAGTAGGCCTGGCTGCTACGCTGCTTCACCAATGTGCCCAAAGTTCACTGCCCCCCCATTTGTCAGCATGGAGGAACACACCTCCATGACTGGAGTGCCAGGGACCCTTCCTGTGGTCACCCAGGGTTCTATCCCCGACTATAGGTAATAGTTAACCAACAGTGTTTGTTCCCATCAGGCACCTGTTGACCCTGATACTCCGTTCCCTGGTTGCCTCGCCAGCTGAGTCCTAATGGCCAGCTAGCTACTTATGGAATCAAGCTGTGTCCTGTCTTCTTCTCAGTTACTTCTGCCATTCCTAATATTTATTTTATTTTGCTTTTAAGTCCTGCACATAATCCAGTCTGGTTTTAGCACTGTTTGAGTCTCCCGCATATTGCTTAGAGACCGTGAAACCCATAGCTATCCCTCAGTGTATAGGACATGTTTCCTAACATAATGAAGGACTCCCATGTGTAGTATTCTAGCTCTGGGTTTAAAAGTTACCCATTAAATGATGTAATTGGCTGTACCCAGAGGATGTCTTTATACCCCCCCCCCCTCCCCAACCTTTCTTAACAATCTTAAGATAATTATAGCTTGGGATGTCTTAGAGTTCTAAACTATACCATGCAGTTTGCATGCAGCCCTTTCATTCTACCTTGATTACCATACCGTAAGTGTCCTCTACAAATCGACTGGCCGATCCCTGTTGCGTTGTCCGCAGATACTCAAGTGTTATCAAGGGAAAGCCCTTTAAATTAATTGGGGTGCTGGATTAGCAATACTAGCCATGTTTGTGGGAGATGGTGAAATATGTTGAGCTCCCTTTGTAATCTTCCCCATATGTACTGAATTTGCTCTGCTCTGTCCTCACGGTTATGTGCAGGCATGATCAGATCCTCTTTATCCTCCCAATGTGTTGTGTACCCTTGCGGATGTCATAAATGAAATAAACAGTTGTGACAGTCAAACACTTATTTTGGAGTAGGGCTGCAGCACACCGTCACCAAATGACAACAGTTGCTTAACTAACACCCATAACAGCTCACTCAAAGTCCAAATATTTGTGACCGTTAACCTCTCCAGGGTGGCATGTGAGCATTTGCATGCATACCACCCGCTGCAGCAATTGAGGTGGCGGACCCTGCATACTTGCAGATTACCTCAAATTGTTATATGGTACCTCAAAGCCCTGAATTGCAGCTGTCAACAGGCTAGCCCGGTCTGCGCAAACCTCTAGACATATCTTTGGCAGTTTTTGCAACGCAAGTTCGCCCTAGCTGTATTGGGACACTTTTCCTGAGCACTCATTATCTAATACAAAGCATTGCACTTATAAGCATTGGGAGATTAAATAGTTGTGCTTACAGTTAAGTCAGAAATTACGTGTCAAAGAGAGGTTAAGTAGGAGTGCCCAGCATCACAAGACTCTCTCACTGCCTTTGTATAACATTTATTGCCCCTCAAGCGAGCAGAGACTTCTATACTCCATGATTCACTACATCAATCCAGCCTTCTCCCAACAGAAGGCAACACTGCACGAGTAGCAGTCCTGTAGGCCTTGTCACACCAAAATAACCGGGCGTCTGTCCCAGCAGATAAGCAGCTAAATTAGACCAAACATTGCAGCGAGATAACACAGCTTAGTGGCCAACGGTCTCTGGTGCACAGGTTCACATCCCAGTACAACAAATTTAACTTGCTCAGTTCGATGTCAGCAGTCCTACAACTGCCAGACTACAATAGCATTGTAGAGAAAAAAAAAATACCCGTAAGAGGCATAGATGGTGAGGGGAATGGGTTGGGGTTATTGTTACGTAATGCCCTCTGGCAGCGAACACTTTTTTTTTTTTCTTCCTTTCCTCAGCCTCTTCCTCAACTCCCCTTCACTCCTTGTCACCTATTTCCCATAAGCATGCCAGCAGTCATCTCTTTCTTCCCCCAATAGTGCTCATCTCCACATCACCTCGCAGGAAACTTGGACATGTTTAAAGTACTTCACACAGGGTCCTTCCACCCTCTCTTACCCCCCACCCACACTGATGGGAGGTGGTGAGTAACTATCAATTAAGAGATAGAGCCAAGTAAGCCTTTAATCATCTGGAGGTTACATAATAGCAACAGTCCTTGCTTACCCAGTTTTTTTTATGGTGCTATCCATCACCACCATGCCACCTAATGAAGTGGTTCCCAACCTTTTGACTCCTGAGGACTGCCACTGAATCACTACTGGATGCCGGGGACCCCCAAGCAATTTGTACAATTTAAATTTCAAACATTAAAACAGTTATTCACAAAGAATACTAAAAAAAAAAAGTACACACCAAACAAATACCCGAATTACTAAAGATATAATTATTTTATGTTTATAAAATCTGCAAAAATCGATTAAAATTTTAATGGGAAGTTTGGCGATGCATCTTGGCCACTAACTTTTCAATGTTTGGTTTTATGTAGGAAAGCTGACTTTTCAGGTCAGAGTCTACATTTCCCAAGCAATTTCTGTTTTTATTTTTTAGGTACATAAGATCTGAGAAGATTTTTTGACATAAATGTGTTGAGGAAAGGAAATAAAACCATAAGGGCCTCATATCTCCACAGCGTCCCTCACGTAATTCATTTGTTTTATAGCACCTCGCATACCAGTGTAGGGTGTTGGAGCACTTTACAGGGGACTAAAAGGCGTAGGATTCATATGTGATCAACACTGGTAGGCATTTTCTAAGAGTGCTTGGCCTGGAGAAGCACAAACTATAGATTCAGAATATAACACATTGGTTAGTATTGCTTTTAATAATAGGAATGTATTTCTACACAAACAACCCATTTTTAGCAGCATAAGGTTAATGAAAGACTGGGAAAAAACAAACTTTCTAATTTGTGCCATGCAGTTTGGATGCAACTCTGACAGTTCATAAGATTACCATTGTAACTTATAAACTGCACAGTAACACAAGAATCTCTGTGACAAAATTAGTAACCCACTGTGCTATTCACATAAAATACTTTTCTTTGCATGATACACGTTTTTTTGCAGCAGGCATAATAACCACCTGCGCTACCATAGATGAGACAAGACTGACACTAGACAAAACTACCTCTCTCCAGCAAGAACATTAATCACCAGAGTTATCTTTACGTTTTTATTTTTGCCCGAAAGCGGAAGGTTTTACAGGGAACTTTGCAGTGCTTTTAAAACTGATGCACAAATAAAGTCTTAAATATAAAAGCAAGCACGTATTTCTGTCCAGAAGCCTAGGCCTGCAGACCCCCTGGGAATGTGTCAAGGACCCCCGGGGGTCCGCGGACCACAGGTTGGGAACCACTGACCTAGTGTTTAATTTGTGAATAAAATCATACAGTTGCCCAAAGCTCTCCTTGCAAACATGTGGCTGCTCTATTTACATGTGCGAGCTCAGAATACTGAGGCAGCGTAATCCTAAAGCCAGCTTCTCAGATCCAGATATAGCCACTCCCTGCCCCTTCAGCTCATCCTTGCAGCTTTCTGCTTTCTCCCTTTGTGAAGCTTTTCTGTTGTTAATTGCTCTGCCTTTCCCCTATGTGCCTTTTGCTCGCAATAATTGCCTGGCTTCATGCCGGCCCTCTTGCCTCCCCGTATCCACCAGCTCCAATTTAGTTCTGAAACCACCCAAATGACCGATTCTGTGACCTTTATTAAAAATGTTGCGGGTGTAAATGCTAGCGCGCCTGGTCCTTAGTAAGTAAACTTACAAGGGGATACGTATAGGTCGATGAACCTTTTGGATCGCATGGAGTATCCTAGTCAAGTGTTAGACCAGTGAACCATTAATTTTCACTATAATCAATGTAGAACATTTATGAAAACCTTATCTAATTAAATACCATCACTCTCAAGAAGGGTAATCGTTTTTATTCCCTATTAATTACAATTCTTAATAAAACCTTTATTCTACTTTATTGTTAGTAGAGTTTATTAATCATCACAAAACAATTGTTCATCAAGAAAATCTCCAGCAACCAAAGCACAACATAAGTCAGCAAAATCTTTAACAATCATGGAATAATTCAGCAATGCAATTCAGTCAGTCAGTTGTCACCGTTAGTCACCCTTGTCAGCCTACCTAACCCAGATTAGCATCAGCATGTGGGTCTTCATGCAAAAACAATTTAGCCAAAAACATGAATTTGAAAAAATCTATCTAAAGAGTAAAATATTTAAAACAGAACAGTTGGTACCTAGAAGAAAAAGCACGCATTAGTCAGTCACATTATTATAGCTACCTATCCAAGATAGATCAGCAACAAGTCAGTCTTCATCTCCAGGTCATCAGCAAAGTAGCAGGCTCACAGAGAATAAGCCCAATTAACAGCACTTCGGACAGCGTCTCCTGACGTCATCAACGCTCGCCTCTCCGCTCTAAATTTCCTTCCCTTGTCATGACTTTTTATTAAGGTCTCTCAGTCCATCCCACTAATTGCTAATTGTCAACCTTATCGGAAGTTAGGACTCTAACCTATAGTTTTTGTTTACCACATATACGCGTCAATTCAGGATTCAAGTTCCATTAGTTTGATTGGTTCTTCTGTCGATGAGAACATCACCCAGCTCTTCAGGTAACAAAATTGTTGCTCACAGTCTTTTAGTCAGTGCTTCCATTGTTCAAGTCCTGGGAAAGTACGTTTAACCTACACTACACATAATTGTATCAGTTTGTCCTCATCATCTCCTGTCCACTGGTACATTTGCAGAATTTTCTAGCAGAGCGCTCTCTCAACTTTGTACAGTTCAAGGTCCTTTTCTCCAGTTCCAGTCCTCGGCAGCTTTGTCGCGTCTCCATGTTATAGCAAGCAAGGCCCAGCGAAGACCAGGCCTCGAGTTTGGCTAAGTGAAGAACACGAATTATCATAAAACATAGGTTATACATTCAATTATGACATTAATATGTTTTTTAATATATTTTCTCATTATTTAGCATCTTGTTAATACACATGGTCGCCACTCCCCATGGGCACATTTCACCCATGCACGTTATTTTCAAATATTAGTTTCTTTATCAATATTTCTCATTAGTATTCATACGCAAATCATTAGAAATTTCTCATTTTAGCATTTCTGCTCAACAGTCCCTCCTCTGATGACTAAATGTCATCACACCTTTCTCTTGTCAATCATTTTACAAATTGCGTTCAGCTACATTTTGATTTCTCCTCCTCATATGTTCCCCTATAGATTCTTCTCCTGTGTTGTTCTTCCCTCCTCTGATCATTTGTGACCCTTCTTAGTTTTATTTTCTGCCATAATTTACATGCCCCCCATAAGCCTATTATGACAATGATCACAATTAATATTCCTTGGACAATTTTCCACAATATCCCTCCTCAAATTTGACTAAACCAATTTCCCACTGTAAAAAAACAATTTCCAACCTTTTCCCAAACTCCTGGTCCCTTCAGTTCTTTCAAATCCTTTCTTGTATTAGTTAAATTAGTAAGTAGATATTTTATCTCTCTCAGGAGTGTATGAACAACATTAATCATTTTACAGACTCCTCCGTCCTTCGCTAATATTATCTCTAACGCAAGCCTATTTTGAAGTGTCCTAGCCCTATCCGCAGCTAGTTCAGTGTTTAGTGAAAGTATGGCTCCTGTAAAGTTAGTTAGCATATTATCCACAATGGTAGACAGTTTTCGTATCTTATTTGCATTCAATATAACTCCCACAGAAGGAATTATTGCTCCAAAAATATCCCCTACGATTGCAGAGGCTGTTTCTCTCTTTTCTCATCTGGTGTAATTCAGTCATTTTTTGGTATCTTTTTCAGATCATCTATTTGATAAATCTTAGGAAAAACTATTCCCAAGTAACATGTTCCATACCATCCTCTAGGAAGACGGTAATAAGCATTAAGTCCACAAATATAATAAATTCAGGACTCATAGGGTTTGCACCATTCAGCATAAATGTCAATTTACTCAAACAAAAACACATGCCTACATTTACACGTTCCCACATATAGTGTCAGTGCGTGATTTTGGCCTATGTACACAAAGCTTCCCACATGCAATGCATCTAAAGCTAATTTCCCTTGTGTTTTAATAGCAGTGTAAGCATAATCATTCTTGTAGGTTCTTTTCTCCAACCCTTTTTCTAGTTTCTCTTTTAGGGCTTTTCTCCTGTCGTCAGTATGCCCAATAAAGCTCTTCTCCATAGTTGTTAGTAAGCAGGTTAAATTGTTACGATGCGCATAATGGCTCAAAGAATCCTCTAATACTATATCATGATCCTTAGCTATCTTACTCAAATATCTAATTATAGGAACCAAGGAAAATACATCATCTTAATTTGAATAAAAATACTGTATATACTGCTGATTATAGAACCTGGTTAGTAGCAAACTACAAGTTGTACCGTAAGTCAGAGGTAGACTATAAGTGACCCCCTCTTCCATAGAGGAAGGGATCTGCATGCACACAAGACAATCCTTTGCATCCATCGTCTCCACATATTCACTCAACAACCGATAAAAGATGTTAGAAGACAGCTCTCCCTTGGCGTTACTATAATCATGCAAATATTGCTCATCTAATTTAAACCTCTCTAAAGCTGTTGTAGTTTGACACAGATGATGTAACATCAGCTTCTCGCATCTCACGAAAAGACATTCCCACAATCATTATTGCAAACACTATACCACACACAATCGCCATTCCTACACTCAAATACCTACAATACCTAATGTTTTTAGTGCTAATATCTAATCCAGCCATGATCTGTAAAGAATCAGGAAGTAGAATTAACTCTTAAGCAAAGTGCAACAAGAAAAATCAAAAATATACTTTTCTCACGCTTCAGAGTCATATAAAAAGACCCCTTTTTCTTCCTTTGCCAAAATCAGTTAGCAGCTGGTCGCATTCAGATTTTTTTATGTCGTATCAGGTTATCAGTGTCTCTTCCGGTTAAATTTGATGGTTTTCTCGATTGGTCTTTTGCTTAGTTCGACAACTCAGTCTATTGATTCTTTTCAGGTTGCATCAAAATACCGATTCTGAACTTCTCTGTCAATGCAAAAGGACATAAACTCGTTTTGCCAATCACTTGTTGCGGCATATGCTCACTCGGGTCCTGCGTATCTTCGACTTGCTACTCTCTTCCTTTTGAACTTTCGTTTTCCTGCTAGCTCTCCATCACTTAGTTCGTCTTCCCTTGTAGTGTCTATTTCTTCCTCTATTGTCTCATTTATAACCAAATCCTTTTTCTTGCATATTTGAGATTCAGGCCAATGGTTTCCTTTTCTTGTTCCTCTGTCAGCAATCTCTTCAAGATCAGACTTTTCTCTTTCGCCTTGTCTGTAGTGCCTTCTCTTGATGGACCTGCAACGGGTTCAGAAGGAGTCTGATCACTTTGGCTTTGACCTGTGTCAACTCTTTCCCCCTCAGGCTCTGGCACTGGGTCTCCTTGTGGTTCGCCACCATTTGCTTCTGAGGGAACCTCCCCTGTGCTTGGTTCTCCAGTCACTTCCGAAGAGTTAATTTCTTGCTGTGTCTCCTGAACTTCTGTACCCTCGTCTCTCACTGGGGTGATCAATCCGTCTTCCACCAGTTCTGGTTCTACTTCAGACTCAAACTGCTCTGCTTCTGGTTCAGGGAGAACTATTTGCTTTGCTGCTGTTGGTGCCCTCAACAACACTTCTTCATGGTCCAGAGGACTACTACTCTCTTGGTATGGCTTGCATGTATCCAAAGTACCAGTCATCTGCTCCACAAGTCCTGATGTTTCTGGATGGTAGCTGCAGTGAAGCTTCTGTTCAATGCTGCACATAAGAGCTTAATTACTTCGTTATGGAAGTGCCTTCCCCTGTCTGATTCTAAAGAGATCGGGAATCTTAACCGTGATATCAATCTCTAAGCAACAGCTTTGCAACTGTGAGGCTATCATTCCTACGTGTGGGGTATGCTTCAATCCAATGACTAAACACACACACAATCACCAACACATACTTCAACCCACCACATGCAGGCATCTCAATGAAATCCAATTGCATTCTGTTGAATGGTCCACCTGCTCTTCCAATGTGGCTCAGATTTACCACTGTTCCTTTTCCCGCATTTAACTGCTGACAGATCACGCATCTGTGACACACTGCTTCAGCTGCTTGGCTGAACTTTGGATTGAACCAATCAACCTTCAACAACCTACTCATGCATCTCTTCAAATGTGTGCCTGACCATGATAATACCGAGCCATCTGAGTCAACAGACAGTTCGGCAAAACTATCTGGCCCTCTTCCGATACCCAAATCTCATCTGATCTCTGTAAACACTTTAGCTTCACCCACAACTTTTTTTTCTTCCTTGTCTGCCTTTTCTTGTAATGTTTTCAATTCTTTTAGGGTGTCAATTATTTTTAATGGTTCTTCTGGCATCAATTCCCACTCACCCTTAAACGACATACAGTTCAGGGCGCAAAACCTTGCGACCTGATCTGCATACCCATTTCCGAAGGAAATGTAATTTTGTGTCTTTTGATGTGCACTGCATTTTACTACAGCAATTTCTTCAGGTAAGTGAATTGCATACAGTGATTCTTTTATCCTCTCGCCATTTCTGACTGGTGTTCCACTGGAGGTCATAAAACCTCACTTCAACCACAATTGACCAAAATTGTGAACAATTCCAAATCTGTATTGACTATCAGTGTATATCGTCACTCGCAGCCTGGTAGACACATAACAAGCTCTAGTAAGTGCCACCAGTTCTGCTACTTGTGCAGAATACACACCGGGAAGCCATGAAGCTTCTAAAGTTCCTGTAATTATACATACAGCATATCCTGCTCTAAAGGTGCCTGTCCCATCTCTAAGACATGAACCATCAACAAAGACAATTTGATCATTTTCTTCTAACCAAGTATCTCTAATATCAGGCCTCTGCTTTGTACATAGTTCGGTCACCTCAAGACAATCATGCTCTGTATCTTCTTCTTTTTCAATTTCAACAGTATCACTTTGCAATAATGTTGCTGGATTCAACACTGTACATCTTTTCAAAGTTACATTGGTCAGTCTGGCCCCCGTCAAATGTTTTTTCGTTCTTGTCAATATCTCAACAGAATGTGGTACCATTACGGTCAATGGGTATCCCATGACCACCCCTTCACATTGGGAAAGACTTTGACCAACTGCAGCTACTGCTCGCAGACAACCTGGTAAAGCTGCTGCAACCGGGTCCAAGGTAGCTGAAAAATAAGCTACTTGGCGATAAGCACTTCCATGGACCTGTGTCAAAACAGACAAAGAACAAGCATCACGTTCATGACAACACAATGTAAAAAGCTTTGTGTAATCAGGCATTCCCAACGCTGGAGCTCTGTACAAACTCTCTCTCAATTCAGTGAATGCTCTCATCTGGTCCTCATCTAGGATAATGGGATCTGTAATTCCCTTGTGCATTAACTGCTGTAGGGGTCTGGCTATCTCAGCAACATTTGTAATCCACTATCTACAGTACCCTACCATTACCAGAAACACGCGTACATCCTTCTGAGAAGTCGGGGGACTTCTCTGCAAAATCATTGTTATCCTCTCTCAGGAAATTCTTCTCAAACCTTTCCCAATTAGATGTCCCAAATATTTAACGGATTTCTGACAATACTGTAATTTCACAGGTGAAACCTTGTGTCCGAAGTATCCCAAATGATTCAACAGGGCAACTGGGTCATGCTTACTCATCCCTGGTTTTGGATGCAATCAATAGATCATCAATGTACTGTACAAGAGTCGATTGGCAGGGTAATTCCAACGACTCCAGATTCTTCTTCAAAATCTGATTGAACAGGGATGGTGACTCTGTGTACCCTTGTGGCAAGCCTACACCAGCTATACAGTTTATCTAGGAATTTGAAACTGAAAAGAAATTGACTATCCTCGTGAAGTGGTACTGAAAAGAAAGCTTGTGACAGTTCAACCACTGTGAACCACTCTGCCTCCCATGGAATCTGAAACAGTATCTCTGCTGGATTGGGTACAATCGGACAGCACTTAACCATGTCATTCACCTTTCGCAAGTCCTGCACAACTCATACATTTCCACTTGGCTTTTTCAGTCCCATTATCAGTGAATTACATGGGCTGCTCAACACTTCCTTTAGAACTCCTTGTTTTAGAAAATCTCCAATTATCTATGCCACTTTCATCATCACATCTTGCGCCATTATATACTGTGGAAGTTTTGGGAGTTCAACATTTGGCTTCAAAGTGATTTTAATAGGTTCCACTCCCTTAATTAATCCCACTTCCTTTCCTGTCAAGTCCCAAACTTTCTCCTTTACAGTTCCCTGTAAGTCTGCATCCAGCTCTTTTATAGTGAACATAGGGAAACATTAATTCAGTGGGTATTCTTCATGACCATCACTGAATACCATGGCTGACACCTGTTCCTCCTCATCATCACTATTTGTTTGGACTTCTATCACTGCATCTGTACAATTTATAGAGCATTTGGTCTTGCACAACAAATCTCTACCCAGCAAGGACATGGGACTTGAATCACATACCACAAATCTATGTAGTCCCAAATAATTTCCAATTTCAACCTGCACTGGTTCCGTGATGGAGTTCGTCAACTGTCTATCCTCCACTCCCACAACCTGAACTGTCCTGCTGGAAAGAGGTAAATTAGGTACTTCCACACTCCTCACTGTGGAGCGCGTAGCTCCGGTATCAACTAAAAATGAGACCTTGTGACCCATTATCTTTCCCTTCACGAAAGGCCCTCTCTGATCTACCTCTAAGGATGCAGCAAGTATACAGGCTCCCTCATCCGAACTGTCACTCATCCATCCATCGCTTATTTCATCCTCACTGTGAAACGGGAATTGGTGTACTGTATTGTTACTATTGTCCTGTCTTTGACCTGTGACCTGTTGCGTAAGCATAACCTGTTGCTGTTCCATCGGTGCTTGGGGTATGTGCATTTGCTGTCTAGGCACCATAGAAACCTGCTGCTGTACTGGTGATAAAGGAGTAAATTGTGCTCGAGGTACCTGCAGCTGTTGTACAGGCAAGAAATTCTCACCTCGATTTTGAGCATTCGTAACTATGCCCCTCATTTTCGGGATCCTTACAGTTTGAACTGTACTAACATCACCTTGCTGAACCATTCCTTCCTGCACCATCAATAGGCACTCCCGCTTCCAGTGACCCACGTTTCCGCACAAATGACATGGCAACATCTTTTTCATGCCCTGCACGTCATTCTGAACAACTACAGTGCCTAAATCCGGACATCGCATCGTATCCATTCTGCGTCCTCTACCCCTCACTTGAGGTTGAAACATGACAGCTCTCTGTTGCGGCGGCATCGGCGGCACTAAAGCTCCTTGTACTCCTGATTGGGCTGCCTTAATCTGCATCACCATCGCTTTCTCTTTCAATTTCTGTTGTTTCAATTCGATCTCATTACTAAAATATTTAGCATACTGCAGCACCTCATCAATTGGCTTTGCCTGCCAGCAAATTAGATGATTTTTAATCATCTGCCTTACTTCTGGTCTCAACCCCTCAACAAATCTGAACACGAAATGCAACATGTCCTTTGGTTCAACCGCTTCCTTGCCACTGTACTCTTTAAAAGCCTTCAGTAACCTTTCATAGTAAGTATGTAGTGACTCTTTAGACTCCTGGACTGTCCTATCAATCCGTTGCCAATCAATGTTCTTAGGAGAAATCCTAGTCTTCAGGAACTCAATCACCTTATAATAATTCTTCATTACCTCAGGTGATGGTGCACCTGTAACCTTGTCTCTCTCTGGTTCACTCGTTGGCCAATCTACTGCCCTCTTAAACTCGACCCATAAGTCGGCTGGAACAACTGTCTCCAATAGTGTGTTCAGGTCTTCCCAAAAACATTTAGAGAGCTTCACAAACGTCTCCCGGCTGATACCATTCAACTGGCTTCTCTCTCAATTGGGGATAGTCATTCGTAAAAGACAATATATCACTTCTATGCCATGGAACATGAACAAATTGACCCCCGGGAATTTCTCTCATTGGAAGTATTTTGACTGATTCCCCTTTCTCAGTTCCCTCTGCTTCTTCTTGGGAATCTCGTTTTTGTTTCTCCTTTTTCTTTGTCTATCTACCTTCCCACTTTTCTAACGCTCCCTAAATCTGTGCACTCTGCAGTATGTCCTTTAAGTGTGCCTTCATTCCAGCTGATCTCATGTGTTTAAAATCCTTTGCTTCAAAATCTAATCTGTAACTTCGTCTTAGATGCTTTGTTGTTTTAAGATCAATGTCATGCTTTTCTGTAAATTTCGCTAACCTCTGGTGTATTTTCCCCACCTCCTTTGTGATCCTTGCGCATAATTATCTCCACTCTTCTTCAGTATAGGATTCTAACCTATTCAGTCCCATTGTTCCCTCGACTAACTCATTTGCCTCAATATTTAATCCCACTCGGTTCAGCTGATTTTCCCCTTTCGATGCATTCTGAGGAATATTTAGGCTGTCCAACCAATTATTCAACTGCTGAGCTGTTAACCCTTGCAATGAATTATTTGCTTTCAGGACTGGCAACTGATGTGCCACTGTGCCAGACTCTTGCGGTGTCAGGGGTCTCCGGCTCTGACTTGCATTTGAGACATTTACCGCATCTGGCAATGCCACAAGAGGACTAAAACCCATGGAAGGTCTAGGTTCACTAGAACCCTGTCCTGCAGATGATGTCAATTGTGTTGAATCTCCCGCTCCCCTTTTCACAATACTCTGTGAAATGTCAGTTTGTTCCCCTGTCTCCATTTCTTCTGTGCATATAAAGGTACCGCTGGACCAACAGTAATTGGTAGCGATATTGCGTCTGGAGCTGCCCTAGCACCTGCACCCTGTGCGAGTGGTACTCCCATTGCCTGATTCATAACTGGGGTGAAATCAGTCGAGGTTCCTGTCAAAGGGGTAAACTTTGACTGTGCTGAGGGTCACAACATTGGCGTCGGGTCTGTTTGAATCAACATTGGGTTCAGAAGCACCTGCTCCCTTGGCACCATGATATTTAAAACAGTCTCAAGAACTGGTACATCTGGATAAATCCTCTGTACTGTAGGTGGGTGCATTTGTGCCTGAGCTACAGTACTAGTTTGTGCAACAGTTGTACTCTGTACTACCCCTGGTAACTGTCCTCCTTCTGCTTGTACAGCTCCCACAACTCCCTGGGATGTTCTAGGAGTGGTAGGAGGAGGCTGTAGCATTAGTTCCCGGACCCCCTGCATAGGTGGTCATAGGTGGAGGTCTGTCTCTTAACAACTCTGTAATGAGATTCTCAACATCAGTCATCATCATCTACATAAGATTTTTTCCCTTTTCTTCTTTCCCTCGCTCTCCTCTTCCTTGGCACAATCCCCTTTCTCTGAATCATTGCCCTCTGTAATTGCTGGAAACATTTTAATCTCCTTCATGGTCGCCATTCTCCATCTTTTTTGCTCCCAATCCCATCTAGCTTCCGCTAGTGACTTTTCTACTTTCTTCATCCTTCTGTTGAACTTCAGCTCTTGCTGCTGTCTGGCCGCTAGCTCCCAAACTGCTAAAGCCTTGAACTGTGCTGGTCTCTGCAATGGCTTCATATCATACAATGATAATCGCAACTGATCCAAAATTCCTAAATTAAACGTTCCGGAAAAGCTAATGTCCCTTGATTCTTTGTCAATTTACTCCATTGCTTTAACCAAAGACACGGAGCTATACCTTTCTCTGTCACCACAAGACACGCTGGAGAATCCTCTGGGGGGGTCGACTCCCCCCACTGATGCCTTAATGTAAGAATCACCCCTCTTTGGACTCTTAAATGCCTTGAAAAACTTCATTTTGCCTGTTTTTGTGTACTATTAAATCAATAAATGAAATGACTTTTACTCCCGAGAGTCCCTTCACCCGTTTACTCAACCAATTGCCTCTTACGGACGGCTGCCAATCCGGTCGCAGCTCTTTTTTACCGACTGATCTATCCCAGCGTGGCACACACTGATGTCACACTGACACACAGTGGCTGACAAAGTCTTGCGGCCTGTCTTCCTCATCTCTATTTCACTCAACTAATGCAATTTTATTGCGAGTGCCTTTACCAAATAATAACTAAAACAAACCTGCTGGTTTACTACAGGAAGGGACACAATTGCTTTAGGGACCTTACGGATTTTCACTTACGGCTCTTTCTGGCTCCTTAGCTATTCCTCTTTCTCAGTCCCCCACATTCGCAAGCAAAATTCGACCCACAAATTTTACTCTCAGCTGATCAATGGGTCTGTCCTGGTGCACATAGGACTCATCAAATCTCAGTCGAAGTTTCTCTTACTCAACTACCAAGCACTCTGACTTGTTGACCACGCCCGATCAACCTACTAAACCAGACAGATTACAACATATAACCAAGTGTCTCCTACACTTGTCAGTATACTCCGGAGTCTTAGACCACGCAGGGCCCGTACATCACCAACAACCACTTAGATAATTTTTTAGCACAAAGCGCCACACATGTGAAGTTCGACGTCTTCCCTACTCTCACACTATGGAGTACGCACACTCCTAACCCTTAACTGGAGTTTGCAGACTCCCTACCTTACCTCACATACTTCACAATTCACTTGCGATTTGCTTAAGCCTGTGCAAGCGCAGCCTACTACTCTCATACTATCTCACAAATACGTCGAGAACATACTCAACCTTACCAACGGGATCCAGGATCTGGGAAAGTCATTTCTGGGTTTAAGGGAACATCATCTTTGCTACCACTGCCATTTTAGAAAAACAAAATTCAAACCTCATAAAATACAAACAACTGAACCTAAATTAAACTACTACCATAACTACTAGTCACCACTTAACTAGTTCCCCAAGGAAACTAACCATCCAGCTGCTACCAAAAACTGCCAGCGCGCCTGTTCCTTAGTAAGTAAACTTACAAGGGGACGCGCATAGGTCGATGAACCTTTTGGATCGCATGGAGTATCCTAGTCAAGTGTCAGACCAGTGAACCATTAATTTGCACTATAATCAATGTCGAACATTTATGAAAACCTTATCTAATTAAATACCATAACTCTCAAGAAGGGTAATCGTTTTTATTCCCTATTAATTACAATTCTAATCAAAACCTTTATTCTACTTTATTGTTAGTTGAGTTTATTAATCATCACAAAACAATTGTTCATCAAGAAAATCTCCAGCAACCAAAGCACAACATAAGTCAGCAAAATCTTTAACAATCATGGAATAATTCAGCAATGCAATTTAGTCAGTCAGTTGTCACTGTTAAAGTCACCCTTGTCAGCCTACCTAACCCAGATTAGCATCAGCATGTGGGTCTTCATGCGAAAACGATTTAGACAAAAACATTAATTTGAAAAAATCTATCTAAAGAGTTAAATATTTAAAACAGCGCAGGTGGTACCTAGAAGAAAAAGCACCCATTAGTCAGTCACATTATTATAGCTAACTATCCAAGATAGACCAGCAACGAGTCAGTCTTTGTCTCCAGGTCATCAGTCATTAGCAAAGTATCAGGCTCGCAGAGAATAAGCCCAATTATCAGCACTTGGGACACCGTCTCCTGATGTCATCAACTCTCGCCTCTCTGCTCTAAATTTCCTTCCCTTGTCATGACTTTTTATTAGGGTCTCTCAGTCCATCCCACTAGTTGCTAATTGGTCAACCTTATCGGAAGTTATGACTCTAACCTATAGTTTTTGTTTACCACATATACGCGTCAATTCAGGATTCAAGTTCCATTAGTTTGATTGATTCTTCTGTCGATGAGAACATCATCCGGCTCTTCAGGTAACGAAATTGTTGCTCACAGTCTTTTAGTCAGTGCTTCTATTGTTCAAGTCCTGGGAAAGTACGTTTAGCCTACACTACACATAATTGTATCAGTTTGTCCTCATCATCTCCTGTCCACTGGTACATTTGCAGAATTTTCTAGCAGAGCTCTCTCTGAACTCTGTACAGTTCAAGGTCCTTTTCTCCAGTTCCAGTCCTCAGCACCTTTGTTGCATCTCCACGTTAAAGCAAGCAAGGCCCAGCAAAGACCAGACCTCCAGTTTGGCTAAGTTAAGAACACGAATTATCATAAAACATAGGTTATACATTCAATTATGACATATTAATACGTTTTTTTAATGTATTTTCTCATTATTTAGCATCTTGTTAATACACATGGTGACCACTCCCCTTGGGCACATTTTACCCATACGTTATTTTCAAATATTAGTTTCTTTATCAATATTTCTCATTAGTATTCATACACAAATCATTAGAAATTTCTCACTTTAGCATTTCTGTTCCAACATAAACAATTAGGCTGAAGAGCGTGGGGAGAAATTCAACTTAAAGCATTGGCACAGGCGCTGTTCCTTTTACAAATGTGCCAACGCTCTGCCTATTGATAAACGTGGTTCTTCTGTAATTTCACCGATTGTGACACGAAGGTACTGAAGCGCTTTAGATGAACCAGTCACGTTAGAACAGACAAGTTTTGTTTTTTGTGTGTTTTTGCAGCCGTGGGGGGATTAACTGATTTGGTCCAGTGAAACACAATGCTGATGTGTTGCCGATACTCAAACCTGACTCCCCAGCTCTTACTCCCATTCCCCGCTCAATATGCTTGCATTATTGTGTGACAACAGCTGGCCCAAACCTGCCCCACACACTATTAATGGGCCTGCCCTGCAGGGTACTGGTAAGGACGTTGCCAGCCCCTGGTAGGAGGGACATGATTCCTCCTGTCCCCGCTGCAGGCTTCCATGGAGACAGCGCGCTTAGGCGACAGAGAATCACTAGCGAGGCCGGTCTCCACAACTGATCCTCAAACCGCTCAAAACGGCCACAACTGGACAAAAAAAAAAAACAGACCACGACTGGCCCTCAGGCACCAGCCCGTCTGCCTTTGCCCGAATGACTGGTTTACCAATCCGACCCTGTGTTGCAATGCTTTCTGGGTGAGAAAGTGGCTTGAAAAATGCAGCCATTTGATTCACCCAGATGTTTCGATTTACAGATATATCGACTGGGATATTTTACTATTTTTTTGAGTGCTGGGCGAACCAAAGGCCAATTGCTTCCATCGCATGCTAAATTTCTTTGAACACTGTCGTCGAAAAGAAATAATTGAGTTGGTTATTGTTTTGGCATGTGTAGCTCCCTTACTCATCAACACATTTGGTTCTCCGCTTTGAGACAAAAGTGTGAGAAAGCAAAATTGGTGGCACTGCAGCTTTTTATGGAAAATGTAAGTCACTTATGGCGTGTAAATGTTAGGGAATTGGGTTTTAGCCACAGTTTAATGTTTTCAGGGCATTATGAGTAACAAACAAATGTGCGATTGGCAACACTCTGGATCTTTAGTTTCTAAAAATATCTTAGGTTGGTAGGGTTTCCGTTAGTGTCTTCGTGCCCATGTCCTAATGTAGTGGTTCTAGCCTGTTCTCTCTGTGTTCATTGCAACAGCGCAATTTCTGTAAAGAACTCAACATGAGTTTTCGTTTAGGAACTGACTTGTCAGCTGTCCCAGGGTTTCAACTGATCTCCTTAGGCACAGTTCGGTAAAGAAAGTTTCAGTTCACTTGTTTGTGCTCAACTAATGGTTTGCTTGGAGACAGGGGAGTTCCTGGCCCAAAAAATCCCTTTTTAGCTTCATACTTAATTTATTTCTAAACCACTCTTGCATGCATGTGGCATACTATTTTTATCGTGAGAGGTGTGAAATAACAGGATATTACATTTGCTAATATCACGTGATTTTTGCAAAACTTTGGAGCTCTTCAAAATCCCCTTCACAATTAGAAGGCATTATGGAAAATCCAGAATTTATTGGTGGTAAGAGTGACACTTACTCTATGGTAATAATAAAAATGTAGAACTTTCCCGAATGCCTAATTTCAAATAAGTTTACGGTTTTTAATGACATTTGATGCATGGTTGGTACACAAAAGAAGCACTGTAAGCCACACTCAGTTGTTGGTTCTGGGTTTTTGGAGAATACATTTGTGAATGTGTGTTTCAGAATGGTAAGGGATATGTAATAAAGTACTCTTTTGTACATCCACCTTCAGTGAAAAAAAATACAAATCTAAACCTTAGTGCCAATCAACACTTTTTGTTCGGGCATACCTTCCCCATGCTACACAAATGTCCCCTTATTGAATTCAGGATATTATCTAATCTTCCAACTGTATCTTTGTGAGATCATCCATAAGTATCTCAGCTGTTTACCCAAATATGAAAACAAGTACAAACAACAAATATTAGAAGTGTTGGGCTCAAACGTAATGGCGAAAAAAGAATTTTTCACCAGGAGACGTTTTCTTGATCCAGTTGTTAGAAAACAGCACAACACTTTTTTTTTTTTTTTAAAGGACCCAATTTCACCACATTTTAATTACTTGGTAGTCTAAGTTTTCTTTAAAATCCTCAGTATGTAGGGAAAAAACAATGCAAATTTCTTTAAATCTAGTTTGTAGGAAAACGTAGTGATGCTTAAGTGTGACCTGTGCCACATTGCAAAAAGGGACTGACACTTACGGAAACCCTTAGGAAGTAAGTGGCTAACCATCATATTTTGAAATTCTTGTTTTTGCCTTGCATTCCTTGTTTATGGCGTATGGCTCACTAAAATGGTGGGATTATTTTCACATGTTAGAAGATCATTTTCGTTTGTGTTTCCAGATTCACCACTGCGATTCCGAATATACCACTGGATTTGCTGGATCCTCAGCATTGTGGGGGTGTTCTGTATTCTCTTAGCTCATGATCACTACACTGTGGATGTGGTTGTGGCTTACTATATCACTTCAAGACTTTTCTGGTGGTATCATACAATGGCCAACCAGCAAGTGAGTATTCAGTTTAGTGTAACATTTGCTCAGTGTTTGTTATAAGCAAGGTACAAAAATGTCATGTCACCCTTTTTGCACTTCTGTTGATACTAATTGGGTATGTTGGACGCCACCACTGGGTGTTGGATTTGTAAGGAAAAGGAACCAGTGCAGTTGGTGAATTATAGTATCTGCTGCTTTTATTATTCCTTTCTCAGAAGAGGTTTTGATGTCTCCAGAAAATGATTTAATAAAATCAGATAATATAATTCACTCTAGGTTTGAGGTGATCTGTTGCTTTGCAAATATTGTGTTGTCTCCTTAGCAAAGGAAATCACTTACTGTTGATTTGGGGCTGCAGAAAGCCACTTGTTAGTGTACACTGATTATTTTTGACTGGACCAAATTGGCTCAGGATATCCCATAAAACAGCTAGCAAGGACGCTTAATCACAGCCATTAAACTGCAGACTGACTTTCTTAAATATTATAATTGAGGCCTTCACAGATGTCAGTTAAATGCAGTTAATACATAAGCAGGCAGGGGCGCACCCCCACCACCGTGCCCCTGCTTCACCAGCCTCAGCGTGTGAGGCTCTTTGTAAAAGGGCAACATTAACACCGCCGGGGTTTCTGTGTCCACCAGGAAGTGCCAAGAGGTGTTCCAGGAGGTTGGGGGCATACCGTTGCCCCTGCAGACATCCTGCTTTCCAAGAGAAGGCCCTGGCCTGGACCACATCCTTCCTCTCCGGCAGAACCCAGAGCGTCTGCCTCCCACCCTTCCGCTCCAAAACCACTGAGATCATCTGCGGCGTCCCACAGGGATCCTCCCTCAGCCCGACACTGTTCAATATCTACATGGCCCCCCTCGCCCACGACAACACAACCTCAACATCATCTCCTACGCTGACGACACCCAGCTGATCATATCCCTCACCGAAGATCCCCACACCGCCAAAGCTAACCTCCACCGAGGAATGAAGGCTGTAGCCAACTGGATGAAGGACAGCAGACAGAAGCTGAACTCAGACAAGACGGAGGTCCTCATTCTCAGACCCACCCCATCAGCCTTGGACGACTCTTGGTAGCCCATGTCACTAGGCCCAGCCCCGGAACCCACGGACCACGCACGCAACCTGGGGGTCATCCTCGACTCCACTCTCTCCATGACCAGGCAAGTCAACGCCATCTCCGCGTCCTGCTTCAACACCCTCCGTATGCTCTGCAGGATCTTCAAATGGATCCCCCTCGACACGAGAAAAAACGTTACCCAGGCCCTCATCACCAACAGACTTGACTACGGGAACGCCCTCTACTCAGGAACTACAAACAAGCTCCTGAGACGACTCCAACGCATTCAGAACGCCTCAGCCCGACTCATCCTCGATGTCCCCCGACGCAGCCACATCACACTCCACCTGAGAGGCCTGCACTGGCTCCCCGTCAACAAAAGGATCACCTTCAAGCTCCTGATCCACGCACACAAAGCACTGCACAACACCGGACCCACCTACCTCAACAACCGACTCAGCTTCCACACCCCCACCCGAAGCCTCCGCTCACCAACCTCGCCCTCGCCCCATTCCCCCGCATCCGAAAAACCACCGCCGGCGACAGATCCTTCTCCTACCTCGCCACCAAGACCTGGAACATTCTCCCCACCATCCTACGGCAGACCCAGGACCTGTTGGCCTTCAGAAGACTCCTCAAGACCAGGCTCTTCGACCAGTAGCACAATCCCCCCCCCCCCCCCCCCCCCCCCTAGCGCCTTGAGACCCTCACGGGTATGTAGCGCGCTTTACAAATGCAGTGATTGATTGATTGATTGATATAAAGAAGAATAAGATGGGTTATTAGAAAAGGGGTAAAAGGGTGAATTGGACGAGTAAGTAAACGAATGAGTGGGTAAAAATGAACAGATGAGTGGGTGAAAGGATGGCCTGGAGGAAAGGATGGATGTGTAAAAGGATGGATAGATGAGAGGTTGAAATGATGGATAGGTGAGTGAAAGGACGGATGAGTGGGTAAAAGGTGGGTGAAAAGATAAATTGGTGGATGGATGAATGAAATGATACATGGATGTTTGGGTGAAAGGATGAAAGGATAAGTGTGAAATGATGGTTAATGAAATGGCGGATATATGGTTGTCTGGATGGGTGGGTGCAATTATGGACTTGTGGGCATGGAACAATACACTGAGAAGATAGGGAGGTGGAAGGATGAACGAGTGGGTGAAAGATGGATGATGAATGGGTGAAAGGAAGGGTGGGCAAAAGGATGTTTGGATGAATGGTTGTAAGGATGATGGGTGAAAGGATTCATGGGTGGGTATGTGAAGGGATGGATGGGGCTGTGAAAGGATGCATTGATGGATGAGTGAAAGAATGGATTGATAAATTTGTGAAAGGATGAGGGATTAAAGAATGGTTGGGTGAAAGGATGGATGAGTGGGAAATAGGATGGGATAATGAGTGGGTGAGAGAATGGGTGGGTTCAGAGGTTAGGTGGGTGAAATAATGGCAGAGTAACCGGAAAACTAAGAGGAGGGATGGGTGGGGGAAAGGATGGCAGAGTAAATTAAAATCGGTGAGGATGGATGCAAGAATAGATGATTGGGTGAAAGGACGGTTGAATGAGTAGGCGAAGGGGCAGTTAGATGAGTGGGTGAGAGAATAGGTAGGTGAAAGAATGGATAAATGGTTAAAAGGATTGGCGGCTAAAAGAACGGGTGGATGAGTGGGTGAATGTCTGAGTGGGTAAAAGGACAGATGGATAGGTGGGTGAAAGGGTGCATGGATGGAGTGAAAGGACGAGTGAGTAGGTGAAGGAATGGGTATATGAGTAGGTGAGAGGATGGATGGATGAGTAGGTCAAAGGATGGGTGAATTACTGGGTATGGGTGGGTGGTAAACTTCACTCTGCCGGCAGAGTTGGCAGGGTTTTGTCCGCTCCATTTGGAGCGCCGCATGGTGCAGTTTACTGCCCACCAAAAGCTTTTGCCCACTGTGCCGTTCTTCACAGAATATGCACATCACAGTTGTTCATGCACTAAACCAGTGGTCTCCAAACTTTTTAATGCTGCGCCCCCCCCCCCCCCCCCCCAGTTGAAAAATAAAAATCACTGGGTCCCCTCTCAGAATTTTTCACAATTATTTTATAAAGTGACTGCCTAAATATGTCTAAACCTATTTAAACATTGCAGTTAAGTACTGTTACCTTTCTAAAACTGCAATAACATGCTTCTGCTTAAAACGAAGGCCTGTTATCTGTATAATATTTATTTTGCCCAGAGTTTGGTGCCCCCCCTGGGATCACTTTAGGCCCCCCAAGGGGGACCCGCCCCCCAGTTTGAAGACCTCTGCACTAAACAGTAAGGAACAATAAAGACGAATGTCTGCTTAGTGACACCTGGGTGGGGACAAAGAACACAATCAACTTTAAAATGGCCGCCAGTGTCACGAATAATATAGATAATAGCCTGGCCAAAGATGGAGGAAACTCAGACTGCTGTGAATAGAACGTCATATTCTAGCTGTCAATTCAGCCTGCACTACAACGTCTGCCATCGCCGGGAAGTTCTTTGTTTGAGCCGCACAAGGCACCACTGGGAGCTCCAACCTGGACTGTCGGAGGAGAGCTCAGCTTCGTAAGGTGGGCGGTCGAAGAGTGGAGCGGTATCGCTGTCCAAAACTGCAAGTCTCAGAATGCACTTTGGCAACAGTTAAAAAAAAGAAAATATTCTTTGCTTCCAGTTGTCTCAGAATGCTTCACGCAAAGGTTTTTCCACAGGCCTCTGAGTGAATACAGCCTTTCATTTGACAAGGACAGGAAGGCTACAGCCTTGAGGACTCTGAGTAGGCATTACTTGCAGTTCTCTGATGTGTCTGGGCAATTTACTTGTAGTGATACGCACGGCCTGAAGATAGCATTCAAATATTGTTTATACAGATGACGCGTGCATTTACTTGTGCACTCCAAGCACCGTTGTTTAGCACCCACCATATACTATATATCGCAAGCATAAAAGTGGATGGGTGGGTGAAAGGATGGGACCATAAATGGAAATCGGGGAGGATGGATGGATGGGTGAGGATAGGTGAATGATTGGATGAAAGGATGGGTGGGTAGAAGGGCGGATGGATAAGTGGATGAAAGGATGCATGGAAGGGTAGTTGAAAGAATGGGTGGGTGAGGAAATAGGTGGATGGGGTGGGTGAAAGCATGGCAGAGTAAATGACAGTCTGAGAAGATGGATTGATAAATGGGGGAGGAATGTAGAATAAACGGATATTGGGAGAATAGATGAGTAGGTGAAAAGATGGCAAATGAAATGGAATTCAGGGAAGATGGATATATGGGTGGATGAAAGGATCACCGGGTTTGTGAAAAAATAGCAGAGTAAATTGAAATCAGACCGGTTGAGTGAAGGTTGAAAGGGGGCAGAGTAAATGGAAACCTGAGATGATGGATGGATGGTTTGATGGATGTACAAAAGGATCAGTTGATGGATGAAAAGCTTTATTTATTGGTGGACAAGTCGAATGATTGGTCGATAGAGTTAGAAATGGAGGTGTGAATGGGCCAGTAGATGGAAGGAATGGTCAAAAATGTAATAAATAAATGAAAGAATGAATAGATGACAATGCATAGGTGAAATAGTGGATATCAGTTGGTAGATGGAAGGGCGGAAGAAGGATTGAATATATGGTTGGATGAAAGAGACAAGGAAGCTATTTTAGGCAGGGTCTGCTCACTTGCTTGGTACCATCATAGGTTTAGTTCTAAGTGGGGTCATTTTAATTTTCTGGCTACTCCCTTTTGAGAGGGGGCTTCTTCTTGTATCAGACATCGATTATTCTACTACCTTCAAGGAAACTGATCACTCAGGTTGCAAGTGGATAATTTTGAAATGTAGTCTCTTTACATATGGAAACTTGGTACTTGCATCCTAATGGGTAGCGGTAGTGGCTTACCATAGGATAGCTAATGCCAATAGACTGCCTGAATTATACTTTCTAGAAGTTATTCTGTTCTCTGTATATTTATCTAATCTCCAAGCTAAATGAATCAAGAACACTTCCTTATTCAATAGCAAACATTCCAATAACTTCATATAGTAAGCCGATTGGATCCTTTTACAGGGAGGATTAAGTAGAATAACTGCATATTCAGCCCATCATAATTTGCAAATATGTTGCTGATTCTCAACAAGAAAAAAACAGTTTTTAGATTGCACGCTTATGGCTACAATTTCCATTGCGACTTTCCAGATTTGCAGAAATCTCAAGGTTTTGTGCACCTAAATTCGTGAAAATTGTAGAATTTTGTGTGTATGCTTAACACTTAGCTGGCACAAAATCCCCTTGTTTATCATTGTTAATGTGCAAATACCTTAACTGCCTTTTTCGTCTCCCTTAATAGTTTAATCCCAGTATAGTAGGAAGCAACTTTCCCTGCACCCTCATTAAATATGGTGAAGTTGTAGGTGTTTATCTCCACCTGCTGTGAACATTTCCTTTAACTTTTCTAGGCATTAACGTTAAGTAGGGGGTGAAAAAGTTCTGAATTTGCGAGCGTTTCCCATTTCTGTCACTATCTATCTCTGGCAGCACCCATAAATTGGAAATCTAGAAACTCCGTCATTTCCAGCTCTGTCCTTAAAGGTGCGACTATGACACCCTGCTCCCCAACACTTGCAGATTTGCCACAGCTGAAATGCAATGTGTTGTCGTTTTGTCATGCAGACATGAATCAGGAGGGAAGAATAGCCAGAAGATTGAGCCTTCTGCGAGAGCCACGAGTGCCAGAACTGTAGCTGCTTTCCAAGGGGAAAAAAGAACACAACGTGGGTTACCTGGGAGGTGGTGTGATTTTATTAAACCCTTCTCTCTGACCCTGAGCTCCCCACACTACGTGCCAAAATTGTTGCCTCGCAACATGAGGAAGAGGAACCAAGGGCCAGATGTAGGAAGCCTTTTGCATGTCACAAACTGCGAAAAACGCAGTTTGCGCCATGCAAAAGGCCGAACGCGATGCTCATCCTCAAATTGCGAGTCGGTACCGACTCGCAATTTGAGGATGCGACTCGCAAATAGGAAGGGGTGTTCCCTTCCTATTTGCAACCGCATCGCAATGCTGAGTTGCTTTGTGACCGCGAATGCGGTTGCAAACCAACTCAGTTACCACCAGTGTCACACTGGTGGTAACTCATTCGCAAAAGGGAAGGGTAACGCATTCGCAAAAGGGAAGGGGTCCCCATGGGACCCCTTCCCCTTTGTGAATGCCCCCCAAAAAATGTTTTCAGGGCAGGGAGTGGTCCTATGGACCACTGCCTACTCTGAAAAAAACAAAATGGTTTCGGAATTTTTTTCTTTTTGCAACTCGTTTTCCTTTTAGGAAAACGGGCTGCAAAAAGAAAAAAAAACTGCTTTATTTATAAAGCAGTCACAGACATGGAGGTCTGCTGACTACAGCAAGCCACCATCCCTGTGAGTGCAGGGGCTCGCTATGGGGTCACAAACTGCGACCCACCTCATTAATATTCATGAGGTGGGTCTTTGCGACCCCATAGCGAGTCGCAGAAGGTGTCTGAGACACCTTTCTGCATACAATTTTGCGAGTTGCAAATTGCGAGTCAGTCAAACTCGCAATTTGCAAGTCGCAAAATTTTCTTTTGCTACATCTGGCCCCAAGTGCACTCTCTTCCACGTAGCACGACTGATGGTGTCCCTCTGTGATTTACTGGGTGCACTTGTCACAAAACCCCAGTTATTGTAAAGTGGTCTCCCATTTTTCTGAAGTCCATTCTTCAAGGAAGCCTGTAAGGTGTCTGCAAAATATCTGCCCAGCTGAATTGAGTACGGCTATTTGACAGTAGTTGGTGAGTCAGTCGTTAGCTTGCTTGATGTAAATTGTGACTTGAATCCTACCCACCAGGAATTTCGAAGATTCCAACTCAAAAGAGAAACTTAAAAAAGGGAGTGAGCATACTCCTAAGTTTTTTTTTGTTTTTGTTTTTTTGTTTACTTAATACTGACCAGTGGACTCGGAGCATGTAGTTGGCTTGATCTTTGTATGAACTTAAACAGAACTGTGTACGAAATGGCTGTGGATGAATTTATATGCATTCAAATATCATAAACTTGTTCAGCGGGCTGAGTAAAGATCTGATAATATTTTCCACATTAGGTAACAAATTGGGATAGTATTAATACACAGAAAGGCACAGACTGTAGAAAATTACTTACCAGAAAGATCTTGTGGTTTGAGATTGGGTTGTTTGCATTCAAGTGAATCAGAATTCATCACTCATCCTTGAATGAATGTCGAGCTTTCTAGAGCGAAGGCTACTCCGAGGAGTGTCCCGGCACTGAGTGGATTGTAAGATAGCACAGAAAGTCGAGTTAGAAAGTGAAAAGCCCGGTCTTAAGTTGCTTTCTAAAAGGCTGTTCACTTTTAATTTGGTATAATTCGGCAGGCAAGCTGTTCCAGGCTTGGGGGCCGAGAAGGGAGCAGGAGCGTCTCCTCCGTTATGGCGGAGGAGCAACGCCCCACCGCCAGTAGCAGCAGCTGCAAAACGTTTACTATAAAACGATAATAAAGTACCTTTATTACTGTTTTATAGTAAAAGGGGCAGGGCCATGTAGGTGTGATGAGATGGAGGGGGAGTGCACGGCACTCCCCATCAGTGCGCTTGGCTGGCCCTTTCGGGCCGGCCAAACATGTATGCGCACTGGGCTCTCTCCAGCCAAGCAACGCAGGCACTGCGTTCCTGGGTTGGAAACAGAGGGCAGAAACTTTCACTCTGCCTTGGAGCACCCTGGATGGGCGCTCCATTCAATCCTAACGCTGCTCTCATGCTGCCAGCAGCATGAAAGCAGAGTTAGGATTGGAAGCTGGGTATGCTGGAAGCCTGTGCCTGCAGAAGAGGAGACAAAAACACTGCGTGGCGCGCAAGGTACGTTTTTTGTTTTTTTGTTTGTTTTGTTTAGTTAATATATTTTTGTTGTTGTTCTCTCCTCCCCGTGCACCCCCCAGTATCCCTGCGCCATGTGCCACCACTTTTCCCTCCCGTGAGCCGCCACTGAAAGGGAGAAGGATCTGCCCTCAGTTGTTCCTAGTCTGACCCTCGGAACTTTAGCAAGATGGCCATGGGAAGAGCGCAGACTTCTGAAGGGAGAGTAGAGTTGAATCTTGGAAGACACGTTTTCAGGTCCGAAATGATTCAAAGCACCGTGTATCCTTTGCGTTTCCCCGTATTAACCTGTTTTCTGTCTGTAAAAAGTTTAAAACATTAGTCTGCTACCAAATTGCAAATTTTTCTTCATAGTTCCTGCTCATTAGAAGAGCAAAATGAAATACCCCTTTTTCCACTCTTTTTCCCTCAGGTTACCTTCTTCACATGATTTAGCCTGCTGCATAAAAATACCAGATCGGTATGTTTTATTGTCAGCTCTTTGTTGGATAAAATCTCCTGTACTATCCACCAGAATATCGTTTATTTCCCCTTATGTCCCGTGCAGTGTAATACAAAGTTATTTTTTTCACACTACTTACATTTCAGTTGAGTACTTCACTCGGTTTACAGTCGGATGTCAAATCATTTTTTCATGAGTTACAATTAGTGAGCCATATATATATATATATATATATATATATATATATATATATATATATATATATATATATATATATATACACAATTTTGGTACAGTTAGACTCCTAAAACTCGATTGTCATTAGGACTTCAAAGCAAAAAGTCGGTGGGGTAGTTCACAGCATGACTGGAGACAACTGAAGATCTCCTATCTAGTTCAGTTTAAGTATACGTTCCAAGGGCTTTATGGGGGTCTAAAGCCCAAGAGCAGTCATTGTCTGAAACTGATTTTTCGACTTATGTGCCTCAAGCATGTTTCAATAACCCCATAGTTCTGCTTCATTCATGCACGACCACTGCCTTAATCGGTCTGTTTAGGATTGCCGTCACATTACCCAGAGTTACAGAGCACCTCTCCCACCATAGCAGCAATTGCGATCTTGTCTTTTTATTGCGTCCAGGATAACTTTTTGTCAAACGTCATTACCTAGATAGTCAAAGGTTGTCACTGTTGAAAGGACTCCATTTACAGTAAATGATTGTTTCAAATGGGTTTTCTGATGCGCAATCATCTTCTTCCACTTGTGTTAAGCCCGAGTTCCACAGCTCTCCAATGCACTATGTATTGCCAGTACCATCAAGGTAAGAAGTACAGCATAACCGGCTAACAATTAAATCACAGCTTTTTCACCCAGTTTTGGCACATTCTAGTTAACTCCCAATATGTGTATCCATATGTAATTGATGAATTAAATAAAAGTCCAGGTAATATACAACAATGACATATTCCAGATATTTATTGCAAAGCTGCAGGTGATTTCCTGTCCTTTCGGTATCTGGCCTTTGCTAAGTTGTTTGTGCAGCTGTATCAAGGCTCCGAGCTACTGCTGGGCTTCCCTTTTTTCCCTTCACTGAAATCCATAGGATGTTTCTGTCAACTGAATTGACAGCAGTCTTGACAATGACAAACGCCAGATACAGACTAGTTTCCTTGAAATGAGTGCATTTTATACAGATCAAATAGACTTGAAGGCCACTCAGTTATGGTCAGGCCTGCACAAAACCTGACTTGGATTTCACAGTATATTTGAACTTTTGGCCCAATCTTGCAGCTGGTTGAACCCATGTATTTGACAAAATAAACATTTTCAAAGCCATAAGATAAAGACCCAACCCCAGACCTATTGACTTCGCCAATGGTTGTTTGGCTTCTTATAAAGCCATCCATTGTCCATAGCCTGTGTCTCCTTTAAACAAAATTTATTGTGTTTCATAACGAAAGAGACCCAATCGCTGTAACCTAGGTTATTTTTTTTATTTTATTTTTTTACTCCTGCTGTGCCCAGTTTTGTTTATTACATGCCCCCTTTAGTTCTTGCCTTAATCACCAATTTGCTAGACCGACTGGGCCACGCACTTTGCGGTAAATACAAAGAAGTCCTGCTGGGGGTGCTGACTTTCACTTTGTTTTCCCACTTCTCCTTTCAGTATGTGTTTTGATCTTGTCACAGATAGCTTAGTAAGTGATTCTGCTTGTATTAGTATTTTGTTGTATCCCCATTTCTGGTGGCACTTACAGGTGTCCGATATATTTATTTCATGGCTTGAGTTTTATGCTGTAGGGTAGAAAAACGGGTTATTAGGCTAATATTTTCTCCACCGTGGCCCTGACTCATTTCCCTTGGTATGATCCTTGGCAGTGGTGGAAATGATGTTCATATGCAATTAAAAAAACAAAACTCAAAGCTTGTGAACACAGTCTACTGTAGACAGCAGTGTCAACTTGATAGGCTTAGCTTTGCTGGAGATACCTTTCAGCCTTCTATTTGAAAAGAAAAACTAGTCTCCGTTACTGTTCCCCCTTTATTTGATATCTCATCAAATACCCATGCTCTAAGATGTGCTGTTCCTGTAATTGCTGTTGCTCTTTTAAAAAAAAAAAAAAAAAAACTCGGATGGTCTAGGTTTTGCAATAAAATAGGTCAGTGGTTTTCAACCTTTTGACTTCTGAGGACCACCACTGAATCATTACTGGAAGCCAGGGACCCCCAAACAATTTGTACAATTAAAATTTTAAACATTTAAAGCAATAATTTTGAAAAAAAAAACACACAAACAAGCACACACTAAACCAATACTCTTCTTACTAAAGATATAATTATTTTAGATTAAAAAAGTATGGAAAAATTGTAATTGGAAGGTTGGAGTTGGATCTCGGCGACAGATTCTAAATTTCCCAAACGATTTATGTTTTTATTTTTTAAGATTTAAGAAAGATTTTTCACATAAATATGTGGTGGTGAAAGGAAGTAAAACCATAAGGGCCTTTTCTCTCGATAGCCTCTATCACATGTAATTCATTTTGTTTTATAGCACCTCTCATACCAGTGTAGGGTATCGGAGCACTTTACAGGTGACTACAAGATGTAGGATTCGCATGTCATTCACACTGGTAGGCGCTTTTTAAGAGTGTTTGATCTGGAGAAGCACAAACTCGGGATTCAGAACATAACACAGTAGTTAGCATTGACTTTAATAATAATAATGTATTTCTACGCAAAAAACTTTTTTTAGCAGCATAAGGATAATGAAAGACTGGGAAAAGACATAACTTTCTAATTTGTGCCATGCAGCTTGCAGGCAGCTATTTGATGGCAATTCATAGCTCACTGTGCTAGATTATGATTGTAACTTATGAACTGCACATTAACAAAATTTCTGTGACAAAAGCAGTAACCCACTGTGCCATGTGCATAAAATACACGTTCTTTGCAGCAGACATATTACCCATCTGCGCTACCTTAGATGAATCAAAAGTGCCACTAGGCAAAACTCCTATCTCTCCCCAGCAGGTACATTAATCATCAGTTATCATGGCCCGAAAGCTGCTGGGTGTACAAGGAACTTTGCATTTCTTTTAAACTGCTGCATAAAGAAAGTAATACATATAAAAACAAGCACGGGTTTTGAGAAGACTTGGGGGGTCATTCTGACTCCCGCCGGGCGCGGTCACCGCGCGCCCGGCGGGAGCCGCCAAAATACCGTATCGCGGTCGGAAGACCGCAGTGGGTATTTTGAGGTTTCCCCTGGGCTGGCGGGCGGCCTCCAAAAGGCCGCCCGCCAGCCCAGGGGAAAATGTCCTTCCCACGATGAAGCCGGCTCGTAATCGAGCCGGCGGAGTAGGAAGGTGCGACGGGTGCTACTGCACCCGTCGCATATTTCACTGTCTGCTAAGCAGACAGTGAAATACAAGCGGGGCCCTCTTACAGGGGCCCCTGCAGTGCCCATGCCATTGGCATGGGCACTGCAGGGGCCCCCAGGGGCCCCGCGACACCCCCTACCGCCATCCTGTTCCTGGCGGGCGAACCGCCAGGAACAGGATGGCGGTAGGGGGTGTCAGAATCCCCTCGGCGGCGCAGCAAGCTGCACCGCCTTGGAGGATTCCAACGGGCAGCGGAAAACCGGCGGGAGACCGCCGGTTTTCCATTTCTGACCGCGGCCAAAGCGCCGCGGTCAGAATGCCCTGCGGGGCACCGCCAGGCTGTCGGCGGTGCTCCCGCCAACCGCGGGCCTGGCGGTCTAAGACCGCCAGGCTCGTAATGAGGGCCTTAGTGCCTTCCTGCTGGCCAGGCCTGTGGACCCCTTGGGAATGTATCATGGACTTCTGGGGGGGACGCAGACCACAGGTTGGGAACCTCTGAAATAGGTGTATAAAATAACCCTATATTTAAAATAATCGGATTGTCAAATTTCCTCCATTAAGGAAGGATTGTGAGTAATTGCTAGTCCTAACAGGTGGAATTTACAAAACAAATATTAGGATGCTACAAGCTGTAAAGTCCCAAAAGTTAATGTTACCAAGGGGCAACCATGGGCAGGAAACAGTCTAACCTTTGTCTTGTGCTTGTGGTGTGATGACTAGTTTTCACGTGTTATGTAAAAGGATGTCAAACCCACACCACATCTGCAGCTTGCGCTGTCATTGGAATTGTTCCTACGTGGTAAAAGCCTAAACATAGTTAGAAGAAACCCTGTTTGTACTTTGAGTACATGGTATAAACCTCTGGTTTTATACCGTACAGAGCAGACTTTATATTATGGGTCCTCATCCTTTTATTTGTCGTTTAACTTCCTAAATGGATCCATCAACCATCAACTGTATTAGGATTGTCATTTTATTGTTACCTGTATGTAGGCGAAAACATCAAAATTGTGTCAAGGTATGTTAAGCAGGGCTTTAATAGGCCCTCCTTCTATAAGGTTAAAAGAAAAGAGAACAGTTGGTATGCCTTGTTGTTACATGGTTAGACCTACCTGTTTCAGAGCTTTTATTTGCTCTTTTGGGCCACTCATATTCATCAGGAGTTGAATAGTCTATGATGAACACAGAAGTCTCCCAATAAGACATTCCTAAGTGTAGATAATCTCCTTATTTACCACAAGTATCTGTATTCTCTCCCCATACAAATTTATTATTGGATTTGTTTAACAGCTCACAATACAACCTCTCTACAGTATTGCCATGCAGACTTCAGAAGCCCGTTTTTCTTAAGATAGTTTGATTAGTAAGAACAGACTCGCCTCTGTAAATATATGCTGGCTCTGGAATCTTTAGCCACTAGGCTGAAAGGTAGCATGCATATGAGATTGCTATGCATCGCAGACAGGGGATCCAGGTGCTCTACTAACAGCCAAGTTCATATTTTACTGAAACGAGACATTTGTCTCTGGTTTCTATACTCCTATTCTGTTTTCTCAGAAGACTTCAGGTGCACGTAGGAGTGTGAAAGAGATAAATGAGGTTATGTGTGATAGCCAACCCTGAACACCGGGAATGGATCCAGGGCTAAATGGGCAATAAGATTGTGTGTTCTGCAGTGTATTTCTTACATCAGAAAACATGTCACCCAGAAGCTTCTTAAATTGGTACAGTTGTTAATCATATTAATTTAGTTTGTGCGGAAAGATTTGTTTTCCCTATGGGTTATAGAAGTCCAGTACATGTGCAAATAATATAGGTGTGGTGTCAGGAGAGAACTGCGGCACAAGCTAGATTTGGGTGATGGCCCCAACCTAGAGCCAATAGTTACACAAAGTCTTTGTCATATTAAAGATGCCATAGGTTACAAATCGAAAGGATTTTAAAATCACTGGTGTTCTCCTATTTATCCCCAATAGTATTGAAAATTATACCTTTTTGACCATCAGTCATATATATTTGTATTACATATACACAATTGTTATCTAAGCTTAGAGTTTGACATTCCAATTAAAATTCACATATAGTAATATTGACAATATACCACTTTTTGTGCCCTCTGCATGTTAAGATGTTGCCCCAGTGAGAGCAATAATCGGTTAAAGGGTGGTAGCCTTCAATTTTCTAGTAACAAATGAAATACATCCCATTTGGGCTAATATCATATAGTTTTTGTCCTGAGTTATACCATCTAGGTTCAAGATATATGTAGTTAATCACAGTCTAAGATATATTCAAAAGTCTGGTGTTTCTGGGGAACAAGGTCAGTGCTTCAGGTAACCAATCCCAAGATTGTGAATTAGTACGACTAAGGGGTTGAGACGGATTTAAAAAAAAAAAAAAAAAAAAAAAAAGTTTTGCCGCCCTCAGTCCATGGTCTGTTTTAGTTTTTTTTTTTTTTTTTTTTTTTGTTTTGTTTTAAACACATTCAGCTATTACATACTTACATACTTTAAATGAGCTGGAGATATTTATCAATGTTCTGATCCTGCTTTACCCATGCAGGATGATTGTAAGGGCGTTGCTGTAACTTCAGTTGCCGTAACGCATCTGTTGTCATAATGCTAATTTTATATACCGTTAGTGCCTTGATGGACATTTATTCTCCATAAATGAAGATCACAAGTTGATCTAAGAGTAGGTATTAAATACAAAAGAAATAAAACATACCATTTTGTTATAAAGATCACATATCTGCTTCATGAAATAGATCAATGAACATTAAGAGTCATGGATTCTTTATTCCAATGCTGGCTTTGGGACAAGAAGTAATGTGGCCTTGCTCAGAAATTATAATTTTCTTTAATTTGAGTAAACTCAGCAGCAGTATGATCAACATTTGGGCTGGGAAGATTTAGTTCGCTTATAGAAAGTTCCTTGAAAATGTAACTTCCTTTATTCTTTTTGGATATCTGCCCTGTTATTGTCTTCTGAGAAGTATTTTTCCCAGCGTGCTTATTAAATATTTACAAATTGGTAATGCTTTGGGTGCACTCAAGCTCATTAAACCATACATCTTCCTAAAGTGATGTTTTATTACTTAAAGGGAGGTGAATTCTTATCACTTTTCAGAGCAATATCACCATAAGTATTTGCATCGCTAAATATTTTTTAATTGAGTACATTCACTTATCTTTTTTATTTTTATTTTTTCTTGGTTGTTTCCCCTTTATTTTAGTTTCAGAACTCCTGGATTGTTTAATATCAGAGCCATAATTTTAATACTATTTGATGATAAAGACTTCTGAGATTCTCTCATCAAACAATGGTTATTTGGCCTGTTTGAATCCGTTTCAGTGGAGATTTAATTTCAGAACCCTTAAACTTCGGATCACAAAGGAGCACTTTGAGTACCTGGTCCAAACGATCCACTGATCTTTTTGAATTTTTTGTCATTTTCGGCAGGCCATTTGGATCAGTTACATTATCCTGTTCATTTGGTATATGTATTCAGAAACCAAATATAACACCTTCAATGTTTGGATGTAGGGCTACTTTTTATGCCTCCTCCCACAGTGCTGTGTCTTCATAATATAGAGAGGCGAGGGAGAATTAACTTCGGGTCTGAGGTGCTGAGATGAGAAATCAAGTTTCTAACGAGGAAAAAAGCTGGAAAAGCCAGTTGGGCCGATTTCTGAGATAATATTCAAAAACTTCTCAACATTGGACTTGAGAATGATTGACTTTAAGAAAGGAACCATTAGTAAAAGAATCAGTCTTTGGGAGAAAGTTGGATATCTTTACAGCATTGGAAGTGGGAATTTATGTGCATATAGTATTGGAGAGATTCACATTATCAACTTCTGAGTAACCCTAAAATTATAGTAAATATGTGCAGTGAAACTTTAGACTAGAATAATAAATGCACTAAAGAGAAAGACAGTGCATAGTTTCTCGTCAGTGCTGTAGTGCTGCCACTGTTACTTTCAGCCTTTTCACTTGAGGCTAGGGTGGGTACAGAAGGGAAGGCGCCACAGCAAGTCATTTTGGCACCAGGGGAGGAAATGCTGGCAATTAAAAATATGTACCCCTTCCTTCTAAGACACTGTGCACATGCTTCTCAAAATTAAGATGAAGTATTTTGTTTCAGCATTTTTAGTAGTAATCTACATTGTATGGTGACTGACTAGGGTATAAACAAATAACTATTTTGTAATTACTAATTTCGGATTGTTGCAAGCTACATCTCTGAGTCAAAATAGATCTCTGAGTCAAAGAACCTTGATTTTTGGTATATTTCCTTGGTGTGCATCATTGTCTTCTGATTGGCTTATGGCGGCTATAGAAGTTGACTGTGTAATCAATTTATATCGTGGGTTTGATGCAATGCTTTACCCATATGGAATGTGGTATATTTAACATCATCTGACTCTGGGGGTTGGTAACCAGTTATGGAAACGGTACTGAGATGGAAGTACTTAGTCAGCTATATTTCTCTGGTGCCATGGTGTACCCCTGATGTGTCGGATGGCTTGACATGTTCTTCTGGTGTAAGGCCTTGACACATATCTTGATGTAGATGTGCTATAGAGGTGACAAGGCTTATCCAACTACATGATTTTTGGTGCTTTTAAATGCATGATAGAACAAGGAGGCCTTTATACTGCCTTCTGTTTGTGTAGAAGCAAGTATAATTCTGTCTATAAAAAAAAATGTACTTATGAGGCTGATTTAGTCAACTAAATGGCTTTGGTGGAACTTGTGATGGTGTCAGTTGGTGTGTGTAAAAGGTTCTATTAGAATGAAGCAAAGTGATGAGGTGCTAACTACATGTAGTAACTGCCATTTTGTGTGCAAGAAGTTTCCAGGAGTTGGTGTACGGTTGGCGCAGGGCGTAAAATAAGCCAAACTAGTCAACGCAAATTCCCAGATATGTTATCTATACATGAATTCTGTCCACCATACACACACAGAAAAACAGTGCGACTCTTAAAAGCAAAGCCATGTAGATTCAATAGCAGCAATTCAGTTAAGAAAAAATAACTGAATAAATGTTGACTAAGTAATACAGTACACCATCCCTCCCTTCACTTGATAAAAAGGACACATGAGGGGAAGACTTGGTCATCCAAGACATTCTTCCCTCTGGCTTTCTGCCCTGGTGGTACAGAGACTCGCTGTAGCTCTCCTCCAGACAGTGTGTGATGTTTCAGTATAGGGCCTGTAGTCAGTTGTGAGGGCGTGGATGGAACACAGGGCCTAGTAGGCACATCTCTAGTGAAGTGTGTCACTGACCACCCTCAATGATAAGGTGGTGGGGGAATTGAAGACAAGAACACATTAGCCTTTAAAAAGACGAAGAGTCGAGATATTAATTGGAAGATAAGAGGATAAGTAGAACTGTACCAACATTATGGTGCTTCCATCTGGCCTCCACATTAGCACGGACTGCAACAGTTTGAGGCTTAAACATGATGGTTGTTTTTACTTATTGATGGGGCTCAGTCAATGCATTTCCTTTGTGTTTTAAGCAAATAATGGTTCACTGTCCGAGAGGATTGGTAAAGGTGAGAACTCTGCATTTTTGGGAAGATTAAGAATTACCAATTGAACTACATTTTTAACCAATCTGGAAGTTACATTGTGGATTAAAAGGTTTGCTCATGTTCAGTGGATTTGTATAGTGTTTACAATTGTATGTGACCAGGTTCTTGTTGGTTTAGGGCATTTGTGAATTTACAATGTAAAATCAAAACCTGTATAGTTTCCAAATGGTAAACAAGTATCTCAAGAAGGCTATCAGATGGTTAAGCCTCTAAGAGAGAATATTCCTGCTTTAGCCAGCCATCCGTTTCCAACCACAGCAGCGACTCTTACACTTAGCTCTCTGTACACCTCAATTGGTTTGCTGTCTGAGCAGTGCCGGTTACCTAGTTCCTGAACACGGCTCTTCCTGACACCATTGAGGCTCCTGTCTCAATTCTGGACGAACTGAGGTGAGCGTCTGAGGTGGATGCCAGTGGGCTGCAGGAGGATTTTGTCCACTTATGTCGCTTGTAACCCACTTGTCCGGTGGGACTGGCTGCAGTCACTGTGTGTCGTAGCATTACACCCATTTGCTTACTGGAGACCTAGGGTTGGTTGGGAGTGGATGAAGGACTGCTATCTTGGTTGGAGCTGGTGTGGGTTCCAGCTGTTCTCCGCCCAACCCTCGATCCTGTTGCTGCTTTCACCGTGCCTGTCTATGCTCTGAGCTGGGGAGCTGCACGCCAAATGACTAGGTTCAGCTGAACACCACAGACAGTCCTTGCAGCGTCTGTTGCCTTCCAGCAGTGGTTCGGTTTCAATGTGCTTGATGTTTGAGCGCTGCGCTCATGAGCTTCTCTTCATGTGACCAGGTTCGGGCTGAATTCCACATAGGCTCAGCGGGTGTGCTAGTTGCACCGTGCCCTCTTTTGGAGGTGGAGGTCCGAGTGCTGCGCTTGCTTCTCAGATTATCTGTTCGGCCCAGCCCTCTGGCACTAAAGCGGCGCAGCCGGGTGGTTCCCTTGGCCTCCCTGAGGCCCAGTTCGGTAGCTGCCCCATACGAGGCCCCTGCCGATTTCCAGGTTGCACTGCTTGCCCTGGCCTTAATAATTAAATTGATTAGTTTATTGTAATTCTAATGACTGCAGATCTTATGCCCACAGTTGAAGAGTGGTAAGCAACCACTTGGCTTTGCGTCTTTCCTCTCAAATGTATTCAACGCCTTACACCCCCTGTTTCAAGACTATCACACATGGCACCTCCCGAATGAGCCCTCTTGCCGATATACCATGTGTCTAAATTCTTGCCAGGCCAGGCCCGGACCTGCATGACTCCCCTGTCCAATCTGTCGTGATTAATTTCCCCAGCATACTTTTCCTCCCCTTTTTTTAGAGATAGTTTCACCTCTATTTGAAAATGTTAATCTATTTCATTCTCTATTTGCCATCCAAGATTGCTACTTAGTAGCACCTCACTGCTTGCACATAAAATTTCACTGAAACTGACATAGGGCTTTCTATTTCTACTCAGAAACTGAAGCAGAAAAGGGATTCTTTCCAGTAGTCTCCACTCCTGCTCCCAAAACGGCAGCCATCTTGGACGAGGACCGCACCTGCTCTTTTGCTGTTCCCTGCCTACATCATCCAGCATAGAACCAGCCTGTGGCAGCAAGCTGAAAGCTTTACTGTCCCCTGCAGGAAATAACTCGCACAAAATAAACTACCCTCCTAACATAATCAAAAACGCCATTAGAATTCTCAAGCATAAAATTATCAACCTAAATAAACTCTTATAACTGACCTCTACTTCTGCCACAATAAGGGTACTTTACTGAATGACCTCATCTTCACTACCAATCGTCGTGCTCAGTGGAAGAAAGCTCTAGATCCCTTACACAACACCTCCATCACCAAGAAAATTCCACTGAGGCATAAACTCACTATTGCACCCTCACCTTTGTAAAGTGCAGAGGCTGCCATCTCCATTTATAACAACGGCACTGTGCTTATTCAAACTTCAGATCGCAACCTAGAACTCTTTGCTGATCTCTTTTCCTATCTCAGGAACAAGCTAGACCCGGCCACTGCCTTGCCTGCCTCTTTGGACCTGCCCTCCTCGTCATATGACAACCTCACCTCTCCCACCCACCTTAGCACCTCTCTCCCCTGTTGAACACCCCTCAACCCACAGGTATTACTGCAGTCCCTCATACCCATTCAATCGATAACACTGACACTGCCCAACGATGACAACAACTTCACCAATACTACTTCTCATCTTTCTAACGATCCCTGTACCAACACGCCCATCAGCTGGGTTAGTGTATTCACCTTCCCATATCTACCAGCCATTACCAAGACTGTCTGTGGATACTATATACACATTTCCCGCTGTCCCCCTCCTCCTCCTCCAAATCAACTGTTCTGACTTGGCAAGAACTCCACATCACAGTGCACCCACCAGCCAGTAGCCCATTGGGAGTGGCTACCCTTACTCTACACTTGGTACTATAAAATCAGAACTGCAGTTGATTAGAGCTGATATCCTTGAACTAGTGCATATTATCTTGAACACAAGTGGACCTTACATGCGACTCACCTCCAGATTAACAACACCTTAACTGCAAATGCTACTCTGCTGCTATCCCTGCCTATTCCTGGGTACCATTACCTACCTGGTGTTACAAACTGAATCATGACCACTCATCCCGACCCAATAGGCTAGTCTTTCTGGTACAACAAATAATCGACCAAATAAAATGTTTGAAATTGTTGGCAAACAAATGAAACGGAAAAGCAATGCCCCATCCTGAGAAAGCAAAACCCTACCTAACTGCAAAACTTTTGCATCCACATTGCTCAGAAAACCATGCTCATAATCAACGATATCCAGAATGCTATGAAACTCCTACAGTTTGACCCCACCCCACACTCTACCCTCTTGACCAGGAAGAATGGCTGACAAGGCACCCCCCCACCCCCAACCAACCAAACTCTTCAATAAGTCCACCCACCGCCTACTTCCCTTATGGACGAGGATTATCACTGCCTTAGTTACCCAAATCTCCATACCCAACTGCCTAAAAAGTGACCAGGTTACTCCTATCCTTTTAAAAAAAAAAAAAAAAAAACCTGACTTGCCCAACCTCAATAATTACCTCCCTTACTTCAACATCCCAACTTTGGCAAACTCTTAGAATAATGTGTGTACCTCCCGCTTCACAGTCACATCGAGCAATATCAACTCCTCGACCAATGTTCATCTGGTTTCAGAACGGCCCACAGCACCGAAACTGCCTTGGTCCACATTGGTGACGGTGCTCTACGCATACTCGATCAGAATGATTCGTGCCTACTAATCCTACGTGACCTCTCAGCTGCATTCAACACTGTCAATCATGAACCCTTTTAAACCTATTCGAACCCAGGATGGGTCTCTCCGGTACTGTTAAAATGGTTCTCCTCATTCCTTCACAACAGATCTCTGCACATTCTAATCAACCACGCTCTTTCCGATCAGTCGCCAGTGACGCTTGGTGCACAGTAAGGTTCTACTGTCTCCCCGACACTGTTTAAAGCTGTATACTGAGCCCCTCACTGAAATCCTCACTCTCTCATATCTCCTGCCACATGTATGCAGATGATACTCAACTCTACAGGACAGTTGCCTCTCCTGATGACAATCCGCATCCTCAATAACACCTTGATAAAAATGCAACATTGGCTGACTCGTAACCACCTCAGTCAAACTCAATGCCCTCAAAACTGATGTCACTGCCCACAATGCCCATATTATCACATACTGGCTCCAATATCTTACCTCCTTGAACTGTACCCCACATTTTATTGACTCAACTGAACCCCTGGGAATAATCTTTGACAATACCCTCTCCATGCACTATCACATCATGTCGCCATCAGAGGAACTAACTATCAACTACATGCATTAAGGAAACTAAAACTTTCCTTCCCATGGGAGATCTCAAAACAGCAGTTTAAACTCTTGTAATTTCGAAATTACACTAGGGAAGTGCTACCAATGTCTGCCTCTTTAAAATCATACTTGCACTGCTGAAGGCTATCTGGAACGCAGAAACTAGGCTCATCACTGGCTTAAAAGAAGTGATTGTATTTCCCCTGACCTCCAGTCACTGAAATGGCTATCCTGTGAGGCTAGATTCAACCTAGAAATGGCCTGTATGACCATAAAGTGCTGCACAACAACCCCAATCCTTACCTGACCCAGAAATTGACCCTATCTGGAGGAAGCAGATTTTCCAGAAAGACAATCTCCCTTCTGCTTACGCCACAAACATTCAACAAAAAGAAAACCTACAATTGGTCCTAAAATCTGGAACTCTCTTCCTCCAGACACCAGATGCAACCCGTCCACATCTGTCTTCAGGAAAGAAGTAAAACTTATACTATCCAACAAATTCATCCCACATTGAGGCAATACCTCCCTCTCATGCGCAACACTTACCTGCCTGTCAAAGGTCCCACTTTCTCACACCTTGTCCATACCGCCAAAATCTGCACAGTTTTTCATTTTCCCAACCATCTACACTCCGCCCCATCACCTTTCAGACTTTTCCCATGCCACTGTTTGCAAATGACTGTTCCTGTCTGTTTCTTACCGTTTGCTTATGTAATTGTTGTCTACATGGCCTATAACATGTGTATCGCTTACTTTTTGTTACTCCTTTAAAGCGCTTTGTCACCTGAAAGGGTCTTGTTCGCTCTATATAAAATTCTAAATAAATTATAAAATAAAGAACTTGTTTACATGACTAATCACATACAGAAGGATAGAGATTTGTTATTGGCTTCAAAAGACTTTTCGTCCGATTCCAAACTAGCTTTTTTTATTTTTTATCCATGACCATAGCTGTAAAAAGTGTTTTTATATACTCGTAATTAATTTGGTTGCAATTTGGAGAGATCTATATTTTTTAGAGTTACCTTTGCTAATTTAAGCCCTCGTTGCGAGTGACGGATGGAAAAGCCTGTCTGTCAAACTCCCAATGGGGTGGCTGCCGCCCTAGTGGCATCCACCCTGCCAGAGCTGTTAGTGTTTTCCTTCACCCACTGGCCTAGAGGGAAACGGGCAGCAGCATTGTCTCCAGCTTGTAATCGAGCCGGCTGCAATGCTGTCGCTTGTAGGGTGCAACAGCACCCTCGCCATGTTCACTGTCTGCACAGCAGACAGAAAACAATTCAACGGTGCTGGGCAAGTGCATGGGCAGTGCAGGGGCCAGGGGCACACGCAGTGCTGCCTTGGCGGACTACGATCTCTGCCACCACCAGACCGACTGGATCATAGATCCTAGCGGTCTGAGCGCCAGGGTCTTTTTAGCGCTGGTCCTGACCGCCACAGCAGTGCTGGCAGTCTGAAGACCACCAGCATCGTAATGAGGCCCTTAGTGACTTTGGGGGTCATTCTGACCCCGGCGGTCGGCGGGAGCACCGCCGACAGACCGGCGGTGCCCCGCAGGGCATTCTGACCGCGGCGGTTCAGCCGCGGTCAGATGCGGGAAACCGGCGGTCTCCCGCCGGTTTCCCGCAGAATCGCTCCGCCGCCATGGGGATTCTGACACCCCCTACCGCCATCCTGTTCCTGTCGGGTCTCCCGCCAGGAACAGGATGGCGGTAGGGGGTGCCGCAGGGGCCCCCGCAAAGTATTTCAGTGTCTGCTATGCAGACACTGAAATACGCGACGGGTGCCACTGCACCCGTCGCACCTTCCCACTACGCCGGCTCAATTCTGAGCCGGCGTCCTCGTGGGAAGGTTGATTTGCCCTGAGCTGGCGGGCGGCCTTTTGGCGGCCGCCCGCCAGCCCAGGGCAAATCCCAAAATACCCTCAGCGGTCTTTCGACCGCGGAGCGGTATTTTGGTGGGGGAACTTTGGCGGGCGGCCTCCGCCGCCCGCCGAAGTTAGAATCACCCCCTTTGTGTTGTAAACATTTTCAAAGATGATATTATTTTTTAAAGATATGGGCACATATCAAGGTCCGTCAAGACAGCAAATCCTGTGAGATACATGATACAAAATAGAGTAACTTATCATGTAAAATTAGGCAACACAATTATAACTTTTAAGAAAGGAATTTTTAATCTTTAAAGTAGGAATCCGAAATATTTCACATGTATATTGTGGGAGTGTGAGGCACAACTAATGAGTGTCTTTTTTTTCACTCCTCCAGGTACTAAAAGAAGCTTCCCCAACAAACCACCTCTCTCAAGTGTGGTGGTACAGACCCTTCCAGTACTTAGAAAAGAATGTTCAAGGCACAATACCTCGCTCTTATCACTGGCCTCGTTCATGTCCACTTCCATTTATAAGACGCTTTGGTCGACCAGTGCAATACAGCAGACTTGTGAATGATACATAGCGTCTGACATTTACACTGAAGAAGGAGCTGTCCTAAGTGCTAAGAACTCCATAAGAGACCATTGCCATAAAGCAAATTCCTCTCTCTCCCAACTTTAACATTTACCCTGACCCTAGCCTGTTAAGTAACATGGTCAGCACTGTGATTTTGTTTCTCTCCAAAGGACCTGCGTTGGACAACAACAAAACCTAATGTGCACTGTACAAAGTTCCTGCAAACAGAATCTCCATCTACATGTTCCATAAACGTGTTCCTTTGTATATCAGGCAACCTCATAAACGTTTTATATCCTGGGTTGTGGTCTTTCCAGTCGTGTCTGGGAAAAACATATTATTTTCTTGGGAAAACATACTTTTCATATCTCTTGCCCCAAAGATTGGGCTGTAAGCCATTTTCTAAGAAACGTCTCTATGAAGGCTTTGACATACCATAATGGGTTAAAGGCTGAAATCTTTTTACTGCCTGCAACAATGTTCTAAAAATCGTAGCAGAAGAAAGGTTTGATAACTTTGATTTTGTAAAATCTGCAGTGGCAGTGTCAAAAGTGCAAAAATACTCTGTTGTAAAGTGATTTTCTAAGTATTTCCTAACTTTATTTTTCAAAATATGTATGAAAATTATTGATGATTTTTACATGTCTGGAAAATGAAAGTTAACATTGGAAGAGAATTGTCTGTTACTAGTGCCTTTCTTGTCTTGATTGTATGGTCAGTAGACAGTCTTAAATGTTTTTATTTTTTAATAAAGTATTCCATGATAAATGGCATTATATGTATATGTTATTGAATTTCGAATTTAAAGGTAAATTAAACAAATACCTGCATCAAGTTAAATTTGAAAAAAACAGAAGCATTTATTTTTATGTTCTGAATTCTGTTCACATGTTGTGAGTTCTGTTCAAGTGATTTCTGACTAAAAGGAGAGTTTGTGTGCATTTTTCTAAAAATAGAAATGAATGCTAATGTATGTTGTGAAATGTTTTGTCTGGAAAATTATATATGAAACTTCACCAGGAAATCTTACCTCTACCTCCTAAAAGCTGTGCATATTGTGCTCTTCACCTTTACTTGTTTTGTTTAATGGGGTTCAGTAATTCTGAGATTAGATGATCTTCATACATATGCAGTATGTGTTGGTTTGTGGAGTAGAGGACTGGTTTCAGTGGTGCTCTTTTATTTCTAGTTTTACAATGAAATCAGATGTCACAATTGTCTATGGCCAACGAACCAGAAATATTTTAAGAAAAGTGGGTATAAGCTCGCCTTTTGTGTAACTTTGTGTTCTGTATTCTGAAACGAAACTAATTTCCCAAGAATACAGACATCATTTTTGTTTATACATTGCCTAATTTAAACTTGAATACCTTATCACTAATTATACATACTTCACAAAGTTGTTAATGAATTACAAGAATTTTCTATTTCTTTTAAATTCATTTGTGCAGAAAAAGCATGTATTTTGAATTTCACCATATTTTTTGAGAAAGTATTCTAACCTATATTTGCCAATGTGCAGATTTTAATGAACTATATATACATATATAAATTTGCATTTATAGATATGTGCAAACATATATATAAATACATATCTATATATTAACACATTCATAACGTATTTTACGTGAAGCAGAGTTCTCTTCTGTAGGGTTTTGTGTATTCACAAGGTGATATTTGTATTGTAAAATACTAATGGTGACGGAAAATAAAAGACTTAAGTTCACTAATGTTTTTCATTGCTATATTATCCTTGTTATATATTGATAAATATTGTTTAATATGTGTAGTGTGTGGTGCTTTCATGCCTTTGTTTTTTTCTTTACCGGCTTCTTGCAATCAAAATACATTCTTGCATACCGGAGCATCTACACTTAAGGCTAAACGATTTTGAAGAGCATAGAAGGTTTCTGAAGATTTTCTGCTAAATATTATCATTTGTACTCCACTTTTTTGTTACAGCATTTAAATAAGTTGTTCACTGTACCATTTTCTAAGTACAGCATGTGGTTATGGATAGCTCAGTGGTCTGATCCATCCTTTATTTTTACAGTGAGGTGTGAGTCTTTTCTGAATTCAGATACAGTGCATTATTCCGCCATCTAGCGGATAGGTCTGACATAATCTTTCAGTATTTTTTTAAATCTTTCTAGGCATTGTCGACAATTTGTTGCTGTCTTGTCTCTCCTCCTTAATTTCAGGCAAACACCCTAGAAAGCTCTCTGTGTGGTGGCCATCTTCAGATCTTGTTTTTTCGCCATTGGGTATGAAGGAAGTTGTGGCTTCTAGGGACCATTGGAGTAAATTGGACCCAATTTGTCAAATTAGTTTTAAAGAAATAACTGAAAATCCAGGGAGTCCAGAGGGCACACAGAAATCGAGAGACATGACAGGCACTAAGAAACCAGTTTATTTTTAACTGTTTAGAACTTGGCCAACTGTAACATCAACACCATGTGGGTTGGAGAATGCACAGCCAGATATTCAGAGGTACTGGAAGGGTTAGAGCATACTCTTATTAGGTTTTCTCCAAAGTGCCACCACACCTTTGCACATAGGACAGCCACATGGTATGCGATCTTTGCCGAAGGCCCACAGCTCAGAGGAGTGTTAAGCATGTGTGGCTCTCCTGCTCAAGACCAAGGTGGTCATAGAAATGCAACGGTGGGCACACCTTGCATTATACAAAAGCAGCAGGAACAACACTCCTTCCAGAATCTGGGGGTAGTCAAGACAAAACAAACTGAAGAAACCAAGTTAGTGCAGGTTGAAGGATCTGATGCCAAAGAGATAGTTATCGAACAGAGAAGGAGTTCTCGGTGAAGAAAATGCAGAAAGGAGGGGAACACAAGAAGAATCAGTTAATAGCATTGGACTCTTAAGTATTGTAAGTCACCCTTGACGTCAAAATCATCAATGACACATGGGAATTCAAAACAGCAAACCTCAGTGGTTGAAGCAAAAAGACACCGTTGGTGGCTAACCCTTAGACGTCTGTTTGACCTGAAGGGGAGAACAGGAGATAGAAAAGGCGTTCAAGGCGAGGCAAAAACTGATGCCGAAGAGAAGTGATGCTGTATAGGGGCACTCCATGTCAAAAGAAAGAATCTCTGGTTGGAACTCGAAATGGCAGTGCTTAGCCAAACAAAAGAAGGATTTTGACGGCTCCCTCGAGGGATTTCGAGTCACATCAAGGACGGAGACTATCCACCTAGCAGACATTTTTTCAGTCGCCAGCTTAAAGAGCACTACACATCAGACATCAAGAAGGCAGCCATATGCAGGAAAAAAGCCAAATCAAGAAGCAAATTCTATCCTTTGCCACAGTAACCAAAGGCTCACTAGTAACAATGAGACTATTACAAAATGGAATGTGCAGAGAATCTAAACTCTTGTAGTTGAACTCTCGCTCCCTAGCGAGACTGCTGGCTTAGGGATGACAGCACTTTTGTTTGTAGGTGACTGAGTCACTCCTACAACAAGTCACAACTGTCAGCCCAACCCTCCCGGCTTAAAAGCAGTAGCTCACCAAACCTCAGACAGTAAATGTGATTTCTGGCAGCCTTACGCATGCACTCTAGATTAGACCTCTCAGATAAGTCGTGGTGAGACGGAAGTTATCCTTTTCTCTCGTTAGCAACAGGATTCATACACACATAGGCAGTGAAGGAGATGCAAGAGATTTTTCAAAGATTTTATTGAAAAGTCTGCAGTCTACGATAAAATGAATGTGCTGCAATGATTAAGATAATGAACAGTAATAAAAGCAGAATCGTGAAGATGAGTTGTGAATATAAAACCCCCCATCATCTTGCAATAAACATTAGATATACAATTCCTAACCAAGGAACCCTAATCTCTACCCTAGTGAAAGGTAGGTGTGATAAACCTAATCTGCCAGTACCATGTCTCTGAGAAGCCCCTCCCCCCCACAACCCTTGTTACCTTGGAATGAGGTCTCTAGGTCAGACTACGTGATGACACAAAGACTAAGTTCCGCAGCAAGGTGACGTGCAGCACAGATGGCATCTGGAAGGAAACCCTCTATTCACCTTATCCGTGTGAGCTGTATTTATACAGACCATGTAGGATCCCTGACGCAGGTATGTTCTTAAACAACTGATAATGTGGCAGACTTGCGTCAGCAATTGCACAAGCAATCCCTAACAAGTGAGCATGATGTTCCTATAACACGTAATTGAGAAAGGGACATGATGACAATACCCATATGTATCAATGATCGTGACGCCGATAATGACACCTTCTCAGAATAGCACTGATAATGAACATCAAAACATTTCGTATAAAATGTAAGCAATTATAAAAGCCAAAATAAATGGAATAAAACCGAGCATACTAAGTGGATAAAAGGTCGCTAGGTGACAGGTGCAACAGGCCTGCAAGCCAAAGGCTGTGCCCAGTGGGTAACTAAAGTGGATTCACCGCACACTCCCCATTGTCGAAACAAGGAAGCTAACTCACTTGCGAGGGAGCATGAGTCCAAAACTAAAAATGCTCTGAGCTAAAAGTCTAAAATCCAATTAAAACTAAGTTAAAAACATACAAAAGAGAAACCATGACAAGCAAGGCAGGCCAAATGCAAATCAAATTAGTAAGTACATTTGGTATCACATTTTATACTTTTGAGAAAGCCTATGGTCGAAATTATTCAACAATAGGTATGATGGTGTAGAAGGTCTCCGAAGTCATCAAATGGGAGTACGACCAGAAAGGACTTCACATTGGCAGATGTCCGATCGATCACTGGATTGGCAGAATGATCCACGGAGCACAAGTGCGCAAAAGCTTCGGACGCAGGATCACCCGCATAGGCAGCACCATCCATAGTGCCAAATGTCATTGGAGCCAAGTGGTTCACAAGCGGTGGCTCATAATTGGCCTAGCGTATCAACCTCATTTTCACGTGGCATGACCATGAATGAGCCCTCATCGGGAACATTAACAGTTCCTTGTCCACTGGAGGCACTGGCTGTATAGCAAGACACACCACCGGGATACACTCGAAGAGGCACCAGGTGCAAAAAAAGACTGGTTGCACGCAACACAGGACTGTTCGGAATGACAATGACCAATCATTCTTCAATTCTTCCACCAACGGAGTGCCAAAGTTCTGCATCATTCAATCACGACACAGCTGGGCTGGTGGTAGCTTCATCACTCCTCTTAGCTGAAAAAGCACAACCACTGCATATCAGGAATAGCAGTAGCAGTATTCTGCCAATCAGCGCCAAAGTTATAGAAAATCCTCCAAGCACACTCTGAAAGAGTGAATGGATTACTGAAGGAATGACTCTGAAGACAGGCTGGAAGACCCAACGGCCTTAACAAATCCCTGCAGTGCTCGAGGCACTATTCTGCAGACCAGCTCACCTAAGTTCCTGGGGAAGTTGGTATTTAATAAGGATTATATCTCAGATGATGAGCTCACAATCTAGAGAGTGTAAGTATCCTTGGCCGATGTCAGTGCCACTTGTTTTTGAAACAGTAGTGCCTTTAAGCTGCTCAGCCTGTCAAAATTTACATTAGTAGTATCAATGTGAGGCCACATTTCTGCTACTCTTATCTCTTGTGTGGGGGGAATAAAACATGTCCACAACATCTTACAGTTTGAGAAATTGAAATTGCGTAGGCAATTCCCAGTCTTAGTCCGCAGCAACTCTGATAATTCAGAACCACATAACTTCCATTTGAGGGTATATGAAATGCTGGCGAATCAAAGGACGAGAGTATCCTTCAGAAAGCATGACAAGTTTGTGACCTCCAGATTGCAAAAGCTGTGAATCGACACCTGTTTACAAATCATTGAATTGACTAATAGTAGTCTCACATTTGCTTCCGCTCAGAAAGACCTTATTTTTGTCGTTCAGACATTTCAACTCAAAAAGCAACTCACACTCTTCCCTAATAGTTATCTCCTAACCACTCGTATCTGCCCACAGCAAAATGTTTCAAACGTTTTGTGAAGCGAAAGGTAGAAATTGGTCGATTTATAACCCTATGTACTAACAATACTGTTGATGGTGTGTCTGCTGCGGTGAAAGGCAGCTTTTCTAACTTTTCAGTGTTCAGCATGGTGTAACTTGCCTCCTTTTTATCCATTATCTGTTGTTCCATTGACAAATTAAAAGCAGCAGACAATTCACTACTATTAATGTATTTCCCAGGGACGCAGCCATTTTTCAGAATCTTCAATGTCCAACCCAACTGTATAACGGAACGCTGCTGACATTGCCCATGTAGTAAAAGGAACATGTCATTCTGAATGATGTCAATCTCAGATGACACAATATTATTAAGTGTGTATATTCTGTTGGAAAGTGTTCATGCCATCATTGAGAAAAACTAAAGCCTTTTCCATATTTTCCTTATCTGCCTTAAATGTGCAGCCGTTTCCATTGAGAGAGCTTCCACATTTCATTGTATGTGGCATACAGAGTGGGGTTTTCTTGGACCTAACAAGACATCCTGCAAGTCTACATCCTCTGATAGCAGACTAAGATGTTCTTTAACTACTGCTAAGGTGTTAGTGTGTAACAATTGTTGGCACAGTTTTCCCACACTGTTAGGCTTATTATGACTTCGGCGGCCGGAAAAGCCTGTCCACCGAAGTCCTGCCGGGTAGGTGCCGCCATTGTGGCAGTCTCCCAGCTGGGCCCATTACGAGTTTCTCGCTTGGTCAGGTTCCGCCCGTTGGCCCAGCGGGAAACAGTCTACAGCATTGTCTTCGGCTCACTATAGAGCCGGCGGCAATGCTTTAGTGCATAGGGTACACCAGCACCTTTCACAATATTGGTTGTCTGCAAAGCAGACAGTGAACATTGCAAAAGGGCTGGCCAGGTGGGGTGGGGTTGTCTAAACTGTCCGTGCCTAGTGCAGGGGCCCCCCTGGGGGCACCCTGACTCCGCCAGCCTTTTAATGCCAGGGTTACCACCATGAAATTGCTGATGTAGAAGGGGGTTGTGGATTAGGACTGCCAGACAGTCATGTAGATGAAAACTGGAGGTTTACCGCTGCAGTCGTAATATGGCACTCAGACCACTGACTGCAACCACGACCCTGGCGGTCATTAGACCTCCAAGGTCGTAATGAGGCCCTGTATGTGGTATAACTATACTACCAGAGTGTTGACCCAAGACATAGCAAAGGTCTGGCCGGCTAATCTTGAAACGCCCTGAGGCATTAACAAAACATGCATGACAGCCATTTGTGTCTAAAGGCCACAATAACCACCACCGGATTTGAGTGTGTGAAATTATAGGTACCATTCTGGACCCAAGCATTTAGTTCTTCTTCGGTAACATTGCCAATTGGTGAATTTGGCTGGTGTGGGGATACTGGGCACATTCATGTGTTTTATTTTTAACACTAAACAGGATTTTGTTGAACTTTGTCATTTAAAAATATTATTTGGAAAGGAATGAAGCAAGCTCTAAATAAAGTTTCCCTCACCTGAATTTGCCAATCTTGTGATCCCCATACATTTTTCACATCACTAGTGCTCTTCCAGTATTCATAACCTCCAGCAGCAAGCCGGGAAACAAAGGAATCTGAATAGAATAATTTGGTGTTGGTTAGCAAAATTTCCTGCATTTTAGAAGGTGGTTATTTAAGATATGACTGCATTTGTAGTGTCATGACCAGAGAAATATGCAGTTTTGTCTACATATGTTTTGGGGCTTCCCACAGGTGGAGTTGAACAATTTTCCCATTATGTGTAATTAAATACTGCTCCGTCTAGTTGCTTGGTGCAGAAAGTAATCTCTCCAATGATAAGAGTATTACCCCATAATTTGCTGTGTTCCTATACACATCTTCACTTTCAAATACAGTAAAATCCTGCAGCTCAGACAGCACAGAATCAACTGTTTTAACATCCCAGTCATCCGAAACAACACCAGGTGTAATTACATCAGTCATTGAAATTTTAAATACATAAGGAATATGGATAACCTCATATGTAGGTCCATATATCTAAAAAATAACTTTATCCATCAATCAAATTTGTTGAGCTCGCTATTCACCCGGTAGGGTCTCAAGGAGGGGGCGGGGGAGGGTGCTACTGCTCGAAGAGCCAGGTCTTGAGGCGCTTTCTGAAGGACTGGAGGTCCTGGGTCTTGCGTAGGTTGGTGGGGAGGAAGTTCCAGGCTTTGGTGGCGAGGTGGGAGAAGGACCTGCCGCTGGATGTGGTGCTGTGAATGCGAGGGACTGTTGCGAGGTCGGCAGAGTGGAGCTGACGTGTCGGGATGTGAAAGTTAAGTTGATCGTTGAGGTAGGTCAGTCCGGTGTCGTGGAGGGCTTTGTGAGCGTGGATTAGGATTTTGAAGATGATCCTTTTGTTGACAGGTAGCCAGTGTAGGGTTCTGAGGTGGGCGGAGATGTGTTCCTGGCGAGGGAGGTTGAGGATGAGACATGTTGAGGCGTTCTGGATGCACTGGAGTTTTCTCTGCAGCTTGGCTGTGGTTCCCGTGTTGAGGGACAACAATCCCATCAGAATGGGTACTGCTGAAATGTTCACAAGGGACAAGTCTCTTTGAACCTTATATGAGGAGAGATATGGTGTTAAAACTTCATCCACTGGCTCAACAGCAGATTGTTCAGGAAGATAAAGACCATTTATCAAGAGAAAGAAAAACCGCCCCAACACCAATACTTAACAGAAAGGCCGGATAAACCAAATAGTTAATTTTAAGCCATATATATACAGTTTACCTGTCTTTGAAAGAGTTTCAGTTGCAGATGTAGATGAAGTTGTAGAAAAGTCACCTTGATCCATGAAATAACCAGAAGCAGTCTCTGCAAACACAGGAGCCGGTGCGGAGTTGGTGGCTGGATCCACTTCCCTTGGAGGTTCATAGTAGACAATGTTGTCCGTTTGTGTTGCATTGGAGTAATAAACAGCCATATCTTGGACAGTTCTTGTTGGTGAAGTGGTTACTGGAATTAGCAGAAACTCATTCTCTACCCCAACTTTTGGAATCAAGCCTATAGAAGTTGTTGGCAAATCCCTTATTCCTAAAATGATGGCCCTGGTGGATGAATTGTCACACAATTGATTAAGCTCCTGTAAGACAGTGAGACGTTATGTCAAACCGTGTGTCTGCCTCCACCATTCCAGGGCCATCGAGATCTGGGACATACATGGGTATCCCAGAGAGGACCTCATAAAGAGTGTGACCCTCTCTCTCTCCCCCCCCCCCCACCCCCCCACACACACACATCCTTCCCACCCACCCAAGGACGGTCTTGGCAGGTTATTCAGTGCTCTCTGGTGATGAAGCAAACTGCAGCCTGAACCTAATAATCTTGCTGTTAAGGACTGCTTTAGGTCACGATCCCTCCTGTCCACAACACTATTGCCCTTGGGATGATATGGGAAAGAGTAATGGAGTTTAACACACATCGTCCTCATGGTGTCCCTGAATGCCCTAGAGGCAAAGGCAGGGCCTGGTCCGAGTGGAATGCCGCAACTGCATATGTTCAGATAAATCCCAGCAAGTCTTAAACAGTTAGTGTCAGCCAACCACTGTGGCTCAACCCACAGGAATCTAGACCAAGAACCAACAGCGAATAAGATGTATTTGGATGCACCATCAGCTTGTAAGGCTCCTCAGTGGTCCAGATACACAAATTGTAGTGGCCTATTGGACACTAAGAGATGTCTGCGGTGGGCATTTGATGTTGGAGCCCTTCATTTGCTGGCAAGTGTCAAAACTAAGGACATGTTGCTTGGTCTGTTTGTATAGACCCGGCCACCAGAAGCGTTTCTGTAAAAGTGATATTACGGCTGCGACACCAGCATGAGCAGATGCAGCACCCTTGGCGCTGCTTTGATGATATCTAATCTCGTCTTGGTAGGGGATCATTCGATCTTCCACCCCAGGGATTGTTGCAAAGACCAGTCTGTGCACTGATATGATAGGAAGATCTTGTAAGGTATGCTTTTGGAAGAGACTTGCCTACAGCTGTAGTTTTAATGGCAGCCTGAATCTCTTTATCCAATCTAGTGTGAGAACAAGCCAGTGCAGCAACAGAAGCCGTAGCTACTGCGGATTTGGCTGCTTCATCAGCCAGTGTTTCCTACAACGTGTACTCCTACATGTTGATGACCCAGTGTATGTACTACATGAGCATCTGGTAGTTTATCCTTTAGATCAGCCACCTTCCCCCATAGAGTTCTGTGTTTTATGGTGTTCCCCTTTGAGTCCGAACCTGTTCAACTGCCATTGATTTAGATAATCATTGTAGGACTGGACACAGTAGTACGTTCTGGGTCTGTATGTTTTAGTGCCAAGATAAGAGCTTTAAGCTCAGCCAACTGAGCAGTGCACTCCCCCAAGGTCTACGTGTAGGTATGTTGAGGGTTGAATACACAATTCTTCATCACTCAGCTGCACAAGCAGCTGAGTATTAATGTTTTGTGCCTACAGCTGGTTGTACTGAACAATCAGTGTAAATGACAGTTTGGTACCTGTCAAGTGACAAGATGTTAGTAGGTGCGGGGTACTGCTGTTCGTATTGGGGAAATTCTTGTGTTTGAAGTTTTGGGTCAAAGATGTAGTCAACATCTGTGGAGGTCAGGGAGGTTGCCTATTGAATCCAACATGGATGTAATGCTTTAGCTTTAGGAACTCTTGCTTTGGTCACAGCCTCTACGACGTGCACCAGGGTAACAACAAAATGTGTTCCCCTTGGGCAAGTGGCTTCTTCCTAATGACAGCCATCTGTACATCAGTCAGATTTTTTTCTGTTGGTGCAAAGCATTGTTCTCCGTTTGAGTACAAATTTGATTTGTATTATTTGGGTGCTGTCGCCCTCGTTAAAGTAGACATAGGTGAACCCGATGGCACCAGCAATTATTCTGATGACCAAATTTGCGTTGTGTGTGTGTAAGTGTTTTGCTTCTAGCATGACTTGCTGCAGTCCTCTAAGGGTGTACATGTGTTCGACTGTCCAGTGTCTGCTTAAGAAATTTGGGTGAATTAAATCAGAGTGTGTTTGTGTGGTGCATAATCTGGAATGTAAATTCTGGCAAAGTTAAAGAAACCAAGTAATGACTGCAGTTTCTTGATGGTATTTGGTGGCTGAAGTTGAGTGTATTTTTTCTAAAAAAAATAAAAAAAATGCAGTGCCAGGCTGTTGCCCTCATCAGATCACTCGTTTCCTAGGAACAATACATTGATAACGGCTAATTTAGTTTCAACCGTGTAATCTCCTGGAGCTGCTGGCGTATAGCCAATGCTACAGCTTCTCCTTTAATGTTACTGAGTATTATTGAGGAGACTGTGTCGAAGTTGCCCATCAGTTTTATCCCAAATCCAGGGCTGGTGGAGCCCTGTGGTCTTTCTGAGTTTGTTATAACACTTCCAGTAAATTGGCAAGTGTTGGGGTACCATGTGTGGTAGTGTAAATTGAGGTAAAGACTGTACCCCATCTGGCGCAGTCATCCACTGAGGGAACCATTCTGAATGGCAAGCACATTGTGAGAATTGTATCTTTTTCTTGGGGTCCCGTATGGGGGAACACTTCTTCCAGCTGGTTAGTTTTTTGTCCTATCCAGAACGGAATCTTCACACTTTCCGTGGGTGCCTTGCCCATAATAGAATGTATTGTTTGTGGGTTAAGCCTGGTAATGGCCAATTGGTGACCAGCTGATGCAGCCCGTGCTGGGGCGGTATTCAAGGACCTCATGGCGAATTGTACCAGTCCTCCTTAAAGTGCTACTAGCTCATTATAAAGTGTGCATACATAAGCTATTTGCATTGCCTCCAAGTAGGTTAAAATGTCACTAGGTGACTGGGGCAACAGGCCTGCAAGGCCAAGGCTAATCTGACTTCTGTGCCCAGTGGGTAACTAAAATGGATTCACCACAAAAAGCCATGGGACAGGAGTGTCTGGTGGAATAACCAGGAGCACACTCGACAAGGAAAAGGGGAGCAACACACTTATTTTTTTTTCACCACCATTTGAAAAAGGACGTCTCCTTGGCAGTCACATGGTCATCTATGTATACTTTCCTCAAACACTATTGTGTGGACATTCAAGTCAAAAGAGAAGAGAGGTGGGAAAGAAAGTGTTAAAATGCCTATTTGCAAATGTACACATGGCATTGCCAGGAGTGCGAATACCACTAAAGGTTCTATTCCCAACATGGCAAGCCAGAAAAGATTAATGCTGCAAAACGAAATGGGTACCTACCTATAGGGTTAATTTTGCAGCTTGAAGTTCCTGGATACAAAGGCAAAAAAAACTTTAAAATGGGGGCATTACAAAGAGGCTTCTGGGGGCATATGCCTGAGCTCACAACACAAAATTGTCAATGACTCCGAGAGGGGGGAAAAAAAAGACAGTCCCTTCTGGACCCAAACACTAGATGGTAGAATAATGCACAGCATGTGAAATCAGGGAATTCTTCAAGCTGCAGAACTACTTCTACAGGTAATCAAAGTCTGACTCTGTCCCCTTCTTCTCTCATACATGAAGGTTGATTACGTACAAGCGGCCAGGTTACAAATTCCTCTTATCAGTGTCTACAAATAAGTTCACATGAGTTAAACCACCAATTGGACAAGAGTCAAATATATAGTATTCAGTTGCATAAAACCAGGACTAAACAGAGGGAACTACGAAACAGGGCACCTACAAGATTAATCATTCTAAAATATCATTCATATTGGACACTAATAATACTTTTTTTTTTTTTTTAACAATCAAAAATTCATAGTCGGCAAATTACTATATCCAACTCGTATTTCAAAAAAATATGTACAATTAATTTGATTTAAGAAGTTCCATCATAAAATGCCCACACATCTAAAGGAAAAGGAGTGAATATTAAAATACACATCATTCAGTATTTACAGCTTTTAAATACATAAATATAGATAAATTATCACTGTCACAAACGCCTATAAATACCAAAGACAAGATTACAATCCCCCAATTCCAAAGTTCATCAGTTATTGATATCAAAATATTAATTATTTCTTCAGCCTCCTCACAGAAAATATATAGACCTGTAACGCAACTGTGATGTAATTTAATTGTTCAAATAAATTTAAACAGAACAAAGAAAAGGTGCTCTGATAAATATACGTATCTGCGTATCCATCACCACAAAACACCACGTGAAAATCTAAATTGATGAAAGTGAAGATAAAGTAACTGGGATCCAATTATCATCCATCCGACCCCCCAATTTACGATAAAAAAAAAAAAGACTAATTACATTTCATAACATAAAATACATTATAAAATCTAATACCCCCAAAAAATATATATTCAAAGAATGTTACAAACATATTAGCTGCAGATGTAAAATAGTATACATAAAGCCTTTTTAATCACCCAATTGGGATAACCTCATTGTTTAAACCTCAGAATCATATCTTTTTGTTCTCTCTCAAAGGTCTCCTCAGTGCTGTAAATTCTCAGCCCTCAATTTCCCAATGGGATACTCCATTTTAGATTATCTGGATGTCCATATATAGAGTGGAGAATTCACATTAATATTTTTGTATATTTTGTTCATATATATATAGAGAGGAGAATTCACATTAATATCTTTGTATATATTTTTTCTTTTTTCTGCGTTATTTTGTATATATTTTGCTTTTTTGTTTGACACAATGAATGGTGATATTGAGAAGGAAAGACAATTGGCTGCTCAGGCACTGTTTTCCAAGACTTCCATCAAGAGGCTATTTTTTTTGAAGGGAGCAGGAATGTAATAATGATTTAAGTACTATGTTACGTAAATTGGAAAAATCTTGCAAATTGGAACTATCGAAATGGTTGGAAGCAACATCTTTTCAAAATTATATTGACCCAGAAATGGTACCTAGGGGTTTAAGATTTTTCATTACCTAATCCTGAGATTTTAAAGGAATGGGCAGAAAATTCATCCATGAGTTCGAGACATATGTTGGCAATTCTTGTAAAATATGCATGGCGAGACAGAGAGACTTTATTGGTGGATATTAAAAAAATGAAGGATGACCTTGAAATAAGATCTGAAAAAGATACTATCGCTAAATTTATGGAGACTATGAATATTAGATTGAGGAAATATGAAGATGATATAAAGGTTAAGAAACAACAAAAATTACACAGAGACATAAGAGATTATGAAAGTGGACGAATTTTGACATTCAGCAGAAAATGTTACCATTTATATAAACCCGCAAATACTCAATCTGTTGTGGATAGGCAGCCTTCTGTCTCTGAAAGTGACTTGTACCGTGCCAGAGATACGGATACACCAAGCTCTACAGATAGTGAAACATCCAACTTGGAAATGATGAATAAACCAGTGACTTTTTTTTAGACTAATATCGCCTATTACGATGAGGCAGGTAGATTGCCAAAAATCTGAAGGATGTGTCAACGAACAGAGGCAGATCAATGGCTCAAAGAGGAAGAAGGAGCGGAGCCAGAAGAGACGAGAGAGACTTAGAAATCGTTACAAGAATGGATTCAAGTATGGGACAAGTGGGAAAAATTACAATAAGTTCCAACGTGCAACCATGATGGATGTCGATATGTTGAATAAAACTATTGCTAATTTATCAAACTATGTATTGACTGAAAACTATAAGAGAACATTATGTTTAGGTCTCTCTTTTTGTCCCATGGAACGGTTTAGTTATGCTGAAACTCTGATTTTTTTTCAAATATTTTAGAAAATTGAAATTCAAGAAGTGGTTTGAATTGAAACGCTCAAATCACATTGAGAAGAATGTGGAATGTCCCATTAACCCTGGGAGTCAGGATGTGCTATGTATCAGTGATGTTGATTCTCTTATAACTCTTCATCAGTTAAAGAATAATGACCCTTTGTTGGATGAAACAAAAGATGTATACCAGAGTTTGGATGATTTAGGTATTATGTATGATCTTACTGTACCTTCTGGTTTCAAGCCTAGATCTACATTCTTTCCTAATATGAACTATGATAATATAGATATCTTTTATGACATGGTTGTTCAGAATCTTGCTCAATATCGACATAGAACATGGTTTAAACCGAAATACAATCAGAATCTGTCCTTAGAGCATAGAACCATTATTAAAGCTTTGGCTGTTGATAAGGATACTATTATATGTCCGGCCGACAAAGGCGGTAATATAGTATTGATGCCTAGACAGATGTACATTGATGAGGTTATGCGTCAGCTTAGTAACACACACTATTACATGATTATTACCAAGGAGACATATGTTAAGAGTAAAACAGACATTTGGCATTTTTTTTACAGAATGGAAAGACAGGGGTCTATTGATATGGGATGAATATTGCTTTTTGAAGAAGGATTTTCCTAAACTACCGGTCTTATACATTCTCCCAAAGATTCATAAGGACAGGAATTGCCCCCTGAGGAGACTAATTGTGTCCTCCTGTAATACTGCATTGGAAAATGTATCACGATATGTTGATTTTTTTTCTAAGGAAGTTTGTTGTGAATTTGCCCTCTTGTGTCTGAGATACTAAAGATTTTTGGGGCAAATTGGAAGGGATTGGCTGGGAAGATGATTTTATATTGATAACCCTGGATGTGAACTCCTTGTAAACTATCATTGAACATTATAAGGGTATACAAGCATGTAGACATTTTTTGCAGACTCGATCATTGAAGTACTTGGCACATACTGATGTGCTCATTGACATGATCAAATATTGCCTGACTAATAACATCTTTCTGTTCAATGGAACTTTATATAAACAAATCCTCGGGACTTCGATGGGGACTTGTTTTGCTCCCAGTTTTGCCCTTCTCCAATGCAGAATGATTGCCTTTTGGTAATACACCTCCATCTACTACTTAGCAGTTGTTTCTCCCCCGCCACTGCTCAAATGCCTTGTTTTGACTTTATCATTACCATTCCACTTAATGATTAGAAAAGCCAGTAACTATATTTTATTACATCATTTATTTAGTGATTCATACACCTGATGAGGTCACCAATCATTAAAATTTGTAACGGGATCCTGTGTACCCTTTTCAGAGTGCAGGGTTGAGCAAGGTGATGGTTGTAGATTTAACTACGTGGGAGGTTGCGAGTGAGATGCGTGAGGTTTGGAGACGTCCTATCAACATGATGCAGAGGCATCATTGCACTTAAGCATAAGCTGCTGCAAATGTGTGGGTTGATTATAACATAGGTAAAAATATAGGAAAAGAACAGTTTGTAGTGGTCTCTGTATTTAAGGATGATTGCAAATTACTCTTATTCTTGCAGGGAGTGTGTTCCATTACGTAGCCTTTTTGATAGTGTAGAACTTTCCTCCAATATGAGAGTTATTGGAGGAAGGGACAGGTGGTTATTGAACAAGCTTAATCAAAGAGATCTGGATTTGTGGCACAGACATAGTCTTTGCTTAATGAACATGAGCATTAAATGATGAGCTATGCTCTTTTTCTTTGAAAAAAAGTCTAGCTACAAGCAACTCCTCTGTTGTGTGTGTACATCAGTGTCTTTCCTCATCTTGTCTAAAATATTTTGTTTCCCCCAGTCTTTCTCTTCTAGAGTCACAGGACTGTTGTCATACCTCAGGGAGACACCAACACACTTCGGAAAAGGTTATTATATTCTTTACTTGTGTAGCACAGTGTATTTTTTATTGATGCATCCAGTTTTCTTTCAGCCACAATAAGTGTTCTCTTCCTTTGTCAACATGGCCAGAGCAGACTCTTGGCATTGACCAAGTGGTCTGCTATTGGACGTTGTAATAAAAAACAGTAGAAGAAAAACAAGCATGGTGTTCTGTGCAGTATGTAGTAGAACTTTATAGGCTTTCAGTTTAACATAGTTTGACATGTCCATTCCTTGGGCTTGTCCAGTGTATTTGCATTCTTCTCACCTTCTCACCTTTGCCATGTCCAGTTGTGACCTTTTTCATGAGTGCAAAGACCACTCACCTAAGGCTCCTGAAAGGGCATATTCAAGGCATTGAACGCTTGGCTCCTCACTTTCTGAAGAGGTTGATATCTTTTTTACATTGCACAATATTAAGTGGCCCAGGGAAGCCTTAAGGAGTGTCTGACTGCCACATACCCCATTTGAACATGGAGGTTCTGATCACCTCTGAACACGTATTAACTGACATCAGGGAACCCTTGGTGGATCGAGTCTTGAGGCAACTGTTGCTGTTAAGTCTTCAGATTTATCTTTCCTCAGAACAGTATTGGTCAAGAGAATTCCTTGCAGGCAGCTATCAACTTTGCATCATGTGCCATCTTTCTGTATTGTCTTCTTTTGCCTGAAGTTTTTTTTTATCTGTTTCAAGCTACCATGATTAAGGGATCCTCTCCCAGCCTACATGGAGCTGTTGAACCTTCTTTCACCTTGACCATGTTCCTCTGGCCCCATGTGAGCTACAAAGAAAGCTCAAAATATAAATTGACCTTTTACCACTAGGACTTACTTCCAACACCAGGGCATTCTCTTCCACATGCAGGTTGACATGCCATTGAGCTCAGTAATGCCCAAAAGACCCATAGCAGCTTTGTTTTCAAACATTACTCCTTTCTGCAAAGACTTGCATTGGGACTCGATAAATTTCTTCTAACGGATTGTCTAATGACTTCAAATAAAAATGGTTGTCAGTTTTAGTTTTTTTCTAGATCTACTTTTCTCATTTGTATATTGATAATTAGTTAATACTGGTTTAATATTTGTACCCAAGCTTGGTTTGAAATGTAATTATTGCAATCTCCAGCACCTCCCTCAGAGTCAATATTTTTCTCTGCCCATGCTACAAAAGACCACCTAGGAATGCTTCAAGGAGTTTTTTTTCAGTAGACGTTTGCTTGTGTGTTGGCTGTACTTCACTAAATGGCATAGTAAAATCTCTAGGCACTTACCTCACCTTCAATTACAGTGGATTGTTGACACCAGACTTCTGTTTTAGATCAAAGCTTGTTTATTATTTCTTAATATCAGAAAAAAAACAGAAGAATAAAAAAAACTTTGAGGCTGATGCAACAGAAACATTAAAGATTTCTGTGATAAGCACGAGTTGCAGACTGGACTCTTAACTATGAAATCTTTCTGGTGGACCATCTCTCCCATATATACATTTTGAAGCTCAGCACTGTTTTGATGCATTAAGGTTCTGACAGACGTCTTACATGAGAGAGATCACATTTTATTAATAAATTAAGGGCATAGAAGTAGTTTTATAAAGCTTAACAGAGAAAATAACGTAGAAATTAAAATGTGCACGTTTAAATTGTGGTGGACATTTGTGTCTACTAATTGTATTTTGATATAACTTTTAACATGAAGTCACACATTTGTAATTTGAGTGAATTATTAATAAATATTAACCTTAAAAGTATTATTTTCAAGTAGAAACAGTAGAAATAACATGTATTAGGGATTTTAAATGAATATGAATCAAACACACTTGTATTGAATCAAATGAATTCCACTAACATGCACAGAAAATTAAATATACGTTGAAAAATTGTCCAACATGTCATAAATAATCCTTGCAATTAAATAATTTTCGTTGCATATTTGAATTTTAAGGTGCACAATAGGTTTATTATTGTATTGAACCTATTAAGGCACATTTAAGTTTCTTAAGCGTTTAGGTTTCTTAACTTGACTAGGCCTTAAGATTCATTTTGCAAGCAGTCACTGAACAATTTTGTTTATTCTGTCCCCTCTAACATTAATTCTTTCCCTAAGCAGCTAATGTGATGTTGAATGTCCTATTGTATTATAGTCAAGAGACATGTTTCAAATGCAATAATGTAGCAATATTTGTTCTAGCTGTCGAATGGAGCAGGAAATCACAGTATTCATGTGAAAGAATATTAGTTTATTGTGGATTGTGGGAAAGGAAGTGTGAGTTGCAACTTATTAGAAATGTTATATTTTGGTGGAACTATGTAAAGTCATGTAGTTGACAATGTGTTTTGGCTGAGAGGATTCCTAATAGTATCAGAACTTGGTGGTGCCATCTACAGTGATTGAATGCTGAAACTGAAGCCCAGTATATGCCCACCTGGAGGACCAATCAATTGGATTTTGGTTATTTTAATTGGTGAAGGCCTTTGGAATTGAAGTCAGTTCCCTTCTGAACCTGCTTGAAGTCAGTCCATTCTTGTCTTGAAGCTGTTTAGAATTCTGTTCATGTCTGTCTGCTCTCACACGTCTTTTCTCTAAGTTCCCTGATGTGTTTTCTCATCATAGCCTTAACTGCCCTTTGTTATGTGGTCCAGTACTAATATACTCAACTAATTCTGAACTACTGATCTGTCCTTTGTGCAACTTGTGTTCTACACCATCCTGATGCTGCTGTCATCCAATTCCGGAAGATGGTGACTGCTTTGTCTTGACGAACTACTACTGTCTGTTGTTCCATGAGGAGAGGTATAACTAAATGTGGTTTCTTCTTTCCTCTTTAGCTTAGTCACTTAAACCAGCATATTTGTGAAGTACGTTATTCTAGTTAAATGTTCTCCAAATTATTTTTGTCTTTGTTTTTGCTTTTTCCTGCATGTTAGCCCGTTCCCACACATGCAAGTCTCAATTTTGGTTAGTTTTATGAATGGCCCAGCTCGAAGAAATTGATTGTTAAAAGTGTATTTTGAAAAATCTCTGTTGTCCCCATCATCTGCTTTGAAATCTGGTGATAATTTTCATACTGTGCTGGTGCTAATCTACATAATTCATTTGGAGTTTTAACAGTATTAATGTTTAGTAGGTTGAATCTTTTCAGACGTTTCGGTCAGCCTATGGTTTTCTTGTATGTTTATAACTTAGTTTCACACACCAATTATGCGACATTGAATTTGGGATTGTAATAAAACTTTTCAACTTTATTCGGTTTGGAGTTTAATTTACTGTTTAAAAAGTTATGGTATAATGGCATTGATATGTGATTGACTGTGTCTGACTACTACACTCTTCGTGAAGTCCAAAGATTCAGTCGACCTCCATAGGTGAGAAAAGTGATGGTGTCTGACCTGCGCAGTGGAGTTTTTTGAACCCGTAACAGGAGAGTAAAAACTCCTTTCAGGGGCCGCGGTGACATGCCAGCAGATTTTGGTAGTAGAGTTAGTTATGTGTTGGGAGAATCAGAATTTGCCCAGTTTGTGAGTTGTTTTTGATGCAGTGTAAGGGTTGATGAAATGTCAGTGTTGTTACAAATGTACAGTATGGGATCATCTGTGATGGCTCGAGTAGGCTATAAGAGGCCCATGCAATGTTCCACACTTTGTGCCCCGTAACAACAGTAATAACTTTAGCTTACAAGATTTGACAGCCCAACAGTTGACTGAATGGTTAGATAATTTAAGTGGAGCATCAGTAGTAGGAAATACACCAAAGGGAGAAAGGAAATTAAACTTGGCTAGAATAAAATTGGAATTAAATTAAATGATTGAGGGAACCCTTGAGTTGAACATATTAGATTTGTGTAATGACAATGAATTGCACTCTGTGCAAGGATGTTACTATTCATGCAGGACAGGTTTTTGAGAAATTAAATACTTTGGTAGAGAAATATGAAATTGAAATGGATAAATCTAAACAGTTGAAGAATAGTTACGGATTAAAATCTGATTCGAAAGACATTGTAAACATAAGAACACTTGGAATGAAAATTCACATTGAGGACTTGATTCAAGGTATTCAAACTTGGGGAGCATTCGATAAATGGAAAGGCAGATGGGCAAAGAAAAGAGACCAGAAGAAAAAGCCAACTACATCTTCAAATGATGTACAGCGGGCTGAAGGAGCTGTTAAAATTATGCCAATTAGAGAAATTCCAGGAGGGAATTTTGTCCATGTTTCTTGGAGTAGAAGTGACACATTGTGATTTACAAACGATTACCCAAAGTTGTGGGTTTGAAGAGGTGATGAACTATTACAAAGTGATTGAGTTTCTGAAAACTAGAGTTTCCCCTAAAGATATTGATTGGCAAAGGATTGGCAGGACATTTCAGGAGACAAAAGTCTGTTCATGCTTATTATGATTAAGAATCATTTGATTTGCTGGCAAGGAAGGCCGATTGATGAAATGCTGCAATACGCAAAATACTTCAGTGATTAAATTGATATAAACAAGAAAAGGTTGAAGGAAAAGGCAATGGTGATGCAGATTGTCTGCCCAAGCAGTAGGTATACAGGGTACATAAGGAGGGATGAAAGTAGGAAGAATGCAGGGATGCAACAGCAGGCCAATATGGTGCTTCACTTCAGAGGTAGAGGTTGTGGGATTCAAGTAGATCCGAATATGAATGTGTCTGATTTTCAGAACATGAAGAAAATGCTGCCTTGTCATGGGTGTGGCAACATCAGACATTGGAAGCAGGAGTGTCCCTTTAATAATTTGGTGCAGGGTGGTGGTGGTGCACAGATGGTTGACAAGTCAATTTCAAAATGTAAGAGTCCAGAGGCCCCAAAATCAGCGCATGTTTGTCCCTAATCAAAGCATGTTTGCAAATGCAGTTTCCCCAGCAACAAGTACAATTTCCCCAACAGCTAATACAAGTCCTGCAGCAAATGCTGATACCACGTGTTCCAATGGCATAGCAACAGGTGATGGTTCCTCTCAGAACGCAAACCAAAGAGTAAATGCAAATCAGTTAATCACAATATGCCCATTGACTGATTTCAGTGATTAAGTGAGTGAAGAATGAATGAGTGAAAGTTCAAAAGAAGGTGTGTTGGCTTCCTCATTGGAGGTAGATGAATGTGGTCTTTATGTGAATGCGAGTGTTATGGGTCATGAGGTTTCATTTGTGGTTGACACAGGAGCAATACAATCCACTGTCAGATCTGCAGAAGTCCCAAATGTGCTCCTTTTATTAAGAACAGTTCAGTTTGTAGGAATAGCAAAGCAGCATTTGATGAACTTCATAACAAAGCCCATTCCAGTTAAAATTGGAAACTTTGAGGGTCTGAACCGATTTGTAGTTTGTGATACAAGTCCTATGAGTCTGTTAAGAAGAGACTTACTATGTCAATTAAAATGTTCCATTACTTGTACACAAGAAGGAATAGAAATTCAGACAAATAGCGATGATGAAACTTTCGATCATACTGATGAGATGTATCCTCTCATTATATTGTTTCCTGCCATGACAGTCAAAGATTTGCCTGATGGATTACAAGGGATGGTAACACAGAGAGTTTGGGATCTTTCTGCAAAAGATATTGGACTTAATTGAGGTATTGAACCAGTCTAAATGACAGTGAAGCCAAATGCAGTTTTCCCCCAAAACACCACAGTATCACATGACTCCAGAAGTTATTGAATGTATCATTACCCCAGTAATTGTAGATTTTGATGAGCAGGGTGTGTTAAAAGAAGTGATGGAAAGCCCATGTAGTTCACCGATTATGGGTTTGCGAAAGCAAGTAGGAAATATCGCATAGTTCAGGATTTGAGAAAGGTGAACAAAATTGTAGTATCCTGTTGTCCCATACTGCCAAATCCAGCAGTGATTTTTATTTCATATCCCTTGTGTAACAGAATAGTTTACAGTTATTGATTTGTCACACACCTTTTTCTCAGTGCCGTTGCATGAGGATAGTCAGTTCTTCTTTTGTTTCCGATTCAGCAACGGGGTGTGCGCATGGTGTTGTACTCCACAGTGGTTTTCGGAATCTGTCTATTTTCAGTCAGATTCTGGAGAAGAACTTAGATCCTTTGAGCATACCATTTCAGTCTGCATAAGTGTAGTACATTGATGACTTGATAGTTGGGTCCAATAGACGTGAAGCTTGCAGACAAGATACTATAGCGTTACTGAATCATTTGGGTGAAAACAGGCACAAGGTTTCCCCTGCTAAATTGCAGTACTGCCAGAAACAAGTAAAGTGTTTAGGTCACCCAAATGAGAAAGGTGTGAGAAAAGTGTCTTGAGAGATAGCTGCAGCAATTATCCAAATGAATCCCCCAGTTACAAAGAGAGATGTCAGAATGTTTTTGGGCAAGGTGAGATATTGTCGCCAATAGATCACAAATTGTTCAGTAATTTCCAAACCATTGTAGAAGTTGACACACAAGTATCTTTCTATTAAGAGTGCATGAAAGCTTTTACTGAGCTGCAAGAGAGTTTGTGCAGTGCTCCACGTTTGGGAATGCCTGATTATACGAGAGGTTTTGCACGGTTTTGCCATGGATGTGATGGTTTCTGGTTTGATGCATTCACATGGAGGATGAACAGGCCAGTGGCATATTTTTGCGCCACATTGTTTCCTGTAGCTGCAGCTTTTCCCAGTTGTTTGAAAGCCTGGACTTCACTGGTGTATGTCAATGTGAAGGAATTGTGATGGAACATCCTTTAACTGTCTTTCTCGCACACTCTGTCGAAATACTCCTGAGCAGGTTAAAAACCCAATATTTGACCAGTGCCCGACTTAACCGCTATGAGTTATTAATTCTTGGATCCCCCAATATTTTTCTTTTGATAACCAAATTTGGATTTTTATGCAAAACCACATTTGTCAAACAACAAGGTTGATACAGCCTTACATATAACTGCTTCCCCGGCATACCCAACCACTCTAAACAAGCTCTACAAGTGAGGCTCACATTCATTTCATCAGTACACATGTAGAACAGATTTACAGGTCTTCTAACTCATCGGTTCCTTGGTCGCCAGTCCATTTAGACCACATTTTACTGTATTTCCATGGACATCCTCTTGCCTCAAAGACAGGTTTCTCCATTTGGGCACTCCCCTCCTTCATTGCAAAATTTCCCCAATGTTATGATTAAGAGGTGTTCAGCTTTGAATCCTGCCATTTTAATGCCTGTAAATGTGGATGGATCAAATGATAATGAAATGGAACATGACTGCCTCAATGTCGCTGAACTGTGGACCAAACCCAGACCTGATACTCAGGATATTCCTCTAGAGAAAATGACCAAGTTGCTTTTGTTGATGGCTCCTGTTTAAGAGACAATGAAAGCACCTTGAGAGCAGGGTATGCAGTTCGCACCCACTCAGGAGTAGTTGAAGCTCCTAGGCTTCAGGGAGTCATTTCTGCCCAAGTAGCTGAATTGGTTGCTGTTACAAGAGCATGCTGCGTTTATGAGCAGCTGAAATTGACAATATTCACAAACAGTCAATATGGATTTGCTGTGGTCCATGACTTTGGGCAGTTATGGCACCAGTGAGGTTTTATGACCTGTTCTGGATCACCCATTCGAAAGGGTGAAAGAATTCATGATGTGTAAATGCTTTACAGTTACTTGAGAAGATTGCGGTTGTAAAATGTATCGCACACGTAAGATCAAATGACTATGTAAAATTGGGTTATGCCTATGCTGATCAAATTGCCAGATATTGTGCACTTCTTGCGCCACCATCTATGAAGAGTGGAGTAATGAAAGTGACATCAGTGAGACAAATCAATATCTCCTGATGTTAGTGGTTGATATCTGGGATGCAATTTAAAGGTTGCAGAAAGAGGCAACAGAGAAAGAATGCAAAGGTTTGATAAACGTAGGTTGTGCGCAAAGAGAGGGAGATGTCTGGATTTCAAATGAAGGGAAAGTTGTGTTGCCAGATTTTGTTGAACTCGATGGTTGGGTATTATCATGGTCAAGTTCATCTTGGTAGAGATGCCATGATTCGCACATTCAAACAGACATGGTACAAACCCAGATTTAGATTGGTTGCAGGAGTGGTTTGTCACAGATATGTTGCATGCCAACAAATGAGTGTAGGGAAATGCACAGTGGTTAATTTGAGCCACATAAGCAGACTGGGAGGTCCATTTAACAGAATGCAACTTGATTTCATTGAGATGCCTGCTTGCAACGGATTGAAGTATGTGTTAGTCATTGTGTGTGTATTTTCCAAGTGGATTGAGACTTATCCAGCACGTAAGAATGATAGTCTTACTGTAGTTAAGCTGCTGCTCAGAGAACTTTTTCCACGTTATGGATTCCCAACTTCTTTGGAATCAGATTGAGAAATACATTTTAATAATGAAATAATAAAGTTGTGTGCAGCACTGGACATTAGGCAAAATTTGTTCTAGAATTACAGACCAGAGGCATCTGGATTGGTGGAGCAAATGAATGGAACACTGAAAGCTTGATTGGCAGAGGTTTGTGCCTCAGCAGCCTGATGCATTGCTACTTGCACCTCTGACAGGAAGACAGGACTGTTTCCTTATGAAATCCTGATGGGTTGTACAATGAGGCTACCAGTTATACCCGCAAATGCACTTGTGAACATAACAGATGACTGAGTGCTGGATTATTGCAAAGGTCTGGCTGATGTGGTTCACTCTGTTTCATCAGGTTGAAGCAGCAACAGTTCAACCAGCTCAAGAACAGTGCCACAGCCTGAAGGCTGTGGAGTGGGTGCTGGTTAAGAAACAAGTGCGGAAGACTTGCTTGGAGCCAAGGTGGAGAGGCCCATTCTAAATCATGGTGATGACGACAGCTGTGAAATGTGCTGGACTTCCAAACTAAATACATGCAACCCACACATGCAAAGTTCAGTGTCCTCTTGAAAACAAAGAGTCTGACCTTGCAAGAGAAAATGCAGATGAAGGAGTTCGACTTGACCAAGCTGTGAGGACAGAACCAGTGGCTGAAGAAGAAAATGGGCAAAGTGGTGAAGGCACAAGCAGGCTGCATGCAGATAAAGGTGCAGACAAAGACACAGATCAAGGTGGGGACAAAAGTACAAGCAGCTTGCAAACAGATAAAAGTGCAGGAGAACCAAACCCTTGTTGACCAAAGTAAACTGAGCCCTGCAACTGCAGCAAGCGTTGTGAAAGCAGCTGCACATGGAAAGAGAACTGTAAAAGGAGACAAATGGCCTTTAGCTGCGCATGAACTGGTTGTTGATAAACTTCCATGAATAACAGAAGCGATATCAGAGTGAAGATGAAGATGGTGCTGTGAGGAAAACGAAAAGTAAATGAGTGTCAAGTCGCAGATATTCTTCACCTGAATGGATCTATTTTGCCACAAATGAATGGGAGAACACGTTTATGGCCTTTTGTTTTGACCGTGAGAATTCAGTTGAACATTCTGGAACTTGAAATTACATTTGACCTGAGCTTTGAAATAACCTTGCCAAGTGATCAACAGAGACATTACACTCTAGAAATAACAATAGGTGATCAACAGACTGTGTTTTATTGAGAATGAACATTTGAACTGATTTAGACAACTTTTTGCTGAGCTCAAGAAGTTTCTTAAAGATTGAGAACTGCTGTAAATAGTGCGAGATTTTGAAAATAATTTTTTTTGAACTTTTATATTTTTCCCTTTTTTGATTTCTCTCTGATACAACAGAAACCATGAATCCTGGCCAGGGCAAACTCAGTAGATGTAAATGTGTGCATTAGTATGCATGATTGCGTGCATTTTTATTGATTGCAGGAGTGAGTGTTTCAATGAAAAGAGATGTGCAAAGTACAGCAACTCCAGTGCTGAGAATGACATCTGAGCAGGATACTTTTATAAAGATGAGGGATTGCTTCACTTAGATGACACAAAGGGAGATTTGTTTTCCAATGTATATTATAGCTTGCTGCATGAGTTTGTGGATACCATGAATGTGCATGATTTTTGTGTACACAAATTCCTGCATCATTACAAGAAGGAATCACTTATCATAGCTTACCACTAATTTATGGGATTAGTTGCAGTCTATTATTTACACGTTTGTACAACCAGGAGTACATTCAGTATTTTTACTCAAATTTTGATCTAGTTTTCTCTTTTGTTCCCATTAATCAGTATTTGAGCAGCATTGCAAAGGCTAGCAACATAGACAAAGTGGGAAGTTTCTATGAGCCTGCAGGCGAGAGCTTGCTTCCTCGTCAATCCAACCTGGGGTGGGACTTCATCCCCCAGGCTCCCCGGTCACCGGGGCACAAAAGGACGGTTCTCTTGCGCTGCGCGGGACGCACGTGCAGGCGAGAGCTTACTTCCTTGTCAATCCAGCCGGTGGTGGGACTTCATCCCCCAGGCTCCCCGGTCACCAGGGCACAAAAGGACGCTTCTCTCACGCCATGTGGGACGCGCCTGGGAAAAGACTGGGCCAAGACGGGCCCATCTTTGCCTGTTATCGCCTGTTAGAGGCCGGGCAGGGCGCACCCCTTTGCCTGAAGGAAGTAAGTGCTAAGAGGGATTTAACTTGGCTCTTTGGGCTTGCTTCTATTTTTTTCAACTCTCATTATTATACAATGGGAAAAAGGAAAGCTGTAGATGCTCCTATGCCATTAAGTGGCACCAAAAAATAAAATAAACGCTCCAGCACATAAGTGAGTTCTGTTATTACCCAAGGAACTAATTCTTTTGACGAAATTGACTTATTGTTTGAAGAAGTAGAGGCCATTTTGAAGAGTAATTCCCATTCATCCGGCGGTGCGTCCATTAAGAGGGGGTCGTCTGGGAGTGGAAAAATCCCAGAGATATTCACAAGGAGGAAGAGGATGCAATCATCACATTCCCCTGTGGAGTCTGCTACAAATGGGGAACTGCATATCCCAAGGGAAATCTCTGTACCTTTATTGTCGGTAATACCTTGTAGTGCCCCCAGTCCCTTGTCGTGTCAGAGGGGCGCGCCTCCTAAGGAAACTAGGGCTTTCCCTCCTCCGCTAAGCCCAGTGGTTAGGGTGGTCCCAAACATATTGTGTACTACTCGATTTGTCCCACTGGCAGAGGATGGGGACCTTCCTGCTTGTACTGTACTTTTTCCATCGGGAGCTTTTATTGATGACAATACTTCGATTAATCCACAGCCTGATTCTGATGGATTGAAATTGCTAGAAAATGGAATTGACTTGGCTCTTGTCGTTCGGAAGGTGGATGAAGTTAAGAGTTTGGTTTTATTATTAATAGGATCAATGAAGGAGAAATTGACACAGAACTGTGGTTGTAAATGTCGGTTGAATGATGGGGAGGCAAGGAGGGGTGGGAGCCTTGTTATGTCCAAATTAAGGCTAGTAGACGATATCCCCACAAGGGGACAGCTAGGCCTCCCACTTGTGATAATCCATCCACATCTTGTGCAAAGGGTCATCAGTTAGAGCTTGCAAGTGATAGGCGGAAGTACAATAGAGCTCCTAATTCCAGGGATTCCTTGGGGAACCATAACATTATCATTGCCCAGCCCGATGTTCCTGAAGATAGGCCAAGTGGGAACATTATCCCCTGAGTACTTGGTGGGGTGGTTAGCTCCCCCGCTCCTCAGATTAAATTTGTAAAACCACCCATTGACACCACTCTTCAATATGATGTTAGTAGGTATGCACCTATGGATCAGGGTCTAGGTTTAAAAAGTAATGATAGTACAGTTTATACGGTTGATGTGCCCAAGCTGCCGTTGGATTCCTTTGAGAACCACGAGTCCTTGATTAATAAGGTCATTCACTGGTTACGTGTCCGATGCAACTGCCTTTCTGTTATTCGCACTGATATCCTTACTGTTGACAGATGTAGCCTTGAATTCTGACTTTATTTCTGTCCGCCTTGTTGATAAGCTATTGGCCGACCAATCATGGATTTTGAACTACACACTCGCCTTTTTAGGGAAACAAGTGGGGTTGGTATTAGCCTTGCATTAAATCCACCCAGTGTTTGTCCAACTGTAGCTTGGGAAAGGCCAGCCTTCACCCAGGAATGTGAATTACCTATGGTATCTAAAAACCCTTAAACACCACTAGTTATCGAATGACTAAATGCTGTACAGGAAGTGTCCATTGGGATACATATTGAAGATTTGCATGTGAATGAGGTCATTCAGGAGGTGTCTTTTGGGATATACAACGAGGTTATGTATGTGAAGGAGGTTGTCTGCCCCACTCATGAAATTGAGTTAGACAATCATGAGTTATCTATAATGACTTGGAATTTAGCTGGTCTTGACAGGAAGTTGGTTGACTCAGAGTAGATCACTTATTTTAACAATCAGGATGTCTGCCTTTTTCAGGAAACTTGGGCCGAGGATCAAATTTATATAGATGGGTTCCTTTCATTCAGCATCCCAGCTCAACCAGCAGAGGAGGGTCTAGGCAGTGCTAAAGGAGGCCTATTGGTGCTTTTAAATAAGAAGCTGCAATGTGACCACTTGATATTAAATATTGATTCTGTTGACCTAATGGGTGTACAAGTCATTTTCCAACAGGACCTCAAGATTACCCTTATTAATGTTCATGCTTGGTCTGTTCCTCGGGGTTCTGAGTCCCAGACCCTAGTTTTATTGTCTGAATTTTTGGACACTTTGCGTCCCTCAACCCTTTTAATAATAGCAGGTGATTTGAACTGTACTTTTGAACCTTCTATCTTGATTAGTGGATTAACGGTTGAAGAAGATGAACTTTGGGGGATCCCACAGTTAACCAACCCTCGGCATTGTACTCGTTTCTGTGACACTTCCCAGTTGGCTTCCCTATGCCTAAAGTATGGTCTCAGGGCTTGTAATGATCCCATGCTTTCTGATTTAAACACCGCGCCCACATTTAAACGAGGTATGTCTACCAGTGTTATTGACTATTTTCTAGTGGATGTCAGGCTGTGGTCTTTGTTGAGGGATATGAGGGTGGAGCCCCGGTGTGAGAGTGACTATCACCCCTTGCTTCTTACTCTATGTGGGGGTGTATTCAGGAGGTCACTTAACAATCAACATACAGCGGTTCCATCTCCATCCCTGAACAACAATCATACACGGGTTGGCTGGCCAAGGGTGTTGTCCAACCTCTATCTGATAGGTGGGATCTACAAATTGTTTGTTGATGAATTGGCAGTCTACGAGGAGCAGGAAGCTAACAATATCCCTATTCTTAGTATCCATGATAATATGCTGAAGGAATTACAGAGTTTCTTTTATAAAAAAGGCTGGTCTTAGGCCCCACGATGATGACATGAATAGTAATGGATGATTTAATGAAGTCTGCTCTAGGGCTAAGTCTGCATTAAAAATTGCCATCACAACTGGTTCCCTAGGGGAGATTCAATTAGCCAGACGAACATACAAGGAGACCATATTGCAAGCAAAAAGGTCATGGGAAGACTCAATTTGGCGGGAATTGCTTGATGCATCAAAATCGAATAACAATATGTTGTTTTGGGAATTATTGTCCAAAAGACAGAGGAGGCAGGAGTTATATTAGGAACCACATACAACCCGAGAGTTGGGTGGATCATTTCACCCAACTCTATGCTACCCCCTACAATTCCTTACCTGGTAATCCCCAAATCGCTGATTCCGCTTCCCTATCCATGGCCAGTCTGAATACTAGCCTTGATTTATCATGGGCGGGTATTTATACCCCTGATAACTGTATCATCTTTTCCATAGAGGAAACTATTGCTGCAATTAATTCCTTAAAATCAGGAAGAGCACCTGATCCGGATAAGTTACCGGGAGATCTTTATAAATTAGAGCCAAGTATATGGACATGCTATATAATTCTGATCTTAAAATTGCTGCAGGTGGTGTAATTTCGAGCATGTGGAAAGGGGCTGAAATCATCCCTATTTACAAAAAAGGGTAATACAAATCTTCCAGCTAATTATAGACCTATTAGCCTTATTGATAATCTACAGAAAACTTTCACTAAACAACTAGTAGGGAGACTAATAAGTTGGGTTCAAGATCATCAGGTCCTTTCCCCATTACAGGCGGGCTTCCGCCCAAAAACCAGCATGATAGATCAGGGTTTTAGGTTGATCCTCTAATATTGGAAATACGTAATCCTCACCAAGCAACATTTATTTGTTGTTTTTGTGAATCTACGATCTGCTTTCAACTTGGTCCCAAGAGAAAAACTGTGGGAAGTACTACATAGATTGGGCACTCTAATTAATATAATTAATCTTTTACAGCGGCTGCATGAAAATACATACGCGCAAGTGTGATGGGGTAATCAAGGCGATTTGGCTGAAAATGTTCCTATTCGGAGGGGAGTTAGTCAGGGTTGTGCCTTGGTTCCGATCTTATTCACCTTATTTATTAATGAGGTGGTACAGGTTGTGACTTCCTGCCAGAGTGATGCCCCCACACTGAATGCGCAGAAAATCCCTATTCTTCTTTTTGCTGACAATTCTCCTCTTATCTCTAACACCCCTATGGGTCTTCAAACCCTTGTTGCTAGATTTAAATCATTTTGTACAGACTATGGGCTGGAGTTGAATGTCAGTAAAACCAAATTGATGGTGTTTAGTTCCGGACCTTGCAGGAGATGCACCATTAATTTGGATGGGTTTTCCCTAAGCAAGGTTAGTTCAATAGACAACCTGGGTGTGAGGATATCAAGCAAATTACTTTGGTAGGATCAGATCAGTAAAAGTGCAGGGCTCCTTCTGCATAGAGTGGCCGCTATCCTGCATTTTTACAAAAGTTCGGTATCAAAAGCTGTATCTCCAGCTATTAAGATTCATTTGGCAAAGGCGCAGGGAGCGGCCGCCTATGGTGCTGAGATATGGGGGTTCTCTAACAGTAAAAGATTAACTGTGGGTGAAAATTGTTTTACCAGGGCCCTAATTGCATGTTCTCACGGCACACCCTTGATCCCAATTGTTTCTGGACTTAGGGTTTAATCATATAGCTGATCTGATAGCTTTAAGACCCTTACTTTTTTTGGATAAGGATTTGGACTGTTCCCGAACTTGACATATATAGGTTCTCCCTCCTTGATCTATTAAAGAGACTGAATGTGGTTACAATCCCATGGTTTAGACATGTGTCCAATTGGTTACGCACTTTGGGTCTGGAAAGCTTTTGGGAGAATCCACATAAGCTGGTGGAAAAATCCCATAAAATTATCTTGAAAACAGCATATTGGTCCCAAGTAAGGAACGACTCCATCTGTTGTAAACCATACGGTCGATTGACTAATCTATTTATCGATTTTAAGTGGTACCCACAGTATGAACCATATTTAGATATAATAGCAGATTTATTTGGTAAAGGCATGTATGCTTGTTTCCGTTTTGGGAGCTTACCGTTGATTTCCTTAACAATTAGCTGGGGATTGACTCTTCTTTCTGATTTATGTCCAGCATGCCCTGGTAGCTCAAACTGTTGAACATTTCATGTTTTTTGCCCTGCCTATTCCTCTCCTTGGTCAAAATGGATTCGCAGAAACTGTCGAGAATTGGGTTTGAATCAATGTTGTACAGTGATAAGGGTTTTAAAAAGTGATAGTTCCAATAACTTAATTCTTGCAGTTAGCAAGTTTCTAGTGGCAGCATGGCATATACGCAATCGTTTTTGTAATAATTCTTTATGATGGAACACTAGGCGGATAAGTATTTTAGACTTGAAGTTTAAGATTGTATGTATTTATTAGTTTTATGTTTTAATATTTTGTATAGGTTTTAAGTTTTGAATTTAAATTGTATTGTGATGCTTTGATGGTTATTTGACCGAATTAAGCTTGTTTGATTGATTAATATGAGCCTACACTGACATTTGGCACAGCATATGCACACAGGAATATCCTGACATGTATTCTCACATAGGTGGAAAAGGAGTTGATTAATCAAGTAGACAATAGAAGAAAGGCATTGAAAGAAAGGAAAGATAAGGGAATAGTTAGCAAGAAGAAATCATTTACAATACACCAGACACACAAGGATGCTTAGCTTTAGATTGGCAACATGTTGAAAGCTTTGTATGTATAGGTGGCAATCACAAGCTGACAATAAGTTTGTAGGAAGGAGTGAATGCAGACAAGTGTTCTTGTTTAAGAACATATAGGATTTTATGCTAAATGGACAAGACCCCGATGTACCTGGTGTTTATTACATCTGTGGTGAGGTTGCTATGGTACATGCATTTGGGAGTGGTTTTCCTGAACATTTACCAAGTGGACAACATTGCCAATCCAGAAGGGATTGAGATGCCTAAAATGAGATTTAGAAGAGGAGCAAGTGGTTCAGAGATTACAGGAGATATTTTTGGAACTATTATTCCATTAGTGGGAGTGATCTTGAATTACATAAAGATAATGAAGTTATCAACAATTGTAGATAAGATGACAACTGATTTTTCAGGTGCGATGCTCCTAACAGTCACAAAAATGGTTGTGGCAAGGTCCATGATTCTTCAGCAATGCCTTGCGTTAGACATTCTTTTAGTAAAAGAGGGCAAAGTCTGCAGAGTTTTGATATCACAGCAGTGCTGCACTTATATCCAGAATAGCAGCAAGGAGATACTCCTCTAATCTGTCAAGTCTGAAAACTGACTTAAATGACCTAAAAGAGACAAATGTTTGGGAAACAGTAGGTGAAGGATTCTCTAAGGTAGGATCTTGGTTTGGTAACTTGGGAAATGGTTTTGTGAAGACAGTCCTGAAGCCTTTATTAATTGTGGCACTGTGCATAATTTGTGTACTTGAATTTTACAAAGCTTACAATTTCTGGAGAAAACAAAGAGCAAAGAATAAACAGTGGAGGGAAGAAATTGAAATGGAAAATATGAGAAATGGGTATAATCAGACGGTGAAGAGAATTGATGATTATCGCAAACCTAGACCTATATGTTATCATACTACAAGGTTTTGACTTGTCTCATTGTAAATGAGACTAGTACATTTGTGACAGCATAGATTGCCGTAGGAGGAGGGATTGAGAGAGATCAAGTTTTATTAATATATTAGCGACATAGAAGTAGCATATGGTAGATAATTAGGGGGTCATATTTACTTTGGCGGGCGGCGGAGGCCGCCCGCCAAAGTAACCCCGTCAGAACACCGCACCGCGGTCGAAAGACCGCTGCAGTGATTCTGAGATTTGCCCTGGGCTGGCGGGCGGCCGCCAAAAGGCCGCCCGCCAGCCCAGGGCAAATCAACCTTCCCACGAGGACGCCGGCTCAGAATTGAGCCGGCGTAGTGGGAAGGTGCGACGGGTGCAGTGGCACCCGTCGCGTATTTCAGTGTCTGCATAGCAGACACTGAAATACTTTGCGGGGCCCTCTTACGGGGGCCCCTGCAGTGCCCATGCCATTGGCATGGGCACTGCAGGGGCCCCGCGGCACCCCCTACCGCCATCCTGTTCATGGCGGGTTTCCCGCCATGAACAGGATGGCGGTAGGGGGTGTCTGAATCCCCATGGCGGCGGAGCGCGCTCAGCCGCCATGGAGGATTCAGAAGGGCAGCGGTAAACCGGCGGGTGACCGCCGGTTTACCCTTTCTGACCGCGGCTGAACCGCCGCGGTCAGAATGCCCTTCGGAGCACCGCCGGTCTGTCGGCGGTGCTCCCGTGGCCGGTGACCCTGGCGGTCACCGGCCGCCAGGGTCAGAATCAGGCCCTTAGTCTGTAGTTTTATAACGTTTAACAGAGAAAGTGACATAGAAATGAAAATGTGCATATTTAAATTCTGATGGACATCTGTGCCTACCAATTGAATTTTGATATCACGTTTAACATTGTCATGCAATTGTAATTTGAGTGAATTTTTAATAAATATTAACCTGAAAAGTATTATGTTTAAGTAGGAGCAGTAGAAATAAAATGTATTATGAGTATTAAATGAATATGAATGAAACACTTGTATTGAATCAAATTAATTCCACTAACATGCAACCAAAATTAAATATACATTTACAAATTGTTCGAAAGTCATAAATAATGCTTGCGGTTAAATCATTTGCTTTGCATATTTGAATTGTAAGGTGCGCAATAAGTTTATTAATGTATTACATGTATTAGTGTGCATTTAGGTTTCTTAACTTGACTAGGCCTTAAGATTAATTTTGCAAGCAGTCACAGAAAAATAATTTGTTTATACTGTCCCTTCTGACCTGTATTCTTTCCCTAGGTAGCTAATGTAATGATGAATCTGCAATTGTATTGTAGGCATGAGACATGTTTCAGATGCAATAATGTAACAATATTTATTCTAGCTATCAAATGGAGCAGGAAATCAGTATTCATGTGAAAGAATGTTAGTTTAGTTTATTGTGAATTGTGTGAAATGGACTGGAAGTTGCAAATTATTAGAAAAGTATTATTTTGGCGCAACTGTATTAAGTCACACACATGGCAACGCATTTTGGCTGAGAAGATTCCTAAAAGTATCAGAACTTGGTGGTGCCATCTGCAGTGATTGGATGACTAAACTGACGTCCAGTATGTGCCCACCTGAAGGACCAATCAATTGGATTTTGGTTATTTTAATTAGAGAAGAACTTTGGAATTGAAGTCAGTTTCCTTCTCAACCTTCTTGAAGTCAGCCCATTCTTGTCTTGAAGCTGTTTAGAATTCTGTTCATGTCTGTCTGCTCTCACGCATCCTTTCTCTAAGTTTCCTGATGAATTTTCTCATCATAGTCTTAACTGCCCTATTCTGTTATGTGGTTCAGTGCTAATATACCCAACTAATTCTGAACTATTGATCTGTTCTATGTGCAGCTCGTGTTCTGCACCATCTTGATGCTGCTGTCAACCGACGCCGGAAGATGGTGACCGCTCTGCCTTGACTAACTACTACTGTCTGCTGTCCCATGAGGAGAGGTATAACTAAATGTGGTTTCTTGTTTCCTCTTTAGCTTAGTCACTTACACCAGCATATTTTTGTAGCGAGTTACTCTAGTTAGATGTTTTCCAAATTTTTTTTTTTTTCTTCTTTTATTTTTGCTTTTGCCCGCATGTGTTAGCCCATTCCCACACTGCAAGTCCCAATTTTGGTTAGTATTAGGAATAACCCAGCTCAGAGAAATTGATTGTTAAAACTGTATTTCGATGATTTACTGATGTCACCATCATCTGCTTTGAAATCTGATAATAATGTTCATATTGTGCTGTTGCTAATCTACATAAATCTTTTGGAGTGTCTAACAGTATTGATGTTTACTAGGTTGAAGCTTTTCAGACATTTCGGTCAGCTTATGGTTTTCTTGTATGTTTATAACTTAGTTTTGCGCACCATTTACGTGACATTGATTTTGGGATTGTAATAAAGCTTTGAAACTTTATTCGTTTTGGGGTTTTGGTTTACTGTTTAAAATGTTATAGTTTAATGTAATTGATTTGCGATTGAATGTTTCTGACTACTACACTCTATGCCAAGTCCAAAGATTCAGTCGACCTCCATAGGTGAGAAACGTGATGCTGTCTCACCTGCAAGCTGGTGTTTGTTGAACCCGGAAAAGGAGAGTAAAAACCCCTTTTTGGGGCCCCAGTGGCGCCCAGCATAGATGACCCTTCAGATGCAGGCTGGATCTGGAAAATTTTGCATACAATAGCATCTCACAGTGCAGGGTGACTCGGGCAACATAATTGTCATGCCCCACCATATAAAGAGCACTCTGTACTAGTTATGTCCATTCCTTTCCACACTTGTGCCTATGTTCCAAAGAAGGTGTTTTTTTCAGTTTTTATACTCTTTTGCGAGGTTTTATAGCCTTCTATTGGAATGAGATTTTCCCCTTGCACCGCTTTTCAAGCAGCACAACTGTCCTGAGTGATCCCTTGAAGTAAGTCTCTGTTACTTTGACCGTTTCATTTTTTTATTTTTTAAATCAGTGCACTCTACAATCGGATGCATATTGGTAGCCTCTGAGTCATTGATTCGGATCCACAATGAGCTTAACAGTCATGGAGGGAGCCCGTTGCTTGCCCTACATATTGAACGCGACTCCTAAGGGCTAGAATGAATTTTCCTAGAAGAACAGTAGTGACAGAGTGTTAATAGTGGCAGGTCTGGCTTTTTACCTGTTTTTTGCCTCACAGAGTTTGCCTGTTGGTCTTGCCTTTTAAAATGATCCGTCCATTCTTTTTCCATCTGATCCTTCACTGCATTCAGTGCGCATGGGTAAGCATATGTGTGCGAATGTCTGCGGCATGGATGTCTCTAGACACAGTCAAATTCAATTCGTATTGCTACTGTAAGCAGGTGTTACCAAAAAAAAAAAGTTGTAGGATGACAAGTCAGTGGTCTTTTTATGAGTACAGAGATAGCCTTTTGTGAAGTCCTGCTTTTGTTCATTCCAGGTGTCCCTTACACCTACTCCCACCCCCACTCCCTAATGAAGTTGGTAAGTGATGTGGGAGGGCAGGAGAGAGCTGGCCCTAAAGTGTAGAGTTAGTCTTTAACCTGACCTTACATTGCCTTGGTTATGCTGCTTCCAACAGACTGATAAATGAAGGCTCTATATATATATATATATATGTAAGATTCTCATCTCCATCCCTCCTCCTTGCTATCATATGAAGACAAACTTGCTGGCCTGCCTGGTGATGGATATGTATAGTGACATAACCTCTCAAACCAGTCCTAGAACTGTGCAGTGGGAGCACACAAAACAGTGTCTTGCAAATATGGTAGGAAAAAGGAACTTAGGCCCTCATTTCGACCCTGGCAGTCCGGAGACTGCCAGGGTCGCTGTGAAGACCACCACATTACAAGTGTGTCAGTTTGGCTTCTGCCAAACCGCCCCATCCCTGCTGGTACCGCCAGGGTGGTAGGACATCGGGCCGGAGGACAGCATCTCCAGCCCGGCTGTCCACTGAAGACCGCCAGTGGTATTAGGAGCCACCTGTCCGCCAGGGTTTCCCCGTGGTAGCACCTCCACGAAAACCCTCGCGGAAAGGCTGCTGGAGACAGGAAATTTATTTCCTGTCTCCGGCAGACGACTCCCCCAACCCCCTTCTATGACCGCACCCCTACCCCCCTTCCATGACAGAATCCCCCTCACCCCACCCTCCTCGCATTCACACACATGCACCCTGCACACGCATTCACCAGCACGCATACATCCGCATTCACTCGCACCAACATAGGCACATTCCCACAAACATACCAACATGCACTCACTTCAACAGTCACACACGTATACACACATGCTTACACAGACACAAAGCCCCCAAGCCTCCCACCTCCCTTCCCTTGTGGGACGCTCAACTCACCTTGTCTGGCAGGAAATTCGTCTACCAGGGGACAGGACCCGGCGCTTCCACTGCCGGCAGCGCCCTGCCATCAGGACTCCCACAGGTGGAGTTCTTGTGGTGTGGTGGTGATGGCTGTGGAACTGCCTCTAGGCCGCTAACTGCCAGCACGCCAAATTGTGGCAGAAATCCCTCAGTACTTGGAATATGGAGGTCAGAAGACCAGCAGCACTGGCGGGCTTCTGGTGCCCGCTGCTTCAGCAGTCTATGTAATAGACCACTGAAGTCGTACTGGGCCCTTATTGTTGACCAGTGTAGCTGATATCCAGCATGGTGTTGGAAACCTTCTGAGATTCAGAGCTGATGTGCTTGACAGCCAACTTCCCAGCCAAGCAAGGGACATCGCCTGAGAAGTCCACAACATTCTGCTAAAGGATCTGACTCCTTTCATTTCTATGTAGATTTAAACCGAAATGTAGACTTGAATCTCCACTCACTCAAATGAGTCAGGTGGAGACTGACTTTACGAACATAAAGTGAGCATTACTAACTTGCTACCTGTTTGTGGAGATATTGGCCACCAAAACGGAAATCTGCCTGTAAGAAAGCATAATGGAAATGTTCATTTAAAAAAAAATATATATATATTTATTTATATATATATATATATATATATATATATATATATATATATATATATATATATATATATTTACTTTACCTGTAATGATAATAGTATGAAACAAAAAGAAGGGGAGGTAAATGAAACATCTTTAACAGTAAGTCTTGATAACTAAAGTTATCCAGTATACCTATACATGAACCAGATAACAGCTTATCCTTAATACTTAATTAAAGAAATATAATCATCAATTGGCATCCGAAATAAATATCTAGGAGTGTTGTGTACTTCACCGGATAGTCAAATTAACTCCTATTTTTGTAAAAAAAAAAAAATATATATATATATATTAATTATCCAGGACCACCATGCATAAATTGACAATACTGGGGCGTTTTTCCAATTTGTAGTCATTAATTTTAAAGCTGTAGAAATAAAAAAATATCTAAAAGCTTGCTATTGATAACACACAACTTAGTGGTAATTAAAAAAGATTTACAAATTATTACATTATATGATAAAGTGTCTGTGATATTCAATGTTTTCCCAATAACCTTCCAAACCTCGTTCCAAAATGCACCAACAATCTTACATTCATAAAGCATATGTTGTAGTGAGCCTGAGTTCAGAATGCAATTAGGAGAATGTTAAAGTTTTGTGTTGAATAATCTTAAGGGGGTCCATAAGCAATTGAATAGTATAAGGGACATAGTCGTATATAAAGAAACGGGTAGCCATCCATAGATATTCGACCACATTTTCTTCCATATATCTTGAGATAACGATAAATCAAGTTCTGTGTTCCAAAAAGAAGAGCAAAAATTAGTATTGTCTCCTTCCTTATTATTTAATTATTTTAAATAAAATAACGATACAGCTTGGGATGATGAAGCAATTGTTTGGATATATACTTCTAAATATGGGGTAGCATTGAGGAAAATTATCTAGAAATGAATCAAGGGTTGAATTACATAAAAGCTCATATTTGTAAATATCTAATGGTTGTAATCTAAATCTTAGCTGTAATTCATCAAATGATAGAAGGAACTATGATTAACCTTTTTTTTAATGCCAGCTTTTATCCAGGGTTGCAGAAAAGTTATGTGATGATCTACGTTTAACACAGGGTTATATCATAACGACAAATTTCAAAGCAGATGATGTAGGGGATTGAAAAATAGAGTCAGAATCATATAAAATTCATTTTGTAGACTTCAATATTATTGCTCTTTTTAACAAGTCAGCAGAGTTAGCCATTGTGAGTAATGCAGGTAGAGGAAATGGTGACACCAGACTTTGTTCAATATGAAGCCAGGAAGGAGGATTATTAAGCGCTATATGATGAAACCACATGGATCTTTGTAATAAAATAAATGTTTTATGACAAAGAAATATGGTAAGCCAAATCACCATTGCTTTTAGCCATTTTAAATTTTGTATAACTTAAACACAGAGATGTGTTATTCCAAATAAATTTAGAAACACATTTGTCTGTATTTTTATAAAATTTAAGAGGGAATTGCATAGGTATCATGGGAAGGAGGTGTAACATTTTTGGAGCAATTACCATTTTGATAGCAGCAACCTTTCCCAACCAAGATTGATGTAAGTTAGCCCATTTTTTAAATGTGTCTTTAATATCAGCAGGAATGCATTCACAATTTAAAGTCATTGATTCTTTTATGGTATGAGAAAATAATATACCAAGATACTTAACTTTATCTTTTTGCCAGATTATTACTTTGTTGGGAAGCATATCAGGGGTATAATGAACATTTAAAGAAAAATATATAGAAGTATATTATTATCATAAGCTGAGGTTTCAATAGTAACTTTATTTATAATGAGGCCTTTAGTGTCTGTACAATGCTATGGCAATAAGTAACGGTTCAAGAAGAAAAAATAAAGGTGATAATGGGCAACCTTGTCTGGTACCCTGAGAAGAACAAAGGTATTTGAAATTTGCCCATTAATGAACATTTTGGCAGATGGACCGGAATATAGGATTGCTATCATACAATTAAACGAATTGCCAAAATTAAATGCATGTAAGGTATGTAAAATATATTGTCAATGGATTTTATCAAAAGCTTTTTTAAGCGTCTAATGCCAAGACACCTGCTGGTAATGGTAGAGATGGTCCAATTTTGATCACATGGAATAATAATCTAACGTTATTTTTAGAATGTCTATTTTTCATAAAACCAGATTGGTCAATATGCACTATATTAGCAATATGCACAAATTCTTCACAGATTTTATCAGTCTCCTCTGCAAAGTCTTGATGAATGAAAATGTTATTCCCATTAACGGCTGAATTTCTCTTGCTGCCTTCCTTATCACTAGATGATGGTGATGATGCAGAACTTTAAATATTACTTGCCGAAGTTTGTTCTGACTTTGACTAAGATGTGAAGGAATTCGGTGAGCCTTGTCAATTTCAAATTTTTCTGGGAATTTTAAATGCAAAAGACCAGATAATACATTTTTCAAGTACGTCCTCCAGTTATTACCTTCCACGTCTTCTGGTAAGTTAAATATTCCCAAGCTGTACTGTCGATTACAATTTTCCAAGTGAAGTAATAATGTACTCATTGGCCCAGTTTTTGCTGTAATAGGCAGAAGGCTGTCAATTTTGGTTTTATTATCTTGAATATTTATTGCATTGTTGGATATTTTCATAGAAAGACTCAACATGTCTTTGCATACATTTTTAATTTCTGAGGTAATATTATCAGTATTGGAGCGGATTGCTTGTATTTCTTCAAGTAATGTAAGTAAAGAAGGCTTATTAGAGTCCTCTATTTTTGACTTAACTGGTGGAGGAGACAGATTGTTTATGCTTGTTATTTACGATATAGATGTTTTTGCCTGCCATATTAATGAATAACTTGTATTGAAGACAAGAAAAATAATAATGATGAACTAGGCAAGTTGGAATAAAAGTGCGATGTAAGGCTGTGCAGCAGCTATAACCAGCTGTAGGGGTGGTTTAGGCTTCAGCCGTGCCCTTTCCTCAGCTTGACTCCACCCTCCTGACTGGAAACTCAATAGCACCTGATAGAAAACTCCGGTGAGAAGTCATGTGGAAAAAGCTCTTGGTAACTGCAACTGGGAACCGCAGCAGTTGGATGTGCTGAAAGCGTTGGTCTTGTCTGGTATTCAGACTAGCCTCAAATATTAAAATATTTGTCAATGAAGGGCACGCACCGTCAAGGCTCCACGAAAGGCATTCATCTTACCTTGCATGCTTGCACAACTCCCTGAAAATATTCTTTGATGACTGACCAGCACCGCAGAGGCTCAGTGAAAGGCAGCCATCTTACTTTGCGAGCTTGCATGACTCCCCAAACTTGTGTTTTTTAACACAAGTGAAAATATTGTATACATGTTCAATCTAGAATTGTTTCAAAATAGTTTGTTAATTACCATGGGTGTTAGTGTTAGAGACTGCCTCCGCTATCTAAAGAAGTGTGTTACCGTACCAAAAGCTGGACAAGTGTGGGGCTGGAGTGCTTTTAAGCCTGTTTTTTTAAGCTCTGTCACAGTGGCAGAGACCTCCAGATAGAAAGGATAGGTGAGGTGGAGATCTTGTAAATTGCTTTTTGTAGTATGTGAAGTAGTAGTACTGCTATAGCATACCAATCTACATACTACAAAATGCGTTTGTGATTCTGGCCCTCTGTTTTCCAAATGGCAGGCTCATCAGCCAACCTTCGCATCCACTGACCCATTTTACAATCTTCCAAGATCAGCATAACTTCATTGCCCTGTAAATACTGCAGCTACAGTTTCATCATTACTCTGATGTGCTGCCCACAGGCTAATGAGTACAAATCGCAAAAGTAAACCATTGTGGCCACCTTCCTTTCCTGCTTACTGACATATTGGTTAAATACTTCTGTGGCACTGCTCATTATTTCTGAGCACAATTGACACTTTGTTTTTAAATACAGACTAATGAAGGGTTAACCATGTCAATGGAAATGTGTCCGACAAGCATTAATGCTAAATTACATTTTGTTTCTAATTAAACAAATGCCTGTGCACTACCTTTTAAAGTATAGAATGGATCTGCTTCCCTTTATGGGGTGGTCTAGAATTCTTGGCCCAGGGACGTTAGATCCAGCCTGGAAAATAAGTGGAATTCTGCAATCAGTTGCCAAATGTATCTACTGCTACTGGGGCCCTGACACCACTTAGGTGATTGTCTTCAAATGTTAATTTCCTTGGTGATCTGGTGAAACAGAGAAAATTTGTACCAAGGAGCCAATAGGTACTGTTCGGCTTTTTAAGCTGGACTGGCACATCTGCATGGTAAACTGGTAGGAAAACATGCTGGCATATGCTAACTTCTAGAGACGTAGTTTATCATAACCTCAAGCTCTGAAGTATTTAGTTCCCTGCTAAGTATTGAACACTCACCTGGTTCCAAACGCGGGGACGACACTGGAGCTGATGCTAGGCCCCCTCTCCCAAATATAGAAGAAGCGGAGCCCAGGGATCGTACTCACCACCTTCCAGAAGGGGGAAGGGACAAAGTAAACAGAAAACTTACAGTACTGTTTCTGCTCTATGATGGTGTTACTCTGCTTAGCAGGACCATTAATTCTTGACATGATTTAATCAAAGATTGATATACACGAGTCACACTTCCGGTTATTGTGAAAACACAATGTACTGGAAACCACAAGAAAGGGCAGTTACCATCAGTGCCTATATTCTCTACACAGTTGGCAACACAATGCTTTTGGTATTTCACACGTGAAGATTTCTTAAATTATCATAACATAGGAGCAGATGAAGCAGATACTCAAGTGGAATATTCTGCAACTCTTAAAGAACGTGAGTAACTAAGAGTTAAGTCATTCTATGGAAAACTCAGAACATAGATTTGAGTTAATGGCACTCCAAAACCAGCACTCTGTACGTATTTTAGAAAAAAATACATTCATAAGGAAATAGAAAAACAGGTATCTCTGGGCACATAGGTTGAAAGTCGCTCTCATGGTATGTTTGAGACCAGGTTAATCTTGGAAATGGTTAGCATTCAGCATTACATGAACTTGAAACAAGACTAGGTGGGACATAAGGTTGGGATACTGACTCTCCCAAGGTTGTGCTGTATACATAGGTCAGACCTCGATACTATACTGTAAACTCACATGAAAGAGAGCTGTTCTAGTCACAAGGCTGGAGTTATTGACACTCCCAGGATTATACTCTACATTGACTTACACTTAAAAACATGAGAATATATGGAACAAGATTACTTCAAGTCACAAGGTTGGAATCACTAATAGTTCCATGGTTGTGCTGGGAACATGGATTGGAGTTAAGAGGCTCTCCCAATCGAGACAAAAGATTACTTTTGGTACACAGATTGGAGTTGAGGGCACTCCCAAGGTATACTAGCAAAGACAATAACGCTCGGTCCAGGGCGGGAGTTGTAAATACTCCCAAGGTATGCTAGAAAACACTGTAACATTCAGTACATATTTTGGAGGTATAGGTTGGTTCACTAGACGGTCTGTAGTCCATGAGCAACTCAGTTCAGAAAACCAAAACTTGCAACAAGAGTCCAGAGGCAGAAGCAAGGAGATAACATGTCAATATAAACGATACACTGTTCCAGCGGAAAGAAGAGAAAGGATACAGGAGGGGGGTCCTAAATTTTAGGAGCAAGAAACCTCACACACCCATATGGGTGTCATGCTTCATCATCGGAGTTGCTCCTCGTCAGACCGGCACTGCAATGTCTGACGGGCACCACCCCAAAAGGGGGGGCTCTTTGCCGGAGATCTTTTTAGTAATGATGCCACGACCCCAAGTGTGAGTATGAAAAACAGAAATATAGGAGAATAAAGCTAGGGATTAAAATTGGCTCTCAAACCTAAACAACGGGTAATCAGTTTATTCGTCCATACGAAGGATGGAGGCCAAGATTAAAAATAGTCACAAGAGTGAAACAGAGGTAATGGTCAATCACTCTATACAACAAGAAAAGCGACGATGGGGAACTTCCAAACCATCCCCATCAAAGGGTCAATATGTTTCGCGTCTCTGAGGTCCATACGGATCCAGCGACGCTTCTTCAGGACCTAATGACTGTGTTTTCTCCTAATTGTAAAATGCAAGGATTACTATAACCTGAAATTCTCAGGTAAAATGTATCCAGTCACTTACACTAGTCTGGAAAAAAAGGATGTACTATTCCTAAATGTCGGCATGTAATTGAATAAACACGGGTCAATCAGGGGAAGCAAAGTCAGTACGTATTTACATAGTGACGATGTCATCAATATAAGGTAAAAACGATGGTGTCAGACAGTGGGACGGCACGGTGAAAGTGTCAAACGTGGTACATATATGCATGCACGGAGAAGAAAACCAGCTTACCATCCCCATTGGGGAGCGCGCTTCATGGGACCACACAGACCAGTGGTCAGGCGCAAACTACTTAAAGCCGGGGTACAAAAAATCAAGAGGCAGTAAAACAATTAGATCATGTATGTAGTGGAATGTCTTAATAAAACATATGGGAAATATCTCAAATATATTTATGCCCAAATGGCAATATACATATCTTAGTGCTGATGTCATTATCTCAAATACAATTCAGAAATCATTTTCAATTTATAAAAAACATATACATGGTAGGTAATCAAATCAAAATAATCAGTAAGACAAGGACAAGTTAATCCTATTTCTTCATAAAGAAAAGGTCTTATGGTACACAGTAAGGCACCCACTGTAAGCCAAAATGGGAGCAATCCGTTGGCTGCATACAAAAGGAATGCATTTGCAAAGCTGGATTCGGCAGTGGCTACTATAAAAAATAATGCTCGTTATAAGTGAAACAACACAGGCGAGTAAACCTCACTCTCCCTAGGTGTTGAAACATAGTCGGATATACATGGTGAAATAAATAAAAAGAACCGATAATGAGGGCTCAAGACGGTCCAAGTCTTATTAAGGGATAAAAATAACAGTGACCATCAATATACGGGAGTATTAGATAATAATGGCTTACTCGGTACGCTGCCGCCAACGGGTAACCTACCCGGGTCTGTGTTCCCGAATGAATAGGGAACACCGCGGTGCGCTTAGATTTAAAAGCGTCCGCGGCCCGGAAATGGTTCCCATGTGGACCAGAGCGCGCTGCTGAGTCACCAGGCATGACGTTTGCCGGGACGAAGCACAGGGGAGTGGAAAGAGACGAAGGACTCTCTCTTGGGAGCCACATGAATGGAAACAAAAAGAGGACTCAAACCAATCTAGAGTCCATGGATCAAAAGACGAGAGAGCATGCGATCAAAACATTATATTGAAGCTACTTTCCTAATTAGAAGTAATGTGCATATAAAAAAAGAAAAAAAGTGATAAATGGACACAGGTAAAATGGAAAAAAACAACTATGCTTGACATAAGAGTGACACTTGGTCATAATCAAGACAATAGTTGTACACACATAGGTAAAATGCTAGTATGAAGAGACTAATGGTCCAGACTGGTCCATGGAATATCATCATTGAGTCCATTAATATGGGTGCGTAATTTAAACACCCACCGTTGTTCTAGTTCGAAAAGCGAACTGGTGTTGTTGTGTGGGTAAGTCTGTAAAACAACCCACCACATGTCATCTGGGCTGTGTTTAACTTCTAAGAAGTGAATGCTCAATTTGGTAGTAGTGCGACCGCATCTAATGTTGCTGCGATGTTCATTAATTTGCAGTTTCACTGCTCGTGTGGTCATCCCCACGTAGTGTAACCCACAAGGACATGTGATCAAATATACACAGTTACGAGTATTACAATTCTTATGTTTAAATAGGTGCCATGTACCTATTGGTTCAAGATCGAGGGACTTTAAACGTTTTGTTAGGGCACATGTGTTACAGTTGCCACACGGAAAATGACCGGTGACGGGAGGAATGTCCCAAAGAAATCTTTGTCTAGGCGGTAGAGAGACAGGACGGGGTCTAGTGTGGACTAATAGGTCTTTAATATTAGTAGTTTGTTTGAAAGCAAAGAGGGGTTTTGGAATCTGTTCTCCTCCACTGCATAGTATGGACCATCTCTTATTCACAACTTTCTTTATGGAATTAGACATAGGGGTGAAAGTGGACACACAAGTGAGTTTAGTGTCTGAAGTTCGCGGAATAGTAGATAACAAAGTATCTCTATTGCAGGATTTCGCCCACTTGTAGGCTGTATTTACCACCGGGTTTGGGTAGTGGCGGTTACTGAGTTTGTTGGACAGGTCTCCTGCTTGCGAATTAAACGTATGCATACTGCTGCAATTACGTCGTAGTCGAAGAAACTGACCGTCTCTCAGTGCTTTTGGATGATGGCTCTCATATAACAAAAGTCTGTTTCGGTCAGTAGATTTTTGGTAGGTGAGCGTGTATAATTTGCCACCCTCTATGCTGATCAGAAGGTCTAAAAAAGGTATCTGTGTACTAGATACAGAAGAAGTAAAATTCAAAAAAGGATCCAAAGCATTGACCCAAGTCGTAAATTGGTCGAACTCAGCAAGAGTCCCTTGCCAACCTATTAGGATGTTGTCAATATATCTACACCACAATTTGATGTTGCCATGAAATGGATTAGTATTCGGCAATATGAATCATGACTCAAAATCAAACATGTGGAGACAAGCGAGACTAGGGGCAAAAGTGCTGCCCATTGATGTCCCGCGAATCTGGTGGAAAAGGTGGTCCTCAAATTGAAAAAAGTTTTCTTTCATAGCTAGGGCAGCACAGTGCATTATAAAATGAACCGGGGTGGTGAGTTTCCGATTAGCAGACAAAAGAGCAGTTTCAACTACTTGCAATGTGGCCTCTTGCGGAATGTTAGTATACAAAGCCTCGACATCCAAGGTAATCAAGGCATGAACATGAACAGTAGACTTAATAGTCTCTATCAAATTGAGGACGTCTTAAGTGTCTTTGAGGTAAGTAGCAGATTCCTGAACAATGGGTTGTAGAAAGTGGTCCCAGAAAATTGACAACGGTTCAAGGACTGAGCCAATTCCAGAGACTATTGGACGACCTGGTGGGGGCACGTTGCCTTTGTGAATTTTGAGACGGCAGTAGAAATAGGGGGTACGTGGATTCACAGTATCCAGAAATTCTGCTACTCTGTGCGAGATCCATGAATTACTCAAGGCCTCCTCTATCATCCCACGTATTTCAGCTTGTAGTCTCTCAGTGGGATCATTACTAATCTGGGTGTAGTAGGTGGAATCCCCAAGTAGACGCAGACATTCCTGTCTGTAGTCAATCGAATTCATCACAACTATGGCCCCACCTTTATCTGCTGATTTGATAACAATACTTGTATTGGTTGCCAAAGTCTTAAGGGCACTTTTCTCAATATTAGAAGTATTGAAAAAACTCTGTTTAGGTTGCAGTGTAGTAATGTCACTTAATACTGCTTTTTCGAATGCTAATACTTCGCACAGCATTGATGTGGCTGGGGGCATAAATTTGGACGGTCTCTTGAGACCTGAGTCTGGGGACTGATCCATACTGGGTCTATCATTAAAGAAAAACCGTAGTCTGATCTTTCTAAAGAACTGGGACAATTCACAATAGAGACAAAAGAAATCTTCTTTTGGTGTGGGTACAAAGCCCAAACCTTTATTCAGGACCTGGGTCTCGGCTGGGGAGAGCGGTCTGGATGAAAGGTTTACCACTAGGTCCGATTTGGTGGGTTCTTCCCTTGGCTGCGAGTTACCATTTGTGGTTCGTCCTGAGCCCAGTGCAAGGAGATAACAGTCAGGCCTCCAGTGACTTCTAAAGATTAGTGCGCACTAGCCTGTGGGCAAGTACTTAACCTGAAAAGCACTTTAGAGGAGTTCAGAGGAGGCAGGCGGGTCATTGCTAGAGGTTGGAGAGCAGGTGGAATTGTAGCTCATGGAGGGAGACACTGAAAGGTTATTGTGAGTCAGGATCGCAAAGTCATCGGAAATGACATGGAAGACTGGAACGTCGGGGTTTTTGGAAGACTTGACAGATGGTGCAGAAACAAGGTTACGCAGGAACAAAGCGAGGAAGGTTCGGGCAACTCTGAAGATGAGTGCAGGGACAAAGCCTGCCTTGAACAGGAATAGAGAGATCCAGGTGACTCAGGTGCATAAAAGCTGCTTGTACAGGACTTCGCGGAAACTTGTGTGGGTCCGGATACAGCTACGAGGCCAAGCCCCAATGCACATTCAAAGGAGCTATTTATACAGGAAGCCAAGAATGGTACGTCTCACTTGTAGGCTTCCAAAGAAACCTAGGAAGAGTCACATGGTGCATATAAACGGGCATGGTTTAACATGCATTAGGTTCAAATGAAAATTGACAAGTACAACGAAAGCCAAGTGCATGATGGTACAACCTAATGGTTCTTAGTGGAAACTTAGCTATCCTAAAAGGACATGGGATATCTGCATGTGCAAACTAGATGAAACTTGCATAGCAACTCACACAGAAGGGTCAATTGTTTAGGCCTAACAGGAGGGGGAATCATGAAACATTAGAGCCAGAAAGACACCTCAATGGAAGGAATGATATGAGCCCGGCGAGTATTACCCACTGCACATAGGGCACAAGATTGAGTTGTGACAGTAAACACTGCTTTCAAGGTGGACCAATAATTTTATATTCCTGTGGTCAGGATGCCCCAGGACAACACTTTGTGCTGGGATATAGAGTCATTACTAAGTCAATATACAGTCTAATCAAGTCCATTATATGGCAACGGATAAGTTAAAGATAGGTTCTCATTGAGTTTTCCAAATTACATCATTCCAGTATTGTCTTGACTTTTTGATAAAAGTAAGGGTAATGTCAACTACAGCATCTCAGAAGAGTTAGTTCCTCCCCACTATCAACTGTGGGTTGCACTCTGCACTCCTGCTGCTTGAAGGCCTGTACTCACTTCTGACCTGTTCAGCAAAGTAACGTGTTCCCTAACCCTAAGAGATATTGCAGGAGTTAAGACAGTTTCATGAAAATAGGCCTACCAGTCCCTGAATACCCGAACTAGGCTATAGCCCCTGGAGGAGACTTCCACCGTTGGAAAGTTGAAGCCTCTCAATGGTTCTGTAGTGTATGAAAAAATAGATGCCTGAATATTGGGGAACGTCTTTCCCAGCCACGTCCTCCATTGTGCCTTGACTCCCCTCCAATATTGACTTGATCTCCCTCTATTCCTCTCTTCCATCCTTCTCAAGTGCATTTGCACTTGTCTGCTGTCCTAACCATCTTCAACTTCTCTACTCAAAATGCTACTATTACTTGAGCTTCCACAATGTGACATCATGTGGGACTGGAAGTCCATTTCCATGTGACAGGACTAATCCCTGCACTCTTGCTGAACCACCTGTAGTTCAGAAGTGTTGTACTGTGCAATGGTATCAGAGGTTTGTTGTTTTGTCGAGTGAATCAGTGCTCGATGTGTGCAGAGGTCAGAGGAGCCGTCATGTGGCAGAGTCCAAGTGCCAGATCAAGACACCTTGGACAGAGGGTCAGCCAAAAACCCCTGCCAAAACAACACAGGATCCGACCAGTATATCTGCTGAGTAAAGGGTATGTACCACCAGCAAATTGATCTGGAGATATGACCGGCACTAAAACTGACCACTGGAGACCACGCTGCAGGATCCCCCCTGGCTGTAGTTATGAATGGGACACAGATGCCACTACTGCACTCATCACCTCTCAAAGGTTTTTCACAACAACAAAAAATGCTAGTTGCAGTAGCAATCAATTAAGCTCTTTGGAGAACAAGGTGGACCTGATCAGTGATCAAAGGTTCCAGGCTTTGCAATCCTCCTTCCTTAACTCGAGATTTGTGTCCCCTCAATCTGGCAACCCTACCAAACTCTCCCAGGCCAAGGAGGAGTGAAGATATGCTTTGGGGGCAGCCAGGATAAGCACTTCAGTAGCTCATGGTACATGGTATCACTGTAACTCCTTACAGAATGATTATTCTTCCACTCGTTCTTTTCCATTCAGCAGTCACCAGTTTCTTGCGTAGCCGTTGTTCTGTCTGGGTGGCTCCTCAACCAGGTGTCCACCTCTGGACATCTTTGTCCTGCAGGCATAACTCCATCACCCTTCTCTGAGGATAAAGGAACAGGAGTATACCTACACATATGTAGATCTACATAGTCACACTGGGTCCAGAATGTTCATGTTAGTTGGGGGTTCTTAATTTAGACAAACGTCTGTATATGTTGATATTTTTCGTAGGTACTCATAAGCAGCCATCTAGTCTGAAATCTGTATTTTGTGAATCATCAGGAGATGATTACTTGGGTAAAGTGTTCTTTATTTGCCCTGAGTAGTAGTGTATTTCATCCATTTAAAAAAAAAATGCATCTTCAGGTACCATTTGTAGATCTGGGTTTTAACAGTGCTGCTGGTCAGATCTGTTGCTAACAATATACGTAAAGTGGGCTTTGGGTCCGACCACTTTCACCATTGGATTTCTTCAACCAGCCTCTTTCAGCTAGTGTCTTGGGACTTGACCAAGTCTTGGCTCTGTCCAGTGGAGCATTCATCCCTCATCTAATGCTACTGCTATCTGTGAGTATCCTTCCACTTCCGTGTTTACATTAAACTACATTAGTTTACATCTATAGCCCTCTCTCCCATTTCACACAAGCTGACTTCCTCCCATGTGTTAGTACATTAAACCAAGACCTATTGGCTTTGTCAGTGCTTGTTTCCCTTTGGCAAAGCAGGGAACGTCTCTGAACCTATTTGTTATATGCATAGCTGTGCGTGATGTTATTCCTGTTTTTATTATTTGCAAAGCGCTACTCAATTGCCATCTAAGAAAGCTAAGAAAGCTAAGAAAGGCTTCAAAGCGCTAACAGATATACAAGCAAGCACAATTTGCAATAAAACAGATACAAAACAGACCTAACAAAACATTAATAAAATACAAAAAAATGTTGGTGCCAGCGTGTTTAAAAGCTTAAAATTTGACTGAATGTTTATGATTTATTAGATTTTTTAAAGTGATAATGTTAGCTTTGTGATTTATTCACTTAAGGGGCATAATATAACACACGTTTTTTGGGATTTCCAGAGGTTTCTTCTGGGGGACCGGTGGAGGAGTGGGCGAACGCTATGTGGACTTGCTCTCGGAGGAGAGTTGCATAGTTTGGAATGGATGCTGGATGTGAGATCACTGGAATACAAAAGATTCCTTTCTTATTGACTACCGGTGTGTATAACAGATCTTGGATGATTCTTTGATTTACTTCGGGGGGGTGGGGGGGGGGGGAGGGAATCATATAGCATGGAGGAAGTGTGACCGTGTTAACATTAGTCAGGAGTGAATGGAAATTTTCAAACTCTGTATTATGATTCACCCTATTTGGTGGGAGGGGCGGGGATCGCAGCCAGCTTGGATCTCGAGTTAAAGCATGATAATGGCCCTTGTTTCTAATCTTTTAGAGCATATTGTTAATAGTCTTTTAACTTGGTTTATTGTAACTGTAGAACTATTAGTACAAGATTGACTAGGGAAAACCTCAAACAGCCAAGATGGTTCACTCTTCACAATGCACCTCCCGACCGCCCCTCCGCCCCTCCGCAACCCCCCACATACACACACGTCCACACGCACGCGCTCGAAAGGAGATTAATTACGTCAGTTCCAGCCTTCTTGTTAAAGGGCTGACACCGGGAAACCACGCTTTGCCAAATGAACATCTGACAATATATGAATCGGAGAAAGCTATGAATAGGAGAAAGCTCTTGAAGAGTTTAATTCGCATAAATCCCTGGACGTAGAACCTTCCCAACAGAATTATTTAAATGACTGCCACCAATGCTTCCATCTCCAGGAGCTGGCTGAGTCGCCCTTAGTTGAATGTATGCTACTGTTGGATTTACGTGAAGCCACAATTACAATATCGCGGAATCCCGAACGCTCAGTAAACAAATGTGCTTCTTGCAGGCTAGTCACCATCGTTAGTGTCTAAATTGAGATTGTCGTCAAATCTCTGGTGGACTGTCTTGGCCGTGCCATTGGTACCCTAAGGCATGCCGATCAAAGTAGTTTCATGCTGAACTGCTCAGTTTGTCACTTTAGGCTCATCCCACAATGTCCGGGCATTGTCCCACCAGCTTCCAGATGCCTTTTGCAGTTCTGCCAATACATTTTAAGAAAGCTTTGATGCCATAGTTCTTAGCTTTCTTGTTTTTTCTTTGTGTCTCAGATAATCTTCAGCTTTATAATAGTATTCAGTGTTATATTTATGGGTTGCTTATGTGAAGCTTGGAGCTAGAGTCCAGGTCAAAGGCACACGCTCTGACCTATTCCCTATTAAACGAAGCACAAGACAAATGTGCCCTTGCATTCATTCCGGTCATTGATACACTGCCTGAATTACTCAGGACTGATCAAACAGTCTTAGCAGCCTAAGTTAAAAGTCTCATACCCTAATACCCAACTAAATGTTGAAATTAAATATGAAACCTCTTTTAAATTATACAAGTAACAAATATTTATTCCTCTTATCACAACCCTCCTACTCGTCACACATTTATATAATGTTCCAATTCACATCAAAAAAATATCCCAAAATCTTGTTTGCTACTCCATTAGTGAATTCACAGTCGAGCATCCTGTCAGTAAGACATCAATCCATAAGAAATTTGAGTGATGTTCCAATTCACATCAAACAATCCTCGTGTTATCTTTTTCAAATTTCACTGGTCAAGTCCATTGTTTGATATTCAATCAGTTACATCATCCTTTATGCCAAGCCAACACGTGTTTCGTCTTCGGAGTACCTTTAGACTTCCTCAGGACTTCCTGAATAGTATCTGCAATTATGATGTGCTGCCCCTTTGTTTACCAAGTCAATGATTTCATGTTGTCTTAACACTGAGGGTCGTGTGACTAACTACACGCCATCGCGAGTACGCTGAGACTGCCGAAGAAAAAAGGACTGATACTTCAACCTGGGGGTTTGAAGATAGTCTCACTTTTTTTCCCCTGGGTTTTGTTTAATGGTTCTGCTAGATCTGTATGGTAATATTTCAGTCTCAATGTGCATCAATCTGAACCAACCACTTTTCTGGTTCAGAGTAAGGTCAGCACTGATGGGTGGAATCCCGAGTGGTAGATGGAGCTTATAATATGCAAAAACTCTGGGTCATTCAAGGCGAAGCTTGAGCCTCTGAACTGTTTTGGAAATATGTCCTCCATGTTGTATTCCTTCAATCATGATTTGGTCCACTGGACTCCTCAGGCACAATTCATTCTGGAAAGGGAAAGCACTGGTCAAGATAGTCCCGCTCCCAAAACATATTTTGCCCTTCTTAATTACCCCATACAATCACCTCCCCCCTTTTTTAGCAGCTATTTGCAAAGCTTCACACCTTCTGGATGGGGAGTCGGATAAGGGGAATAAGAGCCATAGGGTCTCCATGATCAAATGATGCAAACCACAAATGAAGGAAGTTCACTCATAGAACTGTTAATGCGTCCCTTTATGTTAATTTATTACACATTAGGACTCGTTTTAGGCAAATGAATCTTTTGACCCAGTTGAGAGACACCGTAGGACCAGATAGCTGATCAATATATCAATCAATATATCAATAATGTCATTAATATTTATCACAACAACACATTTCACTTTAGTCAAAGTCATTAATCAGTTCATCGACGCTACCATGACCTTTCAGCCATGAATAACCACACCAGTTTAATAGAATTTTATGAATTTTATTCCCAGTTGGTTACAGTCTACTAGCAAATGAGTTAATCTCAAAACCAAGAAGCATAATAGCATAGTCCCGATGTGGCAACTGTGATAAGATTTCATTAACGCGAGAATCACAAACATCAGAACATAGCACGGCGTAAACATAGATCAAGAATAGCAGAGTGTCAAATACGTGTCAGTTCAACATAGCATAATGTCAGTCGTTTGTCTATTTGCGTCAGTTTTGGTGAACCCCTGTCCTAACCACTGATTAGCATTCGCATGTTGGGCGTCATGCAAAAAGATTTAGAACACCAATTTGGGAAACATCTAGCTATGGTCTCTGTCAAAACAAGCAGTTGGTACCTAGAAAGGAAAAGCAAACAGACAAATTACAAATGCATTGTCATAATTACCCTCCAAAGATTTGGTCAGCACACAGGATCAGTCTTCGTCTTCAGGACATCAGTCAAAACGCCATCAGTCAGGACTCAACTAAAAGGGCATAAGGGGCACTTCCCTCATAAGGAGGAAAGTGTAAATGGGCAGTCTATGGGTGAGGATGGTTTTAATAAGTCTCAAGTCACCAATCGGAGTGACAAAGTTTCTGGATAAAATCGTTAGCATTCCCTAACTCGCTCTAATGACCTCTCTGTGACATGGGTTTTTATCCCTTTTTCGTAGTACATTCCCCCAAAATTCTATTGGACATTTGCTATACCCCACTATCTTTAACCTATTAAATTTGACATTAAGTAATCGTAATTCTTCACCCCATATTGTCTTACAAGCTTTTGATTGGTCTTTGTAATTGACGTCTTCAGAGGTGGCACATCCGGCGTTACTTCATCTCCTGGTAATTCTTTGTACATCTTTTGGTGAGCAATTCTTTGTCGTCCCCGGTTTAATGACCTTGTACATTACATTAATCTACACTTGTTTCAATATATTATAACATTTATTCCAGGGCACAGAAGATGCGACTGGGAACGGATTTAACATGGTTACATTCATCTTCCAAGCTTGAAGAAAAAGAACATTGCGGGGTCATGGCCCATTGTGAGTCAGCGCACTGGAAAACAGAAAAATGCATTTAATATGAGAGCCGAGCAGCTAAACTGCAGCTCACGCTAACTTAAGGCCTATGAGGATTTTCAATACAGATTCAGTAATGCGAATGTTAATATAAGCTTAATTGCACATAACATAAACATTTTATTCATTATTATTAGTTTGCGTATACATTGGTGGCCACTCATCGTGGTCATAATTCAAGTGCACGTTTAAGCAAGATCGCTATTGATATAGTTTCTATGCGGCATCATTACACATTAATATATAAACGTTTCATGTTAATATAGATTATATAAGCTACGCTCTCTCACTACCATGCGTCACATTTGACTATCATGCATGGGTGACTATAGTTCTGCCTTTAGCCCAGCTTCCAAGACTGTGTTATGGACTCTAGATATCTTAAGCTCACAGTGGAATCAAGCAGGAATCAAAAGCATGATGGACACAATTTTTATGCCACTGGCACTTTATTACACAAAAGAGACCCTGCTTTTAATAATTAAGAGACCAATTAGGTGATTTGTAACTGTGATTTTTCAGCTTATTGGATCTAATTTAAAAACTTCAAATAAAGATTGATTTAGTGAATCAAATTTATTGATTAAAGAGATTTGGTGATGCTATAGTTGAGTAGAGAAATATATTTTCTTGAAATTTTCCAGTAAATTGTTGACGTAAGCAATGTGGGACAGCGCTAATTACTGTGACTCTGTTTCACAAAAAAACAATTATTGAGTTTGAAAGAGTTTTGTTTTTCCCTTGATTAATTAGTGGGCAAGAGTTTCCCCACTCCCTGTTTGTTATGATCTTACTATAATCTTTTCAGCACCCTCTTCACCTGTGAAAACTTTGCTTCTCGTCAGCCATCCGCCCACCTTAACTTTCTCCCCTACCTTTACTTCGGGCTGTCGGCCTTCAAACCCCTCACTTGTCTCATTACTGCGATTCTGTTATAATGTTATCAGCGTAGAAGCCATATAATGTTTTTTCCTGGCAGGATGATTCATGTAAATACTCTTAAACCTAGAATGCTGGAAACATTAGTTACTCTGTGTTTAATAAAGCACCTAACATCAGAGGGGTGGTAAGCACCCGTACTTGAGGATGGAAACATAAGAACAAACTAAGGGGCTCAATACAAGTTTGGAGGAGGGGATTACTCCATTACAAACATGACAGATATCCTGTCCGCCATATTACAAGTTCCATAGGATATAATGGAACTTATAATACAGCGGACAGGATATCTGTCACGTTTGTGATGGAGTAATCTCCTCCGCCAAACTGGTAATGAGGCCCTAAAAACTTAAGTTCAAGCGTCTATCTTGAGTTCAACGGGTTTGCTGGAAAGCCTATGGATGAGCTTGATGTGAAAGAGCACATTCTTTAAAGGAAAATTGTTTTATGTTAGGTGCACTTCTGAGTTCTCTAGGGTATAGCATCAGTAAAGCTCAGGAAGAGAAGTATCAAGATTCAGTTTAGGAGTAAGCCTCCCCTTTCATATGTCTCTTACAAAGATGGATTTTCTGAAGAGATGGAGCGGATTCATGTTTGGTGGAAAGGAATGCTAGGCCCTTAGTCCATTGCCACAGATGGATTTTCTTCATGTTTTCCCTTCCAACTCGTATTTAGTGCATGGCCCATCTTTACTGTACAACTGTCAAGTGGCACCTGAGATTAAACATTTGGCAGAAAAGTTATGGAAAGTGAAGGTACGCCCTATGACAGACAGATGCCCTTGAGAAAACTAATCTTAGAAATTTCACAGAGTACCTTGGACATCACTCATTGGACACTTCTGGATGGCAGTGTCTGATAGTCGAAGTGATGCTGTAGGTTAGTTGGACCTTTTACAATCAGTGTTGTAATTTTGATTTCCCCAAGGCAGCCATAGGGTAAGCCTAGAATACCTATTTGGATTATACCAAAGAAGGTTTGTGGGTGCCTGAGTGCTATAGGGCCAATGTGTTTTTGGGTCTCCTCAACTGCAAGTATTATAAGGCTAACTATGACGCAGCACACTCTTTAGGTTTTGCTTATCTGTGTGGTAAAGGAATGGACCTACAGCACCCGGTGTAACATACTTTCAGCAAAATTGCTCCCTCTGTCATAAGTGTGGCTAAATCTAAAGGGGCAGGGGAGCACAGGATGCAATAATGTAAAGGAGGACATGGAAAAACTATCAGAAAGAAAGAGGGTAACCACTTCATTAGATTAAGGGCACTTATGTAAATTAAAGAAAAGTGAGGAGAAAAGTGCTAACCTTCATAAATTGAATTAAACAACAAGGAACGACTGTCCAAAGAGAGAAGTGAGATAACTTGACAAAGATAGGTTTAAAAAATATAAAATCTTGTTCAAGAAAAAAACATGTTCCACTGTGCTAAACTGGAACTATATCAAATTGTTCTGTGAAAGAAAGAAATTAATCCAACTTCTAAAGTGTAACAGCTGCACCAAACAGGAGCCTCCCGGCGCTATGCTCTAATGAGGAAGCAGGGTCCTATTTCTTTATCTAAACAGGAAAGTCATCAAATGTAGCAGGGCCCTATTGCACTTCTCTGATCAGGTGACTCTTCAGATGCGCCTTCAATATGGACTCCACAGATACCCCTCCGAAGATGTTCTTGGAGGGAATCACAGAGGCTAGGAGCCAAAAATAGGAGAGGCCTTCCTCCAGCTATTGCTTTATGTACCCTAGGAATGCATATAAAATTTTGGCTTGCAGATTGGGGGACCCTATGGGATCTGTGTTTTTTCAAATTTGTCTTCAATACAAACCGGGCCCTTCTTATGTACTGACCTGCAGGTGATCATAAGGGTTTTAATCTTTGTTTGCTTGATCTGTAAAAAATTTAACTGTCATGTTTTGGGAAGTTCCAAACAAGATGAGCTGCGTTGTTCTGAACCCGTTGCAGCCTGTTAGTAAACTCCAGAGGTGTCTCCAGAAAAAGAACATTAGCATAGGCCAATTTTGATGTAATCAGCACATGGACAGTATCTTTCAGAATGGCCTCTGAAAACTAATTTGAAAGTCTTTCTCAAACATTTTAGTAAACCGAAGCAAAATCCTGCAATACATTTAAATGATAGGGCGTATCTGTTTTTATCCCATGATTGTTTGCAACAGATGTTGGAAAAGAGGGTTCATCCAGCTCCGTGGAGGTTCACGCAAATCTGAAGGCCATATTGTCATCATATCAAAAGGAGAAGCGATGCCAAAAAACAATATTTCAGATTTATCAGAGTGGAGGAGTATAAAAATGTGTAGCTGGAGAGATTGTGTCTAATTGGAAAATAAGCAAATTAGGTGCAAATCAATACATTTTGATCTAAAAATCTAGGAAGTAACTATGACTTGGAAGGAATTCCACTTGCCTGTTATGGGACAGGAGTTGTCCAACAAGAAAATTCAAATAACCTATTACTGAAATGGTATAGTCATTGCTGATACAGAATTAGTACCTGTTACAGGCAATATTTGTTCCAATACAGTGCTGCAACCTAAGAACATGATCGATATTTGACTTTGATTGCTCCTTGTCAAATTGCCGTATGAATACCGCAATACCTTTGTGCCATGGTTGTTGAAAAGAAAACACTTACAAGCTATACACAAGAAGGTTAGACACTTCTTTATTTATCCATCTGTTCTCCACACCACAGATCTAATCTAAACTAATGTTCCACAACCAAATACCCCCAGTTGTCAAAATGGAACGTTCTACTTGGGTATAGGCTAGAGGGAAGAGAAAGGAAAGGGTTTTACCAATATAACAGTAATAGAGAACATTGTGTAATGGAAACCTAACATTATACTGTAATCATAATATAACATTATATAGAAGTTCCTTATTAATGTTATATGCAATAAAATTATAACACATCTTCCCTCTTATACAACCAAAAGTACATCATGCTAAAGTTCCATATGAATATTGTAAAAATGAACATGACTTAAGATTACAACACAGTACATCCTGTTATCTCTTCATCATATATTCATCACGCCATTTGGGTGCTAATCTTAGTCTTTTTTTCAGCTACAAGAGTATCATCATTGGCTTGTTTTTCTGACACGTTGGGATTCTTCAAACTCTCTATGCACACATTCTGGTGTTTTGACAATCATATTCATACTCCAGATCTGGCCATTATTTTGTTTTACAAAAAAAAATTCTGACCTCAACAGTCTTCAAAGGCCTAGAAAATGTACTCACATTTTTTTTATCCTTGGGAGGTCTGTTAATTTGTCCCGGTTCATCCACCTCCCATTGTTGTCCTTTTACTCTATACTTTTTACCATACCAATTTGTCTAATTTGGTTTTGGTGGTTGACTACATTTTCTCTACAGGTTTCGTCATCAACCTGAACATGCTTACCTCCGCACAGCGAGCCAAAACTCAGTTTAGTGCTTGTTTCTCTCTCTTAAAGTACAGTGAATGGAGTTACACCTGTACACATCTTAGGGATTGCATGGTACGACCACAGTAATCTTTGTAATGCCCTGTCAATCGACAGTCTAACATTTGCCAACTGTATGCGTTTCTTTAGCATCTTATTGTTCCTTTCAACCAAGCCATTGGTTGGGGAAAATACAAAGCAGTTCTTTCATGTTTAATAGATAATTTGCCCAATAATTCTTTCGTTTCTTTTGAAGTGAACTGGGCACCATTAGCAGTGACTAAGACCATAGGTATTCATTTGACACAGAAACTATCCTTCAGGAAGTTTATGACATCTTTAGTAGAAATCTGATTAACCAGTATTGTGACAATCTAGTGGAAAGTGCAATCAATTAAAGCAAACATACATTTTTTTGATAAGGTTTTATAGTTCATGGGTCCTATGATATCTAAAGCCAGTTTGCACAATGATTTTTCCAATGCCATAACCGGAGATAAAGGAGTTTTATTAGTCAATTTACTTTTGTCACCTTAAACGCATTTACAGCAATCTTTTACTTTTTGTTCAACATAAGCATCCGCCCTGGGAAACCAGAAATTTGCTCTCACCATGCTTTTCATGAAACTTCCCCCCAAGTGTACCCTTCATGAGCTACATCAATGATTTTGTTCCACAATTTAGGAGGTACAGTTCCGCACTGCGATAAACATTTTCCTTTTGTATGTTCAATTCATACCTTCCTTCCCAGAAATGTCAAATTTCAAAAGTCACTATACTTGCTGCGCCACCCTTCCACTATAGGTTTCTTGATTTTTCTCATACAGGTGTCTAAGGTTGTGTTTTCAGTCCATTATTTTTCCGTTAGAATAGGCACCAAAATTTCCAGAATTTGAAATTCAACAGGTTCTTCTAACTCACAAATTAGTAACAGAGACATTTACAAACAGTCTGCAGCTTGATTGCCTTTACCTGGCACATATCCAAGTTTATAAGTGAATCCTTCTAAAGCTAACACCCTTTTGCAATCCTAGGTGTGGCGTGATCTGCACCCCTGGTGGTAAACATATACATAAAAGGTTTATGGTCAGACCTGATGGTGAATGGCACTTCCCAAAGAAAGAACTTAAAATGTTTCACTGTCCAATAACAAGCTAAGGCTTCTCTTTCTATTCTGAAAAATGTAGTTCAGCATTATATAATGATTTTTTTTTTTTTAGAACAGCGTGCAGCCCATCACACTTACTAGCAAGATCTTTAATATAATTTGACATGTATTCAAGCAACCCTAAAAACATGCTCTATTTTTCTTTGTTGGTAGGTGTTAGACTTGACAGCCTTGGGGTGGTCACCCCCAACTTTTTGCCTGCCTCCCTCCACTTTTTGACACTGTTTTTGGAACTCTACACACTTTACCACTGCCAACCAGTGCTAAAGTACACATGTTCTCTCCCTTAGAACATGATGACATTGGCTCATACCCAATTGGTATATTTAATTTTACTGGTAAGTCCCTAGTAAAGTGTACTGCGTGTGCCCAGGGCCTATACATTAAATGCTACTCGTGGGCCTGCAGCACTTATTGTGCCACCCACTTAACCATGTCTCAGGCCTGCCAATGCAAGGCCTGTGTGTGCAGTTTCACTGCCACTTTGACTTGGCATTTAAAAGTACTTGCCAAGCCTGAAGCTCCCCTTTTTCTACATGTCACCCCTAAGGTAGGCCCGGGATTACCCACAGGGCAGAGTGCTATGTAGGTAAAAGGCAGGCTGTGTGTTTTATATGTCCCAGTAGTGGAAAACTAAATATGTTTTTCCCTAGTGTGAGGCCTGCTCCTTTCATAGGCTAACATTAGGGCTACACTCATATACTGTTTGACTGGTAGCTTCTGATCAGAAGTGGGTAGAAAGGTCATAATTAGTATGGCCAGAATGGTAATACAAAATCCTGCTGTTTGGTGACGTTGGATTATATATTACTATTTTAGAATTGCCGCTTTTAGAAAGTGGGCATTTTGCTGCACTTAAGATCCTTCTGTGCCTTACAGCCTGTCTCCAATCCACATCTGGGCTGGGCTGGTTAGCAGCTCCCTTGTGCATTTCACCCAGACAATCACAAACACAGGATGCTCAGTCACACCTGCACACATCTGCATACTGAATGTGTCTTCCTGGGCTGGAAGGGTGGAGGGCCTGACACTTACATTTCAAAAGACAGTGGCCTGCCCTCACACAATGGACTGCCAAACTCCCTACTGGGACCCTGGCAGACGGAGTTGTACTGAAAGGGGACCTTGTGCACTTCAAAACCACTCCTTGAAGCCGCCCCCACTTCAAAGGCACTTTTGGGTATATAAACTGGGTCCCTGACCCTACTACCTTAGACACTTCCTGGGACAGATGCCCTGAACCAGACACTGCAACCTGCCAAGAGGAGCTGCCTGGCTGCCCAAAGAACTCACCTGGACTGCTTTGCTGTGAAGGACTGCTGCCTTGTTGTTGCCCTACTGCCTTCCTGGCCTCTGGCTCTGCTGAGAAGTGCTCTCCAAGGGCTCAGATTTAGCTTGCCTCCTGTTTACTGAAGTCTCAGGGCCAAAAAGACGTCACCTCTACAAAGGAAATCCTTGTGTGGTGAAAATCGATGCACAGCCTGCCAGAATCAATGCACAGCCTGCCTAGGGGTGAAAGAATAACTGCATCGCTGACTCAAAACAATGTAGTTCGTCTCCCTGAGAGGAGATCGACGCAGCGCCAGTGCTGCCACCGGAACTTCGACGTGCAGTCCACTGGATCAACGCATTGCTGAGCAAGAAAGATACAGCCCGACTTCCTGCAGGATGAATCGACACAGCACCAGCTGTGCGACAGAAACTCTGACGCATCGCCTACCGGATCAACGCAGCACCTGTGACTTCATCCTGCACGCCCAGGATTTCCATGCATCGTCCCTGGGTGTCAAAAGACCCCGCATCGCAAAGAGGATTCAAGCCTGTGCACTGGAATTCGACACAAAGACCTTGCCGCGTCGAGAAGAATTGGCGCATCATCTGTATGCGCCCAGAAATCCGACGCACACCCTTCGTTTCAACACATCTCCTCCGTGTGCGTAATTTGGATGCATACCAGGTACTTTGAGCTTGCAAGAGACAATTGTTGTTTTTAAGAACTTTAGACTCTTATTAATACCAGCGTGATATTTCAGCTTGTGATTAGCAAATCTTAATCGTTTTGTCCTTAATTTATTCAGGTAAATATCTCATATTTTTCTAAAACTGTGTGGTGTTTTCACTGGTACTGCATGATTTATTGCACCAATACTTTACACATTGCCTTCTAAGTTAAGCCTGACTGCTCAGTGCCAAGCTACCTGAGGGAGAGCACAGGATAATTTGGATTGTGTTTGACTTACCCTGACTAGGATTGTGGTCCCTACTTGGACAATGGTGTATTCCTCTGCCAACTAGAGACCCCATTTCTAACATTATTGATCAGCGGTGGGGACAGGACTTGTATTTGGGCAGTAACAAAAAATAGCTACATGTACACTACCTACCTACAGTTAAAGTTCAACTTGATTTCTTCTCTTTTTCTGCAATTTCGTTTTACTGCTTGACATTTTAACCAAATCCTCAACCAAAATGTCTCTGGCTGGGTTGCAAGTAGGAGCTGTAGAGTTGGACCTAGCGAAGCTGGAGACATACACTGTCAGTCAGCTGAAAGGGTACTTCAAGTGGATGGGAGTACCTACCTTGGGTACCTCCAGGAAGGAGTACAACCAAAAGGCGCAGAGGGCCTGGGCAGAAGCCCGTTCACAAGAGGATGTTGGGGTAAAGGAGCCTGAGATTGGCCCCCCAGAAGATTTGCCACCAGCAGTAGGGTATGTTAGCCTTGGAATTGTGCCCCCTGGTAAACCAGGGAGCAGTGCCTCTAGCCATGGCTTGACTGCAGAGGAAAGGAGGGAGGAAAGAGAATTTCAATTGTAAATGGCAAGGTTAAACATGGAGGCAGAGGAACGGAAAGCTCAGAGAGAGGGAGAGGAGAGCTGAGGCTGCAGCTGAGAGAGCCTTGGCTGAAAAGAAATGTCTTCTGGCACACAAACTGAGTCTCAAAGAGCTGGACCTCAAGTCTAGGCAGTCTGAGTCCAGCAGTGATGTTAGCAGCATACATGCAGGACCTGCTGGAGAAAGGAAGTTTCGTATGCCCAAAGTAGTAGTGCCTGGTTATATGGTGGGGATGACATTGATAAATGGTTTGCTGCATATGAAATTGCACTGAGGACCCATGGGGTTTCTGAAGACCAATGGGGGGAGTGTCTGTGGAAACATGGTCCAGCTATTGGGAGGGACACACTCCTCACATTTGAACTAAAGGATCAGGACACATACTCCCCTATGAAGGCTGTTTTGATTGCCCGGTTTGGGCTGACCCCTGAGAAGTACCGTCAGAGGTTCAGGGACAGCACCAAACTCTCCACACAAACTTGGGTAGACTTTTTGATTTTTCCAGTAAGGCCCAGAATGGATGGGTGCGGGGCAGTAAAGTAGATAAACATGTGGGGTTGTGTAATTTTATCCTGAGAGAGCATGCGCTCAGTGTTTGCTTTCCAGAGTTGCACCAGCACCTAGTTGACAGTAAGCTGACTGATCCTAGGAAGCTTGCTGAGGAGGCCGACCTCTGGGCTAGCACCAGATTTTCCAAAAGGTATCTGAGGGGGACACCCACAAAGGTGATCAGGGTTCCCATCAGAAGAAAGAGGGGGAAGAAAAACTTAAAACTAATGAGTTCTCAAAAGGCCCCCAAGGCAATTCCTGGGGGGGTGGTGGTAACCAGTCCCAACCTGATTCTGAAAAGAGGCCAGGGTTCTTTGATAAGAACAAAAGGGAAGTTTGTACCCAAATGCTTATAGTGCACCAACTATGGTCACTTCAAGGGCGACTCCAAGGATCCACTGAAGGCACAGCTCCCCACTGGAGGGCAGACACCAGGATTAGCTAGCGTAGCGCTCGGGATGAGGTCGTCCCAGATAGCTTTTGGGAACAGATAGAGGTTACCCTAGCATACCTTGGAGATGAGGAAATGGTGCCAAAAGCCCACATGCCTGTAAATATGTCCAAGTATAGGCAGCAGGTCACCATTAATGGGCAAAAGATGGAGGCTCGTGTGAAACAGGGGTTAGCGTGACTACTGTCAGTGGTCAGCTGGTATCAGCAGAGCAGGTCATCCCCAATATATTCCACCAGGTTATAGTCGCTGACAATTGTGAGAGTCACCTACTGGTGGCTCTCGTTCCCTTTGAGTGAGGGAGGTCCTCTGGTACTCTAAAAGTAGCTGTGAGTCTGGCCATGCCTTTAGATTGTCTGTTAGGCAATGACCTTGTGCATAATGCTTGGAAAGAGGTAGAGCTCAGGTCTCACCTGGAGATGTTAGGTTTGCCTGAGTGGGTCTGCATGACCTACGCTTCATGGCTGCCCGGGAAGGGTGTCAAGAGTGTCAGGAGCCTGGAACAATGGCCCAGACAGCTGCAAAGAAGAGCGACAATGGGCGCAGGAAACCGGACCCAGAAGTTCCCGCAGTTGTTGACTGGGTCCCAGAGGAGGAGGCCTCTGAGCGAACTGGGGAGGACATTGCCACCCTGGGCAAGTTGAGGGTGGGCCAAACAAGGAGGAATTCTGCAAAGCACAAACGGAGTGCCCCACTCTTAAGGGTTTGAGGCGACAGGCCACGGCACAGGCAGCAGGTGAAGCCTCTGGCTATCACCATATGTATTGGAAGAATGATCTCCTTTAAAGTGAGCCCAAGCTGTCAGAAGCTGGGACAGCATGTGTTCTGGTGGTCCCCCAGTGCTACAGCGCCTTCTTACTGGGTTTGGCTCACGATATCCCCTAGTGCAGAGGTCTCCAAACTTTTTAATGCCGCGCCCCCCCCAGTTGAAAAATAAAAATCATTGGGCCCCCCTCAGAATTTTTCACAATTATTTTATAAACATGACAATGTTTAAATATGTCTAAACCTATTTAAACATTGCAGTTAAGTACTGTTACCTTTTTAAAACTGCAATAACATGCTTCTGCTTAAAACAAAGGCCTGTTATCGGTATAATATTTATTTTGGCCAGAGTCTGGGGCCCCCCCTGGGATCACTTGAGGCCCCCCTAGGGGGGCCCGCCCCCCAGTTTGAAGACCTCTGCCCTAGTGGGACATTTAGGGCGGGGCGTGGTCACAGGCTCATGGAGTGAGCCGTGTAGAGGAAGAGCTCCGACCAGGGGCATCCGTCTACAGCCATCCTGACGAGCCAGGTCGACCCCTCTGTCGCCCCACCGAGACTGGGGGCTGGGAGGCTGTGGGCAACCTGATTGAGACCGGGGGGGCTGGCCCGAGGCTTTGGGGCTGATTGCTGGGGGAGACTGGAGCGGGCCGCCTGTCCTTAAAATGGTGGCTGCAACTCCAGTGACAAGCCCCCGAGTACGAAAGACCTGAAGATCGCTTGCAGAGGGGCTCCCAGGGGCACGGACTGGGCGGTAGGTGCAGAGAGAGACAACCCTCATTATAACCCCGACCCAGCACCTCTGAGGTGCTGACTCGGAGGTGAAGATTACATGCCTGACCCTAAGATGGCAGTCGTGCTCGAGATCGCAGGAAACAAAACGAGCGCGACCTGGGAGTAAAGCAAACCAGAGGGGCAGCCCAGGCCACCAGATCGAACTTGTGCCCAGAGGGGGGAGTGCCTGGCACGAGATACCACCCTGCGCCTACCTGAAACGAGGTACATGTCTTGGAGAGAGGTCACTTGATTGAACCCTTCGCCCTGCTCCGCGCAGGTGCCCACGACTGCAGTGCATTAAACGCCCTGGTGCGGCGGACCCACTGAATAAAGATTACTGCCCCCCCCCCCTGCTCTCGGACGCTTGAGGTGAGGAGAGCGTGGGAGGAGGAACGGAGGACTCCGCGGACTGTGAGGAGAAGGGTGGAAGCGGACCTGTGTTCGTGCCCTGTCGGGACCTAGGGGAGACCTGACTGTGACTGCTGGGGGCCCGCGGCTGATCCTGCAGTGATGGGCAAATCTACCAAGCGGAGAGAAATGGCCCAGGATGCCGGGGGCTGCTCCGAGGATTCTACTCCTTCTCGTGAGGCCGCGGGGCCGGAGGGAAACGCTGAGAGCCCGTCTCTGGGGGACATAATGCAGGCCATCACCTCCTCTAGGCAAAGCCTGGAGCTCAAGATAGACACTCTCACGCTGGACCTGGGCTTAGTCCGGGAGGATCAACGCCGCCTTGCTGAAAGAGTAGCAACGACGGAAAAGACTGTCACAGAAATAAGACCAGAGATGAAGTTGACCGATGATCGGGTGGCGGCCCTTGAGAAACAAGTGGGCACTCTGGTGGCCCGCGCTGAAGATGCTGAAAACAGGTCCCGGATAAATAACATCTGGATAGTTGGACTCCCTGAAACCGTCGAACAACAGAACTTAGCGGAATATGTGGAAAAGTGGATTCGGACGGAGGTAGCTCCTGATGGCCTCACATGATTCTACACGTTTGAAAGAGCTCACAGGGTGCCGGCGAGGAGGCCCCCAGTACGCAATGCTATTTCCATCCACGCTTCGAGTGGCGGAGGACGGAGGAACTAGATTCTTCTGGACATCCCAGAAAGCCCAGGAAGTCAGGGACTGGCTGGATCTTCGAGAAGGCTCTACACGCGATGGGGCCTGCCAGGGAGCGGGGCCCGGAGATGGGCGGCCACGGAGATCGAGGCGAAGGAAAGCAGCACCCACAGCAGATGAGATCAGAGCAGAAAGACAACGGGCAACAGTGGCAGTCGCGGCCCTGAGTGGAGGGGAAACAAGCCCAAGACCCATGGGACCATGCGGAGAGGACCGAGGATCCGATACTGATGCGGGGTCGGAAAGTTCGACGGCCCGAGGATTGAGATGCCAGTGGTGACGCCGGGTACCTCCGAGGACATCATCTGAATCCACTTCAGGGCTCAACCACAAGAACACGAATAAAGGCTCTGGGGAAACAGATCTATCATGCCCTGGCAAGAAGTAAACTGATAAGGTGAAAAATATTAGAGTGGGGGCCCCTGGGATCGGTGGAATCAATCGGTTGAAGCCTTTGTACTTTTTGATTCACCTCCCCACAGGCATGGACTTTTAGTTTTGATCAAGTTTGGATGGGAGATTGTAAGGATACCTGTCCTGGGGCCGGGGAGATTTTTGTTCTATTTCGAGTTTTGGGACCCTGCCCTACGCCTGATGATGAAAGGAAGTGCACTTCTACCCACCGCTACCCTGCTGTTTCACCACCCTTGGAGGGGGTGCAGAGACAATTTGTTTCGACATTATCTCAATGGGTGACCCCCAAGAATATAGAATGATTTCCTGGAATGTAAGGGGCATGCATACTATGGGCAAATGCTATAAAGTTCATTCATACTTATGTAGAAGAGGGACTCACATAGCGCTATTGCAGGAGTCTCACCTTACAGCTGCGGATGGGGCGGCGCTGCAGAAACGATGGAGAGGTCAAACTTATCATACAGCCTACTCTGCATTTGCTAGGGGTACCCTTATTTGGATACGTGCAGGAATTCCGTTTGAGATGACTCACACACTGGTAGACCCGAAGGGTCTACTATGTATTGGTTACTGCTAGGCTGGGAGGGTGTGATGTCACCCTGGTAAATGTATATGCACCTAATGTAGAACAGGGCACCTTCCTAGGTCAATTATCGAATGCTTTGGCCCCTCACCAGACTGGTTCTGTTCTGATAGGGGGGGGATTTTAATTGTACAGCTGTCCCGGACCTGGACAAATCGCACCCTCCACTGAGAGACTCTGTGGTGAACACTCTGGCTAAGAGGTTCCTTGCGTGGCAGACAAGGTGGCAGTTATTGGAATCTTGGAGGACCCTCAACCCACAAACCCGGGAATACTCCTACTACTCGGTAGTACACAACCTGCATGTAAGGCGAGACACGTTCCTAAGCACACCAGACATGCATGCTAAGATACGTAGTATAGTACACTTAGGGAGGACCCTCTCGGACCATTGCCCTGCGCTGATGCACATAACATGGACAAGAGCTATCACTAGCATTCCAACATGGCGACTTAAACCAGATTCACTCCAAGACCCGGCATATCGGGACCAAATTAGAAAGCACATCACGCAATACTTTGAGAATAATGAAACAACAACACCATCCCCTCACACACTTTGGGAGGCATTCAAGGAAGTGATTCCTGGGCGTTGCACAGCTGAATCTACGGGGGTTAGGAAAACCCTACTAAGGGCAGTAGAGAGGACTGGGGACGAACTACGCAGACTGGAAGCACAGGTCCCCGGGGACCCCAGATTATGGGATGAGCTTCGAGCAACCAGAGAGCTAGTGGCCGAGAATACGGAGAAACTTCGTTGCTTCGATTACAAACGATATATGGCAAGGGCCCACACGGAGAGAGACAAGGCAGGAGCTCTTTTGGCGTGGATACTTAATCTGGCTCGACGGGGCTCCATTATCACGGAAATTAGAGTCCAGGGAGGTGTTACGCTCTACCGACAAGATGATATGAATCGCCACTTTCTTGAGTACTATACCACTTTGTATGCTAGCACTCTGAGAGGAGAGGGGGAAGAACTGGCAACCTTTTTGGATGCACTCCCGTGCCTAACTATAAGCGAATTAGAGAGAGCGAGAGGTGCTGGGGGATGAAATAACTGCCCTGGAAATCACTGTGGTCATAAGAGGTCTAGCCCAGGGGAAAACGCCTGGGACAGACGGCTTACCGGCTGAGTTCTATGCCACATATGAGCAAGAATTGACTCCCAGACTGGAGCGACAGTTTAGTGCTGTGCGGGCAGAAGAGTGCTTCCCACAGTCCACCGGGGAAGCCATGAGCGTCCCACTACTTATACCCAGCAAGACCCCCACTGACAGCAGAGCTTATAGACTCCTATCTATGTTAAACACTGATTACAAGATATTGAGTAAAGTTCTAGCGGCCAGGTTGCACCCATAAATGACCCGCATAGTACATCCTGATCAGGCAGGATTTATCCCTTCCAGGAACACAGCTCAAAACATCAGGAGAGTCATACGTATCATGGACACCATCACCCCACTATGTTGACAGTGGACATCGAGAAGGCATTTGACAGTCTTGAGTGGGAGTACCTTTATGCGGTCCTTCTCCGGTATGGGGTTAGGTGAGGGCTTTGTCCGTCGGACAAGGCTACTATACACAAACCCAAAGGTGAGAGTTAGAACGGGGGATGCTATATCAGAGCAATACCCAGTGGAGAGGGGTACTAGGCTGGGATGTCCCCTTTCTCCGCTGTTATTCGCGCTGGCGATGGAGCCATTGGCGGCCCAAGCTAGGACTGCGGCCTGGCACCAAGGACTACAGCAGGGCACAAGGAAACATACTACTACACTATATGCAGACGACCTACTGCTCTTCCTACAGAATACTGGTAGAGAATTGACGGGAGCCCAATCTCTATTAACATTATTCAGCCGGTTGACAGGATTAAAGGTCAACTGACAGAAATTGTTCCTGTTTCACTTGACTGCAAGAGTTGACCCACCGGAAGGGATGGGAAGTGTGCCGTGGGAGCCCCAATGTATGGCATACCTGGGGGTTAAAATATACCACTCCAGATCCGACCTATTGGATGGTAACATCGGCAGTGCCATAAGAGCCCTGAGATCCAGTATGGCTTTCTGGAGCACGCTCCCGATCTCGGTAGCTGGAAGAGTGGCAGTCCTTAAGATGGTGGCACTCCCCCGCCTGCTCTATTATTATGCGTCCCTGCTGGTCTGGATCCCGGAGGCAATGTTTAGGGAGCTGGATTCCATGCTTACGACATTTATCTGGGGGAAGGGGAGACGCAGAGTGGGGCTTGCTAAACTTAAGAGACCCCGAGAGGAAGGTGGCCTGGCGGTACCCAATTTCGAATCCTATTACCTGGAGGCCCAGCTGCAATGGCTGTCCAGATGGATAGCAGTGAGAAGGGCTGAGGAGGGAGGTGAGGATATCGTTGCGCCTCCTGAATCCTCGCTGGCGAGAATGTTTCTGGGTCGCACTATCCTGGGACTGGGACTCTCCCCTGAGGCTGAGGTGTTGGCTCGATGCTGGAGACGTTGTCTTGGACACTCCAGATCGACAGTGCCTTATGCGCCGGAGATTCCGATGACCTGGCTTTGATGGCTGCCTAAGGCAGGGGACTGGAGAGGACTATGGCATGGCAAGAGGCGGGGGCCCTGGAAATGGGGGACCTCTATAGAGAGGGCACCCTATTGCCCTTCGAGGACTTCCGTCAGGAGCACGGATTATCGCGGGCCAGATCTTATCGCCTATTGCGATCATCCAAGGGGTTTGGGCGTATATTGGCGGATGGGAGCGAATGAGCCAGCTCTCCATCTCCCGAGCACCTACATTATAACATCGGATGGTGCACAAAGGGCGATTACTACCCTATACAGATTGGTTGTCGATGGGACGCCGGGGCCTCTAATGGAACTGAAGCAAAAATGGGAGACTGACCTTGAGACCCAGATCTCCGATGACGACTGGGAGCGGGTCCTAGAGAGGGTCCCGAAGATATTCAGGAACTCACGATTTCAACTCATCCAATTTTACATCATACACAGAGCCCGAGAAGTCTCCGAGACCACTGCGGGGCAGAGGCAGATAAATTCTTCCATATGGTTTGGTCTTGCCCCAAGTTGGGGACATACTGGAGTTCAGTGGTGAATGAAGTAGCAGCGTTCATAGACCGTGAGATCCCTGTCGACGCCACGCACTGCCTATTGCACTGGTCCCCCCACATCCCCAAAAAATCGAGCAACAAGTAGGTTCCAAGATCTAGCATTCATATTGGCCAAACGGGAATTGACAAAGAACTGGAAGAGCAGGGCTGGACCCCACCTTCCTAGCTGGAGGAGGGAGCTTCAGAGGTGGTCGGCGAGTGAGAGTATGGCCATACACATAGACCTCAGGAGGAGTGGGGGGTCCCCAAAATTGAAGGAGGCGTATGATCGGCTTCTCAACAAGCTACGGGGGAGCCGGACCCCGCATCAACAGGAGAGGCGGGACGAGTTCACACACCCATTGATTGACCGGAAGTGGCCCACCAGTGGACCTGAGAGGATCACTGATCAAAACAAGAGATACACCAGATTGTTCTACCATGGGGGACAGATGAGACAGCGGGGAGGATAGAGGAGGGATTGCAAACTATACTTGGTCAGGCTCAGGGAGGGGAAGACAGGGAGGAAATAGGGGGCATTTAGGTAAGGGAAACAGCAGCCATAACTAACACAAGGCAGCACCCCACCATCCTAGCTCACAATTTCAGCCATTAGCATTTGAAAATTAATATGTGAAAAGAGGAGGAGTACTGGGAATAGGGCTATTCACAAGCTTTAAGATACGTTGGGGGCCTGTATATACAAGACTGCCAAATAATGGGAGTCTTCTTAATAAGTATGATTTAACTGTTGTGGTATTGTTAAAGTATGTTTCAATTGGAATGTATCATAATTCAAATTAATAAAAATGTGTTTAAAAAAAAAATAGTGGGACATTTAGGGCAAGACAAGACCTTTGCCAGGCTTGTTACCCACTTTTATTGGCCTGAATGTGGGTATCCTCAGATGCTTTCTGTAGGTCCTGCGCAACCTGCCAGGCTAGTGGGAAGGCAGGGAAAAGGCTCAAGCACCTCCCTGATCCCACTCCCTGTTGTTGGCACCATCTTTGAAAGGATGGGCATCGACATCATTGGTCCCTTGGACCCCAAAACTGCCCTAGGCAACAGGTTTATCCTGGTTTTGACAGACCATACCACCGGCTATTCAGAGGCGATCCCTCTAAGGACAGTGACTACACTGGTGGTGACCAGAGCTCTAATGGGGATATTTACCTGTGTGGGATTCCCAAAAGAGGTTGTGTCTGACAATGGCACAAACTTCATGTCTGCGTACATAAAGTCCATGTGGGATACGTGTGGGATGACCTACTGGTTTACCACCCCTTACCATCCTCTATCAAATGGGCTTGTGGGAAGGTTCAACAAGACCCTAAAAGGCAGGATCACAGGCTTATCTGCGGCCATGAGGCGTAAGTGGGACGTCCTCTTGCCAGGCCTTCTCTTTGCTTATAGAGAGGTGCCCCAGAAAGGGGTGGGGTTCAGCCCCTTTTAACTTCTCTATGGGTCCCCCGTCAGGGGACCCCTAAGCATAGTAAAATAGGGGTGGGAGAAAGTTCCTAGGAAACCCCCCAGGATGTCGTCAGTCACATGCTGGCTCTCTGCAACCAGATGCAACGCTTCTGGAAACAGGCCAAGAGCAACCTTGAGGCCAGTCAAGAGGTGATGAAGCAATGGTATGACCAGAATGTCACCCAGGCAGAATTCTTACCTGTAGACAAAGTATGGGTAATGGGGCCAGTAGAGCCTAGAGCTCTCCAGAACTGCTGGACTGGCCCATTCGAGACCAAGGAGCGGAACGGGGAGGTCACCTACTTAGTAGACCTCAAGTCCCCTAGAAACTCCATAAGGGTGCTCCATCAGAACAGACTGAAGCCTCATTTTGAGAGGTCTGAAGTCAGCATGCTCCTGGTGACATATGAGGGTATGGAAGAGGAGAGTGAGCCTCTACCCTACCTCCTCTCCACCAAGGAAGGTGATGGGTCAGTGGAGGGTGTCAATCTCTCTGACTCCCTGACCCTAGATCAGAGAGGAGACTGCTACGAGTTATTGGAACAGTTCTGTTACCTGATTTCCCTCACCTCTAGACTCACACTCTTGTGTGTCCATGATATTGACACAGGAGACAATCACCTGTAAAGAATACAATTTACAGTGTCAGATAAGGTGTGGTACAGCATCAAGAAGGAAGTTGCCAAGATGCTGAAATCCAGCAGTCCATGGTTCAGCCCAGTGGTGTTGGTTCCCAAAGTTGTTGCTCCTGGTGCCAAACCAGAGCTTAGGCTCTGTGTGGACTACCAGGGTCTCACCTCTGTCACAAAGACAGATGCTCACCCCATCCCCTGAGCTGATAAGCTCGTAGACAGGCTAGGCGCTACCAAGTTCCTCAGTACCTTTGACCTCACGTCAGGGTACTGGCAGATCACCTTGACTGAGGGGGCAAAAGAGAGATCTGCTTTTTCTACTCCTGAGGGTCATTATCAGTTCAGAGTAATGCCATTTAGACTAAAAAAAGCCCACACTACCATCCAACGGTTGGCTAACGGGGTCCTAGCTGGCAAAGATGCATTCTGCGCAGCCTACCTAGACGACTTCGCCGTCTATAGTTCCAGCTGGGAAGAACACCTGCTCCACCTCAAGGAGGTGCTTCAGGTCCTGCAACCGGCAGGGGGGTTGGGAGCACACTGCCTCATATCCCAGCACAGTTCGCCCCTTTGAATCCTGGTAAATGCAGTTCACAGTTAGCGCTTACTTGAAAATTATCTGTCGTTTTTCACCAAGGTTGGTGCAGACATTGCTGTATATCTCTAGACACGTGTTTCTGGGTTTGGCCCTTCATCAGTAGGGAGTAGAGAACAAAGAAAATTCATCTGGGGTTGCTGGAAATGCTGCCAACATCCTCTCAGGTCAAGTACCACTCACAGGCGCACAGGTGCATCTCCAAAGGGAGCCTTTTAAACAGGAAGGGGGGTTGGGAGCACACTGCCTCACATCCCAGCACAGTTCGCCCCTTTGCTTCCTGGTAAATGCAGTTCACAGTTAGTGCTTACTTGAAAATTATCTGTAGTTTTTCACCAAAGTTGGTGCAGACATTGCTGTATATCTCTAGACATGTGTTTCTGGGTTTAGCCCTTCATCGGTAGAGGGTAGAGAACAAAGAAAACTCATCTGGGGTTGCTGGAAATGCTGCCAAAATCCTCTCAGGTCAAGTACCACTCACTGGCACACAGGTGCATCTCCAAAGCTCGTCAGCTCACTGGCTCAAGGGAGCCTTTTAAACAGGAAGGGGGGTTAGGAGCACACTGCCTCACATACCAGCACAGTTCGCCCCTTTGCATCCTGGTAAATGCAGTTCACAGCACTTACTTGAAAATTATCTGTAGTTTTTTTACCAAAGTTGATGCAGACATTGCTGTATATCTCTAGACATGTGTTTCTGGGTTTAGCTCTTCATCAGTAGAGAGCAGAGAACAAAGAAAATTCATCTGTGGTTGCTGGAAATGCTGCCAAAATCCTCTCGGTCAAGTACCACTCACAGGCACACAGGTGCATCTTCAAAGCTCGTCAGCTCACAGTCTCAAGGGAGCCTTTTAAACAGGAAGGGGCGTTAGGAGCACACTGCCTCACATACCAGCACAGTTCGCCCCTTTGCATCCTGGTAAATGCAGTTCACAGTTAGCGCTTACTTGAAAATTATCTGCAGTTTTTCACCAAAATTGGTGCAGACATTGCTGCATATCTCTAGACATGTGTTTCTGGGTTTAGCCCTTCATCAGTAGAGAGTAGAGAACAAATAAAATTCAGCTGGGGTTGCTGCCAAAATCCTCTCAGGTCAAGTACCACTCACAGGCACACAGGTGCAACTCTAAAGCTCGTCAGCTCACTGGCTCAAGGGAGCATTTTAAAGCGGAAGGGGGATAGAGAGCACACTGCCTCACATCCCAGCACAGATTGCTCCTTTGCAGAAACATGTGTGCAGAGATTTACAGCACTTGCTGCACCTACTAAGGTGAAAAACTTTAGTTTACTTTATGGATTAAAAACGAAATTATACTGCATTTACCGTGATGCACTGGGGCTGACTGCATGCTGGAGTGTGAGCAGGGTGCTCCCTTTCTGTTTTTTCTGTTTAAGAAGGCTCCCTTGAGCCAATGAGCTGACGAGCTCTGGCTGAAGCAACTATGTGCCAGTGAATGGTACACAAACCTGAGAGGACTTTTGGCAGCGCTTCCAGCAACCCACAGACAAAGCTGCTCTCTGCTGATGAAGGGATTACCCAGGAACACGTGTCCAGAGATTTACAGCACTTGCTGCACCTAATAAGCTGAAAAACTTTAGTTTACTTTATGGATTAAGAACAAAATTGTACTGCATTTACCATGATGCACTGGGGCTAACTGTATGCTGGCATGTGAGCTGGGTGCTCCCTTTCTGGTTTTTCTGCACTGCAACAGGCAGGCCGGACCATCAAGGCCAGTAAGTGCTGGATTGGGCAGGGTTCCGTGGTGTGCTTGGGACACCTAGTAGGTGGTGGCAAGGTGCAGCCCCTCCTTGCCAAGATTGAAACACTAAGGCCTGGCAACCACCTAGAACCCAGACAGAGGTATGGTGCCTTCTTAGGTCTCCCTGGATATTACTGCAGATTTGTAAAGATTTATGGCACCATAGTCGCCCACTTAACAGAACTCACATCCAAAAAGCAACCTAGGTTGGTGAATTGGACAGAGGCTTGTCAGAAAGCCTTTTATTCCCTGAAGGAAGCCATGTGCACGGTACCCATGCTCAAGGTACCTGACTACTCCAAATAATTAATCGTGCAGACAGACTCTTCAGAGCATGACATAGGGGCGGTTCTAGCACAGATGAATGAGGACGGCCTAGACTAACAGGTAGTCTTTATTAGCTGAAGACTATTACCACGGGAACAGAGGTGGAGTGCTATTGAAAGAGAAGCAATTGCTGTGTTCTGGGCATTGAAGAAGCTGAGACCATACCTGTTTGGGACTCACTTCCGGGCCCCTCAGATGGCTCATGCAGATGAGGGGTGAAAATCCTAAACTCTTGAGATGGTCCATTTCCCTACAGGCGATGGACTTTACGGTACAGCATCGCCCGGGGACTGACCAAGCCAGTGCTGATGGTCTCTCCAGAGTCTTCCGCCTTAGCGATGAGAGCTCCAAGGAGGTTGGATAGCTCTCCCCACTTTCAGCTGGGGGGGACACATGTTAGACGTGACTACCTTAGGGTGGTCACCCCCAACTTTTTGCCTGCCTTCCTCCACTTTTTGACACTGTTTTTGCTGATTTTAGGACTCTGCGCACTTTACCACTGCAAACCCTTGCTAAAGGGCATAGGCTTGCTCACTTAAACCATGGTGACATTGGCTCATACCCAATTGGCATATTTAATTTACTTGTAAGTCTCTAGTAAAGTGCACGTCACGTGCCCAGGGCCTGTAAATTAAATGCTACTAGTGGGCCTGCAGCACTGATTGTGTCACCCACATAAGTAGCTCCTTAACCAAGTCTCAGGCCTGCTATTGCAAGGCTTGTGTGTGCAGTTTCACTGCCACTTCGACTTGGCATTTAAAAGTACTTTCCAAGCCTTAAGCGCCCCTTTTTCTACACATATGTCACCCCTAAGGTAGGCCCCAGATAACCCACAGGGCACGGTGCTATGTAGGTAAAAGGCAGGCTGTGTTTTTTATATGTCCTGGTAGTGGAAAACTCCTAAATTTGTTTTTCCATAGTGTGAGGCCTGCTCCTCTCATAGGCTAACATTAGGCTACCCTCATACACTGTTTGGTAGGTTCTGAACAGAAAGGGGTAGACAGGTCATATTTAGTATGGCCAGAATGGTAATACAAAATCCTGCTGACTGGTGAGGTTGGATTTTATATTACTATTTTAGAAATGGCACTTTTAGAAAGTGAGCATTTCTCTGCACTTAAGATCCTTCTGTGCCTTACAGCCTACCTCCTCCAATCCACATCTGGGCTGGGTTGGTTGACAGCTCCCTTGTGCATTTCACCCAGACAACCACAAACGTAGGATGCTCAGTCACACCTGCATACATCTGCATACTGAATGAGTCTACCTGGGCTTGAAGGGTGGAGGGCCTGGCACCTGCATGTCAAAGGACAGTGGCCTGCCCTCACACTGTGGACTGCCAAACCCCCTAACGGGACCCTGGCAGACGGAGTTGTAAAGAAAGGGGAACTTGTGCATTTCAAAACCACTCTTTGAAGTCTCCCCCACTTCAAAGGCACTTTTGGGTATCTAAACTGGGTCCCTGACCCTACCAGCGAAGACACTTTCTGGAACAGAAACCCTGAACCATTATCATTATCAGCTTTATTTTGTTAATAAAAATACCATAAAAGCACATCCCACAATACACATATCAACATTAATAAAACCGTAAATTAAAACATTCTGCATCTAAAATCTATGGAGCAAGAAATACAATATTATTAAGAAATAAAAAAGTTAAAAAAATACAACCATATTAGCAATTAATATCAGATGGTCTCTATAAAAAAAGCGTTTCCATTATTTTCTGTGAGCATACACTTTTTCAAAAGGTGCCTATCAACGTTTTGCTCTTACATGCCAAATCGCCTCTAAAAATCTAGCTAGCGCACATACCACTAAGCCATGGGTATTTGTTTTACATATCCTAAGTGCTAAAAAACAGTTATTAAAACCCATGGATCTGCAAAGGGGTATAATCCATTGCATCTGTTGTTTATCGTAAGCCGGACAATGAAATAATACATGCGCAATACATTCTGGTAAGCCACAGCCCATAGGGCATAAATCATGTTGAGAACATTTACAGGTGAAAGTGCATAGGGGTAGCCATCCCAGCCTAAACCTAATATAAAGTGCACATACTTGAGGGGATATAATCAGATACATGTAATTTTTCAAATTCACAGTGGCATTTGACTGACATAAATTTATCTGTCAAGCTAAGCGGAGACACCTCAGCCAAATTACCTAGTTTCAATTTTAACCAGTATGCATCCTTGACAACTTGCTCCGCATTTTTGGGAAGACCGCGTGGGGCTGACCAGAAATGGGCCAGTCCCAAGTTAGTCAAGCTGGCTTCCACGTGTTTGCACCATGTGATTTTCCTTGTAGTACTATTGCTAATCAGGGCATTCAACCATATCCTAAAAGGTCTAAAACTGTCCGTGGACCATGTCCTAATCCAGTACAATGTTGGTCTTAAAGCAGCAATATGTGCAATAGAAGCTAAATTCAGGTCCATCCGGACAGGCAACGTGGGAGTGCTAGTGGGTATTTTGAGCAAAACCTTTATAAATCAGTTTTCAGTGAGCTCTAGGTCCCTCAAGTTGCCATGCCCCCATAGCTCTGCTCCATACAAGGCACTCCCTCTTGCTTGTATTTTATATATTTCTATTGCAGGAGAAATAGCATATCTAGGAGACCTATTGGCAAATCTCAAGACGCCACCCGAATTCTGCTTCAGTCTCATATGAGCCTTTGATAGCTGGGCCTGCCATCTGTGCGTATCCTCTAACCTAACTCCCAAATAATCAAAATCAGTGACTCTCTCCAGGACTTCCCCTTCCATTACAATTGCCTTCCTTGCTGTGCATTTTTTGTCACCAAAGATCATGTATTTGGTTTTCGTGGAGTTGACTTCGAGACCATAATCTTTACAGAAAGACGTAAACTTTGCAAGTGAGTTTGTGAGACCAGAAGCAGTTTGTGATAATAATAAAGTGTCATCTGCGAAGAGTAAACACGGGGTTTTTACCCCATCTAGTTTGGGTGCATCATTATCACAAGCAAGCAAGTAAGTAAGGAATACATGTGTTAATAAATATTCAAAACAATGTCGGAGCCAAAACACACCCCTGCCTCACCCCCCTTTTAATTGGAACTTCACCTGTTACCTCCCCATTTTCTCCCCATCTTATTTTTGCAAAGCTCTCAGTGTATAGACTTTTAATTGTGTTTAGTAAAGGACTCAGGAATCCAGCTCCATCCAACACCTCCCACAGCTTATAACGCGGGACCAAGTCAAATGCAGATTTAAGGTCCACAAAGGCCACATAGAGGTTCCCTCCATCCAAATCCACAGACTTCCATTTAATCGTGAGGAACCTAAATACCTGATCGATTGTGCTAACTATCTGCCTGAATCCTGCTTGGAGATCACTGAGGACTTGACTCTCCTAACCATTCCTTAAACCTTATCAGGACCTAGTAACAGAATATTTTTTGAAGATTGTCCAAGAGGCTGTTTGGCCTGTAATTTTCCGGAGCAGCCCTACTCCTCTTTTTGTAGATGGGTACAATAATTGCACCGTTCCACTAGCCAAGACCGCATTTGATACATTGTTGACATATGGACCCCATAGGTCTAAATCAGATCTATATAGGTCGGCAGGTATGCCGTCTAGACCAGGGGCTTTTCCGGGCTTTTGGGCCATTATAGCCATTTTGGATTCATTCAGCGAGACCGGAGTAAGGCTACTATTAGAGGGGGGATCTATTCTAGGCACCACACTATCGGCGGCTTCAGCTTCGTACAGTTTTGTGAAGTGGGCCACCCAATTTTCCGATGAAATATGACAATCGGGTCTAAAATTATGGCTTCGTCCATTAGAAGCCACCAGAGACCAAAAACGTCTTGATTGCTTTTTCTTGACCTCTACCAGCAATTCCTGCCAGGACCCTGCTTCCCAAATGTTTTTACAGGTCTTTAATGTTAGGGCATACTCGCGCCTAGCGCTAATTATCAGAGATCTATCGTTAGATTTGATTGCCTTAATCAAGCCACTCTCCCAGACTCCCTGCACGCTTTACCAAACCACCTATGTTGGTGACCCACTAGTGGGTGTTTCGATTCTTTAGCAGTTCTAAAAAAAGAGTTCCCTCAAAGTAGAAAATACATCTATTTGCAGACTCATGACGTTATTTGGTAAACATAAACAAGATTCGTCCACTAGTTGATGGGTTGAGACTAAGTCATGCATGGTCCCCCACAATTTTCTTGAATTTTTAAAACGATCCCACTTCAAGGTGCGCTTGTTGGAAGAGACTACTAGGGGTAATGAAGTTCCCTTACTTGGTTACATGACTGTTCTTTTAGCAGTGAGGCCATCATATGTGATTGGAGCATGATCGCTGATATACTGATTTCCTACGCAAATGTATTGGCTAATATTCCAAATCCTCACATCAATTACCACATAATCCAGTATGCTACTATCTTCAAAGAAGAGAAATGAGGAATATTCCATGTTACATCTTCTAACTGCGTAACCTCAGAGAATACACAATTGGGTTCAAGCGTCACATTTAAATCCCCAGCAACAAGAATAAAATGCGATGATATATAGTCTAGCACTAAGGCATTCAACACCCGTATGGTTTTGGACAATTGGTTTGGTGGACCAAGTCTATTGTAAACATTAACACACAACAAGGAGAACCCACACTTTTGTTGTATAGATAAAGCCAGTATGTCCTCTGAGTCCACTGGAATTTCTCTAGTCTTTCCCAGATCTAAAATCCTTGTCCATATAACAAGCCCCCCTGCCACTCTCCCGGCCAAAGAAGGTCTAGCTTCCTTACAATAAGAATTAAAGCATTGTCTAAAAACATTGGTAGTCGACCATGTTTCCTGAAACAAACATATATCAAATGAACTCCCCCCAATCTGGATCGGCTAGTTTATTGCAAATACCAGCCAGATTCCATGTCAGGAGTTTTGGAATTAAGGGCTCCTGAGTTGCAATAGTCTTCCTCGGAGGTGGCCGGCTACACAGGCTAACATTAGGGTTTCTGGAGGGGAGATTGTCCAATGGTATATCTATAACATCCAAAGGGGATCCCTCCAACCCAAAAGAGGAGAACTCTGGGTCTAACACCCCTTCTGCGCTTGAGTTTGTATATCGAACGGGGCCTCTATTGTTCCTATCAAGGGGGAAGTCAATCATTAGCTGCAGCCACGTACAGTTGTGCAGACCTCCTTGGAGTAAACAACATATTCTGGGAGGCACGCTCCTGTTTATTGGATAAGTCCGGTATTTCCTTTGGAGCTAGTAAGTTCATCCTTGTCGGAATACCCTCTACAGGCCAACAGTGTTTAAAACAAATATTTGATCCATTTTGCAAGGGATTCCGCGTTTCCAAAGACAAAAGGCCCCTAACAACCCCGGGGAGGTTAATACTAGCTTTATTGTATCCAAGTGACCCTCAGGCTCTGTATAACGCTGAGCAAATATTATGTCTGAATGTATGACAGAGTCACATTGCCTAGTATGCCGAATCCAGTGTGTAACCTTGTTTATAAGGGACGCCCTATCTTCCTGGGCGTTTGGCGCTAAAGGTGGGACTCTGCACATAAGAATTGGATACCTGCTGCCCTTGGACTGATGTAGGGCTGGAACAGAAGGTAATTCCGTTGCAGAAACTGCACGCGGACGAAAAGGCGTTGGAACTCCAGAATCGATTTTTATGCTGGGAGGGCTGTTAGGACCAATCTGGGGAGCTATGATAGTCCAATCGGGAATACTATGAACACAAGGTAAAGTCTTCTCCCTGAAAGCAAGTTCTTTATAAGATCCGATACTAGAATTTGACTCTAACTTATTCGTGATAGAAGTTTACCTAAAAGTACTTTTAGAGCGGAGTAAAGTCAGAACCTCCGCTATTGATGTTTTTAAGACACTTTTACTTCTTCCTTTAGCGCAACAACAAGGGTTATCAAGTGCTCCTGAGAATGAGATGTAATGGAATAGAGGTTTGCAGGTTGTGCATTGGAATGACCCGGATCTTGCAATTGGCCCTGGGGCTCCAATAAGGAAAAGCGGTTGGAGCAAGGGTTATCATAAGCAGACACACTTCCTGATGGAGTTTTCTCTGGCCTTGCCTGGACTCCACGTATGCCCCTAGTGCTTGTAATTAATCCTTCTACCTGAGAGGGCAAGGACCTCGCAGTAACGACACTAGCAGGAATGCTTCCCTTGTCACAAGTTTTAAGAAAAGATGTAAGAGAGCCATTTTTCAATCACTTCTGGGGGCCTTTGTCTTTTTTTTAACAACAAAGTTTCCACTTCCTCAATTAAATCATCAATTTCATCCGTCACACAACTAGACGAAGTGCGTGTTGCTTGATGCAATTTGGGAATTTTAGTTTGTACAATGCCCCCTGACGGACTGCTCCTAGCCTTGCGCTTCCCCATCAAGGCAGGTCACCATAGCCCTCAAAGCAGCTATATGTCTAATGGCAATATAAATAATTACATAAAAGTTCAGTATATTAGAGGGGAAACTCCTACCTCAGAACCACAAGGGGTTGCCCAGCCCGGTCAAGTGCAGGGTATCCTGGGACTGGAAGTCCCTCATCGGTGGTCATAGCGTCAGGAAGGCAGCAGGAGGAACCCTGAACCATGCAATCTGTGTAGAGCAGGCTGCCCAAAGGACTCACCTGGACTGCTTTGCTGTGAAGAACTGCTGCCTTGCTGTTGCCCTACTGCCTTGCTGGCCTCTGGCTCTGCTGAGAAGTGCTCTCCAAGGGCTTGGATTGAGCTTTCCTCCTGTTTCCTGAAGTCTCAGGGCCCCAAAAGACTTCACCTCTGCAAAGGATCACTTTGTGCAGCTAAAATGGACGCACAGCCTGCAGGAATCAATGCACAGCCTGCCTAATGGTGAAAGAATCACCACATCACCGACGCGGAATGACGCAGCCTGGTTACCTAAGAGGAGATCAACGCAGCTCCAGAACTTTGACGCACAGCCCACTGAATCAACGCATCGCCGAGCTGGAAAAACAAAGCCCGATGTCCTGTGGGAGGAATCGACGCAGTGCCTGCCATGCGACATAAACTCCAATGCGTCGCCCACCGGATCGATGCAGCACCTGTGACTTCATCCTGCACCCCCAGGATTTCCACACACATCCCTGGGAGTCAAAAGACCCCGCATTGCAAAGAGGATTCAAGCCTGCATGCCAGAATTCGACGCAAAGACCTTGCCAGGTGGAAAAGAATTGGCGCATCGTCTGTGCGTGCCCAGAAATCTGACACACACCCTTTGTTTTCCATGCATTTCCTCCTCTGAAGTGCTCTCCAAGGGCTTGGATTGAGCTTTCCTCCTGTTTCCTGAAGTCTCAGGGCCCCAAAAGACTTCACCTCTGCAAAGGATCACTTTGTGCAGCTAAAATGGACGCACAGATTGCAGGAATCAATGCACAGCCTGCCTAATGGTGAAAGAATCACCACATCACCGACGCGGAATGACGCAGCCTGGTTACCTAAGAGGAGATCAACGCAGCTCCAGAACTTTGACGCACAGCCCACTGAATCAACGCATCGCCGAGCTGGAAAAACAAAGCCCGATGTCCTGTGGGAGGAATCGACGCAGTGCCTGCCATGCGACACAAACTCCAATGCGTCGCCCACCGGATCGATGCAGCACCTGTGACTTCGTCCTGCACCCCCAGGATTTCCACACACATCCCTGGGAGTCAAAAGACCCCGCATTGCAAAGAGGATTCAAGCCTGCATGCCAGAATTCGACGCAAAGACCTTGCCAGGTGGAAAAGAATTGGCGCATTGTCTGTGCGTGCCCAGAAATCTGACACACACCCTTTGTTTTCCATGCATTTCCTCCTCTGAGGTTCCCGTGCATGTAATTTTGACACATACCAGGCTTTGTGCTTGCGAGAGACAATTGTTGCTTTTAAGAACTTAAGAGACTTATTATTATTACCAAAGTGATATTTCAACTTGTGATTATCAAATCTTGATCATTTTAACCTTAATTTATTCAGATAAATCTCTCATATTTTTCTAAAACTGGTGTATTTTTGTGGTGTTTTCACTGTGTTATTGCATTTTTTATTGCACAAATACTTTGCACATTTCTTTCTAAGTTAAGCATGACTGCTCACTGCCAAGCTACCAGATGGTGGGCACAGGATAATTTGGATTGTGTGTGACTTACCCTGACTAGAGCTGTGGTCCTTACTTGGACAATGGTGTATACCTCTGCCAACTAGAGACCCCATTTCTAACAGTAAGTAATGGGGCTCCCTTAACAGGATCTAACAAACTTATTTTAGGTTGAAATCCTTCCTTGGATATGGTATGACCAAGATAATCTACTGAACTGACTTCTAGTTGACATTTTTCTCTTAACTGTGAGTCCTGCTTTAGATCGTTTTTCTGAAACTACCCTCAAAATACTGTCATGTTTTGCCATCGTAGCACCACATACAAGTATGTCATCCTGAAAACATAGTGTATTATATATTCCCATTAGTACCGCTTGCATGATTTTTTTAAAAAATACTACAGCCCCGGATGCCAATCCAAATGGCATTTGAATCTGAAGACTCCCAGTGGGGTGATAAATGCGGTCAATTGTCTAGATTTGGGATGAAGTTTAACTTTGTGATAGGCCATCAAAAGATCAATAACAATGAAACAACAGGCCTCACCCGTAATGCTGAGCATATAATTTATTTGTGGTAAATGATGATGTTCTACCCAGTATTATTCCGGTCTCTTAAATCCACACAGAGCCTTAAACACCTCCATTAGTTTTCTTCACCAGTACTACAGGCGCCACCTATTCTGAACATCCTACAGGTTCAATAACATCATATTCAGATAAATTCTTTAACTCTTTTTCCAAGGGTTCTCTTTGGCATTTAGGTACTTGACGAGGTCTGTGCACAGAAGGGTTAGTCCCATCTTTTAACTTTTATTTTATGTTGGAAGTCCTTGTGAAGTCCTAGTTTGTCCAAGAATAGTTCAGGAAATTCATCATGTATGGAATTGGTGTCAATGCTTATGTCTCCAAATAGTACCTGTTCATTGTTGTTGGTATTAAGTTTAATACTGAGTTATTTTTGGTGTTGCTGCCCTAGAAGATTAGACTTTACAATGTACGTCCTCCCAGCTGTACATATATCCTTGAAATGTATAATCATTACTTCTAGGTTGTTTATTGTAACCTCTTGAGTTAGTATCAGAAGATTCTAATGTGATTTCATGAAAATTGTCGAACTGTTCATGAGTTTCCTTATTTATTAATGTATATGGGGAGCAAGCATCTCCATACATTCCTATTTAATTTCAATCTAATGCTACTTTGCCCTCAGGATAGTTGCTTACTTCCTTCGATTCTGTATTCATCACTTTGAAAACAAATTGCTTTTCTTCTTGTGAAGAATTTTCTATAGAATGTACCTGTTTAGAGTTAACCTCTGCTCCCTGGCCAGGTGACCCTTTGTCTTACATTTTCTTCATATCAAACTTTTAGCTTGACAACATGTATTGTTGGCCTAATGGTTGCTGCTCTCACAATGTAAGCATTTTAATCTATTAGATTCTTGTGAGTGTTGTTAACACTTTTATCATCTTTTAATGTATAAACATTCTCCCTTGATTTCTCTGTTCTGACCCCCAATACTACTTCACTAGAATTTTTAATTTCCTTTATACAATGTGCAGTGTATTCTACAGACTTTGCTAAAACTCTTAAAGTTAGGCTTATGCCATAACATTTTCTCTTGGATACAAGGATTGTTGGTGCATCTGACAAGTTGGTCTCTAATCAAGGATTCACCTAATGGACCAAAACCGCACAATGTAGATAGGCCCCTTAGTACCAAAATACAATTAGTCACACTCTCATCTTTATTTTGAGCTCTGGTGTAAAATGTATGTTCTTCTAATATGACATTTATTTTATCACAAAAATCAATTCTAATTTCATAAAAGTAAATTCTCATCTAAATTTGTATCATCCACACCATCTGGAAAGTCTGTGAGTTATGGTAGTGTTTCATAAATGTTCCTGGCATAGACTCCTAACTTATGAAGTAGTAAATGTTGTTTCCTCACTGAAGTGAACTTTTCCCAAACTATTGCAATTAAATATGATTCTAATGATGTAATCCATTCTTTCCAAGGTAACTGGTTCATCTACTTCATTTAATAGTAAAGGTGGTTTTGTCATGCTTGCTGCTGCCATAACTAATAATATAGAAAAAGAAGCTAGATTATTATTGTATAGCCGCCCATTCTTGAGACTGTCACCTGTTTAATGATGAATGGGATGGTATCCTACATTTTCTATTTGGACTAAATGCTGCGTATGACACAATTTTATGAGGCTTATCAAGAACGTGAGTTTAATTGTGTTTTTATTTTTAACTGACTTAATGGTGAATGTTTTGTTTGGTTGTATCTATTATGAAAAATCATAATAAACAGAATAAATATATATATATATATATGTATATATATATATATATATTATTGTATATAGTGTGCTTAAATATATCCCAATTGTCTAACTGTATACATAAAGGCAGTATGAATTAATCACTTGAAAATGCATGCTATTCAAATAATAAATCTTCTACTTAAGGATACCAGTGATTTATACTAACAGAGTGCTTGAATATACTCTGAACAAATAATATTCCAAGGTGAGTTTGAACTCATAAAGCTCTTTACTTTAGGTTGAGCATGCAAATAATTATATATGGTTCACTTATATTATTTATGGTACTTATGAAAATGTCTTTCTGTTTTGAGATGTCAAACGATTTTGTTATTTGTTCCTTCTACTGTATGCAGCAGAATATTTTAATCATCATACTACTTACTTTGCTTCTAAACAGTGTCCGAAACTAAATGACCCTAAACTTTTCACACCATGAGTCCCAATGTACCTCACATTTCCTTCATGACCTCAGCTCCACCATCACTTTTGAGACTCCTCTGAATACCAGCGATTTCGCCTGGTGGTCGTCTTCATCAGTGTCACTTGTCATTCTGAACAGCCTTCCAGCGATGCGGTGCTCTAGAACGATGCGAAGTCTGTCTTGCAGTCGCTCGTCATACTGAGGAAATACTCGGCTATCAAAATTACGTTACTCACTGTCAGGAAATCCTCAGTTTCTCCGATTCCCCCTTTCCAGGTTTTGGGGGTTCTTAAAAGTTGGCGACACCCGCATAATCTGCAGATTTTGTTATGGAGAGTTTCCTGAAAGCAGAGGGCTCTCAAAATGGCGGCCGCTGAGAGTCCAGGTTGCCGCTCTAGCGTTGCAGCTGGAGGAGCTCTTGTGGACAGCTGAGTGATGTGAAATGCGCGTGCAGCTTCTGAAGTGGCACACTTCACTTAGGGGATTTTGAGAGACAGAAGCCTTTCTGGAGAAGACGTGCATTTGTTTTCCTAAGTCAGTTGTTGCAGTCATGCAAGTATTCTGAGAGAAAGGGAATTCATTCTTAAGAGTTCTGTTTTCAAGTCATAGAAACCTTTACTTCCTAGAACATTCATTTTAGTCATGAGAAAATAGTAAAGAGCAGGAACAGTATTTTCAAGAACATTCGTTTCCTGTCATATTAAAAATAGTGAAGAATGGTTATTCCTAGAGCATTCGTTTACTCCTGAGAAAACAGTACAGAGCAGGAAGAACATTTATTTCAAGAACACTTGTTTTCTATCATATGCAAAAGGTGAAGAGCAGTAATTCCTAGAACATTCATTTTAGTCATGAGAAAACTGTAAAGAACAGGAACAGCAGTTATTTCAAGAACATTTGTTTTAGTCACGAGAAAACTGTAAAGAGCAGGAAGAGAAGTATTTTTAATAAGGTTCGTTTTCTGTCATGTGAAAATCGTGAAGAACAGGTTTTCTTCTACAATTCTCGTTTTCACTCAAATCAAGTGTGCTGAAGAGGAGGAAAAGAATATGAAAACAGAAGTTGTATAATTTCATACCAAAAAAACTCAGCAAGTAAAATTTCACTGTAATTTTTACCATTAATTGCAAACACAAAAGAGAAGCTAACGCCACTCTACACTGAGGTAGGTCACACTAAAAAAGATTAATCCTAGTTAAAAGGAATAGAGAAGGTAGGACTTAGAGAGAGTATTAATGTTTTGCTTTATCTTACAGCTCGAGTAACATAACCACTGAGTCCTCAAAAACAACGGGCGAAGTGACAGACGAGCGCAGAGTAGAGGAAAAGGCAGTCTCTTCTTTCATTCCTAACCCCTTTCCCCTCTAAGAGTTTTTTAGCCTCCAGATAAGAATATAGTTGGGGGCTGAGAACTTTAGAGAGCCATTGGGTTCAAAGCGTCATTCTGCTCCTGTGAGGATTTGCAATAGATACCGCTTGTGACTCACTTTTTTTTGTTGAGAAAAACTAAGTGATTAACTCTGCCCATTGTTAGTACTGCCCTCTGCCTGACCACACTACTTCTCTCCTGATGTTGTTGAAAGGATTCTGATGAGAAACACCACCCTCTTCTAATCATACTCTGCCTCTGATGTTGAAATGCTGTCCTCTCTTTCCATTAATGGCTGCCTTCTCCTTGTCTTTATTCCGCCTCCCTTGATGTTGCAAAAACAACACTCTGCCTACTTCCAGCAACACCACTTCCTTAATTTACTCCACCTCTTCACGTCATAGTGTGCAGATACTTCTCCACATTTGCTGCCAGAAACCATGGTATATGCAGCAGGAACTGTACACAGCATATAAGGTATGTCATTCAAATCTTGTATTTAAAATGTTTGGTTGCAGACAATATCCCCTTCAGAGCAAATCTCCTTGCCAATGTTGAAAAGATACAATTAAACGTCATATGCAAGAAGATTAGACACTTCTTTATTTGTCTACTTGATCTCTGCACAACAGATCTAACCTCAACCAACGTTCCTCAACCGAATATCCCCAACTGTCAAAATGGAATGTTCCACTTAGGTAGAGGGAAAAGAAATGGGAGGGTTCGACCAATACAACAACAATAGAAAACATTGTATAGTTAAAAAGTTACATTATACACTAATCATAATATAAAATTATACAGAACTTCCATATAAATGTTATTATATACAATAAAATGATTAGAGATTACAATAATGATCCCAGATACAAACACATGTCAGGAGTGGCGGCTGGTAATCTCTAACAACAGTGGGGCATAAAAGTAATAAGAGAAATCCATTTTACTGTTAAATGACACTGTTGGTTTGATAGGAAAATGTCCTTGATAGGAAAATGTCAGATCTTTTCCCAGTTTCTGTGTTCTAGTGCACACTGCAGATGTACCTCCTCCGCTCACAATTGATCTGTTGTGTGTCCTAGACAATACAAACAAGGAAGAAGTATGGCATTTTCTCCATCAATCCAATAATTTTATTCAGCAGTTCTCTGAGGTTTATGAAATTTTAAACATTCTACTTCTCTTCTGATCAACAATGTAGTTTGCCTTTCGATTTGAAGTTCCTGCTTTAGGGCAGGCTGTCTGAAAGGTACATGCCTTTCTCTAAAGCTCTTTGAGCTAGATTTATGTAGATGCAATTTTGCTTTTCCTAAATAGCGACTCCACAGAAATCGCTATTTAGGAAATACAAAAGGATATGTATCAAAACAGCGATTTCCTAATAGTGATTCCTACAAAGTCGCAATTAAGAAATCCCATGCCATTTGTGACAATGGCCTGGTTTACATTTCCAAAATGGAACTTTCCTGTTAGGAAAACGCTATTTGGTAATGCAAAACCAAGGCTATGGGCAAAAGACCCCCCGTGATGCACTCCAAAAATAGCGGTGCCCACGTAGAGCACACATATGCCCTAGGCTCATTTGGGTGCTTTATTGCACTTAAAAAAGCACCTTTTGGTGCGTTTTTTTTTTATTGCACACGGTAGACTTGAAGTCAATGCTAATTGCATTTCCTAAAAGGCCAATTCGCATTTAGGAAATGCTTCCTACATCTGAATAGAAATCGCAAATAGGTAATCCCTAGTTGCGATTTCCTATTCAGATAGGGTGACCAGACATCCTGGATTTCCCCGGGCAGTCCCAGTTTTCAGAGGACTGTCCCAGTGTCCTGACGCTTTTTTTCATTTTACATAAATGTCCAGTTTTTTTGGGCAAAGGATAGGTCAACCTGCGAAGGCTTTTGCTAATTTGAAATAAATGTCCCGGTTGTTGGGACAAAGGTCAAGTCAACCTGCGAATCAGAAGTGAAAGGTATACTCTCCTTTCACCTGTACTACTAGAGTCACTAATACTTCTGCTGCCTGCATTTCTGTGTGAATATGTATATATATATGTAGTGTGTGTGTGTGTGTGTGTGTGTGTGTGTGTGTGTGTATATATATATATATATATATATACAGGGAGTGCAGAATTATTAGGCAAGTTGTATTTTTGAGGATTAATTTTATTATTGAACAACAACCATGTTCTCAATGAACCCAAAAAACTCATAAATATCAAAGCTGAATATTTTTGGAAGTAGTTTTTAGTTTGTTTTTAGTTTTAGCTATGTTAGGGGGATATCTGTGTGTGCAGGTGACTATTACTGTGCATAATTATTAGGCAACTTAACAAAAAACAAATATATACCCATTTCAATTATTTATTATTACCAGTGAAACCAATATAACATCTCAACATTCACAAATATACATTTCTGACATTCAAAAACAAAACAAAAACAAATCAGTGACCAATATAGCCACCTTTCTTTGCAAGGACACTCAAAAGCCTGCCATCCATGGATTCTGTCAGTGTTTTGATCTGTTCACCATCAACATTGCGTGCAGCAGCAACCACAGCCTCCCAGACACTGTTCAGAGAGGTGTACTGTTTTTCCTCCTTGTATATCTCACATTTGATGATGGACCACAGGTTCTCAATGGGGTTCAGATCAGGTGAACAAGGTGGCCATGTCATTAGATTTCCTTCTTTTATACCCTTTCTTGCCAGCCACGCTGTGGAGTACTTGGACGCGTGTGATGGAGCATTGTCCTGCATGAAAATCATGTTTTTCTTGAAGGATGCAGACTTCTTCCTGTACCACTGCTTGAAGAAGGTGTCTTCCAGGAACTGGCAGGAGGACTGGGAGTTGAGCTTGACTCCATCCTCAACCCGAAAAGGCCCCACAAGCTCATCTTTGATGATACCAGCCCAAACCAGTACTCCACCTCCACCTTGCTGGCGTCTGAGTCGGACTGGAGCTCTCTGCCCTTTACCAATCCAGCCACGGGCCCATCCATCTGGCCCATCAAGACTCACTCTCATTTCATCAGTCCATAAATCCTTAGAAAAATCAGTCTTGAGATATTTCTTGGCCCAGTCTTGACGTTTCAGCTTGTGTGTCTTGTTCAGTTGTGGTCGTCTTTCAGCCTTTCTTACCTTGGCCATGTCTCTGAGTATTGCACACCTTGTGCTTTTGGGCACTCCAGTGATGTTGCAGCTCTGAAATATGGCCAAACTGGTGGCAAGTGGCATCGTGGCAGCTGCACGCTTGACTTTTCTCAGTTCATTGGCAGTTATTTTGCGCCTTGGTTTTTCCACACGCTTCTTGCGACCCTGTTGACTATTTTGAATGAAACGCTTGATTGTTCGATGATCACGCTTCAGAAGCTTTGCAATTTTAAGAGTGCTGCATCCCTCTGCAAGATATCTCTCTATTTTTGACTTTTCTGAGCCTGTCAAGTCCTTCTTTTGACCCATTTTGCTAAAGGAAAGGAAGTTGCCTAATAATTATGCACACCTGATATAGGGTGTTGATGTCATTAGACCACACCCCTTCTCATTACAGAGATGCACATCACCTAATATGCTTAATTGGTAGTAGGCTTTCGAGCCTATACAGCTTGGAGTAAGACAACATGCATGAAGAGGATGATGTGGTCAAAATACTCATTTGCCTAATAATTCTGCACTCCCTGTATATATATACATACACACACACATACTCTCTCTCTCTCTTACAGGACAGATATAAAAGTGAGACTGACGGCTTTATATCTAACCTTTCCCGATTTCTTTTTTATCTTTTTTTTTTTTCTTCAAAATCGGGTCATCCTATATTTAGAGGATCGCACTGGGTACTGGGTAGAAACCGCAAATTGTGATTCCCTAAAGGGCTTTGTACATCTGAAAAGTCCTTTTAGCATTTTTTAACAGCCTGAAATAGTGATTTGAACTGCTAAGAAATGCTAAATGACTTTGTACATCTGGCCCCTAATCCCTACTTTTTCATGGCATTTTCGCAGTTATGAAAACTGAAACTGCAATTAGAGAGCCGCACCCAAGCATAATGAGGCCTGTTCTGGAGCATTGGCAGAAGGGTAATGTCACACACACTTGTGTGCACTTAACCTATGCTGAATGGAAAAGGGTGGGCTCTGCCTACCATGAAGATGGTCATACATTCTCTCCGCCATACATAAATCATTTTGCCAGGATCTTAACTTTGCTGCATGACATCGTCCCTGCTATAAATCAATCAAGTCCTTGTCATTTGCTTGTCATAATTCTGACATCTATTGTTGTTGAGACCATCCTCCATGCCACATTTTGGGGTCATACAGTTTTGTTGGTCTTTTGTTGGTTCTTTATCTGATTGTGATGGAAGTAGCCTCTTACTCCTGTTAGGCTCAACTCACTATCTTGTCCATCCATGTTATGCATTGCCAACCAGTAGGTCTGGGCTATGAGTGCCGTGCTCTGCTTACTCCCTTATCGGCCTACTTAACCTGCGGTAAAGCATCCCGTGGTAAGTAGTTCTTCTCCTGCACACTGCCCACCGGTGTGCCTCCTTTACCAACCAACGTGCCCCTTTTCCCGCCATGCTGCCTGCGGGGCTTATGTACCCATTCAGCTCCCCCTTTCGTCCTTTGGGGTTTGCTCCCTTTCGGTGCTGTCCTCAGCTACCTTTTGGATTCTCACCAGAGTCCTTCAATGCCCCGGGGGTTAGGTCTCCCAAGGAACACTGATTTTTGCAACCCTTCCTTTCAAACGGCCTACCAGCCAACTTCAGTCTTTAATGAAGCAGCTTGAATGTGCTGTCTGCGCCACCCTGGCAGAGGTTTCCTAACCTTTGTCTACTTCTGTGATACTGTACTCCTGTTATTCAGCTCTGATTAACTTATGCCTCCAGGATCCTTGGGGATGGGGTACCGGCCTCAATAGAGGCTGTTGTAAGCTGTCTGGTGACTGTTACTTGGTCAGCAGCAGGACCTTGCATGCCTGGCTAAGCCGCCTAACCTAGGGCCCCAGGTCCATTGTGACTCCAGCTGTCCGCATGGAGGAGTACACCTCTGTTGACTGCAGCTCAGGGGCCCTTCCTTTGCTCCCCTGTGCCACACCTGACTAGAGGGAGGAAGTATCCAACCCTATTTGTCCTCCACAGGCACGTGTCGACCCTGATACTCCCTTTTCCTGCTGCCCCTCCTCAGCTGAGTCTTACTGGCCAGCTACCTTTTTAGCGACTGTGTTCCATACTCTTCTTAGTTACTCCTAATAATCTATTTGCCTTGCCCCTCTGAGTTTTATTCTGGTACTTTCTACCCTGTCCAGGCTTACTAATGTTAGTGGGTTGAACTACCCTTGGTTATGCTACCCAGGCCAAATGTAGTGCTCAGCGCACCAGGCCTTTGATATTATTGCAGCACAGGAGATTCAGGAGATGTCTGTTCTACTGCCTATTGACTATCCTTGTTATCCTCCTGCAACTCTGTCATCTTGTTTATGGTGAGCTAGGAGTGCTTTACCCTGTGGCTGAGATAATCCTTACCATCCAGTCATTTGGAGTGTGTTTCATAATGTGGGTGATACAGAAACTCCCATTTTAATTTGTAGGGGACTTCCCAGGCATTTTAAGCCTTCGGCCTTGACTTCGCTTTAAAAGACGCTGCCAGGACCAGCTTCAGCATAGTTGGCACCAAGAGTGGCTGGCCTGGTGAATCACGAGGTCCGTATTTTCAAGTAACACCCTGAATGGTGTTGGCTGCGCCCATAAGGGTGTATTTATCCCCTACCAACCTTTTGTAGCAACATTAGGGTAATTATAGATTGGGGAAGACCTAAGGTTCTAACCCAGTGGTTCCTAAACTTTTGACTTCCACTTTATCGTTACTGGAATTCAGGGACCCCTACTCAAACCTTATTGGAATCCGGGCCCCCCCCAATGCGTCATTATTGAAAGCTGGGGACCTAATCTGTAAATATATATATAATTTTCCAAGTAGTCGCGGACCCACTGAAGAGGCTTAACCGACCCCCACAGGTCCCCTGACCACAGATGGGGAACCACTGTTTTAACCTATACCTTGCAGTTTGCATGCAGCTCTTTTGTGTTGCTTAGATTACAAACCAGTGTATCGTCTAGACATTGACCACTGGATCCCCGTCGAGTTCTCAGCAGTTATCGTGGAATTACCATTAAATAAAACGAGCACTTGATTAGTAATACTAGTCGTGGCTGTGGGAGGTTGAAGTATGGTGTGCTTCCTCTTTACTCTTCCCCCATTGCACCCACTGCGCTCTGTGCTGTCCTCGCGGTTCTGTGCAGACCCGACCGGATCCTCTTTGGCCTTTCCATGTGTCATCTCACCTTGCAGATACCATAAATGAAAGGAAAAAAGGGGAGGGTCACAGTCGGACACCTATTATGTATGTGTGAAGTAGCACACCGTCACCAAACCAAATCATTTGTTTAACCAACATCTCTAATGGCCCACCTGATTAAGTACCTATGTTTTGTTTCCCCTTAACTTCTCTAGGGTATCTTGTGTGCATGCTTACGTGCGTGCTTGTGGACTTTCGTTGCAGAGAAGGTGTGGCTGACAGTATACCTTGCATACTTGTGCATTACCTTGAAATGTTACCTGCCACTTCTAAACCTCGACTTACTGTTATCGTGCTTATGCCCCTAGATATCTTTCACCGTAGTACACACTTTGGCAGCTGCTATGGGCCCTAATTAATAGATGATGGTCTCCACCGAAGATGTCAGCCTGTTGAACGTTCTGCTCGTCATGTCAGTTTCAGGTTACCCCAGAGAAGCCCTCATTATTGAATGCTGTTTCCACTGGGGCCGTGTGAGGCACGTATTACATCATACATCTGTCTTATGGTGCATGCACACTCCGCGAGAGGCGCATTCTAGGAACCTAGTGATACTTCTCTTGCCTAAGCATGTGGATGCACCCAATGGCTCATGTATGCACGCCCTCATCTTTGTGCCAAGCACACAAGGACGGACCTTGACAAGGCCTATGCGGGCCAGCACTTAGAAGCACGTACCCACACTTGCGCCTCAATAACTGGTAGTAATGGGTTTTTTGGGTTTTTTTTTTAAGCAAGTGACTTCTTTTGTAAAAAAAAAAAGTGAGAGTTCCTGCACCCCAGAGGGAGCCCCTTTAACTTGACCCGCCACTAAGTGTATGCCAAGTTCTGATACTTAACTCCCCCATTACCTAATACCATTTTTAATGAAAAACATTACCAAATCCCAGTGCCTTAGAGGTGTGCAGAACAAAGTTTTTAAATCGCTTTCCCATCACAGCCCTTTAGCTTGCACGTGAATCGAGAGTCAAACATGACATAGCAGAGATGGAAAGTGTTTTTCATGATAATCCTCTTATGCGGTTATGCAAAATTGCATAAAAAGGATCTAATGGTTAATAGCTAATTAATAAATAGCTCTGCTGATTAATTACCTTATGCATGCGGTCGCAGCTGGCACCCCTACATATCTGATAAAGGAGCGCTGTTCTCCCTAAGGGCAGCATACCTGTGCTCTGCCTCTGAGACCTCTGTGGCTGCTGACAATGCTTCTGTAAAGATGTCTGCAGTCCCCAGCTCAGTTCATTAGAATATTGTAACAATAGGGGGTGCCACCTTACCGATGCTATCCATCATGCAATATTAAAAGAAAATGATAGTTGTGCTGCCTGTCTTGCTACTCCATACCCGGGCGCCTTTACTGTGTTTCACACAGTTAAATTTCACTTGGATTGTGCAATTTTTAGAATAGGTTGCTGGTTCCATTTAATTATTTTTACAGCAGCTTTATATGTCGAGACTCGACCTGAAAGTATTGAAGTGTTTTATGTGAACACCAGCTATATTGCAAACCAACCCATTCATTGTTTGACCGTCCAGGGATTTAAGTGGTTTGCGCAGAATAACAGGATGTTGAGCCAACCCTGAGACTCAAACCAGGCTCCTCAAGACCAAAGGCAGGGGCTCTGGCCGTTACGCTACCCTCTTTAATCGATATTGCTTTGTTCCCATTTTTCCACCTCAGGCTGTTTATCGGTGTTCATTGCACCATTGAGATACCTTCGTTTTTATTTAATGTAAACCTTTTGGTTTCAGACGCCTATGATTTTTTGCACTGGCATAAACCATGCATTGTAACCTAGACATCCTGTTGACAGAAAGCAGGTGACACCAACTAAGTAACGCAGTTTTCGGTCGTCTTTGGCACCTGATTATTAGGGCCTAGGGCTTTCTGATGTTTCAGAAAGCAGTACCAGAAAGTTTACACAAACTCATTCCAAACGTTTATGTGAGCAGTAAAGCTGAGAAGCGGCCTCACTTAAACAAACACTGCTTAAGTAGAACCTTTGGTGTCCTTTCATCTTCCGTACGCACTTAAAGGGATATTAGGTAAGAAACTCTTCATAATAGCTGCATAGAGCGGCACGCTTAGCCTCTTAGTAGCTTTACTGGGACTGTAAGGAAAGGTTGCATTGCCATTGGCAAGATTTGAAACTTATGACCTGTGGGCAACATATGGACCGCAGCAGCGATTTTTCTGTAAACTGAGCTATCTCGTCAGTTTCAAAACCAAAACCAAGCTACGTAAAGCAACTTACGGTTTGGCTTGCTCACCTCCATTGCACTCAACCCAGTTTGTAGAAACAGGCTGGGAGGGGGGGGTGGGGGGGGGGGGGGGAGTTGTGATAAACAACACCGGAGCCATGTATTTGTTCCAAAGGTTGGAGGTAGTGGAATATCTCCGCCCAGGCAGAACCCTCCCCAGGAGCCATAGAAGATTTTTGGCATTCCCATACTCTTACATATCTCTGGAGATTACTGCCCATGGCACCGTGCCAAAGACAAGTGTTACAATCAAAAGAAACACACAAAAGAAGACCAGTAGAGGGGGTGGGAGGTGCAGAAAAGCACTCTAGAACATTAGATTAGGGTGAAAGACCCATAAAATCAGGACGTAGTGTGAGGATTGTAGAAAACTTGAAGTGTTAGAGTCCGCATGCCAGTTTTGTATGATTAGCTTTCACACTATGGGTGTGGAGACACATGTGGGAACGAACCTGAGAGATAGCATAGGGTGGCCACGAGGACGTAATAGCAGGGGTTACTCACATGTGTCCACAGCTGGTCCTCAAGGGTTGGCACAGCACTTCCAGGCACACAGAACAGTAGAAGGCTGACAGCTCGGGCTCCCCAGAATCCCCCAGCTGTGGGTAGGAGATAACTGGAGGCTCGGCCTCCTCACTCTCCTGGGCCACAATGCTGATCATGGAGCCCATCTCCTGGTGGAGGCCGGCCGACCTCTGCCCTCCTTCCGGTCACAGTGTCAGTGGTGTGGCAGTGACCGACTGTCAGTGCCCGGGTCTTTTCTCTTATCTGTCGTCGCAGCTGGCCCCCCTTCTCTCCCTCTCTGGGGAGGATCGTTGTTGCGAAGTTGCCCTCCTCTGTTCCTTGGGTGTGGCTGCTGCCCTCTACTCTGCTGGTGGTCGGGGTCTGCGGAGAAAGAGCATTCGAATTCCTGCGTGTGCTGCCCCTGCCCCACAATCAGTGCTTTAAATGGAAAAAAATAAGTGCAGGTACTCACTCATTGAGCTAGGAGCGTGGCTAGTGGGCGGGGTTAGAGGCAGGTGAGATATGATGATACGAAGATGCTTCTATCTAGTACGCATTTTGCCCGTGCATTGCCTTTGATAGTTGTCTCAAAGGTCCCCACTCCATTGGTTATAACTTGTTTTAGTACAGCTGCGGTGCAGTGTTTTTGCACAGTTATGTTATTTTCATGTGCAGATTTATCGTTGTAATCAGTTCTGTTGTGTTCATGGTTCTTATTGCCATCTGGCTCTTTCTGCCACACCAAACATCCCAAGATTGCCCCAAGTGCAATTTGGCTCTCTTAACAGTAACATACTCTTGAATGATGACTCAGCAAGTTGTGACTACTGCTGAAATCTGCTGTGAGTTTGGACGTCACAAATTTGCATACTGGTAAACAAATGTCAGAAAATTGAGTAATATTAAATTGGGTATTACTGATACAGACAGTGCTTAGGTTTGGCAAACATGAAGCATGAATTGCTATCCGAAAGTAACTTATATGTCTACTCATCCATTCTCTCCAAAAACACACTACACATTAGCAGGTACTCACATCAGGCAAAGTGTCAGCTGCAAGGCATGCTTCACAGAATATGAATGTAGAGCAACTGCACAGCCCCTGGAAAGCGCAGCCAGTGAGGCACATTGCTTTGTCCCTTTCTCTCTTATGGTTCACTTTTTATCATGAAAACACACCTCTCTTTCTTGTTTTTGTCGCTCTCTATTCACCATCTCTATCCGTATTCACATCTCTAGTCTCTAAATTCCTCCCCCACTCACTTCTGTTTCTCTCCCATTCTCTTTTTCCTCTTGCTGTCCCACTCGCTATCTCTCTATCTCTTTTTCCTTTAAACCCGCCTCTGCTCCTTCCATCCCTTCCCCCTCAGTCTTCACATTCTCTCACCTTCTTCTCCCTCCTCTCCTGTGGGCAGAAGGACCCGAGGTCGGAGAGCTCACAGTGGCAGATACTGAACACTGCAGGGTCTAGCACATTTGCAGAGTCCAGCAGGGTAGAGGTCAGGAGAAGAGCAATGCTTGGTAGAAAGGTCAGTAGACCTCAACCCAAATCACCAGGGCTCGAAAGAGGCCGCTAAGCCATCTTCACCACCTCATCAATGTCCCAGCAGGCGGGCGGGCGGGATTTGCAGGGACAATTGAGTCGTGGAACGACTGTCAGACCCCAGTGAAAATGGACCTTATTACCTTGGTTGAAACGTGGCCACTCATGCTCAGTGCCTCTCCCCTCCCACACATTCAAACTGCACACATCAGTTTGCCCGGGGCAGCCAATGTCCCATAAAAAGACGACCCAGCATGGAGGCCTGGCAGGGGGCTGGTGAGGACAATGAGAGCTTCCATCTGGGTGGGGATGGAGCAGAGGTCCACTTGCCCCTGCAGCAGGCCTCCAGAAGACCATTCGGGCCCCATCGGGCGCTCGCAACAGATACATGATGCACACAGGAAGCCCGTCGCTCAGTGCCCACCTTATCAATCTGACCCTGAGCACCGGTACTCTCTTTAGGAGTGGAGAAGTGCCGGTACTCAGCTCAGTAAAAATAAGAAGTGCCCGGTACTCAGTACCTGTGAGGACCGGCCCATTTAAAGCACTGCCCACAATGTATTTTCTGAATGGGCAGTGGAATCCTTTTAGCCCTGCGTCCCCCAGCTGAGGGTGCGGCGCTTTCCCCCCAATAGTGGGGTTGGAAAGATTCCTTTGTCCTTGCTGGACCCTCATTGGACTGATGTCCTTGCCCCAGCCTTGGCACGCTTTTCCTCCCCCTGAGGGAGATGCAGGATGCCCTCCCCTTTGTTGGTTAGGCACTGAGGCGCCTTGAACCGGTAATTTCGGGGTCCCCGGTGGCTGTTAATGCGCTGGCCCCTGATGCCCTGTTCGGGGGCAGCCTCTGCCACAACCGTCCGTTACTCCACTGTATTGGGGTAACGAGGATGACAGTTTTCCCACACCACTTTGTTTGAAAGGTGGGGGGTTTCAGAGGTAAGCCCTGCATCAGAGAACATGCGTTAGCATTTGTATCGGAAAGTGGTTGACTGCCGGCCCTCTGTCTGGCGAGGCACTGACTTTAGTGTGTTATAAATGACATATTGCTTCCTCCACAAATGTTTATTTCTAGGACTGCAATTTCGGAGGCCCTATTGATGAGACCACCCTGATGCCGGGAACCTAGACACTCCGTGAAAGAGCCCTGCAGGATTTGGCGCTTTAGTCCTTGTCCGTCTGTCATAAAAAGTGTGTAATTTATTTATTTATTTATTTAATGCGTTTTTATATAGCGCGGACTTTACCCGAAGGTGTCAGAGCGCTTCACAATAGGCAAAGTAAAGATACAAGAGGAGAAGAATTACAAGTGAGCCTGTTACAAAAACAAGCGTTACATTACAAGAGGCAATCGTGATAATTGTGCACGTATCAAGAGCAAAAAATAAACGAGGTAGCAAACGATACGTTATGAGAGGAAAAAGTGACGTGTGCAGGTTACAAGAGCAAATAGAGTACGAATAGAGGTAAAAAAGTTGCAATCAATGGTAGACACTCAAAACACTAAAACAATAGTTACGTTACATGAGGCAGTGGTGGCCGTTGTGCATGTATCAAAAGCAAACAAGATATAAGAGGTAGCAAATGATACGTTGAAAAGGAAAGGTGCCGTGTGCATGTTACAAACGAGTACAAGATACAGGTAGAGGTAAAATACTGCACTACATGGCAGACACTCAAAACACAAAAACACCCTGGGACGGCACTTCTATAGGCATGGAGAACAGAATATCCTATAATGGAAGGACTTCCTTCTGAAAACAGAGGGCTTGAATTAACTTTGGAAGTGTCTTTGAAGGAGGAGAGCTTTGAGGTCAGCTTTGAAGGCCTGGGAAGAGGTGGTGGTCCGAAGCTGAGGCGGAAGTGAGTTCCAGATTCTCACCGCGTTGCCTGAAAAGGATTGGGCCATCAATCTTTCCTTCTTGAAAATGGGAGGTTCAAGCAATAACTTTTCTGCATTACGTGATGGTCTGGAGCCCCCAGAGAATTTCAGTTTATTCACCAGGTAGTGAGGGGAGGAGGAGTGCACGGCTTTGTGGGTGATACATGCAGTTTTGTAGATAGATCTTGCCTCTATGGGAAGCCAACGGAGGGTGGATAAAATGGGTGTGATGTGGTCGCTTCTTTTGGCCCCATATATGAAACGAGCTGCTGAATGGAGAATAGACTTCAGGGGGGAAAGGTGGGATTTGGGAAGGCCAGTAAGAAGAGAGTTGCAGTAGTCCAATCTGGAGAGAACCAGCGCTTGGACCAGGGTTTTAAGGTCGTGCTCCGGGAAGAAGCGACGAATCCCCCAAAGAAGGCACAGTTGGTGTCGAGCAGACTTTGCAATGGAGTTAATGTGGGAGAGTAGATTGAGTTTTTTGTCGAGAATGACACCAAGGGATTTTGCGCTCTCGACAATGATGGGCTTATTGTTCATTAGATTGATCTGATCCATCCATGTTTGCACTGGGGGATGAGAAAGGGAGGAGGAAAGGAGGAGGAATTCTGTTTTGGAGGGATTCAGGATCAGTTGATGAGTTACCATCCAGTTTTGAATGGAGTCGAGAGTAGAGCTAAGGAAGGAGAGATCGTGAATGGAGGCCACCTTAAGGTAAATCTGAGTGTCATCCGCATATAGATGATAGTGGATCCCGGATTTACTCAGCAGATTTCCCAATGGTTCTAAATAGAGATTGAACAGTGTGGGTGCAAGTATGGAGCCTTGAGGAACACCTTGACTGACTGCTACAGGAGCTGAAAGACTGTTTGCTATTTTGATCATTTGGGATCTATCAGAGAGGAAGGAGGCAAACCATTTGAGCACAGTGCCCTCCATGCCCATTCTCTGTTGAAGAGTGTTAAGGAGAGTGTTGTGATTGACAGTGTCAAAGGCTGCAGAAAGGTCAAGAAGAATTAGAAGACAAGACTCCCCTGAATCGAGTATCCGCAGCGCGTCATCAATCACTAGCAGCAGGGCTGTTTCAGTGCTGCAGTTTTGAATGAAGCCAGACTGGAAATTGTCAAGAAGATCATTTTCCTTGATATGGCGAGAGAGTTGTTTCGCTACACATTTTTCTGTGATTTTCGCAAGAAAGGGTAGGTTAGTGATGGGACGGTAGTTGTTGAGGTCGTTCGCATCAGCAGTGTTTTTTTTTAGCAGAGGGGTGACCTGCCCAGTTTTGAAGGACACAGGAAGGGAGCCTTGACTGAGGGAGAGGTTGACCAGAGTGGTCCAGTAGGAAAGAGAATTAGTATAGAAGTCAATGGCAATGGCACTAGGGATGGGGTCAAGAGAATGGTTAGAGGGCTTTGTATCGAGGATGCATTTAAGGAGAGCATCGTCAGAGATGGGGTCAAAGTTTTGCCAAATGGTTAAGGATTTGCACTCCTCTGTGGGGGTAGGATGAATGACCTGATCTACAAGTGATTTTACCTTTTCGTCAAAGAATATAGCGAATTCCACTGCTTTCTTTGTGGAATCTTCCAATTTGGAGGTTGGGGGAGAGCTGTTAGGGTTCTTGATGAGGTCGAATAGTTTTTTGGGTCTATTTTTGGCTGAGTCAAGGAGGGATTTGTAGTGCGACGCTTTTCCAAGGAAGATGAGATTGTGGTACTTGGATCTTGCTTAACGAAGCGTGGCCAAATTTTCAGTGGAGGGTGCTTGTCTCCATTGTTTCTCAAGGGCTCTTATGAACTTCCTTTCTTCATAGAGGGATTTGTTGAACCAAGGTGCTGAGGGAGTGGGCCTTTTCTTTTTGCTTTGGAGAGGAGCGACATTATTGATTTCGGCTGCAAGGACTGTGAGGCATTGGGAGGTGAGTTCGTTGACATCTAGGTCCGGGTCTAGCCTTGGAAGTGATAGCAAGGCAGAATTACAGAGGGTACTGAGGTCAATATTTTTAGTGTCACGGAACCAGGAAGTAGCCCTCTTAGGCTGGCCCAGAGTTATAGAGTGTGTTATAGAGTGAGCGACCTCTGACCTGTTTCAGGTCCTGAGCTCGCCCCCCACGACCGCAGCACCAACCTGCTGCCTCCTGCCTCTGTCCCCTGACCACGCTGCTGTTTGCGTGTTCGAGGCCCTCCTCCACCCGCAGGCATCCTCCTCCCTGGGGTCTAGTGGGCTCTGACTAGCTTCACTTGACCCGTGTGCCGCTTTCCGCCGTCCCGTAAGTGTTTTTTGTTTTTTTCGCTTTTTTCAGCGCCTCGCCGCCGGCGCTTCTGCCCCCTTTGTGCCCCCCTGATTGCTGTCTCCCCGATCGTATATTGTGCCATTTTGTTTTTCTGATTGTGTGCTTTTCTTATTGTAACTGCTTGTATTTTGCTCGTTTTCAGTGTTTTGCCCCTTGTGCGCTCCCCGTTCCCTGCCGCTGCCTCCCTGCGGCCCCGCCCCCCTCGTGCCCCCATTTGCCGCTCCCTCCCGCCTCCCAGCTGCTCCTCCCTCCCCCCTCCCTTCTTAATGGCTGGCGCTGCGCGTCCGCGCCGCTGGCGCGCCGGAGGCGCGCCAGAGGCAAGCCCGACTGCGCCCGTCCGTGCCTGGACCGCGCCCAGCGCCACCCCCCCTGGCCCTCGCGCCCCCCGCATCCGCTACTCGATCAACGAACTCCGCGCCTTCAACCCCGGCCCCTCCACTGAATGCTACCGGGCATCCCCGAAGCACACTAAAGGACCTTTTTCCTGCCGTACCTGCAACTTCTCCTGCATCAGAACGACCAATCCAACTACTGAAACATCCAACCCCAACCACCTGAACTGCATCCTCATCAACACCCGCTCCGCACGAAAACACGCCATCGAGCTCTGGGATTTGCTCGACACCACTGCTCCTGACGTGGCTTTCCTGACCGAAACCTGGTGGAACGACTCCTCGTCTCCGGACATCGCCATCGCCATACCGGACGGCTACAAAATCACCAGAAGAGATCGAACCAACGGAATCGGCGGCGGAATAGCCATCGCTCACAAAGCTACCCTCAAAATCCACACCCACTCGGACGACACCCTCAGGACAGCCGAACACCTCCACTTCCAGATCCACACGGACCCCAACACGACCCTCAGAGGAACCCTCATTTACCGCCCTCCAGGACCAAGAGCCCCCTTCAACGACACCATCGCTGACCTTGCAAGCACCCACGCCCTCGCTTCCCCGGATTACATCCTCCTGGGAGATCTGAACTACCATCTGGAAAATGCCAACGACATCAACACCGCGTCACTGACCTCCAACCTCCTCAACCTCGGTCTCCGCCAGCTAGTCAACACACCTACCCACATCGCCGGTCACACCCTTGACCCCCTCTTCACCTCTAGCAACCACATTTCCTTCAGCCACACCTCCGAACTCCACTGGACTGACCATCACTGTGTCCATTTCACCTATAAGAAAACCACAGAGCAACACCGCATCCAGCTACCTCCCCACCGCCGCTGGGGCAAAGTCACCCAAGAACAACTGACCAGCACCCTCATCAACAACCTTCCACCCGACGCAATCGACCCGAGCACAGCCGCCATCAACCTCCATCAATGGATCCTCGACTGCGCCAACACCCTTGCCCCTCTCAAGAAACCCACCACCATCCAAGGAAAGAAAAAACCAGCCTGGTTCACAGACGATCTCACCACCTCCAAAAGCAACTGCCAGAAACTCAAAAAGAAATGGATCCAAGAACGCACACCCGACAACCTCGCCGCCCTCAAAAACGCCAACCGCGAACACCACCAACGGATCCGCACCACCAAGCGCGCCCACTTCACCGAACGCATCAACAACAACGCCCACGACTGCAAAGAACTCTTCGGCATCGTGAAGGAACTCTCCAATCCGAAAGCCAACTCCAACGACATCCCGCCCTCCCAGAAACTCTGCGACGACCTCTCCTCCTTCTTCCACCAGAAAATCACCACCATCCACGACAGCTTCATCACCGGTCCACCGCCAGACCCCACCCCGACGTCTCCTCCCGCGACTGCCGCCTCACCGCCTGGACCCACGTGGACGAGGCAGAAACCTTAGCAACCATGAACACCATCCACTCAGGCTCCTCCACGGACCCCTGCCCCCATCATGTATTCAACTCAGCCAACGCCACCATCGCCCCCGAACTCCGCAAGATCATCAACCTCTCCTTCACTTCTGCCACCTTCCCGGACAGCTGGAAACACGCAGAAATCCAACCCCTCCTCAAAAAACCCAAGGCTGACCCGAACGACCTCAAAAACTTCCGTCCGATCTCTCTCCTCCCTTTTCCAGCGAAAGTCATCGAGAAGATCGTCAACACTCAGCTCACCCACTTCCTCGAAGACAATTCCATCCTGGACCCCTCACAATCCGGATTCAGACGAAACCACAGCACTGAGACCGCCCTCCTCGCCGCCACAGATGACATCAGACATCAAATGGACAACGGCGAAACCTCAGCCCTCATCCTCCTCGACCTATCAGCCGCTTTTGACACTGTCTGCCACCGCACCCTACTGACCCGCCTCCAGGAAGCCGGCATCCAAGATAAAGCCCTCCACTGGATCTCATCCTTCCTCTCCGACAGAACGCAGAGAGTCCGTCTCTCCCCTTTCCGCTCCAAAGCCACCAACCTCATCTGCGGCGTCCCCCAAGGATCCTCCCTCAGCCCCACGTTGTTCAACGTCTACATGGCCCCCCTCGCTCAACTGGCCCGCCAACATCATCTCAGCATCATCTCCTACGCCGACGATACCCAGCTCGTCCTCTCCCTGACCAAAGACCCGCTCACCGCCAAAACAAACCTCCACGAGGGACTAAAATCCATCGCCGATTGGATGAACAACAGTCGCCTGAAACTCAACTCCGACAAGACGGAAGTCCTCATCCTCGGACGCACTCCCTCAGCCTGGAACGACTCATGGTGGCCCTCCGTCCTCGGACCCCCACCCACCCCTGCCAGCCACGCAAGAAACCTCGGCTTCATCCTGGACTCCGCCCTCACCATGTCCAAACAGGTCAGCGCCGTCTCCTCCTCCTGTTTCAACACCCTTCGAATGCTCCGCAGAATCTTCAAGTGGATTCCAACAGAAACCAGAAAGACGGTGACCCAGGCCCTCGTCAGCAGCAGACTTGACTACGGCAACGCACTCTACACAGGCATCCCAACCAAAGACATCAAACGCCTCCAACGTATCCAAAATGCCTCCGCCCGACTGATCCTCAACATACCCCGCCGAAGTCACATCTCCCCTCACCTAAAGGAACTCCACTGGCTCCCGGTAGACAAGAGGATCACCTTCAAACTCCTGACCCACGCTCACAAGGCACTTCACAACACCGGACCCTCCTACCTCAACACCAGACTCAACTTCTACACTCCAACACGTCAACTCCGATCCGCCAACCTCGCCCTCGCCATCGTACCCCGAATCCAGCGCAAGACATCCGGCGGCAGATCCTTCTCCTTCCTCGCCGCCAAGACCTGGAACTCTCTCCCCACATCTCTTCGCCAGACCCAGGACCTCCTCGCATTCAGAAGGCTCCTCAAGACCTGGCTCTTCGACCGCTAAACCAGCAGCGCTCCCCCCCCCCCCCCCCCCCCTCAGCGCCTCGAAACCCTGACGGGTACATAGCGCGCTTTATAAATACTATGATTGATTGATTGATTGATTGATAGGTGAAGAGAGAATGGGATGAGGAGGTGGTCCGACCAGTCTACATGAATAGGGGTAGCGATAGTCAGCAAGCCTGCTTTAGAAATGACAAGGTCTAGGATTGAGCCTTTAGAGTGTGTTGTTTCTGTGCAGTGTTGGATAAGATCGTTTGCAGAGAGGAAGGTGGCCAGCAAATTCGCATTTGTGTCTTGAGGCGAGCCCCAGTGGACATTGAAGTCACCCACGAAGATCTGATTGTCACTTTGCGTGAATTGGTCGCTGATGCAGTCCGTGATTTCCTCCATAAACGAAGGGCTGCTACCAGGCGGGTGGTAAATAGCATGGAGTCTGAGAGGTGAGCGGTGGTGCAATTGAAGCTCAAGTGATAGGCATTCAAAAGTGTGGCAGGAGCTGTTAGGAAGAGCCTTAAGTTGAAGGGAGTTTCTAAAGATGACCGCAACACCTCCCCCCACTTTGTCAATTCTGTCATTTCTAAGTATAGAATAGCCTGTGGGTACAAGGAGATCAAACATAGAGTGAGAGGTATCGTTGAACCAGGTCTCTGTGAGGAAGAGCATGTCAATATTGTGCAGGTTGATGGTATCGGAGATTTCAAGTTTGTGTTTTATTGCAGATCTGCAGTTGTGGAGCAGACAGCGCAGCTCTGACGCAACTGTTTTGGTGACGGGGCACTTGGGCTATGAGGGGTGATAGGGATATTGTGCTTATATGAGGGCGCTCGGGAGCATTTAGGTGGGCGAGTGGTTCTGACAGAGGAGAGGGTCGGAATAGTGTAGATTACAGGGTTACTGGGAAGTGGAAGTGAAGGAAGGGTGGCGTTCGAGCGCTTGTGTGGATTTGCAGACGACTGGCTATGTTTAGCTATAGTGGGGTGTGGTGGTGAGGTGCATCTCGTGGAAGGGTGAGTGTTAGCCAAAGGAATTGAGGTGTGTGGAAAAGTCGAGATCTTGGAGCTTAAAACTAAAATGGTAGCTTCAAGTTGGGAGATGGCGGTGATTAGAGAGCCTAGTTTTTTTTCCAGAGAGAGTAAGGAAGAGCACGGCGTAATGGGTGGCTCGATGGAAACAGGAGGGGGTGCACTAGGCAGTGTACGGCAGGAAGAGGTGGGGGAACGGGAGGGGAGTAGGGGTGTAGGGTTCAGAGGTGGGGAAAGGTTTAGGGTGAGAGCAGGAGTTGGTGCACCAGGGGTGAGAGGAGAGTTGTCGTTGTTGGCGTTGCAAGAAGGATAGGAATTAAGGGCAGAACTAGGGGGCGATAGTAGAGGAGTGGGGCGGTGGGGCGATAGGAGCGGGGAGGAGTGTGAGGAGTCATAGGGATTAGGGAGGTATGAAAGGAAGGGGGGGGAGGGGGTTGGATAGGTCCTGGCAGCTAAGTGAGGTGGCTGTGATGGAGCGGGTATCGGGCAGAATGGGGGGGATTGGGAGAAAGGGAAGTTGAAGAAAGGAAGTGATTCTGCTCGGTCCGAGGGAGGGAAGGGGTTACCAGGGGAGGGAAGGGGGTTGCACAGCAGTGCTGGAGGAGAGTGGGGAGGGAGAGAGATGGAATGTATTTGCGGGGAAATCGGGGTACATAGTGAGGGGAGGAGTGGGCGGAAAAGCAGAGCGGAGGAGGGAACAAGGGGAGCGTAGGGAACATAGACAGGGGGAGAGGGCTGGAGGAGAGGTAGTCTAAGGAGGGGGGTGGCCGGAAGGGATAGGGGGGAGGAGATGAGAATGGAGTGCCGGGACGGTGCGGAATGGACAAGGAGCGTGTTAGCTAGAGGTAAGGCTGAAGTGAAGAGGGGAGGGGCAAACTGTGAGGGGGGAAGAATGCGAGGGGAGGTCAGAGGGGAGAGAAGAGGGTCGACCTGTGCCTCCCCAGGGTGCAGCCTGTTGGAGAGTGGGGGGGTCAGGGGAGGAGAAAGGGAGTAATTGGTGGAGCTAGATGGAGAGTCAAGGGATAGCCCGGTAGCAGAGGAGGGGAGTAGGGAAGGGAAGAGGCGGTCAAAGAGAGAGAGACAGGTGTCTTTGGCTTGGATCATAACAGTACCGTTGTTATAGAGTGAGATAGTGAGGGAGCCGTTAAAACACGCAGAGAGGGGAAATTTTTAGCTGTTTCCCATGAGGGATAGAGGAGGAGGAGGTGACGTTAAAGGAATTGTAAAAGCTGGTAGACCAAGAGGGTATGTCGTGCGTGAAAAAAATTAGATCGTTTTTGAGCCCCCCATATCGACCATTGTAAAACTGATCGACAAAAAGGGAATCAGGGAAATATTCAATGGTGTTATGCTTGAAACGTTTTGTTGCAGCTTTAGACAGGTTAGAAGGGTAGATGATTTTGTAGCAATTAATTCCAGACTTAATTCGAGCGGTGGCCATGTTGGGAAATTGTGGAGGAGGAGGGTGGTGGGGAAAAGGGAAGGGTGTTACTAGGACGGTGGTGGTGAGGAGAAGTATGAGGGCAAGAAGGGGGCACGTAATCCAGACATCGGGTGAAGGAACCAGAGTTATTGTGGAGACAGGAAAGTGAGGCGATTAGGGATAGGTTGTTACTTCAGAACAGGGCTGATTCAACAAGGTAGGACTGAAGATGGAGTGGTGTAAGAGGAAAATCACTGTACTTATCATCCTGAGATATAAACCACATAAAGCACAGCATCACAATAGGTATCAAAGACATTGTACGCCCAAAATCTCAACAGTCTAATATTAGATACTTATCTCCTAAGTATCGGCAGCATTATGGGCAAACAGCACAGGGTGGAACATAATTTCACTAGCATAACCCAAAGTATGCCAGAACCTCAAAATCATAAAACACAATTTAGAGGTAGCCAGAACAGGGTCTGAAAATCAAACTACCAGAAATACATTTCCTAGCACCACAAATACACAATGGGGCTTGGCGCCCTACAAACCACCAGGAACCCCTAGTCAGCTGGCCAACCCAAAGGGGCTCAAATGCCCTGTGTCCAGAATGTTTGGAGGGAAGACGGGGTATTGACCAGAAACAGTGTTTATGTGACGATTTTAATCTTTCACCTTTCTCCTGCCACCGTGCGTTTATGATGTAGGAAACTGATCCGGCTGTACTCTTAAGTGTTATTTCTAGAGATACCATATCTCACACAAAGCAAAATACAAACAAGGTAATACTGATTTTGTAGGGCTGCAGATTAAAGAAAGACAGAAATGGTATAAAGACCATGACGGACAGACTTTGATTGAGTGTCAGTTTGACATCCAGGTCCACAGAAGTTAATTTCCCATAGTTGTCCAAGATGCATTTTAACTTAAGGAACCCTAATTCTAACACTATTAAGTGCACAGGGATTGGCAATGTGAAGGCGCAAGTATAAGAAAACATAACATGTTTTTATGGCACACAAAACCCGAAAGTTCTGGTGGAGTTGTAAACCAATATTAATTGTTTTTAGGCGTATGAAAGAGCATGAGCTTGATATAGTTGTCTGGCACAGAATGCTCTGCAAAGTTGCCTCCCTTCCAAAAGGTAATATGTGCAGCCAAAACGAAACACACCACAAGATAAAAACAAAGGAGGTGCTTAGATGTAATGTGGCAAAATAAATAACACTAAGGTAACCTGTGGACAAAATATATAACACAGACGAGGATGACGCTTGTGGAGGTAAGCTTGAATCCAGCAAGTCAGAGGGACGAAGTTAACATAGAAAAACTAAGTATACACTAAATATGTGCAGGGGAAAAGTGGGCTACACATGCTGCCTCGAAAGTGGCTTAAAAACAAGCATTTGCAATGCAATGGGTCTCGCATTTGCTCGTGTTAGAGCTATTAGCATCGTAAACTCCTATCAGGACTTTTCTTGCCACATGAGAGCGAAGGAGACGCACAAAAGGAAAAAGAAGTTTGCTTGCAGTCAAACATATCGACAAAAGTGCAATCATCCATGTAACAGGGTTGATGTCCAAGGCGGTAACGAAACCGCCCCAAGGAGAGACAAACGTAAAGCATTTATCAACGATGATAAAGGACTTTTGAAGAGCAATCCCATGAAGGAGCGATAGTGATTGGCGTGAGGTTGGTGTGGTTAAAAGCCCAAATAGATAGCGCTGCTATGATCAACCTAAAAAAAGACTAAACTGACAAGACATTTAAGTGGCGGGCTGCATGGTGATCATTTTGCAGAACTTCAAAATAAGCCACACCTTAAAAAAAGCTTCCTAGATATGTCAAACCAAATTAAAATAAAACTTGGCTCTGCAAACCTAAATAGGCACAAACCTTTGTTGCAAATGGGACCTTACATTATGTGTGCGGTGTTAGATTGCACGGTGAACAAGAGCACAAAGGAGTTTGAGTGCAAACTAAAATTTCAAGTCGGCAACAATTCTAATGGGCAGCTAATAAAAAAATCAAACTTTACCGAATGAAGAGAGAGTGGCTCTCAACCAGGAACATGTGTGCGATTCCTATGTGAACTTAACCAGTTGATTTTCCTGGCTGATGAATGGTACATGACATTACAAATTATATATGGAATAAAATCCCCTCTTCTGCACATTATAAGGCTACTGCAAGTCACAAAGGAGTTTAGTGAACATATAGAGGCACAAAGCCGCAGGACGAGTGCCTTTATTAGTCAAGGAACTCCAAGATGACGTGCAATATGTTTTTCAATGTATCAAAACGGGCTATTTTATTCCATATAATATGTGGGCTTTTATCCCTCCTTCTGAAAACACATTACATGTCCAAAAAGTGGCCATGTGTTTTGTGTGATACCTTCTTCTGTGCCTGTATTTTTAGCTCACATTACTTTGCATTTAAGGATTTTCAATTTTGAAGCAAATCTACATGTCCCAGAATGCAATATGCTGCAGGCGGCTGAAAGGTAGAGAAGCAAACAAACCAGCACCTTTAGTCGTCTGTGAAATAAATTATATATGTTTCTTAGATGGGTCATTTGCACGCATTCCTAGTCTACAATTCTTCCCAGAAACAACACACAAATATTCCCCATTCCTAAATTTAGGTACAAACAATCAATATTTGTATTTAAGGGCTTTTCACAACTGTTTGAGTATTAAGTTCTGTAACCCTTATTTCACACCCTCATAAGTCTCTTCCACATAAGAATGTATTTTCAGATTCTTCCTCATAGATCTCTGGATCTCTTTCCTCTATACAAACCTATTGAATCTGCAAATCCTAGGCAGTGCTCTATTTGTATGTGATACTCTGTTGGTGACTTTGGCAATCTTTTTGCCCCATTTAATGCTTCTGAGAAGCATTCTCCTGTTCAACGCTAAAAAGGTTTTTTCATTCTAACAAAAATATGAGAACTTTCCTTCCCTTAAGCCAACCGTAAGTATTTGTGAGATTTCATGATCACACACTGAGTATCAGCGTTTAGAGGCCATAGGTCCAGCAACACAGCATCACCTGCAGAGAAAAGTAAGGGGTAGATTTTATTTTGTGTGGTAAAGACAGATGAGCGAGCATTCATCGGTTTCTCTAAAACACCTTCCATGTATTTAATTGAAAGAGTGTGAAGACAGACTGCAGGATGCCATTTAAGTCTGACTCCTCCTCCTCTATTGTCTACTCCACTAAGTCCTTCATTGCACGTGATCAATACATTTAGAATGCCACCTTAACCATGATTCCCTAATGTGTTCCACAACAGAAGTAGTGTGAAGGTGGCAAAGGCCAGAAACCGCTTCATTGACTTGGCACTACTGATTACCCGTAGGCCCTGACACTGCCTGGCATAGCACACTTGTGCGCAGCAGCCCTTAAATGGTGGTGTGCAGAGGCAGTGATACTGAGAAGGGAAGAAGCATGTGGTCTGCACAAATACCCAATAGGGCGGACTGGGAGGCATTGATCCTAGATCTACAAACATATCAAGTGGGGGAGTATGGTTGACGCCACACTTATGCCCTTTATCCCACACAGCCCCACCACTTGAAACTGTACCATGCCGGCACTCAGCAATGACTTAGACAGAGTGCACCATATTAGGCTCCAAGTGTTCTCTACCTATGATGATGATTCATTCTCATTGGCAATAAGCATCGCAAGACTAGTTACTTACCGTTAACTTATGTGAAAGTTCACTTGAAACTGAACCTTGAGCTTCGGTGTCTAAAATGATTTCACAACCCTGTGTTCTAACTGCTGATGTTGAATTACTGTGTTGCAATGGATATGACCTATGTAATTGTCCTGCTACTCACAAATGCTAATAAAAATGGTTAAAAAATGAGGGAAGTAGTGCGAAAATCCATCAAAGCAAAATAGATTTTTCTTTCTTGCATTTAATACATTTCTCTATGAAAGGGAAAAGGAAAATGTGTTAGAGCTTGGGCAATATTCCAACCATTCACAAAATTCACCTGAACATTGACAAATATATTCTCAGTCTCCAACCATTCACTGTTCAGAGTTAACGCACAGACTTTTTTACTATATTTGTAAATCATCAATCGGGGAGATAGGACAAATCTAGATTACTATTGCTGAATCTTATCTTTTGGAGGTCACAACTATCACAGCAGGTGGAGGAAACATGCCGCACACCGGCAAGTCAAAAAGTACCATAACTTTGAGGAGACCCGGTCGCTGCACCAGACATGCTCAAGCTGCATCATTGTCAATGAAAACATTAGAACTCCAGCTAGATCAAATGTAGCTGTGGTCTTTTCTGCTGAACACTTCTGCTGTGGTCTTGGAATGGAAAATTACTATTCTTATAAATTGAAACCCTTTTTATGCAATGGCCGCCCTCAGAACTAGAACTGTTTGGAAGCATCATATAGTTTAACAAAGGGAGAATAACCACCCACCACGATCTCCCAGCTGGAAGTATTGCGTGGCTCTCCACCACCCTAAGGACACCAACAGTACCTGGCACACCTGCTCTAAGCATCTTTGAGACCAAGAAACATTGCATTGCCTCCTTTGGTTCTTCGCCTTCTTGAGCATCTAGAAACCCCAGCGATGTGCAAATTGAAAGCTCAGGCAAGAACCTCCAGCTGTTCACCATTATATTTAATCTGTACCTTGGGTATATTGGCACAAGTCTTAACCTCTTGCTGATGCTGCTGTTCTTTACTCACTCACACATCTCTAGAAATTACTTCATACAACTCATGCATCATTTCTCATAGCATCTTCACATAGACTTAAGGTAATTCTCCATAGAATTAAAGATACTATACTTCGCATTAGAAATAAAATAGTTTTGCATTGACTAATGGATATCATACCATCTATACCATGGGTGCTGGTCTGAGTTTCTTCAATTGCTATCAGAAGAAGGGATTCAACATTAAAGATCACTGTTCCATTAATCTCCATAGCACTCCCCTTACACTAGGTGGGTTTTGGGGCTCAAAAAACTCTCATGTCCCACATTTCTTGCTCTTGAAATTTCTCAGTGGCTGATTCTTCTGGATATTATTACGGCACTATCTTAGAATATGGCCTGCTTGTGAAGTTGTATTTGGCCATAAACACACATTTATGGCTAAAAATAACTCAATTTATGCCTGCCACGGTTTCCTGGCAGGAATAAAAGGAGTCACTGCTATGGATTTCTCCAGCAAGTCTGCAGAGAAATCTCTTACAGTAAATCCCGTTAAAGGGGTGGGTAGTTGGCATTCCAAGGTGTGGTCTGTTTTGAAAGTTTGGGAATGCACTGAAACATTTAGGTTTGTGGGTATTCCCAAACTTTACGAAGAAATTAGAGAGCTGTTGATGGATATCAAGTCAGGATCAACAGATGATCTAATTTCCATTTATTTTTCATAAATGTGTCCCTACCTTGTATCCACTCATGGTTAAGTCCTGATTTATTATTTGACTGATGAAGTACTGTCCGTCTGGGTGACGGAAGATGTCTTATCCAGGTGTCTGGTTGACACCTGTTCGGTATAAGTCAATAAGGACGCTCAATGAAGGACCACACGCCAATTATAAATACAATTTAGCTTTACTAGAATTGCAGGTAAAATGTAGGCATTTAGCACATTAACAATAGTAGAATAATAATAGCAATGAAAAGCATCTATTTATATATATAAGCAAAGAATTCATTGACAGATATAAGTTTTAATTAACTGTATACTAAAATGCATTGCACTACGATATTTAGGAAGCAGAATATAAATGAGTTGAATACTTCAGATAAGCTTTGATTTACTGCACACCAAAATGCATGTTTCAGTTATTGTAGCAGTTCACACTAATAGGTTTAGAAAGCAAAATGTAAACGAGCTGAATACTTCAGGTTATAAACACAGTGCAGGCATAAATAATCAGTCATAATAATAGAGCAGAGAAACAAAGGTATTTTATCCCTGTGTGGAAACTTAACTTCATCCACGACATGCTGGGGAGCCCTCTACCGCCTGCTTGGATCTCTTTCCCCCTCAAGCACCACGAGCAAACAGGGAGGCAGCGCTGGGCCATGGCAGCTTCCACAATTCCATCTGCGAGCTTCCAAATCCCTCACCCACACTTCAGTGTTTAATTCACTCGAAGCTTGGATTCTATCTCATTCTGGCATTTTCTAGCTATGTTATCAGTACCTGGCTGCTCTGCTCTGCTCCAGCCTTTGTTTTCATTCCATCTTCTCCCTGTACTCTCGTTCTCAAGGTTGAGACGGAGTCTTCTACACAAACAAGCGTGAAAATAATATCATGAACTTTTCCACGATGTTTGGGAGGGGGTTTCAACAGGCATTACGCTCATCTACACTGCTCAAGCTAATTAACCCTTCGCGTTACAATGTCTTCCGCATCTTTCCCTAATACTGAACACTCCACCCCTTAGATGAGCGTGATGCATGTTGAAACGGATATCATTTGCTTTGACATTCCGCTAGCTACGTTGCTACTAATACTGGTCAACGTTATTCTAAGCGCTTGCATCTTTAGTATGAAAATTGCTTTGTGCATACATATAGTCTACATAGCATAGTCATTAGCGTAACACAAACAATCAATAACCAAATTAGCTGTTGTAACACTATAGTTAGCGTCTTTATGGCTCTTAGTGCCCAGCCTAAGAAGATGTCATACCAATGGTGCTCAGTTATTTGCTGGATGCATGAAGCAGTGTGCATAAGCTGTTTAGTGTTTATGGTCATCAGTATGGCTGTATCCTTGGTGTATTTAGCTGCCATATCAAATTTAGCAAAGGTAACTTGTGCGTAGTGCTTGATTGCCTCTTATCTGGGTAGCTTAACAACAAGCGAGATGTTCCACTCTAACTGCGCACGCATTTGCATCTGTAATGTGGTTATGGTGAACTTGGTCGGTACAAGATGTGAGTGCTTATGTCAATAATGCTGGTAATATTGCGCATACACATTACTTGCTCTCCGGTGGTTTGTATAAATTCGTTAATAAGTAAGGGATGATTAGTAACATAACATATACTTTCTGTTCCTATCTGATATAAGTCTGTGCCACTAATAGTATAAAGTAACCATTCACATTCTCCTGGTATTGGGTGAAGGCATGGGTCTAGCGCCCGTCCAGTGTGGGTACATACCCACTCCTTAGACCAATCTGCACATCTAGTGGGATCTACGGTGTGATTTGTTTGATCAATCCATTTTTTGTCAGTGTGAGGTATCCACCATTCTTCACCTATTACTACAGGGAGCAATATAAAGGGGCACCATATTTCAGGAGGAAGATTACTTCTAGCTATATCAAAATGAGCATAACACATCTCTCCCTCACAATGGAATTGTATAGGCTTTACCCATATTTCCTCAGGCAAATGCAATTGTTGTCTCCAATATTCACCTTGAAGCTGTCCCCATTCCGCTTTGAAGTCTACATACTGTTGATTAACAATACTTTGCCATAGAATGCACTGAATTCCTTTGGACATTGTTTGGGTGCTTTGAAAGCTTTTTCCAAATTGTTCATATGTGCAATTATGCCATTGCCAATCACGATACAACCCACGCAGGACTTTCCATACTTCTTGTGAGTATGTAGGCCCCCATTGAGAAATTACTTTTATGGCCTCTCCTGTACTATATCCTGTAGAGGATAGCTTATTCCTAATGGCTTCAATATCAAAAGAATTCAGGGCCCATAACCCGATTCCAGTGGCCCCAGCTATCAAGGACCCTAGATCTCTTCTATTGCGTAACTTTAGCAAGGGCCATAACTGTGGTGTCCATGGTGCACATAATAGATCATACTTTGAGACATTCCCCTTACCAAAATTTATCTGTAACACAATACGATTAATAATGCTTGCATGCAGAACTTGCTTACATCCTATTCTATATCGCATTATAGAAACGTTGCTTAAGTTGTTAACCATGTGTCTTTCGGTTATATAAAACATGAATGCTGGTATTCTATTGTTCATTGTAACAACCACCATGTGTCCTGGTATCACAATATTTACATATCACGTTTAGCATATAATTCAAAGCCTGTACTTTTGCTGGCGTCCCCTGCAACTCGTTTAGTCTGTTGGCATGTCAGATTTGCTGTCCAGTTACCTTCCAGGTCACAGCTTTGGCAGCCATCCACTTGCCTCCAGGTACCACCATGTTGCAAAGTAAAACATTTCCCTGGTCATCAGTTATGTTAGCTGCTTGAGGTGCACAAGTGACATGACGGACTATATTCGGTCGGACTCATACACTTTTTCCGGTTATAATCATGAACCACGTCATCGATGCAGATGTCATCATTTACGACCGTGCGGTAAGTCTCACTGCAAGTACAAATACAGGTACATTTGAGTTCTTTAAAAGTAATAGCTCTCCTGACTCTGGCTTTTTTTCCTGGATGGTTCACCCATACTTTTCTTCCTGTGCTTCCAAATCCTCCCTCACCTCTCTGGGTGTTATCGGGGGGGGCAGATCTTTCTTCAATGTGAGGGGTGTACGCTTGTTCACAAATCACTTGTGCAAGTCTATCATGTGCTGATAACTTTTTTAGCTGTTCTTTCAACAATCCGTTATATCTCTGAATCATGCCTACAGCTTGTGGATAATAACTAAGGTGCACAATCCACCGAATTCCCTGTTCCTGTGCCCAGCCCTGCACTGTTTTCCCTGAAAAGTGTGTGCCCCTATCTGTTTGGATCTCATCATGTGCCCCATAATGTTTTATCAGGTAGTTTACCCCTCGCAAAGTGGACTTTTGGCCTGCAGACTTACAGGCATACCCAACATAAGGCCAGAATAGGTGTCCACCATGGTCAATACGTAGCTTTTTCCTCCTTCCTTTGGTAGCGGCCTGATATAGTCCAATTGCCACACAGTAGTAGCTACAGTTCCTCTTCTGATATGGCCGCCAGGCTTCTTTTGCAGGGGCATTTGTCTAATCCGGTTGCATGTGGGATACTCCTTTACTGCTTTTTGCACTTGTTCTTTAGTGGCTGGAATTTGTCGTAGCTGTGCCCATGCATAAGTGCCATTCTCTCCTGGATGTCCGGATGTTGCATGGGCCCTGTTTGCTAAAGCAGCTTCAGCTTCCTCCTTGATGACCACTGTTCGCGTTTTGGCCATCTGATCTATGGTGTTGTCGAATAGAGATGCAAGTGAGGTGTCCAATGGACAATGGACGTCCACATGTCCCACATAGATTTGACATTTGTGCCCTTTCTCCCACATCTCTTCCCATAGCTGCTCGCCTCCCGAAATGGGAGTGCCTTTAATTTTCCATCCATCCTTGCGCCAAGTCGGGGCCCAGCTTGGTAGTCCTTGGTAAGTGGCCCGACTGTCAGTGTACACAAATGTTTTCTCTCTGATGGGGGCTTGTTCGGTCACTGCTGCTACCCCCTGCAGTTCTGCAAGCTGGCTTGATTCATTATCCCCTTCTCGCAGCAACATAGTTTCTGTAGCAGGCTGGAATGCGACTATTTGCCTTTGTCTTTTTCCTTGATAGTACCGGGCGGTACCATCTGTGAACCATACATTTTGCCGTTCTTCTTCGGTGAGTTGTTCAAAAGGCGGGGCTGTTTTAAATGGTGAGGACTCCATCTCAGATGGCTCTGGTGAGGGGACCATTGCTTGTAAGTCCACTGCCCCCAGCATATCTTCTTGTAACTTCGATACTCCTGCTGGCCCGGTTTTTGCCCTCTGCTGCAGATACCATTTCCACTTCACGATGGCAAACTCCTGCGCTCTGCCTACTTTATTGCCAACCCCTCCTTCTCTTGTCCAACCTAGTAAGGGGACCCATGTTTTTAAAGTGACCAGCCGATCATCAGTTATGCGTCCTATTTCCACTAAGGCCCAATCTTGTGGCACCCTCTTTTTTTTCTGCCTCTGCCATAGGCTCCACATCACTACATCATCTACATCATCCTGTACTATCATTTCCAGCTCAAACGGGTCTCCTTCTGTGATGGAACCTAACGTAAAAGGATTCTGTAATGCATCTTCTGCTCCAGTGTCCCACAACCTCACCAACCATTTAAACAAAGGCTCTGCAGGCATCTGCCTTAACATACGGGTTCTCTGCAACAACTCACTCTGTGTGTAATCTCTTACCAAACAAGAATTCTGTATTTACCCGCCATTCACTCCCTTTTCACCTTCAATTTCACCTACACGTCCTTCTACACTTTCAACTCCACCTAGTTCTGTTACACGTACTTCCACCTCATCCTCCCAAGTATGTGGATCCCAATTTTCTTTGCGTACCAATGCCCTCACTTGCACAGTTAAGGGTATTTTAGGCTTCTGCCTACTCTTCTGTTTGCGTATCAGTGCCCTCACTTGCACAGTTGAGGGCATTTTAGGCTTCTGCCTACTCTTCTGTTTGCGTATCAGTGCCCTCACTTGCACAGTTGAGGGCATTTTAGGCTTCTGCCTACTCTTCTGTTTTGCTACTCGTACTGCTAATGCGGTGCACCTTGCCTCCATTTGATCACCCCGAGTCACTGCACTTTCTATGGTCTCTTTCATGAGTAATTGCCTTTCCTGCAAGGCTGCAACCTCATCCCGCAGTTTTATTATCTCTGCATTGTGTGTTAATGTTTTCCTGTATACCGTACGGAGCACAGACAGGTAAAGCCATCCCACTTGCCCTGCTGCTTTCAGCTCCAGCTTTGCCCCTCTTAGCTTCACACTCTCAAACGCATCTTCCACTAATAGAGGAGTCACTTTCTCATCTAACCACCGGCGCTGCCCACCGGTTCAGGAGTCCTGCCACACCAGAGAACGGGTCACTTGCTAACCACCCGGGAATTGATCTGACTTCTGCCCAATGCTGCCTTCCGCTCTCTGCCTCACTTTTCTTACGTCCCCAAAGAGGCATTATTGACTTATAGCCCACTCCTGGTACCAAATGTCTTATCCAGGTGTCTGGTTGACACCTGTTCGGTATAAGTCAATAAGGACGCTCAATGAAGGACCACACGCCAATTATAAATACAATTTAGCTTTACTAGAATTGCAGGTAAAATGTAGGCATTTAGCACATTAACAATAGTAGAATAATAATAGCAATGAAAAGCATCTATTTATATATATAAGCAAAGAATTCATTGACAGATATAAGTTTTAATTAACTGTATACTAAAATGCATTGCACTACGATATTTAGGAAGCAGAATATAAATGAGTTGAATACTTCAGATAAGCTTTGATTTACTGCACACCAAAATGCATGTTTCAGTTATTGTAGCAGTTCACACCAATAGGTTTAGAAAGCAAAATGTAAACGAGCTGAATACTTCAGGTTATAAACACAGTGCAGGCATAAATAATCAGTCATAATAATAGAGCAGAGAAACAAAGGTATTTTATCCCTGTGTGGAAACTTAACTTAATCCACAACATGCTGGGGAGCCCTCTACCGCCTGCTTGGACCTCTCTCCCCCTCAAGCACCACGAGCAAACAAGGAGGCAGCGCTGGGCCATGGCAGCTTCCACAATTCCATCTGCGAGCTTCCAAATCCCTCACCCACACTTCAGTGCTTAATTCACTCGAAGCTTGGATTCTATCTCATTCTGGCATTTTCTAGCTATGTTATCAGTACTTGGCTGCTCTGCTCTGCTCCAGCCTTTGTTTTCATTCCATCTTCTCCCTGTACTCTCGTTCTCAAGGTTGAGACGGAGTCTTCTACACAAACAAGCATGAAAATAATATCATGAACTTTTCCATGATGTTTGGGAGGGGGTTTCAACAGGCATTACGCTCATCTACACTGCTCAAGCTAATTAACCCTTTGCGTTACAATGTCTTCCGCATCTTTCCCTAATACTGAACAGAAGACATTAACCCCACCACCCTGACAGACTAGCATCTGTCAAATTCAGAGGTGACCGCCATCCCAGCAGTCATGCTTGTACATTGAAAGGCACAGTCATCACAGTGGTTCCTTTCAATGTACTAAAAGCTTGGTGTGGTACTGCTGCCTCACAAACACGAATTTGTGTATGAAAAACAAAAAATTAAAGACCCCACTCAATAGAATCTTTCTGTTGGGGTCTGGTGGTCATTATAGTTTTTCCTGCCCCTAACTGCCAATTTATTCCTTGCTGTGAGACAAACAAAATTTAAACATTACAATGTCCATCCAAACTTAAGCGAGTGGTGCATGTCTTACCTCCTACGGACCCTTTTCCTTTAGACCGTTAAAGATAGTATTCCGATGACAGAGCCAACTGAGGCTGTGTCAACTAAATAAATAAGGTCCATCCGTCTCTAAATGAGGCGGAATGAGGGTTTGGCAGGCAGTGTACTCCATCACATTTGAGATACCTAATCGTTCAGTTCTCATGGAGCTGTATGTCAAGTGCCTCAGGGCTTGCTCTTGTTGCCCACTTTGTTTAACATATACTTACAACTCTCCTCTCTCTTATCAAATCCTTCGGCTGTATGGTTGTATCTTAGTGGTGGTTAATGCTCAATTGATCTTGAGGTTGGCTCAAAATGCACCAGGATTTGTAGAAAAATTAACTACATGTCTATCAGCAGTTTAGTAGTTAGAATAATTAGACCTTAACACAAATAAGACAAAGCACCTGCTCGTGGGGAATCATCCGACCACATGGCAGGTCTCCATCCTGCTTAGTTTACTTAGCACTGCTGGCTCTCCAGCTACCAATGAAAAGCCTTTGGCTTTTACCTGGATGATCATCTTTCTATGAACCAATAGATTAAAGCAAGTTTGTTTTTTAAATACGAGTTTTTGAACAACAAAATATTAAAGACCCCACTCCATGGGAGCTTTTTTCCAGGGTTTGGTGGTCATTATTTCTTTGTTCCTGTCCCTCACTGCAAGTTTTTTTTCCTGGTTGTGACGGGCAGGAAAAAACAATGCCCACCCACCTTATTGTTTCCTTTTATTCAGGACCATTAGTAAAATCTTGTCTAAGCATTTATCTACCTAAGTAGTCCTAGCAAATATTTTATCCAAAACTGATTACTGTAATATACTGTATTTAAAATTGTCTGCAAAATCTGACAAACGTGTAGCAATCCTTTTGTAGCCTATGTGTGTGGGCAATCCAAACCCTTTTCCACCAGTGAAGGTTATTGACCTACTCCAACCTGGGGCTGGGGTAAGTTTCCTTCCAGACTGGGAGGAGGAAATGATCACCTCAGATTTGTTGGGAGTGTATTTAAGTGTTTTCCCTTCGAAGGAGGAAAAAAGTGTATTTGCACAAAAGACCACATTTTCCCTCTGTGATATTCTATGCTATTTAGAATTCAGCATAATGGTACATAGGACCCCATGTGCAATGCCGAATGACATTCCCAATACTATGCCTGGAAAGCTGAGCAATGCACACCACTGGGAATGAGGTGAATTGCAAAAAGTAGTAAATCTGCACCTGCAGGTTGGTAATAGAAACCTGTTCACAGGGCCGCAAGCATAAGCTACTGGGCCCAACTGTGGGGGTTGAGGTTTTTTACTCCCGATGTCCCAGGGCCAGGCCTAGTATGGATACTGAGCAACTGGGCCAAGTACCCCTTCAGCAATTGACTCTCAGTGGTAGCATAGGTTGAGCAGTCCAAAGCTTCTTGTGGGAAAGGTAGGCACGGGGGGGTTTGAACACATGCTCACAACTCATAATACCTTCAGTAAAAAAATTATTGTCCAATCAAATACTTGCTTGTGTGAAAAAAGGATTATTTATATACCAACACAACGTAAACTATGGCACTCACAAACAATACACTCACTCCCCTGAAGGCAGGGATCTAGTGTTTTAACAGGCAGGTTCCTGAGGCCCACTCCCCTCTCACTAGCAGCAGTGGTTATTCCCCATTCACTGTGAGTGATATTCAGGTTAAGTCCCACTAGTGGTCCGAGTCTCAGGAAGCCCACTGTTAGAACTATGGTTTTTGGTTGGCTAGGGTATGCACCTAAGCCAGGCAGAACACCCACTCTAGTCAGTGCAAGTATGTTACACACCAAAGATAACCTATGCTCATCCCCTTGGTAGTTTGGCGCAGAACAGTGAGGCCTATCCCTAGAGGCCATGTGTAAAGTGTTTGTGCAACACAACCACACCAGTGACACAATGAGTACACCACAAAAGGGAGTCTACACAAAATTACATAAAAATATAGTTCCATATTATATATCCGTCACAGACCAAAACAACATAATCATAAATATGGTGCATATAATACAATTACTGAGATAGCATGCATGCTCCTAAATATGCAAGAATCAAATTGACATACATTATGACCACAGTACATAAAATGCAGCAGTTGGGTTAGAGGGGAAACATATAAGTCATCAAAACATCACTGCAGTACATAGTTCCCCAAACATCACCACAAGCCCATCAGAACCAAGAAAGCCCCATAAGTATAGTAATCCCTGCACTCCTACTAGCAGGGTTATGGTAGACTTCTGAGCCTAATTAACACAAGTGTATTAGGTGTGAAGCGTAGCCCATGGACCATAAATATAATGAGTTGGGCGCATATTTTCATTTACGATGCACTTTTAAGCATATCCACCATCCATCCTGAAGAGAACAAGGTGACCACGAAATGCAGCCTGTCAAAGGAAGAATAAGAACACCAGCGGTAGTACTTGTGCTCCAACTACACAGTCGGATAATGCTGGAAATATGCAACGCTCCCCGTCGGGCATGTCCTCAATGGAGAAGTGGGGAAGGTGCAGTTGTATGGTTCAGTCTCCCCCATGTTCACGCACCATAGCAGCAGCCCATGAACACTCAGTCCAACTGCCCAGCACCTTCAACCGAGCGAGGTGCATCTGCTCTGCTGCTGCTGCTGCTGCTGAAGAGGCTCGCTGGGCCAGCCTCCAGGAGCAGTCTTTACTCAGCATGGCCGCTCCCATGCACGGTTCCTCGCTTCTCCCTTCCTGAAGGAGGGTGGCCCAGGAAATAAGGAGCACCTGACACGCACTAGGGGAAAGTAAAGGCACAGAAAGAGAATGAAGCACTCTAGACGTGCTGAAAGCAAATTAAGTGCTCCACACAGACCAGGGAGAACACAAGGTGCTCACCATGCACTGAGTTGAGAACTTCTTCTGAGCTGCAGATTTTGGAGAAAATGAAGCTCTCAGTATGTGCTAGTTTTTGGGAAAATGAGGTGAAAGTGTAAAGTGCTCAATGGCACCATAGTTGCATGACTGGGGGCAGCAACCAACGCTCACCACGTACTGGACGCTGGGAGAACACTTTATGGGTAGGAACACTAGGCAGGGAGACCAGCATAACCTGTCCAGAAGTCCTGATGGCTGTCTCTCCAGGCAGTGCCACAGGGTCCTTGCAGAACAGAGTCAAGGAGCAGCTGGCAGCAGGGCAACAAACAGAAATGCAATTCTGCGAGTCCTTTATGCCACACAGAAGGGCAACAACAGGAGAGCAGTCTAGGTGAGTCCACTGTGCATCTCAGCAGTCCTTCTGACAGATGTTTAGTCCCAGTTTCAAAAAATTTCTAAAATCATGGGGTCAGAGCCCCTGCACTTACACTCCAAGGTGCCTCTGTTCAAGGGGTGACTTCAAAGGAACCTTTTCAAGTATAGCTCAACCCCTTTCAACCCCGACCTTTCTCCAGACATCAGTAGGGGGTAAATCAGCCCTTTATGTTGGAGCAGGCCACAGCCTATTGACGTGTGGTGGGGAAAACCGTCCCTCTCCTCAGCCCAGGATGACTACCAGTATGCAGATGGATGCAGATGCCTTTTATGTCACACCCAGACCCCCTCCTATGTTGTGGCTGTCTGGAAAGAAAGTGTAGCTGTCACTCTGCCATAGATGTGAAATGATGTCAGGCTGCAAACCTCTAAAGCTATAAGCACATAGAAATGTCCACTTTCTAAAAGTGGCAATTCTAAAATAGTAATGTAAAATCTAACTGCACCAGTAAGCAGGATTTCTCACTACCATTCCAAACATGCCGACGCTACTCCTTTTGGGAATTACCACTCCAAAATATATAAGGGAATTTCTAATGCTAACCTATGAGAGGAGCAGCCCTCACAGTAGAGGAAACGAAATAGGCTGTTTGTCGCTACTAGGACATGCAAAACATAAATGTACGTGTTCTACCTTTTACATACGCAGCGCCCTGCCCATAGGGCTACCTGGGGCTTATTTTTTAGGTTACCTAGGTATGGTAAAATGAGTATTTAGGCCTTTGCAAGTAGTTGGAAAGCCCAAGTCAATGTCACAGTAAGTTGTGCATGCAGGCACTGCAGTGGCAGGCCTGGGAGAGGTTTGAAAATCTACTTCTGTGGGTGGCGCAGCCAGCGCTGCAGGCCCACTAGTAGTATTTAATTTACAGGCCATGGATGTATGGTGTAGCACTTTTCAAGGAACTTACAGATAAAATAAATATGCCAAACAGGTGTGAGCCTGTCATACCAAGTTTTAAGGTAAAGAGCACATGCACTTTATCACTGATTAGCAGTGGTGAAGTGCCCAGAGTCCTAAAGCCGACAAAAAGAGGGTCAGAAAAATAGGAGAGGAAAGCAACTTTCGGAGATAGCCCTGCAGAAAGGGCAATGGTATGCACCCTGTCCATGTAGGGATCACCATCCTAACATCCACTCTGACACTTACTAAGTTGAAAGTGTTCCAGCGCTGAAGCTTGATGTGGCAGGCAGGTTCCCATGAGTCTGTCTGGTCAGTAAATCGGTCCTACCTGCAGCAGAAGTACACCCATGACAGGAGCTTCCAATTGCATCCTCCTCCGAGGGTGCTGAAGCTGAAGCAGCTGTCTCCTTTGAGTTCCTGACACGTGACCTTGCATGAGTAGCTGTCAGGTGTTCTCAAGTTACTCACCAGTGGTCCAGCTTGATGCTGACAAGCTTCCTTGGATCCCCTCTAAAGGTGGGGGTGGACTGGACACTCATGGTGCTGGTTCTCATTCGGGGCATGGGCTTGCATGGATCGCCACAGCTAAATCTACCTCTCTGATAGTCTTGACCAGACCATGCTCCTTGCCTTCTCCTGGTGGCCTTCATTGGTTTACAGGGTCACCGTCCTTGCTCTGCACATGGAAATGACCTGATTGTCACAGCAGTGATCTTCATGACAGTCACACCTAGCATACAGGGTCACCGACTTCACTCCACCCTAGGGCTATGGCCCTATCATCATGGCAGTAGTAATCTTCACAATGGCTCCTCCTGGCATAATGGGTCACCAACTTCCTTCTACACAGGTGCTATGACCTGATCAGTGCAGAAGCTGTTCTCCTTACACCTCACTAAAGAGGTCCAATCACCAGGATCACCCACTGGAACTTGCACCCTCTATCGCTCTCTTCTTCATCACAGGGTACACTGATCTAGGCAGCATAAAGGCACTGGTGATCTGGGCTATAGGGGCTGGTGGTCTTGGATTGCATGGGGGATGTTCCCTCACATAGCTGTGAGACTGGCAGGCCTAGGCCCCACAGTCCTGGTTAGATACAGAAGTTGAGCAAAGCTTCTCCTATTTACACAGCCCGACTGGCTGCTTGACAGTTTTTGGGGCCTTGAGTTCCCCTTCTTATAGTTCAATTCCAGACACCAAATGTGAATTAGTTTGAGTCTCTGGAGTTTATGTTGGAGGTCTGCTTCCTTTTGATGTGCCCTCTCCTCTGCCCTCCCTTTCCTCCAGAAAGCAGTATGTCACAGCAGAAGCGTTTCTTAATCTGATTGCCCCAAAATACAGGCCATGAGAGTGACTAGAGGTTCACACCTGGATGTCAGCTACAGTGATGTATATATCAAAATGCCACTTCTGGGTCTCAGCTCTACTCTTTATGATTCTCTTATCCACCCCATCTCCTTCCTGAGATATGCACAGGCCCCATCCCCTCCCCCTGTTTGTGTCCCACCAGCTCACAGGAATGCAGCAATCCACAAATCTGCCTGGGGGATTCCTCTATCTACTCACATTCCATTCCCCCAGTTACCCCTGGGTCTCCCAAAATGGAACCTAGCATCTTCCATGTATTGTACTATTCACAGGCATATATATGCCCAGCACCTGCTTATGATTTAAACACACTGCACAGCACTATATCCTTCATGTATTGCACCATTCCCTGGCACCCACATACCCAGCACATGTATATAACATGCACTCACTTCACAGAATTGCACTATTCCTGTATTGCACCATTACCAGATACACATACTCCCAGCACATGTATAACACACATGCGCTGCACAGCATTGCACACCAAACCAATGAAGTCCAAAGGTGAGTTAAGTGCTAAGTACACAGCAGCAGAACTTTAATAAATGAGTGAGCATTTAGGCCTCACTCCAGTAACATGGGTAAAAAGGACCTTTTCACTCCTGCTGATCACTACATGGTATGCTGCCACCTGGGCACAAGTCCTTAAAAAAGAAGTGGGGGGACTAACCGAGTTAGGCAGTATGCAAGTGGCATCATGGCACATGACATCATGTTGCGTGATATCGCACATGGCATCACAACCCATGACCTCACAGGAAGTGACATCAGATCTTAACACCTAAGACGTTTTTAGCAGTTCTGTCCCAACTACATCTGAGAGCATTGCAAGATTTAGCAAGTGAGATTTTGTGCTGGGGTTGTGCCCAAAATGTTATGCAACCCTAACTCAAAATCTGGGCCTCAATTTATACATTTTTTAAAAGCTCTGGCAGAAAGAAATTAGCAGAACTGAGAAATGTGGCAGTAAATCAGTCCTCTTAATTGGTTGCAAAGACTGCATGTAAAGGCATGTTCGTAGAAAATCTACTTTGTTTGGAGGGTTGGAGGATCGAAGAAGAAATAAAGAGATCCAAAACGTTAAATAAAAGTTTTCAAAAACAGTGGCAGGCAATGCTCCTTGAAGGCACTTTGTCTGTTTGCTACATATAAGCAAAGGCTTTTTAATTGCTATAGTTTTGTATATGGTTGGCTTATGAATGCTGCTTGAACATTCCCTGCAGTGTTCCTCGCCCAGTCTCCTTCCTGCACTTGGCACTACAGTCCACACCGGTGCGTGTGCTGCGATTTGCCTCGCTTTATGAGCTCTGATGATATTTGGCAGACTAGGGAACATTATGACTCAGAACGCACGCTAATGGCACCATGCTTGCAATCCTTGCTGTTGTACTTACGAACAGATAAAGATCGAGGGGCATAATCAACGCTGTTCCTATTACGCACTTCTTTGTATTCAGTGTTAATTGGGCCTTCGGCACGTAAGAGGGTTCGGAACCTCTGCGTAAACGTTGTATGGCTAGAAATCCTAAGAAGTTAATTGAGGTATTTATAGAAGTGACATGTTAAGTGAATTAATGGAACTCAGCAGTTCCACCAGTGGTGTGAAGCCACAGCGGTTAGCTTTAGGATGCTACTTCCGCCACGCAACGTCTACCAAACCAAATGCCTTTCCAGTGCACTTCATGATGCGGAAGTGTGGAGCGACAGACAATCTGCATCAAAGAAAACGCCTTCTTAAAATGCCTGCTCTGCTTTCCTTGATCAAACTACTCCCTCGAGAGCGGAGGAGGATGTGAGAACGTGAGATCAGCGTGCTGCCCTCAGACCCACAATCCCTTGGGCAGGGCTGCGGTGCAGACCCTAGAAGGACCCCTCTATGGCAGCCTTAAATCAGTTATCCTCTTGTTCTAGTGTAATTTGCTTATACGTTTGTGACCTTTCAATCAGGCCTTATTAGTTATTCTGTTGGTCTTCTGAACCTGTGGAAAGATCACGTTTTACTCTAACAGACGTGTTTTCATACTATAATTTGGTAATGCACACGATTTTCCTCTGTTTTGCATTTTGCCATTGTGAGTAAACTTTAGTTTATTAATCAGGCACTTTACCTAGGAATATTAAATAATGCAAGACGTAAAACGTTCTTTCCTACTCTATGCGTCACAAGCATGTCATATATATACATGTCTACCGGACTGTTGTGAATGCCTGGATCAGATTTTATTCCCCCTCTTTAGGCCGAGTGTAGGCAACGCACAAGCGCTGTCTCTCGACATGTAATCTACATCTGTGGGCTTGTACACACACAATTCGCGCTCATGACTTTCATTCGTTCCTTGGCCTGCCTTTCAAAATTCATTTGATTTCGTAGGTAAATGTTTCACATTTGTCCCGCATTGAGGCTGCTTCATTACCACATTGGAGACTGACACTGTTACATGGATTATTTTCATGATCAGTCATATACCTTAGTGTGGCGCACTACTTTTTTCTTTTGCCTCGCCGCTTCGTGATGCGTGGCCATATGTTGTTTCTTCCTCTTCCTTGTTTTGAGCGCTGTTTCTTTGTGGTGTCAGCGCACAAAGGCTGCAAGTTGGAAGGAGGTTATTTTTCATTTATAGAATTTTTTTTTTAAAGGATCGTATAGCGCAAACTCGATTGGAGGAGCGCTTTACATGACTATGTGAAGTTTCATATAGCGCAACCTCGATCTACCACTTAAATACATTTTAGCAGTTGAAAAATATACAAACTCGAGCATTTACAACAGAAAAAACACAGAAATCCTCAACGTGGATCTCCTGGCACAGTGGGAGAGCCGATACTACAATAGTCACTGCACTCGGGAAACTAGCCCCATAATGCTTTGCCAGCATTTCTTTTTCAAAACATTTTTGCCCCTAACTCAGCATGTGGTGGCCCTACTACAATGGGACCACCACCAAACAATTCAGCATGACATGCTCTTTCTCTCTAGGTCATCTCTGGGCCCCCACAATAGGTTGGGGGGTCAAAATAGTAAACTCTCCCACCATTCAATGTCTTCTTAAGCTCCCTCATGGCTGGAACATTTGTTTTACAGCTGGGAGTAGTTTGTGTTTTAAGAGCCTTGTTTGTAATAGTATTGCAGTAGGCCTTCTAGGCCTGAAAGTGGGAACTATGCCCACTAGGGGCTACATATGGTTACACTGCATTACCTTCTACCCTTCTGTTTTCATGTTGTTATGCCCTCTAGGGGCTGACTGTATGGTTACATGACCATGTTTCCTACAAATACTATTTTTTATGGTATCCTCTAGCAGCTGTTCTGAGCATTACCGTCAAGATCCTACAATATTCACAGCACTCGGGCACTTGCCCCATAATGCTTTGCAGGGCATTCCTTTTACAAACCTTTTTTGCCCATAACTCTCCTGGTACCCTCACTAGGTTGGGGGGACCCAAAAATAATAATATAAAAATATATAATAAATAATGGAAATATTTTCGATTTTTGCTGCAGCTATAAGAAGGTAAATGGAAATGCTTTATTTATATGCAGGGCCACTGGAATAATGTGGCAGAGAGGACCAAATTATGCGGCAGAGAGGACGAAATTATGCAGCAGAGTTGATCAATTTATGTGGCAAGACAAGTCCAGTTATCCATTTACAAAGCCAATAGCTCTAACTCAAGCAAAGGTGAGACCTTTTGCAGTGCAAATGCTTGTTATTCTGGTTTTCAATACATTTTTTTTTTTTTTTTACTATATTGATTCGAATTGTGTTCTGCATATATTTCATCTGTATCCAGGTAGCTACGTGAGTGCTTTCAAAGAAAATATTGATCTGCATAAAACAACAATGGACTTACACAATAATGGGTATTCCATATGTCTCATACAGAGATGTTAGGGGCAGAAGCTGCTGTCTACTGACCATTTTGTCAGGAATTGGTGCGAACACAGAAGGCAATTTAATACCATTTCCCATTGACTTGTTAAAGTCTCAAGGGCTCTGCTTCCTCTTTCATTCTGTGAGTATTAGCGTTAATTCCCCAAAATACCAGCAGTAGCGAAAGGGACATCAACCAGTGGTTCAGCGACTGATGACATCACATAGTTACTTTTTGATCTTGATGGTGTCAGAGAAGGGGTTGCCACATGAACTAATTGCCATATTGACATAATAACATTAAGGTAGTGACACCACTGAACTAAAAAAAGCAACAACAAATAAAAGATTAAACATGACGTACAAGATGAATGATATAGCACATATATATATTTTGACTGAAAAAAACAAAGGTTAAAGTAATATTATAGTTAGGTGAATATGTCAGTAACAACATTAAAGTTCTGAATGAAAAAACACAGAAATTCACCAGTTATAGTTAGAAGGGCTAACTATAACGTGTGCCCTGCCAGGCACTGCTTATGAAATCACATATTACATCACTCATGACATGTTCTATGACATTATTTGTGACATCACTGATGTAATTTCAAACGACTATATTGATTACATCTCTGATGACATCATTGAATCAGTGTGCTAGATTGTTTTATAGTTTACATAGTGGTAGGTAACTTCCATATTACTTCTCTACCTAATTTTGTACTTTAAGGGTTTTTAACATAAACTAATACTTGATTACCATACTTATTGTATTACCATATGTAAAGCCAATCCCCCTTCGTGCATGTTTAAGGGCAGGCCCTGTGGCCAAATTGCCAGCACACAGCTGCTAACGCGCCTCAAAATCCTAGCTATTATCTACAGTGAATAGAGGACTCTGTGCTAGAGGACGATGGATCGAAGCAACATAGGTTTGAGGGGATGTCATCAATGAACATCGTGAGTATCAACAAAGGTTAATATCAATCAGTATATTAAACTTCAGTCAATAACCACACCCGCTTATTAAGAAGAATTCATATATTTATTTCCTTATATTAACAATGCTAGTGTCACGAAAATAACTCTCAAACACAAATGATAAGCATATAAGATCAAAAGCAGTTGGCTAAAGCATCTTATGTATCTCAATTTGATCAAGACAATTAAACAAATGATCTCCAAAAGAATCACACTTATTAGTAATACAAAGACAGTAGTAATGGCAAAGTATACATTAGTTCAGCATCAAAAGATTTCAAAATAAATCATGAACATTTCAGAATTAGTTCCCTCACCAACCCCAAATTAGCATCAACATGTTGGGCTTCATGTCAAAAGAATTTACTAACAGAAATTTTGAAAAAACCCTTTATCTCAGTTAATGATTAAAATATATTATTAATATGCAGCAAGTTGCAGCTGGTACCTAGAAAGCAAAAGAGACACATATTACATTACAATGACATACATTAGCAAGGATAAAAGTAGAAACAGCAAGTAGCTTGCTTCAGCCAGGGGTGACCATCAGTTATGGCCTAACGGCAGCTAACCCATTCAGCCAATACGAACTTCATCTGCTCAGGTCTGCTCTCCGAACTTTGAACTAGTAATACTCATACTAACTCCTAAAGAATTCTACTCAAGTTGTTATACTAAATCCTAATAAGCTTATGATCAGTCAGTCAATGGGGTGGTTTCATTTCAGCCAATCAACAACTAAATTAATGACCTAAAACACAACAAATCTACGCTAACTATAACATTTTCTTCAAGAATAACTTTTCCTCTTCCGTCTCATCTGTAGCTCCATTGTTTTACCGCCTCTCAAATATCTTGTCTCAGGAAGAAACTTTTACTGTTTGAACTCACTTCCATCCTCGAGGAAAGACCAGATATTAGCAACATTCTAAAACAATAGGACATTTCAACTTATGCAATGCTTGGTTAAAACATGACCTTGTAAGACACAACGCAGCAACCCACTAGGGGTAGCTATGAACACATCTACACAAACTGCGAAAACACTTTTATGTAGGCTTTTGAATCATGGAAAATAACCACAGCTTTTAATAAGGATTTCGCTCAGCTAAGAACCGAAAAGCAAACATTTAAAAAAATCACTCATTTTGCACGTTAATTCATTACCCATTTTAGTATAAAAATCATTAATAAACATATTAGAAAATTCACACTCTCACACAGCCAAGTCCATGCTGTAAACAGCCTTTTCTGAAAAACTTCAGACCCATCTCCCTACTTCCATTTCCTGCTAAAGTTATCAAAAAAGCAGTCAACAGCCAACTCACCATGTTTATAGAAGACCACAACATCCTCGAGAGCTCCCAATCCGGATTGAGAGCAAACCACAGCACTGAAACAGCCCTTCTCGTCACAACAGATGACATCTGCTCCCTACTGGACAAGGGAGAGACGGCTGCACTCATCCTACTAGACCTCCCTGTGGCTTTCAACACACTCTCTTATCACACCTGATAAGAAGACTCCACGAAGCTGGCATCAGAGACAAGACCCTCGACTGGATCCAATCCTTCCTCTCTGGCAGAACACGAGTGAGATTTGCCCCCTTCCTCACAGATCCCACACCCACCACCTGCGGAGTGCCCCAAGGGTCCCTCCCTTCAGCCCCATGCTGCTCAACGTCTCCATGGCCCTGCTAGCCACCCTCATCAGAAGCTATGGAATAAACATAATCTCCTATGCTGACGACATCCAACTCATCCTCTCCCTCTCCAACGAACCCGACAAGGCCAGACAGAACTTCCACAAAGGCATGGAGGCAGTCGCGAAATGGATGAGAAACAGCTGCCTCCAACTCATCACAAACAAGACAGAAGTTCGCATCATGGGCCCTCAACCCAATGCACGGAGCGACTCCTAGTGGCCACCCACCCTTGGAAACCTGCCAGCCAAGCCCCCAACCTCGGAATCATCCTGCACCCCGACCTCAGCATGAACCACCAAATCAACTCAGTCACCTCCACCTCCTTCCGCACCCTCAGCCTCCTATGCAAATCCTTCAAATTGATCCCCCTCGAACATAGAAAGACCGTCACAAATGCCCTCATCACCAGCAGACTACCTACGGCAATGCACTCTACTCTGGAAAAAAAAAACTCATCCGCAAATTGCAAAACATCCAGAACGCCGCAGCTAGACTAGTCCTCGACCTACCCCGACACTGCCACATCTCAACACCTACGTACACTGCACTGGCTCCCCATGGAGAAAAGAATCACTTTCAAGACCCTCACCTATGCACACAAAGCCCTCCACAACGCCAGACTACACTACCTGAATCAGCGACTCAACTTCCACGTACCCCACAGGGCCCTACACTCAGCCCAGCTCTCTCTCGCAGAAGTACCCCTCATCAGAAAAACCAGATCAGGAGGGTGCTCCTTCTCCTGCCTCGCAACATCCCCCAGGAACACCCTACCTATTCATATCAGACAAACTACCTCCCTTCTCAGCTTCACGAAGGAACTGAAGACATGGCTTTTTTAAACCACCTCCCCAGTATATGCTACACTCCCCGCCCCCCCAAGCGCCTTGAGACCCTAATGGGTGAGTAGCTCGACTTTACAAGTACTGATTGATTGATTGAAGGCTGGCCTTTGGGCCCCACTGACCCGATCTGGGGCCAAACAGAAGAAATAAGGTAGGGGCCACATGCCCCCTTCCCTGAGCCTAATTAGGCTCCAGGAATCCCATCCCCTGGGCTGATACCAATAGAAAAGGGGAGGAGGGCCACTTGGCCCCCGCTTTTTGAACTTCATTAGTCCCTGTGGATCCCATCCCCCAGGGCCAAAATGTTTTTAAAAATGGGATGGGGAATGTGTTGTCCCCTCCCCAAGCCTAATTAGACCCTGGTGTCACCATCCGCAGGACCATTTTTTCTTTAAAACTGTAAGGGGGGGTACACAGCCCCCTCCCTAAGCCTTATTAGGCCACAGGGACCTCATCATCCGGGGCCCTATGCATCTTAAGGTGGAGGTGGGGCCACAGGGCCTGGCTCACAGAGCCCATTGTGACCCTGGGGACCCTCAGGGCTGTGTGTGTGTGTGTATAAATATATATATATATATATATATATATATATATCACCTAGTGGCAGCCGCCACTAGGTAGTTATAGTTAGGACCTAGTTTCTATAGAAAAAACATTTTTTGTTTTTCAATAACTTTGGCGCCGTTTGATAAATCGTCACTCAATTTCAAAACTTATAATTTGCCAAGTTCAGCTTCTGTCTTGAAAGTTTCAGGGTGATCTGTCAAGTGGGGGCCGATAAAAACAGGGGGTCCCAAAATGCATTTTTCCCATTCATTTTTCCATAGGACTTTTAAACATGCTTATAGCCTTAACTACTGAACGGAATTCCAACAAATTTGGCACAAAGGTAGATTCTGTTGCATGGATCACTTTTTTTGCGATTTGGCGTAAATCCATTCAGTAGTTTTGGAGTCATTTAAGGCCAAAAAATATATATATATATATGGATGCAGATCCACCGCGGATTGATCAGCGGATCCAGGCGCCACAAGAAGAATGCGATTGGCTGGTCGCAACCTGACAGAAAAGTTGCAGCCGCCATTTTGTTTGTTGCGTCGGCTTGGGGGTGGGAAAAGAAGAAAGACAAAACACATAGAAATTCACAGAAAAAAAGCAAAGGTTACAGGGACTTTATAGTTAGGCTCCGAATTTACTCGCACAAAACCTTCGAAATTAAGCTGTATAGTTAGAGTTATTTCAAGTAACTATAACTCGTGCCCTAAGGGAACGATAACTTGCTCCCTGGCCATGAACTGCTAATTACCCCAGATAATACATCTCTCATGACAAATTCTGTTGACATCATTGAGAATATCCCTGTAACATTTGCATTAAAATATAGATTAGAAAACTGTGTATGGCGAGGGCGCGAGCTATAGTTACCTTAGGTCATGAGTTATAGTTACTTGAAATGACAGCTGAATTTTTATGGTTTTGTGAGTGCAAAATCTGAACCTAACTGTAACATTCCTGTAATCTTTGTTTTTTTAATTAAGTTTCTTTATATATATATATACTTCGAGTCGGCGTATCCTTCCCGCATCAAAGCATCAAAGGTGCCAGTTTTCTGACGCGCGCCACTGCGTCTTATATGAAACACTTTCCTCTTACAATGCGGAAAGACGGCACTCCACGAGCATTAAGAAGTTTATGCTTTATTCACACACAGGAACACGTTTCGGCGTTACCGCCTTCGTCAACCTGACGATCGCCATCTTGGCTCCACTTAAATATCATGTGATCGCAATAGATATTACCAAAACACAGTAAACTTGAACATGATTTCCAAAACAATAATTTAGGTAGGTGCCTGGGGGCCCATCCAGGGCACCCCCAACTAGTCCAGCATGCTGTGTGTGCTGGCACTGCTCCCGCTTGGAAGGAGCAGCTATTTATCCTGCTCCCTCCTGGCAGGAGCACTGTGTTGATCTGTTTCCCTGTCTCTACACTCATGCAGGGAAACAGATCAAAGATCTTCTCCCAGCTGGCGGGTGCATGTTCAAAGCTCCCAACAGCTGGGACCAGACTCAGTGTTTGTTCTTGTTTGGCAAGAGTCTTGCAAATGCTCCCTCCAGGCGGCAGGAGCAAGCACATTTCCTTGCCTGCACTGCTGCGGGCAGGGATACTACTCTCTCCAGGGGTGGACTCTCTGAGATACAGCAAGTGAGCCAGCCCTTGGGGGTTGCTCCCCGGTACCATAGAAGGCTCAGGGAGAGGGGCCACGTGGCCCCTTTCCCTTAAAGTAATCTGCACTGGGACTGGGGTCCTCAGGCCTTTGAAAGGTTGGGGGCTGCGTGACCACCCTCCTGTTTTCTGAACATTTTGGCACTCGAAGAGGGCTCCCCATGGCCTATAATGGTTCGGGAAAGGGTGCTGTGTGCTCTCTTCCCTTGTAAAATGAGGCCTGAACTGAAGCCTGGGGTCCCAGCCACCATGTGTAGTGTTTTTTCCTGCAATCCCATGGATTGCGACAAAAAATGCTTTTTTTTTTTTTTGCAGTTTGACACACAGCTTTGTGCTCTGTCTGTACCCCAGACGTAGCAGCAGAACATTTCAATTGCTCACCAACACGTGGGCAACTCTTTTTCAACTACAGAGTATTTCAACTCAGCATCATGCACAAAACCTTGAGGCAAATGCAGTGTTAAACTGCACTTCCCCTACTTCTGTGTGAGCACAGCCCTCAAACCCACCTTGCTGTCGTCAACTGTGATGCAACACAGTAAAGAAAGAGCAAGCGGTTTGAGAGCTTTCCTCTCACACATCTGAGACTTAATCCAAATAAAGGCTTCAGAGCATACCCCATCCCAAATAAACTTGCAACCTTTCCTGAGCAGATTACTGATGGATCTTGTCTTGGATGCATACTCAGGAATAAACGGTGAGTAGAATTCACACAACCCCAAGAAAGCCTTGACTCCACACTTGTCAGCAGGAAGAGGAACTTCTACAAAGGGCTTCATCTTCCCCGGCCTGGGTTTGATGCCTTCTTTGAAAATCATTTGTTACAAATACTTAAACCCAGTACATACAAATTGATATTTCTCTCTCTTGCGTGTGACTCCATGGTTCTTGAAAAACTTGAGAGCCTTTTCCAGGATGTTGTTGTGTGTAAGTATTTCTTTTGCAAAAATCAGCACATCATCTTGGAAAACCAAAACACCTTGCACTTCTTTTAGCATATTGTATAGTTTTCTTTGGAATACTGATGCCACCGAAGCAAGTCCGATCGGCATACAGTGATACTGGAATGTACCTACTGGGGTAACAAAGGCTGTGTCTTGACTCCGGGTGCAAATGTATTTGGTAATATGCCATAGCAAGACCAACCCTTGAAAATAAACGGGCCCTGCGATGTGAGCAACCCAAACATGTCATTAATTTTAAGTAATGGGTGTTAGTCAACCCAAATGTACTTATTTATTGATCTCAGATCAACACACAGACATAATTGACCACTCCACTTATGTGCAACAACTAACGAGGACAATCGCAATGATGACTCGATAGGTTTGATGATCCCCTGTTCACACAATGTTTTGAGCTCTTTCTCAAGATCATCTCTAACACTGAACATAACCCTAGGTAATTTGTGCTTGACCAGGACCATTCCTTCATTGACCTTGATCATGTGTTTGAAATCCTTGATTCTACCAAGGTATCTGAAAAAAAAACTTCAGGGTACTTATGGTTCTATTCCTCTGCAACATCATCACTTTCCACCACCATAACTCTTTCTGTGTGATCAGGTCTGAGGACCATCCCAAATAAGCCCTGGTGAAACCACCCCAGAATATTCAGCCCCTTTATAGTGACATAAATTATACCTTGAATCCACCTGCCCTTAAAGTACATCCTTAATATGTCCTCAGAGCTCAATCTTTCACCCTTCATAGGAAACAGGTGAATGCTAAGGTAGAAATAAACTCCTGTCACCCAATGTGTTCTTGATTAACCTATGGGTAATCAAAGTGATTCTTGTTCCTAAATCAACTAAGAGTTTTAAAGTTTTATCACCCACACTAAAATCCACAATAGAACCAACACCATGGTTTAAGGGCTCCTGAAATGGGACTGACCTTTTTTTATGCTTACGTGTATTATCAGAACAGAAATCTCCAACACCCACACTGAGTACAAGATCATTCAATCCTTGCATGTGTAGTGCTTTCCTCTTATCTAGTTTTAAAGCACTAACATAACACAACAGAAATGCACTTCTGAGGTCAAAGAAGACTTTTATTGTTGTTAATTCTTCCCCAACCACAATATTTTATGTATGACGAATTAGTAGCTTTCAAGTCCGCGTTAATCAAACAAAATATATCAGTTTGCAATATACACAGCAGGTTATATTTATAAGATATTGAATGCAAAGCAAAACAAATACTTCACCGTGTGGGAACTATCTACAGCTTCATCTTTCTAAGGTCTGCAAGCTGATGACCCCTGTCAGCCGCGAGAAAGAGAGATTCATCTACCCACACGGGATTGCTGGCAGCCTGCGCCAAGCTCCAGCACGAGGTCCGGCAGATTCGAATCTGACTCTCTGCAGCCTGTTACATTCGTTACAAAGGTGTGCCCCCTCCTCTCAGACCTGGGAAACTGAGCAAGCCTTTTGGAGACTGGCCAGGTCTCCAAGACTACTCCTGTTCCCAAGCTCAAGCGAAGAAAAAACAACACCCATGTACCCTCTCTTATCAGGTCTAGTCTACTGTGAGAAAAACATCTTGGTTCAAAAACACAGCTTGGAAAAATACAGCTTGGATTCTCAACTGCAATGTCTAACTCCACGTTAAAGGCAATGGGCAGCTAACCTAGATATCAAATGCAATGTCATGTTAAAGGCAATAGGCAGCTAACCTAAATATCAAATGCAATGTCTAGTGTCATGTCAAAGCCAATAGGCAGCTGAGCTGAATACAAAATGCAATGTATAATATCATGTCAAAGCCAATAGGCAGTTAAGCTGAATACAAAATGCAATATATAATATCATGTCAAAGCCAATAGGCAGAATATCTAATAGCATGTCAAAGTCAATAGGCAGCTAAATTGAATACATCATCTCAAAGCCAATAGGAATGCAATGTCAAAGCCAATAGGCGGCTAGACTGGATACAGCATGTCAAAGCCAATAGGCAGAATACAGAATGTAATGGCTAATGCAATGTCAAAGCCCATAGGCGGCTCAACTGAATACAGAAAGTAATGGCTAATGCCATGTCAAAGCCAATAGGCGGCTAAACTGAACAAAACATACCATGTGCTACTGGTGAACATTGAGCAACTAATATGCGCAGTGGTGAAACACAAAGTCATTGGTCAAAACAAAATTTAACAAATGGCAGTACAGCATGTCAGTCTCTGAATCGGTTCACAGTCATACAGAGGATTCTCACAATGGAAACATATATTAGATAAGGGTGCTTCAATTTTAGGACCAGAATGTTTGTTACCACTATTTTTCGTGTGAATTTTGGGCATTTTCCTAGATATGTTTCAAGATGTAACCACATTCATAGACTCTGAAGGTTTCTCCTCAAGTTCTTTTACTGGAAATTTGAGAAATCTCAATACTCTTTGCTGTTTTGATAGCTTCATCCAAGGATGGGTTTCCCATAGATAATAGTTTTTGATGGATCTGTTTATTTTTGCACTGGCAAAGAAACTGGTCTCTAATCAACTGATCTGTTTAATTTGCAAACTTATAATCAGAAGCAAGTCTACACAGTGCTATGAAATAAGCATCCACGTATTTATCAATCCTCTGTTTATGTCTGAAGAATTATTGTCTAAGAACTAGTAAACCAGGTTGTTTATCAAATCTCAGGTGTTTTTTGACAGCTACTTGATACTCATCAAGCACTTCAGCTTCATCCAACACCAGTTCAGGTAAATGCTTGCATGTGGATCTCCCTTCAAAACCTAGAGTGTGTAAGAGCAGACATGTTTTCTTTTCTGCTCTAAACCTCGAGGCACCATTTGCACCTAAATCCATCTCAAATGCATCAAACCAAACTGAACATCTGACAGGTTGATCTCCTGGAGAGTCTTGAAATGATGGAGGTGGAGCAACTTACTGCATGGTGAAAATGAGAGTTTCCATGTAGATATGCTACTACTAATACTGATACTACTAATAATAAGTATTTGTTTAGGTGGGCACCAAAACGCACTATAAATAGGGGGAGTAAAAAATACACTTTTTACATATGAGTATGGATATGAACAGCATATCCAATATCAGTGTAAGTGCTAAAAATCTTGTACTAGACCTTAGTGATAATAAACATGCAGCTGACAAACATAAGTGTGCCTGTCACTGTAGTGGTGGTCTTGATGTGACAAGCAAAATTATTAAGACATCTCACTGTTAAAAGGATGCACAAATGAACATATAGATGCCAAAACAACTAAAAGATGCAATTGGGGTGCTAGTCAGTCTTTGGCTGTCTTAAACTAGCTACTTTCAGTTGAGTAGATTGGTAGTATGCGTTGAAGATACTGCATTGCACTCACTTAAAAAGGCAGCTGAAATGACCTCCAAAAAGGTTGAAACTGCAGGTGTCATACACAAGGCTACTCACTAAACTGTAAAAGAAACTGTACTCCGAAAATGGGGCCACTCTATTATGCTATGCTAACTCAGTACAGATGAGCCAAAGACATGCGCAATGGTAAAGAAAAAATACTTTCAAAATGGCAGACCCAACATGTGGTTACCCTTCTATGCCTTTGAAACACAGCACCTGTGCAGTTATCAAACACAACCACAGGCTGTACAAAGGTCTGTAAGTCAACACTGGCAGTAAATTTAGATTCTTCCCAAATTTCCCCTCCAAGCAATAAGTTACTCACTGAGGTGCCAGGCCCTGCACCTACAATGTGGAAACTTGAGAAATACAGCCCAGTTACCTCACTCCAAATCTGAAAACGACCTGGGAACAGCCACAATGCTATAAGTGGCTGTACCTACCATAGACCGGGGTTCATGATGTAATCATCTGTACCCTGCATAGTCCTGGATTCACATGTCTGTCGTCTGGGGGAAGCACCATAAACGAAATGGCCAGCAGGTTTCATGAGGCTGCTCCAATCATCACCAAAACACCTGTAGTAATCAACTACAGAAGCAGTAGGAGATTTTACCAAGTAGAGTTTATTCTGAATGGAAGAGGAACTGCCTAAGTACTACACAGAGGTACTCTTCGCTTCCCCCAGTCTCAATCACCAATTGTATAATTCAAAAGACAACATTCTTAGGTCAGAACCTGACGAGTAGACCATTCCACTCCAGGCACTGAGCTCAGATTCCAGACAAGATACAACACAGTAATGGTGGATGGATGTTATTACACTTCAGCCTACATCTGTGAAACATGATTTCCATTATATCTAGGGTTTCCCATATTTAAAGTGGAATTGCCCACAGGGTATGCTCTAAGATATGTTTTACTCACAAAGGAACTGGATCCATGCAATTGTCCAGCTCACTTTATATGAAGTCCCGTATAGCAGTTGAGTCCACCAAAGTAGTATTCACCTATGTTGAGGTGAATAGTTCACCATTGGTGAAGCATGCCACAACAAGTGGGTGAGGTGACCCATCCATTTCTTAGAGGATATCTCCAGATGGCTTACAACAGCAACAAAATTGTTGTCTCCTATTTTTCAACTTAAGCACCTTTTGTGTTCTAACTAGACATTAAATATTTTGAAATGAGCACCCTTTTTGACGTGATACACCACTGTGTATCAGGTTCTTTACCACATGTACTTTGGTGCCTAATTATCTTGAACTTGTATTTGGGACACTGAAATTCCCTATATATTTGTGAGACAATTTGATTTTCCATCGGCTGCCTGCACTTTGTGACATTTCCTGCAAAAGAGGCAATTGTATGTCATAGAAAACACAAATTTCCTTCTTTACTAATGATCACATAAACAAAAAGCAGCTACAGTTCACCTAATAAACTCAATCTGAAAAGAAGCACCTGAGAAGGAAGTGAACCGACTCTTAACCATCATCTCTTTACCACATTTGTTCTAGGACAACAAAATAGGTCCTCACCCATAGTCCCTGATTATGTCTTAAGCGGAATTCCATGTGGTGATTTCCAGTGGGTAGATTTACCATTTCCTCTCATTTCTTCTCCTGGGAAAATGAGATGCGGGAACACCACGCTGTTTGTGATCAGGCCAAGCAGTATCCCACCCAGGGTTTACGCCCTGTCTGACCTGTAATCAGGCCATAATTGTATCACTGTAGCCATAAAAATCCCCTGTCTTTCCTCGTGGGTGATCATGTCATCTCTGTGTTTTGCTAAGAGATAGTTTAATCAAAAAGCTAAATCAGCCTCTTAGTATTTTAAGATGACAGTACATGTATTCTCTTTTTGTAGTAAATGGTAATTGGAATATAGAATTCTAGATCATTCAGATTATGTTCTCATAATTTGAAGAACTAGGAGGAGTTTCTATTCTGTACAGAAAATAGATTATTGACTGAAATGTGATTAATAGACGCATATGCTGTAATTTCAGCACATAACCTTATTGCTGGCACAGTTTAACCCTGTGTGCTAGGATGACGGCTGGGAGCAACCAGCATTTTAATTCAGTCCTGGTACTCTGAGTTGTGCAGAATTACTATACATCTGAATTTTGCCAGGTAAAATCTTTCACAAGTAATTTTCAAAGTACATTGCAATTTTCCTAGGCTCTAACGTGGAGTTTTATGGTTCTTGGATTAGTGGTGTACAGCAATTTTGATAGTAATAAAAAAACTAAAGTATGCTATACAGTTGAATAAACCAGCCATGATTGATTGGCTTTAATTTATTTGATTTGTTTTGCATAATACACTGATGAAAGCTTACCTCCACCTTCGTACAGAAAAGTCAGCCATGAACTGCTCATTTCTGCTGCCCTAAAAAACACATAACGATTCTCGCAAAGATCATGCCTGTGAGCTCTGGCACTGCTATGAGCACGTGAGATCTTTTCCTCTGGACTGAACTTTCTTTCTTAGATGTACATGCCTCTTAGTTGATGCACACTGGAAGATCATGGCTGCTTGCAGCTCCTGCGTAGTGTCCCTCTAGAAATATGAGATAAAGTACCCCTGCTTTACATTATAAGGATATTGCAATTAACCAAGGAGTTCCATAAACAACAGAGGAAGGAGGCCAAAGGCACAGTTCCTCCAAGGTGATTTGCTATACTCCTATAACAGTGTTTCCCAAACTGTGGGTCATGACCCACTGGTGGGTCGCAAGGCAATTTGTGGTAGGTTGCAAGAGTCAAGCAATAAATAAAGATGCCTTTAATTTCTGTATTGTCTTGTCACATTTGCTGTGCTTCAAAGGTAGAGATCAGATGTCAGGCTATGTCTTCTGACAAATTGCTGCTTATTTTTTTAACATAAGGTTTGGTGTTTACAAACTACTCTCACTTTGCGTCAGAGAAAGAAAAGTAAAGTGAATTATGTGACAATCTCTGGTATGACCACTACTCAAATCTGCTGCGTACCTTGCCTCATGGAGACTCTTGGTCATTATCCACCAGTTCCCTATTGATTGGGTGCCCCAACTTCCTTTGCCTACCGCTCATTTCTTGTTTTCACTGCCATTACTCAACCTGGGCAGCCCTCACCATTTGTCCATGGGTGATTACTTTGTCTGACGCCATCCACCCTTCAAAGCATACCAAACGCCATGGCCATGATCCTTCCAGCCTGATCACTATGTTCAACAATACAGCACTCAAGCTCTCATGAGGATTTGCGAAACTGGCAGCCATTTTGAGAGATGTGCACCTATAAATACCACACCCTGTCTTACCCGCTTGCTTAGTTTCATCATCCGTTCCTGAGAGCAACACTCAAGGCATCAGTCAAGACCTTTGGAATTGTTTTCCTTACCTCAGCATCTCTTGAAGATCCTCCACATATTCACCAGTTTAGATCTCCTCCATGCCCTGAACCGAAGTGGAGCATGAACCTGAAAAAGAAAAGAAAAAAGACATTAAAAAACAGATAAAACTTGATATTCCTGCGTCACATCATGGCAGTGATTAAATGTAAAAGCACTTGTGTGACAAATTCCTAAAGACTACCTGTAGATTCAAGGAGAACTTAACTAGATAATTCTGCAAAGACACGAGACAATATTTAGAAACAATATAAATAGAGACTTTGATGCATGCTAAACAATGCTATTTCTGAATGGAGCTTGAGAGACTTCATCTTGCTTGAATCAATGGTAGCTCAGCTGGAGAAAGGACATTTATTAATGCAAATTCTCAGATACTATGAGGATAGAGGTATGCACATTTACCTAGCCATTTACCAAAGATTGTTATAGCAGTTGGTACAGATCTATTGCTTGTTGTTAGAGACACACGCCAGAACTAGGCGACCGGTATGAATGTACCAAGATCTTTTGGAACCAAGACGTCCCTGTTCAACACAAGAGTCATAGAAGCAAGAAGCCAACTCTGCTTTTTTTCTCTCTCACATAACCCCCACCTCCCTTTGGAAACAGCTGCCAGATCACGACCAAACCGCTGAGTTGAGGGTTGTGTTCGGAGGGCATGTGTAGACTCTCATCGGCTTTGCAGAATACCAGAGTTTCAGTTGATTGGTATCACAACAATCTTACTGAAGGGTGCGAAAGCAAAGCCTATAGGATGTCATTGTTCGTAACACACAGAAAAACGAAAGTATCTTTATAGCAACTGCGCACATTCAGCAGCTAGGAAAGCAAAAATAAAGCACATTCTTTTTGTAGTCCTGAATCGTAATGGAAGCAAACATTTTAATGGGATCAAAATAAATACACTTTACTTGTTGATGCACAAATGATAAAGATTCACTAAAACCCGGTTTCCACGCATTATCATTTGTGTGCAATATAGTTTTAGCAGTAAAACTGCATGTCTGTGGAAATTTAGTGGTCATTTCAATAGAAAATGTGTTGTCTGTAAATGACACTGTGTTACCACATGATGATTCAGTTACTATTAAAAAATACTTGCCTACCTCATGTTAATTAAAACTAGGTGGGTCACGAAAGTTTGTCATTCTAAAAATTGGATAATGGTTCTAAAAGGTTTGGGAAGCAGTGCCTTATAATGTCTGGCAGGGGTATTTTATTCCTTATAATACATGATCATACCATCCGGCTTCCCACAACCTTTTTAAATTCTTGTTGTCTGCCTCGTTCATGTTTATTACAGACAGGAAGAATAAAAAATAAAATGTGGTGTGAAATTAAACCCACCATAAAGCAAATAGCATTTTTTACAAAAAATATATTAGAATCAATTTAAAGTAGGTCAAGCTAAAAAATGCTGTGGTTCCAATTGTGTAGAAACGCAGAGATTCCATCTTTACTGCAGTGAATGACCAATAGCATGGCAAAAATAAACGTGCCGCCATAAATATCTCCTTTGTGCTGATCGCATTTTCTTTTCAGAAAACAGAAAAGCAAGTTCCCATTGTTCTTGTTTAAACTATGTCTGGAATTTATTGCATCCCACTGTCGAAGTTTCCATAAACTAGATAAAGACAGCCAGCTTCAAGATTTGCACACTGGTGCTTAAAAAATAACACCAGGAAGAAGTTGGGATGAATTGCAGGCAGTGGAGGCCAGCAGCTTTAAGAGGGAGGGGGCGGGCGGGAAGCACACACACACTCATTCTTCCCCACACACACACATGCACATCAATTACCAACACTCATAACATTCAAACATGCACGCACGCACCAAACATTCATTTTAAAAGCTCACACACACACTCATTCTTTCACACACACACGCATGCATGCACATCCATTAACAACACTCATACCATTCAAACATGCACACATGCACCAAACATTCATTTTAAATGATCACACACACATTCTTTCACACGCACATCCATTAACAACACTCATAACATTCAAACATGCACGCACGCACCAAACATTCATTTTAAAAGATCACACACACACACTCATTCTTTCACACGCATGCATGCACCCACATCCATTAACAACACTCATAACATTCAAACATGCACTCATGCACCTAACATTCATTTTAAAAGATCCTTAACACACACAAACACACACACTTACTTACCTTCAGTCTTGGAGGTCCCAGGAGGGTTGGGACAGCTGCCTTTCCTGAAGGCAGCAGTCCCAGCCTCGTCACAGAGTGGGGTGGGGTCAGTGAGACTGCTGACACCACCCCACTCTGTGAAGAAGTGTCACTGATTGACACTCGCCCTGGGCGCTTCAGGGCTTAAACCTGAAGCGCCCAGGTCGAAGTCAATGGTTGACGCTTTCCTCGTCATCCAGGGGAGGAGGGCCTCGAGGCACCTTTGCTGAGCCGAGTAGTTCACGCCCATAGGAGCTGTGACTTCCTCAGCCCAGCAAAGTTCAACTCAGGCAGCCAGGATTCTGCTCAATTCGCGCATGCCTGCTCCTGGCTGCCTGACCTGAACATGGAGAGTGTCTGTCAGGCTGACCTTTGTTCAGCCTGATAGACACTCTTCATAAGGGGCAAAAGGTGTGGGGGCGTGGCCCCTCCGCTCTAAAGGACGGGCTGTGCCTTATTGCAGGGGCCAGTGACATGGATAAGATCCAATTATTTGTCATTGCCTAAGTTTTTGACATTCACACCAATTATGCCCATATTAAAAGTAGCTTAATTCGGACATGGGCCGCTCTGTGAACAGTTAACAGCACAACTTATTTTGGATGGTGATGATCATCGTTTTTGGTAGTATTTGCTCCCATAACTGGGACTGAAGCGGTAATTAAATTGCGGTGTTGGGTATCTCTTTACAACTGGTAGGAATTCTAGCCGACATTGTGGATCTCAATTTCGGATAGTAGTGTCTTGTTTCAAATATGACCGTTGTGCTGTGGCTCCGGATTGTCATTCAGGTGTGTTGTAGGTTTTCAGCTAAACTGCACTTATTGTGTGTGATTGCTAAGACAGCCCTAAAATGCCTTGTTGTTCCTTGCTAGTAAGCCGCTCAGCAAGTCAAGGTTGAGGTGAGGGCATCACCTCGCACTGTGCTCGTTCCTGGGGCCCTATTTTCCTTTCCTCCCATCTTCTGGAGGAGTCCTGTATCTGACCTCATTTCAGGAGCCCAGGACTCTTTGGCCATTAGTATCACCTCACCAACCCCCACGGTCTTGGAAAACCACGTTACACAAGTGCAAATTCCTTTTAATATAGGTCAGTAGTGTACAGGCAGTGACTTAGGCCTGTTTAAAGTGTATAGGAATTGCATTGCCTCACGTTATCTGTACTGTACTTTACCGGTTCTGAGCTGTACTTGGTGTGTTGTTGTGGGCCAGTCGGCATAGTGGACCAGTTTGGGGCCTGCGACCAATGCCTCCCGATGGTGGGACCGACAAGCTCCAGGAAGCTGCAAGACCATGAAAATCAGGCCTGGTGATTGGTTGGCGTCTTACAAAGCCACCAATCTGAGGGCCAGCCAGCAGGCCAAAAGCCAAGTGCAGGACAGCACTACAGCACAAAGTGAATCTCAACTTCGAGGACGATCGCCGCCAGCTGGACAGAGGATTGTCATGTTTTCCTGCCATGTGGGAGTTTGTCAAGAGACTGAGGAGTTTGCCCAGTGGAGCTATTGGACCCCGGTCTGGACGACAGCGTCATTCATGGCGTCATTTGCAAGAGGCGAGGCAGTGATCTCACGACCTGCGTCCCATCGGAGGAGGTGTATCAAGGAAGCAGCCCTGCTCTGAGCTCTGAACTCTGAGCCAAGGTGGGCGAACGTGGCAGGCCAGGAGAGCAAATATAGCAAATGTGGCTCCAGGCCGGAGCCAGCTGTGCCAAGCACACCGAACTGAGTTTTTTTTTTTTAGAGCATTTGTAAAGTGCACTACTCACCTGTGAGGGTCTCAAGGCGCTGATGAGAATAGGGTTGCTGCTACTGCTCGAACAGCCATGTCTTGAGTTGTCTCCTGAAGGTAAGTAGGTCCTGTGTCTGTCGCAGATGGGTGGGAAGAGTGTTCCACGTCATGGCAGTGAGGTGGGAGAACGATCTGCCACCGGTGGTCATTCTGTGGATGCATGGGACGGTGGCGAGGGCAAGGTCGGCGGAGCAAAGCTGTCGGGCTGGGGTGTAGAAGGAGAAGGAGTCTCCTGTATCCTAATGGTTAAGAGCTCAGCCCCTCACTCTGAAGGTTAGGGTTCAAGTCTGGGTGTGTCAGTGGCCATATCTTTGCTTTTGGGCCAAGACCTGCCTCTGCATAGCAGTTGCAGTGAGGCTGTCACTGTGAGGTCTCTGCAGACAAAAACAAAACAAACAAAAAAATGACACAGAAGCAGTTACCCCGCATGTCTGGCGTTGAGGCACCGATAAAGCAGAGAGGGGGTGAACTTTTAGTTGGTGGCACGTGCAAAAAACAAAGGAGCTAATATACCGTGCAAGAGCTGAGAGACCGCCCAGAGGCTACGACATACATGGGCGACGGCACAAGAGCAGAGACAGGGGTCTCGTGAATGGAAGAGGTCACCAGTCCAACCATGTTGAACAAGATAATAATCATGTAAGGCGGGGTAGGGAAAGGAAGCACTGGGGCCACAACAGCAGCGAAGAAGCAAATGGAGGGGGCAGGCAAAACACAGAGCCAGAGCTGCACGATGATCTGGAGGAGCTCCTCGTGAAAGAAAGGGGACTTGTGGGCCAATAGGGCAAAGACTGGGTAAACAACAACATCATCGAAAAGGTGGAGCAAAACCATGCAGGGTCGCAGGAGAGCACAAAAGCGAGAAGGCCAGGGAGCAAGAAGGTGAACGATAAGGAGAACAAAATGCCCCCCCACCTACTCGATGCCAGGGGTGTGCAGTCAGAACAGCAGCCTCTCTGAAGAGGGTGGTGGCAGGGGGACACAATGGGGGAATCAACACATGGAAAATCTGGCATGCCTAGTCACGCCCTTGCACAGACTACAGGAGAGCGGTCTCACCAACATTTATGGATGGGGTGAATTATCCGGACCCAGGGACGATGACAGCGAGAAGGAACAAGACAGGGCACCTGCAGACCAGTTTGGGGCCCGTGACAACACCTGGGACTGACTGACAATCCCTGGGAGGCCGCAAACCCATGCAAATCAAGCATGGTGATTAGTCAGTGTCCTGCAAAGCCACCAATTGGAGGGCTGGCCAGCGGGGCCAAAATGTGAGTGCAGGATCGCATTCCAACACAAAGCGAATCGCAACTTTGACCTACCCACACCTGAGGAGCGGGTGTCGCAGACGAATATCTGAGAGAACAGGGGGCGAAGCAAAACTCCAACAGCAAGAGGCATGACACCCCAAATGAAGGCCTTCTGAAACAATGTCCTTGGGATGCCTTATGGCAGGGGAATAAGGGGAGCAGGCAGGGGGGCTAGCAAAGGGTTAGCAGCACGTGGACACAGCACTTTAACCCTGGGCAATGCCAAGAGAGGGCCGCCCACAGAAATTGATAGGAAGATGGGAGCCTAGCCCCTAACGCTGGTACCTGACTTTACGCCATTGTACAGGAGGCGATGCATAAAACCGTGGTTACAAGAAGTAGGAACAAATAAACATAAAGGATAATTGAGAAACAAAGAGTTCAGACATGGAATGTGTTTATGACTACTTGTTGCGATGATCATGTACCATGTATGTGTGAGGTAATACATCTGCGGCCATTCATATTCCAACATTATCTCCCCTCTTGTCTGATGGGTAAAGGGCACGGAATGGGGGAAAAGGACAGGGATGGTAATCAGCCATGAAGGGATTGAGGGTCTTTCACATGCCTAGGATGGGTTTTTCTTTTGTGCATTTAGGGCTCTGCGAATCTGGTCGCTGAGATGTGTGCTCTCCTTGCAGCCATTTCCTTTTCATATGTCTCCACTCACTCCACTCACCAATCTTCTCGTGCAACCAGGGGCGTAGCTTTGTTATTGATTGGGGAGGGGTCAGCATCAAATTTCCCAAAAATTACGCTGGTTAAAATACATTATATGAGAAGCAGAAGGGGGGGCTTAAGAAGCAGTAGGAAAAGAGAGGAGTGCGGATTGTGAGGGGTACTTAAAACTCAGTAAGTTGTACAGTAACCATTTTTAGGACCTTTAAAACAGAGACAAGAGAGTGTGTGTGTTTTTGACTGTATGTGTATCCAAAAATCCCAAGTGAAATCCAACAAACACCTCACCGTAGCCAACTTAAAGCACTTGTACATAACTATTTACTACGTATTACATTTATTAAGGAGGTGTAACACTTTAAACACCTTCCTACTCTGTCCTCACCCGAAGCTACGTCCCTGCAGGCACCATTGTTGTTGTGATACATAACTACCCAAACCTCCTTTGCCAACTATTGGGGGTGCGTTTTTAACTTGTCTCTTCCCTTTCTTCTGCATTGGGTGAGGATTTCATTTTAAATGAATCCCCTGCATGCACTCAGTTTATTATGTGCTAGTTTTTGATATGGGTATGAGATTACCCAACTTGTTTTAGCACATCAACTCAAAGGAACACGCTTGGGGTATTGTTACTGCTGGGTGTTAATAACCATAAAAATACACAGCTACACATTAATAAACAACAACACTTTTAATTGTAATAACTTTCTGCACAAAACAAAGGCTAGCTGGAGCTAATTGATGTTTTGGGTGAGCCATGTAAATGGCTACTTCGCAACTAACCCCAAGAGCAGATTTTTAAGTATTTACTTTTCGTTTAACTTATGGGGCTCCATGTAACTTCCCTCTCTGTTCCCCTGCTCAGTTCTTGAATTTATGATTAAAAGACATGATTGTCATTGAAAAGGAAGGATGGTTATTATCTTAACTACTATAATCATGTTTGTATGACTTTCCCCACTAGCACTTCTACTGATGTAACTGTGTATTATATGTCAGTGTTGTATCAGTGCTTCAGGGCCTTTATAGTGGCAGCAGCCTGCTTCTCAAATGCTACAATACAACCTGTATCTGCTTTCATGTTATCATCTCCATGTAATAACCATGATATCTGCTACAAGTGCTTACTTTTAAAAGATCTTGGGCCACATGTACGTAGGTTCCGATTTGCGACTTGCAATTTTCGAGTCGCAAATCTGAATGTAGGATGTTGTCCTTGACACCATTTGCGATTCGCAAGGGGGTCTCAAATGCACACCTCATGAATATTCATGAGGTTGGTCGCAATTTGCAACCCCTTTGGGATGGTGGCCTGCTGGAGACAGCAGACCTCCATCTCTGTGACTGCTTCTCAATAATGCAGTTTTCTTTTTTTTTTTTAATGCAGCCCGTTTTCCTTAAAGGAAAACGAGATACATTACAAAAACAAAAAATAAAACGTTTTCATTTCATTTTTACAGAGCAGGACCACTCCCTGCTCTGAAAAATTGATTACAGTCACATTCACAACGGGGAAGGGGTCCCATGGGGACCCCTTCCCTTTTGCCAATGGGTTAGCACCTATTTGAAATGGGTGCTAACTGCGATTGGTTTGCGACCGCATTCGCGGTCACAAAACAATCCTACATTGCACTGCGAGTCGCAATTAGGAAGGGAACACCCCTTCCTAATTGCGAGTCGCACACCCGTTTTGCGATTCGGTAACCAGGTTACCGAATCGCAAAACTGGGTTTGTGCATCGCGATGTGCTTTTTGTACGTTACAAACAGCCAAATTCGCTGTTTGCGAGGTGCAAGAAGCTACATACATGTGGCACTAAGTGCTGGGGCTAAAGATTTATTGAGAAGCATGTGGCTGGAACTATCAAATTTCAGAGGACCTGAAAAGCAAGACGGCAAAGTCATGACTCTACCTCATACCTCTTTTATTCACCACCCAACACTTTATCTCAATCTTTCAGGTTCTTTTCATTATTGTTCTCCTTCTTTATTACTGTTTTTCTGTCTTTCTCTTCCTCCTTCTTCCCCCTTTTGTGTTTTTCTCTCCCGTGCCACGGGTCAAAGTTTGAAAAATAAGTGCTGGTTCTAAAAAATAATTGCAGTTTGGTCCTACCTGCAAACATACACTCAAATTAAGCACTGCGTGCTACCTTCCCTCTAACGGTATGCAACCAAGCTGACTCTGACCTAAGCACACCATCATTCCTGTTGCTGTGTAAAGAGTGTCTTTAAGAAATGTTCCTGTTGCTTTTGCACAAATAAAACAAGCATATTCATTGCAATAGGTCTCGCATTTGTGAGAGTTAGAGCTATTGGTGCTGTAAATGACAATGTTGTTTACCTATGTGTTTTGGTTTGTAGTGCAGTGGATGTATTAACAGAGATGTACGTGTAGCACTGTCTAGAGGACTGAGAATGGGGAATTGCCACTGGGAACTGCACAGTTGCAGCACTGCCTAGCAGACTTAGAATGGAGGAGGTACAAACACGACCAGAGAAGCAGTAGCAGCACAGTCTATGGGACTTAGAATGAGGAATTACCTCTGGTAACAGAGACACAGCTGCAGCGCTGTCTAGATGACTTAGAATGGGGGAGCTACTGACGGGAACAGAGAGGCAGCTGCAGCATTGTCTAGAGGACTGCGAATGAGGAATTGCCACTCGGACCAGAGAAGCAACTAGCAGCACCACCTAGAGGACTTAAAATGCGGAATTACCCCTGGGACTAGAGAAATAGCTGCAGCACAGTCTAGAGGACTTAGAATGAGGAATTACCACTGGGACCAGAGAAGCACCTGCAGCATTGTCTACAGGACTAAGAATGAGGAATTACCCCTGGGATCAGAGAAACAGCTAGCGGCACTGTCTAGTGGTCTTAGAATGAGAAATTAACACTGGGACCAGAGAAGCAGCTAGCAGAACTGTCTCTAGAGGACTTAAAATGAGGAAATACCACTGGGACAGAGAAGCAGCACTGCTTAGAGGACTTAGGAATTACCGACCGAACCGGAGAAGCAGCAAGCAGCACTGTCTATAGGACTAAGAATGAGGATTTACCACTGGGACCAGAGAGGCAGCTGCACCACTATCTAGAGGCCTTAGAATGAGGAATTACCATTGTGGCCAGAGAAGCAGCTGCAACATTGTATACGGGACTAAGAATGAGGAACTACCCAGGGACTAGAGAAGCAGCTAGCAGCGCTGTTTAGAGGACTTAGAATGAGGATTTACCACTGGGACCAGAGAAGCAGCTAGTAGCACTGTCTATAGGACACAGAATGGGGCATTACCAGTGGGACCAGAGAAGCAGCTAGCTGCACTGCCTAGATGACTTAGAATGTGGAATTACTGACAGGACCCTAGAACCAGCTTGTAGCATTGTCTAGAGGACTTAGAAAGAGGAATTACTGACGGGACCAGAGAAGCAGCTAGCAGCACTTCCTAGAGGACTAAGAATGAGGAATTACCACTGGGATCAGTGAAGCAGCTGCATCACTGTCTAGAGGACTTAGAATGAGGAATTACCACTGGGACCAGAGAAGCAGCTGCAGCAATGTCTAGAGAACTTAGAATGAAGAATTATCACTGGGACCAGAGAAGCACCTGCAGCATTGTCTACAGGACTAAGAATGAGGAATTGCCACTGGGACTAGAGAAGCAGCTAGCAGCACTGTGTAGAGGACTTAGAATGAGGATTTACTAACAGGACTAGAGAAGTAGCTTTCAGCTTTGTCTAGAGGATTTAGAATGAGGCATTACCGACAGGACGAGAGAAGCAGCAAGCAATACTATCTATAGGATTAAGAATGAGGATTTACCAGTGAGGCCAGAGAAACAGTTGTGGCACTGTCTAGAGGACTTAGAATGAGGAATTACCACTAGGACTAGAGAAGCAACTGCAGCATTGTCTACAGGACTATGAATGAGAAATTACCACTGGAACCAGAGAAGCAGCTAGCAGCACTGTCTAGAGGTCTTCGAATGAGGAATTACCACAGTGACCAGAGAAATAGCTAGCAGTACTGCCTAATTTCAAAAACAGCAGTGGAGGGAAAAGTGGCTTGGAAAACATCAATTAATTATACCTGAGCAGAGGCACAAGAAAAAACGGAATCTGAAACTTTCGGTGCCTAAGCATGATGTTTTCACTGATGTGGTGTGAACACATTGCTATGGACAACCAGAACAACAATAAGGCTGCAATGCCCAGACAGGAGGAGGGCCCATCACACGCTGTAACAGGAGGAAGCATAAACGCACATGACTGTAGTGTGAAGGCCAACAAAAATGTTCTCTTAGTGAAATCACCTGGGAGGGAACTAAGCACACAAAGGAGGGACTTTTATAAAAATGCACCAATAAAAAAAGGAAGCATTTAAGACAAGCACAACAAAGAACGAATGGCAATAGTGGGCGTGACTAAAGCCCATACACTGAATACAGTATGTCTTGCAGACAGCACATGCGCGTTGCCTGGGCTCGACCTAAAAATATAGCATAATGCTCATCAGTTCTAAATGCGTTCTCACTGGTCACAAATGTCAACAGGGCACTTGTGTTTTTTTCCTTTTACAGCTGCTGTCCTGTACTGACCCATGTTAAAAGCCCCAGATGCAGCATTCTCTTTGAAATCTAAGACCCAGATTTACCAAAATCGTACTAAACTATACTTAGCAGAAATTCAGATTTGGTCAAACAGTAAAATATAGTGCACCACCATATTTAGTATGTGTTGGGTGCCAATTATGTCATTCATGAATCTTGATGAAAAAAATGCCTTGTCAGCACAATACTAGTGAAAGCTTGGAATGACACTATGGCGCAAATGTGAGTGCTTGGTGTGTTTTTTGACTTTTGTAGTCAAAGCGCACCCTCCAGTAAAAATCTTCCCATGCAAGCAACTTCCTCAGGGTAAATTGCATAAGATGTGTGATTTCACACAAATTACACATATCACTTGTGGAAATATCATGCAGTTGAACTTTTGTCCATTTGTTGCACCTATTTTCATTTGTCGCTAGGATTTCACACAAAGCCAGGTGGTGTTGGTTCGCGTAACCTTAGTTGATCTTGCCTGGCATGAAATTCTAGAGAATTCTAGGGATGTTCACAGTGTTACTGCCCTGTTAAACCCATTTAGCATAGTTGATCCGGATGTTTGTGCTATGATTCGGGCTGCAACTGTTGTTTGCACCTTTTTAGTCAAGCCTATGAAAGCATGCTTGCGCTCTTTTGCTAGCAAGACTCTTGTGTCTAATAGTGGGCTTGGAACCCCCTACAGCTTACCATTGGTTGGCATCATTGCCGCTTCTCTTTGATGGCTTCTAATTGGGCAGAAATTGCCATGCGTCATTTTCATATGTTTCTGTGGTGTACAGACCAAGTATACGTTAATTACCTTTGATTAGTGTCCCTCCCCGAAAACTGGTGATGAAATAATCCACAGTGCAGGCTAAGGAAGATTAACAACCGGAAAATAAAAAGTAAAAGAGGCCATGTTAACCCTTCATCTTTCCCCCTCCATATCTATCTCTCCTGGTGCCTTGTACACTATTTGAGCAACCACTAGGCATTCTAAATGCAGGAGTGACATCGGGAAAGCACATGGAGAGGCAGCCAATTCAAGAGTATAGTCCTCTAACCCTGAAACCATCAGGCGCTGCTGCTGGATTGAAGCCCCATGTGCTCACAAGCACGGCAGTGGTCATGCAGAGGGTCCCTGTCACCATGAAGCTTGCACTCATTCTACTGACAGTGAAACTACTGGGGACAGCAGCAAGAAGCTGCCAATGAGGCTCCTCATTCATGTGAGGTACCTCTCACAAGCTAAGCGTGCCGCCATTGGCTCAAAGCATGGCCAGCCGGGATAATTACCACAATGATAAACAAAAACACACAGAGGACATAGGAATTCATTTTAAATCTGCACTCTGATGTTTCTTGCAAGCCATGGAATAAGTTACCACACCACTTCTCAGACGTCATTTCATCTGTTCTGTGGCTTCTCCTGTTGTGTCACAGTTCTGTCCTACCATCGACCTCTTCCCGTAGGTGCATGATGAAAAATGTCACAGGTCGCACCGGGTGTTGCCAGATTTCACGCCCCCTTGCTATAACACAATATTTGCATACACTGAGATAAAACAAGAAAACAACAACCGGTGTTCTTGAAACAAACAGACATACGCAGTAAAAAGGTTTTTTTCGAACAGGCTGAGCTGTCTGGTGCCTGAGAAGTGAGACTCTGGTTCCAGAGCAGCTGCTCCTCTGTCAGCCAGCACTTGGGTGTGCTGTGCTTGTTTTGATTAATGGTTCTTGCTTTCCTTCCGGAGAAAAGAGGAGTGCGTGTTTGTGTTTGCTAACAAGATCCCAAGTGGATTAAGTAAGAACAGATGTCCAGGGCCTTACTGTAGTGAAACAGGTCCTTCACCTGGCTCCTTGTGGAATACTATAAGCCTACCGGAGCATTACTGCCTTTGCATCATAGGTGAGACTGTTTTCCATAGCATTTCAATTCTCATTAGCGGAGGCTGGGGTGCACCATTTTAGAACGGACTTCCATTTTCTGTTCCGGAATAAATGAGGCTGCAAAATATTTTTCAGGTAAAGAGTAGAATTCTAGTGTGATAGCATGCCCAGATGTGTCTCGAAAAGGTTGTTTGCTAATGTAATCCCATATATAGTATTTGTGAATATTGAGGGTATAGCCTTGTCAAAAGAACAAATCCAAAGCGTTATTCAAGAACCAAAACAGCTGAACAAGAATGAAATATGACAAAAAGAAAATCGAACACCAATTTATAAAATAGCTCTTAATTTTATAATTTACATCCATTTTTAGACACCAAAATGAACACAATCCACCAGAGGTACCCATAAATATGAATTAATAGTATGCAGTAATAAATCACTGCTTTTCATTAAAATCTCAAGCAAGCATTGCCATCTATCGCAGTTTGTAGTTACTTGGAAACCTTTTGTAAAGTTGTTCACGACCACTCTGGCCCACTTTAGACGACCACCTCCGGCAGGGAGGGAGCCGTGGGGTCCAATGAGGCTTGGCAAGACTGTTATCTTGCAGTCAAAGCAGTCTCCAGTCCAGTTGCAGGCTCCATAGTCTAACCATTTCAGACATCAATGGAGTGGTCCTGATGCAAAGGGATACGGGATGCTGAGGAAGCTGATCCGGTTACTTGGTCACCCCTCAGCCCGCGAACATGGTGGGGCGATCGATGTCCCTTGCAGCCCTGCCAAAAGCAGTTGCTATTGGTCTACTGGTCTCTAGTTGCTGCAAAGTCAATGGTTCCCTTTAACTTGTGGTAACTTCTGTCTTGGGTGACCAAACTGCACTTAAACAACACTTCCGGGTCCAGCAGATTCAGGTGCAACTTTTGTGGGTCAGGACTGGGTCTCACGGGCTGCAGTTCAGCTGTTGGTGGCATTCAGATGCCTTTGGTTACCAACTCATCAAGGTAGGCTACTTCAGCTTTTGTGGCTCTATAGCAGGGAGTCAGCCAACTGGCTCTTGCAGTCACTTTTTCTGTGTGGGGCTTGAAAACTACTTTTCCTCAAGCAGGGTGGCACAGGCCCTGTCCTGACTTTGCTAGCTCATGGATCAGCAGGTGCAGACCAGTCTTTGGGGCAGTCTGTCCTTGCCATGTCTAGGGAACAGCAGGGCAGTCCTTCAGTGCAGGCATGACCGGTGGTCTGGGTGCTAGGTGCACCACGTTTATTCCAGTTAGTGCCCTCGGGGAATTTGGCAACTACTAGCCAATGGGCTACCAGGTCCCCTCCTGCCTAGTGACAACTTCTTGTGAAGTGTGGCATATAGCTATCCCAGAATGCACTATTCTGCCCTCTCCCAACATGGCAGAACCCTTTTCATGATGCGTGGAGCTCTCTATCCCATCCCAGAGGTGTGGCTATTTGGGGGCTTCACCTCCCTTGAAAAAGCAGTTTGGCAACATCTTTTTCTTTTCTGTCCAAACTGCCAGCCTGTCTGTAAAAACAAAAGAGCAGCTCCTTCTTTGTATAATCACCTTTTGCCATTCAAATGCAGTTCCCCTTAGACGCTCCCCTTTTGGGTTAACACCTTTTTTGGTCTTCTGCAAAAGTGAGGTCACTGCTATGGCAAATCCTTTGTGTTCCTTCGTGAGAGTTGTCTACACCTCTCTCCAGCATGGAGGAAAAGTCAGGTTGCTGGCTCGTTGCCAGCAACCATAAACAAAGGGCAACAAGGTGGCTACTTATTAAAGTTGCCAAGTACTAAAGTTAAATTAAATTCGATTGGACCATTAAACTGGTTTACTGCAACAATTCTTTTGATACCTTGAAGTATCATATTTAGTAGTCCTTTCAGAAGATAAGACTGCTGAATTGGCCGCATGTAAACCTGTGCTCAGCAATGGGGCTACTAGCTTTTTTTTCCGTAAAAACAACACTTTGGAGTGTTGACTGTCAGGACATGTAAATTCACATGACTTACTTTTTTAATATACAACATTCAGCTTTGTGGCTTTTTAGGCCTGCCTTAATGGTGACATGTAAATTTAAAAGAAAGATTTTGGCTTTGCCTTTACTTCAAATGGCAAAGTCAATTTAACAGTTTGCATCTGCTCTACCAGTCTGCAGTGGTAGGCTAGGAGACTTGCTTTACTTTTTCCCACTTGTGGTGGCCCAATAAGTGCTGCACTCCAATAGTCACACTGTAACATACAGACCCTTAGTACCCCTGGCATCATATATTAGGAACTTATAAGTAAGTAAACCTATGCCAATTGGTTATAAGCCAATTAAACATGGACTTTTAAGGTCAGAGCACATGCACTGAGGCCTGGTCAGCAGGACCCAGTACATTACACAGTCATTACACCAGTACCTAATAATGGAAAAGAGGGGCAACAAGTGGGAGTGAATGTGCAAAAAGCCATTTCCTCGTAGTGGTACTTGAGTAATGGATAAAGCCACAGTTTACAGTGGAGGTGGCTGGTGAACCTTGAAGTTGGTGAGGACCAAGGTCCTCAATACCTTGTGCAGCTGTGCCATACCTGTTGTTTACCCTTTGTCTGTGAAAGTTTCCACATTATTTGTTTCCAGCCAACGGTTTGTAGGTTCACTGAACCTAGGCAACACCTCGAAATGCAAATAGGTCCTCCTTAAGGTGACTCTTTTGATGTACTCTGAGAAGGGAGATCCTCAATTTGTCTCCCTACAGGGTAGCTTCAAAGACTCATTCCCAACCCACCCCATTTGCACTGGAGACAACAGATTGATAGTTTTTAGGGCGTATAATTGCACCCTAGAGAGCAGAATACTAGCCTCTTCTAGTAAATGTATTCAAAAGCTTTGAGGTAGATGGATGCCCCTTCATGTTAATCAATCTGTATGTGAATAACTTTTTCTGTACCTGATTGCTGTTATTAATACATATGCGTACAATAAATGTGTCTTGAATACTGGAGCAACTTTTGCTTGGGGTACAGTTGCTGTTTGAGAACATTGGTTTTTGCAGGGATGTTGTTTGCAAGATGGAGGATGAATGCTGCTAGAAGACACCTCCATATCTCAATTTATCATTATTTTTTTTTTTTTTTCTAGGGTTGTGTGGAGAGAGGGCAGCCCTTTGGAAGGTGTACATGCTCATCCACATGTAGGCAGAGACCACTGTGTTACGTCCTAAGCTGCCCTGCTGTATTGACCTTGCCATGTTGGAAGTGCCCATTCACCCCATTAAGTTCAGAGATGTTGATATAGACCCCCGAAGCCCTTGCCCCTCCTCACCAGACAGCAGAGGATAACTGGTCAAACATTCTCTGCTACAAGCGCTGTAAACTGGGTTCCAACTGTGCATGACATGCATACTCCCTCATTGATCCACCCTTTGTCATTTTTTCTTTGACCATGCTGCTTTGTGGTGGTCGATCACCCAGTTGGCTTGCTTGCTGGATTTAGAGGCAACTGTGTGGCCCAAGAATAGCTCTCTATGCTTTTAGCTTGCCCCAGTTTCTGCAGGTCAGACAGTGCTCCACCGCAGCCTCATGAAGGTTGGGTCCCAGTTGTGCAGTCCCTCACCTCACCTTCTACGACCTTTAGGGACCCTGGGTAAGAAGACATTCAGGACCGTAACAGCAGCTAGCTGTCAGATTGGAGTTAGCAGCAAGGGTGTATGAAAGGAGGGAAGGCTATTTAAGAACGAGCAAACACATGACATTGGTATTGGATTTTCACCTGGTGCTCGGCCATGTTTAAATGATGTTTTAGGTTTCACTTGTGCTGTGGTGAAATCATTTGTCTTTGAAAAAAAATCTCAAAAGGGACTTACAGTCCACTCACAGGCTTACACAGCCCGCCCACAGCCTTTGCATTACTTACCATTGGTTGGCTTTGTCTTTCCTTGCTTTTCATTGGTCAGCAGGAATTCATACATCATCAGGTTGTACTTCCTCTCCTACGGGCTTTGGTGGTGCTCTGGTGCTTGGATGGAACTTGGACAAAGTACTCCTTCCGGGTGGCAGTCAGTGGCTGGCCCCAGTGACCTTCCACATCCTGCGAGTTCCTAAGGTACTTCTTTTTTATTTACTTTCTTCCCAGCCATTGGTGCGCCTGCAACCTCATCATTTGTCGTTGTTAATTGGTTTTGCCTGCACAGCACTTAACTTTGTTACTTTTCTGTTGCTGAAAAATACATTCATTTGTATTTGCATAACTTTAATGCTTGGTCTTTGAGTTTGAAAACATCCTCTCACCCGTCTTCATCATTGACCTTTTTAGTACGTCCTATTGACGTAGTAACAATGACATTCATCTAAAAATATTGTCTGCTGCGTATGAAACCAGCAGACTTAAATTCGGGGGCATGACTTTCTCTGCCAAAATGATGTAATTGAAAGGTTACCACTCTAGTTCTTTAATGATCATATCTCGAGACGGCCATCTGAAAAACGAAGTAGACATCTTAGAAACAGTGTCTCTATTATAAAGACCTGGCCATGCACAGTGAAAGGAGGGGCACGTTCTAAAATACTAGCTTTTCTTGATAAATAGCCCATTTAAGAATAGACTCATTTCACACCTGCTTACAAGTGGCACTACGAAACTATGTTACAACAATGCGACACAATATGATTTTATTAATCACAGTTATGATTGACTTCCTTTACTATAAAAGTGCTTTATTGTTTTGCTTATTTGTGTCTGACGCATAAAATATGTTTTAGACTGCTAATATGTTTTTTAACTTTACTTATTCCACACTCCACACCTCTCTGTCCGGTTATAGGCTAATGAAGTAGCTCCAACATGGCCACTAAGCTGTCACTCAGCAAGACATAAATGGGGGGCGAAATAGGAGAAGAGTTGCTTGGAATAGACTGCGATCTCTCCTTTACTCCTTCTTTTGGTACTTCCTAGTGGTAACTGTGTGTGATACAATGGATTGAAGTAAAGAAAGTCACAGACTATTCTGCTGCACTCGAGTTTTCTAACATTGAGCTCTGTGGTAACGTAGAATCATGATTCCCCTATGTCATTTCCAATGTGACGCCATTGCGGCAAGTCACGTGCGCGGGCAGTGCTCTAAAGGTCACAGGAAGGAAGAGGCTGCTCGTTGCTGTAGCATGAAATGTGAGCGAGAGGAGGCCTGCAATGCTTGGTGAGCTGTGGCTATTTGTCTGGTTAGAAGGCCGAAAATAATGTGGTCGATGAGTCAGGAGTACCTTTTTGGAAGGGATCTTTTTGTTTAGGCATTCTACAAGAGTGTATTTGTTTTTCTTCTGGCCTCCTTGTGAGCTTCTCTCCCTCTGCCACATTCTGATTTCCTCTCTCTCACCTGTGTGCTTCTTCCGACCCCCCCACCCATGTTGCCTTCTCGCCCATGTGCCTTTTCCCACCAGCTACACGCTTATGTCTTTTGCCCCTTTGACACTTCCACCTGTTACTTCAGCTTATTGTCTCCCTGTTGCTTCCACCCCATGTTGCTTCCCACAACTCTCAAACCCACCATTTTTCCCTATGCACATTTTGCAAAGCAATGCCTTGTGAAATTGCCTTACGAACATGCCGAATGAAGGAAAATGTGCAGAATGTAGATGCAGTAACTCTAATACCGTACCTTATATCTCTCTATCATTCTATTTCTTGATGAAGTATTTCCAATCTGTGTATCAATTGCTTTTAGTAGATCATATAGGAAAAACTATTGGCTTTGCCAATGCTTGTTGTGAATTTGGCTGCTGGCTCCATGGTTCAATGTGTTGAACATTTGCTGCAGAAACATGTAGTGAACAGCAGATCACAAGTTCAAATCCTGCCAAGGCACGTTCAGCCTTTTATCTTTCTGAGGCATGTAATTTGAGTACCACTAAAACTGGTAATTGTAACACCTTTCTTCTACGGGGCTTAGAATTTGCAGACACGAGGTGTGTAGAACTATCTCGAACCTAGTTATTATTATTATATATAGACAGACACTTTCACTAACGTTGCCTTGCTTTTCAATGTACAGTTATTACATCTGCAGCATTATGAATTTCTCATATTGGCTGTCATGCACTTCAGAGGCAGTAAGTTAAAGTAATTCATGCACTCCGAAGAAGCTCATGATTCAGTCACCAGGGACACAAATAGCTGTGCACTCAGATCTCTGGGGATGAACTCTGCACCTCCTACAGAATTGGTAGAGTGAGAGAATGGTAATTAACACATGCTCCATTTATTAGTACTCTGTATAAATTCAATGTGCATATTTCACAGGCAATGAAACTTGTTATCCTTGGTAATCATGTGTCTTATAATTGCTGCAGCTTAAAAGACCACAAGGACAGGATGCGGAAGCTTACCTCCATTTCAGAGGATGGTGGGAAAGAACAGCTGCCACCACATCGTATTGCAGAAGTGGAAGACTCGATAACTTTCAGGAGTCAAGGCCCTAGGCCAATGGTTCTTAAGACCGAAGGAGGTCCGACAACTCCTGCAGGTCTGTGAGGTCTGCCAGGCCCACTCCGGGGGTCCGCACTGTGTTACAAAATTAAATAATATTAACACTACTACATTAGTAAAGAACATACAAATAAAGAAGCAAAATTGAAAATGTGAAAACCTTTTTCTATATTTGATTGAAAATTAAACAAAATATTTCAATATTTGAGCATTTGTTTAATATGCCCAGACGTGGGTCCCGGGCTCACTGTGCCACTGCAACCAAGCTATACCCGACTGAAGAGCCCTAACTAGGGAAAAACTGTGCCTAGTTTGCTTGTGTTCCAGGTCATGGATGACCTGGTTGTCAGTTCAGGCTGGACTGTTTCCATGAGGAGCAGGGTCAAGGAGTATTTGCATATGGGTGGGTCCAAACTGAGGTGGCATGGTGGGCAACAAAACAATGGATTAGGATGCTGCCCAAGTGATTGCCAGTGACTGAGGTTAATTCAGGCATCCCATCCATCACCTTGTCATTTTTTGCATTTGCCGCCCTAAGTGCGCGGGGTATGCCCAGATGTTGGTCCCGGGGTTTACTGTGTCACTGGAGCCAAGAAATACCTGGCTGAAGAGCCCTTACAAGGGCAAAATTGATCCTAGGTTGCTTGTGTTCTGGTTCAGTGAGCACCTAGACTGGCAGTTCTGGCTGAACTGTTGCAACTGGAGCAGGGTCTAGACTGATTTTCATATGGATGGGTCCACAGGGAGGTGGTATGCTGGGCAAAACAATGATGGATTGAGATGCGGCCTGAGCAATTGCCAGTGGCTGAAATTAATTCAAGCATCCTATCCATCACCTTGTTATTTTTGCAAAAGACCACAAGGGCAGGATGAGGAAGTTTGCTGCCATTTTAGAGTATGGCGGGAAACAACAGCTGCCACCACATCTTATTGCAGAAGTGGAATTGATAACTTCCATGAGTTGAGGCCCTAAGCCAATGGTTCTTAACCTTTGGTCCAAGGATGCCTGGGGGTCATACTCAGGGGACCGCACTATGTTACAAAATTAAATAACATTAAAATTACTACATTAACATTAATAAAGTACATACAAATAAAGAAGTAAACCTGTGTTAGAAATGGGGTAATTGGTTGGCAGTCAGGTTACCCCCTGTCCAAGCAAGGACCCTCACTTTAGTCAGTGTAAAAGAGAATCACCCTCAGCTAACCCCTTCTTATCCCCTTGGTAGCTTGGAACGAGCAGTAGGCTTAACTTCAGAGTGGTAGGTGTAAAGTATTTGTACCAACACACACAGTAACTCAGTGAAAACACTACAAAACGACACAACACAGGTTTAGATATATAGAACATATTTATCTAAACAAAACAAGACCAAAATGACAAAAATCCACAGTACACAAGTTAAGTTATCAATTAAAAAACAAAAAGAGACTTCATGTAATTTTAAACACAACGCTAACGCTGTTAGCGTGAAAGTGTACCTTGGGTGCGTCAAAAATAACTCCACACGGGCGAGTGTGCGTCAAAAAGGGCTTGCGATGCATCAATTTCACTCACGAGCGAGACCTTGTGTTGTTTCTCCTTTAGTCGGGTCGGTGTGCGTCTTTTCTTCTCTGCATGAGAGCAATGCATCGATCCGGTCAGCACTCTCGGGTTCGGGCAGGCCTTGTGTCGTTTTTACACGCCCTGTGGTGTTTCCGTCAGAAATTCAGCCGCGTGATGGTCTTAAAAGCACGCAGCGGGGGTTAGGATCTCACCAGGCTCCGTCAGCGATACTGCGCGTCGTTCCTCCAGCCGCGGGCGCGATCTTCCGGTTGCGTTGCAGGCAAGCAATGATTTTCAGTCGCAAAGCCGGCAGCGAGTTGATTTTTCAGCCGCAGATCGGAGTCTCGTTGATCTTTTCTCCGCACAGTGGTCTGTGCTTGGATTTCTCACTCTTGGGCTGCCAGCTTCTCTTCTCAGGGCCCCAGAAACTGGATGGGCACCACTTGGCAGAGTAGGAGTCTCTCCAGAGGCTCCAGGTGCTGGCAGAGAGAAGTCTTTGGTGTCCCTGAGACTTCAAACAACAGGAGGCAAGCTCTAAATCAAGCCCTTGGAGATCTTGACAAGAAGGAAAGCAACACAAAGTCCAGTCTTTGCCCTCTGTCTCTGGCAGAAGCAGCAACTGCAGGATGGCTCCACAAAGCTCAGTCACAGGCAGGGAAGCCCTTGTTCCTCAGCTCTTCAGCTCTGCTCCAGGCAGAGGTTCCTCTTGGTTTCCAGAAGTGTTCTAAAGTCTGTGGTTTTGGGTGCCCTTCTTATACCCATTTTCTCCTTTGAAGAAGGCCTACTTCAAAGCAAAGTCTCTCTTAATTGTGAAATCCTGCCTTGCCCAGGCCAGGCCCCAGACACTCACCAGGGGGTTGGAGACTGCAATATGTGAGGGCAGGCGCAGCCCTTTCAGGTGTGAGTGACCAATCCTCCCCTCCCTCCTAGCACAGATGGCTCATCAGGATATGCAGGCTACACCCTAGCTCCCTTTGTGTCACTGTCTAGTGTGAGGTGCAAGCAGCCCAACTGTCAAACTGACTGAATCCGCAAACAGGCTGAGTCACAGAAATGGTAAAGCAAAGAAAATGCTCACTTTCAAAAAGTGGCATTTTCAAACACACAATCTTAAAATTAACTTTACTAAAAGATGTATTTTTAAATTGTGAGCTCAGAGACCCCTAACTCCACATGTCTATCCGCTCCCAAAGGGAATCTACACTGTAATCATATTTAAAGGTAGTCCCCCATATTAACCTATGGGAGGGACAGGCCTTGCAACAGTGAAAAACGAATTTAGCAATATTTCCCTGTCAGGGCATATAAAACACATTACTATATGTCCTACCTTAACCATACACTGCACCCTGCCCTTGGGGCTACCTAGGGCCTACCATAGGGGTGTCTTACATGTAAGAAAAGGGAAGATTTAGGCCTGGCAAGTGGGTACACTTGCCAAGTTGAATTTACAGTTAAAACGGCACACACAGACACTGCAGTGGCAGGTCTGAGACATGATTACAGAGCTACTTATGTGGCTGGCACAACCAGTGCTGCAGGCCCACTAGTAGCATTTGATTTATAGGCCCTGGGCACCTCTAGTTCACTTTACTAGGGACTTACTAGTAAATCAAATAGGCCAATCATGGATCAACCAATTACCCACACATTTTGTATAGGAGCACTTGCTCTTTAGCACAGTTTAGCAGTGGCAAAGTGCCCAGAGTAACAAAAACAGAGTCCAGCACAAATCAACAACCTGGGAAACAGAGGCAAAAAGTTAAGGGAGACCACGCCAAGGATGAAAAGTCTAACAACCGGAAAATGTGAAAAGTTTTTCTATATTTGATTGTCAATTAAACAAAATATTTCAATATTTGAGCATGTGCTTGGTGTATACTTGCTGGATTTTATTTTTTTGTATTAATACGAACCTCAAAATATAGAAATTGCTTATGTGGGGGGTGCAGAAGAAGGAAGGAGTCGGGTTTCCCAGGTCCAGTAATGACTTATTGGGGATCCACAGATGTGAGAAGGTTAGGAACTGCTTCCCTATGCCATTACTGTTGGAGTAAATCATTCTGTCACAGTACAATGAGCTCTGGGTGAGTACATTCACAACTATGAGAAGTAGTGACCCAAGCAAAAGGTTGCAGTGAAGTTATGTCAGGCCTTTCCTGTTCTGATCAGCCAAATTGTTGCAGGATGAAATATTTACATTCTGGTCCTCAACAAGCAAGGAGTTAGAATCTGATTCGTGAAAAAAGCTGACGTGGACACTTGTGCACACTTCCGTGGTTTACTGTATTTAAACACTAGTTTACTACCATGTATGGGTGCAAATTTACCAGTTGCTAGTATTTCACAAGACCTTAGGACTTTACACCTGTTAACCTACACTGATCGCAGCGTTCTTGGCAAACTTTACAACAATTGTGAATTCCTGAATACACTTTTCTATTGGGATTTTCACTTGCATAATTGTACGTGGTGTCCAATTACGCCTGCAGAAATGTCAGCGCCTTTATGAAATGGCACTTTTCCCTCCATAGGATAATATGTTTCCCTTCAAGAAACTGTTCATTTCTCCAACACTCTTACAAGGTTTAATTTTCCTTTCCACTATGGAAATAAATGTACTCCTGCCAATATTTTTGCTCCTGCTCGTGAGAGGAGTAAATCTCTAACCATTTCCAGAGCATGGTTGAGGAGGAGTTTGAGACTATTTACAAACTCACGTTTGTGAGTAATCACTAACTTTTAAGGCTAACCACGCTTGGAACACATGGTCCCAACCGTTTGCATGGGATGCATCCCTGCACAATATAGTGCAATTGTGGGGTAATATCACACTTCAGTAAAATAATTTTTTTGTAGCTGAAAAGGCAACCTAGTCTGATCTACAAGCCCAAATCAAAGTGATACTCGAGATCTACGATCCTTGTAGCCTTGCTTGCTCTGCATTCCTTGCTGGGTAACCTGCCTCTTTTAGGATGGGGTTTCTCCATCTCCCCTTTGTAGCCTATTGCACGTTTTATCCCCATCTATGTTGTCTTTGGTGTCGTAGTTTTTGGTGGGCTGTCTACTATGCTCTTTATGTGTCCATGACTGTGTTGGGCTACTCTTTTGAATTTTACTTATTTTGGAAGAAATGGGTTGTGATGTTTTACTTGTTTGCTCTGCAGTGATTTGGAATTGAAGGTGCAGGGGCATTGCCTCCCTGTTCCACCTTGCTACCTTTAATGCCTACCACTTTCTGGATGTTTTGGGTGTTGTTGGTGTGCTGGCCCATATGCTCTTTTCTGTGTTGGAGTTGGGTTTGTCATCGTCTGCACGTGCTGCAACCTTGCCCCTTTGCCTTAATTGGCTTCCGGGCTGATGATTCCTGTTCCTTGTAAGTTGCTGTCCTTTTTTGTTGGTTGCTACCCTTCGTTTTTGGCCTTTTTAGCCCTTTTTACATATGTGGGCATTGAAGTTCATCTGTTTCCTTTGCTTACTTCTGTGCCTAAGCTTTTTCAAGCCTATGACCTGTTGTGGAGCAGTGACCAGATTGCCCAACTTTTGGGTTCTCCACTCACTCAATATTGTTGAGCTTGGTCCTTGTCTGTTACTTTGCCAGTTTTGCCCTTTTACCTTCCACTTGGGGTTACCTCAGCTCACCTTGCTGCTAGGGGATTCGCTAATGCTTTCTTTCTTCAGTTTATGGTCCACGCCACTCTGTCTTTGGCCTTGGGAGTTTTGTGCGACGGTCACCAGCCCCTCTATTTTTCAGCTTGTGGTACAGGGTTTTAATTTTTGCTCTAGGCTGGCACTCTTTTATTCGGGATTATTTGTGCCTTGTTCTCCTGAAGGTATGCTACTCTATGCTGGCCTTGAGCTTGTAGCTCTTTGGTTCCTCTTCCGGCTCCAGTGCTGCTTTTGTGTTCTGGGTGAAGAGGAAGTTGGGGTTGTGCATTTTCTTTAATGTTGTTATCACCCCTTGCGTTTGTTTGCTATTTGTTTTTCATATTGGCTGGTGGTGAGCTTTACCACATGCTTTGTGATCAGGTTTGAGCTCCTCTGGAGGTGGGTTCTACCCACTCTTCGAGGTGGGGCTTGTTTGCCTGGGGTCTTCTGTTATTTTCTTTGGAGTATTCTTTGGCCTACCAGCGCCACAGGGAGTGACAGCTTGCATGACCCTGTATACCTTACTTGGTACCATGTGGGACTAGTCTCTCTCCTTGCTCTCTATAGCTTGAACCTTTATATCCCTGATCTTGGGATTGAGCACTGGTATCCAATGTGCCTCGTTGCTTGCATCACTTTTCTTTCTCACCTTACTCCAGCCTCGATTTTGTAGATTTTGGTGTTTGGCCATTTGGATGCCCTGTCAGGTTCTCGCTTCTTGCTTTGTCCTCGTCTGCCATTGCTGATTGACTCTGGACGCTTGTGGGTGCTGTGTGCTCAAAGCACAACGTCTTTTCACATGGTCTTTTCCTCCCTTGTGTGTTTGGGGGCCTTTCAGTGGAAGGGCAGCTCCACTGAAGAAATGCCATATATCTGGGGCTTGTGCTCCATATGCCCAAACCCACAGCTGTTGCAGTGCACAGTGGTTACAATGTTGGTGGATTTTTTGTGATGGTCCTGCAATTACCACTCTTTGGGCCTTACTTATATTTTGCTGTTTGAGGTGGATTTTGTAGCAGTGCTGTATGGTGGTTGGCCCTCTGTTGGGACATTCACTTATGAGTCTTTGATCACTCCTATGGGATTCTGTGGTCTTGGCTGGCTGTCAAGCCTTGTCTGGAGCTTGGTTTCTTGAGTGACCGAGGCATGGTCCTTTTAGTTGGTACACACTTTCCTACTGCGTCTCTTGGCTGCCCCTACATGTTGGTGTGGTTTCTGGTGTTGGGCTCCCCTTCTGCTTGTTGTTGGGCTTTGCCTACTGGTGTGTGCCTTCTTGTTGGAGCTTTGGATTCCTGTTCCCACCATCCTTTTTTAGCGTTAGGTCTGGATGTGTTCTTTGCCCTGTACCTCTGGCTAGGCACATGGCAATACTGAACGTGTTTGTTGCTTGGCCCCTATAATTCCATACTTCAGGTTCTATGGTGTTTCTCTGCTCTGTTGGACTTTTCTTCCTGAGGTCTGTGGCTGATTTGTCTCATCAGTGCCCTGGTGTGGGTAGGAACACCTTGAGACATGGCATGTGTGTCTATCCTCATCAGTGCTTGTCTCCTTTCATGGAATGCTGGGTCCAACCCCTTATGTGGGATGTGCATCATCTGTATCTGAGGGTTTTCCCTAGGACACCTAGGCCAGGTATAACTGTTTTTGGATTGGGCACATTTCTGTAGCCTTTCAGGTTGCTGTTGTTTCTACTCCCAGGTATCATTTTTGGCTTTCTTTTGGTACTAAGCTGGTTTACTTTTGAGATCCTCATCTTGGTGCCTGTTTGAGGAACAGAACCTCAAACATCCTGAGCTCTCCAGGGCGTTTGATGTTGTGTTCCTCAACCTGGGTCCTGCATCGTGGGCTGCCTCCTGAGATGCTTATTTTGTGCTTTTGTCGCTGACCATCTCTCACTCGTGAAGGTCAGTGGTGGTCTCTCTTTCATGCTTACATTTTTGCTTCAGCTGGGGTCTGCCTTACTTCTGGGTCTCTTCCTGCTGCTGCTTTCCTTCTCCATGTCACTGCCTGTGGTTCATAAACTAGCAGCTGCCTCTGGTTTCCTTGGTAGCTCTATTGCCTCATGAGGATTAACTCTTCTGGGTGTCCCCTCTCTTGCGTGACTTGTTCATTGGAGCCCACTGATTGTGCCTCTAGTGCTTGGTGGCTTCCTCTGGCCCTTGGAGCTTTTTTGGCTTTTTGGATTTGATCCTGCCTTCTTTGTATCTACATGGTGTCCCTTTCTGCTAGCTACTTCACTGGCAGCTATGCCTGGTTTGGTAGATATTCCCTATGTGATACCTGTGAGGAGGAAGTGGTGAGAAGGAAGTGATGAGGAGCTAATGCTTTGATTACTTACCTGTTATCGCATTACTTCCTCATCCCAGTTCTTAGAACTGTTCCGCTTTACCTGTCATTTGCTGACTTTGATCGCCACTGTTTTTGGGGTGTTTTAGGAGTTGACTCAGGAGATTTGTGACTAGAGGCCCTTCTGGTACTTGTTTCTTTACAATCGCACTGGATGGCTGTCTCCATGGTGTGGACATACCTAATGCTGTAATGTTAGGGATAAGGAAGTAGAATTGGAATGTAGAAAATCCATTTTTTAATTTTGTTCCTGACATTTTCTCTGCTAATTCCAGTCAGTATTTTGATTCTGCACATTGAGAAACCACTAAGTGGTTTTTCAGTGCATATGTTTCCTTTATAGTGTATAAGTTGACTGTCTTCAGTCACAGGCACACAACCTGCTAGTTCTTTGCAGGGGAGAGATGAAAATCGGCTGTTTTCCTTTTGCTCAACCTCACAGGGGCCTGTGGAGGTGGAACAAAGGGGGATGGCCTAATTCCTAAGAGACTAAGTTGAAGATACAAAAGGAATGTCCTTCAGTGATTCTTTAAAGGGATTGGCAGGGCTAGGATTTGAGAGGGAGAAAGATATATTTTCCTCATGTCCTCCAATGAAGCCTAGGCTCAGAGGTTACCAAATCTGTTCATGTGAGACCAGCCTTGATATTCAATAGGAAGAAACCCTTGTAAATTGGCTAAAATAAGGCGACCCCAGTTTTTAAACGTTACTAGCCTAAACATGCCAAAAGTGTGAACAGACCATTCAGATAGCCAAATGCTTGCGTAAAGGAGAGACTGTCATATATTTTAGATTTGGTGAATTAAAATATGGCGTTCCTTCTCCACCTCTGCTAGGGGCTATAAGTGCTGGCGTTGCTTGAGAGCCTCAGAAACACACAGACCCTCTGAAGTGGGAGTGGTTTGTGTGTGACTGGATAGCTACAGAGACCAGACTTAAACACAGCTGGAAGTCTGAGGAAACAGACAGCTCCAGGCAGGTTTGCTTGGTGCAGGTCTTGGGAGCCAGATTGCTTCTTCTTGCACTGTAGGAGTGCAACCCACCCAGACCAAGACTTGTGTGTTTTACTCTATAAAAGGTTCTGTGTCAAGACTGAATCCCCTGGTTGTTTTAACTGGTTGACCATCAAAGAGCACTGAAGACTCTTCTTTTGAAGCAGACCATTGGACCAGTTGTAACTGGTGTTGGCACTGGACCTGATGGAGATTTGTTTTTGGAACTAGAAATGAGTGACAAAGCTACTGTACAATCACATGAACTGGTATCAAGAAAGGAGGCTCACCAGAGGACTATGGAGTCAACACCAAGGAATGCGTGGGGAGGTTAGGAGGAGAAAAAGGGGAGTTTTTAGGCAGACTCATGAAGACAAGATGACTGTTTGCTGTAGAGACGCAAGCCAAAGACACCCCTACAAGAGCTCTGTGAAGTTTGGAAGCTGTGAACTGTGCCTTCCTGCACAAGACGGCTTACTGTCATTCAGCCCGTCAGGCCTGACTGAAGGTGAGATGCAGCCTGGAGCTGGGAGTCGTGCTCTGTCACTGGAGAGAAGAAGCCTCCAGTGGCGACTTGTCACTACTGTGCAGGAACTTTCAGTGACTGTCCATTCAGTTACTAAGAGCCATGCAGCCATGGGGCTCTCACTTTAAGAAGCTACAACTTTCCAGTGACTGAGTTTTTGTCCTTTTAGCCTCATTTAATCATAAAATGTTTTTTTGAACTTAATGAGATAGTCTGGGATCATTACTAAGCTGTTTCTTGATGCAAGTGTTGTGATGGTACTGTTAACTCTTAACACACATTCTCCGAAGTTGCCCCCAGTCCGCCGTTACTAAGGGGTAAATAAAATATAAGGCACTCCTTCATGAGTATAAAAATCAGATAGTTGAGGATAAGTCCAAATACTTCTTGGAAAATATTTTAATAGCAAGGAATTCTTTAAAATAACTTTTTAAAACAGTACAAATGCTGTCCTCCTCTTCAGCAAACTGTATGATACTTCCCCATCAGGATCTCTGTAAAAAGTTAGCTGCTTTCTTTAAAGATAAAGTGGAGGACATTTATGGTAAATTAAAAGGTTTTCCCTGAGCTTAGATATTTCCACTGCCTAGTAGAATGATGCTCTCACGGAATTCCCTCTGCTAACAGAATCTCAAGTTCTGGAGAAGATAGCTTAGCACCCTCAGTTTCTTGTCCTCCACATGTCATTCATAAGATTGCAGGTACGATTACTCCTCCCTTGACATTGCTACTTAACTCCATTTTGGAATTTGGCATTTTCCCTAAGGACTGGAGAAAGGCGTTCATTTTGCCATTATTGAAGAAATCCACATTAGATCCCAGGGATATAAAAAAACTATCAACCAATATCTCGCCTGCCTTTCCCTGCAAAGTTACTGGAAAAATATATGAGCGACCTGCTTTCCAAGTATCTCAAACAGATTGATATTTTGGATTCGGCACAATTCAGGTTTATAGCTAATCACACTACAGAATTAGCTCTGGTAGTGGATGTTCATCAAAAAAATCAATCAAAAAATGTATTAAGCGCACTACTCACCCGAAAGGGTCTCAAGGCGCTGTTGGGGGTGGGGGGGAAGCCATTTTACTGCTCAAAAAGCCATGCCTTTAGGTGCTTTCTGAAGGTCAGGAGGTCCTGGGTCTTGCATAGGTTGGTGGGGAGGGAGTTCCAGGTCTTGGGGGCAAGGTAGGAGAAGGATCTGCCTCCGGAGGTGGTGCGTTGGATGTGGAGGACTGTGGCGAGGGCGAGGTTAGCAGAGCGGAGGAGTCGAGTGGGTGCGTCGAAGTTCACTCGTTCGTTGAGGTAGGCTGGTCCAGTGTTGTGGAGGGATTTGTGAGCATGGATGAGGACTTTGAAGACAATCCTTTTTCTGATGGGCAGCCAGTGAAGGGTTCTGAGGTGAGCAGAGATGTGTTTGTGGCGTGGGAGGTTGAGGATGAGGCGTGCGGCTGCGTTCTGGATACGCTGGAGTTTCTGCTGAAGCTTGGCTGTGGTACCAGCGTAGAGGGCATTTCCGTAGTCTAATCTGCTGATGATGAGAGCATGGGTGACGGTTTTTCTGGTATCTATGGGAATCTATTTAAAGGTGTTGAAACAGGAGGATGTTATGGTGTTGATTTGCTGGGCCATGGAGAGAGATGAGTCTAGGATGATGCCGAGGTTGCGTGCGTCGGTGGAGGGTGTTGGGGGTGGTCCGAGGGCAGTGGGCCACCAGGAGTCGTTCCATACTGTCTTGTAGGGGCCAAAGATGATGATTTCTGTTTTGTTGGAGTTGAGTTTGAGGTGGCTTGCTGTCATCCATTTGGCGGAGTCGAGGAGTCCAGCGTGGAGGTTTGTCTTGGCGGTGATAGGGTTCCTGGTGAGGGCGATGACGAGCTGGGTGTCATCTGCGTACAAGATGATGGTGATTCCATGGGGGCAGAGGATGTTGGCGAGTGGGGCCATGTAAATGTTGAATTGAGAAATACTCTAGTGCAGGAAAGGCTGCTTTAATACTTTTAGATCTATTGGCAACCTTGGATACTGTCAATCATGAGATTTTGTTTATTAGTTTGTAGGAGATTGGGATTGGAGGCATGGCTCTGAAGCTTTTCTGTTCTTTCCTTTCGGACACAGAACATTCAGTGGTTTTAGGTGGGTTGTCATCTAAAGTATTTTCACTTCCTTGTGGTGTTCCTCAAGGCTTCTCGTTGAGCCACACACTTTTTAACATTTTTATGGTGCCTTTGACTGCACTGATTCGCTCTTTTGCTTTGACGTCTGTGGTATACGCTGATGACCCAACTTTTGGTATCAATCAATGATAATGGTGATGAAACGGCACATCGGTTCAACAATTGTTTAAGTGTTATAGTAGACTGGATAAATAGCAACAGGCTTATGTTGTTTGGCAAAGATACACCTTTCTAGGATTACTCCTAGTGACCACAATCACTTGGCCCTCTTCCATCTCCAGTGTCTTCTGTTAGAAATCTAGGTGTACTTGTTGATTCTGTCTTTTAATGCACAAGTTAATAAATTGGCATCTTCCTGCTAATATTTGCTTTGTGTCCTTAAAAAGGTATTGCCTTTTATTCCATATGGTTTACAAAAATCAGTGGTTACTGCTTTGATTTTATCAAGGTTGGACTACTGCAATGCCTTATATCAGGGCATTCAGCAGCGCTCTCTAAGTGAACTGCAGAGCATACCAAATTCAGCTGCACACCTATTGATGAAAATTCCAAAGTTCGTATCAGTGGCTGAAGCATCGCAGGAGTTGCACTGGCTTCCTGTAAGGAAAAGAGTGGTGTTTAAAGCGCTGTGCCTAGAGAACAAGTCCCTCTATGGCAAAAGTTCAGCCTATTTTTCAAAACATTGTACTTGGTATATTCCAAGAAGAGATCTCTGCTCAGCATCTTCTAAATCTCTTAATGTTGCAAGATTCAGAAGACTTGCTGGGGAGGTAGGAGCTTTTTTCATATCTCATCTCAAACATGAAATAAGCTACCTCCTCATTTAAAAAGCCAGCCACATTTTTTCTGTTTTAGAAAACTCCTTAAGGCATGGTTGTTTTCCTGTTCGCAATTCTTTTGCTGATTCCAGCAATTGGCTTTGTTTCTCTGCTTCCTCTTACCCATTTATGCAGCTTTACCCCTAAGATGCCAATTGGTATTCGTGCGCTTTATAAGAAATATCAATATCAATAAGGTTGTCTTTTAGAAACACTGTTTCCCTAACTAGTACCGAGTGTTGCACAGCAGTAGTAGTATTTGCCCCACGGGCCAACACATCTTCCTTCCGTGAGCAAGGAGATCACAGGTAAATAATTAAAGCATTAACAGCCATCAATGCCTATACATGCTCTGTATCTATCACTGTCTCAAGATTTTCCTAAACCTTTTACAGTTACTTTGGTTAATTGCAAACTGGGCTAGTACTATATAGAGGACACACTATGCCAGTTTGCACAAAGAGGCACTTTTCAAATGGTGTGTCTGATGCAGACTTGGATTGTGGACCCTGTTGTCTTTAATACACCTCCCCAGGGCAGGTGCGTGCTTGTGCCTTCCTTGAGGGCTGCACATTCAGTGAAAGGCTAAGTGGCTGCTTACTATCCGCTCTGTGTTTCACAGTGCAGTCAGCACCCTTTTGTACTTTAAAGAGGGGGCAGAGATCCCCCTTGAGACAGGTGCAATGAGTGAGCATGTCAGCCTGCAGGGGAATGCCTGGAAGGACCAGTGGGAACCCCATGCTCCTTCCAGAGGGCTGCCCTCAGGTGGTCCACTAACAGTGCACCTTCTCTTTGTGGTGTACAGTCAGTTTGCCTATTAGATCATGTTTACCTCTACATTCCCACAATAGGGCGTGGGCAAAGAGGCAAAGTGATTTCTTCATTTGCATGCACCCATGCAAATGAGGGAACACCCTCAACAGATAGCGCTGGCGCTGAATGTGCGTCAGCACCATCAGTATCATAGAAAGGGCCACACAATTGCCTGTGGTCTCTTCTGTTCACCATAGTGCCCTGAGTGGGCTCAGACGTCCAGCGCACCAGTGGGACTCTATGCATAATACGGCCTGTGTTCATTTACCATGCGTTACCCTTGTGACTTCTTCCTGCGTTTGGTCACATCTCTGATCTTATTATTTTTCCCATTATAGAAACCTATTTAGCACATGCACATAGACTGTATTTATTTTTTCAGCCAGCCCCAGTAACTTCCGCAGGTGTTCTTTAGACTAAGAATAATACTGATTAAAAAGATAGTAAAGTTTTTACCTGATGTGTCAGTGTCTTGGGATAACACCTCTGAACCCATGAATAAAAAACACAACAACATGCATGTAATGAGTCCCCGTGAGAGAGTAAGTCATCACCGTGTTTATTTCTGTTTCTTGCTTTTCTTCCTTGCCTTAACTGAACTCAAACATCGTCAGTATTTATCCTGAGGTGACACGAGGGTGCAAACCCGTCAATCTGTACTTTTTGTACAGTACGTTTTTGGCGGCAGTTTATCGTTCTGTACAAATATTCATCAGGCAGGCATCAAGTGCTCTTTTCAAGGCGGAGGGGCTTCTCCAAGAAAATAATAAGTCCTAGGGATTCAGGTGCTCAGCAGCCGAGTGGCCAGACTCCCAATGGTACAATGCATACATCTGACCTCAAGGCCTTGCTTTAATATGTTGTGCTTCCACGTTTGGTTCTGACCTGTAAAGAAGCAATCCACGGAATCGTCCACTGTGTCTGATGAAGTCTACTTTGGGAAGCTCTGATCAAGCCATCACTTCAGGCTTCGTGTTTTAGGGTTGAGCCTGCGCTAGCATGCGCTTGCGAGACGCTGTAGTACTTAGAAAAGGGCTCGGAGCCCCGTCCATGTCACGTCAGTGTCTTTCATTGGTTTGTGGTCTTGCCTTTAAAATCTGCTTGCTTTCATTAGTGGAAGGAAGGCATGCATACGTCATGCCTTTGCCAGTGGTTAGCCCTCCTCGAGCGCAGCGACCAAGTACCGAAAACATACGAGGCTCGCTGTTTTCAGTCCGGTTTGTGGACTACTTTTTCTCTTTTTTTGCAGTGCAATCTCGCTGGGCAGAAGTTGAGCGCTTAGCATGACATTGACCCTGTTGCATAGTTAATTGCACTTTTTTCTGGTTACGTAGAGATTGCACTTTTGTTGATAGGTTTCATTACGAGTGAACTATAGCAGCTCGATCACGCTCTTTTTTTTCATTTAATGAGGCAAGAAAAGTCCGGTTGTGAGTTTACAACTGCTAATAGCGCTTAACTTGGACAAATGCGAGACCCGTTGCATTGCAAGTGCTTGTTATGTCTGTGGTTTGTTTTTTGTAATTGTTATTTTGTGATTGCTGGTTGGAGTGAGTGGACGGGAAGATGTGGTGGTAGATGTGTATATTGAAAGTGCTTTGTATATGCAACACTCTTCATTACTTAAAACGACTTAAAGGCTATTTTGTTAAACAAAAAACATTAGTTATTAAAGGGCAATTTAAAATCTAACTGAGTTCAGTTCATTACCTTATATGTTACTACTTATAGCAATAGGATATTCTCAGTAAATAATAATCTACAGTTTCACTTTCATTTATGATGCAGATTTCATGTATGCAAGGACACAATATTTTATAAATTGGCCCTTTGTGAAATAGCGCTGCCAGTCTTGTAAAATATGACACAAAACTGCCAACTGTTACGCAGTGCTGCCAAACATGGCCGCTGTATTGGCCAAGGTCACACAATGTGATCACAAAGGCCACCTTACTGTCCTGTAAAAGATAGCAATGCCCACTGTAACACCATGCTCACCACATCACAGCGTTGTGTTGCTTGAGGTAGGTCACTCTGCACCACTCAGTGTTTACCCCGCATTGCACTGCTTGACACATACGGAAACCATACTGCCCAAGCTGACACCACATCTTTCAACTTGACACAGCGTAACCAGTATGGCACAGCGCTAACCAGTAAAAGAAAGAGAGTCCCAATATAACACAAAGCAGTGATGCTGAATGTCACACAGCAGCAGCCTGTGCTGTGGTCAACCCTCCACAGTCTGAGGTCAACAGGAGACATCTGTGAATACTTTGTTTCCTATTTAGTCTCCATGAACCGCCCCTACTAGTGAACTGGTGTAACCAATTCATGTACTATTAGGATTCAAGCTGTATAGCTGGACAATGTATGCTGAGTTACATTGTAATCCACTGCTATTTATGTCTCTTTTGTATGCAAATACAATAACACTTGTGGCTACACATGATATCAGTTCCTCCACTGGGTGTCTCTAGAGCCACCTCTCTAGCCATATAGCTTTGTATGGGTTTGACTCTAGTGTTCCTTGATTTTGATTGTTCTTGGAACAGGTTGAGAGCAAGTCAAAGCCAGGAGACTACAAGCAAAGAGTAAACGTGAAGAGGAGGTGGCACAAATAGAAACATTAATGTTTTTATGTTTACATGTTTTGGCTTGTTTAGAATCGTTTGTATTTATAGATCACAAAGTGAATATTTTTAGGGCAAGGGTATTATTTCACTTTCCTAGGTAAATAATGCTCTAGTCCAATCTACTATAATCTGTCAGATTTATTTGAGGTGAACTAGACCTGCTACCCCCTCCTTTGGACTTTAAATCTCTAAAATGTACTGTAATTTCTCTAATTCTAACTGCATACAGGAAACACATCCTTCTAGAGGTATGGTCAGAACAAGAAGGACAAGCAATAAGGAGTGCTTTCTATTAAGCAGTAACAATACTTAACAAGGAATGGAAAGTTAAGAGGTCATCTTTTATGTCTCAAAGTACTTTATTAGCAACTTTGAATGCGTGATTGGATGAGTGGATTAACATATGAATGAGGTGGCTGAGTGAGTGCGGAGATTCATGAATTGGTGAGTGACTGAAAGCATGCATGGGTGAATGGCTATGTGATAGCAGAGCAGGGATAGTGGCCAAGGGGTCTGAGGGGGTGGGAGGGGGGGGGGGTATAAGCCTTCTGCCTCCAATGGGATCACAACTACATGGAGCAGCATATATGAAGTACTGATAATCAGTGGAGGAAACATGACTTGTACACATTTAGTATTTATACGTCCTATATTTAAGCGACTTTGAGAAAGAAGGAGACTTTTTCCTCAATCATAATGGAGGACCTGCTCTAACTCCCCATATAAAGTAGGGACAGAGATCCTGGCCCCAGCCCCCATTCCTGATACACACTTGCAAACCCACCAAGTCAGGCCTTGGCAAGTGTACAATGTTTCTTTTTGCACACAAATGCAAAATAGGCAAATGCAAAAAAAAAGTAAAATATACAAAATATAAAATAAAGGAGTAGCTCACCAGCCCCTGCACACCTGCCCTGCCAATGAAACTTACTCCTCTTCAGGCCACTGTGCACATGTGACCCCGCAAAATGAGTCACTCGTATTGGGTAGTGAATTGGTGGGGTGGGCTGACTCACAGCCCCGTGTTGTATTCTGTGGTGCGCGGAACGAAAAGTAGATTTACTGACTAAATGTTCCCTCCATATATGTAGCTATATCTATTTTTACTGTGATTTTTTGTGTGGAAACCAGTGAACAGCTAAAGGCGTCTCTAGGAGAGCCTAAAAATGGGCTACGTCTACTCTGCTTTTGCCATGCCGTCGTGTTCTGATGTGGGTGCATTAAGAAATCTGCTTTAGAGGCCACTTAAAATACAGTGTGCACAAAAATTAAATCATAAGCCCAGGCTTCCCATCGAAAAGCCCTGGAGCACAATACAAGGCCGGCTTTGGTTGCCAGAGAAATAAAGTGGGATCAACGAGGGACCTACGCACCACAAGGGACGCACTGCAGCCGTGTGCTTCAGGACACCATTTAATATTTGGAGGCACAAAAAATGACTTGCTACAATACCTTCATGATGTGTACGCTGATTAAAATTGCCTTCTACCAAACTGCGCAGAACTCTGGGCATTTGTATTTGCATGGATAAAGCTGACATTTCACACATGTAAATCCGTGTTACTGTCATGTCCCTCTGCCCCATCAGATACCTCTTTGGCGTACGTACAATTTATTTAAACCAGGTTGCAACACACCGGGGTGAAGCATCATGTTTGCATATATGTGCATTAAAACGTTCTCTTTGCTTAATTAAACCAGATGTTTTTTGTTGTTGCAGAAACTCCCTTCCTCCACCCTTCCGATACAATCCCCCGGTGATTTGTGAGCAGGAATCCAGCGCGCCGCCCCCTCCTCCACTTTGTATAGCTGGGTGGAAGAATGTGCTTTGTTGTTCACAGTGGGTGGAGCTGGCTGGGGCGTTGTGATGTTAATGTTGGCTGCGTTGAGTAGACCGGGGTGCCGTGCAGGGAGTGGTTGGTGTTTTGAGTTGGAGAGATGTTACTGACTGAGGGAGGTGCGAAAAGGGGAAGAGAAGCGGAGCTGGGTGCAGAACTTTAGTGTCATTTTGAGATGGGACCGTGTTGTGGTTGCACATTGGTCAGGCGCGTCCCGTATAGGGGGGACTCGTGAAGCTGTGTGACATGAGAAGATGCAGTGTTTACTTATGCGTGACATAACCGTTTTTCGCGAGTTGTTATGTAGTGCACTATGTCTAACCGATTTTAATATGGTGTGATGGGGTATACATGTTGCAGTGTCTTGTGTCGTGGGATGTTATGCTCCGGGATATCGTGGCGGCGGTGCAAGGGTGATTTGAAATACGTGCATGGTGTGGGGAAACGCAGATGTCTGTTGCAGTGCAGCGAGTGTTCTCCTGATTCAGCATAAATGCAGATGTATTTGAGTGGATGATGGACGGCAGTGTGCATGCTTGGATTTTTGAGTTTATACTACCGTTAAAAGCAAAACTAGAAGTTCTAGAATGCAACATATATTTGTTAGGTTTAATATATAAGAAAGAGTACAAGAAATGACCACTTGACAATCATATTATTTTATCTAGCAGAGGGGCAAAACTATTAAGGTTTTGAGAGAGTATGCAGATGAAGAAAATATATTTACTAAACACCATACTCCCCTAATGCTTACCACCACCATACTACCATTCCTGCCATGGTAGAACAACATTGCGGGTGAAGAGGGAGCGTCTTTTATGGATGGTTTATTGGCAACTATTTACCACTTGGTGGAGGTCACAAGTCTATCCACCTATGTGCAAAAGGTGGTTTGCGAACAATAACAGGAATAAAAATAATTACATTTTTCTTCCCCGATGAAGTCCTCTTGGAGGGATGAAACGTGTTGACTGGTATGGATTTATGTAATGAAAAAGAAATCTGTTGAAGAGTCAACATTACAGCTCTCCTGTATCTATGGACCGAAAAAAAAGCTTTCCATGTTGATGAACTGATTTAATGATTATACAAACGAATACCCAAGTGTCTTATTATAATTTGGTAGTGCTTCCTTCTCTGTTGAAAATTGTTCCTCTCTATTATCTGCACATCCTTATGGTGAGTCATTTAATCCAAGAGTGGTGAGCTGTGGGGCTTGTAGTTTTGCATGTAGCATAAATATGACTCCAAAAATCTCAGTTTGCAGAATGCTGTAAGCTAAAAAAACAGCCATTTGACTTGTGACACCTTTAGCCATAGTTAACATTTTTTTTCTTACAGCACTTCAAACTATGACTGAAATTCCGTTTCCATTATGCACCTTCCTTCACCCTCTTAACCTCCAAATCCAACTTGCTCCCTCACAATAGCCTGACATTCTCAGGGTTCCACTGCTGAAAGCGCAGGCATTGGTGAAATGGTTTGGGTGGGAAGGTGAAAGCAGAAGGAAGCAACAAGGCGTGAACCAGAACAAAGGAACAATCACTAGCATAGGCTATAGGTCTCACCTATAAATGAAAGTGCATCTTCAGTCACTGATGACTTTACACAATCAGGAGTCAACAAACATGCACTGTCACCCATCTTTGCACTCATACATCCTTTAAACCACCCACTGACTTTTTTAGGGTCACCTACTTGCCCATCCTCTATATATCAGACAAACTCAACATTGACATGAATGACAAATTAAAAAAAGAAAAGTGGAAAAAACAGAACATGCTCTTACCTAAAGTTGATGAGCATATGCTTGCAATCCAAAAATAAAATTCAACATAACTGTGGGTGCCTATATTGCAATGATATTGTGCACAGTGTATAGTTGTTTTAAAGTTCCAACTTAGCTGCCACATTTAAAAGCAATGTTTCAAACATCTTGAAGTGAAAAAAAACAATGATGCATTATGGACAATGCCATTCCCTGGCTACTCAGTAGACATCGACCTGGGCAGGCATTTTCCAGTGCTGAAGTGTGTAGTGTGTCAGTGTTGTGCAGTTCCATGATGATCAAAATAATGCTTCTAATGTTGGTGCATATCTTGAATCGTAAAACAATGATACACTGTTGACAACACCATTGCAAAATGGCTGCCTAGTTTAAAAATAATGGCCGTAGAGGATGCAGCATCCCGCAAATGAAATGAGCTGCAACTGAATGGTCCATTAGGACTTCAAGGGGAGCTACAGGGCACTTTGGAAAAAGGAAGGTGAAAAAAAGAAAGAAATGAAAGTGGAATGGAAAATATGGAAAAGTAAAGGGCTGTCTACCAGCCCAAACACTGGAGCACACACATTTTCAGGGAACTGTGCAGGTGACCAGGCAAAATGTTGTTACTGACAAGGCAATAGAGCTGATAGCCGAAATGAACTAACTCATTACCACATGCAATATTCTGTCATGGGGAGAAGCAAAATGTAAATGAAACTCAAGCAGACAAAACTACAGTTGGCAAAACAGTATACAACCCTTCCTACAAAGGCAAAACAAGGATTCTCCTGTGCAGATCTTCTGCCACAAGAGTTTATCACGGGGGCTATCCAGCACCAAAACCCTTGCCAGCTATAGTAAACTGTAAGGTGCCCTCTAATAAATTACCTGCCTACAAGTTTTTACACATTGGAATAACAATGTATGCCTTAACCGTGAACGGTTGCCCAGCCACACAAGTGTGGGGCTGTTTTTATTGGAAGAATTGTGGGAATGCTGGGTGGTAGAAATTGTGCTGATCACCACAGTTACTGGGAATTTCCCTCATAGAAATGTGATGAAAATGTCCTGATTTTAGCAAACCTTGAGGTTTGGAGGGCATTTTTTTTAAAACAGGAAGAAAGATCCATCCAAATCATACCACCCTGGACTCCTGTGGGTGTTAAGTTTTCAGAAATGTTGTGGTTCCCTTGGAGCTGGTTGACACCGGGCCAAAATAACATAGCCATATCCCACATAACAATTTGAAATGGCAAGTTGCCCTTTGTGAGTATTGGTGGGTGGGTGCAGTGTTCTGTGTGTGTGTTTGTGTCACTCTTACCCTGATCACCGGCCTTCTTTCTACACAAAATGCTTTTGAAACCAAGGCTAGGATAAGCTTTGACTATCTTTTCATTTCTCTTTCATACTGTGTGGGTGCCAATTCAACCTTTACTAATGTATTCCTGTGTCAGTCTGGTTAGGTTCAGAAGGAATTTCCTTTCATTGCCCTCCAGCACACTCACTGTTCTAAATCGAAGTGTCCCACTGATGACAGTGAGTTGGGTGTGCATATGGATGTTTTGTATTCCATCTCTAGGAGGGTGGGCACATCTACATTTAAAAATTGGGATAAACATGCTGGAGAATACTCTTCTAAGTACGAGGCGCAGCACTTTTAGAAAGAATAAGGGCCTTTGGGTTTGGTAGAAACTGTACTCTGTCAAAATGTGGCACACGTCCAATTCACCATTCTGTGCAGTGTATTGACTATAATGCCTTTGCTTTATTGCAGCAGGATCATCCAGCACATTCTAAAAGGAGGATGAAGGTGGCAAATAAGCAACAAGCATGTGTACCTATTCAATGGTGTCAGTAAAACCACATGGCTCAAATCTAATTTAGGAAGAATAACAGCCTTGAATTATTGGATTTCGTTGGTTGAGAACTAATGAAAAGATTTTCCAAATTAGATGGAACACTTTGAAAGGCTTCACAACTAATCTAGTGATATGCTATGGATAGTATACATCTATATACAGCAATTTAAAGGTAGGTGCTATTAATCTGATGGGTACACTTTTGTCATTTTCCTAAGACTTCACTTGTGTGTGGTAACAAGTGAAGCAGATTGGAAAGTACAGGCCTGGCTAAGATGTTCAAGAGGAACAATGATACTGACTCTCCACCCCTTTTCCATGCCCAGTGCAAACCCTGCATCAACAATATGATTGTCTTTTTTCTCTCATGCAAGAATGTGGTTGGCAAAGTGCCAATCCTGCATCCTTCCAATGGCCTCCACAACACATAAGGCAGATGATACTGCTCTTAAAGCAGTAAGACTATCAATAAGGCCAAACTCAAACTCAAGGAAGGACATTCATTTTCCATGGTGGGTTGCCAACTGGACCAGGTGGTAGTCAACTTATACCATGTGCAAGTTTTGTGAATTGCACTGTATGTTTGAACTAGCTGGACATTTTATCCACTCTATCCAATCAAGTTGATGGTTTGGCCTGAGGACCTCTGGCAGTGACCCCAAACCATGACTGGGGGCATGCTGTCAATGTGGGTTGTAGTCAACAAATGTACTTGCCTCCTAGCAGATAATTTGATAGCTAATAGTTTATTGCAATGCAATGAACTTTTCTGGTCCTTTTGATGCTTCTTATAAATTACTAAAAGAATCCTTTCTGGGGACGTCTAGTGGTACAACAAGCCACAGTGCATTCATTGTACAGCATAACTCCTGTGTAGAAATTATCCACACAACGGTTATAACCTTTATGAAGCAGTGATTGTGCAAGCTTCTGTGCAATTTTCTCATTAACTGCTAATGTGGAATGGCAATCTTCAGGATTTATACTAGAGTCCTTCCCAGTACCTGCGTTCGAGATGTATACATCACCAATGCAGCTCTCACACAACATTTAAAGCTTGATGTCATAACATGCTCTTTTCCTTGGCATGTACTGCTTGAACAGCAGCTGCCCTTTGTATGTGATTAGCAAATGTTAACACTACATTCTTCCCAGGAGCATATATAAATAGAAACTTGGCAGGCAAATGTTCCACATCAGGCTGAAGTTTTAAAAATCTGTCATGGTCTAGATTATCCTAGGGCTATGCTGCAGGATTATCAGTGAAATGCAGCAGAAGCTGCAAAATCAAAACCAATCTATTGCCTATGCAAAGCTTGGTGCCGAAACCGTATAAGTCAACCAGTGAGACTCATTATTTGGTGTGTGCACTATTCTCTCAGGGAGTGTGAGGACCCAACATTTTTTTCAACTCCCCAAGTGAAGTGGAAGTCCAGAAGTTTACCCTAGAAAGAAGCTGTAGAGGGCCTCTGGGCTCTCTCAGCAACGGGCATGCAAATTTGTTTGATGCACAATTTCTTCAAGGAAGATATCCAGAAAAAGATGGAAGAAGTCAGTGGGCAAAAAATGTGTAGTATTGACTTTATACCTAGCATATCCAATTAATGGAGACATTTGCAGTTGGAATGTGCTAGGGGCCTGCCAAGTAAGCACTCTCACTGTGCTCTGCATGGCACCGGCCAGCACTCTGGATTGAGCTCCACTGCCACTTTCTCTCAGCTGCACAGATTGTACTTGAAAAGGGACCCCATGACTGCCATGGCCATATTCTTTAGAATCACTGAAATTGCCATTATAGGATGTAACTTCACCGACTGAAAAAACACTTCCACATTCTGATCCATGAACCACACCGTCAGCTGCTCAATATTAAAAAAAAAAGCCCCAGAGCTCTCTTTCTCTAATTTGAGTTAGGGCCTGGACAGCAGTCATCCAGTGATGCACTAGCGCTGTTAGCTGTCTGAAACTTTCTTCCTCGAATACTATGGACCCAATTTAGAGTTTGGTGGATGAAAAAAAATCAAAGTGGAGGAGGAATCTATGTTCACCACCGTGCCTTTACTTGGCCCGCCAAATATAGAGTTAATCTCTAGCCCTGCGTTGAACTCTTTAGGTTTGTATGACCATCCACCACTGTAGTTCATACAAAGCCATTTTAAACGTTTGGTGTACATCCATCATTTGTTACGAATGTTTACACCAACTTTTAAAAGTATTTACCATTCAGAAAACAAACGCTGCACGCAGGATTTTGTTTTTGGAAAAGTAAAAGATAATGCCCCCCGACACAATAGGAGTTTTCTCCCATGGCTTTGCTTATTTTTTCAGTTCCTGATAGGTAGGATGTTGCTTGCGGTGAAGGACAGTAAATAAAATCCACCTTATCGGTTACTCTAGTTAGGGCAGACAGTCATATGGCTGATCTAAGAAGGCTCATACTCCCTCAGCAGTCAGAGGAAGGTTTACACTGGTGACGTAAACCTAACGGTCCTCCTGACTCAAATGTGAGTTTGGTGGAGAGGGTACTCTATCCCTATTGTAACGGAGTACACTGTCTGCCAATCTCTACATTGGGCCTGGTGTCATACTTAGAATGTAGAGGTACTCCTAGAAATTAATGCTGCGAGTATGAAATTCGCTGAAAGGGAGAATGCAATGCAACGCTGTGCAAGTAAGTTTGTAATAAAGAAGTCAGAGAGAAGGAAACTAGTTAGCTCACTAAAAAGAAACTCGGCACTTATCTTTTACAACTCTGTGATGCACACAGCTTCTCCAAAGAATCTGGAAGAGAAAAAAGGAAAAAATACTTCAAGTTGTAGCACAACCAAAAAGGTAAACTGAAAAACATTAGTTTTGACTCAAGAAAGACATATTGCCATAGCAGTTCCTGGCACTGCAGGGAGCTACTTTGTGTGAGGGTGTTGTCTTTGTGAAAGAGCCAGAATGTGCTTACAGTGAAGGAAGCCAATGACTGAAGTGATGCTAGATGCTGTGTGTGAATGATGCAATAGCAGCCCACTGGATGAAGTGCACTGACCCATGGCTTTCATCATGGAAGCTGTGGTGGGAAGAGGAAATATGTGAATGAATTAATAACGTACAAATGTGAGAAGTGGACAAACCTACAGGCCCACTGCTCTAGGTTGCTGAAGTGAAATCAAAATGCACACAACAAAAGTCCAGTAGGTGAAGTGGACTGACCAATGGGCCCCATGCTGTATTTTGCAGTGGTGGAAATAAAATGTGAATGACAAAATAAAAGACCAATGAGTCAAGTGAGGTGACCCATGGGCCCCATTCTATGTGCTGTGGTGGGAGGAAGCAAAGTATGAATGATACAATATTAGACAAGGGGGCGAAGTGGGCTGACCCATAACTCCTGCTGTATGCTGTGGTGGGAGGTACAAAATGTGAATGACATAATAACAGACCAGTGGGTGAGCGAATTGACCCATGACCCCATGCCTTACTTTTTGGTGGGCTGCAGCAAAATGTGAATTATACAATAATAGAAGAATGGGTGAAGTGGGCTGACCCCGGGGTGCAATCCCTCCTTAAAATAAACCAAGATGGCTTAGTGGGATACTGTTCGGGTATTGTGGTCCCAGATGTGATTCCTAGCAGTATCCATTACAGGCAGGCACTACTATTGGAAAGGGCAGACTCGCCCTGTGAGGAGGGGGAGGGTGAAAAGGAACCTTCAGTGTGAGCCTGTTTGAGCCGCCACAGGGAAGGGAAAATCCTAATTGCCCCCTGGAGGGAGTTGACTCATTGCAGGGTCGACCTTCCACTGGTGGCTAATGGGGAATCCTGCTGGTGTATTGCAGCCGGTCCACAATCCTGAAACAGAAATTCTTTTGAGAGACTCATGGCTTTAAAGTGGAAACCCTCCTCCTTCCAACAATGTATCTCTAAAAAAAGCTGAGACCCAGCGGATGCATGCGGAGCTGTGCTTATATGCTCCCTGGTGCCCCATCTGGTGCAATCAATAACATCAGGTATTGGACATCACACTTACATCATTGATGGAGAGGCTAATGCAGAAGCAATTGCACACTGGTCCAAACGATTAGGGTAAGTGAGAGAAGCCCACTGAGCAGGCATCAGGGGTTCCTCTCAGGCCCCCAGGGGACAAGCCATTCATATCCTCTGCATTACAGGGATAACTCAAGGGAACGTGAAGGTCTCATCCTCTGAACCTAGGAGGTTAATATCTACCAAACCATGGTGTGCTGTGTGAGTCTCACCATTTGCAGAAGGTGGAATTCATAATGATGAACATCATTGCATAGAAAATAAGCCCCTATGAGAATGAGTGGAAGCTGCAAACCAAACATTTGTAATAAAATAATTTCACAATTTCTCTTTCCTTCAGGGACTAAATGTTGATCAACAATTACAATTTTTACATACTATGTAGAGTACAGTACAAAATTGACCAAGGCAAATGATGGAAATGTGCCATGGTTCAGAGAAATACTTTTGGTAACGTGGCTTTCCCAAAGAATATCAGCAGATGCTGCTTTGGATACAACATTTTTGAGGAAGTAGGTTTTGAACAAAATTTTGATTTTCTTGCACAATAAGACATGACAAGTATATTAATGCATTTATATATTATCTAGGTGAAACATCAAATAACTATTGTTTAAAATGTGCTGCCTTTATTGAGGGACTTCTTCTTTCAAATGGCTTTTCCAAACACCAAATATTATCTTGCAGATATTGACAACAGTACACCACATGCTTTAATCTGAAATCCGTCCTGTGGGATAAGCCACCTGATCACCAATAGCGTGATGATGAAAGCAAATGATTCAGATTATCCAAGATGCTATGGACTGTGTCTCAGAGCAAAATCTGAAGGATGCTGACTCAAATCAAGCAACTAATGGCTGAAAGGAACTGACCTAAAACTCACTCTCAGTGTTTTTGTAAATACAAGGTCTAGAGTGTGCTAGTTTAAAAAAAAATAGAGCTTTTGCTGCAGCTAAACACATCTGTTGTCTTGTCACTGGGAGTATCTTTGGGATCCGGGCTCATACTTAGAATAAAATAAAACAAACTACAATCCCCATCATATGAAGGGGTGTTGATAAAAATTAGCTAAAGATTTTCATAATGACATAGGATTAGTTAACAACTCTGTGGTATCTCTAAAAGGGTGGCTGGAATGGACCAAGTCATCCGATTGTCAATAAAGTCAGCATCGGCGTCCACTAGGGCTGGGGAAGAGTAAAACATTTTCTAGCATTCACTTTAAGAATTTTAAAATTCTATTAAGGACATGGAGGCGAGGATTATGCTTCTCTTTCTTCACTTTAATTTCTTCAGCAGCCAATCAGAAAGTTAAAACCGAAAAAACTACAAATCCCAGGTGTATACACAACATTTGATAATCATAGAGGAAGCCCCCACTATTTAATGCTTATAATAATGTAACAGCTCCTCTTTCTTTGCTGCCTCATAGCCAGTTAAGTGCTTGAAATCCTTCTATTTACGTTTTGTCTGTGCGGTTAAGATTGTTTCTGTCAATTGCTTAACAGCTTGTCAGTGTTCGCGCAGTGCCGCATTGTTTTTTAGTATTTAGGAGCGCCCTTGTACCTATGGTCACGGCCCACGTTCTATTTGTGGAGCAGGAGTGAGGGTGTGCGGCTTACCGTGCAGTCCTCTTTCTGTTTTGACGGTTCTGGCAGTCAAAAATACAACCCCAGGCTGAGGGCATTTTAAGTTTCTGAAAAGACCTGGTTCCCAGTCCCAGGAGGGGCTGAGGAACAGTTGTCCTATTGACAAGGAGTAACTATAGGCTGCTGTTGTCTGCAGCCACAGGATGGTAACTGGTCACTGAAGTCACAGGTATGCAAAGTAGGTGCGTTTACCCACTGTGGTTGATCTCTGTACTGCTCAACTGTGTTTCAGGTGAGACTGCAGAAGGCAGACTTAAATTCATGACACCACAGAGAGAGCTACCATTTGCACGCAGGATTTTATGTGCTTCTCATGCACTGAATATTTTGTGGCTCATTGATTGTCTACAGCCCAACAGGAGTGCTGCTGGGTTTGGGGCTACAGAGATTTAGCACAGCCCCGCATTACAGTGTGCATTGTACAGTATCATTGCACACAGCTTAGTACAGGCGATGCAAATAGTAGACAATTTATACTGAGAATGGATGGATACAAAGCGAAATCATTTGTTATTACGTAACCTAAACTCACATAATTCATTGCTAAAAGAAGAAGATTTATTTTTAATATAGTGTTCAATGACAAATTTGAGCACATAAAACAGACACATTGTTAATTGCATTTTTTTTGTTGAGAATCTGTTTATTGGTCTTACTATAGGTTCAACATGAACAAAAGTATAACATAGAACAACCCCCCGATCCACATCCCAATCTCATTTGTTATTATTAGATGCACATATTAATAAACAATTAGGCTTATGGATCTGGGGGGGGATGCACAGAATCAGGCCCACAAATCTCCATTGTGCCAAGAGTGACCCTCAGGGTATTGCGATTGAGATGTTGTCTGGGTGTTGGTGTAAATACGCGTCCAACAGAGCCCAGATGTCCTTAGGGCGTGACGAGGGTGGCTGTAGCTCAGTATATGTCTCTAGCTGAATTTTACTGCATAGTAAGTCAGAGAGCCATTCTTTACATTTGGGTGCCCTTCCTCTGCCCCATTTGCATGCCACCCTCCGTTTGGCCAGTAGGAGGCTAAAGTCTCCATATCTGTGCTGCCCACCCTTTATCTTCTCAGTTTACCCCAGTAGAGCAATTAGTGGTGTGAGTGTCAATTGAGTGGATATCATGGTGGATAGTGCCCTCTCAATTTCTTTCCAATAATTCAGCACTGGGGGACATGACCAGACCAAGTGCAGGAAATCTGCGTCTCCTGCACCACACTAGGCGCAGTTGTCATCTGACCTAAGGTTGTGGTGCTAGAGTTTTGCCGGGTGTGATACAGTCAGTGCAGATATTTATAGTGTATGATCCTCAATCTACTGCTTGCCATGGGTCTATCAATCTGCTGACAGCAGTAAATGCATTGTGTATCTGATAATAGCATCTGCAACTCTTCCTCCCAACCCTCGTGTGCTCTCCTTCTAATGATCGCCTGTTCTTGCTGTATTGAGTGATAGAGGATAGAAACCAGGTGCTGTGGTGAGTTTTCTTGCAGCAGTGCATGGAATGTATTCATCCTAGGCGGTTCTGAGGGGAAGGATGGTGTGAGGTCTCTGATGGAGCGTTTAAGGCACAGACATAGTAAGGTCTCTAGTGGGGATTGCGGCCCATCCTCCGAGAATGTGTCTTGTTCCCGAAAATGGGAATCAACACAGAGGTCCCCCCATTTGAGAATGTTAAACTTTGTTAGCAATTTTGCACCTGCTGTTTCGCATGTCATTGATATTGCCTTGTGTCCCAACAGTGGCATGTCTGGCGAGTATAGCAGGTTATTACCTGCTCAATTAGCTATTTGTTTCCAGGCTAGCTGTGTGCTTACCACCGTAGAGTCCAAAGGGGAGGTGACAACCATGTCTGGTCTCAGATATGCGGAATGGGGGATTGGAGTCATACATCCCTGTTCTACTGCCAAATGTGCCATATGTGGAGGCGGGCGGTACCAGTAATGTGCAAAATGTACTTGTACACAATGATAGTACAATTCAAGATCTGGAGCCTCTTAGCCCCCATGTGCAAAAGGTTGTAAGAGGATCTCCATTTTAGACGTGGCTGTTTGCCTGCCCAAGCCAGCCTAATCATCTGTGTTTTTAGCACTTTGAAACAATGTCTAGTTGGTGGGAACGGTATATTTAAAAAGAAGTAGAGTAGCTTGGGGAGTATGATAATTTTCATTAGTGATATGTGGCCCGCCATCGAGAGGGGCAACGCAATCCACTGTGTGACCATAGACTGTATATCGTCCAGACCTACCCGGAACAAACCCAGATTGGTCCGGCCTAGTCAAGAAAGTCATCAGTAGACTTAATCAGTTGGCAAGTACCTTCACCAGAATCTTAACATCACAGTTGATGAGCGACAGCGGTCGATATGAGTCGCAGCTGGTGGCCAATTTATTTGGTTTTAATAAAGTAATTAGAAGAGCTTTTTTCATGGTTGGGGGAGCGCTCCCTCTTGTTTGGCTTCACTATAGACTTCCTTCAGCCATGGAACGAGTATGTCTACATAGGTCTTGTAAAAGTCGGCCGGTATGCCATCGGGCCCTGGGACCTTACCTGATTTTAGCTGCATTATGGCTTTGCGGATTTCATCATGTTCGAGTTCAGCCGCAAGGAATTCCCGTTGCGGTTCACTAAGCCAGACCAATGCTACATTTTCTAAGTATGCATCTATATCTGGGGAATTTTTCCTAGTGGAGGACTTTAGGCACTGTTAATATGTGACAAAGATCTGAAGTATTTCAGGGGTATCCCTAAGGAGGTGGCCAGAGGGGTCGCAAATCTCCAGTATAGTGTTCTTGGGCTTAGTTGCACGGATGATGTGGACTAGGGCTCTACCTGTTATCTCTCCCTCCCCATAGGAATGTGCTTGGGTGTATTTTCCCTTAAATAGGACCTCACATTCTGCTGTCTCCTGAAAGTCTGTTAATGTTTCCCGGAGGCGCTGCGCCTTATTGACGGAGTGTGTCATGGCCTGCTCTGCCTCCAATCGCTTAATTTTGCGATTCCAGGCGGGCGAGTGTGGAGCAGATGTCCTAAAGGATGCCAGTGCTCTTTGGAAAGCAAAAGCCTCTGAGTGTGACCTTAAAGGCCTCCCACATCATACCCACCTTGGCCACAGTACCCTTGTTTCTGTCAAAAATTTCCCCCATCCCCGTCCTTAGTTCCCCGTGAAATTCGCCATCCAATAACATGGCTGGAGATAGTCGCCAGGACACAGGCGGAGCCAGTGTTGTGGGCAGTAACAATTTGAGTACGACCAGGGATTGATCAGAGTATGTGCGGGCTAAATGTGTGGCAGGGCACCATGGATTGGGATATGAACCAATAGTCCAACCTGGACCATCTGGAGTGTACGGCAGAGTAAAATGTGCCCTACCTGTCCTGCGGGTGCAGACAACGTCAGCCATCGACCATTCCGTGTGCCGCGATGTCAGCTCTAAGTCGCTCCGCAGTCCTGTGGCAGTGGGGCATCGACCCAGACCCTCTATCCTCCCAGGGGTCTATGGCCAGATTGAAGTCCCCACCCCATGCAAGATATTTTGAGCCAACTTCCACCACGCAGCTCCATATTGAACCAGAGAAAGTGGGGTCATCAATATTGGGTGCTTAGCAAGTTGACCATTGTGATGGGCTGTTGCGCTATACGGCCCCATATAATGGTATATCTACCCTGTGGATCATTTCTAGCGCACAAAGGAACATATGGGGCCTTTGCGTATTATGATTGTTGTACCACGTGAGTAAGGGTGGCATGCTGACTATAGGAGGACCAGAGAGTTGCAAACCCAACCTGCGTTCCCGGTGCAAAGTGGGTCTCATGTAGGAGTGCGATATGTATGCTGTGTCTCTCTAGATACACTAATATATGTCAACACTTGCGCAGGTCGCTCGGTCCCCACACGTTCCATGTCAAACATTTTAGTGTGTGCCCGCCTCTAGCGAATTGGTGTATTCCCTTGATTGCTGACATGTAGAGATGCTGTCACCTGCTGGACTTGTTTTGGGAGGAGTGCGGTACGCAGCTGGTTAAGAGTGAGTGTTGTGTGCAGTTGAGATATGTGTTGATGTGACCCTGGGTAACTGTTGAACTCCCCTTATCCCACCCCCCTACCCACCTCGGTGGCCCAATTCCGCCTTGAATTACCCACCCTTTGAAATCCGAAGACATAACTACAAACTTGAAACACTGAATCTCCAAGGGTAACGGGAAGCTTCCCAGTGGGCGGCCAGCCAGGGAGCCGCATCAGAACCCCTCAGATACAGAGGGTGCCCGGGCATTGTGTGAAGTGCCTAGGAATGCCTGCTGTAACTAGCTAGTCATTGGCCCCAGAGTGATGCATGGTGTTCAGTTGGATTTTTATAGGTAGAAGTTAATGGTTGCGCGGGTGTGCCCTGGGGGCAACCCCACTCCCAAGGCTATGATGCAGTCAGTCCTGGTCCGACATGGTAGAAGCCTGTTCTGGATCTGCGCAGCTTTGTCTCCTCGGCAATTCTCGCCTGCAGCTGCGTTTCCAATAGTCATTGGCCTGTTGCGGCATGACGAAAATCATGTGTCTCCCGTTATGCGTGATCTTTAGGCGCGCTGGGTATAGCATTGCATAGGAAATGTGTGCTTGTCTCATTTTCTGCTTGACAGTAGCGTATTTTTTGTGAGCCTCCTGCACCGCTATGGTGGAATCGGGGTAGATCGAGATCTCATTGCCACCAAACTGTAGGGGGTGTTTTTCATGGCTCAACCTTAGTGCGGTGTCCCTGTCCCTATAGTGCAGCAAGCGGGCGACTATTGGCCTGGGTGGGGCCCCAGGTGGAGGCTTAGCCACCAGGGCTCTGTGTGCTCTCTCCACTACCAACATCTTGGAAAAGGCTTCCTCGCCAAATAGAGCAATGAGCATGCGTTCCACATACTATTCCATGCGTCCGGTATCCGTGCATTCCAGAACACCTACTATGCATAGATTATTTCTCCTGGACCTGGCTTCCAAGTCTTCATTTTTGTGTGCTATGATTTTAAGGAGTTTGGCCATTTGCAGGAGTTGCTCGCTTTTTTTCTGCATTGTGTCTTCGACATGAGAAATGAGCTGTTCCATTTCAAATATGCGCCCGCATGCCCTTCCAGCTTATTAGTGAGCAGGTCCAATCTGGTGGTCATATTGTCCATTTTATTATCAATCGAGGATAGGCTGGATTGCATGGTAAGCAGTAGCTTTCTGAGTGCTCCACCTGGACAGGCTGGACATCATTATTGTCCATGGTTTCTGGAGGTGCCCTGGTCTATTTTTTGGCTCCAAACTGTAGCTTTGGCTGCTTAGCGACAGATTTCCTCTTGCCAGCCAGACTCAAGATCCAGACCTGCGACGATGTCTCTGACACAGTGTGGAAGACAGGAACACAATCAAGACCCCCACCCCACTCCTCAGTCACCGTCCTATCAAAGCTGGTCTGCATGCAGCACAGCAGAGAGCCGCTCAACTGTTTTGGCTCGTAGCACCTGTCAACGCTGGTACGGGTGGCAGTTCATGCAGCTGCAGGACAGCGGCCCGGCCCACCGTCTATTTCATCCGCCGGCGCCCAGTCTCACCGCCATTGTCCGTCGTAGCACCCCTATCGGTGGCGCCATCTGGGGCTGCCGGAGCGCCAACCACGGCACCACCATCCTACATGCCAGCAGTGGCCCTGCCCACCACCACCAGGCCCACCGTGGGCGCCTTAGCACCAGCAAGCCCTCTCACCGCTCAGGGGCCTGCCATTTCTCTCCTGGCTCTCAGCTGCACCACACCTTCTGGGCGCTGGCCCCGCCGACTCAGCACCAGGTCCATGCCTGCAGCGACAGGTGCCTGGGCCTGAGCTCGGCCCAGCCAATCTCCACAGGCCGCGCGGTCACAGTGCTCCAGCACACCGCTCACCACCAGGATTGGGAATTCCGCTCAGCTCCCCGAGATCCTCCTCCGGGAGAGGCTGTCAGCATCCTGCCGCAATGTTTCAGTGTCCGGGCAAGGGAATGCCTGGGGGCAGCAGCCAACCAGGTAGGCCCGCAGTTGAGCACCGGGATCATGCTGGCGTTCCTCGTCTTGTTCTGGATGTTCCCCAGGGGTCTCCCCCGTTATCAGCGTCCACCGCACATCAAGTTGTTAAGCAGAACACTCTTTTTGGGCAAGATTATTTCGGATTGCGTGGCCAGGCCGCAGGAGCCTCACACAGGCACGGGCATCTTGTGCAGCGGCTCTCTAGCTCCCCCCTGTTAATTGTGTTTTAAGACAAAGAATTAAGGGCCTGATGTACAAAGCAATTTTGTGGTCGCAAAAGGCACATTTCGATGTTTGCGACCGCAAAATGGCCTTCTACAATGTATCATCCCTAGTTTGCGAGTCGCAATCCTTGCAAAATCTGGACTTCGACTTGCAATTAGGAAGGGGCGTTTTCAGGGGATCCCTTTCTTATTGCGACTCACAGGCCCATGTATCATTGCTTTGTGACCATGAATGCGGTCGCAAAACTATGGCAGTTAACACCAATTTCAAATTGGTGTTAACCCATTTGCAAACAGGAAGGGGTCCCCAGAGGACCCCTTCTCTTTTATGAATGGTAACAAAAATGTTTTTTCAGAGCAGGCAGTGGTCCAACGGAAAAATTGAAATGAAAACTTATTATTTTCATTTTTGAAATGCATCTCATTTTCCTTTAAGGAAAATGGGTTGCATTTTTGAAAAACTGCTGTATTTAAAAAGTAGTCACAGACATGGTGATCTGCTGACCCCAGCAGCCTGCCATCCCTGTGAAAATGCCCATTTCTAAATGGGCCATAAATTGCGACCTACCTCATGAATATTAGTGAAGCAGGTCTTTTGTGACCCATTGGGGAATCGCTACCAGAGTCTCAGACACTGTTGCACATTACAGATTGCAACTTGCAATTGCGGCTTGCAAAAAAATGCATATTGGGAGTGGCAATCTGTAGTGGTTGTACATTGTGCCCCATACGCAGTATTAACTACAAACCACCAAGATCAACAGATAGCATACATTTTCCATACCCCACACCCTACAATTAATTGGTACAAAGCACTTGAGAAAGACTGGCTTAACATATCATCTTGGAACCGGCTGTAAATGAGGCACTGATCTCCTTTGTCTGAGATTAAGAACTTTGCAATGACATCCTTTCAATAATTAATCAATAATGTATCAGGTTCGCGTTTAGTTGAGGACAGAGCACGTTTGTGGTGCCACAGTGCAGGCAGGGGCTGCAGGGCTTGAAATCACGGGAAATGAGGGTGTCTGCCTTTGATGTCCTGTGGTTTGCCTTACTGTGCAAAGTGGAGCAAGTAAAACTCCCTTCAGCAATTAACTCTCAATGGTCAGCAGTTAGTAGCTTTTCAGGAAGGTAGTGTGGAATGCTCGAGCTCAGAGCTCAACAATCACACAACAAAACAATAAATAAATGTTGAACAGTTGTTACCTTTTCAGGCAAGAAACACTTTAATGCACATTGGAATGGAATACTTCACAATATAGTGCCAAGGTTTAAATTTAGAATCCTTGACGTTATCAGGCAGTGCTGTGCCTCTCTGCTATTCTGCCCAACCTCCCCATTAATCCAGGCTCTGTTCCACGTGGCTCTGGGTGGTTCCGTCTTCTGTAGAGTATGAGGAAGAAACATGATTATGGCATAGGTTCAGTTATATCACTCCTGCAATCAGTGTGCTCAGGTTTTAGTTCTCAGTCTTACCTCTCACAATGGATCTAAAACCCATGGCAGAGACAGTGGTAATCTGTCAGTCATTGAGAACATGCTTGGCCTTCCCTCTCCATGACAGGCCTATGCCTCTTCACACAATGTAGATTAACATGTAGCCCGGATCAAAATCCATAAGCATTGACAAAGCAGATAGATATCACCTTTGGCACCCAGTGACTTTGCCATGGCATTTTAGTGATGTTGTACAGCATCAGCTTGATTCTGTGAAGCATTACTAAAAGAAAAACAAAAGCAAAAAAAAAGGTGAGATGATGTGTCCGTATCAGCAGCTTCATTCTGTAGGCCTGCATGTCTGATGATGTGTTTTCATACATGCATCATCTTCAAATTTGTGCGTTGGCTCTCCACAGCCTTTTGAAGGGGAATCAGCTCATAAAGTTCTGGATGTGCCTCCCATGCACAAGGAAGCTTACCTGAGGAATTGAGACTAAATCGGTGCATGTGAAGGCTTCACTGTGTTCTTGAGCTGAATCTGCATATGTTGTGGCTGTACTCAGTAGTCAAGGAAATGTCCATAAAGAGGATGCGTTGGACATTTGAGGCTATGCCTAACCATAATGAGTCGCTGATGGGCTTATATGGTGGTACTGATGTGTTTAAAGGGTGTCCTGGCACTTGTAAAGTGGCACACGACATATAAACCTAGAAGTCAAAAAATGAGGCTCTACATGTGAGTGTATCAGTTGTACATGGGCACATAATATTTATGGGTGACTATCTGATATTATTCTGTCCATCGGAGGGTGTGGGCTGTTTATAGAATTTCATATGATTGTGTCAAGTAAATATTGGTTGTACGTGTGCAAATAATGAGTGCATCCTAGTAGTTCATGCCTCGCACATCACGCAGTACAGTAGTTCATATGTAGGCAGTAACCAAAATAGGCATTTACCTGGTTTGATATTAGTTTTACGAGTTGAATAATCCTACACCTTTCTATTTTTAGTTGTCATGGAGGTTGGGGAGGGTGTATCAGGCTATGTGATGTCAATCCTTGTCGTGTTATGGGGAACTGTTTAGAGAATCCATGTCCAGGACTATTTCACTTATAATAGCATAACTGCAAGTAAAGGAAAAGTAGATGAAAATGTCATATTGAATGAGCCACTGACGTTTAGCATGGGTTAGATTAAGGTGTGACTACTCATGTGTCACTCTATACATGTGAGAATCTTTCATGTACGCCTGTGTGTCTCTGCGTGTGTGATTCTTCATGCATTCTTCTTGTTTGACTGCAGGGACGACCTCAGGTGTGAGACTACTCATTTGGAACTATATTATTGGTGTCAGCTCTGTTTGAGTCCCTGCGTTTATGAGATTCCTCTTGTGTGAGGCTCTCTGCTTGTAGGGCTCTATGTTTGCCTGTAACTCTGCACATCTCTATGTGTATGCAATCAACTTGACAGAATAACAGAGAGAGAGAGGCTGAGAGAGAGGGATAGAGAGAGAAAGAAATCACCACTTAATGTGAACAATCGCACACCACAAGGGTAAGATGCTATTTACCATGAAGGTATCCTGTACATAGCCTTGGTAGGCTGGCCAAGCACAAAGACTACTCTTCATAGATATGCAAGGAGTGTCTGTTGTAAAACTTCAAACAGTAATTCGGTTAAAATATAAGGAATTTAAACATCCAAACCAAGCTTTAGTAAACAAAATGCAAATCAACAAATTCAGTTTCACAAAAGTGAGGCCATTTGGATATACAGGTCGAAATCTTAGAATAAAATGTAGAGTTTGCATAAGAAGCAATGGTAAAGAATGTTTCAATAGCGGTCAATGGGACAGAGGGCTCAAGGTAGACTGACCCATGACCTACACAGTCAGATAGAACAAAGGACTTCTAGGACTGGTCAAACATTTTACTTTCTTACTTATGGCATAACGTCTGGTTTCACAGAAGTAGGGCATGTACTGTAAGCTGATGGGTGTCCTTCTATATCAAACTCCCAGATCTCCTGTCTCATTTGAAAGTTAGAAGCCATTGGGTTTCTGATGGTGAAGTCTCTGCTGACCCTGGTTTGGGAAATCCTTCTCCCATGACCTACCAACCACAGAGCTATCAGCATCTGAATTTCAGAAGGTCCACATTTTCAGTAAGAATAGATGAAAAAATGAATACAGACAGATTATTAAAGCACAGAAAATAGGGATAAAAGTTCCTGAAAAGTGAGTAAAATTAAAATAAAAAATCCATAGCCTCTTCTAGTATCACACACTGTGCCTGTATCACTGTGAGAAATTGGGTTCATAATTTAAACTGCGGGCCCTGCTAACTTAATATACACAATCTGATTAAGTTTAAAATACTGTGATTAGGTAATCTCTGCTCAACTCCTAAACAGCAGGCCATCCCCACAGAAGTGCATTTTAAATTCTAGCAGTAGCAGCAATTGTATAGTAAGGAACACAACACAATAAATTTCCCAAATCAATAAAAACAAATAGATTAAGTTTAATGAGGCAAAAGACATCAAGATAATTAAAATTGGATAAGAGCACTAGAGCTGTCAATTTTTAAAGTTTGAATGCAAAAAGCTCCTAGGAAAAGTAAAGCGCTGTAGAAGAAACAATAATTGTCAGAATGAGTTTAGGCCAATTCGATGAAGCTAAGGTTGAATATACAAAGTGAGTCTTCCCAGTCAAAGCTCTTAACTTCTCTGAAACAGTTGATGTGGTGGCAGCCAATCACATCTCAGCAGGAGATCTCTCGGTTCTGCGGAACCTCTGCTGTGGCCGCCGCCCCCTTTATAATGACATGTGGCCCCAAGAGATGGAGTTAATAAGGCTCAGGGAGGTGTACAACACTTTCCAGCTACCCATTTTAATCTCATGTGGCTCCAATGGATGGGTCTCCAGGACACCTTTTGGCTGATGGAGGACGGCTACCTGCACTGATGGATAACAGCAGCCAGGCCCTTTGGTTAACCCCCTGCTAAGCACAGCCTACACATGTGTGCAGCATTGGGGTGACTGCCTGCAGAAGATTGGACATGCCCTCAAACAAACCCCCAGCTGTGCATGCACAGCGCTGGGATGGCTGCCTGAAGGGGGTTGGCCAAAGGGCCTAAACTCATGTGAGGACCTATGGCCAACACTCTGGCCGTGGGCAACATGGGGTTGGCTGCCTGCGGGGGCTTATACGCAGAGTCTGACTACAGCCCAGGTCCTGTGGCCAAATCCACGCTCTGCCATGACAAAGGGCATGTGCATTATGGAGTTTATTGCTTGTGGGAGGGTTGGATGCAAGGGCCAACCAAAGGCTGTGCGTAGTGAAGGGGTTGGCTATCTGCAGGGAGGGGCTGGCTAGAGGGCCTGGCTATAGGCCGGGCCCCTGCCGCACGTGACAATTGGCCATGTGCGGCAAAGGGTTGGCTTTATGTACGGTAACAAAATACTACTTTACGTAAAAAAAAAAAAAGAGAAATTAACTGAAAATAACCAAACATTAAGGTAACGGTATAGTTAGGTTAGATCTGGTAACTCGCACTCTTGCCATGCCCTGCTAATTATGAGGATGTGAGTTATAGTTACCTTAGGACACAAGTTATAGTTACAAGAGATTACTATAAGTGGTGAGTTTTGGTGGTTTTGTACATTTAAACGTTAAACTGTCACTGAAATTCTCATCAAACTCTAATATTTCAGTACATATATCTGCACCCTGCCCTATTGGCTTACAAGGCATTCTTTAATGGTGACATGCATTATGAACAGAAGGTTTCTTACATGGCAAAGGCAGTTTTCTCTGGTATGTGGTTCTGCAGTACTTTTGCACTGGAACCCATCCACGGCACAACCATGCTCTTGGCAGCCATGTGTTTTTTTACGTGTGTTTGGCGAAAGATCACACTGCAGTACATATGGGACATTTAATTTAGCATGAAATACAGAAAACGTGTGCATTTTATGCACCATTTACAATGGGATTATATATAAATTAAACAAGCCAAATTGGAAATTCCAATGCACAACACCTGTGTTAGAGGGGATAGTGAGGTGCTCTAATACTGCGTAGACGTGGTAAAGTGGACAGAGTTCTAAAGCCAGCCAAATGAGACAGAAAAATAGGATTACCACAACAAAAATAATGTCATTCCTCACAACTACATTATGGCTCCAAGAGTCTTACACATGAAATAACATCCAGCTGGAGCCAGTTTTATAGATTGTTTTTAACTTTTAGTGAGAGCAAGAACAAACAACTAGGTTCTCAAAGGAATAACTATTATATTTAGAGGAATATATTTACTTGTGCAGTTGAATTCATGTTTGTATCTAAATATTTACTGGGCCGGCGTAACATGAATATTTGTATGGGTGTTTCATTAAGAAAAATAAACAATTGAACGCGTATTCACATCTAACCTGCTCTTTGAACATTATTTAACCACAATCGCTCCTTCTGTCTAAATCACCAATTATTTTGAAACACAAAAACCTACCATCTCATCTAAAGCCACTTTTGCTGTCGTTCTAAAAGCGCCTCACAATTTTCCACGGTCTTATTTATTGTTTTTGAAAGGTGGGTATTTTCGAATGACAGTTTTTGCCATTTGCAGCATCAAAGACACATAGGACTAAATAGACATTATTTCATTCAACGTTTCAGAATACCCCTGCTTTAGAGAGAAGTATGTGCCTATTAAGCCAATTTGTATTTTTAGCTAGCACAAACATCTTTAAGAACCTTTTTAGGTTTCACGTTTACAGCAATTGATAATAATAGGAATTGTTTTCTCACGGTCTTTAGAAAGATAATGAATTCCTTGCCAATAACCTTTATCACAGTGACGCTTGAGAAAAGATTCAAAATACTTCTATGCCTGTCTCTTTTCACTGCATGTTTAGTATTTGTTCTCATCAAAACAAAGCCCTGGTACACTGTGACTTTAGGTGCTAATTATGCAAAACACCCTAAAAAATGGACATTATTCAACGTGCTACTTTGGGCCAGATGTACTAACGCATTTTGTGGTTGCCAAGGGTAAGATTTGCAAAATCGGATCCTTCGCGGCAGCAAAACTGCCTTTTTGTATGTAACAAACCTTAATTGGGCTTGCGACTACATACCTAATCACTATTTGGAAGAGGTGTGTTTAGGGCATCCCTTCAAATAGTGATTCTCAATGGGATATGTTAATGTTTTGCAACCAAAAACTGGTCCCAAAACATTAATGTTTTACCAGCTACTGATAGGTTGTGGTAACCCTGTCACAAACAAGAAGGGGCTCCCGAGGGACCCCTTCCCCCTTGTGAATATTTAAAAAAAAAATACAAGAGTAGGCAGCGGTCCCTGGGAGCACTGCTTACTCATAAAAATGTTTGTGTTTTAATTTTTTGAAAAACAGTCACAGCATGGTGGTCTATAGACCCCAGTAGGCCGCCATCCCTGTGATTCTAGCCAATCGAAGTATGTTGCAATTTGCAATCTACCTCATGCATATCAATGATAGGTCAGATTATTTCACAAAACCCACACAACTGGCAAGTTAGACAACGGCATTACCATACTTACCAAGGTTGCTTGATTACACGTTGCTCCACTACTACATCAACCAAAATCATTTCACCTCATTACAGATTTATGGATTACATTGATGGGGACATACTTTTAAAAGTGGGAAAATCTGTCACCAGCCATCTGGAGTCTGATAAAATGGTTCAAAGGGTATTCAGGTCTTCATTGTTTCTTGTTTCTTGCTATTGTTTGCATACTTGCAGATATTTAATTAAAACATTATTCATCTGGTACTAAAAACTCCTGGTATTTTGTACTGAGTATCCCTACGGTTTCCCTACATTTATATTCATTTACATACAGTGATGAATTTAGATACTTGGAATAGGGTAGTCTATGCTTTTCCATTCAGGTTAAGACTATTAGCTTTTCCTACATGAGCCTATACGTTTCCAAGTGCACCCATCATTGATTATTAGTTCTGCACATTAAATTTAGGCGCAGTTTGAAAGTAGCAATTAAAACACCCGATGCATACTCGTAAGCGTACTCCATATACAAACTTTGCGGCTTTGGGCTTATGCACATACAACATTTAGTCATAGATTTACATGCGGATGGAGATTTACATCTCAGCTTGAATGAACTTTTTCTAGTTTTTCCTATTTACTACTTGGAATGTCATGCAGCTATTCCTGCAGCCTTCTATTCCCGCTTGTCCATAGTGTAAAAGTTTGCTCAGAGGGAATACAGCCTCTATGAAATGTATTTCTCAACAAGAAAAAAATACGACTCCCTGTGGAGAAAGCCCTAGCTATAACCTCCCAGAAAATCTGAGGGAGATCAGTTACCATTCCCATCATGGAAGGGAATTGATTTATCGTTACCATTTCGAGTGTGGAAGGGGTTCAGATTGAAGTTTTAGAATGACCACAAATGTACACCTAAATGCATTTACACCTACCAGGAATTCTGCTATGAGCTTCTAGCATGCCCAAGTGAGGTATTTTCGATCATAAACGTGTGTTTACAGTCAAAAATACATCTGTGAACAGGATACTTTTTCCACCCATGTTCCTCTGTATTTCGTGCTTTCATTTTAATAAGGCTATCCAGCCTAAATTTTGAATACCCATGATAACTGTTTGTATATATATGTGTGTGTGTTAAGGGGAGGTAAATCATCTCACATTTCCCACGTTTAGACTCCAACAACTGATCTGAAAAGCAGATTTAGAGTGACAGTCGGGTTTAAATATGAAAACCCACCGCCGGGGGGTCCTGTAAAATGTAATGGTTTTGTATGCAGTGCTTTATTTGAGCTGGTGGTTTCCTGTGCGGGGCACCGGCACTTATTCTTCTGCCTCAAGCATTTCCTGCAATCAAAAGACACGTATGGAAAAGAGTGAGAAAGAGAAAAATGCAAAAGCGTCACAAAGGGAGAAAGCAGAAAGCTTCAAGATTGAGTTGCAGGGACAAGGAGTGGCTGGAAATGAATTAAAGAGGCCCGAGATGGCTTCAAGACTACTCTGCCTCAGTATTCTGTGCTCTAGGGGCAGCTCCTCTGCTAGGGTCGTGGACCGTCGCCCCTTCCCCCCCAGCAGCAGCAGCTGCAAACCCTTTAATACAAAACGATAATAAGCTAGGTTTATTATTGTTTTGTATTAAAGGGGGCGGGGCCACGGACTGTTATGAGTAGTGAGGGAAGTGCACTGTGTGTTAGGCAGGCTTGGGCTGGCCAAACACACAAGCGCAGTGTGCTCTCTCCAGCCCAGCACTGTGTTGCCAGGCTGGACAGAGCATGAACAGGCTCCCAGTCTGCCTGGGAGCGCCCTGGCTGGGTGCCCCAGCCAATCCTGACGCTGCTCTGAGCAGCCTCAGTATTGGCTGCAGGACAGACTGGGAGCACCTGCCTGTACTCGACTAGAGGATGGAAGACCAAGGCAGCGGGGCTTTAAGGTAAGTTTTTGAAAAAATTATATTTTATTTTATTTCCCCCCTCGCCCACCCAGCAGGGACCGTTTTGGATTTTTGACTTTACTACCCAGGTCCACTGGTGACAGGATTTGCCCCTTTGTTTAATGTATCCACATTTGGACAGCACCAGGGACCAGGACCCCTGGTCGATCTAGGCCAGCCACCTTGAAAATCTCCTTGGTGGAACTACGGAATTTGGAGCCCTTAGTACCTAATGGGTGCCACCATGTTTTAGATGTGTTAAGGACGCAATTATATTTAAACAGTCGCTGCAGTCCTCCTGCTCGAAGTGCTCACTCAAGGGTGTGAAGCAGCACTGTGTCGCTTGGTCTTATGTAGAATTGTACTGTGTCAGGGATTGTGTTTTACCGCCCACCGGGGCCGCCAGACAATTTTTTATGTCTCTGGCAGACGCACTGCTCCCTTTGATTCTTCGTTACGCTAATTTAATGGTGGTTGGGGATTTTAATGTACATTTTGATGACGCAGGGTGTTCAGCAGCTGTAGCTCTGCTGGCAGATGTAGAGAGCTTGCAGCTCACCTAGTTTGTTGCGGCCCATACTCACAGACTCGGACATATTTTAGACCCTATTTTCGCAAACCAACCCGGTTAGTTCCTGGCCCTCCGATTCTACTTGTTTGGTCGGACCATCTGGCCATCCCATTCTCGGTCCTGCATTAGGGTGACCACCTGGCATTAAGGCAAATTCTGGACAGCACTGTAAAAAATTGAGGACAAAAGGTCAAAATTTAGGACAAAAATGCAGGACGAAGGATCAAAGTTCAGGACAAAGGGCCATATGTACGAAGACATTTTCCCATAGGCACAGAATGGGCAAAACTGCTTGCTACATCTGGCCCAAAAATTCAAGAACAAATGTTAGTTTTACAGACACCCCCAAGAGAGGCCATGCCTCACTATGTTATTAGAACATTCGAACGTTGGCAGCTCCATTGAAAACTATGGAGTGCTGCGGGCTTTTACTGGCCGGTAAAAGCCCGGAGCGCCAACATTCCAATGTTCGCTTTGTTCACAGCAACAGCTGTGAACAAAGCCTCACGAATCCCCTCGGGCTCCGTGAGCAATTTGTTTTATTTAATAGAACATTCTGCCCTGAGTGGCAGAATGTTCTAATAGCCTTAGAACCCGCCGCAGCGGGCTCTACCGGCTATTTAAGACCCTTTCCCTTGTTAAATGCCCTCGCCTTCGGCTCGGGCATTTAACACGGGAGCGGGCCTTTAATAGCCGGTAGACCCGGCGGGTTCTAAGGCTATATCAGTGCATTTATTTACTCCTTTTTAACATAGCACTATTTATTCACTGTGGTCTTTTTGTGATTGCCTCCTGTATGCTACATTGAGGTGTCACATTAGTCCTTGTTCAGTAGTAAATTAATGACCTGCGCTCTGTGTCAAGGCCATCACCCCTAACCAAATCTACCCAATCTTTCTTGATGAGAAATTAAGAGCAACATTTTGATTATGTTTCTGAACATTTTAAAACCCCTCGCAAACAGTTTGGGGAACATTAAGGTAATTAACCTTATGCTAGTTTAAGCAAATTGAACAAAAAACACCTGTCTCACCCCAATTGCCCATGGACTTTCAACGTAATTTTTTTTTATGAGGCAGGGCAGGTGGTGTGGCCAACAGTCTCACACTTAATGTCAGGAAGTGAGGTACCCACAACTTGTCTGTAGTCTCACAGCACTAGAGCGTGTGTCTGGGACTCTACGTTTATCTTAGAACTGGGAGCCAGGCCTACCAATCAAAGATAATAAAAGAGGAGGATGAAATCGAGGTTAAATGGGAGATCCACGGCAACTAATTCAAAAGGTTGTTGCTAAGAACTGGATAAATAAGGAAGAGAAGAATAAGATGGGACAATTCCTAAAATCAGACAAGATGGGTCCACCAAGACTAATGGAAGGTATTGGGTACCTGGGGAGTTGTCTCTGCAGACAGGAGAGAAACACAAGAGGCACTGCCAAATGGTTGAAGAAGCAGCACCCACCCACCTTGGGAAACTCTTCTGGTGCAATTTTCCACTATTCGTGCTTGTGAAGGGTGAGCAGGGGCCAGACCCCTTGCAAGGTTGTGCAAGGCAATTGCCCGCTTTGTCCATGTCTTAAAATGTTTTTGCAATTGAGCAAAAGCCAAACTAGTGATCTGGGTTATCCCTAAGTGTCAAGTACACATAGAACCTTCAAATTATTTCCAATGTAAATTGCACAAACAATGTAAAAAATATAAAATGTAATTCTTGTTTCTTTAACACATGGCACTGTTTTCCCCTTACAATTAGACCTCAGATTGAACTGGGAACCAGTTACCTTTCGATACCTAGTGATTAATATCTACTATTCTCCCACTGATTTGCAGGATAGAAATCTCTGCAGAGCATCACGGTCCCACCGAGACCAGTTTGCTTTTTGGTCTTCTCTTCTGCATTCTGTAGTGGGTCACATGGCACTAGTGAAGATGGTGGGCTACCCCAATGTTAATATTATTTTGCAAACCTTCCCCTGCTCGTCCTTCATTCCTTCTTCAGACATGCCAAACATCTGATTTAGTTGCTGGGGTGCTGTCGAGTAGCTCTTTCCACTCTAAAGCTACCCGTGACTGCAGGTGGATTACGCCTTCTGGACTTAGAACACTATGATTCAGCTGCACTGGTCCAATGGGTGGCTCGTTGGCTTTCTGCACACCCTCCTGCATTATATGGGATTTATCCGTAAAGATTTTTAAGGAGGGCTTACTGCATGCTCATTGTTTCCTGGAGACCATTCTATGGACCACCATCCGGGGTTATCATGCACAGCTTTCTCTTGCCTTGCTAGAACCTGTAAACTCACTGACACGAAGAAACCCTGTGCTCCTGCACTACCTTAAGGCTTCCTACTGGCACAGGACGGCTGTGCTCAGAGCAACTCCATCGGTGGCATGCTAAGGTGTCTTAAAATTGGGGGATTTGTTTCTGGACGACAAGCTACTAAATTTCCAAACCCTTGTGGCAGACTACCAACTTCACCCTGGTCAACTCCTTACTTACACCTTAAACAGCATTAAATGCCCTATTTCATATCTGCCACCTAGCACTAACCCTACATGAGATGTGCCAGAAGCTCTGTAGCATAGGAACTGGTGGCAAACTGATAGAATGAGTATACTGACCTTTCCTGCAATATGGAGAGCACTCCAGATCTTCTCTCATACTACCTGGGTGATTGATGTGGCCAAACCTCTGTAAGATACGGACTGGACTAAAATACTGGACTTTCCCCACAAAGTATCCCATGGCTGTCACTTTAAGTACATTCATAGAGCTTCCTTGGGAATGCATTCCGCTTGTTGCTTGCCATTGGCTTTGTGGTTTGTAACTCACATTTCGTTGCTTTCAATTTTCTGGCTTTATTTGTTTTAGGCTATGCAGTTTGAGTTCGTCCCTTCCCTTGCCCAAACCTTACTTGCAGTATCCTCCCGAGTGCTCCCTTTCTGTAAACAGACCTGTAAATCTTGTTCTTATCTCATCACATTTGCCGTGCATTCAAAGAACGAGGTCAAATGTCAGGCTGTGGTGGGAACTTAGGGCCAGATGTAGGTAGGACAAATTTAGCGAGTCGGAAATTGCGAGTCGTTGTGACTCGCAATTTCCGACTCGCTAAATGGCATGCAAAAAGAAAAAGCGACTACAATTTGCGACTCGCAAATGAAGTCGCACCGCAGATTGCGAGTCCGCTGTTTGCGAGGTCGCTTTTTGCGACCGTGCTAAAAACGAACACGCAAATTGCGAGTGGGTGTCGCAAATTGCGACTGTGCTGGAAATTGAATGCAGGTGCAGCAGAACACTCTGGAAAACACTTCCTGTCTCCTGATGATGACATCACAGCCAGGAAGTTTACAAATACACCTGGGAGGAGGGAGGACCACACCCATTTTCAACTGCTACACTGCAAACAGAGAGAACAGCAGCTACCATGGCAGAGACACCAAGAAAGCGCAAATTGAAATTAGCAGAAAAAGAGCTGGAGGTGCTGACTGAGGAATGCTGTCAGCACCATGAACAACTGTTTGGTAGGGCAGCCCTCAGTGTGCCAGAGGTGGAGAAGAAAAGAATCTGGACAGAAATCCAGGACAAGGTGAACTCCATGGGTGTCAGCCACCGGAGTATTGAAGAGTTAAAAAAACAGTGGTATGACCTGCGCTCCCGGACCAAGGGGAGGGTGGCAGAGCGGCTCCGGGAGATGAGGGGCACTGGAGGGGGACCATCCACTGTACCACCACCCACACCCCTGGAGGAAAGAGTGGAGGAGACCTTGGAGCCAGAGGCAGTGTGCGGGATGGGAGAGCTGGACACTTCAGAGCCAGGACCATCAACCGGTGAGTGCCATGAGACATGCATGTACACCCATATATGCCATATCCCCACCCACCTAGTACACAGCAGCATGCACAACCAAAATAGCTCCATTTCAGAGTAGCAAACACCAGAATGGTGCATTATGGGCAATGTAGTCAAGTAGGCAGTTGATAGGCAACAGTTTATTAGGAAGTTGATAACAGATGGTAGATACTGATAGTGTGTTCCCTATGTCCCACAGATCTCCCACACGACAGCACCTCCAGCCAAAGCGTCCAGGGGCCACAGGTCAGCCACCAGCCTGCAGAGGACTCAGGACAAGCCACCACAGGGACCTGCACCACCAACACACAGTCCCCTCATGATGCACCAGTTGCCATACTGGTGAGTGAGCCAGCACCTGGTCCCAGCCACAGTGCCGTTGTAGATGACACAGAGCCTCCACAGCATCGCAGGCAACGTGTAAATGTCCATCCAGTGCCGCAGGCTGAGTCAGGGGACGCCTCCATGTCGGCCGCCGAGGCTGCACTCCTACGGGATCAGCACCTGCAGACAAGGGAGATTAGGAGAATATCAGGGGCCATGCGGCGCATGGAGCAAAACCAGAACAGTGGCATGCAGCTGGTACACACAGAGCTGCAAAAGCTCAATACACACGTCGGCGACCTTGCACTCTCAATGAGACAACTGGTGGCAGAACTCATAACAGAGAGAGAGGGTGCAAGGCGCTGTGACAGGCAGCTAATACACCGGCTGGACCGAATGTCTGCCTCCATCGTCAGGCTGGCTGTGAACACCACTGGCCTTTCACGGCGCACGGTCAGCCTCAGGGAGACATGGGCCACTTTGCCAGTGATGTAGCACGTGGACTGGGACGTCTCAGCCACGCCGTCGATATCATGGAGGCACGGCAGGTGGCTAGGGGCGCGGCTGACACGCCGCAGGACAGCGAGGAGGGCTCCACCATCAGCAGTGTCTCAGCCAGTGAAAACAGGGTGTTGCGCAGTGGTAGCGCAAGGCAGGGCACTGCTGACACACCAGGCACCAGCAATGCTAGCCGAGGCCGGCGTAGAGTGTGAGCTCCGCACTGTCCTGGAGTAGGGACACATGAGGTCAATGTGTCTCATGCCAGGTGGACTATTACAGCCCCTGAACTGTAGTTAATGTATATAGTTATTTGGTGCACATTATTAACATTTCTTGTTAGTTCCACTTCACACCTGGACTCTTTGTGTGTGACATTAGTGAGTGTGGTGACAGTTAGCACGTACCTTCCAAAGTATTGGTTTGCAATGTGGTCCCGTCTCAGTCTGCCTTGATTTGCAATGCTTCTATCCCCATGATGGCGATGTGGTAGCTCTTGCTCTTCATCCTCCGAATCCGGGTCTTCTGGGGTGAGAGGTAGCCCACGTCTGGTTGCAATGTTGTGCAGGATAGCGCAGCGCCAACTATCTTGAAAGCTGTTCCTGGGTTATACTGGAGGGCACCTCCACTTCTGTGGAGGCATCGGAATCTTGACTTCAGCAGTCCAAAGGTCCTCTCTATGATATTTCGGGTCCTCCTATGGGCATTGTTGTATCGCCTCTCTGTCTCATTGCTGGGTGTTAAGTACGGGGTCAGTATCCATGGCATATGCACTGTCACCTGTTTGGCACAAAATGTACAATGTTAGCTGGGCATAGATGGTTTCCACATTGACCTGCGTGTATGTCTGCAAGGTGTATTCAGCAATACCCAGGAGATATCCGTCTCCAAACTCCCCACGTTCTAGGCGTTGGTGTATCCCACTGTGCCTGAAAATGTAAGAGTCATGTGTCCTCCCTGGAAATTTGTCTACCATGTCAGTGATAACATAATGGGCGTCACATACCACCTGGATGTTCAGTGAGTGGGTACACTTCCGATTGCGGAACAGATATTCCAGATTTGCAGGAGGGCAGATCTGTACATGTGTCCCGTCCACACACTCTATGACATGGGGGAAGTTGGCAATCCTGTAGAATTCCAACTTGGTGCTGTTAATTTCTGCCTCATTCCTGGGTAGGTATATGTATCTGGACATGTGTGTGAGTAAGGCATCTAGGATTGCTCTAAAGAACCGTGATAGTGCACTTTGGGATACCCCACCTGCCACAGAAATGACCCCCTGATAGCTACCCGAGGCCAAGAGGTGCAGTGAGCATAGCAGTGAGCATAGCACTTGCACATGCGTAGGGATGGCGCAGCCGCGCACAGTCTGGCGTTGAAGCTGCGGATTGAGTAAATCTATTAAATCTAGTATTGCTGCACTGCTGAGTCTATATTTATCATATATCTCCTCCTCAGTTTGTTGGAACAGTGTCTGTCTGGTTCTGTATATCTTCTCCTGTCTCTGGCTCCTCCTCCTCCTCCTCTGCTGTGCTGCGTGGGATCTCTTCCTCATTCCTATCACATATATCTCCGCCATCTTGAGTAACCCAGATGCCTTCTGGGTCTCCTTTTATACTTTGGTTCTGGTTACCACCTGCTCTGAGTTAGTGGTAAATTGGAAGTGCAAAATGGGCTTTTTGCGACTAGTCGCAATTTGCGAGTGGCTATTGCATATGGTTTGCGACTCGCAAATTGCAACTTCCTATTTGCGACTCGCAAAATGGGGTTGCTATTTTTGCGAGGCGATAATGGCTCGCGTCGCATTTTGCGAGTCAGAAATGGGATTTTTGCATCCCATTTCCACTTTTGCGGGGTCGCAAATTGCGATTCGGGCCATTTGCGACTCGCAAAAGTTTGCTACATCTGGCCCTTAGTGTTTACTTTTCATTCTCTGACTTCAAAGTGAGAGGATTTATGCAACAATCTTGCTGGATACTAGGGTTAGGAAAGAGTTTTTTATGTCACATGACACCATTTAAATAAACTTCAGAATATATCAGAATTAGGAGTACAAATGAAGCACATTTTTGTTAATTCTGAACTGTGCTGAAATCAAATACCTTTATATGATTAAAACAAATCATTGCAGTAGATGATGCAATTTCCACACATCATCGTCTGTGCACTGTATAGTTTTATTTGAAAAACTGTATGTATGTGCAAATGTAATGGTCATTTCAATCAAAAACGTGTTGTCTGTAACGGCAGTGTGTTACCACACCATGCATACTCCACTCCACTTGCTCTGCACCACTCCACACCACTGCTCCCTACTCTGCATCACTCCACTTTACACTACTCCATGCCACTGCACTGTGGGACACTGCACTCTTCTCCACTCTTCTCCACTCCAATCTATTCCAGTGCACTCTATTACTTCACACTACACCTCCCTACTCAACTCTGTACCACTCTACTCTATGCCAATTCAGGTTACACCTCTCTACACCACTGCGCCTCTGCACGCTATACCACTCCAGTCTAGGCAACACCAATCTAGTCCGCACAACTCCACTCTATGCCGCTTGCAACACTACACTGTATGCCACTGCACTCTTTGCTAGTACACTTTACTCTGTAACACTCAACTCTATGCCCCTGCACTCTACATCAATACACTGTACGTCACTCTAATCTATTCTGCACCACTGCACTCTATGCCACGGCACTCTACACCACTTTACTGTATGCCATCACACTCTATGCCACTCTACACAACTCCACTCTACCCTGCACCTCTCCACTCTACGCCACTTCATTCTACTCTGAAACAATCCACTTTATGCCACTGCACCACTGCATTCTATGCCACTGCACCCTACCCTGCACCTCTCCTCTCTATGCCACTGCACTCTACTCTGAAACAATCTATTCTACACCACTGCATTCTACACCACTCTGCCCCACCGCACTCTAAAGCACTGCACTCTACGTCAATGCACTCTAAACAACTACACTATACACAACTGCACTCTGACATTCTACTCTGCAACACTGCACTGCCTCCACTATACTCTACTCTGTACTACTGCATCCTGCACCAATACACTTTATTCCACTGCATTCTATACCTCTCTACTCTGCATAACTCCACTCCATGCCACTGCACTTTACAACACTATACTCTGCTCTGCACCTCTCTACACTACTCCAATTTGCACCACTTTATGCCACTGTACTCTATGCCACTCGAGTCTGCTCTGCACTCTATGCCACTGTACCACTCTACACCACTACACTCTCTGCCACTATATTGTATTGCACTCTACTCCAATGCACTCTATGCCACTCTACTGTGCCCCATGCCACTCTACGTCACTGCACTCTACCCCAATGCACTCTAAACAACTGCACTGTATGCCACTGCCCTTTACTCTGCACCACTGTACTCTACGCCACTGCTCTCTGTAGCACTCTTCTCCACTCTACACCACTGCACTGACACTCTACTCTGCAACATTGCACTCTCCGCCACTGTATTCTACTCCACTCTACTCTGTACTACTACATTCTACTCCACTGCTCTCTATGCCACTGCACTCTATGCCACTCTACTCTGCATCACTCCACTCTAAGTCACTGCACTCTACAGCACTATGCTCTTCTCTGCACTGCACCTCTCTACACTACTCCAATCTGCACCAATCTACATCACTGCACTCTGTCACGTGAGCCTACTCTGCACTCTATGCCACTGCACTACTCCATTGCACTGACACTCTACTCTGCAACATTGCACTCTCCACCACTGTACTCTCCACCACTCTACTCTGTACTACCGCATTCTACACCACTGCACTCTATGCCACTCTACATAACTCCACTTTACGCCACTGCACTCTACAGCACTATACTGTACTCTGCACCACTCTACACTATTCCACTCTGCACCACTTCATGCCACCAGCTCTATGGCACTCCTGTCTACTCTGCACTCTATGCCACTGCACCACTTTACACTACTGCACTCTCTGCCACTCAATTGTATGCTACTTTACTCCACTGCACTCTATGCCACTCTACTGTGGCCCACGCCACTACATTCTAAACCACTGCACTCTACGCCAATGCACTTCAAACAACTGCACTGTACCCCAAGGCACTCTACTCTGCACCACTGTGCTCTATACCACTGCTCCTTTGCCACTCTACACCACTATGCCACTAACTTTTAGCCATGCTGAACAGCAGCCACTCTGGTGTATAACATGGCTAAAACACATTGGCAAAGCCAATAACTCTTGTGTAGACGAAACCTATTGGCTTTGCCAATGTTTGTTAGTACTATGAGGTACTGAGGTCCCTGAAAAAACTGTGAATGTGTAAGCCCTTATTTTAGACATGCATTACACACATCATAATATAGGCTGCTACAAAATGCGCAAATACATTTCCATTAAATAAAAAAAAAAAAATTAAAATAAAGATTTGAATAATATACAGTTTATACCTGGTCCTTTAACACCACACACTCCACAGCTCACCTTGGAATACCATTACAGTACCTCTGTAAAAGAAAATATCTTCAGATGTCCTCAGAAAGCTTCATGTGACTCCTTTGATTCAAGGTCATTGCAGGTTTTCAAGCCCCTTTGCATTTGCAGATTTTTTGTGTTGCCCACATTTGCATTTCTTTAGGGAAGGAGACATCCCGGCAAGCAGGTCTGTTTCTTATCTGTCTGCCCCTCCCTCCCTCAGAGCACAGGAGACTCCCTGCCTTTCAGTCCAGCTGAGAAAACTGATCTGTCCTAATTAGTTTTGTCCTTTATGTGAAAGGCTAAAATTATGGACAAATGGTGTCTGTTAAGCCTTTCATCACGGACAACGGACAGCAGGGCGAAATTACAGGCAGTCTGTGTAAATTACACATGGGTGGTCATCCTATCCTGTATCCGGAACCACCGGTAAAACATCCACGTGCCCAGACAGTTCAAGTAGGTCAGTGGTCTAAAGTGACTGCTTTTAGGTTCTCCAAAGTACTGAATAAAAGCCGACCTAGTCTGACCGATGTGTGGAAGATTACAATTCACTACTAGAAACTTGGATCTTGGCTGCTCTCAATCAATTTGCCCAGCTGGCTCACCGATCTTATCAGAGACAGAAGCTGTCCGCGGAATGGTTCAATGAAGAACTCAGAGGGCTGAAGAAGGATTGTAAGCGCCTTGAATACCTTTGGATTAGGGCCTATGATCCGGTGAGGAAAATGAAGAATACAGCTGCCCTTAAGCACTAATCATGGGCTCATCAAGCAAGTCCCACGGATTTGTATTCTAACAAATTCCTCACGGCGTAGAACTCCACAAGTGAAGAGTTTGGGATTTTTAGGTTCCTCACTTTTTTATCCCAAGTCTCAGCATCTATCATGTTCCAGAGGAGAGTTGTTATTCCCTCGCTCAGTTTTTCTCAGGCAAGGCTGCAAGGATTTCCTGCTCTTTTCCTGTGGAGTCAAGAGGGTCGGTATGCTTTGATTCATGGTTTTCACCCAAGGAAGATCAGGCAGGGCTGCAGCATTTTAAACCTATTGAGTGGTAGGAGATGTCTGCTTTTTTTTTAGTTCTGTCAAGTTGGGTTTGTCACCAGATCCTGCACCACCGTTTTTCTCACTACAGGGTGGGGAAGTTGTGCTGCCTTTGATGCTTGAGTTACTGAATAGTTCGCTGGAGGTAGGCCAGATACCAACAAAGTGGAAGCATGTACTGGTAGTTCCTCTACTTAAAAAGCCTCTGCTGGATCCTTCCAATTTGGAAAACTACAGTCCTGTCTCACTGCTACCATTGCTCTCTAAAGTTGCAGAGAAACACTTAAACTGTCAGTTTTCCCAATTTGATGAGACCAATGATCTTCTCCACAGGATGTAGTTCGGTTTCTGACCATCCTATAGTACAGAGTCGGTCCTGCTGTGAGCCTCAGAATCGTTGCGCCTTATGATGCTACGGAGGATTGCTTCATTTTTACAGGGAAGCACCTTTCAGGTTTGCCAAAATCCATACTACTCTATAATATTTAAGCTGCTGCAGGGCATATACCTCAGGGCTTGTCCCTGAGTCCGACCTTATTCAACATTTATGTTCCACTGGCTAAGATTATTGAACAGTATAGGTTTACAGTTATTACCTATGTAGATGATACCCAGCTGATCTTCACCCTCTCCCGAGAAGAGGCAAGTATGGCCACTTCATTAAGATCATGTCTGGAGGAGGTTGCCGGTTGGATGGAGCTTAACTGTTTAAAATTATATGCAGGGAAAGCTGAGGTGTTAATCCCTGGCAAACAACCTAATATCTGGTTAGCCCTTTGGTGGCCGGAAACTCTTGGCCCCTTACCCAGCCCCAAGCCCAAGGTCAAAAACCTGGGTATTTAGTTTGACCAGAAGCTGTCCTTTGCGAGCCAAATTATAGCATTGGCTGGGAAGCATTTTGGAATCCTTAAGATTCTGAAAAAGACCCTGGACATGATCCCAGAGACAGCGAGGAAGGCAGTGGTATGGGCCCTAATTATTCTAAGGTAGCACTACTGCAAAGTGTTGCACCTGGGAGTGTCCACATGTGGATAATGCAAATTCAATGAGTACAGAATGAGGCTGCTCCTAGCTGCCATGGGATCTTCTCTAGCAAAGTAATATTGGCTTCCAGTGAAGCAGAAGATCCCATTTAAGGGGTTGTGCTACAGTTAAAAAGCCTTGGCAAACAGTGGTCCTCAGTATATGCAGACTTTTTCCACCCTACACACCTCTCAGGAAACTCAGATCTTTGAGGACTAGCAGGGTTTGTGTTCTTAAAGTCAGAAGAGTGTGTCTCAACGGCAGCTCTTTTAGTTTTCTGGCTTCAAAGTTTTGGAATTCTCTGCCACTTTTTGTTCAACAGGACCCTTCAAAGCTGATTTGTAGAAACTTTTTTTAAAAACATGGCTGTTCAGGCAAAACTGATTGTTTTTTCTGCGAGCATGTAGCATTTGAGATCTGGGTCCACAGTGCTGGGACACTCCATTTCAAGTAGCTATGCTCTTTATAAGCTGCATTATCATCATTATTATTATTATAACACTCCACTGTTGGACATGCCACTCTATGCTACTCTACGCCACTTCACTGTACACATTTCTATGGCATCCCACTCTACTCCACTCTGTGCCACTCTACTGTATGACACTCTGCTCCACTCTGCAACACTTTATTCCACTCCACTCTATGACACTTTATTCCACTCTATGGTACACAACTCTACACCCTTCCACTCTATGACACTCTGCTCCACTCTACAACACTCCAGTGTACACCATTCCACTCTACACCACTCTACTCCATGACACTCCTCTCTAATCCACAACACTCCTCTCTAAGAGACTCCACTCGATGATACTCCACTTTACCACTCTCTATGCCACTCTACGACACTCCACGACATTCCACGACACACTGTCCATTCCACAACACACTGTCCACTCCACTCCACTCCAATCCACCCTTTTCCATGCCACAAACCTTTAGATGCGCTTAACAGCAGCCATACTGGTGTACAACATGGCTAAAACACATTGGCAAAGCCAATAGCTTTGACAAGACCTACTGGCCAATGCTTGTTTAACTTAATAACCCTGAATATGTACGTATGGAGTGTGTTTAGTGATCTGAATCAATAAAACCATAATTTTTCACTTACACAAACACTGCTTTACACGTACAGATATTCCAACAATTCAGTTGCCCCCAGTAAACACAATTATAAAGAAACATTCTACAGTATTACAATTGCTAATGTTTGTGCTTCAATTACAAGAGTTGTTATTGAGCTACAGTGTGTTTAGTTATCTAAATCGATGGGACCATAATAATTCCCCTATACAAACACTGCTTTACATGTACAGATATTCCAACACTTCATTTGTCCCCAGTAAACACAATTACAAAGAAACATTCTGCAGTATCACAATTGTTAATGTTTATACTTCATTTACAAGAGTTATTATTGAGATACAGTTGAAATATGGCAACCTTAGAAACCATTCAACATAAATATAAGCAACTATCCACAAATTAAAAATAATAATTGCATAAGTAAATTCCTAAATAAAATAAATAGATATCATTGGGTATCAAGAGTTTTCATCTTAAAATAGTATATTTAATGTTAAAATGTATACTCCAATTGTTAAAAGACTATAAACACATAGGTGTGTGGAGGTGTGTGGCTATTCCTAGTAATGTGGTCAATAAATAGCAAGTGTGTATATTTCACATAAAACATATAATTAAACGACCTAGATGACTGGTGGTGTAAACCATATAAGTCTGGCATTTGTCTAGTTATACCTTGGGATTTCAAATGAAGGTAGGAAAGTATTTTGAACTTTAGTGTTTCTTAAGTTACACTGATACCTTTGGCTTAGTGTATGTGGTTGTTATTTATATATTTTTCATGCATTCATACTTTTACACTTCTTTCAATTACTATTAAAGAGCTGTGCCTTTTTGATTTATTTTCATGTGAATCACTTTGAGTTTTCTCAGATTTATTTGTGGGGACATAGAATGAAGACATCAAATGTGTCCTTACTGTTGTCTATACCAGCAAAGCTGATGACTTTCCAAACTTTTTCTTGATGCTTATACATTTTTATGTGATGTGGAAATAAAGCACAGACAAGTTAATGGTTGCACAAAATAAGCCTGTGAAGGCTTGATTGGTTGCACAGAATAACCCTCTGAAAGCTTTCCCCTTCCTCTTATGTCATGGAAAAATATTCTCTACATACTTCTGGGTTAAAGGGCTTTCTCTGTCCCTCTGTGATCTGCAAACAACTCAAATTCCAACTCTCTTAAAATAGACAGTGGTTTCATCCACTGTGCAGGGTAAATAATAAAATGATATGTCACGGTATCTTGATAATTCCTACTGTGTCCCCGAATACTACTGTTTCACACAATGCAATGCAGCAAGGCAACTTGCTACGCAGAGTTACGTGGAAGGTTAAAGGCAGACATGTGTAATTTCTGCTCTCATACTGCTAGTGCACTGTAGGTAACCTAACGCCAATGCAGGCACCCTTGTGCAAGGGTGCAAGGGTACTTGCTCTGTGGGCAGTACTGTTTTAAAGCAGGACGAGATCCCTTCCTGCTCAAAAACAACCCTTAGCAGCACTTTCCTCTTATACACAGAAAGAGGAAGCAACAAATATAAATTAAGATATTTCTTCTTGCTATGCGTCTTTTGGGTATGCACACCAGTTGTGGCACAAACCCAGGTTTATTGGCTAAGTGAACCTGAGTTTGTGGTAAAATATATGGGTAGATGCATTGGATTACGCATGCTTCACCCAAGTGATTCAGGAAAATTTTTGTCATCCCCAGACAACAACTACAACAAATTAAATTAGCTTAGTATTTAGTACTGTTAATATTATAACAGTACTTCAGCTTTGGTATTTCTTTTATGACTATTTGTGATTTTATTTGTGATTGCCTGAAGCTGAGTGTGCTGTACATACGTATAAAACTGATAATGATTACCAATATATTAGAAATAGATAACCACCTTATTGGATTTGAACAACTATCAATGGTTACACTGATTTATATGATGTAATATTTTGTTATATTTTGGTGGCATGGTCATATTTGGATTATATGCAAGTCTTAGTTCAACTAGTGTGTCCACATGAAGGACTTGGGAGATTTGTTTGTAATCCAAGTATGACCATTGCACCAAAATCTCAAACAATATTAAATCAATGTAAATCAATTTTTGACATTGAACATGAGGGGTGTTCTATGTGTGTGACGTTGTGCTGCTAGAACCCATATTATATAGACCAACTTTTTTGTGATGTGCTTTTTTTTAGATATGAGGACTAAGAAAATTGACTCATTTTGTGTGGTACTAACCCTAATTAATTTAGCATGAAATAGGGGGTTTATATTCGAAGACCTCATTTCATTTCACTAATCTAGGCCACAAACATCATCTAGGCCAGGGGTATGACACCTTTCCTGTAGTGAGTGCCACTACATTGGCTTACTGTCTGATGTTCTAGAGGCAGATAATATAGTTTGAAACACATACAATGACGACTAAAGGCAATATGGAAGGGCTGCCATGTGTGTAAGTGAGAGCATGGTCTTTGGTGATGTAGTGTGTGTATTGTATGGGTGAGTGAGAGCTTGTGTCATTTCTACTTGCAGCACATGATATACCTTTCCCCATGTGTAGCATCATGATATGGCAAAACATACTGATACTCATCTCTCAGAATATGGACTGTAGTTTAAATTGAAACAAAAACATCAGTCAACTCCAAAACTTGAAAGTTTCTTCTTTCACTTTACTTTTCTCTCATCTCAACATAGGGCTGTATTTTTCACTTGTACTACTGGTACAGTATCTACTGGCTACTGGAAGAAAGGGACATACAGTTTGTCAAATGAAATCTGGATTTGTGAGTAAAATACCTGAAAAATCAGCTTATTCATTCAGATGACTTTTCATTTAAATTTTAAGGCATTTCAAACATTGTCAAATATCATTATGTCCCCACCTAACTTATTCAGTTCACTACACTCCAATCACAACAGTTCACTTATGAACAAAAAGAGACTAATTCGCCTGTGTATGAAGAAGAAACAAGTTACTTAGAAAAACATGTACCTGTTCTTCTGAGTTCCCACACAATTAGTTGTACAGGAACAAGACCTCTGTGGTGAGGAGTTCCAAATCCTCAGGAGAGAAATTAGGGGTCCTGTCACCTGCTTTGCCCAGCATCTTGGCTCCCAGAAGTTGGTAACAGCTTGACGTATACATGTGGTTAGAGCAAGTTAAGCAGCACATACTGTCTTGGTGGCAATATTCAACAGAAAAAAGATCTAATACAATCTCAAAAGCTTCCATTCAATCACTGTGCAAGTTGTCTCTGTACAAGATCTGTACATCCAAAGCGTGTGTCTGTCCCATGATCAACCTAGGTTCCCTTTGTACTTTACAACAGCAACGTATCGCTGCAAATGTCACAAATTTGAATTGTCCAAATGAAGATAACCTGGTAAAGGATCCTAAAACAAAATAACAAGTGAATATTAATGATTTCACATAAGAATATTGGCTCAAATGATAGGTTAGGATGACATGTACTGAGCACAGGAAAAGATAATCAATGTCAATAAACACAGTAGTCAATGTATGGAAACTTTGATCATCAAATTTCTTTGGCCTTGACTTTCTTGAACTAACCATTTCTACTAAATTACCATAACAGTCTGATATGTTGACTTTGTAACATATTGTTCTGACATTTGATGTTGCAATTTGTAGAGGTAAACTTACACTCAGGTGAAGAAGTTGTCAATAACATCTTGATATATAGCAATTCTTTCTTCTTCACCACTTTCCTTTTCATTTTCCATTTCAACATCCTCACCAGGTGGCTCTTATTGGTCTTCATCCTCTGTGATGATTGGGATGTTCCGTTGCAGGGCTACGTTGTGCAACATGCAGCAAGCAACTGTGATTTGGCACACCTTATTGGGTGAGTAGAGGAGGGTTCCACCAGTCTTGCCTTGACATCTAAATCTGGTCCTCAGGAGCCCAACAGCCCGCTCCTCTGGTCTCTGTGTTCTTCCATGGAACTCACTTGAAGCAAACTTCCCATGGCATTGTTAGATTCCTCCGCAGTGATAACAACCATGGTTAGATAGGATAAGCTGAGTCTCTTATATGAAAGTGTAAAATATATTGAGGAAAAATATCTCATCCCACTGTGCATTCCTAAACTATGAACAAAGCAAATAACCTTCCTGTCATATTGTACTTACCAACAAGACAGTTGTGCCACTTGCAGGGTTATGGTGCTACTCCGTATTACAAATGACTCATGTGTTGACCCTAGGAAATGGTCACACACACTTGAGATGTACAAATCAGGTAAGCAGACAACTTGCACATTGATTTAATGGAATTTCTTCTGATTGGGGTAGACCTGTTCTCGGCCATTTGTTGGCACTAAGGCAATATGTGTGCCATCAATTGCTCCAACCACATGTGGTATGTCACACAAAGCATTAAAATCTCCCTTCACATTGGTAAAATCCTCATGTCGTGAAAATTGGATGAAGCTGTTGTTGTGTTTCATCACTGAAGAAAGAACTTCTTGTAGCACACCACTGAAAGTTGGTTGTGACATGCCTCCAGATACTGCCACAGTGTATTGGAAAGATCCTGTGGTCACAAAATGAAGTACTGCCATGGTTTTCCTGATTGGTGTTATTGGTGTTGTATTCCTATTGTGAGGCAGAAGATCAGGCTCCAGCTGGTGACATAAATCCAGAATAGTTTGCCTAGTCAATCTAAGTTTTTGTATGATGTCCCTTTCCACCTTGGAGGCAAGGTCTGGAAAAGGTCTGAAGACTTGAGGCTGTCGTCTTCTACCCCTCTCTGGGCTCTTATGACTGAATTTAGGAAAAAGTAATATCACTTTAAATGATCCTACAATACTTAGATAATCCACACACATCTCAAGTCTTTGTAAACATTCATCTCTTTTTTGTGACATATATATATATATATATGTATATTTATATATGTATATATATACACATAATTTTTGTGTTATGTTGCAACTTCGAATAACTATTTTTTACATGTATGATATTTAAAAAGAGAAACGTGTAAATAATACATTTGAAATGCACTATTTGCACATTCTTTTTTTTTAGTCCATTAACGGAAGTATTAAAAACAACGTGTCACTATTATTGTTAAATATAGTAATGGTTTCCATGTTAATGTGTCAAATGATTAAACAAACTGTGTTGTATGTATATTATATTGGTAAACAAGCACAAAACTATTTGAGTGATGTAATTAAAAAATACACTGCTTCACATCCTAAAATGGAGGGTGCTTGACCTTGACGTCAAGACATTGGCTGTCGGACGACCATCGGCGGAAGTTGGTCTCAGAAAAGACACAGCCATGGGCTAACATGTGTGATGGCTATGCATGAAAGCCCTTGGCTATGTCTGTCTCCATTTTGTATCATGTACGCCGTTCACTTCTATGTGATGTTATGAAAAAAGCTCACTTGCCCCCTGACACTGCAGCCAACAACACCTTCTCTACTGGCCCTGGTGTTGAACCTAAAATGAATTTCAAACAATATGAAGTTAAAAGTCTGGATTGTACCTCAAATGTGTCTTCAGCTACAAATGAAGCAACCTAAAAGTGAAAATTATGATAAATAGAATGATTAGGCCTTTGTGTGATTTTTTTTAAGTTAAGCTGGAAGGTTAATTTACACAGATGCAAACTTCAGTAAAAATGTTGAAGAGATGTCCTGAAATTACAAATGTTAGTTAGAAAATGTACTTTACATGTACCAGGCATTCAACGCAACGCAGTAGAGAGGAGAGTTGAGAACTAAACAATTCCAAGGCCTAGCAGGCTAAAAAAAGACTACCGTGCAACTTATTAAAATTAATGGCAGTGGTCATTATATGAACATTGTAAAGCAAATTGCTTATCAATACTACTTATATTCAGCGTACCACAGAACATGACTGAAAACTTTGATTTAACAGACTATGAATTATGCAAGCAATTACATCAATTCAATGGAGTAAAAAGTTGGTGATACCATACTACATCAACACAACAAATGACATTTTCAGGCATAGCGTAAAATGGTAAATAGCAACTGCATAACACTTTGACATATGTGCATTTATGGAAGAAAAGGGAGGTTGAGCAACATCACCTTGCTCTATTGTTTCCAGAGACATCTGGACAAAAATGATAGTTGTAGTCATTTTTAAGCTCCATTGACAATACTTGTTAAAACGTGACTTAAACATGCCTATTTAAATATCTACAATGAAAGTGAACACGCTTTTACAAGATGTACACACATATGTGAATGATGTAAATAGTTGAAAAAACACTTACAAGCACTATTTCTTCATGTGCAAAAAGATGGCGTTTGGAACATAGTGCAACAACTTACATTGAAATAAAGCAAGGAACTAGGCAAATACAAGGGATGATCCCTGGAGAACAACACACATTCTGACAAAACATATTGAGCATTGTTAAAAAGAGAGATCCAGCCATGAAGCCAGTCATTTGGATAAAACAAGAAATTTGGTTTGATTAAGTTTAGATGCATATGTTTTTGTAATGGTCTTGAAACATTCTGAACAGCTAACTTACTACATTTGTGATTAGTGAGACATTGCTAAGTTCAATTTACTAGTCTCCACTCCACCAGGGATTCCTGTCAAGCCTTCAGGCTGTAGGATCTGCAAGACCTTCTCCTCCCAGGGAACTAGTTGTAAGGAGGGGCTGGGAGAACCACCACCAGTCCTCTGGGCCTCCAGCTGATGCTTGAAGACCAGAGAACGCACTCTCCCCCACAGGTCATTCCACCTCTTCCTAATTTCCTTGTGTGTGCAGATTGTTTGCTACAGCATTTACTCTGTCAACTTTTCTGGTCCACATTTGCCTTTTCTGAGATACGGTTGTATTTTGTACTTGGGCTCCAAACAATTATGGCTCTTCTCTAATAATTTCATCCACCATGACTGACAATTCCAACTCTGTAAGACGTGGATTTCTCCTACCTGCCATAGTGATTAACTAAAAAATTATCTAGTACCCCAAAAGTTGATGAAAATCAAAAAAGGTGAAAGGAAAGGAAAATAAACAGAGGGAGAAGAAATACAGAGAAAGAACCTGACTCCTGAATGGCAAATTCAGCAGCAAAATGTTTTTCTGCATTGGAAGGGCAAAGTATCATGGTCTGAAATGCAGTGTGTTTTATAGTATAGTTTTCAGGTGTTCACAGTTGGCCAATATACATCAGGTGTGTTCTGTTAGCATCCATCCAATAGCCACCGCCATAGTACAATTCTGCATGAGTCCTGCAACGGACTCCCGCTGGTACTCTGGTGTTGTCTAAATATGGTCAGCTCAATGCAGCCGTCCAGACAGCGACAGATTGCTATAAGCCAGCATTGGAGTCTGGCACGTCAACTGCGGGATACCACTTGTGTGACGGAGTACAGTCCATTGACACAGACTGAGGTTGAACCATCATAGATCTAAATACGGTGGTTTGAACTCCGTCAGCTTGGTGGAGTACTTGGGACAGCCATCTCGACAGAACGGCGGTAGTCCCGACAAGATCTAAATCAGACCCTAAGTCCCCTTGGTTAACACTTTTAAAAAGAACACTTGGGATCATATTTATACTTTTTGATGCAAAACTGCGCAAACGCAAAAAATGCCTTTAACCAGTCTAGCATCATTTCCTGTCACAAAATCATCCGTACCACATGACTCCTGGCTCATAAAAGACAGGAGTGATGCATACCACCCCAATGGCCAGCACAGGGGACGAGGGTCCCCTGTGCATGGCCATTGCACCCAGTGCCATGTAGGGGGGGCCAATTTAGGGCCCCCAATGGCCCTTTAAAATAATATTAAAATTACTTACCTCTACTTACCCTACTTACCTGGGATGGGGTCCCCCATCCTCTCGTGTCCTTCTGGTGTGGGTGGGCGTGTTCCTGGGGGTTGGGGTGGGCACCTGTTGGCTCTTTCCATGGTGTTTGACCATGGAAATTAGTCCACAGGTCCCCTAACGCGTGCTCTGACCCAGGCTTTAAATAATGGCGCTAAGCAGGCTTAGCGCCATTATTTAGGCCTACCTCCTCCCGTGCACCTTTTTTGCACGGGAGGATAAATGAGACGTTAGGGGCTTAGAGTCATTTTTTGAGCGGGAATGCCTACTTTGCATCTCATTGACGCAAGGTGGGTTCACGCATCCAAAAAATGACTTTAACTCCAGTGTTTTGGCGCTAGACGGGTCTAGCGTGAAGATATAAATATGGAGTTAAGTTTGCGCTGAATTAGCGTAAAAATAAATGATGCTAATTTAGCGCAAAGAAAGTATAAATATGCCCCTAAGTGGCAAAAAATCAATATATCATTCTGCATGTTTTTTGTTAATGAGGTAATGGTTTGACGTTAATGCCCTTAGTTAACTTAATACCTTTAGATATTTTGTTCTGAAAGAGCTACACTAGCAACTATGCACTCCTGCAGATTTGAAAGGGTCTCCTTTAAGGAACGGATTTTGCTGCCCCTCAGTTGCTCCCACCCCAGCAAATGTCTGGATGTCCCAGGTTACATGGAGTGTTCTTGTGATAGGACATACGTAGTTAGACTAGTGATTAGATATAACCTGGTTAAAAAGTCCAGAACAAATCAAGGAAATACTAGTAATGGTATCCTTATTTCAGTATAGAATTGAACACCATTGTGTTATGTGGTTGAGGCCATGACTTTAAAAAACAAGGAATAATACTCAAATAGTTGCCTATAACATATGATACATGGTGATTAATAGGTTTTAGTAAGTGACTAAAGTGAATAATACTAAGGATCTGATATAAGAAAAGAGTCACTAATGTGGTGCAAGGAGGCTCTAGGGGCTCTTAAATCTGCCCCAACTGTGTACCCCAAAAACAACTGTTTGGGTTTATTATGAACAAACTGGAAAAGTCCAAGGCCATTGGCCAGTCCACATGGAAGTGTCCATGCACATCACTGTGCTCTCACTTGACTCCTATGCTGCCAGGGAACCTCCACTTGAAGGGGCATCAAGTGGGCAGACAGGTACCTCAGGGATCATCCCTAGGGGGTGGTCGGATTTGGGTATGTTTGGGTTTAGGAGGGGTGGACTGCTTCTTAGGAGGGGTCAGCTTCTTGTTGGGGAAGGGTATGGGTGCTTGCACTGGGGCAGATGTGACAGGGAAGGACTTGGAGGTGGAAGGGACTGGTTGGGAGGCGGGTGGAGGCCTCTTGGGTGGAGTAAACAGGAGAAAGGGCAAGCTCAAACAAAAAAACAGTCTTAGAAACATGGGGACGGTCAGTAGAAGGGGGTAGGGATTTGGAGGTTGAGGGAGTGGTTGTCTGCTGTGTCGGTGTGGATGTTTTGGGTGTGTGAGGTATACTTATGTTTGGGTGGTGTCTGTTGCATGTGGATGTGTGCGTATCTTGTGGGGCTGGGAGGTGGAGGTGCTGGATAATGTGGGAGTGGTGGATGTGTGTGTCTCTGTTGAGGAGGTGCCTGCGAGTATGGTGGGTGTGGTTGGTGTGTCACTGACTGTTGTGGTGGTGCCTGCGGGTGTGCTTGATGTGTGGGACAGTGAGGGTGCCTGACGAAGTGGTGGCTGATATTTGTGTGGGTGTCTGTTGAGTGCTTGGTGCCGATGTGTTTTGTGGTGTTTGTGTTTATGTGTGCTGCTTTTGTGTACTGAGGTGGGTGTGTGGGGATTGATCTGTGTGAGTGGGATAGCTAGGGGAATAGTGGATTTGGATTAGGAAGAGGGAGGTGGAGGGGGACAGAAGCTGCGGGGTGACAGGCTGCCATGAAAAGATCTATGTAGGCCAGATGTTGCATTATGAATGCCTTTCGGGAATGCAGTTGTCTGCTGCAGCTGGGTGGACAATCCCTAGATTGCATTCACAACAGCTGTCTGACCCACAGAGATACTCTTCAGTAGGTCAATAGCCTCATCACTGAGGGCAGGAGGGGTAACGGGCTGGGGTGTAAGTGCCTGCAGCAAAGGAGATGCCCACCTTCTTGGATGAGGGAGCATGGCCACTGGGTGGGGAGCAACAGGGACGTTGGTGATAGACTGGGGGTGGCAGACAAAGATTGTGCAGGGGTACATTCCAATGGGTCCGCCACCACTAGGGAGTGGCCACTGGAGGAAGAATCTTATAGTGACGTGGATGTAGATCCGGTCTCCCCCAAGGCACCCCCCTCACCCTCCGGGCCACTGGTCCCTCTGTGTTGGTAGTGTCTTAATGCAAGGTCCTGTGGCCAGATGTTTCCCCACTTGGCTGTGCCCTGTCTCCTTCACTTCCCTGGGGTGATGCTGCAAATACAAAGAGAAATTCACTATTCCACAAGCTAATCCACAATCCCATTGTAAGTTCTCAATTCTGTAACAATCTTCTGGCATTGTTGGTAAGGCCCACCCACACCTCGTTGAGGTCACCTAAGAGATGCTGTACTTATTCTTGCCAATTTGAGGTGGGCTTGATTGCCGGGCTGGGCCGTAATTCAGCAGAAGGTTGTCTAAATGATGTAGCTTCTACTAATAGGGGAGTTTCTGGTGCTGTTCCGACAACCAACTTAGGCCCTCATTACAAGTGTGGCGGTCAGTGTTAAAGCGGTGGTAATACCGGCAACAGGCCAGCGGTAAAAAAAATTGGGATCACGACCAAGGCGGAAACCGCCAACACAGACAGCCCCTTTAACACTCCGACCGCCACAGCAGTAGCAACAAACACCGCAGCGGCAACCGCCAACAGACAGGCGGAAGACAATGTACCACCCACCCAATCACAACCTGCCTAACCGCCAGCTTTTCTGGGGCAGTACCAACGCCATCAAAAGCATGGCGGAAACAGAACACAGAAGTGAAACCACTCACCTCCCGACCCTCAATGAAGAACCAGGACGCCATGGAGCCTGAGTTACAGGTCCTGCCCATGCTGGTCTACCTCCTCATCTACCAAGAATATGAAAGGCGGCGGCGACAACCACGGTGAGTACTGCACCTAGTACACAGGAGAGGGGGGAGGAAAAAGAGAGTGATACACACACCCAACACCCCCACCCTCACCCACAACACCATACACACAAACCCATGCAACAACATTACATTTACACCCCGTAACCCCCGGAAGAACGCAAGGACAAAAGGAATTGAGTTAAATTAGTGATATATTAGAAATAGGCAGATATACGTAATGAATAGAAAAACATGATATACAAAAATATACAATATGTACATAAGGCCGTACATTGTCCTTTCCAAATGTCCATGGGCCACTGGGCCAAAAATCATATGCCAAGCTCACACTTGACTCCTGCCTCAATACGGAGAGAACACTGCAGGGGCATCAGGTTGAAAACACATAGGCACCTCAGGGGGACGGGGGGCCACCTCAGTCGGAAGATGGAATAACGCCACTGCTCCTCAAGGGGGCTCCATGCCCACTGCTTGGTCTGGGGGAGTGCAAGGCCACAGTCTCTTAAGTGGATGGTTTGCCCACTGCTGTGTCCTGGGGAGTGCAAAGCCACAGTCTCTCAAGTGGGTGGTTTGCCCAATGCTTGGTCCTGAGGAGTGCAAAGCCACAGTCTCTCAAGTTTCTCAAGTGGGTGGGTTGCCCACTGCTTGGTCCTGGGGAGTGCAAAGCCACAGTCTCTCAAGTCTCTCAAGTGGGTGGTTTGCCCACTGCTTGGTCCTGGGGAGTGCAAAGCCACAGTCTCTCAAGTCTCTCAAGTGGGTGGTTTGCCCACTGCTTGGCCCTGGGGAGTGCAAAGCCACAGTCTCTCAAGTCTCTCAAGTGGGTGGTTTGCCCACTGCTTGGTCCTGGGGAGTGCAAAGCCACAGTCTCTCAAGTGGATGTTTTCTTCCACTGGTTCTGGAGGGGGCTTTGTGCCCAGTGTGCTTCATCCTGCCAAGGATAGGGTGAGTCAATGCCTTTCTCCGCTGGATCTTGAGGGGGCTTTGTGCCCAGTCAGCTTCATCCTGCCAAGGATAGGGTGAGTGGATGCCTTTCTTCACTGGTTCGGGAGGGGCCTTTGTGCCCAGTGTGCTCATCCTGCCAATGATAGAGTGAGTGGATGCCTTTCGCCACTTGTTCTGGAGGGAGCCTTGGGCCCAGTGAAGCAACACTTGGGGTGTGGCAGTTCACATTCCCTCACCTGGGTGTCTGAGGCATAAGATTTGCAGAGAACAGGTTGCATGATAGTCCATGGAGGCAGGGATAGACTCCATCCTGCGGCAGCTAAGGCTGCAAACTGGTGGTGGTGCCGGTGCTGCCAGTGGTGTTGGGAGGCTCCAGCCCTCCTCCTGAAGCTCAGACGGCTGCCCACTGGGGCTGCTGCTGCTGGTAGTGGTCCTACTGTCAGCAGTACAGATGGCGGTGGTTGTGGCGGGGCCTGCGGTGGTGCTAGCGGCAGTGCATGTGGTGGTGCTGGCCGTGGTGCAGGTGCTGCCAGTGGTGGAGGGAGGCTCCAGCCCTTCTCCTGCAGCCTCAGACAGCTGCCCACTGGGGCTGCTGCTGCTGACAGTAGTGGTGCTAGTGGCGGTGCTGGTGGTGGTGCTTGCGGCGGTGCTTGCGGTGGTGCTTGTGGTGGTGCTTGTGGCGGTGCCTGCGGTGGGGCTGATGCTGGTGCTGCCCGCGGTGCGAGTGGCGGTGCTGGCAGTTGTGCTGGCTTCACCTGCAGCCTCCGACCGCTGAAGTGCCTTGCCTGGTGTTTTCTGCCCCTTCCTCACCTTGGCAGATGGTGGTGTGACCTTGGGTCTAGCTGCTGGAGGTTTTGACGAGGCCTTGCTGGGTGGTTCGTGCTCTTTGGCCTTGCTGCATGCTGTCCCCTTCTTCACCTTGGCAGGTCGCGGAATGTTTTTTTCCTTTGCAGGGGTTGCTGGCACACTGGCTGGCCTGACGGCTGCCCCCTTTGAGCCTTTGTGAGTTGCAGGTACCACAGCGGACAATGACTTGGTGGCTGAGGTGCTGGCCTGGGTTCTGGACACGTTCCCTGAGGGGAAGGAAAGGGGGGAGGGGTAGGGAACAGGTCAATGTTTGCCAGGAAAACCTTCTTAGACACACTGGGGTGGGAAGAGAGAGAGGGTTTGGGAGTGGAGGAAGAGGGAGTGGTTGTAGGAGGTGTCTGCTGATCTTTGGTGCAGGTGCATGAGCTGGATGCTGTTGTGAGGTGGATGGCTGTTGGGTGGGTGGGTGCTTCTGTTTGTGTACTTTGGGAGGAAGGGTCACAGACACACTGGGAGAGGACACAAGGGACGTGTGACTGGATGTTGGGGTGGTGACTGCTCGTGAGGGGTGTGTTGTGATAGGCGTGCTAATGATGGAGGTAGTAGATGAGGATGTAGTGCATGCAGGTTTGAGTGGAGAAGCTACTGAAAGGGAGGTGGACGAAGAGGAGGAGGGGGACACAGTGGAGGCAGTGGATGTTGGTGTGTCTGCATGGGGATGGTGCTTGTGTGAGTGCCTGTGAGATGAAGTGTGGTGCATGTTTTTGCCTGAGACACTTTTGGGTGTTGATTTGGGTGAATGTTGGTCTGAAGGTGTGCTTGGGATAGGCTGGGGTTGAGGGGATTGAGTCAGGGTAGAGGAAGTTGGAGGGGAGAGGCTGAGTTCAGGTAGAAGGGCTGCCATCAGTGTTGAGGCCAGAGCCTGAAATGCTCTCTGTTGGGCTGCCACGCCAGAGTGAATGCCCTCCAGGTATGCATTTGTTTGTTGCAAAGTCCTCTTGACACTCTGGATGGTATGCAGTATGGTTGACTGCCCGACAGTGAGGGATCTCAGGAGGTCAATAGCCTCCTCACTGAGGGCAGCAGGGCTGACTGGGGCAGGGCCTGAGGTGCCTGGGGCGAAGGAGATGCCCACTCTCCTGGGTGAGCGGCCATGGGAAACACGCTGAGGGGCTGCTGGGAGGGTGGTGCTGGTAGGGGGGTTGGCGGCTGTACCTGTTGTTGGGTTGGCATTGAGATGTCCGCCACCTCCAGGGAGCTTCCATCGGAGGAGGAGTCGCTGTCTGTGGTCTCCACTTTTGTCCCCTTCGTGGTGCTCCCCACGCCCTCCGTCCCACTGGTGCCCTCACCGTCGGTGGATCCGGCCTACAAGCCCATGTGGGATGCAGCTCCCTCCGTTGCCGGTGCCTCTGCTCCTCTGCCAGATAATGCTAATGCACACAAGGACAGGGTGACAAAACAAAAAGGGGGGGAGAGACAGAGGACACAATTGGTCAATGCCAGCAACAACATCGTTGGCGTACACAACACACAGGGAGCAGCCCTATGCACTGGGCCATGCCCAACCATTTACTAAGATAGCCACCAGCCCATGGGCTACAATGCCTTCCGCCATTAGCTGCACACCTGAAACCCACAGGACCCTGCCCAGTAGTAGATGCCCACTAACACTATTGGGGTAGGAGTGCTTCAGAGCCTGCCCAACAAGGGACCTACCCTGCCATCTTTGCCCTGGCCTAGGGGCACCCATAGCCCACATCCCCTGCCCAGGTAACTCTTAACGCATGCAAAGTCAGGATTCTGAATCTGTACTCAACCCTTTGTGGCTGCTGTGGTGCCTTCAAGCACCCATCCAACTCCAGATGGGCCACCGCCAGGGTGAGGAACATCAGGGGGGTCATGGTGCGACGGGCACCCCTTCCTCGTTGGGAGGCCAGCCACAGCTGGGCCTCTGCCGTCTTCTTTGCCCAGTTGCGCAGATCCTTACACCTTTTGCGGCAGTGGGTGCTCCACCTGTCAAAGACCCCCAGGGTCTGCACCTCCTTGGCAATGGCACGCCAAATACCCTTTTTCTGGTGGGCGCTGACCTGCATGGAAAGGACAGCAAAAAAGTGAATTAGTCAACTGTCCGGACCATCATACTCATAGCCCACCAGATCCCTCCCATCCCCTGATGCACATACACTGACTACCTTAGATGCAGCACTCTGGCCAGAATGCTTCTGCCCCCCCCACATGTGGCTTACACACACAGCACTCATACATTCATGGCCCACGCATCATGCTCAAAGTGTACTCACCTGTTTGTCTGGAGGACCGTAGAGTAACTTGTACTGGGGTAGGTCCCCATCCACCAGTTTCTCCAACTCCTCCGCAGTGAAGGCAGGGGCCCTCTCCCCAGACACATGAGCCATTGTCGCTTCCAGACACAGGTCACAGCAGCACTTGCAGTATAGGTCCTCTCCTGTTGAAGGTCAGGTAGTAAGTGAGTGAACAGATAGAAAATGGCGGTCACTTCCGCGGCGGTGCGTACCGTCACCGCCTGCGTACATCTTCATTGGCTCCTGGAACCCATAGGGCCCAATGATAACCAATGCGAAGTTGCACGGCGGTCTTCGACCGCCTACCACGACGTGCACAACGCAAGCGGAATTACTTCATTTCCACTTGTCCCTCCTCACAGGTCAGGCAGCTGCCATTTCAGGGGCGCACAGGGCATGGCACCTAACTGTGTCACAGCAGACATTGGCACAGCAACAGATTGTCGGATTCACATACTGGTTCAGTGAAGCAAAATAATCATCATTAGTGCAATAGTGTGTGAATATGACCCTCTGCTCACGGTTGTCTTCCATAGGCTTCAACCGCTGAGGCTGAATATGAGATGGCAGCATCCTCTGGTGTACAGACCCCTGGTGGACCTTGCGACAATGGAGGACAGACACATTATCATAACCTACAGACTTGATCGTGCCACAATCCAAGAACTGTGAGCCCAATTGGAGCCAGACCTGATGTCAGCTATCCGCCAGCCCACAGGTATCCCCCCCTCTCGTGCAAGTCCTGTCAGTGATCCATTTCCTGGCAAGTGGTTCCTTTCAGACAACAGTGGCCATGGCATCAGGGATGTCTCAGCCAATGTTTTCCAACGTGTTGACCAGAGTGTTGTCAGCCCTGCTGAAACACATGCGCAGCTACATCGTATTCCCCCAGGTGGAGGATTTGGCCATAGTGAAAGCTGACTTTTATGCCCTAGGACATATCCCCAACATCATTGGTGTCATTGATGGTACACATGTGGCATTTGTCCCCCCCGTAGAAATGTACATGTTTACAGGAATAGAAAAAGCTATCACTCTATGAATGTGCAGATGGTGTGTTTGGCGGACAGGTACATCTCCCATGTGAATGCCAAATATCCTGGCTCTGTGCATGACGCCTTTATCTTGAGGAATAGCAGCATCCCATATGTGATGGACCAACTCCAGAGGCATCGGTGTGGCTAATAGGTGAGCCCAAGTTCCCCTCACAGTATAAGTAGGTGCCTGGGTATGGGGTTGTCCCTAAGGGTTAGTGTGTGTCTAACAGTTGTCCCTCGATATTTGCAGGTGACTCTGGTTACCCCAACCTCTCATGGCTACTGACCGCAGTGAGGAATGCCAGGACAAAGGCAGAGGAACGTTACAATGATGCACATGTGCGTACAAGGAGGATTATTGAAAGGACCTTTGGCCTCTTGAAGGCCAGGTTCCGGTGCCTCCATCTGACAGGTACTACTCACCCAAGAAGGTGTGCCAGATCATTGTTGCATGTTGCACAACCTGGCCTTGAGACACCAGGGCCCATATTTATACTTTTTTAGCGCCGCATTTGCGCCGCTTTTTGATGCAAAAACGGCTCAAACTTACAAAATGCAATTGTATTTTGTTAGTTTGCGCCGTTTTTGCATCAAAAAGCGGCGCAAATGCGGCGCTAAAAAAGTATAAATATGGGCCCAGGTGCCTTTTCTGCAGGAGGATGTGCCTGGAGATGGTCTTGTGGCAGTGGTGGAGCCTGTGGACAGTAAGGAAGAGGAGGCAGAGGAAGAAGATGTTGACAACAGAAGCAATATAATTCAGCAGTACTTCCAGTGACACACAGGTAAGACATTGTAACTTCACTTTACGTTTCAGTTTTCCTGCAGGGACCTTTTGCGGGGTGGTTCTCATTCTGCAGGGGGTGGGGTGCTGGTGGCCTGTTGTTCCTGTGGCGGGGCCTCCTATCCACTAGCGGAGGTGGAAGGCTGTTCATTTGTTTGGCTAGTATTAGGGGCCCGTTGGTGTGCCACTGCCTCCCTCATGGTGTTGCCCATGTCAGCCAGCACCAGGATGGTGTAGATGTTTTTGAGGTCCTCCCTGATCCCCAGGTACTGTGCCTCCTGCAGCTGCTGGGTCTCCTGCAACTTGGCCAGTATCTGGCCTATGGTCTCCTGGGAATGGTGGTATGCTCCCAGGATGTTGGAGAGTGCCTCCTGTAGAGTGGGTTCCCTGGGCCTGTCCTTCCCCTGTCGCACAGCAGTCCTCCCAGCTTCCCTGTTGTCCTGTTCCTCTGTCCACTGAACAGTGTGCCCACTGCCACTGACCCCAGGTCCCTGATTGTCCTGTGTTTGTGGGGTTGCCTGGGGTCCCTGTAGTGATGGACACACTGCTGATTGACGTGTCCTGGGGACAGTGGCATGGGCCCGCTGAGTGGGTGCTGTGCTGATGTTTCCTGAGGGGTGAGGTTCTATGGTGGGTTGGGACTGTGGCAGGGGAACCAACTGTCCAGAGGTCCCGGGTGGGCCAGGTTGGTCATCCTGATCCAGGCGTGCAGAGCTGCTGTCGTCACTGTGGATCCCTTCAGGGGGGGACTAGATGTAGTTGGCACCTCGTCTCCGGTGACGTTAAGTATGGGTCCTGTGGGGATGCAAATGCAGTGTTAGTGTATCTGTGTGTGCCATCTTGTGTATGGGTGGGTTTCCCTGTATGATTGTGATTTCCCTGTCAGCTTGGCCTTGTGTGAGTGGTGATTTTGTGGGCTGAGTGAGTCTCTCTATTGCGCATGCTGTGGTGATGGGTGTTCATGCAGGTCTGTGTTGGGGGTCCATGCATTGGTGTTACATGCAGGGCTTGGTATTGGGGTGGGTGGGCTGTGATAGTGGGGTATGTGTGAGGTAGTGGAGTGATGGGGTGAGGGTAGGAGTTTGTGATGGCATGCAGGTAGGGCGGGGGGATAAAGTAGTAAAGATTTGACTTACCAGAGTCCAGTCCTCCTGCTACTCCTGCGAGGCCCTCAGGATGCATTATTGCCAAGACTTGCTCCTCCCATGTTGTTAGTTGTGGGGGAGGAGGTGGGGGTCCTCTGTACAGCTACCTGGTGTCTTGCAACCACGGAACGCACCTTACCCCGTAGGTCGTTCCACCTCTTCCTGATGTCATCCCTTGTTCTTGGATGCTGTCCCACGATCCTCCGCCATAGCTCCATCTTCCTTGCAATGGACGTCTGCTGCACCTGTAATCCAAATAGCTGTGGCTCTACCTGGATGATTTCCTCCACCATGACCCTTAGCTCCTCCTCTGAAAACCTGGGGTGTCTTTGTGGTGCCATGGGTGTAGTGTGAGTGGTATTTGTGAGGGTGTGTGGGGTGATGTTTTGAGGTGTGTGCTGTGAGGTGTGTGGATGGTGTATGGGTGATGGTGTTCTGTGGCTTAGATTGAGTGGGTGCTCCTGGCTTGTGTCTCTCTCTCTGTTGGCAATCGTTTTTTTCTTTGAAAGGGTTGTGGGTAACGTGGGTGTGTGTTTTATAGTGGTGTGAGTGTGTGGGTGTGGTATGTGTATGTGTGTCAGGTGTGGATAGTTTGAATTGTCCAATGTGGTGGTGTTTTGTAAATGTGTGTGTATTTTGAGCATAGCGGTGTGTACCGCCAATAGTTTACCGCGGTTGAAAGACCACTGCGGTGATTCGTGGGTCGTGATACTGTGGGCGTATTCCTGTTGGCGTAACGGTGTGGGTTTTGCTATCGCCAGTTTATCACTGAACTTTGGTGTGGCTGACTTGTGTGGGTGTCTGTATAGTGGTGGCTTTCTCAGTGTGGGTCATAATACCCGTAGCGCAATACAGCCTTGGTCACGGTATGTTGGCGGCCATCAGCACGGCGGTAGGCAGCATTTACCGCCAGGGTTGTAATGAGGGCCTTAGTGTCCAAGATGCGCAAAGTTCATTAGCATCAATTAGCAAGTCTTCCAGTGATGGACCTGAAGTCAGGTAGAGTCAGATCCACCAATCATGGGGCTCAGTTAGAGGTTTTACAACTACCTCTGGAATCTTGCCCATATGTGCTTGTAATTTCAAATGTTCCTAGGATTCAAGCAAACAGCGTGGAGACTTATACAGAGTTGAAAAATAAGGTTATTCACTGGCTACATGCTAATGCTAAATTTGCATTTTTTATTGTGCCCTCGATATTAATGGTGAGGAGGGTGGGATTGGTGGGCCTGTTGAACAAGTCTGGTGTGGGAGATTGTATTGTCATGAACTTTGACTCACCTGCTTTGGTCCAACAGATTTTTTCAAACTTTTGCAGAGCTAGCCCCTTAGTAGGAGGGGTCTCCCTGTGTAGACTCTCAACCTTTTACCCCCACCCAGTATTCGATCTCGCCCCTAGTGGTTTGATACTTGGCTCTAGAGGTCCCCCCTGTTCCCATGTGTATCATGATTCACAGTCTTAATGTAGGAAATTTCCATCTTCCCTTTCAGATGCTGAGTGACACAAAGCCAAAGTCACACAGGGAATTCCTGGGATAGGGGGGCCGAGAACAACCACTGAGGAGTGCGATATTCTTAAAGACAAAGAATTCGGGGGACCCAGAGTGGGCAGCTCAGAGGAAGAACTAATGGTTAATGCGAACTCTATGAGTCTTACTCAAATTGTACCGCAAGCTCAGAATGATACCGGTCACTGTTCTTAGTTGGAACAAGGCCGGCCTTGAATCCATTGGGGCATACAATACCACTGGAGATAAAGAACTTGGGGGACCCAGAGCGGGCAGTTCAGTGGTAGGTCTAATGGGTAATATGAACTCTATGAGCCTTACACAGATTGCACCACAAGCCTAGGATGACACGCCGGTTACTGTTCTTAGTTGGAACATAGCCGGGCTTGAATCAAAAATGCGTATTCCAGATTGGGGTTCCTTTATAGATGAACATAAGATCTGCCTGTTCCAAGAGACATGGGCCTTGGGCCCCAGCATAGATTTGGTTTTAAAAGGTTTGGGGTTCCAACACGCAAGGTGTCTTCTGGAAGACCTTCGGGCGGGTTACTCATATGGGTTAGCAGTTCCCTCAAGTGTCAGGTCAAGGAAGTGGATATGGGCTGTGCTGATTTACAAGGCCTAATACTGTCAACCAAAGAGAACAACCACTACTTTTGGTGGATATTTATAGCAGGAGTGTGGGCAGCAACTGTGAATCTGATGTTCTAATTGTTCTAGATAATATTTTATCCAGCAGATTTACTACTCATCATATATTAATTGCAGGGGATTTTAATGCCACTTTTGAGCCGTATCCTTTGGCTCAAGAGCTTTACCAAGAAGAGGACATCTTTTGGGGTATCCTGCAACCAGTAATGAACAAAAGTCACAGAATGAGCAGAACGGCTTATCAAGCTGTTGATGTTACACTTGCATATGGTCTCCATGCTTGCAAAGGTCGTTCCTGCTCAGATGCTAACCCTTCTCCTGCCTTCAGATGTGGAGCTTATAGGAGCCATATTGAATTCCTTCTACTAGACATTCGTTTGTGGGGGCATATGGTCGATATGGTGGTAAAAGAACATGAAGAAAGTGACCATGACCCGCTGGATCTATCTATTAGGGGTCTGTTGCCTATAATAGAGGCCCCTGTTTCTAGGAATTATGTGCAGTATCTCACCACTACGACAACAAACAGAATGTCAAGTGGGAAGTTGTCAATTCCTCTCCGAGCTCCATTTCAGCAATATATAGCCTATTGGTAGATCAAATGGAGCTTATGCTTCATTTATGCGAGGATGACAGCAGGCTCCTGGTTGTTCATATGGAACTATTTAATTCCCTAAACAAACTTTTTATTAAAGAAGCTGCTGCCAAAATGAGAAATAGGTGTAGTGAGAGGTGGTACAACCAATCATGCAGGGAAGCCAAGCACAAACTATTGAGGGACTTGGGAAGGGGGATAAGAGAGCCAATAAAACAGTCAAGAGAGAGCTATAGGCTGGAACTATTTAAGGCACAAAGAAGTTGGGAACAGAAACTATGGGTTGCTCTTTTGGAGGCCGCAAGAACCAACAATGCTTCCACATTTTGGAAGCTGGTTTCAAACGACAGCTGTGACTTCCGGCCCTTGCCTGGCACATCAATTCTCCCCGTAGTATGGGTAAAACATTTTGGGTCACTTTACTCAGGGATTAACAAACCTAATTTTATGGAGTTGGACATCATTAGGGAAATTGGTGCCCCCCAATTAAGTTTTCCCTAGCCGAAACTAAGGCAGCAATAGCATCCCTTAAGTGGGGAAAGACCCCGGGCCTCGACAAAATACCTGGTGACCTCTATAAATCAAACTCCAATATTTGGGCCCCTTACCTGAATAAGGTCTGTAATGCAGTCGCCGCAAGAGCACCCATTTTGTGTACATGGAGGGGAGCTGAGATAGTCCCTCTTTTCAAGAGGGGCAGTCCCTGCGATACCTCCAACTACCATTCAATGAGCTTGCTTGATAACTTCTCTAAAATGTGTGCAAAGCAGATTTCTGTTTCACCTAGAGGAGTGGATTACAGAGAGTGGGCCATCTCTTATTTACAGACAGGTTTTAGACCTGCGGTCAGTACAACAGATCAAGTTCCGAGTTTTTTGGCAATCAAATGGAGAACTATGGACATCGGAGGTGGAAAGTTATATGTGGCATTCATTGATCTCCGAGCGGCCTTTGATCTGGTACAAATTATGGCTGACATTGACTAACATGGGAGTCCACAGAGGCCTACTGAACCTTATTGTCTGACTTCATGAAGGTACTTTCGCCCAGATTAGAAGTGGCAAGGATGGCGAATTAACAGATCCAGTTAATATTGAGAGAGGAGTGAGGCAAGGCTGTGTCCTTCCCCCACTCTCTTCCTTTTATATATAAGTAACTATATTAAGTACTTAAAAACTGCAATAAGGACTCACCTAGGTTGGTAGGCCAGAAAATCCCAGGGTTGCTTTATGCAGATGACACCATCATCATGGCAAAATCACCCTTGGGATTGCAAAATTTGGTTGATCAATTTTGTCTAATTTGCAGAGACTTTGGTCTGGAGGTCAATGTCGGGAAAACCAAGTTCATGGTTTGTAGTTCGCAAAAGAAGAAAGTGAAAGCTAGTATATCAATGAATTCTATTCCACTGGAAAGGGTAAACAAATTTGACTATTTAGGGATCAGGCTGATGGACTCAGGCAGATGGGATGCTCATATCAGAAAAGGAGTGCATATTATATGCCAAAGAGGGGGGCTCTGGGTCATCGTAAAGCCAGAGCTGTTGTTAGCCCCCTTAAACCCCATTGTAGAAATCTACAAAGTTCAGATCCGGGGTGCTGCATTGTATGGTGCAGATTTATTGGGTTCTTATAGACAGCTAGATGCTTTGCAAATAAAAGAGAATGATTTTATCAGACACATGGCCAGGATGGGGAAGGACACTCTGATGACTCCCCTTAGATTTGATCTTGGGATGAATAGTATTAAAGATGTAGAGGTTTTGAGGCCCCCCTTATATTGGATCCGCCTCCGGAGGTCAGAGGAATTGGAACCCTTTTGCGAGGCAGTTAGAGACCTATTAAAGAATCAAAGTAGCTGGAAAAAGGTCAATTGGCTGAGGGAAATGAAATCAGTCTGGGATGACTTGGGTTTTCCCCAATTTTGGGAGAGTCCCTACTCAATCACCAGCTAATTGTACTTCATTGGTCAAACTGAGATACTGGGAGAAGGCCAATGAGCAGATCCTTCATAGCAATGGGGTGGGTCGTTTAACATTAGAATTTTTGAGCGCCAAACAGGAGCCGTGGCCTGAGCAATTTCTTGACCTGGTGCCCGTGCTTTATTTCTTCAGTTTAGATATGGCATTTTACCAGTCAGTACTTTTACTGCCTGGTGGTTGAAGAATAGCCCGAGGCTAACAAATGTAAAATGTGCAACTTATGTGAGGAGTCAACTGAACACGTGCTTTTTTTTGTCCCCTATATAAAATTCCCAGGGAAGAATGGATTATTCCTCTGTGTAAGGCCTTCTTTTTATATGATCGTGCCAATTCTCACAGAATTTGCAAATATGACCCGTCTACATTGGTAGCAAGTGCAGTCACCAAATACTTTTCAGTAGTTTGGTCCATTCGCCATAGGGCTATCATAGCATTGGGTCACAGTGTAACTATTTAACCACACAGCTTGCATAGGTTCTTGGAACTGACCTTTTAGGCAGTAAATGGGCAATTATTTTCTAGTTCTGTTACTTTACCACCAGCGTTAGCTGTAAGGTGTTTTCTCTATGTATTTGTTCAGTATGTGTGCTATTTTAATATGAATCTGATAGCTGTTTTAAGACATGACATATGTCTCTTGTTACACTGCGTACGCGTTTCCAATGATTTGACCATGCTTAAACTATGTGCTTTCGAATGCAACACCTGTCCTCTACTGGCTTTGCCTGTATGACCCTGCAGGCAGCAGGCTCTCTTTGCCAAAGTATGTTATTTAAATTATTATGAAATTGTATTAATCTATAATACAATCTCAGTATTTTAGATTTTGGGTCGGATTATTTGTTTCTATTCTGATGATTGTGTTAATCTGGAAAATGTGAGTATGTATTTATTCTCATGGTATTATTGAGTCTTAAATATTTAATAATTTTAACTCTGTGATGCAGACGTTTTAGTGGCTTTGGCACCCAAACGTAAAATCATGTATCGGGAGTGTGTTTTTTTCCTATTTTTATTTTTCGACTGTTGCACCACACTTTTTATTATTGATTTTGCACTGACTATTTTCTGGACAATGGCGGACTATTGTAGGCCTTGGCCTATGATCGACCCTTTTACTTCCAGTGACTATGGCTTCCGAGAAGTTATCTCCATCTAATGCAAATTCTATTTTAAGTAAGTGTGGTGCTCTGTAAAGTACAATGACAATGAATGCACTTTCTTGTTTTATTGTTTTATGTGTAAACTTTTATGACCCATGGTCGAAATAAAGTGTGATTTGACAAAGAGAAATAGGGTCATCACATGTCCATGATGACACTTGAACAGCAGCTCTGATTAGCATAGATTACCATAATGTCAAGTAGGATACAGCAACAAAATCTACCTAAGTGGCCCCTACACGTACTATACCATATGCATTCAAGCCATCTGAACTGTCAACAGTTGCCCACAGGAAAATCAGGATCTCACATAACTATAATTGCATGGCTGAAGTTAAGCAATCACAGTAACCATTGAACAAATAGGAGACCTCATCACCTTCAATGCTTTGCCTCATGGAGCATACATCACTTACCTGTTGTCATACAATCATAGGCCAATGCCAACTCCATTCCCACAGATCCCACACAAGGTCATGCACGCATCTATTTGTTACATACACAATGACACAACAATTATAAATGATGCTTCCAGAACATGCCATCTTGCTGACAACAGTACAATGGTCTAGAGAAGGTGACATGGAAATACTCTTGTCACACTGTAAACAGTTTCTCAAAGCACACATCACCAAGTGATATTTGTCCCAATGGAGTCATGCAGGTAGCTCCATTGTTGCTCAGACAGGCCACACATTTGGTATGGAAATGCACACTGTAGGCAAAATGTGCAAAATGTTACAAAGATATGTCTCAAAACTCCACAACACAATAAATCAGCACGTCCCATGGAAGTCACCACTAATGGCTGACACCCCTTAAAATGACATACTCTGAGTGCATCAGTAGATGCCATTAGTCCCTTAGATTTTGAAGAGGCCCAGAGATTTGCAAGTACTTGTAGAAGGTCCTCAATATGTTGCCCAATTGGAAGCTACATCATTGTCTCCTATTTGGGCATGCAAACCCAGATGTCTGTGGATGAACGGTTGTACCCAAACCCATGTGTTTCCAACATAACTGTAAGTCATTCCATGATGACGACTTCCACCGGCGGTCCAGGCAGTTCCTACTGTCCAGTGGAGTAGGTCAGGTATTTGCCATTTTGCCAGCCTGAAATGCTGTTTTGAGCTTCATAAACTGCGTCACCACTACAAAACATGTTATTTTACCTCACAGACATCCTTATCCTGTCTTGTCAAGAAGGTCCTACTACTCAACCACAAATGTAGTATGTTGCATGGCACAGAAGGCATTTAACAGTGGGGCACAGTCCACCACCTCTGATGCTCATTTTGGCAGTCGGGATATACAGTCACATTTCGAGGGGCAATTGTGTTGCACAAATTTGAGTTTGGTCCAAATCCATGTTGTGGACACATGTGTGGAAAACCATGGGGGTCACATGTGACTCTTGTGTAGTTGGCAGCTGTCATGTCTATACAGTCATAATTGCTTTACCACATGGTATCATTGACATGCATCATGTATGTTGCTGTGGACACACTGACTAATGTTGGAAATCGTGTCTTGCCATACATAGGTACCCTGGGGGAGGGCGGATACGACAACCTAATGTCTACTGTCCACTGCCAGACCTTCAGACCATGGAGCAAAGGCACATAATCAAGTACTACCAACAGGATAGGAAACAATAATGGACTTATGTCATCAGTTGGAACCAGATCTGATGCCAGCTATTAGTTATACAACCAGCATACCACCCATTGTACAGGTCATGTCAGTCAAACTGGCACTCATGGGCACATTCTGGCCTGTGAGGAGGGAAAGGATGGTGAAGTACAGAGAAAAGTTTGCACTTGAGGTACTTACCTGCTCCTCTGGTGAGCAGTTGAGCTGTCCATACAAGGGTAGGACCTCAGTCACTAGCCTCTCCAGCTCATCCGGAGAGAAGGCAGGCACCGTATCACCTGCTGGACATGGCATGATTGCTCTCAGAGGCAGCACACAGCAGCTCAGGTCATGGATGTCTTGCTGGCAGCAGTGTCAGGAGTCAAGTGAGTTAATCTGTAGAATATGGCGGTCACATCCGCCACATAAGCGGTTGTCACCACTGGCGGACACAGCCATTGGCCCGCGACCGCCACTGGCAACAATGTTAGACTATGGTTGTGTCCACTGTGGTTGCAATCGCCTACTGCCATGACGACTTCTGACGGTTGGCGTAGGGAGTTCTTAAGGTCCAGTGGAGTAGGTCAGGCAGCCGCCATTTTGGCAGACTGAAATGCTGTGTTGGGCTTTAGAAACTGCGTCACACCTGCGAAAATGTATTTTTAACCTCACAAACATGCTTATCCTGTTTTGTCATGTAGGCCTTACTACTCAAACACTGTTGTAGTATGTTGCAGGGCACAGATGGCATTTAACAGTGAGGCATAGTCCACCACGTTAACAGTCATTTTGGAGGTGGGAATACCCAGTCACATTTGTACTAGTCATGTCAGTATTGCACTTCCTAGCCACAGGGTCCTACCAACATACAGTGGCTCTATCAGCTGGCATGTCCCAACCTATGTTCAGTCTGGTGTCAAAGGATGTCCTCTCAGCAATATTGATACACCTGGACAGCTATATCCAATTTCCCCGACATGAGGATTTATCCCAAGTGAAGACTGACTTTTATGGATTTGCCCACCTCCCTCATGTGGTGGGGGCCGTTGAGGGCACATATGTTGGCTTGGTGCCACTGCAGGCCAATGAAGTTTATCGTAACAGAAAGAACTTCTATTCCATCAATGTGCAAGTTGTCTGTTTGGTGGATCTCTGCATTTCACATGTCTGTGTCTGTTATCTGGGTTTAGCTCATGATTCCTTCATAATGCAGAACAGCACCACACCCCAGCTGATATCACAACTGTACCTAGAGAGGGCCTGACTGGTTGTAAATCACATCTGTTCCGATTGTGTGTGTGCAATGTCGTGTACTACAATCATGAACTAAGTGACTCATTGTTGCACATATGTCCCATTCCTTGACAGGAGACTCTGCATATCCGAGCCGTCCTTGGTTGTTGACACCACTAAGGAACCCAACTATGCCAGGGGAAGTCCACTTCATTGAGGTTCATGGAAGAACACAGCGGGTAGCTGAGCAGGCTTTTGGGCTCCTGAAGGTCAGATTTAGGTGTTTGGACTGGACTGGTGGAGCCCTCCTCTACTCACCCGAAAAAGTGAATCTGATCACTGTGGCATGCTGCATGCTCCACAACATCACCTTGTGAAGGAATATCCCGTACATCCCACAGGAGGGGGAGCCTGCAGTGCCACTGGGTGAGACTGCTGAAATGCCGAGTGAGGATGACAGTGGCGAAGAGGAAGGAGCGGACTTGTGGGAAGATCTCATCAACAGCTACTTTTCATGAGTGTAAGTATGTCATGTGATGTAATGACTGTACAATTAACTGTAGTTGTGAGAATGTTTGGAGCTGAGTGTTTTAGAAACAAATAGGGAGCTAATGCTCTGCAATACTCAGCCAAAGGCTGCTTGATGAGTTAGTTTTTGACATATCCCAACCTTGATGATGTTGCTTTGTTTGTGTCAGTTTCCTTGCAATTTAATTTACTTTCCAGATGCTTGCTGTGTGATTCGTGAAACTGGTATGTTTTCAAGCCCATAATCCTTGTTCTTTCTTTGTACAGGTACCTTCACCATGATATCCTCATGTCAGCATTTCAGAGTCGTGAGCTTGGCAGGTATCTGATGCTATTCTGACATACAAAGTGGGCAAGGATTGGTCCACGTAATGTAGGTCACAGATTTGTTGTGTTTCAGACCTGTGCCAAGACAGCTTGCACAGTGTTTGGGTGGAAGGTCAGAAGTGCACAATTAGCTTGCTTTGTGTGCTGTGGTGTGCAGATTGCATCATGTGTGTCATCAAGTGGGCATGAAATGTGTAGTGATAGATTGCGAGCAAGTCATTTTACCTTCACAATGGCGATACACTATTCTTGTATGACCTATGTAACTGTAGATGTGTTTCATCATTGCAGGCCACAGTGCCTGTGCCACAACACTGACATATGTTTGTGTCATACCACCTTATGGATGGTAATTGGATTAGGATCGCCTGTGATCAAGTACTGTTGAACTGTCATCTGTCAGTGTCTTGGATTATGTGATGTTGGATTGCTTGGGTATGGTATGTGATAAGGCCCAAGCTGCTGACATCATCTACTTTAATGTTTGCTTATTCTACAGGATAATGTCTGACAAATCCCTTCCTTCTGTGGTCTGGGGGACTGTACCTTGGAATATGTACTTTGACTCAGTATGAGTCACACATTCTTGTTTCAAAAAGTCCAGACATATAGACAGCCTATGTGCTGTACGTTGGAATAAAATGTTTGATGTGACCAGACACTAGTACTAATGGGTTTGTGTGTAATGCTTGCAATCCAGAGCAGGACACTGTGTACCTGTAACATATCCCTCCTTGCACAAGTAGCTTGTGTCTTCATCATATGGTTCACATGCATTTCTAGATAACAAAATGTGGAAAATAGCAGATAATGAATTGGTGATGGGTGAACTTATTACAATGCTGATACAGTAAATAAAATGTGTACAGAAAAGAAGTAAAAAATAAAGTAAAGGCGTCAGTCATGGTGAATGAAATCATTGTAGGAAGTGCCACATCATTGTGAGTCCAAAGTCCAGAGTACTCCTCCCATTGGAACTGGTACGTGATAGAGGATCAGTCAACAGAGTGAATACGTGGCACACAAAGGAGGGCCTTTAGGAAGAGGACACCTGCTGGCAGTGGCTGGTGTCTTGCCGTCTGTACCTTCTGGATTCTTTGCTGGATGTCCCCGCTTGCTTAGGGGGCAGATTTGCTGCTACAGAGGGAGGGGTATCTGGGTCTGGTTCATCCTCTGGTAGGACCTCCCTTCCAGTGGCTGGCACTGATATTGATGTGCCTGGTGTTGATGAGCCAAAGGAAGGGGAAGATTGATTTTGAAAAGCTCTGCTCAGGACTGTGTGTATGCCCCTCATCACCCTTGTTAGGCCTACTCCTGTGGGCCTCCATCTGTTCTCGCATGTCCCTATGCATGTCCCTATGCATGTCCCTCTGTAGCTGCTTGATTTCCAGGATTTCAGTCAAGACCTGGCCCATCACACCTAGGGACTCCTGATAGACCCCCAAGATGTGGCTGATAGTGTCCTGGCCAGAAGCAGCCCCAGTGGCCTCACCTTGCTGGCCCACAGCATCCGTCCCACACACCCTGCCTCCACAACCCTGTGCCCTTGCCACAGAGTGCCCTCTCCTACTGGCTCCTTGACCCTCATTGTCTGAAGTGTTGCGCTGCAACTCAGGATCTAGTACTGGGGGGGCACAAGATGGTAGACACTGTGCTTGGTAGACAGGTTGGGGGTATGAATGGTTGCCTGTGATGTCGAGGCAACCAGGGTGGAAGGTCTTGATGTGACCACAGTGAGGCTCACTGTTGGTGTCTTACCAGGTTGCCCAGATGGGTCAGAACCGTCCTCCACGCCCAGATGTCCAGGAGTGTCTTCTTTATTGTGGGCTTCATTCAGGGGGTAGTGGCAGTCTCTTCTGTGGCCACTGTGTGCCCACTGGCAGCTCAACCTATTGATGGAAAAGATACAATGGTACTGGTTGTATTGTGACATGTACCTCCAACATTTTTGCGATACATTAAGCATAGACCATGTACAAAGTTAAATTGCAGGTAATCCTACTGTGGCAAGTACTCCTGGTATTGGTTGTATTGAAATGACATTTGCGGAGCATGCTTGATCTTTTTGACTGAAGCAGCTGCTGAAATATGCAGAACGTTAGCCCTTGGGAGGATGGCCTGGGAATGCCATCTTGCCACCAGTAAAGGCAATGCAGTGACTAGGCAAGATATGTCTTTGACCATTTTGAGGTTGAGTTGATTGTGATGCAGGCAGACCCGGGGGGTTGTTGTACATGTGACTGCAGTCATCATGTGGTCAGTGCAGTGTGAATGTGTCTGCTGCCAATACCATTCTGATTATGCATCTTGAGGCCTTTGGGATCATTGTTTTGCACACTGGGTAAGCTGTCCTTTCTGTCCTCAATAGTTTCATCTTGGATTAGCAGGTCACGATGTAGCTAGGTAGCCAGACACATCTCAGAGTTGAGCATGATCTGTAGCTTGGTCACTCCAGGTGAGTAAACTTAAATTGAGAGTTAGCAAGCAAGGGTATTTGGACAAGTGACCACTGGTCTGGTGCTTGGAATTTTATTAAAAGTGCCTCCTGGGTGATGCAGTAATGTCACTCCATACTACACACTCTTGACAAATGTTATCCTCCCAGGCGAGTAAACTTCATGTGAGAGTTCACTAATAAACGTATTTGGGTAAGTGAACACTGGTGTTGTGGTTGGAGTGAGAGAACAAATTAGTTTGTTGCATCAGGGCAGCAGGGCTAACTGGGGAAGGGCCTGAGGTGCCTGGAGCAAAGGAGATGCCTACCCTCCTGGGTGAGAGGGCACGGGCAACTCAATGAAGGGCTGGGGGAGGGCGGTGCTGGTACGGGGGTGGCAGCTGTAGCTGGGGTGGTCACAGAAGTGTCCACCACCACAGGGAGCTTCCATCGGAGGAGCTATCTGTGTCAGAACTGTCCCCTCCAGTCTCCGCCGGGGTGCTCCCCTTGCCCCTGTCCCACTGGTGCCCTCAGCATCGGTGGATTCTGCCTCCTGGGTCCTGTGGGATGCAGCTCCCTCCATTGCCGGCGCCTCTGCTCCTCTGCCAGATGATGCTAATACACATAAGGACAGGATGACAAAACAAAAAGGGGGGGAAGAGACAAAGAATACACTTGGTCAGCGGCTGCACCAACACCACTGTTGGCGTACACGGCATCCTCACACACAGGAAACAGGCCTACGCAATATGCCATAGCACTAGCAGAGAAGTAGTTAGCAGCCAAGGCATGGGGAGGGGCACACACCGCCAGATGCAGCACACCTGGGGCCCACGCAGTCCTAACCAGTTGTGGATGCCTACGAGCTAGGTAACAAGATTTTCCCTTCTGAACCCTAGCCACCAGGGGACCTACGCTGCAATGTCAGGCCTGGACTAGGGGGCACCCACTGACACACATCCCCCACCCGGATACCACCCTATCATGCATAAGTTGTAATGATGGGCAGAGTACTCACCCCCTTGTGGCTGCTGTGATGCCCTCAAGCGCCCATCCTGCTCAGGATAGGCCACCTCCAGTATGCAGGCCATCAGGGGGGTCAGGGTTCGACAGGCACCCCGTCCTCATTGGGAGGCCATCCCCAGCTGGGCCTCCACCGTCTTCCCTGCCCAGCGTCTCAGGTCCTCCCATCATTTGCGACAATGGGTGCACCGCCTGCCGTAGACCCCCAGGGTCCGCACCTCCTTGGCCATGGCACGCCATATACCTTTCTTCTGATGGGCGCTGACCTGCAGAGGCAATACACACAGGAATATTGAATTACACAAACAGTCCAGCCTGTTACACATATGGCCCACCATACCCGTTTTCATCACCACTAGCACACACAAGGTCCAGCACACAGCCAATACACCACCCAGAGGACATCCACCCACCCCTTACACGATGCCTTCACACACGCCACTCCATGCATTCATGCCACATGCATTGTGCCCACAGTGTACTCACCTGTTGGTCTGGAGACCCATACAGCAGTCCGTACTGGGGTAGGACCCCATCCATCAGTCTCTCCAATTCCTCTGAAGTGAAGGCTGGGGCCCTTTCCCCAGTCACACGGGCCATGGTAGGTTCCAGATACAGATCAGAGCAGCACATGCAGTGTAGGTCCTCTCCTGTGGAAGATCAGGTAGCAAGTGAGGGATCAGATAGAAAATGGCGGTCACGTCCACAGCGGTGCATACTGTCACTGTCGGTGTAGATCACCATTGGCCTATGTAATCCATAGGGCCCCAAGTTAACCAATGAGGAGTTGCATGGCGGTTCATGACTGCCTCCCACCAACGTCAGCGGAGTTACCTCACTTCCACCTCTCCCTTCACACAGGACAGGCAGATGCCATTTTAGGGGGGAGCAGGCCCTGGAAAATTGCTGCATCACTGGTGAAATTAGTACATACTGGACAAATCACACTGACCCATTACAAGTTAACAGAATGCAAAGTTCTGTTGTAGCTCCATTGTTCAGTTTGTGTCCGGCTCCTCACTCTTTTACCCCATGGATTCCTACCACTACGGATGAATAGGAGATGGAGACATACCCCCGCGTACAGACCCCTAGTGGACTTGGCAACACTGGAGGACAGGCACATAATACTCACCTATAGACTTGACAGGGCCACAATCACAGAGCTGTGTGCCCAATTGGAGCCTGACCTGATGTCTGCTATCCGTCACCACACTGGGATCCCCTCTCTTTTGCAAGTTCTATCAGTGCTCCATTTTCTGGCAACTGGTTCTTTCCAAGTGACAGTGGGCTTGGCAGCAGGGACGTCACAGCCAATGTTCTCAATAGTGCTGACAAGAGTGTTGTATGCCCTGATTAAACACATGTGCAGCTACATTGGTTTCCCCCAATTGAGGATTTGGCCACATTTAAGGCTGCGTTCTATGCAATGGGACGTATCCCCAACATAATTGGGGCGATTGATGAAACACATATTGCATTTGTCCCCCCCACCAGAATGAACAGGTGTTTAGAAATCAGGAGAGTTTCCTCTCTATGAATGTACAGATGGTGTGCTTGGCGGACCAGTACATCTCCCACGTCAGTGCTAAGTATCCTGGGTCAGTGCATGATGCCTTTGTCCTGAGGAATAGCAGCATCCCAAATGTGATGGCACAACTACAGAGGCACAGGGTGTGTCTAATAGGTGAGCTCTGGTACCCACCCAGTAGATGTTGGTGTATGGGTATGGGGTGGGCCATATGGGATAGTGTGTGGCTCAATGTTGTCCATCAATATTTCAGGTGACTATGGTTACCCCAACCTATCATGGCTGCTGACCCCTGTGAGAAATGCCAGGACAAGGACAGAAGAACGTTATAATGAAGCCCATGGGAGAACCAGAAGTATAATTGAAAGGACCTTTGGCCTCATGAAGGCCAGGTTCCTGTGCCTCCATCTGACAGGTTGATCCCTGTGCTACTCACCCAAAAAGGTCTGTCAGATAGTGGTGGCATGCTGCATGTTGCATAGCCTGGCCCTCAGATGCAATGTCTCATTCCTGCAGGAGGAGGAGGCTGGAGATGCCCGTGTGCCAGCAGTGGACCCTGTGGACAGTGAGGATGAGGAGGCAGAGGATGAGGACAACAGAACATCAGTGATCAGACAATACTTCCAATGACACACAGGTAGGACAGTGTTACTTCACATTTGTTTGAATTTCTGTGGCACTGGCATGCTGATATTTTCCACCTCTATGCCCACTTACTGTTCCCTCTGGCAATTCATTTTGCAGATGTTGGTGACCTCACATATACTCCTGGTATGATCACTGCAGCCAGTTACAGGTCATTAATCTATGCTCATTTTCTGTACAGTTGAATCGCAATATTTGTGCCTGTTTCAATGAATACATATTTGATATACATGACATACTCCAAACTTCTTTTTTTCCAAGGGTGTTTATTGAAGTGTTAAAATATAGAGGGGCAAGTGCAATGGGATGGGGTGAGGATGGAGGAAAGTCCAGGGTATTGTTCCATTCTGTATGTAGCACAGGTACATTGTCCAAGGGGACATAGGAAGGGGAGCAATAGCAGTTCAAGGTGGACAGGGTGACTGAGTGGGACACAAGGGTGACAATTAGGAGAGTTTCATTTCCTGGCAGGGGTCTTGGCAAGTGTCTCTGGCTTCTGTCTGGATCGCAGGGAACGTTTGCGGGGCGGTTCTCCTTCTGCAGGGAGAGGGGTGCTGGTGGCCTGTGAGTCCTGTGGCGGGGCCTCCTGTCCACTAGCGGTAACGGAAGTGGAAGGCTGTTCAGATGTCTGGCTAATGGCAGGGGCCTGCTGTTGTGTGTCTGCCTCCCTCATAATGTTGGCCATGTCTGCCAGCACCCCTGCTATGGAGATCAGGGTGTTGTTGATGGCCTGCAAGTCCTCCCTGATACCCTGGTACTGTCCCTCCTGCAGCTGACTGTTCTCCTGCACATTGTCTAGGGTCTGGCCCATCGTGTCCTGAGAATGTTGAGAAGCTCCCAAGATCTCAGCAAGTGCCTCCTGGAGAGTCGGTTCCCTGGGCCTGTCATACCCCTGGCACACAGCACTCCTCTCAGTTTCCCTGTTGACCTGTGCTTCTGTCCCCTGAACGGCGTGCCCACTGACCCCAGGTCCCTGATTGTCTTGGGTATGAGGTGTGGCTTGGGGTTCCTGTAGAGGTGGTCACACTGCTGATTGACGTGTCCTAGGGACAGAGGTGTGGGTACGATGGGTGGGTGCTGTGGTGGTGTTTCCTGATGGGGAGGCTCTGTAGTGGTGTGTGACTGGGCCTGGGTAACCCGCTGTCCAGAGGTCCCCAATGGACCAGGTAGGTCATCCAGATCCAGAAGACCAGAGCTGCTGTCATCACTGTGGGCCTCTTCTGTTGGGGGACTGGATAGTGCTGGCACCTACTCTCTGCTGACATTGGCTGGGGTACCTGTGGGGGTGTAAATGATGTGTTATGGTTTCTGTGTCTGACATATTGTGCATCCGTGGCTTGCCCTCTTTCGTTGTATTTGCCCTGGCAGCTTTCACTTGTGTACGTTGGTATATGGTGAGATGATTAGTCCTCTATAGTGTGCATGCTTTAGTGATGAGTGTCCATGCAGGTCTGTGAGGGGTGTCAATGCATTGGTAGCGCATGCAGGGCTTGTCATTGGGATGAGTGAGATGTGATGATGGGGTGTGTGGGAAGTGGTGGAGTGAGGGTAAAGGTGGGGGTATGTGATGGCATGCGAGTAGGGGGGGGGATAGAAGTAGAGAGTTGACTTACCAGGGTCCAGTCCTCTTCTTACTCCGGCCAGGCCCTCAGGACGTAGGATTGCCAAGACTTGCTCCTCCCATGTTGTGAGCTGTGGGGGAGGAGGTGGGGATCCTCCGCCAGTCCTCTGTACAACAAGCTGGTGTCTTGCTGCTATGGAATGTACCTTCCCTCGTAGGTCGTTCCACCTCTTCCTGATATCATCCCTAGTTCTTGGGTGCTGTCTAACGGCGTTGACCCTGTCCACGATTTTCCGCCATAGCTCCATCTTCCTAGCTATCGATATCTACTGCACCTGTGCTCCAAATTGCTGTGGCTCTACCCTGATGATTTCCTCCACCATGACCTTTAGCTCCTCCTCTGTGAAATGGTGGTGTCTTTGTGGTGCCATGGGTGTTGTGTGAGGTGTGTAGGTGAGGGTGTGTTGGGTAATGTGGTGTATAGGTGTGTATAGTGGCTCTGGTTGTGTCTGTGGTCTTGATGTCTCTCTGCTGGCAATGGTTTGGAATGGTAAAGGGTTGTGGGTAATGTGGGTGTGTGCTTTATAGTGGTGTGGGTGTGTGGTATGTGTGTATATGGGTGTCAGGTGTGTGTTGTATAAAATTGTCCAATGTGGTGTTGTTTTGTCTGTGTGTGTCCATTTTAAGTGCGGTGGTATGCACCGCCAACGGTTTACCGCTGTGGTGATTCGTGGGTCATAATGTGGTGGGCGTAGTTCTGTTGGCGTAACGGTGTGGATTTTGATGCCGCCAGTTTCTCACTGACCTTTGGTGTGGTGGATTTGTGTCTGTGGCTGAATACTGATGGATTGGTGTGTGTGTGTCATAATATGGTGAACAGATATCCGCAGCAGCGGCGGTAGGTTGGCGGCAGTCAGCGTGGCGGTAAGTTGGATTTACCACCAATGTTGTAATGAGGGCCATTATTTCAAATAATCAAAAGAAGAAGATTTGAAAAGAATCAGAAGAGGGTAGATGTTCAAATGGAAAAACTTTATGGGAAAAATTCAAGGAGAAAGATAATTTATAGAAATGTGGATGTGACTAAATCCTGAATAATGAAATGAAATAAATACATTTATTTGGGGTTTTGTGTGATGACATATATAGTTGTCAGAGGAGGGATTGTGAGAGTTGAGATTTTGATGTAAATAATTTTGCCTTTACGTAATCATACTTGTATACTAATGTGTGAAATAATTAATCTATAAATTTATATGTATGAACACTGTGATCTACTTAGTGGCCACCATCAAAGTGAAAAGGGCTTCATATGTTTTCTAACATTACATTGACACTAAGATGAAATATATTCTGTCTCTTTAAGAGTGTGATCTCTGGTAAAATAAATTCTGAAATAAAATGAGTATTTTGTGGTCTCTGCTGGGTCTGAAGCAGAAGCAAGGCCACTGTGCAATGCTATCTGTATAAAAAGTTTCTAGTTTACTCTGTTCTTATGACTTCATCTCCGTTGCCTAACAGACTTCATTCATTGAACTTGCATATTTGTCTGTAGTTATGTTTCTAATCCATGTGTTTTCCTTCAAGGAAATGGTGCGCTGAGAAATGTTTCCATATTTTGTAACCACTGTCCTGCAACAGTGTATTCCAAAGGTGCCAAAAAAAAGGGCCTACAGATGCAACTGGAGAATGAAGCGTTCAAGATACATTTTGTATTTGTTTGAGTTTCGTCAATGGAGCAACAGCCAATAATTATTCTTAGAGCTAACATTTTGTATAATTCTGATGTCCGTTAACTTTCTCATTGGACATATTTTTCTTACCTTAAGTTTAAGCCAATCACAAGAGTTTAGCAAGTTTAATTTAATGTTCAGTCACCATTGGTTTGGGGTTGTCTTTCTTTTGTTCGTGTTCCGGATCCTGGGTTCCAGAGACTTTACTTCATATAATCTGTCACTTTGACATTTCATGCTATACCAGTTAGTCTACTGACATTTTGGTGTTTTATTATTTTCTGAGTTTATTATGTCTGTTCAAATACTGAGCTAATGCTTTAAGGGTTTAGTAATCTTACAGTCCAAATTCTAAACCATTCCCCTGCCCTTGTTCCTGATGCTGACGCTGTTGTCCTCCTGATGAAGTAGACGTTGCTGCTGATTACCTTAGAGATTGGGTAAATGTATGAGCTGTTTATTGTTATTTGACTTTGGTTTTTCAGGTACCAGCTGCTAATGACTTAATACTGCTGTTTATTTTTGATACTGCCATAGCTAGATGTTTTCTAAATTCATGTTACTAAATCTTTTACATGAAGTCCAGCATGTTTATGCCAATTAGTGGTTAGTGGGGTGTTACTCTCATACTCATGAATGGTCATAGACTCTCTTCCTCCTGGAGGGCACTCACACTGGATTGGCAGCCCAACAGAGATCTATTCCGGCTCTGGCCTCCTCTTTGATGGCAGCCATTGGCCCTGTTTCTACCCTCTTCCCTCCAACTTCCACTGCCCAGTTCCATTCTTCTCAACCCCAACCCATCCCAAGCACACAGGCAAACGAGCATGCACACAAGACAACACACGAGTGGTACAGGCAAACACAAGCACCACACTTCATCCCACAGGCACTCACACAAACACCAATCAGATGCAGACACACCAACATCCACTATTTCCACTGTCTCCCCCTCCCCCTCCTCCTCCTCCATCACCTCCCACCCGGTTCTGTCCACACTCACACCTGCATGCACTACATCATCATCCACTACATCATCATCCACTACCAGCATCATCACCACACCAAGGAGAACACACACCTCACTGGTAGACACCTCCACAACATCAATGCACATGTCCCCTGTGGCCTCTCCCACTGTGTCTGTCCCCCCTCCTAAGGTACACAAACGCAAGCACTCAGACACTCAACAGCCATCCACCTCACAACAGCATACGGGCCATGCACCTGCACCCAAATCCAGCAGACAGACACTTCCAACAACCACTCCCTCATCCCCCACTCCCAATCCTTCTCCCTCTTCCCACTCCAATGTCCCTAAAAAACTGTTCCTATCCACCATTGACCTCTTTCTTACCCCTCTCCCCCCCGTCCTGCACGTATGGGCAGGGTAGGAAGAACCCACCCAAGCACCTCAGCCACACAGTTCACGGGCCCAGTCGTCACCACACCCACTCGTGGTGGAAAAGGATCCAGGCCACATGTCCTGAAGGTGAAGGAGCTGGCACCAGGCAGCCTCTAGGGAAAGGAGCCTGCCCCAGCTGCCAGAAAGGCCAAGGATCCTGCACCAGCAGGCAAGACGGGAAAGGAGCCTGCCCCAGCTGCCAGGAAGACATAGGAGCCTGCCTCACCTGCCAGGAAGGAAAAGGAGCCTGCGCCAGCAGCCAAGAAGACAAAGGAGCCTGCCCCACCTGCCAGGAAGACAAAGGAGCCTGCACCAGAAGGCAGGAAGACTAAGGGGCTTGGGGCAGGAACTGTGACGAAGCCCGCACCACCAACCATGGTTGTGCAGCTGTCCGAGGTTGCAGGTGATGGGCAGGAGCTCCCCCCCAGCAGCAGCACCGCCACTGAGCAGCCGGCCGAGGTTACAGGGGATGGGCAGGAGCCTCCCCCCACCAGCAGCAGCACCACCACTGAGCAGCCGTCTGAGGTTGCAGGGGATGGGCAGGAGCCTCCCCCCAGCAGCACCACCACCACTAAGCAGCTGTCCGAGGTTGAAGGGGATGGGCAGGGGCCTCCCCCCCAAGCAGCAGCACCACCACTGAGCAGCCGTCCGAGGTTGCAGGGGATGAAGGGGATGGGCAGGAGCCTCCCCCCACCAGCAGCACCACCACCACTGAGCAGCCGTCACCGCCGGCAGACGGCATGTAATCCTGCCCTTATGGGCTGCTGTGTGGCCTGCCCCCTGCAAAGCATGTGGGTGTGAAACCCACCTAAGAGACTGTGACCTTGCACTCCCCAAGATCAAAAGCACAGGGCAGGTTGCCCCCTCCAGAACCAGTGGGTAAAACACCCACTTGCCCAACACTCCCAGGATCAAGAACAGGGCTTGATGCCCCTTCCACAACCAGTGGGCAAGACACTTACATGCCCAACACTCCCCAGGATCAAGAACAGGGCACGGTGCCCCCTCCAGAACCAGTGGGCAAGACACCCACTTGAGAGACTGTGGCCCATCACTCCCCAGGACCAAGAGCACAGGGCATGTTGCTCCCTCCAGAACCAGTGGGTAAGACACCCACATGCCCAACACTCCCCGGGATAAAGAACAGGGCACAATTCCCCCTCCAGAACTAGTGGGCAAGACACCCACTTGAGAGACTGTGGCCCATCACTCCTCAGGACCAAGAACAGGGCACTGTGCCCCCTCCAGTACCAGTGGGTAAGACACCCACATCCCCAACACTCCCCAGGATCAAGAACAGGGCACGATGCCCCCTCCATGACCAGTGGGTAAGACACCAACATCCCCAACACTCCCCAGGATCGAGAATAGGGCACGATGCCCCCTCCAGAACAAGTGGGCAAGACACCCACTCAAGAGACTCTGGCCCATCACTCCCCAGGACCAAGAGCACAGGGCATGTTGCCCCCTCCAGAACCATTGGGTGAGACACCCACATGAGAGACTGTGACCTTGCACTTCACAGGACCACGCACAGGGCATGTTTCCCCCTCCAGAACCAGTGGTCTGGTAACATCTCCTGGCTAAGGTGCCCCCCGTCCCGAGTCCCCCTGAGGTGCCTGCCTATTTACCAACTGATACCCCTGCGGTGTTATCTCCATGTTGAAGCAGGTGATGTGTGGCCTTGGACTCTGGCCTGTGGCCATGTGGACTATGCAAATAGTGGACTGGGCTGTGTCCCTTTTTCTGTACATATGTATATATCTATTATCTTGCCTAACTTAGTATTCATGCTTTATGGATCTCATTACATTTACTTTTGCAAAATCTTTTTGTCCTTGCATTATTCATCCGAGTTACGGGGTAAAATTATTTTTGTAATGCAGCTGATTGTGTGTATGTTGTTGGGGGGGTGTTGTGCATGTCACTCTGTTTTTCCTCCACCCCTCCCTTGTGTGGTAGGCGGCAGTACTCACTGTTGTCATCTACGCTGTATTGGTGTTCGTAGTGGAGCAGAAAGTAGAAGATCATGGGAAGACATGCAGTTCAGGCTCCATGGCGGCGTGGTTGTTCCTTGTGTCTCTAATGGTGTGTCCTTTCCCTTCTGAGCTTAGTTTCCACCAGGCTTTTGATGTTGTTGGTAACGCCCCGGAAAAGGTGGTGGTTACCTGGGTCATAATATGGTGGGCGGAATATTGACTTCCGTCTGGCTGTAGGCGGCTACCGCCATGGTGCCTGTTGTTTCCACCCTGGCAGTCGGTGTGGTACATTGGCTGTCTTTCGGAGAACTTTCCGCCATGGTCATAATTTGGCAGTAGTTACCGCCGGCCTGTTAGCAGTATTACTGCCACTTTAACACCAACCACCAGGGTCGTAATGAGGACCAATGTCTACATTCCCCAAATTCCAATTAGACAAAATACAATAATTGAGGTCCATTTTACTAACTGTAACACAATAACTTCTCCTACGTTGCCAAGCCAATTTCCCACTGAAGCAATTCTCTTGCCAGCTTTTTCCCAAATAGAAGCTTCAGTTAATTCTTTTAGTTCTGTTTTATCTTTTGGTATATTGTTAATCAAACCCCTAACTATTTTACTATTGTCCGGTATGTATGAGCAACAGTGACGTGGACCAAGCAAAGTACAAACTCCGCCTTCCTTTTCCTAAGAGAATGACTAACGCAAGGCGGTTCTGAAGAGTCATAGCTCTTGTCGCAGCCATTTCAATATCTAGGAGAAGAATAGCTCCTGAATAATCTGTTAACATGTTATCTGCAACCATGGGCACCTTTTGTATTTTCATTGAAATCAGAACAACTCTCAGTGAAGGAATCATTGGTCCAAATATGTCACCCACAATGCTAGAAACTGATTCTCGCTGGTGTCTCAGTTGTATTTCAGTAAATTTAGGAAACTTACTCAAGTCATCAAGTTGATACATTTTCGGGAAAACTATTCTAAAATAACATGTACTATACCATCCTCTAGGAAAATGGCAATAGGCATTTTTCCCAGAGATGTAATAGACTCCAGGCACTAGAGGATCTTGACCATTCAGAATAAATGTCCATTTACTCTGAAACAAAAACACATGCCTGCATTCACTCATTCCCACATATATTCTATCTATACTAGACTGTGGCCTGTATATACAAAGCTTTCCTACATGTAGTGCATCTAAAGTTAGTTTTCCTTGTTTAGTAATGTCAGTGTATGGATGATCAGTTCCAGGACTTCGTAAAACTAATCCCTTATCTATCTTAGCTTTAATCGCTCTTCTCCTATCCTCTGTGTTATCTAAAAAACTATTTTCTACAGGTGAAAGTAAACAGGTAAGGCTATTCCGATGGGTAAAAGCAGTCACAAGGGATAATGTAGGTTCAAAGAAACCCTTTACTATCTCTATGTTATAATCCCTAGCTACCTTATTGAGATCCTTAATGATAGGCACAAAGCAAAAAACAATGTCTACGTTTGAGTAGAAATATTGAATATAATCTTGGTTATAGAATCGTGTTAGTAAAAGACTACAACTTATGCCATAAATTAGAGGCTGACTATGATAGGCAATTCCCTCCTCAACAGAGGCTGTAATCCTTGTACAGACATAACAATCTTTCGCATCCATTACATCAACATACTCATGCAATAAGTGATAGAAGACATTAGAAGAAAGTCCATTCTCTTCATGTAAGTATTCTCATCTAAACTTATCTATTGCTGAAAGATTAGGAATTGCTTTTTAAAGGAGTGATAGTTGTATATACAGCTATGGTATGGTTGGCTCCATTCGAATCAAAAACAATTACTCACACTCAATAACAAACATACTATTGCACAAACAAACATTTTCAAATCCTCAACTTCCAATTTTCTGTTTTTAATCTCTCCTAATTTTTTTTCTCAAAAGTTCATTCACACTATTTAGACCCTTTGTCAATGTTTGGTAAAAGTTGTCAAAATCAGTTTAGCAGCTTGTCACATTAGGTTGTCAAAGTCTTTCAGATACGATTCAACAAAGTCTTTTCATTTAGTTTTCAAACTCTCAATTTTTCTTCCAACAAATCTTCACCAGCCTTCTTCACATGCCAAAATATAGACCTGGAATGTCTCCGTCAAAACAAAAATTCAAAAATTCTTCTTGCCATTCATTAGTAGTTGCATATGCCCATTCAGGACCAGAGTATCTCTTCTTGCCATTCATTAGTAGTTGCATATGCCCATTCAGAACCAGAGTATCTTTTATTGGCAACTCTTTTCCTTTTCTACCACTACTGGCTTCTCCTTCACTGAGATCTTCTTCTCTGTTTAACTTGTTTTCTTCCTGAATTGGTGGCAGCACGTTGATCTTTCCTGCTTCTGAGCTTTTCTCCAGCCAGTTGTCACCTTTCAGAGGTTTTCTCGTTAATGCTCTTTTCAGAATTGAACTCGAATTCTTCTCCTTCAACGTTCCCGCAACTGGTTCAGGAGGAGTCAAACTCTCTTGGCTTTGATCTGTCTCAACTCCCTTTCCATTAGGGTCAGTCAGTTGCTCAGTCTGGTGTATCAGACCATCTGCTTCTGAGGACGCCCTCCTCTGAGCAGGTCTTCTCTGGACCCTTTCTCTTTTTTGTTCTCTTTTGACCAGTTCTTTTATTGTTTCATTTGAGGATGATTCACCCTCATTTTCCAGGGTACCCTCCATTTCGTCTGACACAGGAGTGGGTAAATCGACTGGAACGTTTCCAGGTACAGCCTTCAGTTCTTCTCCCTCTCTTTCTAGACCTGGAATATCTTTAAGTGCAGGTAATCTCAAAAGCTCTTCTTCTTGCTCTGTTGGATTATTTACTTTCAGAGTGTCACTTGCGTGGATCCTATTCAGAAGTCCTGCACTCTTTACAGCTGTAGTTGTTATTAATATTACCTGGTAGGGTTCCTTCCACCGAGGCTCCAAACACGTTTTCCTCACGTGCTTAAGGATCACAACCCAATCACCAGCCTTCAGGTTGTGTCCTTAGCCTTGAGACGGTTGAAGTGTGGTAGCTTCCACCTGGTAAGAGAAAGATCGTACCACATCAGCTCAACCCTTGCAGTAGTCTAACACCATATCATCTGTAATGTTCACAAGAGAATTTGCAGGTAAACTGGCAATCACCTAGCTTTTCCTATGAGGATTTCATTGGGGTGACAGTCCTGTTTTCTTGTCAGGAGTGCTTCTCATTGACATTAGAACCGCCGGCAAAGCATCTGGTCATTTCAAATTTGTGGATGCACACATTTTTGCCAGTCTTGGTTTCAGAGTGCCATTCATCTGCACTACAAGCCCTGAAGCTTCTGGGCAGTAACTACAATGGAGTTTCTGCTCAATGTTTAAGGCTGAACATAGCAACTTAATCATATTATTGTTGAAGCGGCTTCCTGTATCTGATTCTAAAAAGACCAGAAAACCGAAACGTGGAATTAACTCTCTAAGTAGTACCTTCGCTACTGTAAGACTGTCATTTCTCCTTGTAGGGTAAGCCTCAATTCAATGACTAAAAATACACACAATCACCAACACGTATTTCAAACCAGCACGCGCAGGCATCTCAATGAAATCCATTTGCATTCTGCTAAATGGTTCTCCTGCCATGCCAATATGTCCCATATTGACCACTGTCCCTTTGCCAACATTCATCTGTTGACAAACAATGCACCTATGGCAAGTTGCTTCGGCAACCTGTGTAAACTTTGGATTGAACCAATGCTGTTAAAAACTGCAGTCCATAGCATCTCTCCCTATGTGAGGTTGTCCATGATAGTATCTAGCCATTTGAGTCAGTAGACTGTTTGGCAGAACTACCTTTCCTTCTCCTGTTAGCCACACATCATCATCCCTTTGTACACATTTGAGCTTTTGTCAGTCTCTGCATTCCTTTTTATGAACGTTATCTTGTAGAGCCTTTAACTCTTCCAAAGTGTCAATAATTTGCATGGTAAAACTTGCATAAACCCCATCATTTTCAGGTAACAATGCTTACTTTCCTTTGAAGGATATACCGTTCAAGGTGCAACATTTTGCGGCTTAATCTGCATATGCATTTCCCAATGACACCTAATCTTGTGATCACTGATGTGCACTGCATTTCACCACAGCACTTTTTTCAGGCTTTTGAATGGCTTTTAACAACTCATGGATTCTTTCATCATTTCTTATTGGTGAACCAGTAGAAGTTAGGAAAACCCTCTGTGCATAGATTTGGCCAAAGTCATGCACAATGCCAAATCCATATTGACTGTTTGTGTAAATTTAGCAACACAAAAGAATGGTGGACGGGGTGCTGAACAATGGAAACACTCACCCCCAGTAATAGATCAGGGTTTAATCCATTGTTCTTTTGCTCACCATGCCACCCGAGTGTGGACCCAGCCGCATGCAAATCAGTCTTGACCCTGTTCCCTTTGGGAACAGACCAGCCTGAACTGCCAGGCCAGGTCCTCCCTGGACCAGAAGCAAGCATCCTGGGACCGGTTTCAGGGTATCACCCTTCATCAGACAGGCTAGCTTGAATCCAGTGGCACAGTGAGCACAGGACCCACATCTGGGCATATCCTACCCACTGAAGGCAATAAGGGGATAACCCATCACTATGCTCTCGCTCCGAGCAAGGCTCTGCTCAACTGCTGCAATGGACTGCAAACATCCTGGTAAGGCTGCTGCAGCCGATCCAAAGTAGCTGAAAAATATGCTACTGGGCGATTTACACCACCATGAGCCTGAGTTAAAACAGACAAAGAACATGCATCACGTTCATGACAGAATAACAGGAAAGATTTGGTGTAGTCAGGCACACCTAAAGCTGGAGCTTGACACACACTTTCTTTCAGATCAGTAAATGCTTTCATACAATCTGCATCCAGTCCTATATGATCAAAAATATCTTTATGAGTCAATTTCTGTAAAGGCTTTGAAAGAACAGAAAAATTCGGAATCCACTGGCGACAGTAACCAACCATTCCTAGAAACATCCTCACATCTTTTTGTGTACGTGGTGCTTTTGTCTGCAAAATAGTTGCAACTCTCTCTCTGAAAAATTTCCTAGTTCCTTTCTTAATCAGATGACCCAAATATTTCACCTCCTTCTGACAGTACTGCACTTTATTAGGGGACACCTTATGTCCATTGTCTCCCTGAAAATTCAACAATGCAATTGTATTATATTTACACCCTTCTTTTGTCTTGGACGCAATCATCAAATCATCAATGTATTGCACCAGTGTCGATTGGTATGGCATCACTAACGACTCCAAATTCTTTTTCAAGATCTGGTTGAAAGTGGATGGTGACTCTGAAAACCCTTATGGAATTTTACACCAACAGTAGACCTTGTTCAGAAATTTTAACAAAAGGGATATCTGCTGTCCTTTTGAAGAGACACGGAAAAGAATGCTTGACATAGGTCTAACACTAATCCATTGAGCATCGCATGGGATCTGAAACATAATCACAGCTGGATTTGGCACAGCTGGGCAACACTTAATCACTATGGGGGTTATTACAACTTTGGAGGAGGTGTTAATCCGTCCCAAAAGTGACGGCAAAGTGACGGATATACCACCAGCCGTATTACGAGTCCATTATATCCTATGGAACTCGTAATACGGCTGGTGGTATATCCGTCACTTTACCGTCACTTTTGGGACGGATTAACACCTCCTCCAAAGTTGTAATAACCCCCTATGTTATTTATTTTTCTCAGAACCTTCACACTTCCTTGAAAATTCCTTTCTCCAAAAACTGCTCTATTAAGGGTTCCACACCCTCGATTGCTTAAATTGTCATTGGATATTGTGGACTCTGAGGGAAAACTACATTAGGCTTCACTGTGATTCTGACTGGTTCTACTCCTTTAATCAACCCAATGTCCTTTCCTGAAAGACCCCAAACTCTAGACTTAACAGTCTTTTGCAAATCATCAGGAAGATCTTTCACTTCAAAAACTGGAAAAAAAAACTAATCAAAGGAGCTTCCTTATTCACTGGCTTATCAAAGCTAATCAAAGGAAATTCTTCGGACACTGACTCATTGCTGACAGTAAGTGTTGAGTCTTCTTCATAATCACTGTTTGTTTCAATTTCAATTCCTTCATCTGAAAAATTAATTGAGCATCTTGTTTTGCACAGTAAATCCCTTCCCAGTAAGGCCACAGGACTTGAATCACAAACCATAAACTTGTGCAAACCTTTAAAATTGGCAATTTTAACCAAAACTGGTTCTATAATTGGGGTTGTCAAATATTGATTTGCAACTTCCACAATCTGAACTGTTTTCCCTGATAAGGGCAGATTTGGAACCTCTGCAGATCTCACTGTTGAGCGTGTAGCTCCAGTATCAACCAGAAAAGAGACTTTGTGACCATGCACTTTTCCCTTAACATAAGCACCTTTCTGATCCACTTCTAGAGAAGCAGCCATCATACATTCTTTCTCTTCTGAACTATCCGACAGCCGTACATCGTTTATTCCTTTCTCACTGTGTAAAGGAAATTGGTGTGCTGCATTATTACTCTGATTTACTCTCTGACTCATGACCACCTGAGAAAGCTTCACCTGTTCCTGTCCTATAGGAGACTGCAGTACTTGCAATTGTCTAGGCATTTGAATTTATTGTGCAGGCACAATCTGCACTTGTGGCTGCATCTGTTGCAATTGGGGTAGTTGTACTTGTTGTTCCTGCGGTTGCACATTTTGCACAGGCTGCATAGGTTGTTAGGGTTGAAAACCCTGCATTGGATTTACATTATTCTGGACATTTTGAACTTGACCTCTCATTCTTGGTCCTCTCATATTCTGAAAAGCATTGACACCATTCATCTGTTGAACAACACCTCCCTGATTTAACATTGGACACTGCCGTTTCCAATGTCCGACGCCTCCACAAATGTGACAAGAAAACATTCTCTTTCCCTGTGGCTTTCCTTGCATCATTACTGTATTCAAATCTGGACCACGATCAACACTTCCCATTCCACCACAATTTCTACCTCTGCCTTGATTCTGAAACGTACCGTTGACCCTTAAGCATGCCATTTCCCTGTTGCTGCCGAGGCTGAAAACTTCCCTGAATCCCTGTCTGTACACCCTTGATCTGCATCACCATTGCCTTCTCCTTCAACTTTTTCTGTTTCAATTCAATCTCATCACTACAGTATTTTGCACACTGCAACAATGACTCTTAGTCATCTGGCTAATTTCTGGTCTCAATTCTTCTACAAATCTGAACACAAAATGAATCATGTCTTTCGGCTCGATTGTTTCTGTATTACTGTAATGTTTAAATGCTTTCAACAACCTCATAGTACGCATGGATCGATTCTTTCACTTCATGAGCTGTTCTATCTATTCGCTGCCAATCAATGTTTTTCGGCAAAGTTCTCGTTTTCGGGAACTCAATGACCTTATAGTAATACTTCATTACTACAGGAGATGGTGCACCTGTTTTTGGATTTCTTGGTGGCTCACTTGTTGGCCAATCTACACTCCAGTTGCACTCGATCCGCAAGTCTGCTGGAACAACTATTTCCAAAAGAGTGTTCAAATCCTTCCACAGGTATTTTGCAAGTTTCACAAACCTATCTGTCTGCTGGTACCATTCCACTGGTTTCTCCCTCAACCCGGGGTAATCATTTGTAAATGACAAAATGTCACTTCTGCTTCAAGGGACATGTACACTATTCCCTCCTGGAATTTCGCTCATTGGTAAAACTTTTACTGGCTCACTAATTTGTGTTACAACTACAGGAGGAGTATCTGAACCTTTCATTGGCCTTTCTCTTTTCTTGACCCATCTACTTTCCTATTTTTCCAATGCTCTCCAGATTTGTACTTTCTCAAGTAACTCTCTAAGATGTGTTTTCATCCCTGCAGACCTCATGTGTTCAGAATCTTCAGCTTCAAAATTTAATCTATAACTTCTCTTCAGGCTTTTTGTTTGCATAAGATCATTCCATATTTATCGGCTAATTCTTCTAATGGCTGATGCACTTTAGCTGCTCCCTCTGTAATTAATGGACACAATATCTCAACTCAACTTCACTATAAGACTCAAGTCAGTTCACTCCCATTGTCCCCTCAAGAAGCTCACCTGCTTCCATCGACAACCTCGTCTTGTTAATAAATTCCCTTTCTTTGAACCGATTTTCTGGAACCCTTTTGAACTAACTTTCTGGAGCATTTGAAACACTTAGGGCCTGATTTATACTTTTTAGCACCGCATTTGTGTCATTTTTTTACGCAAAAGCGGCACAAACTTACAAAATTCAATTATATGTTGTACACTCAGAAGCTGTTGCTGCATTGGTTTCACACGTTGAGGTGTCACTATTTTTAACTCAGGACCATTACACGATCCAGCCATTTCTGGATTTCTAATAGGAGTTAAATCTAATAATGACCTTGATCTATTTAGAGTCTGTTCTATAGGTGACGTTAATCTGGTGTTTTCATTCTGGTTGTGAACTCCTTGGTTATCTGCACTCTTTTTGCCTTGAGCATATAATGGCACAATTGGGCCAAATGTAATAGATACTGATACAGCATGTGGGCTTAATCTGGTCTCTACGTTCTGGGATTGCACTACTCCTGCATTCTGCATTTGTGGCAATAACATCAGAGTTGTCTCTGTCTGAAACAACATTGGTTCCTGTTAAGTTTGTCCTGAGGATACCATCAGTTAAGCAGTTGTATTCACAATCGGTACATCTAGGTAATTCCTAGGAACATTAGGTTGTGGCAGCTGTCCATTGTCAGCTGGCAGATTGAAGCTGTCCTGCATCGGTTTTTGCACAGAAGGACTAGTCTGAGCTGACCTCTGGTTCATTTTAGGATTAACCTCTACGGAACTCTCAGTCATGTTATGGTTACCCTGTACTGGACTCTGTGTCACTGCAGTTAGTATTGGTGCAGTAGGGTTTGTACAAGTAGTACTTGAACCTTCTTGGGCCACATAAGGTGGCAGACGATTTCTCAAAATCTGTGTAGTAAACTCATCATCGTCCGATTCCTCATCATTAATAAAATACCTTTCAGGTTCTTTTGCTGTCTGCTCTTCCACTGCTGAAGAAGAACTCTTTTTAGATTTCTTTGAAGCTTTCTTTTCATCCTTCTCACTGTCTTTAGACATTGCAGGAAACAACCTAACACCTTGTAAGGTAATTGTAATTTCAATGCTTGTTGTTGTCTAGCTACTAGCTCCCAGATCACTAATGGCTCGAACTGAGCTGATCCTTTTGGAGGACTTAAACCATATATCACCTGTCTCAGATTCTTTAAAATTATCAAATTAAATGTACCATTTTCAGGAAACGCTAAACACCCTTCCTTCTATGTGATTTTAATCCAATGTTTTAACCAAAGACAGGCTCCAGTGCCTTTGTCTTCAATTATAATGTATGCCAGAGTGCCTTCTGGTGGTCAAATTTCTCCTCGCCTACCCTGAATATACTCCTTTGCTCTAAGACCACTTTTTAAAGCTTTGAAAAACTTCATTTTCACAATTTTATTTCAATCCTCTTCGACTCCCTTCTCAACCAATTGTGCTTCACGATTGTCCACCAATCCGTGCGCGACCATTCTCACTAACCAACCGATCCCGGCGCGGCACAAAGGTGACGTCACACTTACACATTCCGGCTGACAAAGTCTCACAGCTTGTTCTCCTAAACTCATAAACATTCCAAACAAATGCGATATTATTTGCGATCACTTCTTCAAAATTCAATAATAAAACAAATCCGTCTGTTTACTACAGGTAGGGGAAATACAATCGCTTCAGGAACCTTATGGATTTTCATTGACGGCTTTCGCTCTTGCAGCTATTCTTCTTTTGCGGTTCCCCGGATTCGCAAGCAAAATTCGACCCGCAAATTTTACTCTCAACTGATCATTGGATACTGTCCTGGTGCAATAGGACTCGCCAAATCTCAGTTGAAAAGACCTTACACTCAATTTTATTCTCAAACTCAACCTATCAACCACACCCGATTGGCCTACTAAATAGACAAATTACAACAAAAAACAAGTGTCTCATTACACTTTTCAATATACTCCGGAGTCTTAGACCTACCATGTGAGGTCTGAATACGAACAACCACATGGACAATTTTTTCTGAGCACCAAGCGCCACACACATTTGAAGTTCGCCGACTTCCCTACTCTCACACTTCAGAGTAACCATATTTGGAGTACGCCAACTCCCCTAAAATCTCACAAACAACTAAATCATCTGCAAATTAGCTAAAGCTGTGCAAGCGCATAATCTACTTCATTCAATCTAACAAACAGAACGCTGAGAACATTCCCTATCAACATAGACAGGCTCCAAGGCCCGGGGACAGACACTTTAGGAGTTTAGGGACTCATCTTCTCCATGTTATACAACAATGTAGAACAACAAATAATCAGAACAATCAAATCAATTTACGCAACCTATGACATAAACTAAAATTTAAAGAGATACTAGCCATCAAATGCTGCTACCAAAACTGTTAAAGCAGAAATCTCGGCTATATTTAGTCCCAACAGACTAGATAGCAGATTTCATACTATAGGTTGAATCTGCTTTAAAGAAAACATCATAGAGAAAACGTCATAGACATCAAATTAAATAATGCCAAGCAATACACTATGCATCAGCATAAACATATCATGATCAATGCGACTATCAATAACCACACTAGTTTATTAAGAAGTTAAAATGTTTATTTACCTATATTAACAATGCTAAAGTGACGAATATTATTCTCAGGCTCAATTGATACATGTAAAGGAACAGTAAGGTCTGATTTAGTTGGCAAATATATTTAAGCTTTATCAATGCAACAAGTATTATAAGTTCAATTGCGAACACACAGAACCATAATAAAAGAATCTGAGCAAGAGAAATTGAATACATTGAGTCAATAAAGGAAGAGAGTCAATGACCATTCATGAGTATGAGAGTAATACCTCACTAACCACTAATTAGCATTAACATGTTGGACTTCATGTAAAAGATTTAGGCGGTCAATACAACATTGACGGTAAAAGCCGCATACCGCCGTGCAGAAGACCGCCAACACACTGCCGCGGCCGCAGAATTCCGCCACAGCTATTATGACCCACATTTTCGGAATCCGCCAAAATTCAGACACCCACACAAGTCCGCCACACCAAAGGTCAGTGATAAACTGGCGAAAACAAAACCTCCACCGTCACGCCAACAGAAATACGCCCACACTATCACAACACACAAATCCACGCAGCGGTCTTTCAACCGCGGTATTCCATTGGCGGTACCCACTGCTGCGCTCAAAATACACACACATTTACAAAACACTACCACATTGGACAATTTGAAATACACACACCTGATACACATACACACACCACTCCCACACACCCAATACAATATAAAACACACACCCACATCACCCACAAACCCCTACGACCACAATTACCGAGAGAAGGCCAGAGAGCAACATCAAGAACAACAGCATCCACAGGCAAACAACACCATCACCCACAGAACTTCCACGCACCTCACACAGCACACCACTACATATCAGCACACATATCACCACACACTCCACCCCACACATCACCTACACCACACCATGGCACGGCAAAGACACCCCAGGTTCTCGGAGGAGGAGCTCAGGGTCATGGTGGAGGAAATCGTCCGGGTAGAGCCACAGCTATTCGGATCACAGGTGCAGCACACCTCCATTGCAAGGAAGATGGAGCTATGGCGAAGAATAGTGTACAGGGTCAACGCAGTGGGACAGCACCCAAGAAATCGGGAGGACATCAGGAAGAGGTGGAACGACCTACGGGGAAGGTGCGTTCCGTGGTCTCAAGGCACCACCTGGCGGTTCAGCGGACTGGCGGCGGACCCCTACCTCCTCCCCCACAACTAACAACATGGGAGGAGCAGGTCTTGGAGATTCTGCATCCTGAGGGCCTTGCAGGAGTAGGTGGAGGAATGGACTCTGGTAAGTCAAATCTTAACTATTACAACCCCCACCCAACCTGCATGCTATCACATACCCCCACCCTCACCCTCACCCCCAGCACCCCAATTCCTCACATATGTCCCAATATCACAAACCACCCATCCCAACACCAAGCCCTGCATGCAGCAACCAATCATGGACACCCATCACTAAAGCATGCCCACTGCACAGACCCATACAACCCCCTAAACCATCCTCAAACAAGGTCTCACACCGGAATGCAAGCACTGGGGAACACGGTCACCCACCCATTGCACACTATGACACACACAGATGTAATAACCATCCTTTTATACCCCTGCAGGATCCCTACCCAACGTCACCGGACAGGAGGGTCCACACATGTCCACACCACCAACAGAAGAGGCCCACAGTGATGACAGCACCTCTGTCCAACTGGATCTAGATGACCAGCCCGGCCCATCGGGGACCTCGCGACAGTCGGTTCCCATCATCCAGTCACAGGCCACTACAGACCTTCCACCCTCTGGAAATACCAGCACAGTACTCACCCAGCGGGCCCATACCTCCGTCCCCAGGACACGGCAATCAGCTGTGTGTCCACCACTACAGGGAACCCAGGATAACCCACCACCCCAACAACAACAGGGACCTGGGGGCAGTGGTAGTGGGCACACGGTCCAGGGGACGGAGGTCCAGGAACACAGGGGAACTGGGAGGTCTGCTGTGCGACAGGGGGCGGACAGGCCAAGGGAACCCACTCTCCACGAGGCCCTCTCCTCCATCATGGGAGCCTACCACCACTCCCAGGAGACGATGGCAATGGTACTGGCCAAATTTCAGGAGACCCAGCGGCTGCAGGAGGAACAGTATATGGGCTTCAGGGAGGAACTCAGAACCATCAGCTCCACCCTGGGCACCATCGTAGGGGTGCTGAAGGAACTTGTGAACACCAGGAGGGACACTGTGGCACTACAAGAGGCCACTGACACTAGCATGGACGATGAACTGCCCACCACCTCCGCCGGCGCTAGTGGACAGGAGGCACTGCCACAGGACTACCACACCAGCACCCCACCCCCTGCAGAGGGAGAACCACCCCGCAAATGGTCCCTAAGATCCAGGACAAAGACAGAGCACGATGCCCAGACCCAGGCCAAGAAATGAGACCACCATGATTGTCATCCTCCTGTCCCACTTTGTCACCCTGTCCATACTGAAACTGCCCCAGCTCCACTTCCTATGCCCATATGGGCAATGTAGCTGTGAGACTAATAGACTGGACTTTGCCATGGACATTCCTCCGCCATCACCCCTCACCATTTCACTACCCCCTCCAATATTGAGCACTTAAATAAACACACTTAAAGCACAAAACAATTTGGAGTCTGTCTGTGATTTCGAAATAGTGTATTAGCAATTACAGTGACAAAATGCTCTTTCAAGTTTCATGTCAACATACCCATGTCACACAGCTCTAGTCCTTGAGGAATCTAAGCAGATGTCACACAGTGGGACCCACATCTGTGAAATCGTAAGGGAAAGTGAAAACTCAGTGACTATACACTGGGTGAAAACGACAGACAGTAGAGAGGTAATAGCGTTAAAGTACATATAGTAGGCAGTTCTGTATTCTTACCTGTGTCTCACTGGAAATATTGCTGGATCACTGAGTCCCTGTTGTGCATGTCTTCTTCCCCTGCTTCCTCGTCTTCACTGTCCACAGGCTCCACACCTGCAACAACACCGCCATCTGGACCATCCTCCTGCAGAAAAGGCACCTGTCGTCGCAAAGCCAAGTTATGAAGCATACTGCAGGCCACGATGATCTGGCACACCTTCTTTGGTGAGTAGAATCAGGATCCACCTGTCGTATGGAGGCACCGGAACCTGGCCTTTAGGAGGCCGAAGGTCCGCTCAATCACCCTCCTAGTTCACCCATGGGCCTCATTGTAGCGTTCCTCTGCACTTGTCCTGGGATTCCTCACTGGGGTCAGTAGCCATGACAGGTTGGGGTAACCAGAGTCACCTGCAAATGGTGAGGGACAACTGTTAGACACACACTAACCTGGAGGGACATCCCCAGACCCAGACAACCATTCCCACTGACTTGCTTCCAGGTGCTCACCTAATAGCCACACACAGTGCCTCTGGAGTTGACCCATCACATAAGGGATGCTGCTATTCCGCAGGATGTAGGCGTCATGCACTGAGCCAGGGAACTTGGCATTCACATGGGAGATGTACTGGGCTGTCAAACATACCATCTGTACATTCATAGAATGATAACTCTTCCGGTTTCTGTACACCTGTTCACTCCTGTGGGGAAGGACCCAAGCCACATGTGTCCCATCAATGGCACCTATGATGTTGGGGATGTGCCCCAGGGCATAAAAATCATCTTTCACTGTAGGCAAATCCTACACCTGAGGCAAAACAATGTAGCTCCGCATGTGTTTCAGAAGGGCAGACAACACTCTGGACAATACGTTGGAAAACATAGGCTGGGACATCCCTGATGCCATGGCCACTGTTGCCTGAAAGGAACCACTTGCAAGGAAATGGAGCACTGACAGCACCTGCACTTGAGGGGGGATTCCTGTGGGATGGCGGATTGCTGACATCATGTCTGGCTCCAACTGGGTACACAGTTCCTCGATTGTGGCACGGTAAAGCCTGTAGGTGATGACAGGTCCAACAACGGTCGGTACACCGGAGGATGCCGCCATCTCCTCACATGTCCCAGCGGACGGTGCCTATGAAGGACAACAGCGATCACAGAGTCAAACAACTCAGAGGTACGTACCCACAGTTTACACAGAACACCTATAATACACAAAAGGTGGCCTGTATGTGTGTTGAGTCTAGGCCTAGGTATGAGTGACGCAGTTGAAAATGAAGCCATGTGGGCCCCTGAAATGGCGGCTGCCTGACCTCTAAAGTGGGACAATGGGATGTGAGGTAACTGCGCTGGCGTTGTTACACACCGTCGCGGTAGGCGGTCGAAGACCGCGGCGCAATGCTGCACTGGTTAACATTGGACCCTATGGGTCCCAGGAGCCAATGGCGATGTACGCCGGCGGTGACGGTACGCACCGCCGCGGACGTGACCGCCATTTTCTATCTGTTCAATCACTCAATACCTGATCTTCGACAGGAGAGGACCTACACTGCAAGTGCTGCTGTGACCTCGGTCTGGAAGAGACAATTGCTCGAGTGTCTGGGGAAAGGGCCCCAGCCTTCATATCGGAGGAGTTGGAGAAACTCGTGGATGGGGTCCTTCCCCAGTACACGCTACTCTACGGTCCTCCAGACCAACAGGTAAGGAGCATGCTGTGTGGGCTATGCCTGTGTGGAGAGGGCTAGATGTAAGAAGGAAGGGGGGAGAGTGCTGCGTGCATGAAAGACGGTGAATGCATGTGCCACATATCAAAGGTAGGGATGGGGGCCAATCACTTCGACGGTGCAGTTGGTAATAACTTCTCTTTTTCCCCTGTACATTTCATGTAGGTCAGCGCCCACCAGAAGAAAGATATTTGGCGTGCCATCGCCAAGGACGTCCGGACCCTGGGCGTCTACCACAGACGGAGCACCCACTGCCAGAAAAGATGGGAGGACATTCGCCACTGGAGCAAGAAGACGGCAGAGGCTCAGCTGGGGATGGCCACCCAACATCAGAGGGGTGCCTGTCACACCATGACCCACCTCATGTTCAGGATCCTGGTGGTGGCCTACCCGGAGTTGGATGGGCGCTTGAGGGCATCACAGCAGACACAAGGGGGTGAGTACACTCTCATTCTGCTGACTTTGCGTGCAGTGGAGGTGTCTGGGTGGGGGAGGAGGGCTGTGGGTTTCCCTAAGCCAGGGCGAGTTCCGTATGCAAGGCCCCCCCGTATGTCAGGCCATGTGGCACCCCAGCCCACCTCTGCAGAGTGCCAAGTACAGGTAGTCATGCCCCTGTGTCATCTATGTGTGCAGAGGTCGTCCATAGCCTTGTAGGCCATTTCCCAGAAATTGAACAGTGGAGCCCAAGAGCGCGGCGTAGTGCAGGGGCCTTCTGTGTCTGTCGTGTCCGCCAACGGTAGTGGTATTGCATGCACTCAACATGTCTTTCTTCTGTCTTCCCCCCCCCTTTTTGTGGTCTCCCTGTTCTTATGTGCATTAGCATCATCAGGTGGAGGAGCGGTGGCAACGGAGCACGAGGAAGCTGCATCCCACCTGGCCCTGGAGGGTGACACTACGGAGTCTGAATTCACCAGTGGGACGGAGGGCGAGGGGAGCTCCACGGCGGGGACAGGAGCTGACACCAGCGACACGGACTCGTCCTCTGATGGGAGCTCCCTTGTGGTGGCGGCAACATCTGTGCCCCCCGCATCTACAGGTACAGCTGCCACCCCCCGTACCAGCACCGCCCTCCCAGCAGCCCCTCAGCCTTTGCCCCGTGCCCGCTCACCCAGGAGGGTGGGCATCACCTTCGCCCCAGGCACCTCAGGCCCTGCCCCAGGCACCTCTGCTGCCCTCAGTAAGGAGGCCATTGACCTCCTCAGGTCCCTCACTGTTGGGCAGTCTACCATTTTGAATGCCATCCAGGGTTTGGAGAGGCAGTTGCAACAAACCAATGCATTCCTAGAGGGCATTCATTCTGGTCAGGCGGCCCTTCACCAAGCTTTTCAGACTCTGGCCTCAACACTGACGGCAGCCATTGTCCCTGTCTCTAGCCTCCCCCCTTCAACTTCCTCAACCCCGACCCAATCCCCTGTACCTCAGCCTATCCCAAGCACACCTACAGACCAACATGCACACACCTTCACACACAAGGGAAGCTCAGGCAAACATAAGCACCACACATCCCACAGGCACTCACGCAAGCATCACACACATGCAGACACACCAACATCCACTGCCTCCACTGTGTCCCCCTCCTCCTCGTCTCCCTCCTGCCTCCCAGTCTCGTCTACACTCACACCTGCATGCAGTACCTCTACAGCCACTACGTCCCTCTCCAGCACACCCACCACCACACCCCGCTCATGTGCAGTCACCAACCCACTACCATTCACACGTCCCCTCTGTCCTCTCCCAGTGTGTCTGTGACGCCCCCTCCCAAGATACAAAAACACAGGCACCCACCCACCCAACAGCCATCCACCTCACAACAGCCTCCAGCGCATGCACCTTCACCCAAAGTCACCAAACATACACCTCCTACAACCACCACCTCTTCCTCCACTCCCAAACCCCCTCCAGCTACCCGTCCCAGTGTGTCCCAAAAACTTTTCCTGTCCACCCTTGACCTCTTTCCCACACCTCCCCCACCCCGTCTGTCTCATAGGTCCCGAACTAGCACCTCAGCCACAACATCTCCGGGACCAGTGGTGCCTGTAGTCACCGGAATCTGGAGTGCACCGGCCACCAGGGCAGCCAGTGTGGCACGGAGCCACAGCACAGACAGTCCCCCAACTGTGAAGCATCAGAAGTTGGCCAGTGCCCGGCGGGAGAGGGGGAAGACTCCAGCCACCGAAGCCGCTCCCAGGGGTCCCGTTGGGAGTGTGGAGTCAGCTGTGACACCTTCCAAGGTGGGGAAGGGCCACAAGAAACCTGGCAAGTCTGGGAAGAGCTGCACAGTGGAGAACACCGCCATCATCCCAGCTGCCCAGGAGGCCACCACCAGCACCAGCCCAGCTGCCCAGGAGGCCACCGCCAGCACCAGCCCAGCTGCCCAGGAGGCCACCGCCAACACCAGCCCAGCTGCCCAGGAGGCCACCGCCAGCACAAGCCCAGCTGCCCACTAGGCCACCGCCAGCACCAGCCCAGCTGCCCAGGAGGCCAGCACAAGCCCAGCTGCCCAGGAGGCCACCGCCAGCACAAGCCCAGCTGCCCAGGAGGCCACCGCCAGGACAAGCCCAGCTGGGCCATGAAGGACCGCCAGCAAAAGACCAGTTGGGCCATGAAGGACCGCCAGGAAAAGGCCCGTTGGGCCATGAAGGACCGCTAGCGCCAGCCCCGCTGGGCCATGAAGGACCGCCAGCAGCTGAGACCCTGCAATGGAGACCGCCATCTGAGGCACCGCTGAACAGGGCACCGCCATCTGAAGCACCGCTGAACAGGGCACCGCCATCTCAAGCACCGCTGAACAGGGCACCGCCATCTCAAGCACCGCTAGCCCATGTGCGGCAGGGGCACTGACGCAACTGAGTCCGTCACGGGGTGAATGGTGCACTCTGGGCACCATGCCCCCTCCAGAACCAGTGGAGACTGATATCCACTACCTCTGTCCTTAACAGGATGAAGCACTCAGGGCACCATGCCCCCTCCAGAACCAGTGGAGACTAACATCCACTACCTCTGTCCTTAACAGGATGAAGCACTCTGGGCACCATGCCCCCTACAGAACTAGTGGAGACTGTCATCCACTTGTGAGACTGTGGCTTTGCACTCCCCAGGATTGAACAGTGGGCAACCCACCCACTGTAGAGACTTGAGAGACTGTGGCTTTGCACTCCCCACGATTGAACAGTGGGCAACCCACCCACTGTAGAGACTTGAGAGACTGTGGCTTTGCACTCCCCAGTATATGGCAGTGGGCAACCCACCCACTGTAGAGACTTGTGAGACTGTGGCTTTGCACTCCCCAGGATATGGCAGTGGGCATCCCACCCACTGTAGAGACTTGAGAGACTGTGGCTTTGCACTCCCCAGAATTGAACAGTGGGCAACCCACCCACTGTAGAGACTTGAGAGACTGTCGCTTTGCACGCACTCCCCAGGATTGAACAGTGGGCAGACCACCCACTGTAGAGACTTGAGAGACTGTGGCTTTGAACTCCCAGGATTGAACAGTGGGCATGTGGCCCCCTCGTGGATTTGGCGTCGTGCACTCAAGCGGCTGAGGTGACCCCCCTTTCCCTCCCCCTGAGGGGCCTGTTTAGTTGCTGTCTGATGCCCCTGCAGTGTTCTCTCCGTCATGGTCGGGGATCTTGTGTGGGCCTCGCCCATACCGTGTGGTCCCAGTGTTCCACGGACTATCTCAGTGCACTATCTGGACTACTATGCTTGGTGTATATTTTGTACATGGTGTATATATATATTTCTGCCTACTTGTTTTTAATATATTACAATGGTTACACACATTTTCTATTCTTCCACGGGGTGTGGGGGGTGTTACTGTGATGTATAGATTTGCATTTGTGTATGTTGTAGTGGGTGAGGGTGGGGGTGTTGAGTGTGTGTGTCCCTGTTTTTTCCCTCCCCCCTCCCCTGTGTCGTAGGTGCAGTACTCACCGTGGTCTTCGCCGCCGGCGTTCGTGCTCCTGGTAGAGGAGCAGGAAGACTATCGCAGGGAGAATTTGGAGTTCCGGGTCCATGGTGTCCTCGTTCCTCGTGGGGTGTGTAGAGGTGAGCATTTTCCCTTCGGAATTCCTGTTTCCGCCGTGTTTTTATCTGCGGTGAATCTGCCCCGGAAAAGGTGGCGGATTGGTAGGTTGTGATACTGTGGGCGGTATATTGTCTCCCGCCTGTCTGTTGGCGGTGACCGCCGTGCTGTTTGTTTGTACCGCCATGGCAGTCGGAGTGTTAAAGTGGCTGTCTTTGTTGGCGGTTTCCGCCACGGTCGTAATTGCAATTTTTTTACCGCCGGCCTGTTGGCGGTTTTACCGCCGCTTTAACACCGTCTGCCAGGGTTATAATGACCACCTTAGTAACATGAATTTAGAAAATAACTTGCTATGGTGCCATCAAACATAAGCAGCAGTATTCTGTCATTAGCAGTTGGTACCTGAAAAACCAAAGACAAATAACAATATACAGCTCATATATTTACCCAATCTCTATGGTAATCAGCAACAGCATCTACTTCATCAGGAGGACAACAGCGTCAGCATCAGGAACAGGAATAAGGGTAGGGGAATGGTTTAGAATTTGGACTACGAGATTACTACACCATTAAATCATTAGTTCAGTATTTGAACAGATATAATAAACTCAGAAAATAATAAAACACCAGAATGTTAGTAGACTAACTGGTAAAGCATGAAATGTCAAAGTGACAGATCATATGAAGCAAAGTCTCTGGAGGACACTGGGCTGGCTGAGTGGAGTAACAGCAAAAGTGCCTCCTGACCTTAGCAGTCATGCCAGTCCCGGTACTACACACACTATACAGTGTTCTCCTCCCAGGTGAGTATACTTCATTTGTGAGTTGACACACAGGAGTATATGGGCCAGTGACCACTGTGCTGGTGTTTGGAGTTACAGATACAGGACCTCCTGTGAGTTGCAGTCATGTCAGTCTCTCTCTAGTACACACACTACACAAATGTTATCCTCCCAAGGTGAGTACACTTCATATGGGAGTTCCCAAACAGGGGTATTTGGAGAAGAAAACACTGGACTGGTGGTTGCAGTGATAGTAACAGAGCCTCCTTGGAGTTGCAGTCATGTCAGTCCCCGTACTACACACACTATACAAATGTTATTCCACCAGGTGAGTAAACTTCAATTGAGAGCTAACAGGCATGGGTATTTCGGCAAGTGACCACTGTGCTGGTGTTTGGAGTTACAGATACAGGGCCTCCTGTGAGTTGCAGTCATGTCAGACTCTCTCTAGTACACACACTACACAAATGTTATCCTCCCAGGTGAGTACACTTCATTTGGGAGTCCACAAACTGGGGTATTTAGAGAAGAGAACACTGGACTGGTGGTTGAAGTGATAGTAGCAGAGCTTCCGTGGAGTTGCAGTCATGTCAGTCCCAGTAATACACACAATATACAAATGTTATCCCCCAGATGAGTAAACTTCAATTGAGAGCTAACAGACATGAATATTTGGGCACGTGAACACTGGGCTTGTGTTTGGAGTTACAGAAACAGAGCCTCCTGGCCTTAGCCGTCATGTTATTCCTTCTACTTCATACAGTTGATAAATGTTATTCCTACCTCCACCCCTCCCCCGATGCTAGTACGCGTCATTTCTGAGTTACCAAAAAAGAGTCATTGGAGAAGAGGCCACTGGGCTGGTGACTGAAGTAACAGTGACGGAGCCTCCTGGCCTCAGCAGTTATGTCACTCCCTCTCCTTCCCACATTTGACAAATGGTATCCTATCAGCTGAGTAAACCTACATTGAGCGTTGCCAAACAGGGGCCTTTCAACAAATTAATGCTGTTCTGGTGTTTGGAGTCAGAGAAACAGTGCCTCCTGGGAGTTTTAGTCAGGCTATTTCATCTACTTCACACACTTGATCAATGGCACTTGGACAAGTGAACACTGGACTAGTGGATGGAGTTAGTGAAACAGGGCCTTCTGGGAGTTGCAGTCATGTCACTCTCTCTACTACACACACTATACAAATGGTATCCCCCCAGGTGAGTACACTGCAATTGATAATTGTGAAACATGTTTTGGGACATGTGACCACTGTGCTGGTGGTCGGAGATAGAGGAATAGTGCCTCCTGTGAGTTGCAGTCAGATCACTCTCTCTGCTCCCCAACACTTGACAAATGTATCCCCCCAGGTGAGTACACTTCAATTATAAGTTAACAAACAAGGGCATTTAGACAAGTGACCACTGGGCTGGTGTTTGGAGTTACAGAAACAGGGCCTGCTGGGAATTGTATTCAGTCCACTCTCTCTACTCCCCAACGCTTGACAAACGGTAAGCCCCCTGGTGAGTACACTTAAATTGAGAGTTCACAAACAAGGGCATTTGGACAAGTGACCACTCTGCTGCTGGTTGGAGTTTGATTTTCTGAAACAGGGCCTGCAGGGAGTTGCAGTCAGGTCACTCTCTCTACTACACACACTATACAAATGTTATTTTCCAAGGTGAGTACACTTCAATTGAGAGTTCATAAACAGGGCTATTTGGACAAGTGACCACTGGACTGGTGGTTTGAAGTATAGAAACAGGGCCTGCTGGGAGTTGCAGTCATGTCACTCTCTCTGCTCCCCAGCACTTGACATATGTTATCCCCCTAGGTGAGTAAACTTCAATTGGGAGTTGACACACAGTGGTCTTTGGACAAAGGAACACCGTCCTGGTGTTTGGGGTGAGGTAAACAATGCCCCCTGGGAGTTGCATTCATATCACTCTCTCTACTACACACACCTGACCAATGTTCTACCCCCCAGGTGAGTACACTGCAATTGAGAGTTCACTAATAGATGTATTGTAGCATGTGACCACTGTGCTAGTGTTTGTGGTTACAGTAAATAGTGCCTCCTGGGAGTTGTAGTCATGTCAGTCCCTGTACCACACACACTTGACAAATGTTATGTCTCTAGGTGTGTGCCCTCTAACTGATAGATAACAAACAGGGGTCTTTGGACAAGTGACCACTGGTTTGGTGGTGTTTGGAGTTACAGAAACAGTGCCTGCTGGGAGTTAGAGTCATGTCAGTCCCTGTACTACACACACTTTACAAATGGCATCTCGCCACGTGAGTACGCTACAATTGTGAGTTGCCCAACAGAAGTCTTTGGACAGGTGAACACTTGGTTGGTGTGTGGAGTAACAGTAAGTGAGGCAAAAGGTGAGCTATAAGCATGTATGACATTGCATTTTTGTGACATTTTTAAGGTTGTACTAGTCTCTACTCCCCCAGGTATTCCTGTCAAGCCCTCTGGATGCAGGATGGCCGAGACCTTCTCCTCCTAGAGAAAGAGATGTAATGGGGCACTGGGAAGGCCACAGCCAGTCTTCTTGGCCTGCAGCTGTTGCCTGAAGACCAGGGAATGGACCTTGTCCCTGAGGTCATTCCACTTCTTCCTAACGTCCTCCTTGTGTGCAAGGTGGTGCCTACAGCAGTCACTCTGTCGACGATCCTGTCGCACATTTCCATTTTCCTACTGAGAGAAGTGGACTTGTGCTCCATGCAATTGTGACTCTATTCTTATGATTTCATCCACCATGACTCTTAACTCATCTTCAGAAAAACTGGGATTTTTTGAACATGTCATGGGTGGAACATAAAAAAATGTGTGACTCACTTAACAGGAGAAGTGCAATAAGGTGTGAATGGACAAAAGTGTGTGCAGGGTGTTAAGTGCTCGGGCTTCTTTGTTTTGCAGTGAAAGTGCAAAGGATTATGGTCTGTGAAGGGGTGTGTTTAATAGTAAGATTTGCAGGTGTTTCCAGTGTGGCAATGTGTGCCAGCTGTGTTGTTTTCAAATTCATCGAATGTGAAGTTATATATTAATTTGCTGACCACAGACTGTGGGATTCCGACCGCATTTGGCTGACTGCCATGGTCTCCACTACATCGACTGTGTGCTTGTAATAAGGCCAGTGGTTGGTCGCAGTGCTGTCGGCGATGGAGGTTGAACTGCCTATTTCCAGGCCACCATAACACTGGCGGTCTAGCTCTTTTGGTTGGTGGTCCTGCCTGTTTAAATCGTAATAGGGTGGTCTGAAAAGACCACCAACATTCTGGTCTTTTTTTGGACTGCCAACATGGCAGTCTGGCGGTCCAACCGCCAAACTCATAATGAGGCCCTAAGTATGGTCATTGTTGATGTATACATTTACCTACACTGATTTGGAGGCAGGTTAGTAACGAGCCCTCATAAGCGACATCTAGTGGCATGATGGCAGCATCATGACAAGAACATTCCCATGCATGTTGGCAGTAGCATATCCACAATCCCTAATATGAGAAGAATAATACCATGAAAAACAGGCAGGTGGTCCCCTGAGAGTAACACCACAAATCTTCTCAGATTTTAACATTGCACTGAACTAACTGAAACCTACACCCAAGAACCTTTAGTCCTGTATGATTGAAACCCCCTCTCAAATTCATACTGATTTTCAATACTATGCATAACAGCCTGATGTAACCCTTGATTACAGTGACATTCGGATGATGGATGGAACCTCTAAATCAACACCCCATCCATTCACCCAAAATAACAATATTTATGCAAATATTAGTAACACTACTGTCCCCTTAATTTATATATTTGGACTGACAAACATTCATCAACATATACACATTAATTATGCAGCGAGATTTTTTTTATGTTATTTAAAAAAATGTATAAAATGTAATTCATACCTGCAGATGTATTCCTTTTTCACCTTTTGGTGGTATTCTATAAATTAACTCTAAAAAAGTTACTAGTAATCTAATAAACAATAACACACAAAATAACCAAATACAAAAAAAAACAATTGCTTCCGTTAACCACTTTCTCTTCTTCAGCCTCCAAAAATGTTGACATAATCCAAGTATAAAAAGGGCTGAAAATAGAAATAAGTATACTTAGAAATCCAAGAGCTTGCTAAAAAATATAAAAGATATATCCAAATGTGATCTTTTTCTTCTTTCCTTCTTTTTCCCCAAATAATTTTTTCCTTCCACAACTCCCGTAATGCATTAAAAACATGATACAAAAATGAATTGGTATATTTTTATAAAATAGGTTTAAAAAATCAAACTTTTTATCTTTTTAAACCTGTATTGTAACAAAAAGTAGTCCAGATGTGTGCATATGAACACAGCCTGTATGGGGGATGTAAAACTGGTCCCCCCATGACCGGTGAAGAAATTGGGCTTGATGTGATCGCACCCTGACTAGGAGGAGGGAGTGAGGGGCCCATCCTTCTGGAGTGAAATACCCCTCGGGAATGGTCAGTAGTCACACGCGGGCCTAGTGTGCTGGAAACAGCAATTTATTAATGAAGGACTGGAGATCCCCCTGGCGGAGCAGGGCACCGAGTTGGGATGAAAGAATAAATGTTTAATGACCATTGAACAGTCGTTGTTGAAGCTACACCTCAGAAAATGGGTAAAACCGGTCGCCGAAGAGACACAGAACAAAAAGAGGGGCCCACAGTTGAGACACAGGCAGATACGCCCGAACACAGAAATGACGCCTCGGGGGGTGAACATACCGATCCCACACTTCAAGATGTCCTGCAAGCTATAACGGCTTCCCGGGTAGCACTGGAGGGGAAAATTGATGCATTAGCCACGGATTTTACAGTACTACGAGACGATCACCGCCGCCTGGCTGAAAAGGTGTCCACCACAGACAGACAACTTAAAGAGCTCTTCCCGGAGGTCAAGGATTCTACTAAGGCCACAAAACTGCTGGAGTCCAGAATTAGGACCTTAGAACTAAGAGCAGAAGATGCCGAGAATAGGTCACGGCGCAATAACATTCGGGTGATTGGAATGCCTGAAAGTGTCCCTCAAACAGGCCTGGCGGAGTTCCTCGAGCAATGGCTTCGAGAGGGCTTAGCGGGCGATGGACTTTCTCCCTTTTTTGCCATTGAAAGGGCTCATAGAGTACCGGCGCGCCCTCCCCCACCGGGAACCCCCCCGAGGCCTATAATAGCCAAGCTGCTTCATTACCGAGACAGAGACTACCTATTGCATCAAAGCAGAACCAAAGGGGATCGTACAATGGACAACCACAAGGTTCGTATTTTCCCAGACTTTTCCCGGGAAGTTCAGAAACAAAGGGCCACCTTCAGTGCTGCAAAACAGAAACTGCGCCAATTAGGTCTGCAATATGGCATGATGTTCCCGGCAAAACTTAGAGTAGTAACCAAAGAAGGGACACAGTTTTTCACTACGGCGGAAGAGGTATGGCAATGGCTTGACCAGCTTCCACAAGAGGGGAATGGTCCTCCGGGACAAGTCCCCGGTCATGGGCGGAAGAGAGAGGCTAAACGCAAAACGGCCCGTACTGTAAACAGTCCTTCGCATGGGGAGATGCAAACGGAGAGGCGAAAAGCCATGGAGGCAGCAGCTTCATTGAACGGCTCGGATCGCGGGTCACAAGTGCAATCTGCAGCGAACTGTGAACCATCTGATTCAGAGCATGAGTCAGAGTCCTCTCGGGTATCCGACGGATCGGGACCAGTCATAACTCCGGGCACCTCTGACTGTATCATATGAAAGCCCTCATACCAAACTGCTCTTGTGGCAGTTGTCCTAGTAATGAAGGTTTCCAGTGGCGGACATCGTGGTGCTTAGTGAGGAGGGAGCACTGGCTGTTGCTGTGGAGGTTATCCTCACCAGATGGGCGAGAAAATGGGTCCACAAGTACTACGACACCTTGTAATCCGGTAGTGGGGATCAGAGGGATGGCCCACTCCTTCGAAGAACTTGGAGTAACCCCAATTACAATAAGCTAGTTAAGATTTTGAGTCGTTTGGATGAGAGCTGTTTTAACTTTTGTCCTGGGGAGAGGGAGTTGGGGTGTTAATTGTTGGGGTATGTTTAGGGGGAGTGATGAATGGTGGGTATCTATCACTGATCTACTGATGGTGTGTGAAGTGAGAACAGGGTTCCTAGTGGTAAATGCTAGCCCTACACGGGATTGGACACAGATGGGGCTTGAAACACAGCTATGGCGTCATTAGGCAATTATAAATTTTTATCATGGAATGTACGGGGTATGCACACAATGGCTAAAAGATATAAGGTATTTTCTCATTTGAAGAGGAGGGGGATTCAGATTGCGCTGCTTCAAGAAACACACTTAACCCAGTCTGAAGGGCTTGCTCTGCAGAAAAGGTGGAGAGGCCAGACATACTATACCTCTTATTCTGCATTTGCCAGGGGTACTTTGATATGGATCGGAGCTGGGGTCCCATTCCAACTTTTGGACAAGCTCATAGACCCGGAGGGTCGTTTTGTAGCAATCCGAGGGCGATTGGAGGGAAGGGATCTGGCGTTGATTAATGTCTATGCCCCGAACGGGGATCAGGGGGAGTTCTTCACTCGCTTATCGGGCCACTTGGCCGCCTATATGCAGTTCCCCCTTGTGATGGGGGGCGATTTTAATTGTGTGGCCGATCCTTCTAGAGATCGCTCCCACCCCCGTTACACGATTCTCCGTTGATGAGAGTAGCAAGATTATTTTCTTCCTGGCAGGCGAGTTGGGGACTTGTGGATGTCTGGAGAAAGCTGCACCCGGGGGCCAGAGACTATTCCTTCTTCTCCCCTTGGCACGAGCTCTATGTCCGTTTAGATGTGTTTTTCTGCTCGCCAGACATTTCCCCTCGAGTACATAATGTTGAATACCTGTCCCGCACTATCTCCGATCATAATCCTCTTTTATTGGAGATAGGCTGGGGTTCACCCCCTTCCCGCATCCCCACCTGGCGGCTGAAGATTGAATCTCTAGAAGACAAACCCTTTCAGGAAGAGTTAAGACAGCATATTGTCCATTACTTTATAGATAATGAGGCTTCGACAAATAACCCATTGATTGAATGGGACGCTTTTAAGGTGGTAGTGCGAGGGCGCTGTATTGCGGGTGCTGTGGGGGTCCGAAGGTCTTTACTTAGGGATACTGAAAAAGCAGAGAGTGAACTGCGGGAGATGGAGAAAAAAAGGCCTGAAAATCCGCTCCTTCAGCCTTCTATCTTAGAGCTTAGAGCAACGGTGGCTGACTGTGTGGAGCGCCTTAGATGTTTTGACTACCAAAACTATATTACACGGGCACATGAGGAGAGAGACAAAGCAGGTCGGATGTTAGCTTGGGTGGTATCGCAAACACATAAGACGTCGCCCATCCTGGAAATGATCTCGGAGGATGGGAATTCCCTTTACGGGCAGGAGCAAATTAACTCTCACCTGATGGCCTTTTATGAACGATTATATAAAAGCACTCTCTGTACAGACGGTAGCTCTATCGATAATTATGTATCTGGACTGCAGTTGCAGACACTGCCGCCAGATGCTACACCACAACTTGAGGGCCCCATTACACAACCAGAGATTCGGAAGGCCATTAGTGAGCTATCGAGGGGAAAGACTTCGGGTACAGATGGTCTCCCCATCGAATTCTATGCCGCATATATAGATCAGTTAGCTCCTAGACTCGAGATTCTATATCAATCAGCCAGAGATAGGGGAATCTTACCGGCAACAGCGAGGGAGGCAGTAATAATACCCTTGCTTAAAACAGGGAAAAATCCAACGGAAGCTGGGGCATACAGACCTCTATCCATGCTGAACCTGGACTACAAGATCCTCAGTAAGGTTCTGGCCAGTAGACTGCTCCCCCACATGACAACACTAATTCATACTGATCAGGCGGGGTTCATCCCGGGGCGCAGCACAGCGGATAACATACGCAGATTTATAGCAGTCATGAATGATCGAAAATCATCCAGCTCAGCCCCCGGAGTCCTCGCAGTCGATATAGAAAAGGCCTTTGACAGCTTGGAGTGGTCATTCCTTTATACAGTGTTGTCCCATCTTCGATTTGGACCGGAATACATTGCCTGGGTCAGACTGCTGTATACTAAACCCATTGCTAGATTACGTACGGGACGGATCATATCCAACCCCTATGTCGTTGAACGGGGTACCAGACAGGGATGCCTCCTATCGCCGCTGTTGTTTGCACTGGCTATGGAGCCATTGGCGGCGGCGGCGCGGGGGGGAGAGGGGGCCCTGGTATAGTGGCAGGGGACAAGACACATCAAATAGCGTTGTATGCAGACGATCTATTGATTTTCCTAGACGATATACACAGAGACCTACCCCGGGCCCAACAGTTGCTTTCGCAGTTTGGTGAGCTTTCTGGTCTACGGGTGAATTGGGGTAAGACCGGCTTGTTTCCTTTGAATGCTACAGTAACACCTCCATTAGAATTGGGAAATGTCCAGTGGGTTCCAAGATGCCTCTCATACTTGGGGGTCAAGGTTTTTCACGATCCACAGGATATAATCGACAGCAATATTGGAGGCGCACTGAGTTCTACCCGATCCAACATGGCTTTTTGGCGAACCTTGCCTTTATCTGTGGCGGGGAGGGTAGCCATCCTTAAGATGGTGGTACTGCCTCGTCTCCTGTACTATTTCACAGTCCTGCCGGTATGGGTTCCTAAGGCCATATTTACAGAACTGGAGACCATAGTCATAGCATTTATCTGGGGAGACAGTCGAAAGCGAGTTGCTCTGTCCAAACTTCAGAGGCGTTCAATAGATGGTGGCCTAGCAGTCCCGGATTTTGAGGCTTATTACTTGGCAGCGCAACTTCAATGGTTGGCACAATGGATATCCAGCAGGGCTGCAACAGGGTTGAGGGTTAAGGCGTTTACTCCCCCAGAAGCTAGATTATACGAACTGTTACTAGGGTACCCGAGTATGGGGAAGAATGACTCCCCTGAGTTTAAAGTCCTTGCGCGATGTTGGAGGAGATTTTTGCGTAAAATCAAAGTAAGGGCTCCTTACTACCCGGACCTGCCCCTCATGTCCTTAAGGGCTTTACCTCATCGTGGAGACTGGGGCGGCCTCCGGTCCTGGGTGGAAGCTGGGATACAGTCGGTGGGAGCACTGTTTAGGGAAGGAACACTGATGTCATTTGAAGCACTGCGGTCACAATTTAATCTACAGAGGGGACACTTTTTATTATTTGGTTCTGTGGCGGCTAGTATCAGAAAACATTGGTTAACAGGAACTGGGGGGCCCGCAACACAAACAACCTGTACATATTTGGTGACCTCTTCGGGGGCCTTTAGAGCAGTTTCTAACCTTTACAACAGAATTCGGGAGGATATGGCCACACCTTTGTCTCAGCTCAAATCGTCCTGGGAGGTAGACCTGGGCACAGCTATATCCGACGAGGATTGGGAGCGTACGCTTGGTGGTTTCCCTAAGATGACTCGCAATGCCAGATTTAAGCTGATTAATTTTTATGTCCTACATAGGGCTTATCTCACTCCTGAACGGATCAGCAGATACTTTGGGGTGGAGGGATTGGGATGCCCGAGGTGCGGGTTGGAGAGGGCTGAATTTGGACATATGTTCTGGAACTGCCCTGTTGCAGAGGGATTTTGGGCAGGGGTGTGTAGACTGGTGTCTGGAGCGATGGGAAGAGAAGCCCCTTGCACGATAGGGCAATGTTTGCTAGGGTGGTTTCCACGCACGGCTAAGCACAAAATAACCAACAGATTCAGGGATCTGGCCTTCGTGTTGGCCAAGAGGGAAATAGCGATATCCTGGAAAAAGCCGATTGGACCAAGATTGTTCCAATGGTCCAGAGAGCTAATTAGATGGGCTGGATGTGAGAGCTCTGTCCTTCATAGTGAAGAGAGAAGGGGTAGACGGCCCCTGGGGGCGGCACAATGCTGGGATGCAATACTTGATTCCTTTAAAGAAGAAAGCCGGGTTGAACCAGTCCCCCTGTGCGAAGGGTGATAAGATGCCATTTTGAAACTGTCAACAGTCCCAACAAATAGTTGCAGTGCAAGATGACCCAGAGGTGAGATTCTGGGTGTAGGCTATTCGGAGAACCACGTACACGTTAAGAGCAGAGGGCTGACTCCTTCATATCACATCTACACACAAAACGACAATCTAGGCATACTACTAGTATCATCACTGGGGGGAGGGTACAGTTGGGGAGGTTGAGGGAGGGGGAGTAGGGTAGATAACATGACAATAGAATGCTAGTTAAGTGAGAATGAGTAGGTTGGAGATCACTGGTCTTATGAGTATGTAAAAGTTGTTTTTTAAATTTTTTATTGCTATGTACTCACAAGTGTTGAATTTCCTACTTATTGCCGTTAAGAAATGCAATAAAATTTGTTTACAAAAAAAAAAATGGGGGATGTAAAACTGGTTAAACAAACATTAAACATACTTTTTTAAAGCTTCCTATAAAAAAACCTCCTTCTGTTTCTCCTTAGAACACGAGATGGTAGCCTACATTCATAGAAAAAGTAAATTAGATTGTTCTTATCTATCCGCCAAACTCCAGACGGGGTGATCACCACCATGCTGGCCAAAGTATCCGCCGGTTGGCCCAGGCGGAAAGTGGCAGCAGCATTGTTGCTGGCTCATAATAGAGATGGCGGCAATGGTGGCGCACGCAGGGAAATGTGCACTGTCTACACAGCCATGGGCATGGTCAGTGCAGGGGCCCCTCTGTGGCCCCCTGCACCTGTTTTCCACCAGCCTTTTCATGGCGTTGGTACCGCCATGAAAAGGCTGGTGGAGAAGAAGGTTGTAATCAGTAGAGTGGCACTGAGTTCAGCGCCGCCCTGGCTGATGACAACCTGCACTCGCCATCAGACCATCGGGATTGACCGCCAACCTGGTAATGTGGCGGGCTGACCGTCACCACAGCATTGGCAGTCCTCTGGCTGCCAGTGTCATAATCGGAGCACCAGTTCCTTCTTGAATTGTCAGGAATCCCTATGTTCTACTACATCAAGTAACAGATACAGAGTACGGTGGTTGAAGGTGGGGTCCAGCGGGACTTATATTTTATCAATAGTCTTTGGGGCCGATTACAAGTTCGGCTGACAGGAAGACCTGTGCGCCAAACTTCCAACGGGTTGGTTGCCACCTTACTGGCTACCTCCCCGCTAGCACCATTACGACTTTCCCGCTGGGATGACAGGCAGAAACCTTGCCCAGTGGTGAAGTGGTGGCAGCATTATTATAATGCTGCCGCATGGAGGGGCACCAGCACCCTTGTAGTTCACACCGTCTGCACTGCAGACAGTGCGCATTATGGAGGGGCTTGGCAGGGGGACCCCTGCACTGCCCATCTGTGGCCCCCTGCACCTGTTCTCTACCAGCCTTTTCAGGCTGACAGAGAACCAAGTTGTAATCAGCAGGGCGGCACTGAGTTCAGTGCTGCCCTGGCTGATTCCAACCTGCACTGCTGTCAGCCCGTTAGGAACATTGTTCCCGGTGGAGACAGCAGTCATTTGGCGGTCAGACCACCAAACTCTTAATTTTGTGGTTGGACCGCCAAACCTGCAGTGGTCATGACCACCACCACAAGTCTGGTGGTCTGTTGACCACCAGACTCATAATGAGGCCCTTTGATCTGAAGCAAGAGAGAGAAAGACAGAAAGGGAAAACTGAAATAAAGGAAATCAGTATCAAAGAAAGAAAGAAGGGATGAAAATGAATTTACAAGAATGGGATAAAGGTGCAGTGAGTGTCGGAAGATGTATTAGAGAGGAATGAAGTGGAATCAAGCCTAAACAGTTTTGGTATTGGTAAACCAAAACATTCAACAGTGATGGGAGTCTGAGAAAAACATTGGGCCTGGCACTTAGGACCTCATTACGAGGCTGGCGGTCTTGAGACCACCAGATTTGTGGTGGCTGTCGGGCTGCCGCACTCCAGGCGGTCCGACTGCCAAATTACAAGCCTGGCTGTTGGACCACCGACACCGCTAGTAACATGGTTCCCAGTGGGAGGTGGATGGTGGGGTGGTGGGGTGGTGGTGGTCAGACTAGTGGTCAACCATGGGGGACCTGAGTTCAGCGCTGCAGTGCTGATCACGAGTCCAGTTTCCACCAGCTTTTCATGGTGGGACCCTGTCCATGTCATGGGCAGTGTAGGGGCCCCCCTGCCCAGCACCCTCAGAATGCACACTGTCTACTACAGCTGACAGTGTGTATTCCAAAGATGCTGGGAGCACCCTCTGTGCGACAGCATTGGCCTCAGCTGCATGAGGAGCCAAGGATAATGCTGCCACATGGTTTCTACTGGGCTGAATGGAAGAAACCTCTGACTTCAGAAATTTCCGCCAGTCAGCCCAATGGAAACCTTGTAATCGGCCTGGGGGGGAGACCGCAAGCTCTGTGGCACGTCTGCAGTGACAGGGTGGGACCATCCCCATGTGGGTTCTTATATCCTCATTGGCTTTACTTCAATTGATCTCCGAAGGATACTCAGTAGATACAGGACTAGCCGCCATTGACTCATGACTAGACCTGGATGTAACTGTGACAACATAGACCCCTAAAAATATACAGGATCAACATTGGCCCACACACATGAACCAGACACCTCTGTGCTATTGATCAATGGAAATATGTGGCCACGTGCTGCTTGGTCTGCTGGTCCGCCACTGCCACAGGAGAGTTGTGGCTCTGTCAGATGACCACAATTGTGGCGTGATATTACAATTGTGGTTCACCTTTGGCTTCCGTGTCAATAACACGGTAACCACTTAGTCAGTACATGTGCCTGACTCATGGTGGGTTCACCAACAAGTGCCTAGGAAGCAGTATCCAAAATTCCAGGATATGTGATGGGCAAGTTTTGGACCATTGACATGAACAAGCGTCTGCTATCTATCCGGTGCATGCTTTGTCATTTGTGGTGTTTACGTTACCCAAAAACTACAAAGTGCACACAGCAGATGTTGCTACTTGTATGACTAACACATGTCCTCTCTCATTTCCACACTGACTTGCATCTGAGGGTTGGACACATTGACTCCACATTTATACAAGCATATTTGCAATAATGCATCTTGTGATGCTCACACAGTGGGTCAACAACAATATTAGTAGCCAATGCACACACATTGAGCCATAGGCATTGAGGTATTGTACTTATGTGCGTCACCTTGCTATCCTCTCCTGACGCCAAACATGCCCAGTTTGTGCAATACAGATATGTAGGCCAAACGTTTGGCCATCTATTGCGTCAGTCAAGAGTGAAAATCCTGTACATGAAGTAGCGGATCATGGCCTCAGTAGTATGATGTGTCACATGTGCCCATACACCGTCATGACCAAAGTGGGTGCAATCAGCCTATCTCAGTATTGTCACAACTGTAATATTACATTTAAATGGTAAAATGACCCAAACCCAGTTAATGCCAGAAATGTTGCCGAATACACGTCGAAAAATGATGCACATGCGTCAAAAAATGACGCTTATGGCCGAAAAAAGACGCATAATGCCCTGAAATAACCATTGCCCCTGAGCTGTATCTTCCACACTGTAACTCAGACAATTGGTTAAGTGTAAAACTATTTCCAAACATATGGATGCGGGCTCAAATCTACTCCTGTGCGTCGAAAAAAATGACGCCCAGACTGTATGCGTCAAAATATTTTGACGCATAACGATAAAAAAGCCCGCCATTTTAGGCAGGAAGTGATGTAATAGGATATCCTGTTTACAGATTATGTACAATGGGGGTATTTTCCCTTTCACTTTGCAGTCTGTGATATTTCCTGACTGTGTGGCTGTGTCTCAATTTGTCTCTGTGTATTTAGTGAATTTGTCTCCTGTGTGGTCTCTTTTTTTGTCTTTTTGTGAATAAAAACTTGTTGGAGTATCCTGTCTGAGTGTTTTTTGTGCTCATTTGTGTTGTAAAGTATTGTCTTTGTTTTGTTGGGAGTCTGTTGTGGGTAGTTTTAGTTTGGCTATAGTTGGGCTGTGTTAGTTGTTTGTTTGAATTTTTCCTGTTCTACTTTCCCCCTATTCTCCTTTGTTACCCTTTATCCCCTATTTCTCTTTTCCTACAAAGATGTTGGGTAGGCCTCATCTTGGCAAGATGGGAGAGGAGGAGCTGGGTGGATTCATATAGCTGGTGTGCCATTTCCTACCCCTACTGATTGAGGCAGGTAGGCAAGTGATACAGGGGTATCACACTTAGGCACAGAGGCTCAGGTGGGCAAAGGTGTTGCATTATCTGCAACGGATTTATCAGACACCAAGAAATGACCACAAGCTGAAGCACCGCTGGACTGACCTTGTCTCCAGGGAGCAAGATCTGATGGATCACCTGGGGATTGTGATTGGTGGCACTGTTGGTGAGTACAAATCATGTTAATGTGCATGTTTAAATGCTCTGCTCAGCTGATTTTTACAATATCTGCCGGCAATGTTGTTGAGTGTGTGGATTGCTACTGAAACATACTGGGTCATATATCTACTTTGTTAAGGACCACAATTGCTAGCTGTTAGGAAGCAAGAGCTCCGCAAACTTACTGAATACATCTGCATTATGTGAGTTAGTGCCGCCTTTGTGTCAAACAGCAACACAAATCAGGAGCCAATTATGTATAGATATAGGCCACAGTTGCCTGTGAGGTATAGAAATGTCCAAATCATTACCATCATTTGTTGACGCAACAGCTAGACTGACTTTTGAAACACAACATGAGGCGGAAAATTAGTGCAGGCTTCACGTCAATTGATTATAGCAATGTGGCCCGAAATATGTCTCATGTGTGTCTGGTGAGTGTGTAAGGAAACCGATCATGGAAATTAAAAAAATATTAGGGATTATTGTGTCCCTCCTTCATTTCGGATACATGTCTGATATGGATTTGGACACATAGGGAACAAGTTCTAGCTGCGCTCATCTAACATCTTAGACTGGTATTTGGAGTTTGTAGTGCCACATTTCGATTAGGGATGGCTGGCCAAAGGTATGCACATGGGTTCATATCTCTTTGGTTGGTGCTACTCATCATAGCTGTGCCACATCAAATGAAGAAACTGTAACAACATGAGGGCTAACAACTGTCCCTGCCCTTCTGTATATTGTACCTGTGTGTCATACATTTGTCATGGTCACAATGGCTGGTTGACTGGTAATGCAGTCCTCACGTAAAGTGGCTTTGGATGTCTCTCATGGATATACATGAAGAGACAAATACACTCCATTATTATGTTTGCTCACTAATGAAAGAGCATGTTTGCCAACACATGATAGTTAGGGCCACTGCATGTGTGCAGATATGTGTGTATCACTCACTGAAGACCCATGGTATGTACATGTTAGCCGTGCTATGCAGGATGCAGTATCATCATGTCTGAGAGGCTTTACTTTCTGATGTAATCTTACACATAGTATTTGTCTTTGGAATTGTTGTACAGTGCACAGACATTGAGCACATTTCTCCCTTTCATGCCTTACAGGTGGACCGGCACCCTACACTGTTGGCGAGGTGGCTTGATTCGAGGACCCAGACAACTCCAGTAAGTGTTGATTTGTGTGTTATGTGTTGTGTTTGTTGGTGATGTGTGATAGACTCCTGTGTGTTGGACACATAGCAAGGTGTGATGCGCTGGCCAATCATTTGTTTTGTTCCATGAGTGGAATATCATTTTATCACCATCTTTGAGTTGGCCAATCCTTATCCTATTGTCTTATTTAGGTATTCTAGGTCAGTCCTGTAGGCACGGCAACATGAATAGGGATGAGCCATGTGGATAAAATATGAATCAGAAAGAGTTGCACTGGACCAAATTAGTGAGTTAGTCAGCCAGTCAGACCCAAATTTTCCCAGAATAGGGCTGCCAAATGCTAACCCACAGACTTCTGCTTCCCAATTCACTAATGTACTTATTAAACTGTAGGTTAAACTTCCTAGCAGCATGTAGCTCCACATGTAGTGCTACGAGTATGTGGCACTTGAGTGCAATGTCCTAGGTGTGCATGCAACTCATGGCCAGGGGTGTTCTTGCATCTCTGTGTTTGTTGTAAGTCATGGCTTACTGGTAGTAAATGATGTGGACAAAGGTCTGCATTTCCAAACATGAGTGGTGATGGGATTGGTTAAGGGTTTGATGTCTCCTATTTGGAGATCCTCCTTACCTGTGGTGTATGTGCTGAGCCAAACACATGTCCAGCTTTCCCACACTTCCTGGGTGTCCTTGTTGTTAGAAACTATTAGTCCCCTCCCCCCCAAACACAGGCATAGGTTTGTGCATAGTGTACCTAGGACTGATGAGACAAGTTTGGTACACAGACATGTAAATCAGTGAATCACTTGTCTGAACCTAGAATACACACTCATGTTTAGCACACGATTACTATACTGGGAAGTCCATTTACAACTTGCAGATAATGTGGCCCTAGATTTCCATCCCATACAATGACATTTGTAGCCCTGGCAGTGGTGGAGGATATGCAGCATGATTGTTAGCTGACAACTGGCAGAACATAGATGGCAAATTCATGGTTGTTGTTACTCATCTTGTAGGGTTTGGATGTGCTATGTGTGATAGGACCTTTGTAGGCTGGCTTGCCATGTACTTCCTCAGGGACAATCAATGATCTGTATGATGATATGAGCTGTTACAAGTACAATAGAAGTATTGTCTGATTTACTTCTTGTGCCATTTCACACAATGCAGTACCTAATGTTATATTTTCTATTTGTCTTAACAGCATATGACACCCATCCAGGTCAGGGAGTTTCAACGGCGGGCAATGAGGTACCAACACATACTTCAACTTGAGTCTGGGTACTGAAAAATTGCACGCAGATATCGCCATGAACGAGCCTCCGGAGCCTGGAGGGCATTTCCACAAGGCGGACCTTCTTTTCTTATCACAACCAGCACCACCACTACCACCCAGGTGGCACCACCAGCAGCTGTGACCATTGCAGGAACATCCACAGCAACAGCTCCAGGTCCTAGCACAGCACCACCTGCAGGGCAGCTCACAGCCATGGACACTGCACGGCCCCATACTTCCTCAGCTGGCACCCAGACCACCTCAGCTGCAGCCATTGACCCTGCTGCCTTTGGACAAATGCAGCTAAAATTGGACGTGTCCTCAGGAAGGTGAGCCGACTGCGGCAGGAGGTGCGACAGGTCAACCGCTGGGTGCGTTAATCAAGAGGACCCTCCGGAGGGCCAACCGATAGATAATTAGACTGACATGATTCCCTCCTCTCCCTCATCTTTCGTGGTTCTTATACTTTGTCAGTATAGGGGGCTTAGTGTTAGGTTAGTATAGGATGTTACTTTAGTTAGTGTTAGTGGGTGGGGGGTCCTGAATATTTCTACTGTTTATTTATAAGTGTGCATGGGGGGCAATGTTGGGGTTCTTGTGTGTTTACAAAAAAAAAAAAAGTGAAAAATGAAAACAAAAAATTACTACAAAATATATATGTGTTTAGTATAGGATAGTATGTGTTTAGGTTATTATCTGTTGTCCTCCATGTGTCCCGTCTCATAAGGGGGTGGGAGGTTGATGTTTAGAACGTTTCGTTAAATGTGATAAGTAAGTTTAGCTTAGGTTAGTTATGGACAGTTGTGGGTAATGAGTAGTTAGAGTAGATTAGGGTAGGTAAGGCTTTTCCCCCAGTTTTCACTTCTGTTTTTACTGTTAAATAAATATGTAGGTAACCCTTTACATTATGTGTCACATGCTTGTAGATCAGGGCCTTGGCATGAGTGTACAGTGTTTCTTTTGTATCACATTTTGTGTCCTATACTGCTAACAAATCACAACTGAGCTGTAACTTTGGCAGCTACCCCAAAGCTACTTAGCATAGATTCGGTCATTCATTGCAACCACCAATCACAGTTACTATGGATCCCAAAGTGTTTTCTTTTTTTTTATGTATGTTTTCAATGTCACATACTGTGCTTCCAGATTTAGGATTGGGGACACTGTTATGTCTGACTTCAGTCTCATGTCCAAGGAACCCCTTATAACGTGAGTGGTAGTAAGCTCTCTTGTACTATAGTGTACATAACTCACATAGATAATTTGTTACCCTGTTCAGCATTACTTATTTGGATGTAAACTCATACACCTCCATTCATGCAGTTTGGTGAGTGTTCGTTTATATTTGTGGGCAATGTTACATATGTTGGTTTTGCATTGAAGCAACATTTTGAAGGCACAATTTTATGGTTTAGCTATCTCTTGAGGAAGCGTTATTCTGTCCAACACAGCATTATGGTGTATAGTTTCTCTTTTCCACAGAAATTACCCTCAGGAAGGGCAGAGTATGGTAGAATCCAGGCCACTGTGCATAGTTATCAGCCCACATTATTTCAGGACAGTTGTATTGACAATCTATGATATTTGACAGGAGGCAAAATTCAGTGATCTACTGCACTGTTGATGTGCCACATTACACAGAGACAAAGTGGTTGTGTAGGTGCTATTTATTTAAAAGTGCTGTAGTGCTATATGTACAATGTTCATGATTGTGAGTCCATTATAGTGACATCTTCCATTGTGATCCTACACAAGTGCAAAAGGACATGTCATTGGACATGCTGGGGTGAAGTGTCAGACAGTGCAGAGGGACAGGACTTGCCAATGAGTTAGTGAGAGACAATCACTGGGCAGGCTGACAAGATAGACAGTGGTCTGCAGAACAGTGCTTGGGTACAGTTGATGCAAGACTGGCATGTTACAAAGCGCAGAACCTTGGTAATAGGTGGCCATGTGGCAGGGACTAGTGCTTCCGGGTACTTTTACGTGTGAAGGTGATCTGTTCCTGGTCTTCATCTTCTGATGTGTGTGTTGCCTCCTCTGCCCTTGGTGGTGGTGGTTGTGAAGGGGCAACACACACCTCAGTGTGTGTAGACGTGGAGTCAGACATCCCGGTAGCTGCTACCTGTGGGGGTCTTAAGGCAGTACTTCTGCAAGGAGGATCTGCTGGTTCTTAAGAATAGCAGCCACATCACGATGGTAGGCAGCCAGGTCGGCCCTGAGGGGTTCAATGTTGCATTCGTGCACGCGTTGACAGGATTTTTGTTGTAGGTGTTGGGTCAACTGTATTACAGCTGTGCTGATTTCCTTCAGCCTTTTTCAAGTTCCTGGTAGATAATTGTTCGCCCTTGCATAGCTGCTGTCTGTTCTTCAGTTGACACCATGCACAAATGCACCCCCTCTAGGCTGGCTGCCATAGTTTGCATCCCCACCCGCACCTCCTTGGCCAGCTCCCGCTGTACTCTGACTACATTTCTCTAAAAGCTGGTGCCAGTGTCGTCAGAGTCCTCAGCTGTATTGGAGCTGGCAGGTCGTACAAATTGGGTGGTGGGTGGATCCTCTGCGATGGCTGCTGTATCTGTGCTCCTCCGTGTGACTGAAGGTGGGGTCTGGAGGGTTCCAAGGACCTCTTGGAGGGTCTGGTGGCTGTTGTTTGTCAGCTCATCATCCATGTCATCAGGGTAGTCCTGGACAGGCATATCCGCAGGAGATCCATCGTCCTCTGCAATGAAATATGGTACAATTAGTGTGTCTGTGTTGTGGCATTTGTGATGTGACATGCCTGCCTTGTGATGCTTTTCACATTGTGATCTTGGTTCCTGTTCATTGCTCCAGTCTTTGAGATGGGCATTCTCCCAGGCCTGTGCCCCATCTGCATGTCACATGTATTGTGGTCAGTTTGTGGACTTGCCAGCATCATTTCCTCCAGGTGTTGGTTCTGGCCAAATAGTGAATTGCCACCTTCTTGTCCCACTCAACCCTCCCCCTACTTCCATTCTCATGGTGAGGCCTTTCACTGGCTGTGGGTGTTCTGATGGCACTAGCAGCACACTTAACAATCTGGACCTCCCCCAGTCTCTGATCTTTCACATCCACCTATATGTTGTTGAAATGTAGCGTATACTATGCATAGCATTGTTATGGCACGATATGGATGTCAGCATTGGTAATGTGTACAGCTGATGTTAGGGAATATGTGGTACATTGGATTGCCCTGATAGTCGTAGCAGTGTCCTATTTCCTCCTCTGAATGTGCAGGTGTATTTCAGTGACCAGTTACATGTGTCCTCCCCCTCAATGCTGTTGTCTGAACAGTATGACATTTGAGATGTTGCATTGTGACCCAGGCACAGGATGGACCCTGACATATGCAGCATGGGTGTGACATTAGTGCTGTGTACCTGCTAATGTTGATGACATTGGCTGATGTTTGCGGCAACTATGGGCATTCACATTTGACAGGACTGGAACATTTGTCTTGTTTCAGGGCATTGTTAATGTTGTCATCCTAAACCCTCTAATGTGGGTGTGTGTGATCCATGGGGACGTTACTGCCATTGGCTACTTGACCAGCACACACAGCAGAGGTGGTAGTGGCAACTGTTGTCAAAGTTACATTCCAGTTGTCGGTATGGCTAGAGGTTGCTAATTGGGCCCTAGTTAACGTAGGGAGTATAGTGGCTGACGTGTGACGGGATGTCTTTTTGATGTTGTGCCCTTCCCTCCTGGCGTGGCTTTACCTTTACAACATCGTTGGCATGGCAGCATGCCCCCATGGAAAGGTTGTTGGTGTTGTGTAATGGTGTGCCCCAGGTTTTCTCAGAATGGGCCATGCCCCGTGCCGTGCCCCTTTACCCATGCCACTCCATGTATATGAGGACTTCCATACATTGTGTAGTAGGTATTCCCCCCCGATTGCAGTTAACATTAGTGCATTTTAATTCCCCATGTAACTTACCCTGCATGTGCGTTGCCTCCTGGTAGTCTGCGCTGTCCTGTCCTTGAATCCCTGTGACGATCTCCTCAGGGATGAAGGCTGTGACCATCTCCTCCATGTGGTCCAGGGCCTCCTGGTGTGCTGGACTCCCACCTCCAGTCTGCAGTGCTGCCTTCCTGTTCCTGGCCATCTTTTCCTTGGTCCTGTGCTTGCAGTCATGCCAGCGTTTCTTGCACACGATGACTGTTCTGCGTACTTCTGCCACACTGTCAATCTTGTCAACAATTTGTTGCCATATTGCCTCTCTCCTACTGATTGGCAACTTTGAGGTGACAAACAGTTGGTGATGGTGTTCCGTCACCTCTTTAACCAGAATTTCCTGCTCCTCTGCACTGAAGCGACACTTTCTTTTCTTCTTCTCCCTGTCGTGGGTCATGTGTGGGTCCTCCTGGCTGGTTCCTGGTCTGTCATCATCTTCCTGGGGTCTGTACAGGCATCTGGGATCCATTTTGGCTCTCCTCTGCTGAAATTGCTGCGTTTGCGGTGGGTTTTGACGTTATTGCGT